>NW_027611700.1:0-1200000 GCF_964261635.1 Lissotriton helveticus | reverse complement strand
TCCAGAGTTGACTGTGAAGTAACAACTAGCGATTTAGTGTGGGTTTATAGATCTACACCTCTTTCGATCTCTGGTAAAGCATCTTTTAAACTCATGGCGGGGAGAAAAGAGGTCTCCTCATTGTGTCCCTCATTTGATCTCTGGTAAAGCACCTTTTAAACTCATGAGAGGGAGAAACAAATTAGAGAATTTGTTGGATAGTGAGAGGGAAAAATTGCTATTCCCACTCCAGAAAGTGCAACAGTAGGGAAAGCATTGTATAGCGGAAGGGTAAAAATTACTATTCCCACTCCAGTGAGTGCAACAGTAGGGAAAGCGTTGGATAGTGTAGGGTGTAAAATTACTATTCCCACTCCAGAGAGTGCAACAGTAGGGAAAGCGTTGGATAGCGTAGGGGTAAAAATGACTATTTACACTCCAGAGAGTGCAACAGTAGGGAAAGCGTTGGATAGCGGGGGATAAAAATTACTATTCCCACTCCAGAGAATGCAACAGTAGGGAAAACGTTGGATAGCGGGAGGGTAAAAATTACTATTCCCACTCCAGAGAGTGCAACAGTAGGGAAAGTGATAATTCCATATTAAAATAAAATGTTATTAATTATCAATACCAATAAAAAATGTATTACAAATAATTACCAATTAATAAAAATGTATTACCAATTACAAACATTATTTACAAATTATTAAAAATTAATTACCAATTAATAATTAATTATCAATTAAGTATCAATACATATAAATACAAATAAATATTTACTTTATTACAATTAAATGAGTTCCCACCCTATTCCCCTATAAACCCACAACCCGCTCCCAAAAAATAATAAAATTAACATAATTATCAATTAATCAATGAATAAAAGATATTTACCAATAAATAAAAATGACTTACCAATTAAAAAAATTAATTACGAATTAATAAAAATTAATTATGAATTAAAAAAATCATCACCAATTGATAAAAATTAATTACCAATTATTAATATTATCAATACATATAAATTAAAATTGATATTTAATTTACTATAATTAAATCACTTCCCAACCTATTCCCTTATAAACCCTCAACCCGCTACGGAATTAAATTACGCAAAAATTAACTATAACAAAATTAAACATACATTACAACATTAATACATAATTTTAATACATGTACTACCATACATAACACTAAAAAAAATTATATTATGGAAATCAATATTTTAAATTCGATATTATGGAATTCGATATGTCATACCCCAAATTCGATATTCTGACTTACTATATTGTGGTAATTTGATATTCTAGGCAGTCTATATTTTTGATTCGATATTTTGGGCAGTCTATATTTTGGAATCGATATTTAGGGTGTTCACCTTTTGTGTGTGTGTGTGTGTGTGGTGTTAAAAAAGAGAGAAGATGTGTAGCCTCTGCAGATAGGATGCCTTTACTGTTTATTGTTACTTGATGTAATATAGCAGTGTACAGACATTTGTGGAAAAGTAAATTTTGTCATGTTCTGTGTCCCTACGTGTCATCCATCATATGTTATGTGTGCATGACCAATATGCATATGTTATTCCCCATGTCCGATTCATGACGCAATTATAGTTGTGTCCTCCTCTAGTATGCCAGTTTCCAGTCCTCGTGAATACTACGAATACCAGGCCTATGTAAAGCTACGTTGCCACGTTTCTCAGTGTGCACGTTATTTCATTATAAAGTCCCCGTTTCCAGGCCTCAACAGGGCCCGGACATCAGATTCAGCTCCTGTCTCCTGAAGCCTCGCTGAGGAGCGATCCAGCCCCCACCTGTATCCTCGACCTTTCACTTACTTCCTGCCTCGCAGTGCCCGGTGCAGCTTGGCTCTGCCTCTGAGTCTGCCAAGACTATGTTATGATTCCAGCTATCAGTTTAGTCCTCCTTCTCTGCATTCCTAAGCTACTGAACTGCATCAATAGTTTCCGTCATTGTCTAGCCTATGCGGCTCCATGTTAAGAGAAATACTGTATTTAATGGTCATTTAATATTCTTCATCACGCACTACATGTAGAATAAATGCATGCTCCAGTCTTAGAGTCCGTTAGCTTTTCCCCTCATGACTTCTAGTTTATATCAACATGTTCCCTAAACATCAGATACTAGATAGGGTTTAGGTACATGTCGCTCCGACCCTCCAGACTTTAGTCTCTGCTCCTAGCACAGAGTTCATAGCCCCCAGCTTCTCCTCGTAACACGTCATTATCAGTTTGCGCGCACCATTAGGTTAGAGGTCCCGGCTCCTTAGGTAGCCCCCTCCTATGTTTCCGCCCATTCATGACATATTCTGTTACGTTTACATCACATGTCTGAGTTACGCCTTCTTTATCCCTTATCTTTCGCGACTGCTACGCGTCACGCCTTCTGCTCCACCCACTGCTACGCCTACTGCAATGTAATGCTATGTGTTTGCGTTATGTATATATGCTCATGTATTGTTATTAAAAGCCAGCGCGCTCATCCCAGATCGAGCCCCAGCAGCTGCTGGGCCCTGTCATCCTATTCCTATGCAGGTTGTCCTGTTCCTGTCCTTATGCTGTATTAAACCTGCAAAACTCCTACTACCTCGAATCTTGACTCTTATTTATTGAGCTATCTGTTATGATATATGTCTAGTCAAAAATAGGGTATTATTTATTTATTTACCACATAATGGCGCCCGAACAGGGACTTGCCCTTTCCCCACGCGTCGGTGAAGCCACGCCGACCCCCTGACCCTCTGCAGTCGTGACGGAACTCTTCTGCGCAGTGGCAGATATTTCTGCTCAAGTATCCCTCAGGCCCACGGAGGAGACGGAGGAGGCGGTCCAGCATCCAGACGAGACGGTGGAGGAACGCGGCGAGTCCCGACCAGAGCCCAAGCCAAGAGTCCAAGGTCCGAGGTATCCGGAGGTCCACCCGTAACTGAAGTCCGAAGTTCGTCGTCGTAGCAGTCCAGTCCAGTCCGAGGCCTTCCGTTCTTGCTGCCCGGTGAGTACCGTTACTGGGGTGGTATCTAGACAGGGTCAATTTAATTGACTCTGGTCTGTGGGTTGGTGGTACACAGTCCCACAAACGAAGTGTCCACTTCGGTGGATGCGGGTCCTGACGTGTCTCTTTAAGAGACCGGTAAGTTTCGTACTGTTTCAGCAGTGCATCTAGTTTCTGTTCTAGTCAAGTTTCTGTTCTCGAGAAAATTTCTGTTCTCAATATCTCCAGGTAGTATTCTGTTCGAACTGTTATTTTAAATGTTTTTCATGTATTCTAATGTCGTGGTATGAATGGAGTATAAGTATCGTGTTCATTGTGTATTGTATTGTGTCTAGATTACAGTTCAGTCATGCCTATATTTTCCAAGTTACGTCAGTTAAAGACTAGAAAGGGTCTGCTGGAAGCAGCAGTTCCCGTCCCGCCCAGGGACAGTCCAGGTCACTTTATGTATCAGAAACATGGCATAAGTGCCATATTGTATCTAGATTTATGGGTAGAGTATACCAAACAGTTAGAAGAAAAGTATAGATGGCCCGTATCGGGTACATGGGATGCCGAATGCATCATGCGAGTAGAAGAGGCATTATGGAAAAAGAAAGCCAGACAGTCACAGAAAGATGCCATCGAGTTATGGCGCAAAGAAGCTCATAAAAGAACCGAAAAAGAAATCAGAAAGTCAGAACTAAGTAGAGAATCCCAAGAACGAGCCCAAGAAAGAGAATTAATCGAGATAGGTGAACGAGTTAGAACTGAGCAATCAGACAGACAGAGGAATGCCCTCATTAAGGGTATGTATCCTCTTCTTGCTGAGGGCTTGCCAAAAGCGACCCCGGAGGCATCCAGTAATTTCCCGCCACCGTTAGTTCCGACCAAGCTACGTCACAAACCGACCGCAGCTGATATTTTTATTTCGTCCTATCTGGACGACACAGTCCCCGAATATGTAAATCCTGTTCGCACTCCGCCAGTCCCTGTAAATCAGGTAATTCCTGCTCCTCCAGACACCGGGGTGCCCTTAACAGCCCCCCCGGGTCAGCCCGCCATACAAGTCCAGCCCACGTTACAATTACCCACCCTGCCAGGACGAAAAGCATCAGTCGATGATTCTAGTTTAGGGGCCGCAGGAGGAGGTCCTCCTCAAACCCCGCCGCCATACAAACGTTTATCAGCACTCGAATTACATGCTCAAGCATCACAGCGTACTCCTAAGAGTAATAAGTCTGTTGCAGAGATCAGGCAAACCCTTGGCGAATGTGTCTATGACCCAGTTCCAGGCGAGTTTAATATGGTTTTATATTCCGTACGCGTAAGGAGAGTGACCGAGTATCTAGTCACCCTGCCGAATATGAAAGAAGATCTAGACAGAATATATCGTTTCATCCGTACAGGGGATGATCCAGAAAGTATTAGTGATGCCAGGTCTCAAAGGAAAGCTGAGATCCAGCGTATGATATTAAAGTTCTTAATTAATTTTCTAATAAGAGAACAAGATTACCCGTCTAAAGATCCGGCAGAAATGAAAACTCTGACAAAGTGGAGTGATAATATAGCTGAGGGTAAGCACAATACCATTAGTGCCATGGAAAGTATGTACAAGAAAATCCGTAGAGAGATAATAAAGATACACGAACAGCGTAAAGCAGCACAAGTAAGCGAGAAAGAAAGTACCTCTGATCCTGAAGAGGAAGACGACGAGAATACTGCCAGAATAGCGTATGTAGGAAAACCTAGATTTCCAGATCGCCATTTACGTCTAGAACACAAGCCAATTTTCCATCATTCAGCACCAGAACAAGGTTCCCTAGAACAAGTATTTCAAGCTACCGATCACATTCTGAAATCACGAATCGGTTACAGTGAGTTAAGTACCATGCATGAACAGGAAATAGTTCGGTCAGCAGTCCGATGGATTACTGATTCTACCACTTTTCCAGACGAAATAGTGGCACAAATGTTTCTGAAATTGCCCCCAGCCGAGCAGCGACTGGTGGGTATGTATATGATTCAGCACCTCATTACTCTGTATGAGGGTCAACATTCTGATCCAGGCCCGTTACATGATATCTTGAACGAGTTACTCCAGTATAGATGGAGAGGTCTAGGTACCGATTTAATTAGTGTCATTCTAGAACAGCGTCACAAATATAGAACATTCTTGAACCCACATTTTGTCCATGTCTCACCCCCAGAAAGTAAATCATTCTACATAGACAGACAGAATCCGTTACGAGAAGTCCACCCAGTCAGAGGAACGGGTGGCGAAATGCAACGAGTGTTTGTATACACTCCGATCACAAAGATGGAACTCCTCGAAATGAAGAAATTAATTCCCTGTCATGACAAAGATCCAGCAGGGTTCCATAGAGAATTAAAAGACATGCTCCGTATGGGAGAATACACTTACCCAGATATCATTAAAATGTTAAAGGTTCTGCTACCCGCAGGGGTGTATGAAAAGCTAAAGGAAAAAGAATGGGAGGTGGGAGAGAAAAAGATCGATTGGGCAGTCCTAGAAGCAGAAGATAAGATACGTGTACCAGGTACTGGTCTTGGAGAGAAATGTAAAGAATTACCAGAATTATTAATTCAAGTTTTACCCAGATTATTAACAACGAGAAAAGAAGACTGGGATGCAATCTCAGCCTGTAAACAGAAACAAGATGAAGATATTAGTGATTTTTATTCTAGGTTTGAAAAGTGCTTTAGTATCAACAGTGGTCTCAAGACAAGTAGTGAGTCATACCCTCACCTTTTCGTTACTAAATTAGTCGAGAATTCAAGCCCACAAGTTAAAAACCGAGTTCTGAAAGTCGAAAGCACCTGGCAAGCAAATACTCCGTCCCAGATGCTCCAGATGCTCCAGTACCACCAGAATAGAATCAGGGAAGAGCAAGAACACGAGAGAAAACGTATGAAAGACACGAAAATGAAAGTACTAGTTGCACAATCTGTTCCTCAAGACAGTCAGAAGAGGGGTCCGAATCAAGCCAGTCATCCTGCAGCTCCCGTTAAAGGGAACTGCAATTATTGTAAACAACCAGGTCATTTTATAAATGAGTGTGCAGTTCTGAAACATAACATAGCTACTGGTAAGACTAAAGAAAGACCACGTCCGCCTAGACAAGAACAAGTTTCACAGACTCCTCAGTCACAGAATGCACCACAGACAGTTACAGCACCGCAGCCTATTGCTGCAACACAGCATGTTACATCGCAGATGTACCAGTATGCACAGTCTGAGTATCCAGAGTACCAGCCATATTCATGAAACAGCCTAGAGAGGGAGGTAGGCTTGCCTCTCATCGAGATACCTGTAGATCAAGAAGGTCCCTATGTTCACAGTCAAGTATTAGGGAAAGACAGAAAGTTTTTGATTGATACAGGGGCAAGTAGGACCACAATTAGTCATGCCGAAGTTCCAGGGGCTCCGCTCTCAGGCTCAAGAAATGTTTCCCTTGGCCTATCGTTAATGAGATTTCAAAGCCAGTCACTCTAGAAGTAGGTCCATTGTCCCGCACTACTGATCTGTTACTTACTAAGTCATGCCCAGAAAATCTATTAGGCATTAAAACACTGAAAGAGTTAGGTGCAGTTATATGTTGTTCCCCAGAGGGAATACGTCTGTTCCTACGTGACTTTAAGGGTCACTATGTATTACGAGATTTTGATTCCAGACTGTCTAATGTCCCGCAGCATTTATGGGCGCAAGGTCCAACTGATGTAGGTTATATGCAAATCACACCCCATCGTGTGACTCTCAAACCAGGTGTAGTGTTACCACGAATCAGGCAGTACAGATTGCCACCTGAGGCTGTAGCAGCCTTATCCAAAATTATAGACGAGCTCATGGCTCAAGGAGTAGTTGTAGAAACTGACTCCAATGTATGTAACTCTCCGATCATTCCAGTCATGAAACGTACTGATCCAAATGCACCCCCAGTATATCGATTAGTGATTGATTTACGGGAACTTAATAAATGTATTATTCCGCAGTACCCAGTTGTCCCAGATATCTCTTCCCTATTGACAGCCATTGATTCCGAAGCCACGTTCTTCACTGTCATAGACCTCAAGAACGCATTTTTTAGTGTTCCCATCCATCCAGACAGCCAGTTTCTTTTCGGATTCTGTTTAAATGGAAGGAGCTATATGTTCACACGCGCTCCTCAAGGTTTCACAGAAAGTCCTAGTATTTACAGTCAAGCACTCAAGAGACAACTAGACAACATTCACATGCCAACTGACACTGCCCTGCTCCAGTATGTCGATGACCTACTGATCACAGCCCGTTCTGAACGTGACTGCGAGCGAGCGTCACTGACGGTTCTGTATTTCCTAGCCGAGATGGGGCACAAGGTGTCCCCTTCGAAGCTTCAATTCTGTGTCCAGCAAGTGGTCTACTTAGGACACTTACTGTCCAAGAGGGGTAGGCAGTTGACACCAGACCGTATCCAGTTGATAGCGAGTCTTCCCCAGCCCAGAACCCAGAAGGAGGTACGTGCCTTTATCGGCCTTACTTCTTATTGCAGACAATGGATTCCCCAGTATGCATTTCTAGCCAAGCCACTGATACAGTTAACGACACAGGAGGCAGCCGTATCGACTGTCCTCCCTTGGACATCTGAACATACACTTAGTTTCAACGAGTTAAAGAAAGCTTTATGCCAAGCTCCAGTTCTAGCCACACCGAACTACAGTAAGCCTTTTACACTTTTCGTCACAGAACGTGAAGGTACAGCATTATCTGTTCTCACACAAGACCAAGCAGGACAATACAAGCCTTGTGCTTATTTTTCTAGCACACTAGATCCAGTCGCCCAGGCTCTGCCTGCGTGCCTCAAGTCAGTTGCAGCCACAGCACTAGCTATCAGACAAAGTGATTCCATAGTTTTAGGACATACCTTGACAGTACAAGTCCCACACTCCGTGGAAGTTCTTTTAAACCGAACACAAACACAGCACTTGACAATTGCACGTTTAACAGGTTATGAATTGACACTGTTCCAGCCACACATAGATATTAGACGCTGCAACATCCTGAATCCTGCTACACTATTACCATCAGTTAATTCAAATCCTGCCGCACACGACTGTGTGGAAGTAGTCAACATTACGACAAAGCCAAGACAAGATCTGACAGATATTCCGTTACCAGACCCTGACCTGACACTTTATGTGGATGGTTCATGTATGAGAACTAGTACAGGAGAACTAGTCGCCGCGTATGCAGTGACTACTGACACCGAAGTTATTGAAACACACCGCATTGATACCCTGTCCGCTCAAGCAGCAGAGCTAGTTGCTCTGACACAAGCCTGTATACACGCCAAGAACCTGAAAGTTAATGTTTACACAGATTCACGTTACGCATTTGGAGTCGTTCACGACTTTGGAGTGCTCTGGCAGGAGAGAGGTTTCATGACTTCTCATGGAACCAAGATTCAGCATGGTCTCCTTATTCAAGCTCTGTTAGATGCCATACACTTACCGACATCTATTGCTATCATGAAATGCAAAGCACATACGAAAGTTACTGACATTATTTCCCAAGGTAATGATCTAGCAGATCGCACAGCCAAGCTTACAGCACAGACTCCAGACATTCAAGTTAATCCGACACAGACACAAACTCCAGATCCGACTACATGTATGACAGTTAAGGACCCCACCCAAGATGTCATAGATATCCAGTTACATGCTACTCCCGATGAAACCAAGAAGTGGTCTGAACAAGGAGGGGTCCAGACAGATCAGGGATGGTTAACAAAGGGTAGAACCGCATGGTTTCTCCCCGACTCTATGGTTCAAGTCATCATTAATACCGCACATAGTCCAGCACATTTAGGAGAAAAAGCAATGTTAGACAGTATCCAGAACATTTGGTTTAACAAGCATTTACGAGCTGCAGCCAAGCAGAAAGTCCGTACCTGTATGATATGTTGTCAGTTTAATCCAGGTAAAAGTGTCCCGGTGGAACAAGGTGGTTTCCAGCCCCCTGACCACCCTTTTGAGGTCCTCCAGATGGATTATATTCAGATGGAGCGATGTCGAGGTTTCAAGTATGTCCTTGTAGTTGTATGCGCTTTGTCCAGATGGACAGAAGCATATCCAGTCCCAGATTACACAGCCGCGACCACTGCCAAGCAGTTGGTTCGTGAATTCTTCCCTCGATATGGACTCCCTAGAGTCGTATATTCTGATAACGGTCAGCCATTCTCATCTGAACTGATGAAGCACGTTTCCCTGTTGTTAGGGTACCAGTGGAAGTTCCATTGTGTACGCCATCCTGAAGCAGCTGGTCTAGTCGAGAGACATAATCAGACTCTGAAAATCCGAATTGCCAAAATATGTAAAGATAAGGGTGTGGACTGGCTAGTAGCTCTGCCAGTTGCTTTGTTTTATATGCGCATGGTCGCACATTCCAGATCAGGTCTGTCCCCGTATGAGGTCGTATTCGGCCGCCCCCCTAACATGTGGGGTACTCCTAGACCCCGAAGTATTACTGATGTTTCATGTAATATGCTGACAGATTACCTAGCTTCCTTGATGTCTGCCCTCAACTCATGTCGTTCACAGGTTGCCGCCGCATTTCCAGACAATACCGAGGTGGCACCGCATGAAATCGTTCCAGGTTCGATGGTGTTCGTCCGGAACTTTGACAGATCAAGTCCTCTGGAGCCACGTTGGAAGGAGCCCCGTCAGGTCCTCCTCACCACCCGTACAGCCGTGAAATTGGAAGGACGCCGCGGCTGGGTGCATCTTTCGCACGTCAAGAAATTCTACGGATTAAAGCCGGTCTTTAAAAACATTTCCCAGGATATCAAGACTTGTCAAAACATTGTTCCTAAGGACTGTCCCGCAAATGACATTGACACAACCCCTCCCTTGTTAGAGAAAACTCCGCAGCAGGAGTATAAGCAAAAGCTAAGGTCTAGTAAAATAAGTCAGTCAGTTTGATTGTCTAAGTCCTCCCCTAGGTGAAACGGTTAAACTGTTTCTGACATGTATAAAATAGACCCCCATAGTGAGAGAGTCAGTCAAAACTCAATCCAATGTATCGTTTTTCTAAGTTTCATATTATTCATCAGCATAATGATTTCCTGCACTAGTTACGCATTTTTCCTGTGTTTTCCAGTTCCTCATGTAAATAAGCCTTCTAATGTTACAGTAGAACACACGTTTAGTGATCTGCCTCCTCACGAATATTCATACCGCCTCGCTATGCGTAACAATACATTTATCCGCATGTTACATTACTCACACCAGACCAGCAATGCCACTAATTGTTGGGTGTGTGGTCGACTCCCCCCTTTTCAGACGTCAAAGGGAGTTCTGCCACTCTTTCCTTATCCGTTTTCACATAATGGTTCGTGTGGAGCATGGTCCACGTTAACGTCATCCTCAACAGATATGTCCTTTCTTAACAGCACATGTTTCCCAGACAAGCAAGGTTTCCCCCACAGAACAGGTTTAGATCTAGAAAATGAAGTGTATAATTTAGGTAACTATTCGTCGAACTTCATGGTCCTGAATGTTCAGTCTGATACTACTCCAGACTCACCTGCTATTTCAGTATTACCAGTCAAAGGCGAATTATGTGTCCGAAATTATGGTTCTGTACACGTAGGACATAGTGATTGTATTACTATTATCCAGTATAGTGACAGTGGGAAATCTATTTTTAAAGCTTCACGTCATTCTTATTTTGTTTGTGGTCAAACTGCATATGCTCGTCTGCCCCTCGATTGGGAGGGAACCTGTTACATTGCCTTCCTACTGCCACCTGTTTTCCTAGCCCCACCAGACTACCATAGGAATTCCTTCCTAGTACATACTAGACACAAGAGAAACCTCCCGATTGTCGATTATACTGAAACTGCTGCAGAGCAATTCATTGATATTGATAAAGGTGTGTTCCCTTATTTAGGTACAGTTATAAACAGTAAGCTAATCCGTAGGTTAACAAGAACCCTTGAAGCAGTAGTAGATGAGACTGCCTCCGCTCTAGGTAACTTAACCGAAGAGCAATCCTTTATGAGAATTGTTGTGCTCCAGAATCGTCTCGTCCTTGACGTCATACTGGCCGATAGGGGCGGGGCCTGTAGAGTCATCGGATCCAGTTGTTGCATTTTTATTCCAAATAACGCGCCGTCTGTTTATTCAGCTATAACCAGACTTCATAAAATTGCCCATCTGTTACACCAAGATCCAGGCACCTGGACATGGTCCGGTTGGTTCTGGAATATAATTTCCGCCTGGGGATGGAAAGTCCTGTCCTTTCTAGGTATCGCAGTAGCGATCATATTCAGCTGCTGCCTCTGTATACAATGTGGCCCTGCGATTTGCGGCATGTGTGCTACCTCTTGTATTCCTAGTCCCAAGCCCCGTTCTAAATCCCGTTCCAAGACAATTCGAGATGAACAAATGGTACTGTATGAAATGATAGATGGTATCATGAGTATTGATGTTTCCTGATGGAAACGTAGTGACAAGGAGGGAATGTGGAAAAGTAAATTTTGTCATGTTCTGTGTCCCTACGTGTCATCCATCATATGTTATGTGTGCATGACCAATATGCATATGTTATTCCCCATGTCCGATTCATGACGCAATTATAGTTGTGTCCTCCTCTAGTATGCCAGTTTCCAGTCCTCGTGAATACTACGAATACCAGGCCTATGTAAAGCTACGTTGCCACGTTTCTCAGTGTGCACGTTATTTCATTATAAAGTCCCCGTTTCCAGGCCTCAACAGGGCCCGGACATCAGATTCAGCTCCTGTCTCCTGAAGCCTCGCTGAGGAGCGATCCAGCCCCCACCTGTATCCTCGACCTTTCACTTACTTCCTGCCTCGCAGTGCCCGGTGCAGCTTGGCTCTGCCTCTGAGTCTGCCAAGACTATGTTATGATTCCAGCTATCAGTTTAGTCCTCCTTCTCTGCATTCCTAAGCTACTGAACTGCATCAATAGTTTCCGTCATTGTCTAGCCTATGCGGCTCCATGTTAAGAGAAATACTGTATTTAATGGTCATTTAATATTCTTCATCACGCACTACATGTAGAATAAATGCATGCTCCAGTCTTAGAGTCCGTTAGCTTTTCCCCTCATGACTTCTAGTTTATATCAACATGTTCCCTAAACATCAGATACTAGATAGGGTTTAGGTACATGTCGCTCCGACCCTCCAGACTTTAGTCTCTGCTCCTAGCACAGAGTTCATAGCCTCCAGCTTCTCCTCGTAACACGTCATTATCAGTTTGCGCGCACCATTAGGTTAGAGGTCCCGGCTCCTTAGGTAGCCCCCTCCTATGTTTCCGCCCATTCATGACATATTCTGTTACGTTTACATCACATGTCTGAGTTACGCCTTCTTTATCCCTTATCTTTCGCGACTGCTACGCGTCACGCCTTCTGCTCCACCCATTGCTACGCCTACTGCAATGTAATGCTATGTGTTTGCGTTATGTATATATGCTCATGTATTGTTATTAAAAGCCAGCGCGCTCATCCCAGATCGAGCCCCAGCAGCTGCTGGGCCCTGTCATCCTATTCCTATGCAGGTTGTCCTGTTCCTGTCCTTATGCTGTATTAAACCTGCAAAACTCCTACTACCTCGAATCTTGACTCTTATTTATTGAGCTATCTGTTATGATATATGTCTAGTCAAAAATAGGGTATTATTTATTTATTTACCACACATTGGTCATGTTGTGTTATGTGATGGTTTGAATAGTGTTATAGATGCAAGGATACGCTGGGCCTTCTACAGCTGTGTAACAACTGGCTCTTCTGGAACTTCTCAGATCTCTGCCCCCACCCCGCCCCCCCACCTTGTGGATTGGCATTATTTCCACATGGATTCTACCCCTCTGTTCCGGTGGTTCTTGCCTGTCCTCCCCATGGCCTCCGCATGTTTGCCGCCACTGACCCATACAGTGAATAGTGGTGGGAGGGGAGAGTATATTTGTTTGCGAGTATCACAAAGTTCCTTAGTTTTCCACCTGTTACCCACTCCATAGCACTTTTATACCCTTTCTCTCCAACAACCTAGACAATATACCTCATGCGAGAGTTGTAGTAATGCCGACAGTGTAAGGTACTTCGCACACGGAACCCTCATTTGTGTTCGCTGCGAGACCCAGGCCCATTGAAATTGCAGGATGTCCAGCAAAAGACCAGCTATTTAACGCTTGTTTGAGCATTAGGGCTAATCAATCTGGCCCATAGCATGGTACTGGCGTAGAGAAAGTGTACGCCAGTCTCTATCACGCCCCTCTCCCCCATCGACAATGTCGTCAGTAAGCTGCCCATTTCAGGTGCGCCGCCAGACAATAAAGCTCCAAGTCAGGGACCGCTAACCCACCTCCATCAGTGGGGAGCCGTAGTTTGATTAATGCCAGTCTACGACGTCCTGTGCCTTATATGAGGTATATCAATAGGCTGTTAATCTCCCAAAAGATGGATTTTGTGAGCCAATTTGGGCGAGCTGCAAAGTAATGAAAGAGACTGGGAAGGAAAACCACCTTCACAGTATCACCCTGCCTGCGACTGATAGAGGAAGTATTAGCCAGAAATGTATGGATGTCTGCAAAAATCAGTGCCAGTTGAAGATTGCTCAAGATCGGCCAAGTTGTAGTAAATATGAATGCCCAGGAAGCATAATGTGACTGGTTCCGAGCAGAGATCCTCCCCGATTTCTGGCAGAATAGTGGCTGGTGTCAGAGCATGTATCGGGAATGCATTTGACTTATCCCAATTCACCTGGACTCTCGACGTCTGGCTAAAATCATCCAAAGCTCTAAATGCGTGATCCACATTTGCGTGTTCCCCACGCCGGTACACTTATAGATCCTCTCCATATAGGGGGATATAGATGGGGTGGTCGTCAATCACTATTGCTCGATAATGATGGATGGTGCAGAGTGTCAGGGCCAGGGTCTCAACAGCCAAGGCAAACGGCACTGGCGACAGCGGGCAACCCTGTGTGGCATCAGGCTCTACCCTACAGGGTGCTGATATCACACCCCATTTCGGACCGGAGACATCAGGGGCAAATATAGCAAACGTGTCCAGGTGAGGAAGCCATTCCCCAGTCCCATGCTGGCCAGTGTAGCATCAAGAAAGTGTCAACGCCGATAGTCACATGCTGTCTCTGTGTCAGTGTTGATCACTAGTGCTCTAGGATAGTCCACTAATAGGGTATGGAGCATTAGGTGAATGTTAGGGATCAAACTGCGTTTAGGTATAAAACCCATTTGATCCGTGTGAATAAGATCACCTAGATGGGGGCCCAGTCACCAACAATTTACTAAGTAGTTTATAATCTACATTTAATATGGAGAGCAGTCTATAGGATGGTATCTTATCACTCTACCCTTTTTGTGGAGTGGAACAAACAGGGACTTTCCCTTCATTGGTGGTAGTTCCACCACTGTTTTTGCTGCATTATACAGTGTAGTCAAGATTGGGGGAAGCGAGTTTGCACAAGATGCATAAAATTCCAGGGTCAAGCCATCTGAGCCTGGTACCTTGCCCAGGGCTTTACTCGCCCCCTCACCTCCTGGATTGTGATGTCACCTTCTAGGGATGCAGCCACTACCTGTGTCATTTGCTTCGTACTTGCCGATAGAACATAATCCTGCACTGGCTGGGTTGGGTCCACATCAGAGCACCCATAGATGTCAGAATAATAGACAGCAAAGGCTGTGTTAATCTCGGCTTACCTATAACGCTGGTCACCCTCCCCTTGTTGTGTATCTGCAGTATTTGGGAACGCTGTCTATCAGGATTGAGCATCCACACTAGTAAACTGCTGGATTTATAACATTCTATGTATGCCCTAGTTTTATATATCTCACTATTCATATGCCGTGAGTCTCTCCACTAGTTTGAGGAGTTTTTCCCTTTCTGCTCTCAGTGTGTCATGCAGCACCTGTGCTCCCTCTGACGGTAGATCCGGTTTTATTAAGAGGTGCTCCAAGTGTTTGATCTCAGTATGAAGCTGGGGCCGAGTCCCTACTACTGCTGAGATGCTGTGACCACGTACTACTAGTTTGAATGCCTCCCACTCTGCTAGTGGGGAGGAAGTCGTACATGTATTTTCATTAAAGTAATTACTGATCACGTTCCCTGGGGTAGATCTGAAGACTAGGTCATCAGCTTCGCAGTATTGAGCTTCCATGTCGCAGTGCGGGGTCTGGACAGCGCCCAGGCCAGAATCAGTAATAAAGGATGGTCGCAGTATTTTTCACCAGATATTCAACCCTTCTAGCTCTTGCATGTACGCTAGCCGAGCATAAGAAAGCATTTAAGTGTACTGATAGCTTGTGTGTACCCAAGTAATAAGAATCGAAGCCGCCCTCCGAAGTTAAGGTTCTCCAGGTATCAACAAATCCTCAATCGTTAATCCAACGTGGGCAGTTTTATGTAGTAGGGATGTGAGCAGTGGGGGTGTGATCTATCTAAAGGTACACCAGCCATGCAGTTAAAATCTCCTCCAAGTAACATAGGGTAATGATGTATTCGGGTGAACAGAAAATTAGGGAGAAAAGGAATGATAGTTTGGCCCACATTGGGGGCATAAATATTCACACAGGCTATATCTTTGCCATCCAGTTTACCTGTTAATATTATGTTGTGACCTTCTGGGTCTATGATCTCGATCTGTGAGAGAAACAGGGAAAGAAGGAAACAAACCAGCACCCCCTAGCAACGGCGGAGTACATGGTGGCAAAGATTTCCTCCTTCATCGCTTCTGCAGCGCTAGGCCCACAAAGCAGTTCTGTTTGAGGTATCTGTGAGGGATGATGCAGATATTCAACCTGCGGTCCCCTTGACCACCCACAGTTGTTGTTTCAGGAGTACCCAATTGATGCGTTCCAGATCTGTGGCAGAATGATATGCTTGATGTGAGACCTGATGCGCCATATGATATATTTCCATCTTTGGGAGTCTCAGTCCGCCTGAAGTAGCGGCTTGGAGTTTCGACATGGCCAGTCCACCTTGCCGGAAGTATGTTATAAGGGCTGCGTCTATTAGGCATAGTTCTGATGCCAAGACCAGTATAATAAGCATGCTGCAAATGTAGTTAAACCTTGGACTACCGCCATGTTCCCAGTTTAGACTCGTCCCCACAGCGACAATTGCCATTTGATCAATTTAGTGAAATCCCTGTGCATTTGATCAGTCAGTGCAGTCATATTGTCTTTGATCATCATTGGAAATCAATACTTATAATATTTCATCTTTGTGTCGATTTACCGAAATGGATGTGCGCGGAGGGCTTCCCTCGTTGTATTGACCATCAAGGGTAAGACTTCACTTTTGGTCTAGTTCATTTTGTACCTGGAAAATACTATAAAGTCTGATATGGTGAACGTCGGTGCTGACAGCGAACGTTTTGGAGAGGGTAAAGTGAGGAGTATGATGTCCGCACACAGTTAAATTTTCAGGTCGCCGGCTATGATTTCAGTTTCCCAAATGTCTTCTGTGCAGCATATGGTGAATGTGAGGGGCTCTATGGCTATCAGGAAGAGTGCCACGACCAATGTGCTTCTTTCTCTCCCTTTCCCTATTGCCCTTCTCCACTTCTTTTCTTGCCTGCCATCTGTTTGTTTTAATCCAAGTGCGCACTTCACATTATGTGTTGTATGCATGCTCAGAATTGAGATTTTCCTAGGTGTGAAGATTCAGAAAATCTCAACTATTATGCATTTCATCCCTTGCTTTATCAGCTTCCACGTTAAACACAGTTATAAAAGGACTACACTTCCCAGAGACCATTGGAATTCATGACTACAGAAAACTGCACCTGGTGCACCGTCATGGCACACTAGATCTCTTAGTTAATCCTCCCATGCATACAGCAAGTCCTCTTCTCTGATCATAGGCATTGAAAACAAGATGCATAGGCTTTTCTGTTTTCAGTTTCTATAGGTTCTAAATTGTGTTTTTTTCAGTACTTTGCTAACTTTAACTTTTTTTTGCTCTATAAAAAATCACAGGGCAAGTGAGTTTATTTCCTTATCTTGCTTGTCCCTATTGTAATTTCTAATATCCATCGATCTCCTCCATACAATTATTTTTTAATTTGTTCTTTCAGGTAATGTTTCAGTGTTTTGCTCACCTCCAAACCTTTCTCATTTCCCATCGATCTCTTTCCAGCAGTCTTGTCCCAGGATGTGCAGGGTGGAGGTATGTTTGCATCTCATTATCTCATAAATATTTGATTGCATGTTTTATTCTTGTCAAACATCAACAAAAGAAAACTCTTTGAGCAATATTGGTTGCAGGGAGCATCAATTACATAATATATGTGGCAGATGTAGAGCACATCATGGTTGGGAAGCATTTCCAGTTACATCAGTGTCAGAGCTAGATCTACTAACCCCTTCCAAGCCTTGGACATAACGGTTACGTTCAAGGTTGTGGCACTCCGGTGCCAAGGATTGAACCATTACGTCCAAGGCCCACTATTTTGAAATCTAGCTGCCCGATGCACTTTTTTCCAGTATACTGACAATTGGCGTGCATGGCGTGCTGACTTCCTTATAGTGAAAGTGAAATTAGCTGATCGGTTCATTTCATTTTCACTGCCTATATGCTCTTGGCACCGCAAGAGGGCGATCCCCTAGCAGGGATCCACCACTAGACACCAGAGAGGGGGGATTGGCTCCTTCGGCAAGAGCCTTTGCTCCCCCATAATAATTTGGCCATATTCAGTCTTTCTGCCCCCCCCCGGGGAGGTGGGGCGGAAGGCACACTATACACCAAGGAATCTTTTTTTTTTTTTACTTAGGGGTGCAGGCTGCCCAAAATGGGCATTATAATGCCCCAACTGTCACAGAAAGCCAACTAGGCACCAGGGATTATTGTCTTTTTTAATAATAGAGAGGTGGAGGCTGCCCACAATGGGCTTGTCTATGCCCATACCCCAAACACAACAGCGACAGTCTGCTTGCCCCTCTGGGAGGTAGATAGGGATTGTTAGACCTGGCATCCTTGGCGTGGGACTCCCTTTCCATTTTCATTATGCCTCCTACGTGTATGACCTATTTTTGTGCTGGACAAGATGCTCTGAGCACTGTGCCACTGCTGATCAGTGCCACAGTGCAAGTGCTCCTTCTGATAAATATGACATCTTATATTCGTATCTGACCCAGTGAAAATGGTAGAGATCCCAGACGAGTGTCCCTGAACTCAGGAGTTCGTAATGCATTCTTTTAGGGGAATGATTTTTAGACTCGGAGCTTGGAAATAGCACTTTTAGAAAGTGACTATTTTCTTACCCAAACCTTGCTGTGTGCTGCCGAAGATGTGTGGTCAGATGTCTGGGAAAAGTGACAGGGTCGAGGCCGTCTCCAGAGCCTGGTGTTAGCTGGCTGCATTTAGATGGGAGGGGTGGCGTAGTTTCCGTTGAGCATCCTGCCTTCCACAGTGCCGGCCCCACTTCCCGCTGAGCGTCTGGGGACCCTGCCTCCCTCATTCAAAGGAAAGAGGTGTCATCTGGCAGGAAACACCCACAACAAGGACCTGGGTACCGATGAACCCCCTGCCGGATCAAACAACTTCAAAAGACCCCTTTTGCCCTACATCTAGGGGCCTTTTTGGCTGTAGTTTAGATTGCTTTGGACTAAGAAGAGCCCTGCTGAATTTGTCGCGGCTCACACCCTATGAACCGTACCTCCTGTACGCATCACATCTTATCTGTTGAGCCCTGCTGACATTGTCGTGGCTCACACCCTACGAACCGTACCACCTGTATGCATTGCATCGCATCTGACAAGCCCTGCTGACTTCATCGCGGCTCACACCCTACGAACCGTTCCCCCGTACGCATTGCATCGCATCTGACGAGCCCTGCTGACTGCATTGCGGCTCACACTCTACGAACCGTACCTCCTGTATGCATTGCAACGCAACTGACGAGCCCTGCTGACTTCGTCGCGGCTCACACCCTACAAACCGTAACTCCTGTATGCATTGCATCGCATCTGACGAGCCCTGCTGACTTTGTCGGGGCTCACACCCTACGAACCGTACCTCCTGTACGCATCGCATTGCACATCTACAGCCCAGCAGTATTTTAGCGCGGCTCGTACGCCTCGTACCGACATCTACAGCCCAGCAGTATTTCAGCGCGGCTCGTACGCCTCGAGCCAAACATCAAGTGCGCCTCGTACCAACGTCTACAGTCCAGCAACTTCTCATCGCGGTTCCCCAGAACCGACTCATACTATCGAACACATCGTACCAGATGATTCCACATCACACCCCTGTCGACTGTGAGTATCCGAGTCGCCCCAGCCACTCGAAACCGAACTGAACTGAGTCTTGTTGCAACGCACTTACAATCATCTTTTTCTTCTAACTTATTGTGGATTCTTTTTTACCGTTATTGGCCTGATGATAAAGATTATATAAAGAACACTATATTTTCATATACAACTGGTGTGGTGTCCATTTGTAGAGTGTGAAGATATTACTGTACATGGTCATAAATGCGTCATGCCTTTCCTCGAAGATAAGTCTAACCACTCGGTAACACTACTAAGGGGGTAACCTTCTACCCTAACTAGAGGAGGTGGGTCCCTGCTTGGTCAGAAGTAACTTCCTCTGCCAACCAGAGACAGCCAAATCTAAGAGGGATTATTACCCCCGTTCAGCCCCCCCCAGGTGGGCAGAAAGCCCACTAGACGCTAAGGTTTTTCTCCCCTCTCTGAAAGAGGTGTGGGGGCTTCCCAGAATGGGCATGCTAATGTCTCTATACCCCAAAACTAAAGGGACAGTCTTTCTGTCCCTCCCTGGGGCAGATGGGGTTATTACCCCTGATCTGCCCCCGGGGGGGAGCCCACTAGACACCAGGGATTTCATTTTTATTAGAAAAGAGGGATGGGGGCTACCCACAATGGGCAAAGCCATGCCCCCATTCACAATTATAAAAATAGAAGTCTTTCTGCCCCTCCTCAGGTTTAATTGAGGGTACTAGCCCCCGCTATGCCCCCATGGGGCAGAAAGCCCACTAGGCCCCAGGGATTTCTTGTTTTTAATATGTATGCCAATGCCCCCACCTCCAAACAAAAAATGGGATAGTCTTTCTGCCCGCCTTCAGGGGGCAGATGGGGGTAATTGCCCTTGATTTGCCCCCGGGGGCAGGAAGCCTATTAGACACCAGGATTTGTTTTAGTAAAAGATGGGTGCGATGCTAATGCACCCTCCCCCAAAGGGGCAATAGCCCCTGATCTGCTCCCTGGGGTGCAGAAAGCCCACCAGGAACCAGAGAAATGTTTATAGGCTTAGGCTGGGCCGGTCCCCTTTTTTTGTGAACAAATCTTTGCAGCTTCTGCCCCCCTCCACACTCTTGGGGGCAGATCAGCAATATTTTTAGGCTAATCTGCTGAAAACCTCTAGACACTAGCCTCTGTGTGTGAACTGGAGTGTGGCTGATGGTCGGTGTTTACTGGCGTTTGACTGACTGTGTGTGAACCTGCATTTTGCTGGTGGTGTGTGTGGGCTTGCGCTTAGCTGGCAGTGTGTGTGGACTAGTGCTTGGTTGGCAGTGTTCGTGGATTGTTGCTTGGCTATCGGTCTGCATGGATGGACCATGTCTTGAGGTGTGTGTGTGGACTTCAGCTTTGCTTGTGGTATGTGTGGGCTGTCACTTGGCTGGCGATGTGCGTGGATGTTGTGTTGCTGGCGGTGTACATGGATGGTGCTTGGCTAGTTGTGTGCATGGATGGTGCATGGTTGGTGGTGTGCATGGATGGCGCTGGGCTGGTGGTGTGCATGGATGGTGCTTGGCTAGTTGTGTGCATGGATGGTGCATGGTTGGTGGTGTGCATGGATGGTGCTTGGCTGGTGGTGTGCATGGATGGTGCTTGGCTGGTGGTGTGCATGGATGGTGCTTGGCTAGTTGTGTGCATGGATGGTGCATGGTTGGTGGTGTGCATGGATGGTGCTTGGCTGGTGGTGTGCATGGATGGTGCTTGGCTGGTGGTGTGCATGGATGGGTCTTGGCTGGTGGCGTGGGTTGCGTGAAACCTCCAGCGTTTTGCTACCTAGAAGCTCCTGCAAAACGTCAATTTAGATAGAAAGTCACACTTTCCTCACATTTCTGTGTGGAAAAGTTGTGAGATCACTGCACCGGCACACATTTCCCACCACCCAGCGTACTCCTCAGTTTCCTGACTAGTGTATGAGTGCTTTTTTTTACTAACTTACTCATGAACACCTTTGCTGAAATAAGTAAGATGTGACATATTCAAAGCAACTTTTATGTACATTTCTGTGTACGGTTAAAGATGCCTTCATAAGTTTCAAAAATGGTAATCAAGATATATTTAAACAATCAATTAAAAATTGTGTATGCACATTCCGTTATGTTTCCCTTTAAGTAATTTTAAATCTGACAGAAAACAATCTTTGATTGTACGAAATGTTTCAAAATAAGGAAGATAACACTGTAAATCTGCAAAGACGAAGTCTGAAATATTGAGTTCCAGTATTCAGGAAAACATAAGTACCGACAGAGCCAGCCGGACTGAACATAAACTGAGGCATCCTGGAAGAAGGGACAAGGGACACGAGAAATTCAGTGATTCCACGAGTCTCAGCTGTGCACCTCCGTGCCTCAAAACGAAGAAGTAACCTCTAGAAAATTAAGACAACACTGATAAACCTCCTCTTGTGTAAACATGTCCAATAACAGCTTTGATCATGAGGTCGGTATGAGGTGGTTACAGCAGTGCTCTGCTTCCTTAAATAATACCAGGCCACCATTCAGTGCTAGAGGTGCATTGCAAACTGTTTCAGACCAATCCACAGCAAGCATTGAAAAGCGCAACGGAGTGGAGTCAGACAACTGAAGGTTAAAAGAAATGGGGTTTTGCAGTCTAAAATACACAGCACTGTCCCAGTGTGCCCCGACCAGAAGGACGATGGATCTTTACCCACAAGCACGCAGAACCATTATCCAGTCTAAAGACACAATTGCCCACGAAGAAGCCTTTCACACATTATGAGATTGGGAAGTAATTGGTGACCATTGCACTTTATTCTTTAATCGGAAAACAAACGTGCAAAATACGACTCATACAGGGAATGCAAGAATAACACAAGTGCTTTATCAGTCATGTTGGCCCTTCAGGAAGTACAGTCAAAGGATGTAAACAAGTATATACCAGAGCCAGAGACGCTAACCAAGAGAGAAGTCTCAGACACATGCAGTGAGGGCTTTAGTTTGTCTTCAATATTAAAACCCCATCAGCGAATACACACAGGGAAAAAACTATTCAAATGCACTGAATGTGTAAAGAGCTTTATTCAGTTATCAGACCTACAAAGACATCAACGAACACACACAGGGGAAAAACCATATCATTGCACTGAATGTATGAAGAGCTTTAGCCAGCTATCAGATCTCCAGACACATCAGCGAACACACACAGGGGAAAAACCATACCATTGCAGTGAATGTGGAAGTTGTTTTAATTACTCTTCAACATTAAGGAATCATCAGCGAACACACACAGGGGAAAAACCATTCAAGTGCAATGAATGTGGGAAGAGCTTTAGTCAAACAGCAAACCTAAAACGGCACAAGGGAACACACACTGGTGAAAACCCATATCATTGCAGTGAATGTGGAAGTAGTTTCAGTGATTCGTCAACATTACAGAATCATCAGCGAACACACACAGGAGAAAAACCATTCAAGTGCAGTGAATGTTTGAAGAGCTTTAGTCGATTATCAGACCTAAAATGCCATCTGAGAACACACACAGGAGAAAAACCATTCCAGTGCAGTGAATGTGAAAGAAGTTTTAGTGATTCGTCAACATTAAGGAAACATCGGCGAACACACACAGGGGAAAAACCATTCAAGTGCAGTGAATGTTTGAAGAGCTATAGTCGATTATCAGACCTAAAATGCCATCTGAGAACACACACAGGAGAAAAACCATTCCAGTGCAGTGAATGTGAAAGAAGTTTTAGTGATTCGTCAACATTAAGGAAACATCAGCGAACACACATAGGGGAAAACCATTCCAGTGCAGTGAATGTGAAAGTAGTTTTAGTGAATCTTCAACATTAAGGATTCATCAGCGAACACACAGGGGAAAAACCATTTAAGTGCAGTGAATGTGTGAAGAGCATTTGTCCATCATCATACCTAAATCAGCATCAAAAACACACACGGGGGAAAAACCATACCAGTGCAGTGAATGTATGAAGAGGTTTGCTCAATTATCATACATAAAACAGCATCTGTGAACACATACAGAGGAAAATCATTCAAGTTCAGTGAATCTGGAAGTAGTTTTAGTGAATCTTCAACATTAAGGATTCATCAGCAAACGCACGCCGGGGAAAAAACATTCAAGTTCAATGAATGTCTGAAGAGCTTTAGTCAACTATCAGACCGCAAGTACCATCAGAGAACACACACGGGGGAAAACCATACCATTGCAGAGAATGTAGAAGTAGTTTTAGTGAATCATCAATATTAAGAAAATATCAGCGAATACACACTGGAAAACCATTCAAGTGCAAGGAATGTGACAATGGACATATATACATATATATATATATCAGGTCTAAAACGGCATCAGAAAACACGCACAGGAATCATTCAAGTGCAGTGAATGTTGAAGTAGGTTTTATGAATATTCAATATTAAGTGCTGATCAGCGAACACACACGGGAAAAGCCGTGTCATTGCAGGAAATGTGTGAAGATCTTTTGTCAACTTTCAAAGCTACAAAGACGTCAGCCTCTCTTCAGAAGAGTGCAGGATCAATAATGAAGATCACAGAGCTGCAGCTGTGTGATAGCCAGGCCGAGCACACTTCAGAAGAGTGCAGGATCAGTAACGAAGGTCACAGAGCTACAACTGTGTGACAGCCAGACCGAGCACACTTGATAAGAGTGCAGGATCAGTAACGAAGGTCACAGAGCTGCAGCCGTGTGATAGCCAGGCCGAGCACACTTCAGAAGAGTGCAGGATCAATAATGAAGGTCACAGAGCTACAACTGTGTGATAGCCAGACCGAGCACACTTCATAAGAGTGCAGGATCAGTAACGAAGGTCACAGAGCTGCAGCCGTGTGATAGCCAGGCCGAGCACACTTCAGAAGAGTGCAGGATCAATAATGAAGGTCACAGAGCTACAACTGTGTGATAGCCAGACCGAGCACACTTCATAAGAGTGCAGGATCAGTAACGAAGGTCACAGAGCTGCAGCCGTGTGATAGCCAGGCCGAGCACACTTCAGAAGAGTGCAGGATCAATAATGAAGGTCACAGAGCTACAACTGTGTGACAGCCAGGCCAAGCACACTTCAGAAGAGTGCAGGATCAGTAACGAAGGTCACAGAGCTGCAGCTGTGTGACAGCCAGGCCGAGCACACTTCTGAAAAGTGCAGGATCAACACTGAAGGTCGTAGAGCTGCTGCTGTGTTAATAGCTAGGCTGAGTACTTCACTTCAGAAGAGTGCAGGATCAATAATGAAGGTCTCAGAGCTGCAGCTGTGTGATCGCCAGGCCGAGCACACGGTGTCTGTTCAGCAAATACAGATTATTAATGAAAGTCTCTAACCTGCATGCTGTGTGATGGACAGGGTGAGCACGCGGCTTCTCTTCAGGAGAGTGAGGAATCATTTATAAAAGTCACTGAGCCGCATGTTGTGTGATAGTTAGGCAAAATCACCATTTTACATTCTTGGATGACGATTTTTTGATGGCTAATGGAGCCGATTTTTGACATGATTGTTCCACAAAAGAAATTAAAAAACAGATTGATTGCACAAAAATAATATAAAGGTAGAACCAATCACGATGCTATAAAATGTACACAATAATGACTAAGTTTTACATATTAAAAAGAAAGACACGTTTTTAAGATATGTAATAGAATAAAAAAATGATTTGGATTTTGGCATTTTACTGCTGATTGTAAAGAAATTATATTGAGCCCCTAAACTCAAGATAATTTGTGTTGTCAGCATCGGGTCTAGCAGAGGTGGCATTAGAAGGGGGCCCTGTCTCGACAGTGTGACTGCTGTCAGCAGGGAGTCTGGCAGGGGTGGCATTAGAGGGGGGGTCCTGTCTTAACAGTGTGACTGCTGTCAGCAGGGAGTCTGGCACAGATGGCATTAGAAGGGGGTCCTGTCTTGTCAGTGTGACTGCCCTCAGTAGAGAGTCTGGCACAGGAGGCATTAGAAGGGGCTCCTGTCTCGACAGTGTGACTGCTGTCAGCAAGGAGTCTGGCACAGGTGGCATTAGAAGGGGGTCCTGTCTCGACAGTGTGACTGCTGTCAGCAGGGAGTCTGGCACAGGTTGCCTTACAAGGGGGTCCTGTCTCAACAGTGTGACTGCTGCCAGCAGGGAGTCTGACACAGGTGGCATTAGAGGGGGGTCTTGTCTCGTCAGTGTGACTGCTGTCAGAATGGCTCTGCTTTCGGCGTTCACATGACTGACAAGGTTTCTTTGAGATGGGACTAGCTCTCGTGTGTTGATAGAGAGATAAGTGCTACTGGTGATACAAAAACGTGGGCTTCACTTGTTTTAATTCAGTCATTTTTGTCCATCCAATGTATCATTTCTTAGGAAAGTTAAAAATATGTCTGTGGCTTGGCACTCCCCATGTTAATAATCCATAAAAATGCCATGAAATGTTCAGTACTTGTAAGTATTCTGCTACAAGAGGGATGTAGACATAGATTTGTCATATTCCAAAGAGACTTTTTTTAAGGGTCTTATTTAGTGCAACTTTATATACTGGGTGTTAGATTGTGTTATATCTAGAACAACGGTATCTGTGATGGACGTGGAATAAGGGAGCCGAGTACAAAGAGTTTCTCAGAAAGCTGTGAGCACCTTGTAAGGGTGAACAGTTATAAAGCTATGGTTATTTAAGGGTTGTTTTTTTGTCGAAATATTTATGCCACAATCATACCCAGAATGTCGGTCTTCCTGTGTCCAGGACTAACCGAGTGTTTCAAGCTTTTTTCATAGTATGGAAGGAAGGCTGTTCCTCAAAGCCCCTATAAGAACATACGGTGCTAAAGTTCGAGCAAAAGCAATCTATGGCGCCCTCCGCTGGTGTTACTGAGCAGCACCTGCTTGAACTGTTGTCGTATTTAACTTGTAAAAGAGAATTATGTGGGTTCCTCTGGGGAATAATCATGCCATAGTCCTATGGAAGCTTAACTTTAAATGTATAATTGACTATAATGGAACTGAAAGCCCTCCTGGACTGGGCCAAGATAGGGATAAGTAAGTAGTCTCTACTGATGATTGTCTTTGTTACCTGATGAGCTCGAGTGTGGATGATTGGCACAAGGATCGCTGTCATCACAAAGTTTATCCAGCTCACATCTGTGTATGGAATTGTGTTAAAATGTCCTCATTTTGTACACATATTCACTCCAGTACTTCTAAAGCCAGGACACCAATATCTAAATATTCATACAATTGAATCTAAATACTAGTGAGGCCGAGTCATTTGAAAATTTTAGAGAACCAAAACATTTGACACAAAAAATTGTGATATAAAATTGATTGTATTTGGTTCTTTTGATTGCGTAAACCTTTTTCTGACCCTGGTTCACTTTAAAACAGGTGGTAGCTGATATACCTATAAAGCTGGTTTCAAATACAGCCCAGCACACTAGGTCAATGTCCGGTAGACTAGGACAAGGTCACTTTCAGAACTTGGAAATTAAACCTTTAGTTACCGTAAAATGCTAGAAAGAGCATAGCACAGCCACAGAGCCAGAGTTCCGTCCACCATGGCACTTTTGGTATGGAAGGCTTTGCGAACCAATGATATTCAAGTAAAGAAAGATGACTCCCTATCGACTTGGCTACCTGTCCTGTATGGCATGGTGGGTGTTCACCGACAACTGGTTTCTCAATCTAGGCGGAGAGCACTCGGGATGCTCAAACTAATTCAAAAGGTAGTTTGATTGATGAACACGACAACTGTCCCTAGCTTTTACTGCAGTGTACAGAATAAAAAGGTCATACATTTCTGAAACACCTAGTTACTGACTCCAGAGGGGCGGATAAAATTATAGCAAAGCGGCAATTTGCCAACAGTTATGTATTGAGATACATGTTCACTGTATTAAAGCCCTTAAATGGCTTGTAATTGCTGGTATAAGTCCGGAGCTCCAACATTCCAATGTTTGTCTTCATGTTTTTTCTCTTTTTAATTTAGAATATTCTACACTTAGTGGGTGGAATCTTCTAATTGCCTTATAGCCCTTCTGCCTCTGGATATACCGGTCGTTAAAGGCCCTGAACTCGTTACAGGCCCAAGACGCAGGCCCTCGTCAGCGGGCCATAAGGCTATATTAAGGCCTGCCTGACCAGAATAGTATGTTTGCCAATCACGTATTTGATTGCATTCTTAAAACAGTACTTAACTGCAATGTTTAAATAAGTCTAGACATATTTAAACATTGTCAATTGAATAGAATAATTGTGAAAAATTCTGAGGGGTGCCCGACGATCGCTGTGGGGTTGGGGGCGTGGCATTAAAAGGTTTTAAGACCACTGGTCTAGGGTGTTCCTCATCGGAGAGGTGTGAGGGGCCTGATGTAACACTGTTGGTTAGTCAAATCTTAAAGGGAAGGGCACAGAGACTCAAAGCCGATGGATTTCAATGTCGAACCTGTTTATCACCACTTAATCATCCTTACAATTGCAATAAGTGACTGGGTCAGGCCCCCTCCTCCCATGTCCAGATGTGCTGCCAGCTAGGTATATTCAGCACAGGTTTGGAAATCAAGGTTTGAGATGTAAAACATGAAAGTAATAGATACATGTACGCTTTACAAAGGAACGATGATGGTGATGCCAAGCCCTGTGTGACACTGTTAGTACTGCTAGCAAGAGCGTGTACATTTATCTGCTAACAGCGCCGCTCCATGGGAATGGTCAGCCGTCCCTCATCATACCTGCAAACCCACCCTATTCTAGACCCTCTCCAGCAGCACCTGTAGGCGGCTGGCCAGTGAACACTAAACTCTCTCTCATAAACCCACCTTTAGCAGACATGGGGGTGAGCACTTCAGGCAAAAACAACAAAACTAGGGCTGCTGATCGACCCTGATCGCAGGCCCAGTGTGTTTGGTCCCAGAGATCCACGAGGACTAGTTTGGTCCTGTGTGGGGCTGAAACGTAACCGGTTCCTTACAGAAATACTGAGTGTTGACAGGGGACAGGCAGCCCTTGTTCTGGAAGAGCATGGGCAGTCAATGCTTATGACCAGGGGTTGCTCAGACCCTTAAAATATTTAGACAGTACATAAACCACTCCCTTTACCGTTCCCATCCCCTTCCCTCCCTTGATGAACTTGAACTTAGGAGCTGCGACGGCAGATCCGTCTGAGGGCAACACGGAGGTTTTTCATTTAAACAAGTTATGTCAGGAGAAACTTGAGTGAAACTGTGAGAGAAATATTAATTAGAGGGTTGCTCTTGCAATTATAGGAATGAACATTCTGGCTATTCTGCCCTGGTCAGGTCTAATTAGGAACATCATTAAGTATTCTTAGTCCTCAATGCTTAAACCTTAAACCTTAAACCCCAAGCATCCTCGAACCTTAAGCATATAAACCGTAAGTACATATAAATTGAGTAACAGAAAGTGCCGTTGCACTTCTTACGAACATTGAATGTTGGGAATTGAATTCCAGTGATAAGTGACAATGATAACAGTGTGTTGGCACAGCTAATTCAGGAGCAAAAACTAAACTCTAGATGCAAGAGTCGTGGTTTAACATGGGGTTTGAAAATTAACAGGACTTACCACCCTTACAACACTGAATATGTCTAACTGTATAGAAGTACATCATGCAGGGCTTCTTTGGATGACATTTGTGCAAAAGCAAAGTAATGGTGTAAGTGTTGTGTGACAAAGAATACAAAGTAAAGGATATCAAGTTTTCCGCTTGTTTGAGGAGCCGCCAGAAAGGTCCATCTCCTGGGCAGGGTTGTCTTCCAGGTGACGGGCGAGGTCTTGGGGGTTTGTAAAGATGCTTGGTTTTCCATTCTCTAATATTCTGGATTTCAAGGGTCCTGCAAAAAAGAATTGAATGTTCTTCTTCCTCAGAATGTCCCGAAGTTGTAGGAATCCTTTCCTTGTGTCAACTGTGTCTTTGGAGTAATCCTGTGTAAAGGTAATCCGTTGGCCTTCCCAGGTGACGTGATGATTTTTCCTGGCGTAGTTTAAGATGGCTTCTGTGTGTTGGTAGCGGAGCGGTTTGCAGATCATGGGGCGAGAGCCTTTTCTATTTAGAGGGTTGAACGACGGGATTCTATGGGCTCTGTCCAGTTCCAGGCCCTGTTGGAAGTTTATCCCCATTATCATTGGTATTCAAGCTTCGAGGAAGGCTACGCATGATCCTGCATCAGACTCTGACCCTTCCAGAATACCGAAAATACGTATGTTCCCTCTCCTTTTTCGGTCTTCCAATTCCGCGTTCTGTTTCTTAAGCTCACTGGTGATGTTGAGGAGGTGTTTGATCTCTTTGGTGGCCTGGGAGGTCGTGTCTTCAACATCGCTTATTCGTTGTTCCGCTTCATCAATTTTCGTGTTCATAGTGTTCATATCGGCACGGATTGTGGTTAGTTCTAGTTGCATTGCATCAGTGTTTTGTTTCGTTGATTTGGCCAGGTCATGGACTTCTGCTAATTATTTTAATATCATGTCCATTGTGCTATTTAGGTCTGGTCTTTTATCGGTGATTCTGAGATGGTTGGTTCAGGTTTCACTTTCTTGTAGGAGGATCTGCTCTCTTTGTCCGCCATTTCTAGTCAAGAGGTGATTGAGATGGCTAGGTGACGCGATGATTAAGGGCAGGCTTACTCTCAATGAGCTATATCTCGTAGGCTGCAAGGTCGACAAAGATCCCAGGGACTGCGCTTGTCAATATTAGCACATAGATACAGTTAAAGCCCAGGTAGGAGCACAGGTAGGATGATGAGTGTGCCTATGATATCAGCAGTAGGAACACTTGGGACAAGTAGTCAGCGCAGACACAGTAATGCAGATAATGTTAATGTCCAATTGGCAAAGTTAACATCCAAGCCAATGGGTCAGAGGAAGCTGCAACCTTGATTCTGACAGTATACCGCCTGTGAAGGCTTTATAAAATGTTGTCTTTCCTGAATGATAGGTATTGTAAGGCAGACAGACTTAGCTGGCAATGGAGTTGGGTCACCATCAGAAGAGGCTTGCCCCTATACTTGCGCCCAGTAATTAGCGACAGCAAACACCTACATGACACAGAATAGAGCCTTAGCAGAGAACCTTAATATTGTATCTCTGAACGTTAAAGGCCTCAATCATCCAGTGAAGCGCAGGAACATTTTTGAATACCTTGAGAAAACCAAAGGGGACACCATCCTCCTACAAGAATCCAAACTCTCAGAAGAAGACGTAGGCTTCATAAAACATAACTGGATCTCTTATGTCTTATGCTCTCCATCAGACCATAAGAAACAAGCATTGGCATAGCTAATAGGTGTAGGAGAGTAGGGTCTGCTATCCTATGGTCACCCCAAATTTTTGCTTTTTGCTTCACTGGTTTATGACTTAATGTGGCTGTGGGCCTGCTAATCAGACCCACAGCCTGCTGTTCTCTCTCTAAATTGATGCCAATGCACTTTAGGTGCATTACGAAATTGGAACTGGTTCACCTTATTGGCCCCTGTAACAGTGTACCCAGGTACCCAGGGCATAGGTGCTTCCAAGGCCTACCAGGGGCTGCAGCACGTATTGTGCCACCCCTGGCCTGGCCTCCGTATTTTACACAACTGGCTGATCACTCAGCTGGGGTAAGTCGGTGTAACCACCCCTTACTTAGGTGTAGTATGCCTATACCTAACCTAAAATGGAGACATATGTTCCTATCAGCCACTCCTATGGAAGGCCTCATCAATCCTGGAGGCAGAGTGCTTGGAAATATGTGAGATGGTGCTCTGGCATGAGCTGAGCCTGTCTGCTGCTTTCGGAACCATGTCCTTTAGCTGTTTCATGATACTGCCATACCATATACTCTTAAGTGCATTATAATCCTCGCGGTTGAATGCTATCTTAGGTATGACTTTATCAAAACATGTCGAGTAAGGTGTCATACGAATTGGAATACTACCCCCTCGCCAGTTCTGGCGGCGGGGGTAGCATTCCACCCTTCTAGAGGGACACGACATGTACCTAACCTGAACCCTGGTTAAAGTTAAACAGAGCCTCAGCATCACAAAATGGATGCTGCCACCACAGACACAAGTCTGACCTCCTGTTGCTGGGAGTCCTTTCAGTGAGGGCAGCTTGGACAAAGGGTTTCCTGCCTTGGGAGGTGCTAGCACCACCCCAGACAGGATTTTGTGTATTGGGTAGGACAGGGCTGAATAGAATCAGACATGCCTGGGGCACACAAGGTGTCCCTGTGCATAGGCCAGTTCAAACCGGTGCTGGGGCTTTCCAGCCCCAGTCCTGGCGCGAACTGGACAAAGGAAAGGGGATGTAACCACTCCCCTTCTTGGTCCCACCCAGAGGAGGGACCTAGTAGGTGATCCGCCCCCCAGATTGGAATAAGAGTGGGAGCTGTGTCCTGAGACTTCAGATCATCCTGAATCAACTTGAAACTAAGAAGACGACAGGGGCGTGGCTTGCGCGCCGCTGTAGCATGGCGTGTTGCGCTTGAGCTCCGAGGCGAGAGTGTCCCGTCGGATTAATTTCTCCGCTTCCTGACTGCCCCTGTGTGCGGAAACGGCATCCTTCTGCAGCGGAATATGCAGGGACCTGTTTGACGGCGTTTTTGGAGATTTCTGCCATCAGCTGAATGCCTTCTCTGTCGAGCGCCTGTGACGCTTGATTCTCTCACGGGCGGCCGCCATTTTCCCGCTTCTGACGCAGCTGGCATTTTTCTCTTCAGAAGTGCCGCCTTGGTTACATTATTGCCGGTTGTGGTGGCTGTCCAGGACATTTCTTCTACGATGCCTAAAGTTGGTAACATTTCTTTCTTTTTCCTGCTATTTTTTTGCTGCTTGGCTGGATATTAAGTTGCCCATGCGCTGTTTTTCTCAGTGAAGCTATTCTTTACTGGTGTAGATCTTTTTCTTACGAAGTCATTGCTGTGCCCTCCTGCTCTATTTGTGGCTCTGTCATTACTTTGGTATCTGCCTGCCCTGCATATAAGTCCGCTGCTATTATTTAATTAGCGCCCATTGCGCTCAGTGTGCTGTATTTCTCTATTTGGGTACAGACTACGCAGTTTTTGTTCTTCTCCTCAAGTGGCTGTGTCTTTTTTCTTGAAGGCTGCTACTCTATGGCTGCAAATATGGGTCGTTCCTTGAGCAACAAAGATTCAAAGGATGCTGGCACTTCGCTTAAGAGACTTAAACCATTGTCCCCTACGCCTGAGTCTGTTCAGTCAGACACTAACTCCACTCTGGACACAATATTAACGCGCCTTAATGAAGTGCATGATATTGCGCAGTCAACGAAAACTAATACGGATTTACTGCAAGTGGAGGTGTCTGCTATTAGAACTGACTTCAAAGCCCTCTCTCTTCGTGTATCTGCTACGGAATCACGAATCAGCTGTGCAGAGGATGGTATGCAGAAACAATCCAGATCTCTCAGCCACTAAGAGCGCTCAATGGCGGCATTGCGAAGAGATCTCACTGAGCAGGAGGACCGTAATCGTAGATCTAACCTACGCATTTTTGGTCTGCCGGAAGATGCAGAGAAATCATCTTCGTCTATGATTGAGTTTTTATCTCATTGGCTTCCGGACACCTTACAAATCTCATTCCAGAGAGAATTTGAGATAGAAAGAGCACATCGTGTTCCAACGTTTCGGTCTAAATCAGCAACCCAGCCAAGAGCAATAATTTTCAAGCCGCTGCGGCATCAACATACTGAACAGATTCTTTCTCATATGCGGAAAGCTAAACAGGTCATCTGGGAAGGTCATCGAATCTCAATTTCTCAGGACTTTGCCAGAGATACGGTTATAAGAAGAAAGGGCTTCCTTAATCTTCGGAAACGTCTTTCTGAGATGAACATTCCCTTTTCGTTTTCTGGTCCATCGAAGTTTCGCATTACTTACAAAGGACGTTCCAGAATTTCCGATGAGCCGGCCGACCTAGCTACATTCCTGGACAACCAATTGGAGATAGAGATGGAGATTCAAAGAGCGACATCGCAAGATCCTGGTGCCTCGGGCACTTGAAATGTCTTCTTGTTTTTTCTTGATGGTGGTTTTCTGTATGCCTGGGTTATCTCCTCTCTCCTGTTGAGCTTCTATTTCGGTCTTGACCTCCAACTCTGTTGCTGAAGTTTCTCTGTTCTCCTTGTGTCCGCAATGTCTTCTTTGGGTATCCCTCTTCCTTGCATTTAGGCTTTTTAGATTTCCTTCTCTCTCTCTTTCCATTATTGTTCTTATTTATTTTTCTATAGTTTTCCCGATCTTCTCTTTTACTCCTCTCTTTCCCATTTCTCCTTTCTATATTCTTTTTTCTTTCAGAGTCATGTTGTTTACTCTATTTCTGCATGTCATTTTCTCTTCTCTTTATCCTGTTTACAGCCCTTGTTGTCTATATTTCATCTCAATGTTCCTTTCAGGTCCGTTTTTCTTTTCTTGACTCTTATCTATTCCTAATAGTTACCTTGTTCTTTTTTTTTTTCCTGATATGTGTCATTTTCTATCTTCTTCTGTGTTTCTATTCTCCTATTTTCTTCCTTTCTTCTCTTATATGCATATATGTTCCTGCATTCTCAATTCCAGTTACATACGGTTAACTTTATACAGTTATAGATTGTTCATTAATTACATATTTATTTCTAGGCTATACATAATTATCTGCATGCATTCATCTATTGTTCATGCTTTACCACATTGTTTTGTTTCCTTATCAGATTGTCTGGTATTATTCCTTAGTATAATATAACTCTTGTTATTGGAGTAATAACTCACTGTGATTGTACACATTTCTTAGTTACATTATGATAGTTTACAATATTAAGCTGATATTCGTTGCTACTTTTGATTGTTCCCAGCTCTTATTTTACTGCCATCAGCTTGTTATATTATTGGGGCTATTGATATTAATTACTTTTCCTCCTTGTACGGGTCCCTTGCTCGCCTTTCCACATTCTCCCTAGTATGAAGTTGGTCTTTTTTAGGCCTCCCCTCCTGCTTCTTCTCTCCCTTCTCTCTTTTCTCTTTTCTTCTTTTCTTTCTTTTTTTCTATTTCGGATTCCCCACATGGATTCTCCCTCTTTGTTTCTTATATTTTCTGGTTGGTTCCTTGTCTCTGTGAGGTTGGCTGTTTCTCTGTCGTCCATGGCATTTTTTTTCTATCTTTCTGTACTTCCATGCCGGGTTTAAATGTATTATCCCTTAATGTTAAGGGTTTGAATCATCCGGTGAAGAGGTCGAAAATTTTAGATTATTGTAAATCTCTATCTTCTGACCTGGTCCTTTTTCAGGAGACCAAGGTCACTGCCAGAGAGGCGTTGTTTTTGAAGAAGGAGTGGGTTTCGGATGTTTGCTGTTCTGATGCCTCGGGCAAACGAAATGGGGTCGTTACATTAATTTCAAAGAATTCTGGCTTGTCTATAATTTCTTCTGATCATGATTCTGAGGGTCGTTGGTTGTTATCTAAACTGTCGGATGGACATCATGATCTTTGTTGGAAATGGGGGTTGCCCAAGTCTCAAAGGGGGTAGCATGGCATCAAGCGGGCAGGCCAAACTTCGAGGACATGTGAAGCACTCACGCAGTACCCTCAGTCAACACACCAGGCACACCACAAAAGAGGCAGGACACCAGTTTGAGTTGGAAAATTAAGCAGTTTAGTATCTCCAACCTGCAAGGCAAAAATGCATCAACAGTGTCATCATAACACGGCGCCAACTGGCACCAGAGCCAAGTGTATCAGGGGGGGGGGGGGGATTATTTACATGGGAAGTAGGGGCTGAGTCTGTAAGTCCATCTGAAATAAAGAAGAACCAATTAACATTGAGCCTGGGGCCAATATGGCGGGGCCAACTCAGGCTCTCATCCTTAGTGATAGACTGTAATGCAAAATACCATTAGCATGAGTACACATAACCTGCATTATCACTCCACCACGACCCCTGTGAGGGAAAACATCAGGGCATCATAGTAAGTCCCAACATACCGGAACACCTGCAATAGATCAGCATAGGGATATCAAACACCAGGCGGGAAGCATTAATAAGCATTGGCATCAGTAACCTCATATAACTGTAGGCCGTAAGTCAGCAACTCCTTTAGGCAGGCCTAAACACTTTAGTGAAAATCAGATAACCTCGTGCCATCCTAATCTTTTAGCATTCCGGTAACATCTCATTGGGAGAACAAACACTGCATTAACATCAGGTAGGGGCCATATTCGTGGACCAGGAACACCTGTAATGAAACAGGCTTGCTCCCTAACATGGGATGCAGCCAGGGGCCTGATATTCAATAAGACCTAGATATGTGCGCTAGGCATCAAAGGCAACCTGGGGGACATGACTCCTTAGCCCCCCAACCTGAAACCCAAACATTAGGCAGTACATTAACAACCATAACATATGCACCAGGCCTCTAATTGACTCCCTAGGGCACCCCACACTGGCATGAAGAGCAAGATCCACAGTACCTAGCAGGCGCCCTCAATGCCCCACCATTGCAGTTCCACCTTAGGAGTCCCTGTATCCTGGGACTCCACGCTCAAGAATTAGGGGCCCACAGAGTTCCGGTCAGTCAGGGGGGGGGGGGGCGAGCACCATCCGGCCCCGGTACCCTCTCTACCTCTCCACACAGTCAAACGTAGGCCCCACTCACCGGGCTCCTCTCACTGGCTCCTCGGCGGTAGGCCAGGCACCGACAATGTGCCTCGAGGCCCCGGTCGCACAGCACTCGAGTCGCGGGCTCTCCTCCTTCGTCTGGCTCGGGTCACACGGGGCCCGTCAGCCCTCCATCAGGCCGATACCATACAACCGGGGCTCCCTCTTCTCTCCGGGAGCCCCGCGGTACACCTCCGGCTAGCGTCGTGCCTCCCCCGGGCCCCTCCTCTCTCTCAGGGACCCGGGTCTCCTCAGGTAGGCCTCCTAGCAATCTCAGGTTCTCTGGGCCTGGGCTGGCCGATGGGGGTTCTCGGGCTGCTCTAAGCCCTCCGGCGAGGATACTCGGCTGTCCCCACCTCCGTCCTCACTGGGCCCGGGACTTCCACCGCGGCCTCCGCGAGGCCTCTCTCTGCTGCTGGGCCTGGTCTCGGCCTGGGAGCCAGTCAGAACGCGGCTCTCGGGGGCGCGACAGCACCAACCAATCGGTGCGCGGCGGGCTGGGGGCGCGGACGGTGACGTCACCGGCGCCCCAGCCACGTAATGCCGGCCTCTCCGGCTTCAGGCCTATTGCGGCCTCCTCCTCACATCGGCGGCCCTCTCCTGGTACCGGGGGCCGCCGCGACGATACCAAACACGGCGGGGGTCTCCCTGGTGACACCGGGCTGCGGCGGTGACGACGGCACCAGTAAGGGGTAGGCTCCCTTCTTAATTAATTAATTATACGGCGGAAAGCGCGCCAAAACGAGGGTTGGCTCCTCCAACGCGGTTTCTCCTCACAGTCTCCTCAGCACCCGGGCTGCGACGGTGATCTCCGGCTGCGACAAGGGGTAGGCTCCCTTCTTAATTAATTAATTATATGGCAGACAGCGCGCTGACACGAGGGTAGGCTCCTCCAGCGTAATTCTCCTCAGGAGAATGGCGCTATTCACAGCGCACTGCTCTTCCCTCTGCCCACACGGTCCTCAGGGCCAACAGCACTTCGGGGGCCACACCAATCACAGGGCACAGTCCCTTGGGGGCACAATCCTCCCCAGGCAGCAACAGTCTTTAGACACCCAGCGCTTAGGGGGCGATACTACAGTTTATGCCAGTCAGCTGTCCACAGCCCTTCACCATAGGCACCTCACAGCCCAGCGCTTCCAAAGGGCCTCACGCCACCTCAGCCAGCAACAATTCCTTTGGGGGCACAATCTTCCCCGGGGTGCTTCAGAGGGGCAGACAGTCCCACAGCAATTCCTCAGGGGCACACTCCTCACCTCCTGGGCGCTTCTTCACACAGCGCTGGCGTGGTACCCGGTCAAATAGCGTCAGTGACCTGGATAGGGGCCCTCCCTTGTCAGGGGCCCATGGGGACAGCAGAGGGGGGGTTTATAGGGGTGCAGGGCCCAGCTCACAGGCCCATGTGGCGGTAGCACCTCACAGCAGGTCCCCTCTCTTCTTTGTCCCAGCGCTGCCTGACTCTCTGGTGACACTTCTCCCTATTTATACCCTCCTCCCTCACAGAGCCAGCACCTTCCGGAATGTTGGGGATAACTGGTTCACACTGGCTCAAGGGGAGGGGTTGAGCACCCTGGGTGCCAGGCTTTCCCTCCAAAACTAGGGGTAGCTGGGTAATATTATCTAGTCCGCTGACCTATGTCAGTCCAGTGGCAAAACCCAGGGCCATGGCATCCATTTTAAATACAATACATTTCAATCAGGTGAAGTTTTAAAATGGGGGATTTTACAAGTGCTCACATTATGTCATGTAATTACATTTTTCACAAGGGGTCTCACACCACTCATGGCCTATACAGGTTTAATCCCATGGGGGAGACAATCTAGATAAGGGGGTCAAAAGCGAAAAATTTTGGGGGGAAAAGGCCAAGTCCAACACGACTCCCCCCCAGCCAAAAGCCAGGGTAGACTGATCAATGCCTTGATGGGCTTCCCTGCTTGGGGCGGAAAAAGGTGGACGCAGGCCTGCAACTACAGGAGCACCTGCAGTCTCTCCTCCACTTTGGAACCCAATGGTTCTCTTTCGCAACCCTCCCTTCACCAACAAAACCACCCCACTGGTGTTCCCTAGTGGGATGTTTCTCCTTCCTAGAGTGGGAGGCTCTAGCCTCAGGCTTGTAATTCTCTTGGACCACTCTTCTCTCTCCAAATGGCCACTGGTTCACCCATCTGGGGTCTACACCCTCAGACTGACCAGCCCTTAGGGGCGAGGCTCTCCTCCCCCTACTTCTCCTCCAAGGGTTCCTCCATCTCCTACGCCTGGGGACACCCTCACACAACTCTCTCCCCAACCTGGAGTCGAAACCCACAGGCTGAACTGGTGACAGGGGCGAGTCCTCCCTCTCCCTGCACCCCCTCCCAGAGTTCCGCACCCTCCTACCCGGAGAAGTACCCCTGGGAGTCACTTCTGGGGGGACTCTGGTTACAGAGGTCCCTCCCACCAGGGCAGGCAACCCCTGTCCCTGGCCACCCAACCCAGGATCTGCGCCCTGTGGCTGAGCCGGTGACAGAGAAGAGACCTTCCTCCCTCTGCACCCCCTCCCAGAGTTCCGCACCCTCCCACTGGGAGTAGTACCCCTGGGAGTCAAATTGGTAGGGACCTGAATTACAGGTACCCCACCCTCCAGGTCAGGCAACCCCTTAACCTGGAACCCCAGTCCAGGATCTAAACCCTGCGACTGGTCAGACCCCCGAACCACTGGAGCTCCGATTATTGATGCTCCGGGTCCTCCTGACATGAGGGGATCCCTTCCTCTGGATGACACATCGGGACAGCCTAGTCTCCCAACCTGGGGTTCTCTTAAAGAACACTCCAGGCCCGGTGACCACAGCTGGGGCACCTCGGGACACCTCCCCGTCTCACTCCCTTCAGGATCACTCCCCTCAGCCTTCCCAGACGCTCTGGCACTTACCCAGAGGTCTGCCTCCCGTGCAAGTTCCCTGGGGTCTGAGAACCCGCACCGCAACAGATGGTGACGCAGTCTTGGGAAACAACTCCTCAGCATGTGCTCCCGGATAACGGCATGGCACAGCCCTTCCCAATCCTATACTGCTCTCCTCACCACCCAATCCTCCAGTACAGTCCAACACTCCTCCTCGAACTCTCCCCAGGACTGATGGAACAGCTTTCCCCTGCCCCTAAATACTAACCCTTCCTCCTCTTCCGGGGAATCAGGCACAGTCTCATGGGTTTCGGGAGTGGGACTCCTTGCACTGGACCTACACTCGCTGCCACCACTGGATCCCACCCTCTTCCGTGAATCCAGACTCCTAAAACCACTCTCAGGGGACAACCTACCCACCTGAGCTGATCTCTCTCTGGCGAAGGCCCTCTCCGCCTCCGCCATCCTCTCCAGCGCTAGGACTTTTTCAGTCTCTAGTCGCTGCTCTTCTACCCTCAGCTGCGCTAAGCCCTCGGCATGCCTGAGCTTTGCCAGCGCCAGCTGATACTCCCTCTCTTCTCTCCTATCTACCCACTCTTCTGGGGACAGGGAAAGGGATGGGGCAGTGCCCCCGGGACTGGACCCAGTGCGAGACTCCCTATCTTCGGTGTCCTCCACAGCTACTGGCGTCTCTGCCCTGCTAGACTCTTCCTCCTCCTCATCGGAGCAATTACCTCCCAGGGTTCTAGATGGGGAGCCCTCGCTCTGGTCTCTAACCCACTGACCCTTCAAAACTTCAGGGGGTAGTCAGACAAGTCCCCATCAATCTCTAAGGGCTCTCCCCTCTTGAGGGACTCATAGAGAAACAAATTCCTCCTAATGTTCCCTACTGGGGGTATCCCTCTCTCCAGGAGGAAGTCTATCACCTCCTGTTCGGTGTACTCCATCAGTTCCACTTCCTGGTAAATCAACCCCATCGTGGCGAGATACACCCGGGACACACCCTCCCAGTGGAACAAGGGGACAGTTCAGAACACTCTTCAGGAGGAAGCAATTTAGCAAACAATAATAATCCCCACAACAAGGCTCGGATTACATCCAAAGCTCTATTTGCAGTGTAACCCGTGGCCGCTGTGGTACTGCGCAAACACAAGTCCTATCCCACCGCTCTGCCACCAAATGTTGGAAATGGGGGTTGCCCAAGTCTCAAAGGGGGTAGCATGGCATCAAGCGGGCAGGCCAAACTTCGAGGACATGTGAAGCACTCACGCAGTACCCTCAGTCAACACACCAGGCACACCACAAAAGAGGCAGGACACCAGTTTGAGTTGGAAAATTAAGCAGTTTAGTATCTCCAACCTGCAACGCAAAAATGCATCAACAGTGTCATCATAACACGGCGCCAACTGGCACCAGAGCCAAGTGTATCAGGGGGGGGGGATTATTTACATGGGAAGTAGGGGCTGAGTCTGTAAGTCCATCTGAAATAAAGAAGAACCAATTAACATTGAGCCTGGGGCCAATATGGCGGGGCCAACTCAGGCTCTCATCCTTAGTGATAGACTGTAATGCAAAATACCATTAGCATGAGTACACATAACCTGCATTATCACTCCACCACGACCGTTGTGAGGGAAAACATCAGGGCATCATAGTAAGTCCCAACATACCGGAACACCTGCAATAGATCAGCATAGGGATATCAAACACCAGGCGGGAAGCATTAATAAGCATTGGCATCAGTAACCTCATATAACTGTAGGCCGTAAGTCAGCAACTCCTTTAGGCAGGCCTAAACACTTTAGTGAAAATCAGATAACCTCGTGCCATCCTAATCTTTTAGCATTCCGGTAACATCTCATTGGGAGAACAAACACTGCATTAACATCAGGTAGGGGCCATATTCGTGGACCAGGAACACCTGTAATGAAACAGGCTTGCTCCCTAACATGGGATGCAGCCAGGGGCCTGATATTCAATAAGACCTAGATATGTGCGCTAGGCATCAAAGGCAACCTGGGGGACATGACTCCTTAGCCCCCCAACCTGAAACCCAAACATTAGGCAGTACATTAACAACCATAACATATGCACCAGGCCTCTAATTGACTCCCTAGGGCACCCCACACTGGCATGAAGAGCAAGATCCACAGTACCTAGCAGGCGCCCTCAATGCCCCACCATTGCAGTTCCACCTTAGGAGTCCCTGTATCCTGGGACTCCACGCTCAAGAATTAGGGGCCCACAGAGTTCCGGTCAGTCAGGGGGGGGGGGGGCGAGCACCATCCGGCCCCGGTACCCTCTCTACCTCTCCACACAGTCAAACGTAGGCCCCACTCACCGGGCTCCTCTCACTGGCTCCTCGGCGGTAGGCCAGGCACCGACAATGTGCCTCGAGGCCCCGGTCGCACAGCACTCGAGTCGCGGGCTCTCCTCCTTCGTCTGGCTCGGGTCACACGGGGCCCGTCAGCCCTCCATCAGGCCGATACCACACAACCGGGGCTCCCTCTTCTCTCCGGGAGCCCCGCGGTACACCTCCGGCTAGCGTCGTGCCTCCCCCGGGCCCCTCCTCTCTCTCAGGGACCCGGGTCTCCTCAGGTAGGCCTCCTAGCAATCTCAGGTTCTCTGGGCCTGGGCTGGCCGATGGGGGTTCTCGGGCTGCTCTAAGCCCTCCGGCGAGGATACTCGGCTGTCCCCACCTCCGTCCTCACTGGGCCCGGGACTTCCACCGCGGCCTCCGCGAGGCCTCTCTCTGCTGCTGGGCCTGGTCTCGGCCTGGGAGCCAGTCAGAACGCGGCTCTCGGGGGCGCGACAGCACCAACCAATCGGTGCGCGGCGGGCTGGGGGCGCGGACGGTGACGTCACCGGCGCCCCAGCCACGTAATGCCGGCCTCTCCGGCTTCAGGCCTATTGCGGCCTCCTCCTCACATCGGCGGCCCTCTCCTGGTACCGGGGGCCGCCGCGACGATACCAAACACGGCGGGGGTCTCCCTGGTGACACCGGGCTGCGGCGGTGACGACGGCACCAGTAAGGGGTAGGCTCCCTTCTTAATTAATTAATTATACGGCGGAAAGCGCGCCAAAACGAGGGTTGGCTCCTCCAACGCGGTTTCTCCTCACAGTCTCCTCAGCACCCGGGCTGCGACGGTGATCTCCGGCTGCGACAAGGGGTAGGCTCCCTTCTTAATTAATTAATTATATGGCAGACAGCGCGCTGACACGAGGGTAGGCTCCTCCAGCGTAATTCTCCTCAGGAGAATGGCGCTATTCACAGCGCACTGCTCCTCCCTCTGCCCACACGGTCCTCAGGGCCAACAGCACTTCGGGGGCCACACCAATCACAGGGCACAGTCCCTTGGGGGCACAATCCTCCCCAGGCAGCAACAGTCTTTAGACACCCAGCGCTTAGGGGGCGATACTACAGTTTATGCCAGTCAGCTGTCCACAGCCCTTCACCATAGGCACCTCACAGCCCAGCGCTTCCAAAGGGCCTCACACCACCTCAGCCAGCAACAATTCCTTTGGGGGCACAATCTTCCCCGGGGTGCTTCAGAGGGGCAGACAGTCCCACAGCAATTCCTCAGGGGCACACTCCTCACCTCCTGGGCGCTTCTTCACACAGCGCTGGCGTGGTACCCGGTCAAATAGCGTCAGTGACCTGGATAGGGGCCCTCCCTTGTCAGGGGCCCATGGGGACAGCAGAGGGGGGGTTTATAGGGGTGCAGGGCCCAGCTCACAGGCCCATGTGGCGGTAGCACCTCACAGCAGGTCCCCTCTCTTCTTTGTCCCAGCGTTGACTGACTCTCTGGTGACACTTCTCCCTATTTATACCCTCCTCCCTCACAGAGCCAGCACCTTCCGGAATGTTGGGGATAACTGGTTCACACTGGCTCAAGGGGAGGGGTTGAGCACCCTGGGTGCCAGGCTTTCCCTCCAAAACTAGGGGTAGCTGGGTAATATTATCTAGTCCGCTGACCTATGTCAGTCCAGTGGCAAAACCCAGGGCCATGGCATCCATTTTAAATACAATACATTTCAATCAGGTGCAGTTTTAAAATGGGGGATTTTACAAGTGCTCACATTATGTCATGTAATTACATTTTTCACAAGGGGTCTCACACCACTCATGGCCTATACAGGTTTAATCCCATGGGGGAGACAATCTAGATAAGGGGGTCAAAAGCGAAAAAGTTTGGGGGGAAAAGGCCAAGTCCAACAATCTTTATGTGATGAATATCTGTGCTCCTAACGTTGACGATCCGACCTTTTGGAAATCGGTTACCAAAAAATTGAATGACACCCCGCATTATGGCAATCTTATTGTTGGCGGAGATTTTAATTTACCGATGGATCCTCTTTTAGATAGGAATTCTGCGTTTCAGTTTTGCCCTCCTAAATCCCACAAACAAATGCTTAACATGTGTTCCTTTACTCACCTTCAAGATATATGGCGTCTTCACAATCCCACTGGTAGTGACTTTTCCTTCTTTTCTTCGCCTCATTCTTCCTTTTCTCGTATTGATTATCTCCTTGTTCATTCTTCTCTTGTTTCATCTTCCTCTTCTCCGCTTATACATCCTATTTTGATTTCTGATCACGCTGCGGTTACTTTTACGCTATCATCCTTTGCCCCTAAATCACGTGCTCGTTCCTGGAGATTGAATACCGAAGTTTTGCATGATGTTTCTCAGGTTACTGAATTTTCTAAGGCTATAGAAACTTTTTTCCATGAGAACGACGGCTCTGTCTCTTCCCCAATCGTCCTCTGGGATTCGTTTAAATGCACTTTCCGTGGTCAAGTTATTAAATGTATGTCCAAACGGAATTCTGCTATTAAAAAGGAGCTTACAGATTTATCCTCTGAAATTAAAACTCTGGAAGCCACTTTTAGGCACTCTAAGGATTCATCTTGTTTACAGCTAATAAAACAACTGAAATACAAATATAATACTATTTTTACTAAAAGAGCCCATATTGGAGTACAAGCGCAAAAATCCAAAAAATTATTGTTAAAAAATCGAGCTGGGAAGATTCTGGCGGCTACACTGAAATTCCAAGATTTCTCCTTTAAGTCCTCGCAAATTTCTTCTATTACTCACCACTCGGGATCTAAAAAATTCCAAACTGGTGAAATACTTGAAGTTTTTCGTGATTTTTATAACAATTTATATACTCCTTCTAATCAATCCTCTTTTGACCATTGTCAGGATTTTTTTTAATCGGTTCCGGTTCAGTCGGTCTCTGAGGATGATCGCATTTTTTTAAATAGGCCAATCTCCCCTGAGGAAATTGTTACCGCAATTAAAGCTACTCATTCTGGCAAGGCCCCAGGCCCTGATGGTTATCCTATTTTATTTTATAAAACTTTTCTCCCTGCACTTGTTCCCAAATTGCAATCTGTGTTTGATTCTTTTGTTAAGGATGGGTCTGTTTCTGGTACTGCTGCTGAAGCAACTATAGTAGTAATCCCGAAAGAAGGGAAAGACCATTCGGATCCCAAAATCTTCCGTCCTATCTCTCTTCTTAACATGGAAGCTAAGATTTTTGCTAAAATCCTGGCCAAAAGATTGGAATCCTTTATCCCTCATCTTGTTCATCCTTCTCAAACCGGTTTTGTAAAGGGTCGTCTTGCGCGAGACAATATACGCACCTTTTGTCATATTCTTGGTGCAGCTAAACGGTCTCAACTCCCTGCCGCGGCCTTGGCCCTTGACGCGGAAAAGGCCTTCGACAAGGTCTCTTGGCCGTTTCTTCGTGCTGTTTTATGCGCACACAACCTTGGCGACTCTTTTATTAACATGGTAATGTCCTTATATTCTCAACCTAGAGCTAACATTAGAGTTAATGGTGCTACGTCGTCATTTTTTAATCTTCGTCAGGGCACTAGACAAGGTTGTCCTTTATCCCCACTTTTATTCTTATTATCTATTGATCCTCTTCTTTGATTAATTGAATTACACCCAGATATTAAAGGTTTTTCATTTGGGCCTCACTGTATTAAAACTGCTGCCTACGCAGATGATGTTCTTATTTTTTCAGATAATATACCCTTGGCAATACCTGCTATTTCAAATACCATTTCCCTCTTCTCATCGGTTTCAGGTTATACCCTAAATAAAGATAAGACGGGAATGTTCCCTTTGAATGCCTATTGTTTCCCTTCTCATATGGGATCTGCGGGCTTTAAGTGGCAGTCTACACACCTGAAATACTTAGGGATTTACTTCTGTTCTACCCTTTATGCCACTACTGCCTATAATGAATCCCACACTCTCCTTAAAGTGGGTCGTCTTTTGGATACATGGTCTCCGAAACATATCTCCTGGTGGGGTCGCCTCCAGACTCTCAAAATGATGATCACACCTATTATTAATTTTGTTTCATCCATGCTTCCGGTTAAGTTATCAGATTCCTTTTTTCGTGAAATTGATGTTCTGACATCTACATTTCTATGGAATGACAAACGTGCTAGACTCGCATACAAATTTTTGCGCCGGCCTTGTGATATGGGAGGATGCAATTTTCCTGATTGGGAAAAATACCAAACTGCCTTTTTGGCCTCTCAAGGTGCCTTGTGGTTCTCTCCTCCATCTCCTCATGTTCCTTCTTGGCTGCTAATAGAGCAGGACTTAGCATCTCCTTTGCCTATTGCCTCTTTTTGCACCACATCTACTTTGCATATCCTGTTTTCTCGTTCTATAATTCTAGATACAATTGCTGCGGTCAGGAAAATAGATAAGAAAGTGGCAATCCCTTTACATAAAACTAGGTGGTCGTCTATTTGGCGGAATTCTAAAATTAAACTCAACATTACTCCCGTCCTCATGTCATACTGGGCAGCTAAAGGGATCTCTCTTGTTAAACATCTTTATGGCGCTTCTGATGAGCCATTACCTTTTTCCACCTTGGCTACGAAACACTCTTTAACGAACCTTGATTTTTATACTTTTCTTAAAATTAAAGTGGCCCTTGCTAAGGTACGACTTCATCCTACCTCTTCTACTATTTCACTTTTTCATATCTGGATTAAATCTGGTCACGTAGCCTCCAAGATTTATACATTTTTATCATCTGTTTCAATACCCGCACAGACGGTTGCTCAACAAAAATGGTTACACCATTTTGATCATGACATTACGGATCATATTTCCTCAGATACTTGGCAATTGATTGGTAAACTCTCTCTTCGCAATAAAATCGCTCCATCTTTAATGCAGTCTAAATTTTTCTCTCTCAATCTCCTTCATTGGACGCCTGTGCGTCTACATTCGCTCAATCTTAAAGATGACAATTTATGTTGGAGTTGTGGATTGTTGGCGGGCGATTTTCAACATATGTTTTTGGGTTGTTCCCTGCTTCAGCCTTTTTGGAGCCTCATCCATAAACATCTCTCTCTTATCTTTGGTATTGAGTTCCAACTCTCTTTCCCTTTAATTTTATTGGGTCCACTAGCTGCCCCTACTCCTCTCCCCTTAGATCCCATGGAAATACAGTTGATGGATCTTCTTCTGACTGTTGCGGTGAAAATCATACTTATGGAGTGGAAATCCTTTTCTTCGATTTCCTATCATACATGGTGGGCTTGAGTCTCCTTTTTGCGCAGCGCTCACATTTCGATTGATTAAGCTCATCTCTCTCCTTCTATCTCTAGTGGGGTTTGCAAAGCTTTGGATGATTATATGGATCTGTCATCAAAAGGGTTGGTTGCTCAGTTTCCTTTTTGATTTGTCTGTCTAATTGGTGTCTTATGATTTTGTATGATGGGTTAATCCTGTGGGAATCCTCCTTCTTCCTTCTTCTCTTTTCTTCCTCTATCCCTTTTCATCTTTCCTATCGCTCTCTCTTTCTTTCTTCTCTCTTTTATTCTATTTCCTCCCCTGTCTCTGTTCCAAAATTTGATAGTGATACTTTTGTTTATTGCTTTGATGATAACTTTTACCTAATCGGTTTCTGTATTCTATAATAGGTTACTTTTACTTTTATACGCATTTACTTTGCTTCCACCTCATTTTTAGCCCTTGATTGGGTATTTATCTTGATTCAATTGTATCACTTTTATTGTATTTTGCTCCTTCTATTCTTTGTCACTTCTTTATAAATAAAATATTTTGAAATCAAAAAAAAAAAAGATACTAAGAAGACGACTGGACTTCGACATTCTGCTGCACAGAAGACTGAAGAGCATCTCCCTTGTGGCCTAGGAGTGGCTGAGGTACTGGGTTTTTAAGAACCGGCACAGAACCGGCAACCCAGCGGTGTCAGGGTACACCCAGAGACCTCGGGTTCTTCCTGATTCAGACCACAGAAACTCAGAGTCTTCTAGGTGAAGTCAAGGATCGATTTATTGGCTGCAACCAAGGTAACAAGTGTCCTAGAAGTACAACACACAGGGAGTATGTTCTCAGGAGACTGCTCGAATTTACAAAATCAGGCTTCTCTTTTAATACAGAATATTAAGCTTCAGGCAAACATTCTTCGAATTTACAGTATATCATTTACATTTCTAGTTTACAAAGGAAAAGCAGAGTCATGATGACATGTCCATATTTCACTTCGCCCAGCCCACAATAAATTACTCGGCGAGGCCCAACCTTTCGTCAGATATCGATGGACCCCCAATAAAAACGTGTACCTCCCCATCATAAAGCAAGTGGAGCAGAAAGAGTGGAGACAGATTTGAGCAAGATACGGCAGGTGTGTGTGCGATGAAAAGGTTTTATGGCCAGTTAAGCCCTGATGCTATCTTGTTCGGCCACTGGGAGAGGAACTGACCTAACGGGTCCGGCCTGGGGCGATGGTTCCCATTTGCACAGGTTATAGGAAAGTCGATTAAGGTGTACGTGTCCTTTGGGAATCAAATTTGGCTGGATTATAAGGCTATGTAAAGAGCAACTCATAAAATGGCTGCCATGCACAAAATGGAAACCGAGGGTTCTGAACGATAATGGTGATTTCGAGGCGAAATCGTCACTCGAATATGCTGAAAATGTTTGTACGTGGTGTACTCGCCATTCTCGGTCTTTTGATACCGAATTCGTCTTATTACGACGAAGTAAAATTCCCGAGTCCAGAATTATTTATATGAGTCCAGAATTTTCAGAACCACAAACCCTCCTTTTGCCCTTATATAGGCAATTAATCTATCCTCATGTTAATCTGAGTCCAGATCTAAATTCCTAAAGTCATTGAGATGTTGCTGTAACATCATTCTAGTACTTAGTTCATCTCTTGATACAGGCTTCCTTACACATGATGTAACGCAGAGGCCACATATTGCAGGAGCTCACTGTACGCACAGACAGAACAGGAAAAGAATGGCTAAGACCATTGCTCTACAAATCGAAAATACAAATACAAATACAAATACAAATCCCAATGACCATCAGAATTGTCCATCCCCAGGCGGATACCAGTTCCCAGAACCATCCCATTAACGACCAATCTCCTTTATCCATGTGAATAGATTCGGAGATCTTATGTAGTTTGGAGATGGCCTGGTACACTGTTGGAGCGTTATCAGGGATGAAAACACAGCAACTCGTTTGGATCAATCTGCATACCCCACCCCGGTCTGCAAGTATGACATCTAATGCGACCCTGTTCTGAAGGGTCATAAGACGATCCGACTGGAGCTCAGCAGTCAGGTTACTAAGGGCTCCAGCAGTTTCTTTCACGGTTGACTCAACTACCCTTGTCAACAGCCTTATGTTCCTGCTGTTAGCCATGGATCCCCAGAATGGCAGAAAACCCTTCGCAAAGTCCCCAAACTCTTGCCCTGCAGTGTCTTCTTTACTCAAGACACCTCTAACTATCCTTGTCCTGTGGTAATCTGCCGCTGCTGTGTAGGTGGGAGGCAACAGGAACGAAACAAAACATGAGCCCGAAAAGTCAGGGGGCAACCATGTATAGGCTCTATCATGGCAGATGAAATAGGTACCCTTAGCTGCCAAAAACGCAGGGGAAGTCTGAGATCCAAAAACATATGTTTCAGTACAGACACTCTTCCCTAACTGAGCTCTGGGATTCTTGCCAGTACCCTGCAGACACAGGTGACCCTGATGGGGTACAATCCAAATCAGGGAAGATATCTTAGCTTGCTGTTTCTCACTTAAAATAGCTCCATATCCGGTCACGTTCCATCCTACATAGGCACGTATCTCATCTTCGGGGGTAGTTTCATAAGAAATACCATCCTTGATCATATCGACTATACCTTTGACCAGAGCACTATTCTTAGGGTTGTCTTTCATAGAGCGCAGGGGGAGATTTCACGTGCATATATAAACATTGTTCTGTATGCCCACACAGAACCATAGTGACTGAATGGTAAAACCAGATAAGGGATGCCTCTATCTGTTGTGTGAGGCATAAGGCCGCACACCCAACAGTTAGTCGTGTTCATTACTAGTTGGTGTTGGTGTAATAATTGGACAAAGGAGTTATTAATGAATTCTAACCTTCTATTGGATTCATGGTCAGGAAGAGGGTGGAAAGAATGGGAGGAAACAGTAGGAGGAGGTATGGGTGATACAGTGGGTGCAAATGTCACACGAAAAGAGAATAAAACATAACTTATTAAGAATGTCATCATACTGAATAACATACAAATGCACAATATTAAGAAGCTTTTCTTTGTCATTACTTTACATAATTTGTGTTTAAAGTTCGTTGGTTTGGCAGGTCTCTCCGCATCGGGAAACTCCATCCTCTCTAAAGTGCTGCCCGCGGTGGGAGGTTGCCTCTGCTAATGGATGCTTCTGTCAGTCTAGGGCAACTCCCTTGGACTAACCAGAACTACCGACCTAACGTCTTCAGCTGCACCCCAAAGACTTTAATCAACCGCGGCCCTAGCAGCGGAACCCGGATGGCAGTTCGAAAAACAAAAATAAGCAAGTTTCTCGGATGGGAGAGCTGCACTTTCAAAAAAGTACTTGGGAGGAGAAAATAAATATCTGTTTATTAGTCCATAGGTCTTGGTTTCGAACTGCAAAAGAAATTGCTTTTATTAGTTCGTATTTCTCGGTCTCAAATTATACCATTGTTTTCCAGGTACTGTTTGATCCTGGAACAAGAGTTCAGGCTCTGCAGTGTTCAATCGCTTGGATGGTGGCACAGCCTCTTGTAAAATGTTCTCATTTTCACGTTCAGAGTTAGTTCCTTTCACCCGTGCATCACTGAAGGGTAGGAAACGAGGAACCGTGTCAGTCTCTGAGTCGCCGACACCCTCCTGGACCCACTGGTCATACGGCAGAGGTAGGGGGATCCTTTTACAGTGGACCCCGTGGATCCAGGCCTTCTTCCCCTCCACTCAAACCGCCGATCTGGTAGAGAGAAGGACGAGGTGCGGTCCGGTCCACCTGGGCTGGTCGTTCTTAGTCCTCTGGAAGTTTCTTACCAGCACCCAGGATCCAGGTTCTATAGCATGTCCTGGAGTCTCAGAGACCGGAGGTAGGGTGTCGCGTACCTGTTGATGCAAAACACGCAATTTAGCCGTCAATTCATATAAGTAGTCAAGCAAAACAGGGTGCTCGAGTTCACTAAATTTGGTGGGTCGTGGCACTCCCCATATGTTGGCCGGGCGGCCAAAAATAATTTCATAAGGGCTGAGTTTCACTCGTGAATGCACAGTCATTCTGGTGGACAGGAGTGCTAAGGGTAGAGCATCAGGCCATTTAAGACCTGTGCTCGCTTGGATTTTGGCCAGTTTAAGTTTAAGCGTGCCATTGTAACATTCTACTAATCCAGCTGACTGGGGGTGATTTGCAGCATGGAACTTCTGCCGTATACCTAGCCCTTCACATACTCTCTTCATTACTCGACCCACAAATTCATTCCCATTATCAGACTAGACCATTCTAGGCATTCCAAACCTGGGGAAGTACTCTTTCACGAGGGCTTTTGCTGTGGACAAGGCAGTGTTATCTTTTAGGGGATAGGCTTCTACCCATCTTGAGAAAGCACAAACAACAACGAGAACATATTTTAAATTGTTGCACCTCTCTATGTGGATGAAATCTAGCTGCAAAACCTCGAACGGATACGTAGGAGGTGCAAAATGACAAGCTGGAGTTGGGGTTCCCCTACCAGGGTTGTGTTGCAAACATACCTTGCAGTTCTTGACCACATTCTCTGCACACTTGGGAGTCCCTGAATTTTGCCATACTGGAGCCAACAACTTGCAAATCCCTTTCACGCTAATGTGAGCCATTCCATGAGCCATTGTAACCACTGCAAGCACATACGCATCGGGTAACAACCATCTCTGATGCTCTGACAATTCAATCCAGCAACCATTCGCATCCAGTCTCCCCGTACTTTCTCTCCACGTGCTCAACTCTTTCTCTGTGGCCTCAGCTTGAATGGACTTCACACTCTCTATCGTGTCTTCACACATTCCAACATCACCAGTCCATCTCGCAGGGCCTGCAACATACATTCGGCTCATCATATTCCTTGCCGTTTCTTTCGCGATTTCGTCAGCAAATGCATTTCCACGACCAACATCATCAGTCACTTTCTTGTGAGCACTACATTTCACAATCGCTACTTGCAGAGGCAAGGTCAGTGATTCGAGAAGCTCAGTTACCAACTGACCATGCTGAATCTTAGCTCCATGCGAAGTCAGGAACCCACGTTCTCTCCACAATCGCCCAAAACTGTGAGCCACACCAAATGCGTACTGACTGTTGGTATAGACAGTCACTTTCATTCCTTTCGACAACACACATGCTCTTGTAAGTGCAATTAATTTTGCTGCCTGAGCTGAATTATGTGGGATACGTGCAGTTTCAAGAATTGTATGCAAAGTCGTAACAGCATATGCTGCAGTCGTGTCACCATTCGGGAGCTTGAAACATGAGCCATCCACCCATAATGTACCATCGCATTCAGCGAGAGGAGTATCATAAAGGTCAACTCTTTCTTTCGTCTCTTCTTCTGTTCTAAGAAAACAATCATGCTGTTCTGAAGCATCTGATTCCTCTACAATGGGCAATAACGTAGCTAGGTTTAAGGTACCGCACCTTTTTATGTGCACATGACTCGCTAACAGTGTTAATTCATAGCTTGACAATCGAGCACTAGTTAAGTGCTGTGTCTTGGTTCTATTTAACAACGTGTCTACTGCATGTGGGACCATCACGACTAGTGTGTTATTCATTACTTGACCAGCAGACTGTCGAATAGAAACAGCTGCTGCTGCTGTGGCTCTTAAACAACTTGGCAATGCTCTAGCTACCGGATCCAAAGTCGACGAAAAATATGCGCATGTACGTTGTTTGTCCCCAAATAACTGAGTCAACACTGACAATGCACATCCTTCCTTTTCATGGACATATAATGTAAAAGGCTTACTGTAGTTGGGGTTACCTAACACAGGGGCCGAACATAATGCTGTGCGTAGTTCAGAAAAACTTTTCTGACACTCTTCAGACCAAGGGATGGGATTGGGTGTGTCTTTACACGTTAATGCCACCAAAGGTTTGGCTAGTAACGAAAAATTTGGGATCCACTGTCTACAGTACGATGTAATGCCCAAGAAAGCACGCACTTCTCTCTGTGTTCTTGGCACACTCAATTTCGCTATTGCTTGTATTCTTTCTGGGGTCAGTTTCCTTCCCTCCTTCGATAAGAGATGACCTAAGTAGGTCACCTCTTGTCGGCAATATTGCAGTTTGGAAAGTGACACCTTGTGATGTAAGTCACACAGATGGAGCAGCAATAACATCGTTGCTTTCTTACAAATTTCCTCAGTATCTGCAGCAATAAGCAAATCATCAACGTACTGTACAAGAGTAGCACTTTCAGGTAAAACAATCGTATCAAGCTGTGTTTTTAGAGCTTGACTGTATATTGATGGACTTTCACAGTAGCCCTGGGGAGCGCGTTTAAAGCAAAAAAAGCATCCTCCTAAACTGAAGGAAAAAATATCCCTGCTCTCCTCGGCAATCGGGATGCTGAAGAAAGCATTCTTCAAGTCGATCACCGAGAACCAAGTGGCAGAAGCTGGAATCATAGTCAATAATGTAGTAATGTCGGGGACAACTGGGAATTGTGGCACAACTATTTTATTCACTTCTCTCAGATCAATCACAAATCTGTACACTGGTGGCTGAGACGGATCAGTTTGTTTTAAAACAGGCAGAACGGGGCTATTGCAAACGTTGCCTCTTGTCTCTTCAATCACATCTTATTCAATTAGCTCGTAAACGATCGCTAACAAGGCTTTCTCGCCCTCACTAGAAATTCTATAACGGGGAATTCGTGGCATTTGAACATTGGCTTTCAGCGTTACAACATATGGTGGAATTTCTAGAAGACCCACATCATTAGGACCAGTAGCCCAAAGAACATCTGGAAGAAACGACAATTCTGCTGGAAGTTTATCCCTTGACAAATACATTGGAGAAACCACTTTCTTACCTAAAGTAAGCTGTACTCCTGAAGGAGAACAGTACAAAGTCGCATACAATCTTTTTAACAGATCTAATCCCAACAAGTTTTCACCAGAACCTGTTGTCAGGATAAGGGGTGCTTCTAATTCACGAGGACCAACAGAAAGAGACAAAGTGTCAGAAATCGGATTTCTAACTGGGGCGCCAGAAAAACCTACGGAAACATTCATTTCGCCAGACAAAGGTGCGCCAGGGAGTTTGGAGTGCATAATAGAACTCTTTGTAGCACCAGTATCCAACAGAAAAGGCTCTGACACACCTGATGTAATCACCTCAACGTATGGTCCACTCTGATCTACTGGAACTGAAACAACTCCCTCTCTTTGTCTATGGCTGTCCTAGCAATCATTACCTTCCCAATGCTCATCTTCTGTATAATACTCATCAACATAGTATTGAGCTGTCCTGTCAGATGCATTATTTTGCTGATCGAATTTATTCATAGAATTTTGTGGTGGAAGGGGACGTGCGTTCTGGGGGACGTTTCCGCGTCCTCTACCTCTAGGCGCTTGCTGACCACCACGACCTCTCGTGTTTGAACCACCATTTGCGCGCTGCAACAGAATAGGGCAACTGTACTTGAAATGACCCTCTTCCTTGCAATATGAACATTGGTTGGGGCCTACAGGGACACGTGGCTGAGTGTACTCGACTCTTTGCGAGTTCCTCTGATACTGTTGAGGCTGCTGAAAGTTATTCTGATAGTTATTCTGACCACCACTATTCTGACCACCACCACCACGTGGCGGATATGCTTGCTGCAACAAAACCTTTGTTTTCAACTCCTTAGTCTTCTTTTCTACTCTATCCTTTTCGTCTTTGTCTCTATTTTCATAATATTATGTTGTAGCTAATATCTGTGCTGAAGACGAAATTGCCCACGAACTTTCTGAGTCCTTCAACTTTTTACACAACTCTGAAAGCAGATTGTGCACGAATTTATCGACGAACAATCTCTGACCACCTTCTGTGGTCATACCTTGACCGCTGTGGTCGACAAATGTTTCTTCAAACCTGGTGAAGAAATCTGACACCGTTTCATCTTTCTTCTGCTTACACGCAGACAACTTATCCCAATTTACACGTATTGCAGGCATTATCGTTTTCATGTAATCAACTATTTTGCCAGGAAGTTCGGCTATTAAAGGGTCAGGCTTAGCACCACCAACTTTTCGGGCATCTGCAGTAGCAATATTAGCCCACGAGTCACCTAATTCCTGATCATGATCTGTATGACGAATCTTACTCCATAAAGGCTGTGGGACAACTTTTCCAAACAACATATCAATATCGGCTAGATTCATGATGCATGACCCAGCAGTTTGCGACAACTCTTTGTAATACCCTGCGGGATTTCTACGTGGATCAGGTAATGTCTGTTTAAGGGCTAAGACTTCAGCTCGCTTCCATGGGACATGTACTCACACACGCTGAAAGTGTGGCAGAATAGGTGGGTCGACAGTTGTGTCACCCTCTCTCCATTGTGGGGGAACTTCTCTCATGGGGTACTGTCGCGCCTTTTTCCTACCAGATGTACTACGCTCAGATTGTGACTCAGAAGTGTTCCCCTTACTCCGATATGATAACAATATCTCAATTGCTCGCTCGACATCGGGACCTACGATCATACCCTCCCCAAACTTAAACCGTACACGACACAACTCTTGCGGGTTGCATTCCAGATCATTGTCTTCCAAATCCTCGCAGAGGAAAACACACATTTGTTCAAAAACATATCTCTGCGTCGGTGCTTCCCACTGACGGAAGACTTCCATGACAGACTCGACATCATACTTTACAGTATCCATAATCCATTTATGAGCTAAACGATTCAACGAATCTCTCTCCTGATAGTCAGGCAGTTGACTTCGCAACTGTCTTCGTCCTGTGTTAGGGGTCGTAGTAGGCGACCCGAAAAGAGGTGAGAAAATATTAGTTACAGTGCTGGCCATTCTCTGTCGAACGGATGGAGAAACTGAAGGGAGAATAGGTGGAAAAACGGGGTGAGGTAAGGCAGAAGTAGAGGCGATAGCAGAGGGGGCATTAGGAAAAATGGAAGGTGCACTAGGCAAAGTCGTAGAAGGCATAGGTGAAGCAGATGTAGTCGGTGAGCCTTGAGGAGGCTGCACCAAAGGAGCAGGAGCCAGCTGAAGAGCAGCTGGTGATTGCTGTAGAGGAGCAGGAGGCAATGCAATCATATGTTGCGCAACTAAGGGTTGCGGAGGTGCTGTAGGAGTTTGTGCATAGGGGGGTGGCGAACTTAACAAATGTGCCATTAACGGATCTTTTTCAATATTTTTCGCTGCATCCTGCTTGGGACGTGGTAAAACTGGATAGCATTTATCTATCGCCATTTTACGTTGCCTGTGCAACTGCTCACTCATCTGTTCTTCCTCATTGTCTTTGAACTGCATAGCAGCTTGCATTACGGAAATACCTCTTTCTCTCTTATTTTTCTTCTCTAATTTAATTTCCTTCTGTCTGGCCTCTTTACGCCATAGACGAAAAGAGTCAAACATCGCCGGCCGGGCTTTCTTTTTGAATAGTTTAACTTCGAGGTTATCTAAGATTTCGGTATCGAAGCTACCATGTTGGGGCCATTTTAAAACACCATCTTTTCTGGTGTATTTGATCCACACTTCATTGTATGTGATGGGGCCTACTCCGTGTTTAACATATAGCTCGTAAGTTGGAGTTCCAACTGGAGGAACCGGACATGAGTCCTCCAATCAGGAGTCCCTATTATTACCACCAAGACAAAACAAATTTCCAAGTCTAAGACCAGGCATCTTCGCTCTCTAGTCTAGTTCCAAACTTCAAAGGATTATCGATCACGATATTTCTCGTGAATACACGAGTCCTTCGGTTTTGGTGCTCGCAAGTACCAACAAATTATCCCAAAGGATACCCAAGACTAAGACCAACTAAGGACTGGGAGACGCTCCACTTATACTTAACTGAAATATCGATGACGTCACTAGAAGACTCGTCTTATCATTTCGCTCTACCAAACTTCAAGGGTCCAAATCAGGGCGATAGCCAGGGCAGCAGTCCTTCGTAGCCGTCAGGAAGCGGGGAACCTCGCAGCAAAGACCTTCGGACCACGTCGACATGCAGGGGTCGATGAAGTGGCGGCCTTCCTCCGGAATTTTCACACGAAGCTCCTCACGAACCTCTGGCTGGGCTGGTACCACTGGAATCGCCCCAAACGTTGGGCGCCAACTGCGGTACTGGGTTTTTAAGAACCGGCACAGAACCGGCAACCCAGCGGTGTCAGGGTACACCCAGAGACCTCGGGTTCTTCCTGATTCAGACCACAGAAACTCAGAGTCTTCTAGGTGAAGTCAAGGATCGATTTATTGGCTGCAACCAAGGTAACAAGTGTCCTAGAAGTACAACATACAGGGAGTATGTTCTCAGGAGACTGCTCAAATTTACAAAATCAGGCTTCTCTTTTTATACAGAATATTAAGCTTCAGGCAAACATTCTTCGAATTTACAGTATATCATTTACATTTCTAGTTTACAAAGGAAAAGCAGAGTCATGATGACATGTCCATATTTCACTTCGTCCAGCCCACAATAAATTACTCGGCGAGGCCCAACCTTTCGTCAGATATCGATGGACCCCCAATAAAAACGGGTACCTCCCCATCATAAAGCAAGTGGAGCAGAAAGAGTGGAGACAGATTTGAGCAAGATACGGCAGGTGTGTGTGCGATGAAAAGGTTTTATGGCCAGTTAAGCCCTGATGCTATCTTGTTCGGCCACTGGGAGAGGAACTGACCTAACGGGTCCGGCCTGGGGCGATGGTTCCCATTTGCACAGGTCATAGGAAAGTCGATTAAGGTGTACGTGTCCTTTGGGAATCGAATTTGGCTGGATTATAAGCCTATGTAAAGGGCAACTCATAAAATGGCTGCCATGCACAAAATGGAAGCCGAGGGTTCTGAACGATAATGGTGATTTCGAGGCAAAATCGTCACTCGAATATGCTGAAAATGTTTGTACGTGGTGTACTCGTCATTCTCGGTCTTTTGATACCGAATTTGTCTTATTACGACGAAGTAAAATTCTCGAGTCCAGAATTATTTATATGAGTCCAGAATTTTCAGAACCACATGGCCACCCTGTGAACACAGGCACCATCCAGCAACTCGACATCTGCTTTGCTGCCGCCTCCCGCCAGAGCCGGAGCCCAGAGCCTGACAAGACCCAGACTTCCAGACATCTCACAGCCCGATCCACAGTCCCTGCAAAGAAGGGACCCGTGGAGGCACCGAGAGACATGGGACCGGACCTCTTGAAAGACCCCTGAGAAGCTTACTGCGCAGCACCCGAGGCACCCTTGATGCTATGCTTTGGGGTTTGAGAAGCCCCAACCTCGAGCAGCCCTTGCACCGAAGATCAGCCCCCCAGCATCTCCACAATCTGCGTGGGGCCCTTTTGCACTGTGCCACTCGACGCGCCATCCCGGCCACTTGCCACGTGGCTAGCGGCCATCTTGGCGACAAAACCTACAATTTGCACCACTCGTCTAGTTGCTCCATACTGGCCCTTGCTCCCCTGAAAAGGAGCACCCGCTCTGACCTTGCTGGTCTGAGTGAGAAGCTTGAATCACTTCCTGCGTGGCTTGCTTTAGCCAAGGCTTGTTTGCTTCAATCAAGTTGCCGACACTGCCATCAGCGAGAGTCTACGAGGAACAGCTCGTGACCAATGCCTGGACGTCCTTGACCTCTTCGTGTCCACGTGGCTGCAGAGACAATCTTTACAACATCATCTGTTTGCACCCGACATCGCCTGGTTCCTTCCTGGTTCCAAGGTAGTCACTGGCTAGTGACTTTGAACATTGTCCCCTCTGCTTTCAGGTCTTCACCTCTTCAGATCCACCCTTGGATCCACCGGAACTCTTCATATCGAGCCGCCTGCAGCATCTTCAGCTCCAAGCACCATCGACCTGCGTGAGGAAACCCGACACTACTTCGACCCTATGCACCCGCTTCCTGTGGGTGAGGTAACTCAGCAACGCCGGTGTTCCCACACTGGTACACACCTCTAGTTTATGTGTCTAAAGTTTCATCCTTCTAGGTCACTCGGAAGGTTCCTTAATAACTAACTTTGTAACTTTTACGCACCATTGACATTGCATTGGTACATGCGTGCACTTTCTGCACTGCACCCGAGTCCCGCGGGCCTTTCCCGACTTCATCACTGCTAGTCTCGAACAGCTCCAGTGATTCCCCAGGCCCTAGGCCTCTTCACTTTCCCCATAGTGGTTCTTATACCACTATTTTAGTATATGGTTTAGGTGGCCCCTAGGGCTCATCCATATTCGTGCAACTTTTGTATATTTAAACTGTGTTTTGTTTTAACGCATTTGCTTCTGTGCTCATAAAGAGTATAGGGGATATTTGTATAAATAAATCTATATATATTTTCAATATATATCTGTGTGGTGTCCTTTCATTTGGTATTCAAGGGATTGTGTATGGTAAAACAGCTTGCTTCACATGCCTTTACAGAGTTTAGCCTAAGACTGCTTAGTCCATGCTACTCCTAGGATAGCTTGTCTATAAGGTTGACTTTACAACCTGCACCATAAGGGTTGCTTGGCATGGTACAAGGTGATCACTAGAACTAGTGAGCATCATATACCAGGCCAACTTCTCATATTGGTGAGCAGCGGATTGGGATTTGAGCTTGCTGTTGTTTTACCATTACAATCTTTGAGAGTATCATTTGAAAGATCATACAGGTACCTGATAGGTACACTAAAACAAGACTAGTATACTTAAGTTCTACTGAACTTAGTTGTTGTAGAGGATATGGAGTAGCACACCCTGACTACAACTACTAGATAGGTTCTGTAGGAAAACACAAATGTAGGTAGATTGCAACACAACCACCACACTAGAGCAATGTCTGGAGCAGAGGGATCCACTGGACCTATCTCTGTTGAGAGTGACCCTCCAAGGGCACCATCCAAATTTGCTATCTTTCCTTTTAAGGAATTGAGGCAGCTTTGTTCCATGAGAGGAATCTAAACGGGTCCTACCCCTACAGCTGAACACCTCAGAGAGCTTTTAGACAAGTCTGAAGCTCTAAAGAACTCCAAACCAGGCCCCTCAGGGACTGGTGATGGAGGTTTTCCTTCTGAAGAAGAAAATACTGATGCCCCTGCCCCTGTTATCCACATAGATGAGGAAGAACAGGTCACTGGCGATACTCAGCCAGAGGATGAGGAAGAAGAGGAGGAGGAGGAGGAAAGTAGGTCTGATGATGAGAGAAATAGCCAGGTGTTAGTCAGCAGGCTTAACCAGGCTAACTTAAGCTTATTTGGGACTGAACATGGGTCCAACCCATTCAGACCCCCAAATGGACTTAACCAGGAGCCCAGGAGAAGGAGGAATCACTCAGGTGAATCCAATAACTACCATGCTTCTAGAGGTTCTCATGGTCACTCCAGAAGGGAGTTGACTAGCCCTCAGAGAAGGGAACATGAGGCCAAAATGAGAGAGGCTGAACTTAGGATCCAGAAGCAAGAATTAGAAGTTGCCCTGGCCAAAGAGAAACTTGCTAGAGCAAGGCAGCCTAGAGAGAGTGGATTAGGATCCACTGGTTGCAGCAATATCCCTAAGGATAAAGACAGTTCCTATGACAATAGAAACCTGAGTAAGATTGTGCCCCCCTACAAAGTTGGGGATGATATCCACAAATGGATGATTGCACTTGAGAGAGCCTGCAAAGTACAGCAGGTCCCTCAGGATCAGTGGGCAGCAATCTTGTCGCTCTCCTTTGAAGGTAGAGGCCGAGACAGACTCCTCACAGTTAGTGATGGGGATTCTAGAACCTACCTGGTCCTGAAGAGTGCTCTGATTGATGGGTTAGGCTTAACCACTGAACAGTACAGGTTAATGTTCAGAGATACCCAGAAGACACAGACTCAGGACTGGTCTGAATTTGTTGAATGTGCCACTAAGGCTCTGGAGGGCTGGTTGCTGGGAAGTAAGGTTACAGACTATGAAGGATTGTACAATTTGCTTATGAGAGAACAGATTTTAAATAACTGTCAGAACCAGCAGTTGCATCAACATTTGGTTGACTCAGATCTAACCTCTCCCCAAGAATTGGGAAAGAGGGCGGACAAATGGGTTAGAACCAGAGTTAAGCAAAAGAACCAGAACCAGGGTGGTGACCAAAAGAAAACAGACCAGAAGGGTGGGGAGCAGAAAGCTAAAGACCAGAAGTCTTCAACAGGGCCCCAAACTAATACTGAGGGTGGGTCCCAAACTTCCAAGAAGAAGAAGAAAGAAGGTCAAAGAAAACCCTGGTGTAGCTTTTGCAAAAACACCACTCACTGGACAAGTGATTGTAAAAAGGGTGGAGCCCCCAACACTGCAGCCCCTAAGGCACCTGCACCCACTAGTACAGTTGGCAGTGTTGGTCCACATACTAAGGGGGTAGTGGGTATCACCTTGGGAACTGATGGAGATTCTGGCCTAGTCAGAACTCCTACACAGGCTGTTCTGATCTGTGATGGGGAAATTGATTTCTCCCCTACTGTCAGTCCCAATAATTTGGGCAAGTACAGACAGACACCTTTGATTAATGAAAAAGTGGCTCAAGCATACAGGGACACATGTGCCAGTGTCACTATGGTGACGCCTAGCTTTGTGGACCCTGGACAGTACATACCAGGTGATAATTACCTGGTGACCAATGCCAGCAATGTCACTACTACACATAGTGTGTCAATTGTTAACCTTTCCTGGGGAGGGGTAACTGGCCTAAAAGAGTTGTGGTTAGTGCTGATCTCCCAGTAGAATGTTTGTTGGGCAATGACCTGGAGAGCTCTCTATGGTCAGAAGTTGAGTACAGGACTCATGCAGAGATGTTAGGGATATCATCACATGTCCTTGCTGTGACCAGGTCACAGGCCAAAAAGTGCCTCTCTGAACCTCAGGTCTTGGATCCTGGAACAATGGACCCAGTACCTCCCAAGACAAGGAACAGGAGGGTAAAGGCTGTGCCTTCCCAAATGCCTACAAGTGAGGATCAGTCTTCACAGGAAGATGATTCTGAGACCCCTGAAGGAACTGTCCCTATAGAGCTTGAACCTGATCAGGTTGAGTTTCTGGGGACAGGGGGACCTTCTAGGGCAGACTTGGGGCAGGCTCAGTTATCCTGTCCTTCTCTTGAACCCCTCAGACAGCAGGCTGCTGCTGAGGCTGCTGGGAATGCTCAAGGTACCCATAAGGTTTATTGGGATGATGGGCTCCTTTATTCAGAGGGTAGAGACCCCAAGCCTGGTACAACCAGGAGGTTGGTCATATCTCTGCAATGTAGGGGCTTCCTTCTTACCTTGGCACACGATATTCCCTTAGCAGGACACCTAGGCCAGAACAAAAAATGGGACAGACTTGTCTGTCACTTTCACTGGCCTCACATGTCAGAAGATACAAAGGAGTTTTGTCGCTCCTGTGTAACCTGCCAAGCAAGTGGCAAAGCAGGTGGTACCACAAAGGCCCCCCTGATACTACTACCTGTGGTGGGGGTGCACTTTGAAAGGGTAGGGATTGACATTGTTGGACCAATGGATCCCCCTACAGCATCTGGGCACAGAATCATACTGGTGGTGGTGGACCATGCCACCAGGTACCCAGAGGCAATTCCACTTAGGACCACAACAGCTCCTGTTGTGGCCAGGGCCTTACTTGGAGTTTTCTCCAGAGTGGGGTTTCCTAAGGAGGTAGTATCTGATAGAGGTGCAAACTTCATGTCTGGATACTTGACAGCTATGTGGAAGGAATGAGGTGTCAACTACAAGTTCACCACTCCCTATCATCCACAATGCAATGGGCTTGTTGAAAGATTTAACAAGACCCTGAAGGGGCATGATCAAAGGATTACCTGAAAAGCTCAGGCGAAGATGGGATATCCTTCTGCCTGCCTTCTGTTTGCTTACAGAGAGGTCCCACAAAAGGGGGTTGGCTTCAGCCCCTTTGAATTGTTGTTTGGGCACCCTGTAAGAGGACCCCTATGTCTGGCGAGGGAAGGATGGGAGTTACCTCTCAAAAAGCCCAAGCAAGACATAGTGGACTATGTACTTGGTCTACGCTCCCGGATGGCTGAGTACATGGAGAAGGCATCCAAAAACCTGGAAGCTAGCCAAGAATTACAAAAAGCTTGGCATGACCAAAAGGCTGAGTACCAGCCTGGACAGAAGGTATGGGTGTTGGAGCCAGTGGCTCCAGCAGCACTCCAAGAAAAATGGTCTGGACCCCATACAATCATTGAGAAAAAGGGAGAGGTTACCTACTTGGTGGACCTAGGAACTCCCAGGAGCCCCCACAGGGTGCTCCATGTTAACAGGCTGAAAGCATATGTTGACAGGAGAGACATGGGCTTGCTCATGGCTACAGCCGAGGGGCAGGAGGAAGAGAGTGACCCTCTCCCAGACCTGCTGACTCAGAATCCTGAGGATGGCTCAGTTGATGGTGTGGCCTTAGATGGCAGCCTCACTGAACATCAGCAACATGACTGTAGACAGGTTTTGCAGTCATATCGACATATGTTTTCCCTGACACCCAGTCAGACTAACTGGTGTACCCATGTGGTGGACACTGGTGATAGTCTTCCTGTAAAGAACAAAATTTACAGGCAGCCTGACCATGTCAGAGACTGTATCAAGGCTGAGGTGCAAAAGATGCTGGAATTAGGTGTCATTGAGCCTTCAGAGAGCCCCTGGGCTAGCCCAGTGGTTCTGGTCACCAAACCTCACACCAAAGATGGAAAGAGAGAGATGAGGTTCTCTGTGGATTACAGAGGACTCAATGCTGTCACCAGGACAGATACACACCCTATTCCAAGGGCAGATGAGCTCATAGACAAATTGGCTTCTGCCAAGTATTTGAGCACATTTGACTTGACAGCTGGCTACTGGCAAATCAGGTTAGCTGAGGAGTCTAAAGCCAAGACAGCATTTTCTACCCCCAGTGGGAAGTATCAGTTTGTGGTGATGCCCTTTGGTTTGAAAAATGCACCTGCCATCTTCCAAAGGTTGGTGAATCAAGTCCTTACTGGGTTGGATGACTTTTGTGCAGCATATCTGGACGATATTGCCGTCTTTAGCTCCACCTGGGAGGATCACCTGGTCCACCTGAAGGAAGTGCTAGAGGCTCTGCAAAAGGCAGGCCTCACTATCAAGGCAAACAAGTGCCAGATAGGGCAGAGTAAGGTTGTGTACTTGGGCCACCTTGTGGGTGGAGGCTAAGTTCAACCACTGGAGAGTAAGATTCAGACCATAAAGGACTGGACTCCTCAAACTACCCAGACTCAGGTCAGAGCTTTCTTGGGCCTGACTGGGTACTACAGGAAGTTTGTTAAGAGCTATGGGTCCATTGTGACTCCTCTTAATGATCTGACATCCAAGAAGATGCCCAAAAAGGTTCAGTGGACAGTAAGCTATCAAAAGGCATTTGATGACCTGAAGAAGGCCATGCGCTCTGCACCTATCCTGAAGAGTCCTGACTACTCAAGAGAGTTCATTGTCCAAACAGATGCTTCTGAGTTGGGAGTTGGAGCTGTGCTTTCACAACTTAATGTAGATGGTCAAGACCAGCCCATTGCTTTCATTAGCAGAAGGCTGACCCCCAGAGAGAAACGTTGGTCAGCCATTGAGAGGGAGGCCTTTGCTGTGGTGTGGGCCCTGAAGAAGTTGAGACCATACTTGTTTGGCACTCACTTCAAGATTCAGACCGACCATAAGCCCCTCTTATTGCTTAATCAGATGAAGGGTGAAAACCCCAAACTGCTCAGGTGGTTCATTTCCCTACAGGGGATGGACTTTACAGTGGAGCACCGCCCAGGGACTGACCATGGTAATGCAGATGGTCTCTCCAGTTACTTCCACTTAGAACATGAAGACACAACTGGTCAAGGTTAGTCTAATGTCCCTGCGTTTGGGGGAGGTTGTGTAGGAGAGTAGGGTCTGCTATCCTATGGTCACCCCAAATTTTTGCTTTTTGCTTCACTGGTTTATGACTTAATGTGGCTGTGGGCCTGCTAATCAGACCCACAGCCTGCTGTTCTCTCTCTAAATTGATGCCAATGCACTTTAGGTGCATTACGAAATTGGAACTGGTTCACCTTATTGACCCCTGTAACAGTGTACCCAGGTACCCAGGGCATAGGTGCTTCCAAGGCCTACCAGGGGCTGCAGCACGTATTGTGCCACCCCTGGCCTGGCCTCCATATTTTACACAACTGGCTGATCACTCAGCTGGGGTAAGTCGGTGTAACCACCCCTTACTTAGGTGTAGTATGCCTATACCTAACCTAAAATGGACACATATGTTCCTATCAGCCACTCCTATGGAAGGCCTCATCAATCCTGGAGGCAGAGTGCTTGGAAATATGTGAGATGGTGCTCTGGCATGAGCTGAGCCTGTCTGTTGCTTTCGGAACCATGTCCTTTAGCTGTTTCATGATACTGCCATACCATATACTCTTAAGTGCATTATAATCCTCGCGGTTGAATGCTATCTTAGGTTTGGCTTTATAAAAACATGTCGAGTAAGGTGTCATACGAATTGGAATACTACCCCCTCGCCAGTTCTGGCGACGGGGGTAGCATTCCACCCTTCTAGAGGGACACGACATGTACCTAACCTGAACCCCGGTTAAAGTTATACAGAGCCTCAGCATCACAAAATGGATGCTGCCACCACAGACACAAGTCTGACCTCCTGTTGCTGGGAGTCTTTCCAGTGAGGGCTATTTGGACAAAGGGTTTCCTGCCTTGGGAGGTGCTAGCACCACCCCAGACAGGATTTTGTGTATTGGGTAGGACAGGGCTGAATAGAATCAGACATGCCTGGGGCACACAAGGTGTCCCTGTGCATAGGCCAGTTCAAACCGGTGCTGGGGCTTTCCAGCCCCAGTCCTGGCGCGAACTGGACAAAGGAAAGGGGGTGTAACCACCCCCCTTCCTGGTCCCACCCAGCGGAGGAACCTAGTAGGTGATCCGGCCCCCCAGATTGGAATAAGAGTGGGAGCTGTGTCCTGAGACTTCAGATCATCCTGAATCAACTTGAAACTAAGAAGACGACTGGACCTCGACATTCTGCTGCACAGAAGACTGAAGAGCATCTCCCTTGTGGCCTAGGAGTGGCCACCCTGTGAACACAGGCACCATCCAGCAACTCAACGTCTGCTTTGCCGCCGCCTCCCGCCGGAGCCCGAGCCCAGAGCCTGACAAGACCCAGACTCCCAGACATCTCACAGCCCGATCCACAGTCCCTGCAAAGAAGGGACCCGTGGAGGCACCGCGAGACGTGTGACCAGACCGCTGTGCTTTGGGGTTTGAGAAGCCCCAACCTCGAGCAGCCCTTGCACCGAAGATCAGCCCCCCAGCATCTCCACGATCTGCGTGGGGCCCTTTTGCACTGTTCCACTCGACGCGCCATCCCGGCCACTTGCCACGTGGCTAACGGCAATCTTGGCGATGAAACCTACAATTTGCACCGCTGGTCTGGTTGCTCCAGACTGGCCCTTGCTCCCCTGAAAAGGAGCACCCGCTCTGACCTTGCTGGTCTGAGTGAGAAGCTTGAATCACTTCCTGCGTGGCTTGCTTTAGCCAAGGCCTGTTTGCTTCAATCAAGTTGCCGACACCGCCATCAGCGAGAGCCTACGTGGGACAGCTTGTGACCAATGCCTGGACGTCCTTGACCTCTTCGTGTCCATGTGGCTGCAGAGACAATCTTCATGACATCATCTGTTTGCACCCGACATCGCCTGGTTCCTTCCTGGTGCCACGGTAGTCACTGGCTAGTGACTTTGAACATTGTCCCCTCTGCTTTCAGGTCTTCACCTCTTCAGATCCACCCTTGGATCCACCGGAACTCTTTATATCGAGCCGCCTGCAGCATCTTCAGCTCCAAGCACCATCGACCTGCGTGACGAAACCCGACACTACTTCGACCCTATGCACCCGCTTCCTGTGGGTGAGGTAACTCAGCAACGCCGGTGTTCCCACACTGGTACACACCTCTAGTGTCTGTGTCTAAAGTTTCATCCTTCTAGGTCACTCGGAAGGTTCCTTAATAACTAACTTTGTAACTTTTACGCACCATTGACATTGCATTGGTACATGCGTGCACTTTCCGCACTGCACCCGAGTCCCACGGGCCTTTCCCGACTTCATCACTGCTAGTCTCGAACAGCTCCAGCGATTCCCCAGGCCCTAGGCCTCTTCACTTTCCCCATAGTGGTTCTTATACCACTATTTTAGTATATGGTTTAGGTGGCCCCTAGGGCTCATCCATATTCGTGCAACTTTTGTATATTTAAACTGTGTTTTGTTTTAATGCATTTGCTTCTGTGCTCATAAAGAGTATAGGGGATATTTGTAGAAATAAATCTATATATATTTTCAATATATATCTGTGTGGTGTCCTTTCATTTGGTATTCAAGGGATTGTGTATGGTAAAACAGCTTGCTTCACATGCCTTTACAGAGTTTAGCCTAAGACTGCTTAGTCCATGCTACCCCTAGGATAGCTTGTCTATAAGGTTGACTTTACAACCTGCACCATAAGGGTTGCTTGGCATGGTACAAGGTGATCACTAGAACTAGTGAGCATCATATACCAGGCCAACTTCTCACAATAGGTCTGGCATTTGGGACCTTATAAGTGTTTGGTTATCCAGCACAATATCCTTGGTGCAATAAGATCAACTGTTGTATGGCTAAACACTTATAAGGTCCCAAAGGCGAGACCTATTGGCTATTCCAATGCTTGTTGGTGATGGGAGGAACTCCGGTGTTGTACAGGAACAATGGTGAAAAGGCTGGCACCATAGTTGGGGAATTGAACAGCTGTGGCATGTGACAGAGAACTTGAGGATGGAGCCAAGCTGTTACCAAAGGACAGCATGCAAGCGCCACTGGGAAGATGAGAGTTTAAAAGAATGCAATTAGCTTGATGATTTGGGGTCCAAGAGGCAACTTTTTGCAGGAGGAACGTGTGCATTACCGATGCCAGTTCCTACCCAGGCAGGTCATAAGGTAACGTTAGTCTAGACAAAGTAAGTGTGCAATTTCACAAGGCTAGGTGACTGCCTAAAATGTATGTTATAAGATGGTGCGGGGAGTGGGGTTAGTGCTTTCTCATTTTCTGGTTCCTACCAAAAGACAACTTACACTCTGATTCTTCTTGTAAGGGCTATGGATGAGAATGCTTTCAGCAAATTGAGGCAGGAAGGCAGGTCACTTGTCTGGGGCTGGTGCATGATATACTGGACTATTGTTGATTCACATATTGATCAATAATGCAGGCAAGACGTACTCAGGCTTTATCAGTCATGAGAGGTATGGCGCACATGCTGTCCTGTTAACAAGAAGGAGAATCCTCTCTGAAAGTTCTAAACAACCCCTTAGACGACTCATATTGTTTAAATTTCAGGCTCTTAGGCTGCAAAATTCATAGAAATTTGGAGCTTTAACTTTTGTCAAAGCTAAAGTAACCTGCAATTATTATATTCATGAGCAGGAACAGCCCATATTTAAATATTGCACTGCAGAAAGGGCTTCAAATCTTTGGCCATGTGTATTATGAATTATTCAATGGGCAGAATAATCTCAACCAGTTACTCATTACATGGTACTGAGGGCAGGCAAATCCATACAGAGAGAAAAGTAACTCCTTTTAACGAGATTTTCAGAGGTGAAACTGTGCCTGTAGTAAAAAGAAAGATGAGTTAGGGGTCCGATTCAATCATTGGCCAACAGAGCAATCACCATTGGCCTAATAAAGGACTTTACTTCAGGCAAGACAAGACTACTCCACCCGCTAAATTTATAAATACCAGCCAGCAGGCAGTTCTTTTCAATGCATTTTACTGTTTGTTTCGATGGAGCCCTGTAACAAATAGTAATCAATTTTTTATTTTTATAAAGAAATCCCAAAATTAGATGTTATTTATGGGAAAAAAAAACGTAATGCTCCCCTCGCTATGAGTTTGATGTGGTAATGTGATTAAATAACATTCCCTTATGACATAATTGTTGCAGATTCATCTTTGTCCTTAGCAACTGGGGCCACTCTATAGCGTACCAATTCTCACCCAGGCCCCAGTACCATTGGATCTACCCTTTTTTATGTAAAAATGGCGGGGGAGTCTTAAAAATATTTTTGCTGCAATGCGTCCACGTTTTTGGCAGCCAAACTAAATCGATGGCTAAAGGTCTTTTCCCAATGCAGCACATGTGTGCTGCGTATGCGAGACCTAAAAAGGACATTTAGTGGAGCTCACACAATTTTCCATCGCCAGCTTTTTACTGGTAGTTTCTCCCTTAACTTTCATCACCCTCTGACAAACCAATAAAAAGTTACCCAGGAAACTTGGTATATCCACCAAAATAAGCACCTTGAAGGGTCTGATTGGGTAGTCAGCCAATCAACGGAGGCCCGAGGCCCAGGGCCTACCAACCATTGGCTTTTTTCCCCCCGATTTGTGTGTGTGGGCCAACTATCACAGCTTCCACGCAGTCCAGCAGCCTGCCGCCACCCAGAACATGCACACACTCTGGCTTGTTCAGTGTCATACTGAGAAGTATGATGGGCTGACCTGGGATGGCAGAACATAAAGTGTGGTTTGTGTCTGCTCTCTTGCAGCACGGCTCTGAGCAGAGACACTTCCACAGACGAGTATAAGTTAGAGTGTGTGGCAAAGGAGGTTAATTTGCCCTAGCACAGAACTTTTCCTGTGTTTCTTGAGGTATGTTACGCTGCTAATGCTGGTCAACACATGAGGAGTGATAGGTGCAGCTAAAACTACATTTAGGTAAAGTTTTGTCAGCAGGCTCATTTGTTTTTAAAAAGTGTTAACGTTTATCCATTAGCTTTGGGATGGGATTCGCCTTTGCAGGGTCATCTCTGCCCTTCCCCTACCGCCCTGATTAAGGATTCTGAAAAGAAGAGCAATCCAAGTTGAGAATGCAGTCCGAGCAGAGATGTAAGCCGTATTAGCGCAAAGGATCCTGCTGAAAACTGCAAATGTGGAGATGATCAGTAGAGGGTTATTATCATGAACAAAGTGCCACTTTTCAAATCACATATTAATACAAAACCTAAATAAATAGTATGACTGGGTGGAGGAAAAATAGAAAATCAAAAAAAGCATTTTAGCTTGCTTTTTAAACTACTGGGAAGTGGCTCCATGTCATGTAAAATCATCAATCTGTCTTGGCTTTTGAAACATGGATTCAAATTCCCTCACATACAAAGTGATGTTGGCTAAAACAACAGGAAAGATTGAAGATGTCACATATGAAATGGAGTCACTCATTTTACAAAGCAGTCCAGTCAATTTCTAAAACAGTTTCATATGCAAAATCAAAGTAAACTCTGTTGACCTATTGTGTCAAAGTTCATTCTTTGGGATCATGCATTGATTATTGGCAATCCCACTCATTTTGGCGTTTGTGGAACGAAAATATATATTTCAGCCTTCACCAATAGTCTAATTAGCTTCCCCACCACAAAGAATAGTTAGAAGTCAGGAGGCAAGAGCATCAGGGGCTGTGGTGTGGGCAAAAGGTACTGTCATGTACATGGACGATGAAAAACCAGGTAGCAACAGGGCAAGCTTTTTCCCTCTCAGAACAAATACAAGAAGGGAATGAAAGGGCATGAAGGGGGTAGAGAAAATGAAAGAAGAACATACAATGTAGGAGGAAAGACACACAAGCTGAATGGAGAATACCGGTGGGATGAGACGGTGAAAAAGGGGGACGAAGAGCTAGAGTGCAGGACAGAAGGTAGAAGAATGAGAGTTGCATGAGGGTAGGTGAAGAACTGAGTTGCATGAGGGTAGGTGAAGAAATTAGTAGGGCCGAGCAGAGCTAAGGGAAGAACGCTTGTCATTTATCAAATATTTTGCCTCAAATTAGCCCTCAGCTCTAATAAAGCCACAGTTCGCGAAAAATTGCGATCTACAAATGTGGGACACTTTTTTGGGGTGTCCGGGCCTACTTCTGGTCTCAGTTTATCCCTGGTTCCTTGCTACAGTAACACTTTAAACATACACAGATGCCTTCAGTGAATTCATGTGATATTCAGCGAGTATTTGTCAAAAAGCAACTGATCATCTACCAGGAAACAAGGAAGAAAATTACTGCCTGGGTTAAACGCAACAACCTGAAAGCTAGTGCCTACTTTGTAAAAGAAAGTATGCCAGTGCCCGAAGCTCATCCGCCGGTTTAATAAAAAGTGGACGTGCCAAGTGCCAAGGCTGGTAGACTTAAATACCCTACCAGACACCCTCACCCCCCTCCCTCCACCTCGCCCCTTTCTCTAACTCTAGAAGGTTCCTGCTTTCTCCCTCTGTATGGTTCTTTTGTCTTTCTGATCTGTGTGTTTTCCTCTCTTCAGCTCGGTAAAAATCAGATGCATTATAAATAGGTAGAGATGGACGCCACCGGAAATCACCGACTCAAATTAAGCCCTGCTGAAAGCTTGTTTCATGTACTCTTATGCCAACTTTCCTTCTCTGACTTTGCTAAATCAAAAATATTTAAGAAAGTGAATAGTACCCTCCTTGTCAAGCAACAAATGTGTGAACAATTTATTGCAACTTGGGAAGAAAACAAAAGAAGCATGTAATCAAACCCAGTGAAATAAAATTAAATAGTTCAAATTCTACAAATTGTGATTAAAATTTTTACAAAAAAGCACAAATACATTATTTTACATTTTCCCAGTGTCCCATTAGCTACAGTAAGGATTTACTCAGTCTGGGGCCTCTTAGTTGTGATTTGATCTAGATTCCGGGCTTAAAACTTTTTTTCTAAATGTTAGAATGTCACAAGCCTGTTCTCTGATTGGCACGCACTTCTACCCACGGGCTTACCACTGTTAAAACAGATCTTTTCCGGGAACTGCGTATCCACACAGCCATTGCAGTTCTCAGGGGATCGATGCAGAGGAAAAGCGACCACACGGATGAGAATTCTTCCAGCGAAATCGGATTGATTCAATTCCCACGAGCTGTAGAAAAATATCCCATGCCAGTGTTTACCTTTAAAGTGTACAAGTGCATAACTGAAGGAAAAGTTTGTGAGCCTGTTTGTCGGAGCAGCACGAGCGTTCGCAAAATGTACAGAAGTGTTCCAGACTCGTGCACAGCAAATGGCACCCTTTACTCGAGGACGCTTGGATGAGACGCCTAAAATTGTTCGAAAACCCTCAAGCAAACTGAACAAGCGCGCCACGGCTAATTAAATCCAGATGGCCCTGCATTCCTCTGCTGGCTCCCGAGAGCAAATCGCTCTGGGAGTAAACCTTTTAAAAGAAGCTAGCACTTCCATAGACCTTTGGCCAATTGTGTGCTAAAGCCACACATGCACGAGCTTTTAGGAAAGCTGTGCTGATGGCAAGAGGTTGTTTTCCTAGTGCAGCACATGCGCTGCACTAGGCTCGACATAAAAAGGAGTGATTACCCTCATTGCTAAAAAGGCCAACATCACAACTGTATCGAGCTCCCACGATGATGATGGTAGACTTTTAATAACACACCTCCAGAGAGGTGATGACCCCATCCGGAGTTCTGGGAGAAGGTCTCCAGTAATCTTTAGAGCCTTCCGCAGGATGACCTTATCATAGTCGGAGGGGACTATAATTTGCCGCTAGACCCACACATAGAGCGCCAATCTAAATACAAATACCAGCCCTCCCGCTCACATGAAATCCTCAAAAAAATATGCTCTAAATATAACCTAAGGGATTTGTGGCGCCTACAACACCCAGACGCAAGAGACTATACATTTTAATCGGCCCCTCATAACTCCTACTCTAGGATTGACTACATCCTACTCTCAAGTGCTTTCACACATCTCATAGACAAAACAGATATAGCCCCCAAACTAGTCTCCGATCACTCTTGCATTAGTGCCAAACTCGCAGGTACACACTCCATTCTTCCCCCAAAGAGATGGCGGTTCAACAATGACATCCTCTCTGACCCAGCAAACAAAACAAAGATCGAATCCGTAATTAAAGAATACATTGAACTAAATATCCGTCCTGAAACAAGCTCATCCACTTTATGGGATGCTCTCAAAGCGACTATTAGAGGTGTCATTATCAGTGTTAAGACGCAAATTAATAAAAAACAAAATCAAGAACTGGAGTCGCTAGAGAAAGAAATCAAATCACTCAAGGTAAAACACTCTGCGAATATAGATAATAAAGACATCCTTGACCTTTTGATCAAGAAGAAATATGAATACAACAAGATAATGAGTAAACGCGCGGGTGTGTGGATTAATAAATTTAAAGCACTACAATTATGTGAGGGAAATAAGGCAGGCAAATTGTTAGCTTCGTATCTCATGCACAAACAGAAACAATTCACCATCCAATCGACTAGAGATTCCAAGAACATTGTCCAAACTAAACAAAACGAGATACTAAAGGCATTCCAAAACTTCTATGAGGACCTTTACAAAAATAAACAAACAATAGATCTAGAGATCTGCACTAAATATCTAGAGACATTGAGCCTACCAAAATTAAGTGAAACTGAGAGCTCAGCGCTAGGGAACACCATTTCTGAAAAGAAACTCTCTATATCCATTAAATCCCTCAAAAGCAATAAAGCTCCAGGCCCAGACGGCATCAAGGCCTCCTTTTACAAAGAATTTGATAAGTCACTAAAACCCACCTTACTAAAACTGTTCAACTCTATTGCTAAGGATGGCTGTTTAACCAAGTCAATAGGTGAAGCCAACATCATCGTTGTTCCCAAAGACGATAAGGACTCCCTTTTAAACAAAAATTACAGGCCAATCTCGCTTATCAATCTTAATTGCAAGCTCTATGCAAAAATCCTAACCAATAGACTAAAGCCAATTCTGCCAAAGTTGATAAGTAATTCGCAGGTGGGGTTTCTCAAGCATCGCTTGTCTAATGATACTACGAGATTCTTGTGCCACATCCTGGAAAAAGCTAAGATAACGCCCGTCCCTTCCATCGCCATTACCTTAACCGAAGAAAAAGCGTTCGATAGAGTATCATGGTCTTTTTTAAAACAATGCATGTCATCTTTTAAACTAGGTGAGGCATATATCAATATGGTCCTGGCCCTGTACTCTTGCCCTACTGCCCGAATAGCTATTAATGGCACCTTGTCAGAACCCTTCCGCTTAGAACAGGGAACCAGACAAGGCTGTCCCCTCTCTCCTGCATTATTTATTTTGGCCTTGGAACCACTGATCAAGGATATCAAACGTAATAGCGATATAAAGGATGTGTCATTCGGAGATACCATAGTGAAGCTGGCCGCTTACGTAGATGATATCCTAGTGGTTAAAGAGAACCCGAGTGATTCCATCAAAGCACTTATGTCCACCATAGAAAGATACTGTAGTCACTCTGGATACAAATTAAACCGCGACAAGTTCGAAGTCAAACCCCTGAACATCCTTGGTACCCGTGATATGTTAGGTGACTCTGGGCTTGCTTGGCAACCTGGTTGCATAAAATATCTGTGGATTGAATTTGGCAGTACGATCCTCGAGACACTCCATCACAACAAGGCTAACACCCTAGAGAAAATTACATGTCTCCTTGATGCATGGATCCCAAGATTCATAACATTGTGGGATAGGATTGAGACCATCAAAATGAGGATCTCGCCCCTAGATAACTATATAATCACTATGCTCCCTCTCCTTTTAACTGAGGACTTCCACCATAAATTAGACACCCTGCTCTCCTGTGGAAAGGGAAGAAAGCAAGAATTAGCTTGAAGAAACTTAGATTAGATAATTCACTGGGTGGGATCAATCTTGCAGGTCTCAAACTCTCCAGACGGCTTTTTTAGCAAAACAAGGCTCCTATTGGCTCGTTAAATCAGAGGACTACACCCCAGTTTGGCTGGACATTGAGAAATCAATCCTCATGAATCTCTCCCCTGCGTCCCTGCTTACCACGAATCTCAAGGCGGTTACATTCTGAAAGTCCTTGTTTAAGAACACAAAATGGGCCCTACTGAAGATCGATAAATTTCTGGACAACAGTATTAAGCGCTCCAACCTTGGATCACTTTGGAACAATCATAAAATACTCTACAAGGGAAGCCCTCTATACAATGACTCCTGGGTTAACAAGGGCATCTTTTTTCCACACCAACTCTTCAACAGCGCTTACCCCCTCTCGTTCAAAGAATTACAAGCTACTTATAACCCGGAATCAATTGAGTTCTATAACTTCCTAAAAATAAAATCAGCATTAAATAAAGCGAAGTTACCTCTTTTCTCTCCTTCCCTCCCACACTATCTCTCGAAGGTAAATAGGCTAGGTCATCAGGTCTCCGGGATGTATAAACTAATTCGCCCTCAACAATCTTCCCTTAATAAGAAGTTGGTAATCTTTTGGGAATCGCAGTCCTCCTCCCCAATCTCAGAGCTCGAACGGTCCAAAACTTGGGCCTCAACGCTGAGAAACAAGGACAAAGTTGGTGACCTTGATCATCTCACACTCCAGTGCGTTTGTGTGACACCATTCTGGGATAAGATCTTCAACTTCATATCTAACCTTTTCACTTACTCCCCTAGTAGAGATATCTCGTCACTAGTTTTTGGTTTCCTTAGAGCAAAAGCACTGACTGAAAAGGACAGGACACTCCTAGACTTATTTCTAACTGCGGCGATTAAGATTATCCTCAACAATTGGAAAGATACACGCAAAGCCTCCTTTAATTGATGGTTAAATTGGGTCATCAATCTAAGAAGCGCCGACAATATATCCCTCCAGACCTCGCCATGGAAATCTTCTACCAGACACATGTGGGACACTCTCGACACATATCTTAGCTCTCACAAACCGCCCTGATTCACCTCAATCACGCTAGGCCGGCTCACCTCAAAGATCTGACTATCGCACCAAGACCTACGAGCGGCACCGGCTATCCTAACCCCCCGCTCTCTGTGATAAGCCTCTACAACCGGGTATCTCTTCACACCTCCTGACACTACTGTCATGTCGTTCACCTTAAGGCACTCTCCCCTGACACTACATATGACATGTCTGAACTGGGGTGGTTTGGTGAGCAAAATAACGATGGATTAAACCCAGATCTGGGACTGGGGGTGAATGTTTTGCCATTGTGCAACATTCCATCCATCATCTTGTGTGTTTTGCGTGGTACTTGTCAGGCCTGTTCCTCTCAACGCAGGCCCCCTTGCAGTATGGTGCAAGGCTGCCTGCATTGGCGCTAGGCAGCTAAATTTAGCACCAGCACAGGGTGAAATGCAGGGCTGCACCGTATGCGTGTAAATACGGTGTAGCCCTGCATTTCAGAAGTGGAGAGCGTGGCATTAAGCCAAGGAGGCCAACGCCGTGCTCCACCACTTCCTTGTAAATATGCCCCTTAATGTCACCAGCCTGACCTATTTTATCAAGAGACAGAAAATCCTCTCATTTCAGAAGATGCACCACCTTGATGTAGCATTGCTCCAGGACACACACCTGTCACCTAGTGAACATGATACATTCAAAGGGATTGGATGAGTACGGTACTACATGCCAGAGGGATCCTGACTACCCTTACACACCCATCTACTCCTTTAGAACATAGAGAGAATGGGTTGGACATCTGTTTTCACAAATCCCTGGGGGTTTGCACACTGCAGACATGGTGGGACCACCCTGGGCAGATATATTTTTGCCAAGGTTCAGATTCTCAATGAGTCTTTGTGTGTGGGCTTTATCTATTGCCCGGCGGCTGACCAAACTCCTGCTCTCCTTTGGGGCAGCCAGGGTATTCATGAGGGGGGTGCTGGAATATGGCACCTTGACTAGTCCAGAAACCAAACGACCAGGCAGCCCCGAGACCGGTTCATCCTCTCTGACATTATTGATGATCATGCCTTGATGGATCCATGGTGGTTGACGCACCTGAGGGACGCAGACTACACTTTCACCTCCTGCGTCCATTGTAAACGTTTATGCCTTGATCCTCCCAAACAGTACCTCTGATCATGATCCTGTGCTACCCGACCATAAACTTCGACTGTTGCAAACCCCTCAGGCCCGTTGGCATATGTAAACAGCATGGTATAAAGCCCCTGAAGACAAGCACAGGCGGTGCCAATATCTGAGCCAGTACTTGGAGGAGAACATTGGGTCCATCTCCTTTGCACAGGTGCTGTGAGAGGGCAGGAAGGCCTTTTAGAGGTAATTTGATGAATGATTTGGCTGCCTATAAGTGCCACTGTGAGGTATAACAGCGTTGGTTGACTGACCTCATGCTTCACCTGGCTCAGACGTATAACGCATTGCTGACACCTGATCTTCTCAAGGAGCTGCTTGGGGCCCAGTATGATCTGAACTCCGATTACACAGTGGAAGACCAGATGGATACGCTCTGTGGACGATATAGTAAGGGACGGTGGGTTGGCCCCCTTTGCTACACTCATGCGTGATTATGGGCTGCCACAGTCGCATCACTGACAGTACCGACAGCTCATGCAGAGCCTGCCACACATGCTGAGTGCTCCCCCTTACGATCTAGATACTGACCCAATGTTGCATTATATCCTGATGTGGAAAGGATTCAAGGACACTAAGGTGGGATTGTATGTTACCACTATGGACAGCCTTTTTTCGAGCATCTCTGCCCACACTTTATGCTGTTTGTGGGAGCAGAGGCTGTGCCTCTCACTGTCTGAGCAGGACGGACACGACCTTTGGAAAGACCATGGCAGTTTCCTCCAGGAGGTCAGGCTGAAATTCAGTTATTTCAAGTCCTACACCATTGGAACTGGACGCTGGAGTGGATCTATAAAGCACATACGGCAGACGATTCCAAGTGCTGGAGGTGTTGACGGTGTGGTGCACTCGCCTGTGACATTTAACATTTTCTGCTGACTTTACAGTGCTTTGTGCTACTGGGCTCCGTTTGGGATACCTTGATGACCAACCTAGGGGCGGCACCGCAATTGATGGCCCGTCTGACCTTGTTATGTTAGGTTGTCTTGTAAAGCGCATGGCTACCCCAGCAATGGGGCGCCTCAGCGCTGTAGACCGCTGGGGAACCTGTCCTGGCTTTCCCTGTGAGATGGTCCCTACTCGGTATCTCCAGGGTGAAACCAGGCATCCCCGGCGTATGTGGGGGGCCGTTGTGGAGATGAGGCAAGCTTATGCCCAGAGTTGCCAAGTGTGATCCCTGGATAGAGTAGGCACCGAAGCGAGAATTATCGAGTCCGCTGACCCTGGTCCATGACCCTGCCGCGTCGGGAATTGGACCCTGGTCCCGGGCCATCCTCTGCTTCCAGGTCTGCCACCTCTAACCAGTGAGCCACACCACTCCACCTTGCGTCACAAAATGTCAGTATTCCAGGATTTAACCCACCATGGTAAGAGTTAGCTGGCTATGGCCTTTATAGTGGGAGTTGGCTTTTTGGGGGTGACCATGGGGCCTGGCACCCTGACATTTTTTTTCCTGTTCCCATGTCTCTTCCCCTCGTGTTCTCCCTCATCCTCCTTCCCTGATCATCTGCGGGATTTTCTGAGCCACATCACCTCTATCTAGAGGGTTTATTTCATTTATTGTTTTTCCTGTTATCAATGTCTTCTCACAAGTTCTAGTTTACACAGTATCTTGGACTCTGCTGAATCGATAAACTTCCATCCCTGTAATATGCTCATTGTATATGAAAAATCAATAGAGAATTGAGGTATTTAAAAAAGACACAGGGAGTGGTGTCACTTAACATTTGACTTTGACAATAGCAAAGGAAGAGACATTACTGAATTTATAGACATGATCAGAACACATGTAAAGTGATAAAATCAACAACCAAGTCTCACTAAAATAGACTTTCAATGTTACATTCTACTGAACTGTGTGCAGTACTCATGGTGAAATATGATAAAAGTTTTGCCACCAAAATGTGGGACAGAGGGTCTGCTCTGTGCCGAATAGTCAAGTGTGAAGTTCTAGTTAATCCCCATAGTTTGGAAGAATGGGCCCGGTTTGAGTGAGACGTCAGACCGACCTCCAAATGTGTTAGTGTCACTCGTGATGAGTGATGAGGGAGGTGGTTACTGTAAACAAAACAACAACGCCTGGAGGAGGCCACTATCTTGATATTTTAGGAGACAGTTGTGCTATTAACCGCGGCGCAAATTCTCCCGCAGTGCGAGAGAATTAAGGAGTGGGCGGGGCTGCGTTTGGCAACGGACTTGTGCAGCACCTGCGAGGTAGTGCTTGTGACGGCCGTTGGCCGACGCGAGCACGGAACGGGTTAAAACAGAAACTCAAATCCTAATTATAACCTAAATTTCTGTATTGTTCGAGGATATAAAACGTATCAAATATAAGGAGTAAGCCACAGACTCAGGAAAATTAGAAATAAGCTGTTCCTTTAATTTTCGCTTTGACACATGACCTATGCATTGTCACTGATCTGGTGTTTAAAACTCCATGGTATTTTCCTCTGTTTACTTTGCTATCTACGCGCTGTGGATTTAAAAAACCTGCAAATAAATTAGTTTAAAAAAAAAAAAAAAGCTGCCCAGTTCAATTACAAAACTGAGCGATATTCTCATATATTCATTGAAATACAGATATATTCATTGAAATACAGATATATTCATTGAAATACAGATATATTCATTGAAATACAGACTGTCGCTTCCAGTTGTCACCTCTCTGTAAATGCTCTTTAGTCCTTTACGTCAGTGTCTGGAAGATGCTCATCTGAAGTGAAGCTATAAATACTTTTTTACAGCAGCAACCAAGTGTGAGGCCCTGTACTTGAACTGTCTGACCTTTAAAAACATTCACGTCTGTGACATCTGAAATCCCAGGTCTTTGCAGGTATAAAGGCTTTTTGTTTGAAATGTATTCCCTGCTGGAGCCTGGAGATGGCGGTTCCGTCAGCGGCCACCAGAGGGCGCTCCTTGCCTGCTGATGAAACCCACTGAGCTGCACATTGGATGAAATGGAGGAGCGTTTCCTCTTCCGGGTCAGCGGCGGCAGGGACAGCACAGCAGCGGTGGTGACAACACTTCCTGTCTCTCCTGGTGTGTTCAGCCTGCAGCAGAGGAGGAAGGTGCCCTGTCTGGTGGTCAGTTACCTCCATCTTCAGACCCCCACAGACCCCAGACCTGCCCCGCCCCCCCCTCAGACCCTAGACCTGCCCCCACAGCCCCAGGAGGGGTAGAGAGCCTGGACACGTCTGCACAAGTCTCTGCTCAGGTAGGAGATTGTCAGCACCTTCTGCTGTGTTTGTAGAAATAGACTGAATAATCCTGGAGGGAATCTCTGCAGGAGCCGGGCTGAGCTGGGCTCTTCTATCCGGGGGCCACTGGGGCTGAGCTGGGCTCTTCTATCCAGGGGCCCCTGGGGCTAAGCTGGGCTCTTCTATCCGGGGCCCCTGGGGCTGAGCTGGGCTCTTCCATCCGGGGTGCCCCTGGGCTGAGCTGGGCTCTTCTCTTTGGGGGCCCTGGGGGGCTTTCCTTCTGGCCCTGGGGGTGTTTGTGGGCATCATTTGTGTTAAAGAGGATATCTGTGCACTGCACTGTGTCTTACTGCATTGGCGAATCTGCGTACACTGGATTGCTGTCTACTGCACTATGATAAATCTGCATTCATACTGTAAGAAGTCTCTGCCACTGCACTGCCGTTTACTGCACTGTGAGGAATCTGTACACACCCTTTTGCTCCGCTCTCGCTGTTAATTTGTTAAATCAGCCACCTCTACCCCTATTTTCGAAGCATGTCCCCAGGCAGTTGACGTCAAGGCTGCCTGTGCTCCCCGCGCCCCTTTTCTCCCTTTGTCCTGTTTCCATCTCTCAGACTAGGCAGAAGCTTCAGTCATTGCAATAGTTTCCTGTGCCTTAGGTTGGCTTATGGCATTGTCCGCTACAGAGGTTGTGTGCCTGCTGCAGGGATTGTGTGTGTGTGTGGATGTGTGTCTGTATAGACCTTGGGTGTGCCATGCAGGAGGCCTGTCAAGCAGTGGAAGGTACGTGACTGTGTTTATAAAGTATCTCTGTAAGGGTGTGTAGGTTGGATGTGTGTGCATGTGAACAGGGTAGCGTTGTCAGGGAAGAGGTGTGGTGCAGTGGCCAGGACGGCTGACTCCGGAACCCAGGGGCTCACAGTTCGATCCCCGTGCTGGCGGCAGATCAGCCCAGCAACATGTGACTCTGGGCAATTGCTCGCTTAATCTTCCCGACAGCCGCCAGCGCCTTGACACCCTCGGGTGATTGTCCTCGCTTTACAAATACAGGACATTTACATTTACATTTTGTAGGCTGTGTGTGTGTCTGTATGAGGCGTGTCTGCAGTGTGTCTCTTTGCAGGGTGTCTGTCTTGGCAGATGTTTGCGGGGCTGTCAGTCGCTCTTCCTGTCCTCTCCTCTTCTCTGTACAGAGATCTTTCGGATCACTGGCTGAAAAGAAGGTCTGCGCTGTGCAGAATAGTCGGGTACTACTCGGCACACATCAGACGTCTGAGCAAAGTCACATGTGAAGTTCTAGTTCTTCCCCATAGTTTGAAGAATAGCCAGATTTGAGTGAGACTTCAGCCCGACCTCCAAATGTGCGAGTGCCCGAAGCACCCAGGATCACTTGTGTGACAATGATACAAAGGGTTGCTGCACCCTACCATCATGCGTCGATGAGGAGTGTACTATGATACAGGAGCCTATGTGAAGGGTCCAAGAGACTCTCAAAGTCGTTCCGCTCTGCTTGTCACTTCACCAGGAAGGGGAGAACAAGATGAGTGAGCAGAAACAGCAAGAAGAGGCCAGAAAAGAGAAGTAAGGGCGATACAGAGAGAAAAACGCAAGGGGTAAAGTAAATAATAGTAATCATTCAAAATATGAAAGAAATAGGTCTGAAGGGGAGGGAACCAGAGTTAAAAAGGAAGAGCAGGAAAAGAAATGGAATGAACATTATTTATACATTGTAAAAAGTTTAATTGTTTGTTGTGAGCTAAAAATTAGAAGTAAGTGCCATGTGAATGTAATTCTTAAAGAGTTATGGGTGTCATTTGCTGTTGAGCGGTACCAATACTTGAACCAACTTTAGTGCTAAGAATCATGGATTTAATTCAAGTCATCAAACAGTGTAAATGCATCAACTGGAGGGATCCATGTATTTTCCTGTGGGGTACACATTTCAACTCTAGTGCGATAGCTATGGGGTCCCAGGTTCCAACTGTCGTCCTGTACAAGTGAGTTAATGTTCAGACTGCCCAGATCTGTTACCTTGGCATCACGAGTGCCAATACTGATACATTCCTAATAAAAATTTAATGTCTGAACTGGGGTGGTGTGGAGTGCAAAAAAAACGATGGATTTAGGCCCAGATCTCTGTACTGGGGTGAATGTATGACATTGTTCTGCATTCTGTCCATCAATTGTTGTTTTTGCATTTGTTTATTTATTTATTTATGCGATTTGTTGAGCGCGAACAATTGCCCAAGGGTGTCTCTGCGCTATTGATGAGGGCAGAATGAGAAAGGGAGATGGATTACTGGTTGAAAAGCCATGTTTTTATTTTTTTCCTGAAAATGGTCAAAGTGGGAGCAGACCTAACGTCTGGATCGAGAGAGTTCAAGAGTTTTGCATTTGAAACGTGGAAGCTACGATCACCCCATGCCACCGTTCTAGTACGTGGAACTGTCATGGTGAGATTGTTCATTGACCGGAGTGATCGGTTAGGGACATGGAATGTGAAATGGTCGATGAGAAAAAGTGGGCCTTGTTTGTGCGTGGCTTTGTAGGCGATACAGAGCGCCTTAAACTTTATCCTATGTTTGACTGTGAGCCAGGCCCGGACTGGCCGTTGCAGGCACCAGGCTGTGGAAAAGTAAATTTTGCCATGTTCTGTGTCCCTACGCGTCCTCCATCATATGTTATCTGTGCATGATTAATATGCATATGTATTCCCCAGGTACGATTAAAGACGCAATTACAGTTGTGTCCACCTCTAGTATGTCAGTTTCCAGTTCTCGTGAATACTACGAATATCAGGCCTATGTAAAGTTACTTTGCCACGTTTCTCAGTGTGCTCGTTATTCCATTGTAAAGTCCCCGTTTCTAGGCCTCAAAAGGGCCCGGACACCAGATTCAGCTCCTGTCTCCTGAAGCCTCGCTGAGGAGCGATACAGCCCCCACCTGTATCCTCGACCCTTCACTTACTTCCTGCCTCGCAGTGCCCGGCTCAGCCTGGCTCTGCCTCTGAGTCTGCCAAGAGTATGTTATGATTCCAGTTATCAGTTCAGTCCTCCTTCTCTGCATTCCTAAGCTACTGAACCGCATCAATAGTTTCCGTCATTGTCTAGCCTTTACGTCTCCATGTAAGAGAAATACTGCATTTAATGGTCATTTAATATTCTTCATCACGCACTACATGTAGAATAATGCATGCTCCAGTCTTAGAGTCCGTTAGCCTCTCCCCTCCTGACTCTTAGTTCATATCAACATGTTCTCTAAACATCAGATACTAGATACTGCTTAGGTACATGTCGCCCTGACTCTCCAGACTCTCCAGACTTCAGTCTCTGCTCCTAGCACAGAGTTCGTAGCCCCCAGCTTCTCCTAGTAACACGTCATTGCCAAGTTTGCGCGCACCACCAGGTTAGAGGTCCCGGCTCCTTAGGTAGCCCCCTCCATGTCTCCACCCCATTCATGACATATTCTGTTACGTTTGCATCACATGTCTATGTATACGCCCTGTTACACCTACTTTCACCCTTATCTTTCGCGACTGCTACGCGTCACGCCTATTGCTCCACCCACTGCTACGCCTATTGCAATGTAATGCTATGTGTTTGCGTTATGTATATATGCTCATGTACTGTTATTAAAAAGTTATCCTGGTCCTTGTCCCGATTCTGCCCCCGGCAGCGCTGCCATCCTATTCCTGTGCAGGTTGTCCTGTTCCTGTCCTTTATGCTGTAATAAACCTGCAAACTCCTACTACCTCGAATCTTGACTCTTATTTATTGAGCTATCTGTTATTCATTTATCCAGACAAGCCTAGATCCGGTATTATTTATTTATATACCACATAATGGCGCCCGAACAGGGACTTGCCCTTTCCCCACGCGCCGGTGAAGCCACGCCGGCCCCCTGACCCTCTGCAGCCGTGACGGAACCATACCGTGCACGTGCAGATATTTCTGCTTCAAGTATCCCTCAGGCCCACGGAGGAGACGGCGGTGGCGGTCCAGCATCCAGACGAGGCGGTGGAGGAACGCGGCGAGTCCCGACCAGAGCCCAAGCCGAGAGTCCAAGGTCCGAGGTATCCGGAGGCCCACCCGTAACAGAAGTCCGAAGTTCGTCCGTCCGGCGTCGAAGCAGTCCAGTCCAGTCCGAGGCCTTCCGTTCTTGCTGCCCGGTGAGTACCGTTGCTGGGGTAGTATCTAGACAGGGTCAATCTAATTGACTCTGGTCCGTGGGTTGGTGGTACACAGACCCACAAACGAAGTGTCCACTTCGGTGGATGCGGGTCCTGACGTGTCTCTGCATGAGACCGGTAAGTTTCGTACTGTTTCAGCAGTGCATCTAGTTTCTGTTCTAGTCAGTTCTGTTCTCGAGAGAATTCATGTATTCTGTTTTCCGTATTCCAGGTAGTATTCTGTTCGAACTGTTATTCTGAATGTTATTCATGTATTTTAATGTCGTGGTATGAGTGCGAAGTAATTATCGTGTTTATTGTGTATTGTGTTGTGTCCAGGTTATAGATCAGTCATGCCGCTCTTTTCAAAACTGCGTCAGTTAAAAACCAGAAAAGGTCTGCTAGAAGCAGCAGTTCCTGTTCCGCCTAGGGACAGTCCAGGTCATTTCATGTATCAGAAGCATGGCATAAGCGCCATATTGTATCTAGATTTATGGGTAGAGTATACCAAACAGTTAGAGGAAAAGTATAGATGGCCCGTATCGGGTACATGGGATGCCGAGTGCATCATGAGAGTAGAAGAAGCATTATGGAAAAAGAAAGCCAGACAGTCACAGAAAGATGCCATTGAGTTATGGCGCAAAGAATCTCATAAAAGAACCGAAAAAGAAATCAGAAAGTCTGAATTAAGTAGAGAATCCTTGGAACGAGCCCAAGAAAGGGAATTAATCGAGATTGGTGAACGAGTTAAAACCGAACAGTCAGACAGACAGAGGCATGCTCTTATTAAGGGTATGTATCCTCTTCTTGCCGAGGGCTTGCCAAAAGCGACCCCGGAGGCATCCAGTAATTTCCCGCCACCATTAGTTCCGACCAAGCTACGTCACAAACCGACCGCAGCTGATATTTTCATTTCGTCCTATTTGGACGACACAGTCCCAGAATATGCAAATCCTGTTCCTGCTCCGCCAGTCCCTGTAAATCAGGCACTTCCCGCTCCTCCAGACACCGGAGTACCTGTTACGGTACCCCCGGTCCAGCCCGCCATACAAGTCCAGCCTGCATTTCCATTTCCCACTCTGCCAGGACGAAGAGCATCAGTAGACGACTCTAGTTTAGGGGCCGCAGGGGGAGGTCCTCCTCAAACCCCGCCGCCACACAAGCGTTTAACGTTAGCCGAATTACATGCACAAGCGTCACAGCGTACGCCCAGATATCAGTCTGTTGCAGAAATAAGAAAAGCCCTTACCGAATGTGGCTATGATCCAGTCCCAGGCGAGGATAGTATGGTTTTATATTCATTACGCGTGAGAAAAGTGACCGAGTATCTAGTCACCCTACCAGATATGAAAGAAGATCTAGACAGAATATATCGTTTCATCCGTACAGGGAATGATCCAGAAAGTATTAGTGACGTCATGTGCCAAAGAAAAGTTGAAGTCCAGCTCATGATATTAAAGTTTCTGATTAATTGTCTAATAAGGGAACAAGATTATCCGACCAAAGATCGAGCCGAAATGAAAGTCCTGACAAGGTGGAGTGATAATATAGCCGAGGGTAAACACAAGACTATCGGTAGTATAGAGAGTATGTACAAGAAAATCCGTAAAGAAATAATAAGGGTACACGAACAACGTAAAGAAGCACAAGTAAGCGAGAAAGAAAATGACTCTTCTACAGAAGAGGTAGAGGACGAGAATCCCGACAGAATAGCGTATGTAGGAAAATCTAGATTTCCAGATCGCCATTTGCGCCTAGAACACAAGTCAATTTTTCATCATCCAACACCAGAACAAGGTTCTCTGGAACAAGTATTTCAAGCTACCGATCACATTCTGAAATCACGAATCGGTTATAGCGAGTTAAGTACTATGCATGAACAAGAACTAGTCCGATCAGCAGTCCGATGGACTACTGATTCTACCACTTTTCCAGACGAAATAGTGGCACAAATGTTCCTGAAAATGCCCCCAGCCGAGCAGCGACTGGCGGGTATGTATATGATCCAGCACCTCATCACATTGTATGAGGGTCAACATTCTGATCCAGGTCCGTTACACGACGTCCTGAACGAGTTACTCCAGTACAAATGGAAAGGTTTAGGTACCGATTTGATTAGGGTCATTCTAGAACAGCGCCACAAATACAGAACGTTTTTGAACCCGCATTTTGTTCATGTCCCACCCCCAGAAAGTAAACCCTTTTACATAGACAGACAGAATCCGTTACGAGAAGTACATCCAGTTAAGACAGACGGTGGTGAAATGCAACGAGTGTTTGTTTACACCCCTATCACAAAGATGGAACTCTTAGAGATGAAAAAGTTAATTCCCTGTCATGATAAAGATCCAGCAGGGTTCCACCGAGAATTAAAAGACATGCTCCGTATGGGAGAATACACGTATCCAGATATCATTAAAATGTTAAAAGTCTTGTTGCCCGCAGGGGTATATGAGAAACTCAAAGAAAAAGAATGGGAGGTGGGAGAGAAAAAGATCGATTGGGCAGTTCTAGAAGCCGAAGATAAGGCACGAGTACCAGGTACCGGTCTTGGAGATAAATGTAAAGAATTACCAGAATTATTAATACAAGTTTTGCCTAGGTTATTGACAACTAGAAAAGAAGACTGGGATGCAATCTCAGCCTGTAAACAGAAACAAGACGAAGATATTAGTGATTATTATTCCAGATTTGAGAAATGTTTTACCATAAACAGTGGCCTCAAGACGAGTAGCGAGTCATACCCTCATCTTTTTGTTACTAAATTAGTCGAGAATTCAAGTCCACAAATTAAGAACCGAGTTTTGAAAGTCGAAAGTACCTGGCAAGCTAATACCCCGTCCCAGATGTTACAGATGCTCCAATATCACCAGAATAGAATCAGAGAAGAACAAGATCACGAGAGAAAACGTATGAAAGACACGAAAATGAAAGTACTAGTTGCACAATCTGTTCCTCAAGACAGTCAGAAGAGGGGTACAAATCAAGCCAGTCATCCTGCAGCTCCCGTTAAAGGAAACTGCAATTATTGTAAACAGCCAGGTCATTTTATAAACGAGTGTGCAGTTCTGAAACACAACATAGCTACCGGTAAGACTAAAGAAAGACCACGTCCGCCTAGACAAGAGCAAGTTTCACAGACTCCTCAGTCACAGAATGCACCACAGACAGTTACAGCTCCGCAGCCTATCGCTGCGACACAGCATGTTACACAGCAGATGTACCAGTATGCACAGTCTGAGTATCCAGAGTATCAGCCATATTCATGAAACAGCCTAGAGAGGGAGGTAGGCTTGCCTCTCATCGAGATACCTGTAGATCAAGAAGGTCCCTATGTTCATAGTCAAGTATTAGGGAAAGACAGAAAGTTTTTGATTGATACAGGGGCAAGTAGGACCACTATAAGTCACGCCGAAGTTCCAGGGGCTCCGCTCTCAGGCTCTAGAAATGTTTCCCTTGGTTTTTCAGGAAAGCCTATTGTAAATGAAATATCAAAGCCAGTTACTCTAGAAGTAGGTCCATTGTCCCGCACTACTGATCTGTTACTTACTAAGTCATGTCCAGAAAATCTATTAGGCATTAAAACACTGAAAGAGTTAGGTGCAGTTATATGCTGTTCCCCAGAGGGAATACGATTGTTCCTACGTGACTTCAAGGGTCACTATGTATTACGAGATTTTGATCCCAGATTGTCCAATGTTCCACAGCATCTATGGGCGCAAGGTCCAACTGATGTTGGCTTTATGCAAATCACACCCCATCGTGTGACCCTCAAGCCAGGTGTAGTCCTACCACGAATAAGACAGTACAGATTGCCACCTGAGGCTGTAGCAGCCTTATCCAAAATTATTGACGAGCTCATGGCTCAAGGAGTAGTTGTAGAAACTGACTCCAATGTATGCAATTCTCCGATCATTCCAGTCATGAAACGTACTGATCCGAATGCACCTCCAGTATATCGTTTAGTGATTGATCTCCGAGAGCTTAATAAATGTATTATTCCCCAGTATCCAGTTGTCCCAGATATCTCTTCCCTATTGACAGTCATTGATTCCGAAGCTTCATTTTTCACTGTCATAGACCTCAAGAACGCGTTTTTCAGTGTCCCCATTCATCCAGACAGCCAGTTTCTTTTCAGATTTTGTTTAAATGGAAGGAGCTATATGTTCACACGCGCTCCTCAAGGTTTCACAGAAAGTCCTAGTATTTACAGTCAAGCACTCAAGAGACAACTAGACAACATTCACATGCCAACTGACACTGCCCTGCTCCAGTATGTCGATGATCTACTGATCACAGCCCGTTCTGAACATGCTTGCGAGCGAGCATCCCTTACAGTCTTGTATTTTCTAGCCGAGATGGGACACAAGGTGTCCCCTTCTAAGCTTCAATTCTGTGTCCAGCAAGTGGTCTACTTAGGACACTTACTGTCCAAGAGGGGTAGGCAGTTGACACCAGACCGAATCCAGTTAATAACGAGTCTTCCTCAGCCCAAGACCCAGAAGGAGGTACGTGCTTTTATTGGCCTTACTTCTTATTGCAGACAATGGATTCCTCAGTATGCATTTCTAGCCAAGCCACTGATACAGTTAACAACACAGGAGGCAGCCGTATCGACTGTCCTCCCTTGGACATCTGAACATACACTTAGTTTTAATGAGTTAAAGAAAGCTTTATGCCAAGCTCCTGTTCTAGCTACACCGAACTACAGTAAGTCTTTTACACTTTTCGTCACTGAACGTGAAGGTACAGCATTATCTGTTCTCACACAAGATCAAGCAGGACAATACAAGCCCTGTGCTTATTTTTCGAGCACATTAGATCCTGTAGCCCAGGCTCTGCCTGCGTGCCTCAAGTCAGTTGCAGCCACAGCACTAGCTATCAGACAAAGTGATTCCATAGTATTAGGACACTCCCTGACAGTACAAGTTCCACACTCCGTGGAAGTTCTTTTAAACCGAACACAAACTCAGCACTTGACAATTGCACGTTTAACAGGTTATGAATTGACACTGTTCCAGCCACACATAGAAATCAGACGCTGCAACGTTTTAAATCCTGCTACATTGTTACCATCAGTTACTTCGAATTCTGCCACACACGACTGTGTGGAAGTAGTTAACATCATGACAAAGCCAAGACAAGATCTGACAGATATTCCATTACCAGATCCAGACCTGACACTTTATGTGGATGGTTCATGTATGAGAACAAGTACAGGAGAACTAGTCGCCGCGTATGCAGTGACTACTGACACTGAAGTTATTGAGACACACCGTATTGACACCCTGTCTGCTCAAGCAGCGGAGCTAGTTGCTCTGACTCAAGCCTGCATTCACGCCAAGAACCTGAAAGTTAATGTTTACACAGATTCACGTTACGCATTTGGAGTTGTACACGACTTCGGAGTGCTCTGGCAGGAGAGAGGTTTCATGACTTCTCATGGAACCAAGATTCAGCATGGTCTCCTTATTCAAGCTCTGTTGGATGCCATACATTTACCGACATCCATTGCTATCATGAAGTGCAAAGCACATACGAAAGTTACTGACATTATTTCCCAGGGTAATGATCTAGCAGATCGCACAGCCAAGCTTACAGCTCAGACACCAGACATTCCAGTTAATCCGATACTGACATACACTCCAGATCCAACTACATGTATGACAGTTAAGGACCCTACTCAAGATGTCATAGATATCCAGTTACATGCTACTCCCGATGAAATCAAGAAATGGTCCGAACAAGGAGGGGTCCAGACAGATCAGGGATGGGTAACAAAGGGTAAAGCCACTTGGTTTCTCCCCGACTCTATGGTTCAAATCATTATTAATACCGCACATAGTCCAGCACATTTAGGAGAAAAAGCTATGTTAGGCAGTATCCAGAACATTTGGTTCAACAAGCATTTACGAGCTGCAGCCAAGCAGAAAGTCCGTACCTGTATGATATGTTGCCAGTTTAATCCAGGTAAAAGTGTCCCGGTGGAACAAGGTGGTTTCCAGCCCCCTGACCACCCTTTTGAAGTCCTCCAGATGGATTACATTCAGATGGAGCGATGTCGAGGTTTCAAGTATGTCCTTGTAGTTGTATGCGCTTTGTCCAGGTGGACAGAGGCATATCCAGTTCCAGATTACACAGCCACGACCACTGCCAAGCAGTTGGTTCGTGAATTCTTCCCCCGTTACGGACTCCCTAGAGTCGTATATTCTGACAACGGCCAGCCATTCTCATCTGAACTCATGAAGCATGTGTCCCTTTTGTTAGGGTACCAGTGGAAGTTCCATTGTGTACGCCATCCAGAAGCAGCTGGTCTCGTAGAGAGACATAATCAGACCCTGAAAATCCGAATTGCAAAAGTTTGTCAAGAGAAAGGTGTAGACTGGCTAGTAGCTCTGCCAGTTGCTCTGTTCTATATGCGCATGGTCGCACATTCCAGATCAGGTCTGTCCCCGTACGAGGTCGTATTCGGCCGCCCCCCTAACATGTGGGGTACTCCTAGACCCCGAAGTATTACCGATGTTTCAAGTAATATGCTGACAGATTACCTAGCTTCCTTGATGTCTGCCCTCAACTCTTGTCGTTCACAGGTTGCCGCCGCATTTCCAGACAATACCGAGGTGGCACCGCATGAAATCGTTCCAGGATCCATGGTCCTAGTGCGAAATTTCGACCGTTCAAGTCCGCTGGAGCCTCGCTGGAAGGAGCCCCGACAGGTCCTCCTGGCCACCCGTACAGCCGTGAAGTTGGAGGGACGCAAAGGCTGGGTGCATCTTTCGCATATAAAGAAATTTTATGGATTGAAGCCAGTCTCAAAGAACATTGCCCAGGATTCAAAGGACTGCCAAAGTACTATTCTTAAGGACTGTCCCGCAAAGAACAATGATACTGAACCCTCCCTGTTAGAGAAAACTCCGCAACAGGAGTATAAACTCAAGTTAAGGTCTAGTAAAATAAGTCAGCCAGTTTGATTGTCTAAGTCCTCCCCTAGGTGAAACGGTTAGACCGGTTTCTGACATGTATAAAATAGACCCCCATAGTGAGAGAGTTAGTCAAAACTCAATCCGATGTATCGTTTTTCTATGTTTCATATTATTTCTCAGTATTATGATTTCTTGCACCAGTTATGCATTTTATCTGTATTTTCCAGTTTCTCATGTAAATAAGTCTTCTAATGCTACAGTAGAGCACACGTTTAGTGATCTACCTCCTCATGAACTCTCTTACCGCCTCGCTATGCGTAATAATTCTTTCATCCGCATGTTACATTATTCACACCAGACCAGCAATGCCACTAATTGTTGGGTGTGTGGTCGACTCCCCCCTTTCCAGACACCGAAGGGAGTTCTGCCACTCTTTCCTTATCCATTTTCACATAATGGTTCGTGTGGAGCATGGTCCACGTTAACGTCATCCTCAACAGATATGTCTTTTCTTAATAGTACATGTTTCCCAGACAAGCAAGGTCTTCCCCACAGAACAGGGTTAGATCTAGAAAACGAAGTTTACAACTTAGGTAATTATTCTTCGAATTTCATGGTCCTGAATGTTCAGTCTGATTCCACTCCAGACTTACCTGCTATTTCAGTACTACCAGTCAAAGGCGAATTATGTGTTAGAAATAATGGTTCCGTACATGTAGGACATAGTGATTGTACTACTATTGTCAAATATAGTGACAGTGGGAAATCTATTTTCAAAGCTTCACGTCATTCTTATTTTATTTGTGGTCAGACCGCATATGTTCGTCTGCCCCTCGATTGGGAGGGAACCTGTTACATTGCCTTCTTACTGCCACCAGTTTTCCTAGCCCCATCTGATTATCATAGAAACACACATCTAGTACACCTTAGACATAGAAGGGAGTCCCCCATTGTCGATTATACTGAAACTGCTCTAGAACAGTATACAGATTTCAATAGAGGTTTCTTCTTCTTTATAGGACCTATCCAGAATAGTAAGCTAATTCGTAGATTAACCAGAACCCTTGAAGTAGTAGTCAATGAGACTGCCTCTGCTCTAGGTAACTTAACTGAAGAGCAATCTGCTATGAGATTTGTCGTTTTACAGAATCGTCTCGTCCTTGACGTCATACTGGCCGATAGGGGCGGGGCCTGTAGAGTCATCGGATCTAGTTGCTGCATTTTCATTCCTAATAACGCGCCGTCTGTTTATTCAGCTATAACCAGACTCCATAAAATTGCCCATCTGTTACACCAAGATCCAGGCACCAGGACATGGTCCGGTTGGTTCTGGAATATAATTTCCGCTTGGGGATGGAAAGTCCTGTCCTTTCTAGGTATTGCAGTAGCGATCATATTCAGCTGCTGCCTCTGTATACAATGTGGCCCTGCGATTTGCGGCATTTGTGCTACCTCTTGTATTCCTAGTCTCCAGCCCCGTTCTAAATCCCGTTCCAAGAAAATTCGAGACGAGCAAATGATACTGTATGAAATGATAGATGGTATCATGAATATTGATGTTTCCTGAAATGAAACGTAGTGACAAGGAGGGAATGTGGAAAAGTAAATTTTGCCATGTTCTGTGTCCCTACGCGTCCTCCATCATATGTTATCTGTGCATGATTAATATGCATATGTATTCCCCAGGTACGATTAAAGACGCAATTACAGTTGTGTCCACCTCTAGTATGTCAGTTTCCAGTTCTCGTGAATACTACGAATATCAGGCCTATGTAAAGTTACGTTGCCACGTTTCTCAGTGTGCTCGTTATTCCATTGTAAAGTCCCCGTTTCTAGGCCTCAAAAGGGCCCGGACACCAGATTCAGCTCCTGTCTCCTGAAGCCTCGCTGAGGAGCGATACAGCCCCCACCTGTATCCTCGACCCTTCACTTACTTCCTGCCTCGCAGTGCCCGGCTCAGCCTGGCTCTGCCTCTGAGTCTGCCAAGAGTATGTTATGATTCCAGTTATCAGTTCAGTCCTCCTTCTCTGCATTCCTAAGCTACTGAACCGCATCAATAGTTTCCGTCATTGTCTAGCCTTTACGTCTCCATGTAAGAGAAATACTGCATTTAATGGTCATTTAATATTCTTCATCACGCACTACATGTAGAATAATGCATGCTCCAGTCTTAGAGTCCGTTAGCCTCTCCCCTCCTGACTCTTAGTTCATATCAACATGTTCTCTAAACATCAGATACTAGATACTGCTTAGGTACATGTCGCCCTGACTCTCCAGACTCTCCAGACTTCAGTCTCTGCTCCTAGCACAGAGTTCGTAGCCCCCAGCTTCTCCTAGTAACACGTCATTGCCAAGTTTGCGCGCACCACCAGGTTAGAGGTCCCGGCTCCTTAGGTAGCCCCCTCCATGTCTCCACCCCATTCATGACATATTCTGTTACGTTTGCATCACATGTCTATGTATACGCCCTGTTACACCTACTTTCACCCTTATCTTTCGCGACTGCTACGCGTCACGCCTATTGCTCCACCCACTGCTACGCCTATTGCAATGTAATGCTATGTGTTTGCGTTATGTATATATGCTCATGTACTGTTATTAAAAAGTTATCCTGGTCCTTGTCCCGATTCTGCCCCCGGCAGCGCTGCCATCCTATTCCTGTGCAGGTTGTCCTGTTCCTGTCCTTTATGCTGTAATAAACCTGCAAACTCCTACTACCTCGAATCTTGACTCTTATTTATTGAGCTATCTGTTATTCATTTATCCAGACAAACCTAGATCCGGTATTATTTATTTATATACCACAGGGCAATCCCCCGGTCGGCCGCGAGGGTGGGGGCCGGTTTTGGGCCCCAGGGGGCCGGTTTTGTTACAGGGTCGTTTTTTGCAGCATAGCTGCAAAAACGGCACTGTAACAAAATCGGTCGAAAACCGGCCCTAGCAAAAAGCGCGGTCGCACCCCCCAACCCCCCCCCCCCGGGGGGAGGGGGGGCCGGCCGAACACTTTGCCAGGGCCGGTTTCGGTTCCCAGTCCGGCCCTGCTGTGAGCCAATGGTATTTTTTTATGGTGTCAGCAATATGTTTGAATTTAGGGGTGTTCGAAAGCAGTCTGGCCGCGATGTTTTGTATAGACTGTAGCCTTTTGATGACCTTGTCTTGGGCATTGACCAAAAGTCCGTTACAATAGTCCACTGAGGACATGACAAATGAGGTGACCAGTGTTTTACCGGAGTTGGGAGGGAGAAATGGGAGAATCTTTTTTATAGCTTTCAGTTTAAAAAATGATGATGAAACAGTGGAATTGACATGGGATGAAAAACTGAGTTTGTTGTCTAGGAGTATTCCTAGGTTTTTAACCTTGGTAGATGGGAGGGGGGGAGGGCCTAAGTTCGTGGGCCACCATGCATCACACTGCTGCACAACTCACTGCTGCACTACACACTGTTGCACGCCTCACAAAGCTGCACGCCACACACTGCTGCACGTCACACTGCTGCACGCCTCACACTGCTGCACGCCTCACACTGCTGCACGCCTCACACTGCTGCACGCGTGTAAAACAACAGTTGATGGACAGAATGCAGAACAATGTCATACATTCTCCCCAGTACATAGATCTGGGCCTAAATCCATCGTTTATTTTGCACTCTGCACTCCACACCACCCCAGTTCAGACATGGCCATATGCAAATCAGCCTTGACCATGTGCCTCATGGTCTTCAGCCAGGATAGTTTGACTCCAGTGGTTGTTGTTTTTCCATTTGTCACCCCGAGTGGGATGGGTATGCTCAGACGTGAGTCCCATGCTTTCCACACCACTGGAGTCAAGCTATCCTGGCTGAAGATGGCTGATAGCCAGAAACCGGTCCTAGGATGCTTGATTCCGGTCCGGGAAAGACATGGCTTGGCAGTTCGGGCTGGACTGTTCCCATGAGGCACAGGGTCAAGGCTGATTTGCATATGGCCATGTCTGAACTGGGGTGGTGTGGAGTGCAAAAAAAACTATGGATTTAGGCCCAGATCTCTGTACTGGGGTAAATGTATGACATTATTCTGCATTCTATCGATCAATTGTTGTTTTTGCATTCACACTGCTGCACAACACACTGCTGCACTACACACTGTTGCATGCCTCACAAAGCTGCACGCCACAGACTGCTGCACGTCACACTGCTGCACGCCTCACACTGCTGCACGCTGCACACTGCTGCACGCTGCACACTACTGCACGCTGCACACTGCTACATTACTCATACTGCTGCATGCTGCACACTGCTGCACGCCTCACACTGCTGCACACTGCTGCATTACTCACACTGCTTTCTGCACACTGCTGCATGCCACACACTGCTGCACGCCACACACTGCTGCACACCACACACTGCTGCACGCCTCACACTGCTGCACGCTGCACACTGCTGCACGCTGCACACGACTGCATGCTGCACACTGCTGCATGACTCATACTGCTGCATGCTGCACACTGCTGCACGCCTCACACTGCTGCACGCCTTACACTACTGCACACTGCTGCATTACTCACATTGCTTTCTGCACACTGCTGCATGCCTCACACTGCTGCATGCCACACACTGCTGCACACCACACACTGCTGCACACCTCACAATGCTGCACGCCTCACACTGCTGCACGCCTCACACTGCTGCACATTGCTGCATTACTCACACTGCTGCACGCATCACACTGCTGCACGCCTCACACTGCTGCACGCCTCACACTGCTGCACACCTCACACTGTTGCACACCTCACAAAGCTGCACGCCACACACTGCTGCATGTCACACTGCTGCACGCCTCACACTGCTGCCAGCCTCACACTGCTGCACACCTCACACTGCTGCACGCTGCACACTGCTGCATGCTGCACACTGCTGGATTACTCATACTGCTGCATGCTGCACACTGCCGTACGCCTCACACTGCTGCACACCTCACACTGCTGCACACTGCTTCATTACTCACACTGCTTTCTGCACACTGCTGCACGCCTCACACTGCTGCATGCCACACACTGCTGCACGCCACACACTGCTGCACGCCTCACACTGCTGCACACCTCACACTGCTGCACGCTGCAAGATTACTCACACTGCTGCACGCATCACACTGCTGCATGCCTCACACTGCTGCACGCCATACACTGCTGCACGCCACACACTGCTGCATGCCTCACACTGCTGCACGCCTCACACTGCTGCACACTGCTGCATTACTCACACTGCTGCACGCATCACCCTGCTGCACGCCTCACACTGCTGCACGCCTCACAGTGCTGCACACTGCTGCATTACTCACACTGCTTTCTGCACACTGCTGCATGCCACACACTGCTGCACGCCACACACTGCTGCACGCCTCACACTGCTGCACGCCTCACACTGCTGCACGCCACACAACACCACCACATCACTCAGGGACACCACCACATCACTAAAGGACACCACCACATCACTCAGGGGCACACCTCACACTGCTGCACACTGCAAGATTACTCACACTGCTGCACGCATCACACTGCTGCATGCCTCATACTGCTGCACGCCATACACTGCTGCACGCCACACACTGCTGCACGCCTCACACTGCTGCATGCCTCACACTGCTGCATGCCTCACACTGCTGCACACTGCTGCATTACTCACGCTGCTGCACGCCTCACACTGCTGCACGCCTCACACTGCTGCATGCCTCACACTGCTGCACGCCACACACTGCTGCACGCTGCACACAGCTGCACGCTTCACACTGCTGCATGCCTCACACTGCTGCACGCCACACACTGCTGCACGCCGCACACTGTTGCATGCTGCACACTGCTGCACGCTGCACACTGTTGCACGCTGCACACTGCTGCACGCTGCACACTGCTGCACGCTGCACACTGCTGCACGCTGCACACTGCTGCACGCATCACACTGCTGCACGCCTCACACTGCTGCATGCTTCACACTGCTGCACGCCACACGCTGCTGCACGCCTCACACTGCTGCATGCCTCACACTGCTGCACGCCTCACACTGCTGCATGCCTCACACTGCTGCACACTGCTGCATTACTCACACTGCTGCACGCCACACATTGCTGCACGCCTCACACTGCTGCACGCCTCACACTGCTGCACGCCACACAACACCACCACATCACTCAGGGACACCACCACATCACTAAAGGACACCACCACATCACTCGGGGGTTTCGCCACATCACTCGGGGACACCACCACATTACTCGGGGACACCACCACATCACTCAGCCCAACCACATCATCACTCAGCACCACAACAGCACCACAACAGCACTGTCCTTGCTTGCTACCAACAAGCATTGCTATAGCCAATAGGACTTATATTAGGAAAGTGTAAGCTATTGGCTTTGTAAACAATAATGCTATTAATTTATATATTTTCAAAGCCAACACATATTAAAAAATATTGTCATTTACAATACCAATAGCTCACACTTTCCTAATGCGAGGCCTATTGCATTGCAAATGCTTGTTCTTCATGTGCACGCACACAAGGAAAGGTTTGTAGCTCAATCGTTTCACGATGTGCATAGCAGCCTTGTGGCCTAATGGCACTGACCTCCTAATCCTGGGGTTACGGGTTCGAATCCCACTTGGGGTGGGGTAACAAGCAGTTCTGTTTTTTTTATTTTTGACAACTCAATACTAATAGCCGTCTAATGCATCAGTGTTTCAGGCAAGTTTGTGAAAGATGACAGTTTTTCCCACATCCGTGCCAAATTATTTGGTCAGTTCCGCTTAAATTCTGACTTGTGCTCCTGAACGTCTTGAAAATAAAACAAGAAGCAGTGTCAAAATATCGTAATAACTAGCATTTGGTAGTCCGTCTCCCTGACTTTGCTGAAGTGCTGTGATGTGGAAACAACTACCAATTTTCATCTAAGACAATAAAAAATGATGTAATCCGGTCTTGCTCTAGTACAGACTTATATGCAAAGAGTGGATTCTCAGTGCTGCTCACGGATCATCGAATCGAAATCTGCGGCAGTCTTAAGTGTTTGAATCCTATGTGACCTTTCAAGCCCCATCGTCCTTCCACACTTGATTCCACAGCTTCTGTTTCTTCGCTGAAGGTCTTTCATTTGTATGTGGCGCCCCTCGACTCCCTCCTGAAGTGTTCAAACCTCTAAATCGAAGACCTGCAGCTTTACCTGTTGTGTGGATCCTGTAAAAAGTGTGATAATGAATTCAAGGTTTTGGGTGTGTGCTGTGTGATGCCTGCCATTTATTTTTAATAAATGGAGAGAAGACATGGTGGTGGCCAAATGCTTAACATGGAACATAGTTTACCTCTTAACTGAATGGCTTCTGCCTCCTTTGTATGAAGAACCTACCCTCCCACTGCAAGACTGAAAATCTATCACAAGCACCTAAAACCAAAGACTAATATTCGTGGCTTCGTCCAGGATCCTCAGAAACCCCATGCTCCACCCACTCCATAAAATGACCCTAGTTACCCTCCAATGACGCATGTAAAAAAGAATTGCTCCATTGTAGGACATGGCATGCCATGCAGCTGTAAGTAATTTTGGGAAACTACCAGTTACTAGCAAGCATTGCCAAAGTCAATAGGTCTGGCCTATGAGAGCTATTGGCCTTCGCAATGTTCGTAGCCATGCTGAAGCTGTACAACATTGTGAATGCTGTGCAGTGTGGCTGACAATTTTAAACAAACATTTGTTTGAGCTATTCACATTATAAATGAAAATATCTTTTATTTATGTTTTGGTTTTTAAAACAAATAAAAGGCATTGTCATTTTTAATGTTAATAGCTTAAACTCTCGCAAATGCGTTACCTATTGCATTGCAAATGCTTGTTTAAATTGTGGCGGGGTGGATCTAATAGAGCACCAAAGTGGATGGTCTACATGGCTGCGGCAGCCTCGTGTGTGGTGATGGCGTTCAGCCAAGGTCCATTCTTTGGCTGAGATTGGAAGACTGGCTGCGAGGTTGATGAGGTCAGGTGGAGGGTTGAAGTTGTCGTATATGGATGTGATCTTGTTCCAAAAGAAGTTACATAGATTGTTGCAGGGGTCTTGTAATGGGGGGATGTTGCTGGTACTGGCTGCAGGAACCATGAATTATCTAATGGTGAAGATTTCTTTGCTGCTGTTGTTGGCTTAGATGCAATCGGCATGGGGTGTTCATTTGGCATTTCAGACTTGCTGTTGGAAGCATCTGCAAAAAGAACAATTGATGGACAGAATGCAGAACAATGTCATACATACACCCCAGTACAGAGATCTGCGCCTAAATCCATCATTTTTTTACTCACCATGCCATTCCAGTTTGGACCCAGCCATATGCAAATCAGTCTTGACCCTGTGCCCAATGGGAACAGTCCAGCCCGATCTGCCAGGCCAGGTCCTCGCTGGACTGGAAACAAGCATCCTAGGACCGGTTTTGGGCTTTCAGCCTTTTGTGGTATATAAATAAATAATACCGGATCTATTTTTGAATGAATGAATGAATAACAGATAGCTCAATAAAATAAGAGTCAAGATTCGAGGTAGTAGGAGTTTCTGCAGGTTTATTACAGCATAAGGACAGGATCAGGACAACCTGCATAGGAACAGAGGTGACAGGGCCCAGCAGGACAACTGGGGCCCAGCAGCTGCCGGGGCTTGATCTGGGATGAGCGCGCTAGCTTTTTAATAACAATACATCAACTTATATACATAGCGCAAACACATAGCATTACATTGCAGTAGGCGTAGCAGTGGGTGGAGCAGAAGGCGTGACGCGTAGCAGTCGCGAGAGATAACAGTAAAAGTAGGTGTAACTGGGAGTATACATAGACATGTGATGCAAACGTAACAGAATATGTCATGAATGGGCGGAAACATAGGAGGGGGCTACCTAAGGAGCCGGGACCTCTAACCTGGTGGTGCGCGAAAACTGGCAATGACGTGTTACTAGGAGAAGCTGGGGGCTACGAACTCTGTGCTAGGAGCAGAGACTAGAGTCTGGAGGGTCGGAGCGACATGTACCTAAACCCTATCTGGTATCTGATGTTTAGGGAACATGTTGATATAAACTAGAAGTCATGAGGGGAAAAGCTAACTTGATTCTAAGACTGGACCATGCATTATTCTACATGTAGTGCGTGATGAAGAATATTAAATGACCATTAATACAGTATTTCTCTAACGTGGAGCCGAATAGGCTAGACAATGACGGAAACTATTGATGCAGTTCAGTAGCTTAGGAATGCAAAGAAGGAGGACTGAACTGATAACTGGAACTATAACATACTTTTGGCAGACTCAGAGGCAGAGCCAAGCTGCACCGGGCACTGCGAGGCAGGAAGTAAGTGAAGGGTCGAGGATACAGGTGGGGGCTGTATCGCTCCTCAGCGAGGCTTTCAGGAGACAGGAGCTGAATCTGATGTCCGGGCCCTTTTGAGGCCTGGAAACGGGGACTTTATACTGGAATAACGTGCATACTGAGAACCGTGGCAACATTACTTTACCTAGGCCTAATATTCGTAGTATTCACGAGGACTGGAAAATAGCATACTAGAGGTGGACACAACTATAATTGTGTCTTTATCAGACATGGGGAATAACAGATGCATATTGGTCATGCACACATAACATATGATGGATGAGGCGTAGGGACACAGAACTTGGCAAAATTTACTTTTCCACATTCCCTCCTTGTCACTACGTTTCCATCAGGAAACATCAATTTTCATGATACCGTCTATCATTTCATACAGTACCATTTGCTCGTCTCGAATTATCCTGGAACGGGACTTAGAACGGGGCTTGGGACTAGGAATACAAGAGGTAGCACACATGCTGCAAATCGCAGGGCCACATTGTATACAGAGGCAGCAGCTAAATATGATCGCTACTGCAATACCTAGAAAGGACAGGACTTTCCATCCCCATGCGGAAATTATATTCCAGAACCAACCGGACCATGTCCAGGTGCCTGGATCTTGGTGTAACAGATGGGCAATTTTATGGAGTCTGGTTATAGCTGAATAAACAGACGGCGCGTTATTTGGAATGAAAATGCAGCAACTAGATCCGATGACTCTACAGGCCCCGCCCCTATCGGCCAGTATGACGTCAAGGACGAGACGATTTTGCAAAACGACAAATCTCATAGCAGATTGTTCTTCGGTTAAGTTACCTAGAGCAGAGGCAGTCTCATTTACTACAGCTTCAAGGGTTCTTGTTAACCTACGGATCAGTTTACTATTCTGGACAGGTCCTACAAAGAAGAAGAAACCTTTATTGAAATCTGTATACTGTTCTAGAGTAGTTTCAGTATAATCGACAATTGGGGACTCCCTTCTATGTCTAATGTGTACTAGATGTGTGTTTCTGTGATAATCAGATGGGGCTAGGAAAACAGGTGGCAGTAGGAAAGCAATGTAACAGGTTCCCTCCCAATCGAGGGGCAGACGGACATATGCAGTTTGACCACAAATAAAATAAGAATGACGTGAAGCTTTGAAAACAGATTTCCTACTGTCACTATACTGGATAACAGTAGTACAATCACTATGTCCTACGTGTACGGAACCATAACTACGGACACATAATTCGCCTTTGACAGGTAGTACTGAAATAGCAGGTAAGTCTGGAGTAGTATCAGACTGAACATTCAGGACCATGAAATTCGACGAATAATTACCTAAATTATATACTTCATTTTCTAGATCTAAACCTGGTCTGTGGGGGAGACCTTGCTTGTCTGGAAAACATGTACTGTTAAGAAAAGACATATCTGTTGAGGATGACGTTAACGTGAACCATGCTCCACACGAACCATTATGTGAGAATGGATAAGGAAAGAGTGGCAGAACTCCCTTCGGTGTCTGAAAAGGGGGGAGTCGACCACACACCCAACAATTAGTGGCATTGCTGGTCTGGTGTGAATAATGTAACATACGGATAAATGAGTTGTTGCGCATAGCGAGGCGGTATGAATATTCGTGAGGAGGCAGATCACTAAACGTGTGCTCTACTGTAGCATTAGCAGACATATTTACATGAGGAACTGGAAAATACAGATAGAACGCATAGCTGGTGCAGGAAATCATAATGCTGATGAATAATACGAAACTCAGAAAAACGATACATTGAATTGAACTTCGACTGACTCTCTCACTATGGGGGTCTATTTTATACATGTCAGAAACAGTCTAACCGTTTCACCTAGGGGAGGACTTATACAATCAAACTGACTGACTTATTTTACTAGACCTGAGCTTTAACTTATACTCCTGTTGCGGAGTTTTCTCTAACAAGGGAGGGGTTGTAATAATGTCTTGTGCGGGACAGTCCTTAAGAGCAATATTCTGGCAGTCCTTCAAATCCTGGGAAATGTTTTTAGAAACGGATTTCAGTCCTTTAAAAAGTTTAATATGAGAAAGGTGGACCCACCCCTTCCTGCCTTCCAACTTGACGGCAGTACGGGTGGTCAAGAGGACCTGACGTGGCTCCTTCCAACGTGGTTCCAGCGGACTTGATCTGTCAAAATTCCGGACCATCACTAGGGAGCCTGGAACGATTTCATGTGGTGCCACCTCGGTATTGTCTGGAAAGGCGGCAGCAACCTGTGAACGACATGAGTTGAGGGCAGACATCAAGGAAGCTAGGTAATCTGTCAGCATATTACATGAAACATCGGTAATACTTCGGGGTCTAGGAGTACCCCACATGTTAGGGGGGCGGCCGAATACGACCTCGTACGGGGACAGACCTGATCTGGAATGTGCAACCATGCGCATATAAAACAAAGCGACTGGCAGAGCTACTAGCCAGTCCACACCTTTTTCTTTACAAACTTTTGCGATACGGATTTTCAGAGTCTGGTTATGTCTCTCGACCAGACCGGCTGCTTCAGGATGGCGTACACAATGAAACTTCCACTGGTACCCTAACAACAGGGAAACATGCTTCATTAACTCTGAGGAGAATGGCTGACCGTTATCAGAATATACGACTCTAGGGAGTCCATACCTAGGGAAAAATTCACGAACCAACTGTTTGGCAGTGGTCGCGGCTGTATAATCTGGGACTGGATATGCTTCTGTCCACCTGGACAAAGCGCATACTACTACAAGGACATACTTGAAACCTCGACATCGCTCCATCTGAATATAATCCATCTGGAGGACCTCAAAAGGGTGGTCAGGGGGCTGGAAACCACCTTGTTCCACCGGGACACTTTTACCTGGGTTAAACTGACAACATATCATACAGGTACGGACTTTCTGTTTGGCTGCAGCTCGTAAATGCTTGTTGAACCAAATGTTCTGGATACTGTCTAACATAGCTTTTTCTCCTAAATGTGCTGGACTATGTGCGGTATTGATAATGACTTGAACCATAGAATCGGGGAGAAACCATGTGGCTCTACCCTTCGTTAACCATCCTTGATCTGTCTGGACCCCTCCTTGTTCAGACCATTTCTTGATTTCATCGGGAGTAGCATGTAACTGTATATCTATGACGTCTTGAGTAGGGTCCTTAACTGTCATGCATGTAGTCGGATCTGGAGTATGTGTCTGATTAACTGGAATGTCTGGAGTCTGTGCTGTAAGCTTGGCTGTGCGATCTGCTAGATCATTACCTTGAGAAATAATGTCAGTAACTTTCGTATGTGCTTTGCACTTCATGATAGCAATAGATGTCGGTAAATGTATGGCATCTAACAGGGCTTGAATAAGGAGACCATGCTGAATCTTGGTTCCATGAGAAGTCATGAAACCTCTCTCCTGCCAGAGCACTCCGAAGTCGTGTACAACTCCGAATGCGTAACGTGAATCTGTGTAAACATTAACTTTCAGGTTCTTGGCGTGTATACAGGCTTGTGTCAGGGCGACTAGCTCTGCTGCTTGAGCGGACAGGGTATCAATACGGTGTGTCTCAATAACTTTGGTGTCAGTAGTTACTGCATATGCTGCGACTAGTTCTCCTGTACTAGTTCTCATACATGAACCATCCACATAAAGTGTCAGGTCGGGATCTGGTAACGGAATATCTGTCAGGTCTTGTCTTGGCTTTGTCGTAATGTTAACTACTTCCACACAATCATGTGTGTCTGGATTTAAATTAACTGATGGTAACAGTGTAGCAGGATTCAGAACGTTGCAGCGTCTGATTTCTATGTGTGGCTGGAACAGTGTCAATTCATAACCTGTTAAACGTGCAATTGTCAAGTGCTGTGTTTGTGTTCGGTTTAAAAGAACTTCTACGGAGTGTGGAACTTGTACTGTCAGGGAATGCCCTAAAACTATGGAATCACTTTGTCTGATAGCTAGTGCTGTGGCTGCAACTGACTTGAGGCACGCAGGCAACGCCTGGGCGACTGGATCTAATGTGCTCGAAAAATAAGCACAGGGCTTGTATTGTCCTGCTTGATCTTGTGTGAGAACAGATAATGCTGTACCTTCACGTTCAGTAACGAAAAGTGTAAAAGGCTTACTGTAGTTCGGTGTAGCTAGAACTGGAGCTTGACATAGGGCTTTCTTTAACTCATTGAAACTAAGTGTATGGTCAGATGTCCAAGGGAGGACAGTCGATACGGCTGCCTCCTGTGTCGTTAACTGTATCAGTGGCTTGGCTAGAAATGCATACTGGGGAATCCATTGTCTACAATAAGAAGTAAGGCCGATAAAGGCACGTACCTCCTTCTGGGTTCTGGGCTGGGGAAGACTCGCTATTAACTGGATACGGTCGGGTGTCAACTGCCTACCCCTCTTGGACAGCAAGTGTCCTAAGTATACCACTTGCTGGACACAGAATTGAAGCTTCGAAGGTGACACCTTGTGCCCCATCTCGGCTAGAAAATACAGGACTGTAAGTGATGCTCGCTCGCAGTCACGTTCAGAACGGGCTGTGATCAGTAGATCATCGACATACTGGAGTAGGGCAGTGTCAGTTGGCATGTGAATGTTGTCTAGTTGTCTCTTGAGTGCTTGACTGTAAATACTAGGGCTTTCTGTGAAACCTTGAGGAGCGCGTGTAAACATATAGCTCCTTCCGTTTAAACAAAATCCGAAAAGAAACTGGCTGTCTGGATGAATTGGAACACTAAAAAATGCATTCTTGAGGTCAATGACAGTGAAAAACATGGCTTCGGAATCAATAGCAGTTAACAGGGAAGAAATGTCTGGGACAACTGGGTACTGAGGAATAATACATTTATTAAGCTCTCGTAAATCAATCACTAATCGATATACTGGGGGTGCATTCGGATCAGTACGTTTCATGACTGGAATGATCGGAGAATTGCATACATTGGAGTCAGTTTCTACAACTACTCCTTGAGCCATGAGCTCGTCAATAATTTTGGATAAGGCTGCTACAGCCTCAGGTGGCAATCTGTACTGTCTGATTCGTGGTAACACTACACCTGGTTTGAGAGTCACACGATGGGGTGTGATTTGCATGTAACCTACATCAGTTGGACCTTGCGCCCATAAATGCTGCGGAACATTAGACAATCTTGAATCAAAATCTCGTAATACATAGTGACCCTTAAAGTCACGTAGGAACAGACGTATTCCCTCTGGGGAACAGCAAATAACTGCACCTAATTCTTTCAGTGTCTTAATGCCTAATAGATTTTCTGGACATGTCTTAGTGAGTAACAGATCAGTAGTGCGGGACAATGGACCTACTTCTAGAGTGACTGGCTTTGATATCTCATTAACTATTGGCTTTCCTGAAAATCCAAGGGAAACATTTCTTGAGCCTGAGAGCGGAGCCCCTGGAACTTCGGCATGGCTAATTGTGGTCCTACTTGCCCCTGTATCGATCAAAAACTTTCTGTCTTTCCCCAATACTTGACTATGAACATAGGGACCTTCTTGATCTACGGGTATCTCGATGAGAGGCAAGCCTACCTCCCTCTCTAGGCTGTTTCATGAATATGGCTGATACTCTGGATACTCTGTCTGAGCATACTGGTACATCTGTGATGTAACGTGCTGTGTTGCAGCAATAGGCTGCGGTGCGGAAACTGTCTGTTGTGCATTCTGTGGCTGAGGAATCTGTGAAACTTGTTCTTGTCTAGGCGGACGTGGTCTTTCTTTAGTCTTACCAGTAGCTATGTTATGTTTCAGAACTGCACACTCGTTTATAAAATGACCTGGCTGTTTACAATAATTGCAGTTCCCTTTAACGGGAGCTGCAGGATGACTGGCTTGATTCGGACCCCTCTTCTGACTGTCTTGAGGAACAGATTGTGCAACTAGCACTTTCATTTTCGTGTCTTTCATACGTTTTCTTTCGTGTTCTTGCTCTTCCCTGATTCTATTCTGGTGATACTGGAGCATCTGGAGCATCTGGGACGGGGTATTTGCTTGCCAGGTGCTTTCGACTTTCAAAACTCGATTTTTAATTTGTGGACTTGAATTCTCGACTAATTTGGTAACGAAAAGGTGAGGGTATGACTCACTACTTGTCTTGAGACCACTGTTAATACTGAAACATTTCTCAAATCTAGAATAAAAATCACTAATATCTTCATCTTGTTTCTGTTTACAGGCTGAGATTGCATCCCAGTCTTCTTTTCTCGTTGTCAATAATCTAGGTAAAACTTGAATCAATAATTCTGGTAATTCTTTACATTTATCTCCAAGACCGGTACCTGGTACTCGTGCCTTGTCTTCAGCTTCTAGAACTGCCCAATCGATCTTTTTCTCTCCCACCTCCCATTCCTTTTCCTTTAACTTTTCATACACCCCTGCGGGTAACAGGACCTTTAACATTTTAATGATATCTGGGTAAGTGTATTCTCCCATACGGAGCATGTCTTTTAATTCTCTATGGAACCCGGCTGGATCTTTGTCATGACAGGGAATTAATTTCTTCATTTCAAGAAGTTCCATCTTTGAAATCGGAGTGTATACAAACACTCGTTGCATTACGCCACCCGCCCCTTGGACTGGGTGGACTTCTCGTAACGGATTCTGTCTGTCTATGTAAAATGATTTACTTTCTGGGGGTGAGACATGAACAAAATGCGGGTTCAGGAACGTTCTATATTTGTGGCGCTGTTCTAGAATGACACTCATTAAATCGGTACCTAGACCTCTCCATCTATACTGGAGTAACTCGTTCAGGATATCATGCAACGGACCTGGATCAGAATGTTGCCCCTCATACAGAGTAATAAGGTGTTGGATCATATACATACCCACCAGTCGTTGCTCGGCTGGGGGCAGTTTCAGAAACATTTGTGCCACTATTTCGTCTGGAAAAGTGGTAGAATCAGTAATCCATCGGACTGCTGATCGGGCTAGTTCTTGTTCATGCATGGTACTTAACTCACTATAACCGATTCGTGATTTCAGAATGTGATCGGTAGCTTGAAATACTTGTTCTAGAGAACCTTGTTCTGGTGCTGGATGATGAAAAATAGACTTGTGTTCTAGACGTAAATGGCGATCCGGAAATCTAGATTTTCCTACATACGCTATTCTGGCGGAATTCTCGTCTTCCTCTTCAGGATCAGAGATACTTTCTTTCTCGCTTACTTGTGCTGCTTTACGCTGGTCGTGTAACCTTATTATTTCTTTACGAATTTTCTTGTACATACTCTCTATGGCACCGACGGTCTTGTGCTTACCCTCGGCTATATTATCACTCCACCTTGTCAGGATTCTCATTTCGGCAGAATCTTTAGACGGGTAATCTTGTTCTCTTATTAGACAATTGATCAGGAACTTTAATATCATGAGCTGAATCTCGGCTTTCCTTTGAGACATAATCTCGCCAATACTTTCTGGATCATCCCCTGTACGGATGAAACGATATATTCTGTCTAGATCTTCTTTCATATTCGGTAAGGTGACTAGATACTCGGCCACCTTTCTTACGCGGAATGAATATAAAACCATATTATCCTCGCCTGGGACTGGATCATAGACACATTCGGCAAGGGCTTGTCTGATTTCTGCAACAGACTGATATCTAGGCGTACGCTGTGATGCTTGTGCATGTAATTCGGCTAACGTTAAACGGTTGTGTGGCGGCGGGGTTTGAGGAGGACCTCCTCCTGCGGCCCCTAAACTGGAGTCGTCTACTGAGGCTCTACGTCCTGGCAGAGTGGGAAATGGAAATGTAGGCTGGACTTGTATGACGGGCTGGACCGGGGGTACCGTAACAGGTACTCCGGTGTCTGGAAGAGCGGGAAGTGCCTGATTTACAGGGACTGGCGGAGCGCGAACAGGATTTGCATATTCTGGGACTATGTCGTCCAAGTAGGACGAAATAAAAATATCAGCTGCGGTCTGTTTGTGACGTAACTTAGTCGGAACTAATGGTGGCGGGAAATTATTGGATGCCTCTGGGGTCGCTTTTGGCACACCTTCGGCAAGAAGAGGATACATACCCTTAATGAGGGCATGCCTCTGTCTGTCTGACTGTTCGGCTTTGACTTGTTCACCTATCTCGATTAATTCTCTTTCTTGGGCTCGTTCCTGGGATTCTCTACTTAACTCTGACTTTCTGACTTCTTTCTCGGTTCTTCTATGAGCTTCCTTACGCCATAACTCGATGGCATCTTTCTGTGACTGTCTGGCTTTCTTTTTCCATAATGCTTCTTCCACTCGCATGATACATTCGGCATCCCATGTACCCGATACGGGCCATCTATACTTTTCTTCTAACTGTTTGGTATACTCTACCCATAAATCTAGATACATTATGGCGCTTATGCCATGTTTCTGATACATAAAGTGACCTGGACTGTCCCTGGGCGGGACAGGAACCGCTTCCTCTAACAGACCCTTTCTAGTTTTTAACTGACGTAACTTGGAAAATATAGGCATGACTGAACTGTAATCTGGACACAATACAATACACAATAAAAACACGAAATCACATCACACTCATACCACAACAGTAAAATACATGAAGAACATTATAAATAACAGTTCGAACAGAATATTACCTGGAATACTGAGAACAGAAACAGAACAGAATTTCTCGAGAACGGAACAGACTAGAATTACTGGATGCACTGCTGTAACAGTACGGAACATACCGGTCCCATAAAGGGACGCATCAAGACCCGTATCCACCTAGGTGAACACTTCGTTTGTGAGTCTGGGCACCACCAACCCACGGACCAGGAGTCAATTTAGATTGGTCCTGTCTAGATACTGCCCCAGCAATGGTACTCACCGGGCAGCACGGAACGGAAGGCCTCGGACTGGACTGGACTGCGGACGACGAACTTCGGACTTCAGTTACAGGTGGGCCTCCGGATACCTCGGACCTTGGACTCTCGGCTTGGGCTCTGGTCGGGACTCGCCGCGTTCCTCCACCGTCTCGTTTGGATGCTGGACCGCCTCCTCCGTCTCCTCCTTGGGCCTGAGGGATACTTGGAGCAGAAATATCTGCCAGTGCACGGTATGGTTCCGTCACGACTGCAGAGGGTCAGGGGGTCGGCGTGGCTTCACCGACGCGTGGGGAAAGGGCAAGTCCCTGTTCGGGCGCCATTATGTGGTATATAAATAAATAATACCGGATCTATTTTTGAATGAATGAATGAATAACAGATAGCTCAATAAAATAAGAGTCAAGATTCGAGGTAGTAGGAGTTTCTGCAGGTTTATTACAGCATAAGGACAGGATCAGGACAACCTGCATAGGAACAGAGGTGACAGGGCCCAGCAGGACAACTGGGGCCCAGCAGCTGCCGGGGCTTGATCTGGGATGAGCGCGCTAGCTTTTTAATAACAATACATCAACTTATATACATAGCGCAAACACATAGCATTACATTGCAGTAGGCGTAGCAGTGGGTGGAGCAGAAGGCGTGACGCGTAGCAGTCGCGAGAGATAACAGTAAAAGTAGGTGTAACTGGGAGTATACATAGACATGTGATGCAAACGTAACAGAATATGTCATGAATGGGCGGAAACATAGGAGGGGGCTACCTAAGGAGCCGGGACCTCTAACCTGGTGGTGCGCGAAAACTGGCAATGACGTGTTACTAGGAGAAGCTGGGGGCTACGAACTCTGTGCTAGGAGCAGAGACTAGAGTCTGGAGGGTCGGAGCGACATGTACCTAAACCCTATCTGGTATCTGATGTTTAGGGAACATGTTGATATAAACTAGAAGTCATGAGGGGAAAAGCTAACTTGATTCTAAGACTGGACCATGCATTATTCTACATGTAGTGCGTGATGAAGAATATTAAATGACCATTAATACAGTATTTCTCTAACGTGGAGCCGAATAGGCTAGACAATGACGGAAACTATTGATGCAGTTCAGTAGCTTAGGAATGCAAAGAAGGAGGACTGAACTGATAACTGGAACTATAACATACTTTTGGCAGACTCAGAGGCAGAGCCAAGCTGCACCGGGCACTGCGAGGCAGGAAGTAAGTGAAGGGTCGAGGATACAGGTGGGGGCTGTATCGCTCCTCAGCGAGGCTTTCAGGAGACAGGAGCTGAATCTGATGTCCGGGCCCTTTTGAGGCCTGGAAACGGGGACTTTATACTGGAATAACGTGCATACTGAGAACCGTGGCAACATTACTTTACCTAGGCCTAATATTCGTAGTATTCACGAGGACTGGAAAATAGCATACTAGAGGTGGACACAACTATAATTGTGTCTTTATCAGACATGGGGAATAACAGATGCATATTGGTCATGCACACATAACATATGATGGATGAGGCGTAGGGACACAGAACTTGGCAAAATTTACTTTTCCACATTTTATCAGCCAGGATAGCTTGACTCCAGTGGCATGGAGAGCATGGGACTCACGTCTGAGCATACCCGTCCCACTCGGGGTGACAAATGCAAAACGAACAATTGATGGACAGAATGCAGAACAATGTCATATATTCACCCCAGTACAGAGATCTGCGCCTAATTCCATTGTTGCTTTGATCACCATGCCATTCCAGTTTGGACCCAGCCATATGCAAATCAGTCTTGACTGGGGGTGAATGTTTTGATTTGCTCTGCATTCCGTCCATCAATTGTGTGTCTTTTACTTTCTCGCCCTAAGTGCACCAGGTATGCCCAGACATGGGTCCTGGGCTCACTGTGCCACTGGAATCAAGCTACCCTGGCTGAAGAGGGGTAAAACCCTGAAACTGGTCTATTCATTGCCGTTCTTGATGTCTTCCGTTAGGTTGTTGCTGTGCATGAGGGGGAACAGGTGTCGGTGCAGGTGTTGATCCATTCATTGCAGTACTTGATGTCTTCTTTTTGGTTTCTGGTATGCTTGAGGGGGGTCCAGGGTGTTGGTGCAGGTGGTGATCCATTCATTGCAGTTCTTGATGTCTTCCATTAGGTTGCTGCTCATATCCTTGAGGAGGGGTCCAAGGTGTTGATGCAGGTGGTGATGCATTCATTGCAGTTCTTGATGTCTTCTGTTAGGTTGCTACTGATATGCTTGAGGGGGTCCAGGTATCGGTGCAGGTGGTGATCCATTCATTGCAGTACTTGATGTCTTCTGTTTGGTTGCGGTATGCTTGAGGGGGTTCAGGGTGTCGGTGCAGGTGGTGATCCACTCATTGCAGTTCTTGATTTCCTCCATTATGTTGCTGCTCGTATCCTTGAGGGGGGGGGGTCCAAGGTGTTGATGCAGGTGGTGATACATTCATTGCAGTTCTTATGTCTTCGGTTAGGTTGCTGCTATTGTGCTTGAGGAGGTCCAGGGTGTCGGTGCAGGTGGTGATCCATTCATTGCAGTTCTTGATGTCTTCCATTAGGTTGCTGCTATTATGCTTGAGGGGGTCCAGGTGTCGGTGCAGGTGGTGATCCATTCATTGCAGTACTTGATGTCTTCTGTTTGGTTGCTGGAATGCTTGAGGGGGTTCAGGGAATCGGTGCAGGTGGTGATCCATTCATTGCAGTTCTTGATTTCCTCCATTATGTTGCTGCTCGTATCCTTGAGGGAGGTCCAAGGTGTTGATGCAGGTGGTGATCCATTCATTGCAGTTCTTGATGTCTTACGTTAGGTTGCTGCTATTATGCTTGAGGGGGTACAGGGTGTTGGTGCAGGCGGTGATCCATCCATTGCAGTTCTTGATGTCTTCCATTAGGTTGCTGCTATTATGCTTGAGGGAGTCCACGGTGTCGGTGCAGGTGGTGATCCATTTATTGCAGTTCTTGATGTCTCCATTAGGTTGCTGCTGTGCTTGAGGGGGTCCAGGGTGTCAGTGCAGGTGGTGATCCATTAATTGCATTTCTTGGTGTCTTCCATTAGGTTGCTGCTATTATGCTTGAGGGGGTCCAGGGTGTCGGTACAAGTGGTGATCCATTCATTGCAGTTCTTGACGTCTTCTGTTAGGTTGATGCTATGCTTGAGGGGGTCCAGGTGTCGGTGCAGGTGGTGATCCATTCATTGCAGTTCTTCAGGTCTTCCGTTAGGTTGCTGCTCGTATCCTTGTGTGGGGGTCCAAGTTGTTGATGCAGGTGGTGATCCATTCATTGCAGTTCTTGATGTCTTCCGTTAGGTTGCGGCTGTGCGTGAGGGGGTACAGGGTGTCGGTGCAAGTGGTGATCCATTCATTGCAGTTTTTGATGTCTTCCGTTAGGTTGCTGTTGTGCTTGGGGGGTCCAGGGTGTCGGTGCAGGTGGTGATCCATTCATTGCAGTTCTTGATGTCTTCCATTAGGTTGCTGCTATTATGCATGAGGGGGTCCAGGTGTCGGTGCAGGTGGTGATCCATTCATTGCAGTACTTGATGTGTTTGGTTGCTGGAATGCTTGAGGGGGTTCAGGGTATCGGTGCAGGTGGTGATCCATTCATTGCAGTTCTTGATTTCCTCCATTATGTTGCTGCTCGTATCCTTGAGGGAGGTCCAAGGTGTTGATGCAGGTGGTGATCCATTCATTGCAGTTCTTGATGTCTTCCGTTAGGTTGCTGCTATTATGCTTGAGGGGGTACAGGGTGTTGGTGCAGGTGGTGATCCATTCATTGCAGTTCTTGATGTCTTCCATTAGGTTGCTGCTATTATGCTTGAGGGAGTCCACGGTGTCGGTGCAGGTGGTGATCCATTTATTGCAGTTCTTGATGTCTCCATTAGGTTGCTGCTGTGCTTGAGGGGATCCAGGGTGTCAGTGCAGGTGGTGATCCATTAATTGCATTTCTTGATGTCTTCCATTAGGTTGCTGCTATTATGCTTGAGGGGGTCCAGGGTGTCGGTGCAAGTGGTGATCCATTCATTGCAGTTCTTGACGTCTTCCGTTAGGTTGATGCTATGCTTGAGGGGGTCCAGGTGTCGGTGCAGGTGGTGATCCATTCATTGCAGTTCTTCAGGTCTTCCATTAGGTTGCTGCTCGTATCCTTGTGTGGGGGTCCAAGTTGTTGATGCAGGTGGTGATCCATTCATTGCAGTTCTTGATGTCTTCCGTTAGGTTGCGGCTGTGCGTGAGGGGGTACAGGGTGTCGGTGCAAGTGGTGATCCATTCATTGCAGTTTTTGATGTCTTCCGTTAGGTTGCTGTTGTGCTTGGGGGGTCCAGGGTGTCGGTGCAGGTGGTGATCCATTCATTGCAGTTCTTGATGTCTTCCATTAGGTTGCTGCTATTATGCTTAAGGGGTCCACGGTGTCGGTGCAGGTGGTGATCCATTTATTGCAGTTCTTGATGTCTCCATTAGGTTGCTGCTGTGCTTGAGGGGGTCCAGGGTGTGGGTGCAGGTGGTGATCCATTTATTGCAGTTCTTGATGTCTTCCGTTAGGTTGCTGTTGTGCTTGGGGGGTCCAGCGTGTCGGTGCAGGTGGTGATCCATTTATTGCATTTCTTAATGTCTCCATTAGGTTGCTGCTGTGCTTGAGGGGTCCCAGGGTGTCAGTGCAGGTAGTGGTTCATTAATTGCAGTTCTTGATGTCTTCCGTTAGGTTGCTGTTGTGCTTGGGGTTCCAGGGTGTCGATGCAGGTGGTGATCCATTTATTGCAGTTCGTGATGTCTCCATTAGGTTGCTGCTGTGCTTGAGGGGTCCCAGGGTGTCAGTGCAGGTGGTGATGCATTAATTGCAGTTCTTGATGTCTTCATTAGGTTGCTGCTGTGCTTGAGGGGGTCCAGGGTGTCGGTGCAGGTGGTGATCCATTGATTGCAGTTCTTGATGTCTTCCGTTAGGGTGCTGCTATTATGCTTGAGGGGGTCCAGGGTGTCGGTGCAAGTGGTGATCCATTCATTGCAGTTCTTGATGTCTTCCGTTAGGTTGCTGCTATGCTTGAGGGGGTCCAGGGTGTAGGTGCCAGTGGTGATCCATTCATTGCAGTTCTTGATGTCCTCCATTTGGTTGCTGCTACACAATTCCTGAAGAGTTACTGAATTAACAGCAGCCCACACTGATCCCTCTTTTTTCACAATCAGTTCTTGTGTAACGGAAATCTTGTCCATGTGCTTCTACCTAAAACCTTATTTGTAGCATATGGGTGCTCCGTGGGTACCCTTTCTTCACTGCGTTACTCTGTGAACACTGGTAAATCATCTCCTTTCTTTGACGTTAATGAGAAGTGACATGATCAACAGAACCTTTAGTTAAATTTCAGTGTAAGGTGAAATACTCCTTGCAAAATTTCAAAGATGGTAAAGAATATAAGTAATTTACAACCTGGTAAATAGTGTTTATTCACATTCCATTATGTTTCATTTACTAATTGTGAATCTCTTTACATCCTACAGAAAGCAAGCCTTGAATGCATGAAATTATTATAAAAAATGAAGATAACATTTCAAATCTACAAAAATCAGTCCCCAACAATGAGCTCCGGTATTCAGGAAAATATCAGTGCAGTCAGCGACAGAGGAACCTGCACCTAAACTGACAGATCCTGGATGAAGCAGTCGGGGGCAGTTCAGTGGATGTTAGAGTCTGACCTGTGCACCTCCACGCCACAAGACTGATAAATTAACTCTAGAAAATAAAGGCAACAACATTCACAAACCGCCTCATGTGTCAACAGGCGTCCAACACCAGCTGTGATCATGGGAATGGTATGATGTGGTTACAGCAGTGCTCTGCTTTCTAACGTGATAACGAACCATCATTCAGTGCTCTGGGTGTATTGTGAACTCTTTCTGGCAAAACTGCAGCAACCAGTGAAAGCACAACGGAGTGGAGACAAACAACCAAAGGGTAAAGGAAAGAGGAGTTCTGCTATCTACAACACAGCAGACTGTCCCAATTTGTACCGACCAGAAGGAAGATTAATCTTTACCCACAAGCATGCAAAACCATCATTCAATCTGAAGGCACAATCACCTTCAAAGGAACATTATATATATTATGAGTGTGGCAAATATTTAATGGCTATTGCAAGTTATTGTTAAATCAGAAATCAAACGTGCAAAATACCACAAACATACAGGGTTTGAGAATAACATAAGTGCGTTATCAACCATGTTGGCCCATCAGGAAACGCAGTCATGGGATGTAGAAAAATATATCCCCGACCCACAGACACTAAGCAAGAAAGAAGAACCAGACACATGTAATGAGCACTTTAGTTTGTCATCGCTGCGAACGCACACAGGAGAAAAACCATTCAAGTGCAGTGAATGTGTAAAGAGCTTTAGTAGGTTATCAGAACTACAACGACATCAGCGAACGCACACAGGAGAAAAACCATTCAAGTGCAGTGAATGTGTAAAGAGCTTTAGTAGGTTATTAGAATTACAAAGACACCAGCGAACACACACAGGAGAAAAACCATTCAAGTGTACCAAATGTGAAAAGTGCTTTAGTCAGTCATCAAACCTACAAAGTCATCAGCGAACACACACAGGGGAAAATCCATACCATTGTACTGAATGTGCAGTGTGCTTTAGACAGTTATCACAGCTACAAAGACATCAGCTAAAACATTATGGGGAAAAACCATACAATTGCAATGAATGTGGAAGTATTTTTAGTGATTCCACAACATTAAGGAATCATCAGCGAACACACACAGGGGAAAAACCATTCACGTGCAGTGTATGTGTGAAGAAATTTAGGTGGTTATCAGAACTACGAAGACATCAGCAATCACACACAGGGGAAAAACCATTCAAGTGCAGTGAGTGTGAGAAGAGCTTTAGGCAATTATCAAACCTACAAAGCCATCAGCGAACACACACAGGTGAAAAGCCGTACCATTGCAATGAATGTGACAGTGCATTTATTGACTCTTCATCATTAAGGATTCATCAGCGAACACACAGAGGGGAAAAACCATTCAAGTGCAGTGAATGTGCGAAGTGCTTTAGTCAATCAGCATACCTAAAAGAGCATCAGCGAACACACACAGGGGAAAAACCATTCAAGTGCAGTGAATGTGCAAAGTGCTTTAGTCAATCAGCACACCTAAAAGAGCATCAGCGAACACACACAGGGGAAAAACCATTCAAGTGCAGTGAATGTGCAAAGTGCTTTAGTCGTTTTCCAGATCTACAAATACATCAGAGAAAACACACACAGGGGAAAAACCATATGTTTGCAATGAATGTGGAAGTTGTTTTAGATGTTGCTCAGCGTTAAGGATTCATCAGCGAACACAGACAGGTTAAAAACCATACCATTGCAATGAATGTGGAAGTAGCTTTAGCCATTGCTCTGCATTAAGGACTCATGAACGAACGCACACAGGGGAAAAACCCTTCGAGTGCAATGAATGTGTGAAGAGCTTCAGTCAGTTATCAAACTTACAAACACATCAGCGAAGAAACACTGGGGAGAAACCATTCAAGTGCAGTGAATGTGCAAAGTGCTTTAGTCACTTATCAAGCCTCCAAATACATCTGCGAAGACACACAGGAGAAAAACCATATAATTGCAGTGAATGTGGCAGTGCTTTTATGGTCTCTTCAAAATTAAGGATTCATCAGCGAACTCACTCAGGGGAAAAGCCATTCAAGTGCAGTGAATGTGTGAAGAGCTTTAGTCGATTATCAATTCTACGAAGACATCAACGAACACACACTGGCGAAAAACTTTACGATTGCAATGAATGTGGAAGTAGTTTCAGTGATTCCTCAAATCTCAGGATTTATCAGCAAACACACGCAGGGGCCAAGCCATTCAAGTGCAGTGAATGCGTGAAGAGCTTTAGTTGGTTATCACAGCTACAAGTACATCAGCGAACACACACAGGGGAAAAGCCCTTTAAGTGCAGTGAATGTGTGAAGAGCTTTAGCGACTCATCATCTTTCCTAAGACATCAGCGAACACACACAGGGGAAAAACCATACCCTTGCAGTGAATGTGCTAAGTGCTTTAATAGGTTATCACATCTACAAAGACATCTGCTAACACATAATGTGGAAAAAAACATACTATTGCAGTGAATGTGGCAGTAGTTTTAGTGACTCTTTAGTAGTAAGGATTCATCAGTAAACACACACAGGGCTGTGAAGAGCTTTATTAAATCAGCACACGTAAATGAGCATCAGTGAATGTGTGAAGAGCTTTAGTCGATTACCAGACCTACAGAATCTTCAGCGAATACACACAGTAAATGACATAATCGCATGAATGTGGAAGTAGTTGTAGTTACTCTTCAGCATTTAGGTATCATCAGCGAACACCCACTAGGGAAAAACCATTCAAGTGCAGTGAATGTGTGAAGAGCTTCAGTCAATTATCAACCCTCCAAACCTCCAAACACATCTGCGAACACACGCTGGGGAAAAACAATACAATTTCAAAGAATGTTGAAGTAGCTTTAGTGATTCCTCAAATCTCAGGATTCCTCCAAGAACACACACGGGCAAAGCCATTCAATCGCACTGAATTTGTGAAGAACTTGAGTCACTTATAAGGCCTACGAATACATCAATGAACATAGACAGGGGAAAACATTCAGTTCAGTGAATGTGTGAAGAGCTTTAGTCAAATACCAGACCTACAAAGACAAACAAACACACACTGGGGCAAAACCATACCATTGTAATGAATGTTGAAGTAGTTTAGTGAATCTTCAGAAGCTATAATAGAAAACCTCCCGGGGTTAGGGTCCCGCAGAGGTAAGAACCCCTTCCCTAAATAAATGAGTACAGCCCTGGGGGTGGGGTCCCCGGGGCCTATAAAGGCTCGGGGAGTGGAGCTGCACAGAACACCAATTTTGGAAAAGGGGGGTGGTGATGGACAGAGCTTCTGAATGATGCAGAATACTCTTACCAAGTCAAGAGATCATGGTTTTAATCCATCACCGTTTTTTAGCTCACTGCACCATCCCAGCTCAGAACTTGGCTATATGCAAATTAGTCTGTTCCTGTCCCAGTGCATGATGGGAACAGGGCAAACCAAACTACCAAGCCAATTCTTATACTGGGAAGGAAACAAGCTTCCGGGGACCGGTTTCTGGCATCACAGCCTTCTTCTGCCCGGCTTGCTTGAATCCTGATGGTGCAATGAGCAAGGGACTCACGTCTGAGTATACCCTCCCACACATAGTGTGGATAAATCCGATTTTGGAAAAGGGGGGTGGTGATGGACAGAGCTTCTGAATGATGCAGAATACTCTTACCAAGTCAAGAGATCATGGTTTTAATCCATCACCGTTTTTTAGCTCACTGCACCATCCCAGCTCAGAACTTGGCTATATGCAAATTAGTCTGTTCCTGTCCCAGTGCATGATGGGAACAGGGCAAACCAAACTACCAAGCCAATTCTTATACTGGGAAGGAAACAAGCTTCCGGGGACCGGTTTCTGGCATCACAGCCTTCTTCTGCCCGGCTTGCTTGAATCCTGATGGTGCAATGAGCAAGGGACTCACGTCTGAGTATACCCTCCCACACATAGTGTGGATAAATCCGATTTTGGAAAAGGGGGGTGGTGATGGACAGAGCTTCTGAATGATGCAGAATACTCTTACCAAGTCAAGAGATCATGGTTTTAATCCATCACCGTTTTTTAGCTCACTGCACCATCCCAGCTCAGAACTTGGCTATATGCAAATTAGTCTGTTCCTGTCCCAGTGCATGATGGGAACAGGGCAAACCAAACTACCAAGCCAATTCTTATACTGGGAAGGAAACAAGCTTCCGGGGACCGGTTTCTGGCATCACAGCCTTCTTCTGCCCGGCTTGCTTGAATCCTGATGGTGCAATGAGCAAGGGACTCACGTCTGAGTATACCCTCCACATTCAGTCCATCACTTGTTGTTTTTTGCAATTGCCGCCCTAAGTGCGCTGGGGATGCCCAGACGTGGGTCCCAGGCACTCCACACCACTTGGAGTCAAGCTAGCCGGGCTGAAGAGAGGTGTTACCTCGAAACCGGTCCGGTCCTCGGATGCTTGATTCCGGTCTGGGAAAGATATGGCTGTTGTAGTTCGGACTGGACTGTTCCCATGGGGCAACAGGGTCAGAGCTGATTTGCATAAAGCCATTATCTGACCCAGGGTGGTGTGGAGTGCAAAAAAACGATGGATTTGGGCCCAGATCTTTTGACTGGGGGAGTGTGTGACATTGATCCACATTCAGTCCATCACTTGTTGTTTTTTGCTGCACAGAACACCATAAATAAAAAGAATTTAAGAAAGAATAAATGAGAGGCATAAACCACACATTTATTATTTGTTGCTCCTTGAAAGAGTTCCCTATAATGCCCTGCAGGAGTTTTAAAGTATATTTTTGCAGCTTGGGTGCTCCAAGAAGGCAGAGGGGGACTACAAAGCATGTTAGAAACGTTGTGGGGGGCTGCATTGAGTGCAACAGCTTTCCAGCAACATTTCTAAAAAAACATGAAGTCTCCTGGGTCTTTGAATCCATGACCCCCGGAGAACTTACCATATTTTTTTAAAACACTCCTACATGGAGCTCTATGGTCTTCAGCTGGAGTGCAAGGCCCTCTTGTGTTTTTTCTGATTCCATTTTGTGAGCTGAAACAATGTTAAAAGAAAGATTCATAGATATGTTGGTTTTAATTTAAAAAGCAAATCTCTGGTTCTTTCTTTTAACATTTAGCAGACCACAAACTGCTTTGATAATAAACACTATGTAAAACAAAAGACTCACAGACATGATTTTTTTTTAATTAAAACCTTATTAAACATTTTTGTGATCATCACTATTATTAAACATTGTAGTGTGTGAATTTCGGAAATATAGATTTGAATGAACACATTCATGATTTTTGGAGAAGGATGATTTATATATCTATTATGCTATGTATACATTATGTAGATTTATATTCTCACCCCTTGATGAAGCCAATAGGTCCACTTATTATATTTCGATGTTGTGACTCTTTAACAAAATCGTTAGTCTACCTGAGTGCACCCAGGACATTGAGACCAACCGCACCCTGCGTGTGCCAGAAGGTCGTGTATGGGGCGGGGTTAGCTGCTTGCATGGGGTTGGGTGCAGGGCCTGGTCACATGCCACTCTGCAGCCAATCTCATGACGTGTGTGGCCAAAGGCCATGTCTGGGGTGGGGTTGCCTGTATGAGAGGGGTTAGACGTAGGGCCTGTCCACAAAACCTTTAACATAATGACAGTGTGCACAGGGGTTGGGTGCCCTCTAGGAGTTTAAGGCATGGCCTTGCATCAGACAAGGCCCTGCGGCTAACCTTACGCCACGCACAAGCAAAGGCTGTGTGCGACAGGTGTTGCTTTGTGTATCGTATTACAAGATAAGCCTTTATGTTAAAAAAAACTAGAAATTCTCTCAAAAAAACAAAGGGTTAAGTGACGTTATAGTTATGAGTTGTAATATTATCTTTCATTACATTAAAAAATGCCATAGAAATGCAGTGAAAAAACAAAGGTTAAACTGACATAGATATAGTTAGGTGAGAATTTCAGTGACAGTCTTGCATTTCAAACTGAAAAAACACTAAAACTCACAAGTTATAATTATCCTTGGTAACTATAACTCGTGCCCTAAAGTAACTATAAGTCATACCCTCCCCATGCACAGCTAATTACCCCACATATTACATCACTCGTGACATGTTCTGTAACATCATTATTATCATCGCTGCAGTATTTCAAATTAAATCATTGATAACTGAACTGTGCATGGCGGCCGTGGGTCACTCATATATTATTAAAGCATCATAGAGTAACACACGTCATTTACGGGCAACACATTTTCTGACCACTAGATTTGCAGACAGCTTTACTGATAAAGGTGTCTGGCACACAAATTATAATGTATGGAAGTCGGGTTTCAGTGAATATCCTTTGTGCATCACTCAGTAAAACTGTCTTGATTTGTTTTGATCCTTTTAAAATCTTTGTTCCAATTACGCTTCAGAATTACAAAACAATGGATTTCATTTTGCTTTCCAAACTGCTGATATATTCTGAAATAAATCAGCAGTTAAGAAAGGTAAGATGTTGTGTGTTGGAAAAAATGACTCCTGATAGCCTTTCATTTCACACCAGCAAGATTGTCACATAGTTCACTTTAAAAACACCAATCGCTTTGGAATCAGAGTAAGAAAAGTAAACACCAATCCCCATGTTAACAGAGTAAGCAGGAATTTGTCAGAAGACATAGCCCTAAAAATGACCGCTGCCTTTAAAGCACAGCAGATGTGATGAGATAAATACAAAATGTAAAGGCACCGTTATTTATTACTCTTTCACGACACCCCAAAAATTAACCGGCGGCCCACAGTTAGGGGAACGCTGTTCTATGATATTGATTGATCGACTTATTGGAATATACATGAATTCTAAAATAAATGTTAATCGATTAATTTACTCAAATTCTGTCAACTCTTCTGTGATTTTCTTGTTTTTGGAGAGGGAGTGCTTGAAATATATGTCTACTTGCCTCCTCATCAGGAACGTGTGAGGGACCCGATGTACCACTGTTGGTCCGTCAAAGCTTAAAGTGGGGGGACAGAGACTCAGCTGGAGGGTTTCAGTATCATACCTGTTTATCAATACCACTCATCCTCACTGATTGAAATAAGTGACTGATCTGGTTCCCTCCTCCCTGGTCCACTAGCTGGAGGCGGGGGGGGGGGGCAGTATCATACCTGTTTATCAATACTATTTTCATTTTTTTATTTTTTTTTATTTAAGAAGTTTTCTATAGCGCTGTCAAGACCCAAAGGTAGCAGAGTTCTTTACATTGAGAGAATAGCATATAATCAACAGAAACATGACATAAGAAATGTATTAACTTATCCTCCCTGATTGAAATAAGTGACTGGAGCTGATTCCCTCCTCCCTTGTCCACTAGCTGGGGGGCGGGGTCAGTCTCATACCTGTTTATCAATACTACTTATCCTCACTGATTGAAATAAGTGACTGGATCTGGTTCCCTCCTCCCTGGTCCACTAGCTGGGGGGGTTCAGTCTCATACCCGTTTATCAATGCTACTCATCCTCACTGATTGAAATAAGTGACGGATCTGGTTCCCTCTTCCCTTGTCCACTAGCTTCGGGGGTTCAGTATCATACCTGTTTATCAATACTACTCATCCTCACTGATTGAAATAAGGGACTGGATCTGGTTCTCTCCTCCCTTGTCCACTAGCTGGGTTGGTTCAGTCTCATACCTGTTTATCAATACTACTCATCCTCACTGATTGAAATAAGTGACTGTATCTGGTTCCCTCCTCCCTTGTCTACTAGCTGGCTGGGTTCAGCATACATTGGAAAATCCAGTTTTCATGATGTAAACAATAAAGGCAAGAGAATCATGCAGGTTTTATGATCAAAGGAGAGAGAGAGAAACCAGAGACGCTAGTTCGTTTCCCCTAGGGTATCGTAGCTAAACAAAAAGAACTAGCTCTGTCAGTGTGCTATGTGTCTGTGTGGGAAACCATTTCTCGGTGCCTCGGGTGGGGCCCGATGATGAAGCATGCCATCAACTAGGTTGATGGGTGAGGGCCTTCATAAAAAATCAAATGGTTTCCCACACATACACATAGCACACTGACAGAGCTAGTTCTTGTTGTTTAGCTAGGAGAATCACATAAGCATTAAAAAGGAGAGGGTAAAACACAAAGTCCTGTGTGACTCCTCATAATCAAGAACTTTAAACAGGAGTTCAAACACGTATATACTAAGAGTGCCCTTTATGAAATAGGTAATCTGTGCCTTGAATCTCTGTTAAACTCACCCTATTCAACGTCCTTTCCAGTAGCACCTGGTATGTGAACACTAGACACTCTCTCAGTCAAACACAACCTATTCTACAACCTCCGCAGTAGCACCTGTAGGAGACTGCCAGGTGAGGCACTCTTTAATAAACCCAGCCTCTTTTACACGCTCCTCTGCAGCACCTGTAGGAGACTGCTGGGGTGAGTGTGAGGTGCTTCCTAATAAACCCAACCTCTTTATCCTCCCCCACAGCACCAAGAGCAGACTGCCGGGTGAGTGTGAGACACTCTAATAAACCCAACCTATTCTACAATGTCCCCCATAGCACCTGTAGGAGACTCTTGGGTGAGCGTCAGATACTCTCTAATAAAGCCAAACCCCTTTTACACACTTCCCTGCAGCACCTGAGGAAGACTGCCAGCTGAGGGTGAGGCACTCATTTAAACTCAACCACGTTTACACGCTCTTCAGCATCACCTATAGGAGACTGACAAGTGAGCATAAGGAGCTTTATAGTAATCCCAACTACTTTTGCACCCCCTGGAGCATCTGGAGGAGACTGATGGGTGGGTGTGAGGCGCTCTCTAATAAACTCGACCTCATTTACACGCTCCAGCAGCACATGTAGGAGACTGCTGGGTGAGTGTGAGGCACTCTCTAATAAACCCAACCTCTTTTACACTCTCCTCAGCAGCACATGTAGAAGACTGCTGGGTGAGTGTGAGGCACTCTCTAATAAACCCAACCTCTTTTACACTCTCCTCAGCAGCACATGTAGGAGACTGCTGGGTGAGCATGAGACGCTCTCTAATAAACCCAACCTCAGTTACACTCTCCTCAGCAGCGCATATAGGAGACTGCTGGGTGAGCGTGATGCGCTCTCTAATAAACCCAAACTCTTTTACACTCTCCTCAGCAGCACATGTAGAAGACTGCTGGGTAAGCATGAGGTGCTCTCTAATAAACCCAACCTCATTTACACTCTCCTCAGCAGCACATATAGGAGACTGCTGGGTGAGTGTGAGGCACTCTCTAATAAACCCAAAGTCTTTTACACTCTCCTCAGCAGCACATGTAGAAGACTGCTGGGTAAGCATGAGGCGCTCTCTAATAAACCCAACCTCATTTACACTCTCCTCAGCAGCACATGTAGGAGACTGCTGGGTGAGCGTGAGGTGCTCTCTAATAAACCCAACCTCATTTACACTCTCCTCAGCAGCACATGTAGGAGACTGCTGGGTGAGGGTGAGGCGCTCTCTAATAAACCCAACCTCATTAACACTCTCCTCAGCAGCACATGTAGGAGACTGCTGGGTGAGCGTGAGGTTCTCTCTAATAAATCCAACCTCATTTACACTCTCCTCAGCAGCACATGTAGGAGACTGCTGGATAAGCTCGAAGCACTCTCTAATAAACCCAACCTCATGTACACTCTCCTCAGCAGCACATGTAGGAGACTGCTGGATAAGCTCGAAGCACTCTCTAATAAACCCAACCTCATGTACACTCTCCTCAGCAGCACATGTAGGAGACTGCTGGGTGAGTGTGAGGCGCACCAAACCTCATTAACACTCTCCTCAGCAGCACATGTAGGAGACTGATGGATGAGTGTGAGGCACTCTCTAATAAACCCAACCTCATTTACACTCTCCTCAGCAGCACATGTAGGAGACTGATGGATGAGTGTGAGGCACTCTCTAATAAACCCAACCTCATTAACACTCTCCTCAGCAGCACATGTAGGAGACTGCTGGATAAGCTTGAGGCACTCTCTAATAAACCCAACCTCATTTACACTCTCCTCAGCAGCACATGTAGGAGACTGATGGATAAGCGTGAGGCGCTCTCTAATAAACCCAACCTCATTTACACTCTCCTCAGCAGCACATGTAGGAGACTGCTGGGTAAGCGTGAGGCACTCTCTAATAAACCCAACCTCATTTACACTCTCCTCAGCAGCACATGTAGGAGACTGCTGGATAAGCTTGAGGCACTCTCTAATAAACCCAACCTCATTTACACTCTCCTCAGCAGCACATGTAGGAGACGGTACACAGACATAATATCGACTCCAAAATATCGTTTGGACATAATATCGACTCCAAAATATCGTTTGGAGAAAATATCGACGGGACAGAATATCGACATCCAAAATATCGTTTTTAAGGTAAGTGAAGTAATATCGTTTTTAAGGTAAGTGAAGTAATATCGTTTTTATTTTTAGGGTTCAGGGTCAGTTTTGGGTTTTTGGGTAAAGGGGTATTTTTAGGGTTCATGGTCAGTTTTGGGTTTTTGGGTAAAGGGGTATTTTTAGGGTTCAGGGTCAGTTTTGGGTTTTTGGGTAAAGGGGTATTTTTAGGGTTCAGGGTCAGTTTTCAGTTTTTGGGTAAAGGGGTATTTTTAGGGTTCAGGGTCAGTTTTCAGTTTTTGGGTAAAGGGGTATTTTTAGGGTTCAGGGTCAGTTTTCAGTTTTTGGGTAAAGGGGTATTTTTAGGGTTCAGGGTCAGTTTTCAGTTTTTGGGTATTATTTTATTATATTTTATTACTATATATATATGTTTAATAAATATGAAATAAAAAAATATTTATTTAACTTTCATTAATTATTTAATTATTATAAGTTAAGTTAAGTAATTTTAAGTATATTTTAGTAATTAATTATTAATATTAATTTAATTTAACACTGTTTTTAGTAAATACGATATTTTTTACAACTATATTTTTGTAAACGATATTTTGTACTCGATATTTTTGTACTTACCTGTTTGTACATACAAACTCGATATTTTTGCTGTAGATATTTTTTCCTCGATATTTTGGGTAGTCGATATTTTGGTAGTCGATATTCTTTCAGTGATCCGTAGGAGACTGCTGGGTGAGCGTGAGGTTCTCTCTAATAAACCCAACCTCACTTACACTCTCCTCAGCAGCACATGTAGGAGACTGCTGGATAAGCTTGAGGCACTCTCTAATAAACCCAACCTCATTTACACTCTCCTCAGCAGCACATGTAGGAGACTGATGGATAAGCGTGAGGCGCTCTCTAATAAACCCAACCTCATTTACACTCTCCTCAGCAGCACATGTAGGAGACTGCAGGGTGAGCGTGAGGCGCTCTCTAATAAACCCAACCTCATTTACACTCTCCTCAGCAGCACATGTAGGAGACTGCTGGGTGAGGGTGAGGCGCTCTCTAATAAACCCAACCTCATTAACACTCTCCTCAGCAGCACATGTAGGAGACTGCTGGGTAAGCGTGAGGTGCTCTCTAATAAACCCAACCTCATTTACACTCTCCTCAGCAGCACATGTTGATCCCCTGCTTAGAGCATACCGTGCCTGAGCCTCCTGGTAGCATCGACAACTATGTACATTAGTTTAATGAAAGGATCACTGTTAGAAATGGGGTCTCTAGTTGGCAAGTGCTTGCACCTTTGTCCAAGTAGGGACCCTTCTTCCTAGTCAGCTTAAGGGAGTTACACTCCTAAAATAACCCCTGCTCACCCCCTTGGTAGCTTGGCACGAGCAGTTAGATGTATTCTAGAAGCAGTTTGTAAAGTATTTACACATAACCAACAGTAATAAAGTGTAAGTACTACAAACGGACACCACACCAGTTTAGAAAAATATCCAGTATAGACAAAAAAATGATAAAAATCCACATTACAGTACTTAGAAATCTTCAATATCATAATAACCTTGAACAACAGTTCCTTGAAGTCTATAGCTCCGCCCGGGGCTATCGCGGCGTCGTGAACAAACAAATCCAAATAGTTCTGGCTGACCGCGGCGTTGCAGGTCAACTACCTTTAAGAAATGCAGGGCATCAGCGACCTCTCTTGAGCTTCCGAAAGCACGGCGTCCACAGGCGTCGGTTCCGAAGGTCGGTTCAGGAGTCCTCGGGCCCCTCTGTGCCCGTCACTGTGATCCCAAGCCCCCGTGTGTCATCATTATGACCCCACGCCTCGTTAATGAACAGTGACCCCCTCTGTGCCCGTCACTAGGTCTCCGCGCCCCGTGTGTCTCTCACTGTGATCCCAGGCCCCCGTGTGCTCATCATTATGACCCCCGCGCCTCGTTGATAAACAGTGACCCCCTCCAGCCCCTCTGTGGCCATCACTGTGTCCCCTCATCCCGTGTGTCTCACCCCGTGTGTCTCTCACCGTGATCCCAAGCCCCCGTGGGCTCATCATTATGGGCTGGTGTGCCTGGTGTATTCCTGAGGAGCCTCAGATTCAGCCCCTCATGCCAGCTCTGCCCTCCTCCCTCAGTGAAATACCAGCAATTTGTTCATTTTTTAAACTTCTGGAAAGGGACAGACATGACATTCAGGAGTGAATTTAAACGAGGACTTGTATTTCATTCAATGTCTGAAATGTAGACACAGCTGCTGCAATGAGACTGGGCAGCGTTTCTAATGTTCCTGTTCCTGGGGGTGATTCTTTATATTTTACAGGGCCGTGAATCCCCAAACCATAGCTGCCAAGGTTTCAGATTGCATGTGTGACATTTTCATAATTTCAGTGAAATTATGAGTGACATTTCAATGACTATGAGTGACACTGTCTTGGGGCAGGCAAAGTCAAGTAATGAAGATTAGGGAAACAGATAAATATCAGAAACTACCTCATTTGAGCAACAACAAACTCTAACGAGGTCTTCAAACTGCAGCAAAGCAGCAGAAATGGAAGGAAGGGCACTAACCGGAGACAGCAGCATGACTGCAGCTCTCAGTGACAGAGACATTTTCCCCTGAAATAAAACCAAACACATAAGTCCATGGAAAAAGCTAAATATCAGAAATTACGCCCTTTAAAATAGTAGTAAGCTTTGGAAAGAGGTTCTTAAAGGGGCTTCTGCATAGCCCCTGAATTGCTAATTTACTAACCTACAGCCCCTTTCTAAGATGAATGTTACAGGAAGGGGGCCTGCTAGCAAAAGGCTTGTGTTTTAAAACTTCATGGGATATAAATTGCACACATATGATCAATCATGGTAATTAAGAAATCATTTTTAGAACCATTAAATGTGAACTGTAACTCATCCAAAAATGTTTTTTAACCCCTTCAGCGCGGCGCGAATTTTCGCGCTGTGCTGAAGGTTCTAATGAGCCTATGGGCTCATGACGGAACGGTTCCGTCATGAGCACAGCTCAATCGACGCTCATGACGGAACCGTTCCGTCATGAGCATCGAAGGGGTTAAGCGACCATTTCTCCCTTTTCCGTCTTCATACAGCTTTTCAAAAAAGGTTTTTGTTTTGGCCTTTATAAAAACAGAAGCGTTCAGGTCTTACAAGCAATATTCTGCTTAGGCCGCATGTGCAGAGCAGGGCACGTGCACACTCCAGTACGGATGACAGCACTAGGTCAGGTGTAACATGAAAACAAAGTACAGAACTCCCATGATCGCTTTTAGGTGACCTCAAGACACCACAATGTACTAAAGAAACAGCCCACGGAAAATAAAATGCAATAGTTTTGACAAAAAAGCGGTCATGTAGCTAAGAACCGGAGTATGTGCAAAACAAGAGAGGTTCGGTATTAAATACACTCGTATCACTGCTAAACAATTCCCAAGCAGGCCTCTGCAACAGGTTATAAAATAATTGCATAACATTATGATGTGAATGCAGAGCCCGCACACTGCCCAGATGAACAGAAGGGCCCTGCACACATTTGTTTTGTTGCTGTCACAGAGAGCTACAACATAGATACTGAGCACGTGAGCTGCGCTGAATTAAGTTTGCTAGAAGAAACCAAGAGAACCTGTTTACTAAATAGAATAATTCAGTCTAAAAACAACGCTACATTGGCACAACTTAGCTGAATAGCTTAGACAATTGTGACAAATGAGGCCTCTGTCTTTACAACAATGGAATAAGACACCTGCAATGTCACACACGCTAGTTACATGATGAAAGAGAGCGCACAACGGGAACGTCGTACCACACATAAATCAAGGACAATTTGCAATTAAAGAAATTTTTACTTTTTAAGGAACGCTACAAATTGAAGATATTTTCCATTCTTATTGAACGATGCCACTCCAGTAAGCAAAAACATAGCCGGGACTGCATAGAAGAGGGTTTCGCTGTGAATAAGCAGCACAACCTTTTACTATTTAGTACAAACAACTCAGGTCACAAACTGGCACTGAAAGTATTAGGAACGGCAGCACTGGCAGCGCACTAGCGCTATTAATAAAATGTAAAGTACACTTCGAAGAAAACTGATACCTCTCGAGGAGCAGCAATTGTACGGGCCGGACCTCGCCGCAATGACTACCTCCGACAATCAACTCTCTCCCGTTGCTTTGCATCACATCAGGGTTTGCATTTCTCTGCTGCTTTCTTGCCCACCTCCCCCTTCAGGGGCTCACTCATAAAACAAGGAAAGAAGCAGCACAATAAAGTCATGAGACAGGACCATCAGGTGTGACCCACACATGGGTCTCTCACTCAGTGGATGGGGTCTGATGGAGAGGTATTTCACCCACACAGGGGTCTCTCACTCAGTGGATGGGGTCTGATGGAGGGGGTATTTCACCCACACAGGGGTCTCTCACTCAGTGGATGGGGTCTGATGGAGGGGGTATTTCACCCACACAGGGTCTCTCACTCAGTGGATGGGGGTCTGAGGATGGAGGGGGTATTTCACCCACACAGGGGTCTCTCACTCAGTGGATGGGGTCTGAGGACGGAGGGGGTGTTTCACCCACACAGGGTCTCTCACTCAGTGGATGGGGTCTGATGGAGGGGGTATTTCACCCACACAGGGGTCTCTCACTCAGTGGATGGGGTCTGATGGAGGGGGTATTTCACCCACACAGGGTCTCTCACTCAGTGGATGGGGGTCTGAGGATGGAGGGGGTATTTCACCCACACAGGGGTCTCTCACTTAGTGGATGGGGTCTGATGGAGGGGGTATTTCACCCACACAGGGGTCTCTCACTCAGTGGATGGGGTCTGAGGACGGAGGGGGTATTTCACCCACACAGGGGTCTCTCACTTAGTGGATGGGGTCTGATGGAGGGGGTATTTCACCCACACAGGGGTCTCTCACTCAGTGGACGGGGTCTGAGGATAGAGGGGTATTTCACCCACACAGGGGTCTCTCACTCAGTGGAGGGGGTCTGAGGATGGAGGGGGTATTTCACCCACGCAGGGTCTCTCACTCAGTGGATGGGGGTCTGAGGACGGAGGGGTTATTTCACCCACACAGGGGTCTCTCACTCAGTGGATGGGTCTGAGGATAGAGGGGTATTTCACCCACACAGGGGTCTCTCACTCAGTCGATGGGGACTGATGGAGGGGGTATTTCACCCACACAGAGGTCTTTCACTCAGTGGATTGGGTCTGATGGAGGGAGTATTTCACCCACACAGGGGTCTCTCAATCAGTGGATGAGGTCTGATGAAGGGAGTATTTCACCCACACAGGGGTCTCTCACTCAGTGGATGGGGTCTGATGGAGGGGGTATTTCACCTACACAGGGGTCTCTGACTCAGTGGATGGGGTCTGATGGACGGAGGGGGTATTTCACCCACACAGGGGTCTCTCACTCAGTGGATGGGGTCTGATGGAGGGGGTATTTCACCTACACAGGGGTCTCCCACTCAGTGGATGGGGTCTGAGGATGGAGGGGGTATTTCACCCACACAGGGGTCTCTCACTCTGTGGATGGGTCTGATGGAGGGGTATTTCACCCTCACAGGGGTCTCTCGCTCAGTGGATGGGGTCTGAGGACGGAGGGGGTATTTCACCCACACAGGGGTCTCTGACTCAGTGTATGGGGTCTGATGGAGTGGTATTTCACCCACACAGGGGTCTCTCACTCAGTGGATGGGTCTGAGGATAGAGGGGTATTTCACCCACACAGGGGTCTTTCACTCAGTGGATTGGGTCTGATGGAGGGAGTATTTCACCCACACAGGGGTCTCTTACTCAGTGGATGAGGTCTGATGGAAGGAGTATTTCACCCACACTGGGGTCTCTGACTCAGTGGATAGGGTCTGACGGAGGGGGTATTTCACCCACACAGGGGTCTCCCACTCAGTGGATGGGTTCTGATGGACGGAGGGGGTATTTCACCTACACAGGGGTCTCTCACTCAGTGGATGGGGTCTGAGGATGGAGGGGGTATTTCACCCACACAGGGGTCTCTCACTCTGTGGATGGGTCTGATGGAGGGGGTATTTCACCCACACAGGGGTCTCTCGCTCAGTGGATGGGGTCTGAGGACGGAGGGGGTATTTCACCCACACAGGGGTCTCTGACTCAGTGTATGGGGTCTGATGGAGGGGTATTTCACCCACACAGGGGTCTCTCACTCAGTGGATGGGGGTCTGAGGACGGAGGGGTTATTTCACCCACACAGGGGTCTCTCACTCAGTGGATGGGTCTGAGGATAGAGGGGTATTTCACCCACACAGGGGTCTTTCACTCAGTGGATTGGGTCTGATGGAGGGAGTATTTCACCCACACAGGGGTCTCTTACTCAGTGGATGAGGTCTGATGGAAGGAGTATTTCACCCACACTGGGGTCTCTGACTCAGTGGATAGGGTCTGATGGAGGGGGTATTTCACCGACACAGGGGTCTCCCACTCAGTGGATGGGTCTGATGGAGGGGGTATTTCACCCACACAGGGGTCTCTCGCTCAGTGGATGGGGTCTGAGGACGGAGGGGGTATTTCACCCACACAGAGGTCTCTGACTCAGTGTATGGGGTCTGATGGAGGGGTATTTCACCCACACAGGGGTCTCTCACTCAGTGGATGGGGTCTGAGGACGGAGGGGGTGTTTCACCCACACAGGGTCTCTCACTCAGTGGATTGGGTCTGATGGAGGGAGTATTTCACCCACACAGGGGTCTCTGACTCAGTGTATGGGGTCTGATGGAGGGGGTATTTCACCCACACAGGGGTCTCTCACTCAGTGGATGGGGTCTGAGGATGGAGGGGGTGTTTCACCCACACAGGGTCTCTCACTCAGTGGATGGGGTCTGAGGATTGGAGGGGTATTTCACCCACACAGGGGTCTTTCACTCAGTGGATTGGGTCTGATGGAAGGAGTATTTCACCCACACAGGGGTCTCTCACTCTGTGGATGGGGTCTGAGGATTGGAGGGGTATTTCACCCACACAGGGGTCTTTCACTCAGTGGATTGGGTCTGATGGAGGGAGTATTTCACCCACACAGGGGTCTCTTACTCAGTGGATGAGGTCTGATGGAAGGAGTATTTCACCCACACAGGGGTCTCTCACTCTGTGGATGGGGTCTGAGGATGCAGGGAATATTTCACCTACACAGGGGTCTCTCACTCAGTGGATGGGGTCTGGGGACAGGGGGTATTTCACCCACACAGGGGTCTCTCACTCAGTGGATGGGGTCTGAGGACAGAGGGGGTATTTCACCCACACAGTCCTAGATCTACTCCTGAGGCGGAAGCCGGGAGCTGTGTTTCGTGAATTTCTACTCTGTACTTGTTAATACTTGAATTATCATTCAGCAATTTGCTCACATTTTAAGATCCTTCGCCGCAATCACCCCTCAGCCAGGTAGGCGCTGAGTTGACATACGCACCCGGAGGCTGCCGGACAAATCCAGCGGCCATCTTTGCCAGGTACGCTGGGTGGCGGTCTAGTCTTTTCTGACGCGTTCTGCGACAGCTTAAAAGCAGGAATTACCGCGCAGGCGCTAGTCCTAGATCTACTCCTGAGGCGGAAACCGGGAGCTGTGTTTCGTGGATTTGTACTCTGTACTTTTTAATACTTGAATTATCATTTAGCAATTTGCTCACATTTTAAGATCCTTCGCCGCAATCACCCCTCAGCCGAGTAGGCGCTGAGTTGACATATGCACCCGGAGGCTGCCGGACAAATCCAGCGGCCATCTTGGCCAGGTACGCTGGGTGGCGGTCTAGTCTTTTCTGACACGATCTGCAACAGCTTAAAAGCAGATGGGCATGCCTCTGCGCAGCGGACGCGAGCAGCAGGCACGCTTACAACACGCCGAAGGAAAGCCCGTCTGCGCCCGTCCGCGCCCGCACAAGCCCAGAGACCTTGACCCCTGCCCAAAATCAGGTAACACCTATTTCTCTCCCTCGGATTTCATACTCATCTGATATCTTACATACTATCAGAGCCACACAAACTCTCACTAAATGACCTAGCGCTAGCTGTATAAATATTTTTCCTGACTTATTGGAAGGTCCGGTAGCTTGCAGACATTGTTCCTTCCAGAGAAATCTGTGTATATCTTCCGGCTCACCAGCCCAACTTCAAAGATTTTTCTCTCCTGAGGGCACCTCTTTCATCCTATGCAACGTGCGCTCCTTAGCCAAACACCCATATGAAATCTGGGACACGATCACCTCTCACTCACCAGAGATATGTTTTTTTACGGAAACTTGGCTAAATCCCTCAAACCACCCCACTATAAACATTGCCATTCCAGAGAACTACAAATGTATCCATCTGGATCGGACAGGGAAAGTAGGCGAGGGGATAGCCATTGATTTCAAAAATCATCTCAAAATATCCTGGATTTCCACTATGATAGATGAGAGCCTAGAAATAGGCATTTTTAAGGTCAATAAATCCCCTACGGAAAGTTGGCTTGGAGCATTAGTCTACCGACCTCCTGGCCCAAAAACAGACTTTGCGGCCACCGTAAGAGACTACATAGCCATCCATGTCCTTGCGCCAAATACATTCCTGATGCTGGGTGATTTTAATCTTCACTGTGAGGCTCACATAACTCAGGAGATCAGTAATTTCCTCGGTGATCTAGAACAGTTAGGGCTTACACAAAGAGTAATAGGTCCTACCCACCAGGCGGGCCACACCTCAGACCGAATTTTTTCAATATAGATCAGATCAAATGCGATCCTCCGTGGCCTCTTACGTGGACCGATCACTCTATGATCAAGTTTGCAATGCCCAACATCGCCCTTAAATCTCCAACACAGTTGGCTCTCAAAAAACCATCATCCCGTAGGCCCTGGCATAAACTAACGACCTCAGCTTTCAATATAAATTTTCAGGCCGAGCAACAAATACGAAACCATGATCAAGATGCATCTGCTATGCTGACTTTTTTTAATAAGGCTCTTGAAAATTCTTTTGACAAAATTATTCCGACAAGTAAAAAGTCCAGACCAATCCCTTGTCGAACCTCAGCCCAATGGTACTCCTTAGAACTAAGACAGAAAAAATCCTCCTGCAAACAACTAGAGAGACACTGGCGAGCGACCAAGTGTTCTCAAAGTAGACAGATATTTAAACTAGCTCTAACTAGTTACCATCGAAATCTAAAGACTGCCAGACGCCTTTTTTATTCTAAATCAAATTGAGAATGCCAGTAACTCCTCCAAAGCCCTCTTTGGCATTGTTAGAGAATGTATATCACCTGAAGTGTGCAAACAATTGCCTGTGGAATCCCAGGAATTCTGTGATTCCCTAACCGCCTTCTTTCAGGAGAAAATCTCAATTATCTACTCCAATTTTCCTTCACAGGATAACATTCCCCCTTCAATCCTGTCCAGCCTAAAAAGTCCCACTAGCAGGTTAACCTGTTCTCTGGACAGTTTTGTTCCTGCCACACTTGAAGAAGTGATTAAAGCACTAAATGTGGCCAAATCAGGCTCCCCTGCTGACCTTTGCCCCCCTAAAATTATGTCTATTTTATCCCACAGCTGTGCACCAACCATTCAAACAATTTTCAACCACTCTATTCAATCGGGCACTATCCCTATTTCCTGGAAGGAAGCGTTTGTTCGTCCCATCCTAAAAAACCTCTGGCTAACCCGCAGGAGCTCAGCAATTACCGCCCCATTTCACTGCTCCCCCTGCTGGCCAAAATGCTGGAAAGCATTGTAAATAGACAACTAAACAGTTATCTTGAAACCAACAACATCATGGCCCCCTCGCAAACAGGGTTTCGCCCAGGTTTTAGCACAGAGACCGCCCTGTTAGCCGTTACGGACTCTTTGAGGCTGACTGTGGATGCTGGAGGATCTGCCATACTGATTCTCCTTGACCTCTCCGCGGCCTTCGATACCGTCTCCCACACCAGGCTCGCGGAGAGGTTAATATCCTATGGCATCCAGGGTCTAGCCCTTGAATGGCTTCAAAACTTCCTAACGGACAGAGCCCAAACGGTTATCATGGGTCCTTTCCACTCAGATAAAACAACGCTGGACAAGGGTGTCCCACAAGGCTCCTGCCTCAGCCCTAACCTTTTTAACATTTTTTCTGGCTCCGCTGGCTGAGGCAGTAGAAGCATTAGGTTTCGAAACAATCTCCTATGCACATGACACCCAGCTACTGTTCACCATCGGCCCAAACCCAGAGGCTGACAGGCTCCGGTTAACCAAGGGCAAACATGCAATATCCAACTGGATGACCGACAACTGTCTCCAATTGAACCCTGGTAAAACTGAAGTTATGCTGCTGGGAAAGGCCGCTACCCTCTGGACAAACAAATGGTGGCCTTTACAACAGGGTATTACCCCTGCTCCAAAACAGAGTGTAAAAAACCTGGGTGTGAAACTAGATCGCCTACTGTCAATGAAGGATCATGTAGCAGCCACTATTGGTTCCTGCTACCACAGCCTTCGCCTACTTCGGAAAATGTTCCCATATATCTCAACTGACAACCGTAGAACGCTGATCCAAGTGATGGTGATCAGCCATTTGGACTACGGGAACGCCTTACTGGCTGAGGTTGGGACCACACTTCAAAACAAACTTCAAGTAATCCAACATACAGCTGCAAGAATTATCCTAAACATGCCTGCTGGTTCTCCGTCATTGCCTTTGTTAAAATCTCTACACTGGCTGCCGGTAAAAAAAAGATCCATCTTCAAAATCTGCTGCTTGTCTTTTAATGCTTTAAACGGCCGAGGCCCTCAATATTTACAAAAGAAATTGTACAGATACACCCTTGGTCGTTTGCTGAGATCGGGCTCGGCGAGGCTGCTTCATATTCCTCGCATCCGTCTCAAGCGTACAGGTGGTATGGCTTTCTCCTATCTCGCCCCCAAATACTGGAATAGTCTTCCCAAATTTCTTAGAGATATTCCACTGTATACATCCTTCAGGAAACATCTAAAAGCCTTTTTGTACTAAATTCCAACTCAGCCCCGATGTTGCTATCAGTGATGTTTTACTCTAGGCAGCACCGAGATGCCCCAGGGTGATTCGAGCGCTATACAAGAGTGACTAACATAGCATAACATAACATAACACAGGGGTCTCTGACTCAGTGGATGGGGTCTGAGGATGGAGGGGGTATTTCACCCACACATGGGTCTCTGACTCAGTGGATGGGGTCTGAGGATGGAGGGGGGTATTTCACCCACACAGGGGTCTCTCACTCAGTGGATGTGGTCTAATGGAGGGGGTATTTCACCCACACAGTAGTCTCCCACTCAGTGGATGGGTCTGATGGAGGGGGTATTTCACCCACACAGGGGTCTCCCACTCAGTGGATGGGTCTGATAGAGGGGGTATTTCACCCACACAGGGGTCTGTCACTCAGTGGATGGGGTCTGATGGAGGGGGTATTTCATCCACACAGGGGTCTCTCAATCAGTGGATGCAGTCTGATGGAGGGGGTATTTCACCCACACAGGGGTCTCTCACTCACTGGAGGGGGTCTGATGGACGGAGGGGGTATTTCACCCACACAGGGGTCTCTCAATCAGTGGATGTGCTCTGATGGAGGGGGTATTTTACCCACACAGGGGTCTCTCACTCAGTGGATGGGGTCTGATGACGGTGGGAGTATTTCACCCACACAGGGGTCTCTGACTCAGTGGATGGAGTCTGATGGAGGGGGTATTTCACCCACACAGGGGTCTCTCACTCACTGGAGGGGGTCTGATGGACGGAGGGGGTATTTCACCCACACAGGGGTCTCTAACTCAGTGGATGGGTTCTGAGGACGGAGGGGGTATTCCATCCACACAGGGGTCTCTAACTCAGTGGATGGGGTCTGAGGATGGAGGGGGTATATCACCCACACAGGGGTCTCTGACTCAGTGGATGGGGTCTGAGTATAGAGGGGTATTTCGCCCACACAGGGGTCTCTCTCTCAGTGGAGGGGGTATTTCACCCACACAAGGGTCTTTTACTCAGTGGAGGGGGTCTGAGGACAGAGGGGGTATTTCACCCACACAGGGGTCTTTCACTCAGTGGAGGGGGTCTGAGTACAGAGAGGGTATTTTACCCACACAGGGGTCTCTCACTCAGTGGAGGGGGTCTGAGGACAGAGGGGGTATTTCATCCTCAAAGGGATCTCTCACTCAGCGGAGGGGGTCTGAGGACAGAGGGGGTATTTCACCCTCACAGGGATCTCTCACTCAGTGGATGGGGTCTGATGGAGGGGGTATTTCACCCACACAGGGGTCTCACTCAGCGGATGTGGTCTGAGGACAGAGGGGGTATTTCACCCTCACAGGGATCTCTCACTCAGTGGATGGGGTCTGATGGAGGGGGTATTTCACCCACACAGGGGTCTCACTCAGCGGATGGGGTCTGAGTCCGGAGGGGGTAGTTCACCCACACAGGGTCTCTCACTCAGTGGATGGGTCTGATGGAGAGGGTAGTTCACCCACACAGGGGTCTCTCACTCAGTGGATGGGTCTGATGGAGAGGGATGTTCACCCACACAGGGGTCTCTCACTCAGTGGATGGGGTCTGAGGACGGAGGCAGTATTTCACCCACACAGGGGTCTCTCACTCAGTGGATGGGGTCTGAGGATGGAGGGGGTATTTCACTCACACAGGGGTCTCTCACTCAGTTGAGGGGGTCTGAGGATGGAGGGGGTATTTCACCCACACAGGGATCTCTTACTCAGTGGATGGGGTCTGAGGACGGAGGGGGTATTTCACCCACACAGAGACGGTGGCGAGGCCGAGGTCAGCGGATCTAAGCTGGCGGTTCGGGGTGTAGAAGCTGAGTCGTCTGTTGAGGTAGGCTGGTCAGGTGTTGTGGAGTGCCTTGTGTGCGTTGCTGAGGAGCTTATTTATTTATTTATTATTGCAATTTGTAAAGCGCAACGTATGCCCGTAGGAGCTTGAAGGATATCCTCTTGATGGGGAGCCAGTGCAGGTCTCTCAGGTGGGATGTGATGTGGCTGTGGCGGGGAATGCCGAGGCTGAGGTTTGCAGAGGCATTCTGTATGCCTTGTAGTTGTTTCTGGAGTTTGCCAGAGGTTCCTGCTTAGAGGGCGTTAGCGTAGTCCTGCCTGCTGGTGACGAGGGCCTGGGTGACTGTCCTTCTGGTTCTGGTGGGGATCCATCTGTAGATCTTGCGGAGCATGCAGAGGGTGTTGAGGCTGGAGGAGGATACGGAGTTGACTTGCTGGGCCATTGACAGGGATGAGTCCAGGATGGACCCCAGATTGTGTGCGTGGTCGGTGGGAGTCGGTGCAGCTCCCTGTGTGGCCGGCATTCAGGAGTCGTTCCAGGTGGACGGGGTGCAGCCGTCTTGTCCGAGAACTGTTTCAGGTGGATGTTCTTCATCTAATTCGGCAACGGCCTTCATTCCTTTTGACAGTTCGGATGAGTTGGTGGTGTCTGCGGATGGCGCTCTTTTGGGCTGCATTGCTGTCCGGTGGTGTCTGTTTGTGGTGCTACTTCATTTCGAGCCTTCGGCAGGTCTGCTCGGATGCCTGGAGGTCGGCGGTGAACCAGATGGATATTCTGTTGATGCATCTGTTTGAGGGTTTCTTGATCTGGGCGAGAGTGTTGGCACAGTCGTCGATCCATTGCCTGAGGTTGCGGGCCGCAGTGTCGGTGTCGGCGGTGTCAGTTGGTGGGTTTCGGGCAAGGGTGGCGATTAGCTGGTCTTCGGTGACTTTGCTCTAGCTGCAGCATTGAGTCCGTTGTGTGTGGTGGTGCATGGTGGGTTTCTCAAAGGGGAAGTGGATGCAGTGGTGGTCGGTTCAGTGGAGTTTGGTGGTGTAGTTGAAGGTGACATAGTTGCTGGCGGAGAAGATGCTGTTGAGCATGTGTCCAGCGGAGTGGGTGGAAGTCGTGACTAGCTGTTTGAGTCCGAGGTTGTTGAGGTTGTCGAGCAGAGTGGTAGAGTTGCTGTTGAGGTGGAAGTTCAGGTCTCTGAGGCGGATGTAGTCCGTGGATGCAAGGGTGTGCGTGCTGACGAAGTCGGGGATGGAGTCGTTGCACTGTGGCCTGGTGGGTCTGTAGACGAGGGTTCCTCTGAGGGTGGTATTGGGGTCGATGTGGATCTGGAAGTGCTGTCGTTCGGCGGCGCTGAGAGTGTCGTCGGTGCTGGTCGAGATTCTGAGGGAGTTCCTGTGGACGATGGTGATTCCTCCTCCTGCTCTGTTGGTACGGTCCCTGCATGTGATCTTGTAGCCGTCCAGGATGGATATGGCGATGTCGGGTGCAGAGGAGGGGTTCATCCAGGTCTCCGTTAGGAAGGCGACGTCCGGGGAGGATGAGTCGGGTAGGTCCCAGAGTGCGATGGGGTGCTTGTGGGCGGAGCGGGTGTTGAGTAGTACGCATCTGAGGTGGTGGCGTCCTACCCTGGTGGGCAGGGTGGCGGCTTGGAGGCCGGCGAAGCTGCAGCTCCGGCAGGAGAAGGGTCCTTGGTTGCGCTTCGGGTGGCCAGTAAGCAGGTGTATGATCGGCCGGCGTTGAGTGCGTGGTCGGTGCTGGTGTGGTAGTGGCGGCGGGCATTGTGGCATTTGGGGGCCCAAGGGAGTCTGGCACTGGGCGCAGTCCAGGCGCGGACGAGCGCAGGCAAGTTTGCATTCGGTGCGCTTTCGGCACGGCGGCCATTAGAAGGGGAGGTGGGAGGGAGGAGCAGCTGGGAGACGGGAGCAGGATGAATGGGCAAGCAGGGGTAGGGGCCGCAGGGGACGCAGCGGCGGGGAGGGGAGAGGTAGGCTGGAATGCTGGAGGGCCACAGAGCAAAAAAGAGGCGGAAGCAAAGAATACAAAGAAAAGGAATACAACAGTGGGCACAAAATAATACAGCAGCAGAATACTAAAAAGTAATACAACAGTGGGTAACAGATACCGCAAAAAGTAATACAACAGCAGGCAAATAACAGGCAAAAAGGAACAGAGCGAGCACACAGATACTTACGGCTCACCACTGGGCCACCAGGGATGAGGCGCAGGTGGGAGCCTGCAGGTGGTGGAGGATCTTGAACTCGCGGCAGCAGCGAGATCAGGGACATGGGCACAGACAGGTAGAGATGTGCGGCGTGGGGAGCAACCTGTCTGAATCAGGGTCAAGGGTCGCTCCTATATCTCACTCTTGATTCATGGCTCTTTATTCAACCATCAGCCACTCTCGGCTCCTTTATCTCACATTGATTCCACCTCATGGCTCTTTAATCCACCCCAGACACTCTCGGCTCCTTTATCTCACTCTTGATTCCACCTCATGGCTCTTTAATCCACCTTGAAACCAAGGAGAGGGGCTCGTAAAGTCCAATAGAGACAGAGCACCATAAATAGTTATATAAAACAAGTTTTCCCTATGGACTCTTCTTTTCACTTTATCAGTCATACACACCACACTCACAGGTTTGGAGCCACCAACAGGACAATATGCTGCCTGTTTGTTACAAATGTATTCAATATCAGACAAATAATTAAAAACACAGGAGATCATAAATATCTCAAATTGAATCAAATCATTTGATATCACAATATCTAAAATTTCATTACATAAACATCATTACCAATACACATTTTAAAATCATATTCCTAACTAAGTGTATATAACAAAACACAGTAAAACAATATCAAAATCAATAAAACCTCATACGGAAGGAAAACAAAACCAAGGCCATAGGTTTCGGCCCTTGCAGTGTTAATCTGCGTTGTGCTAAGACCACAGGAAGAGACCAAGGGTTTAATAATTCTGCTCTGTGTCCTGCTTCAGATTTAACCTCAATTAGGCATCGACGCGTTTCGGTGGAGTTTTGTTATTTTCTTCCACCTTCTTCAGGACAATTTACAATAGAGATCCTTCCTCTCTTTCTGCTTTCAATAAAATCTAACAAAAAACATATTACAGTCAGTACCCTTTCGGGCAAATAATACAATTAAAAGCATCTGTAACGATACACTTCTTCTACCTTTATCTGACATATGTAAGACAATTCATTCAGCATCACTATGACATTTATTTTGAGTAAAACCCACAAATATTTATCACATTAATCCTTCTTCACATTCTTGTTATAAATCCTAAGGGGTTCCAAATACTCATCATTCTATCGCGCAGACATACTTATTCTTATTGTCTGATAAGCAATTCTGATCACCAACATCTGATAAAATGTATTAGTTAGAGTCCCTGATTCGTTTCCATAACCGGATCTAGATCTCCCGATTCAAATTCACAATCTTATTAAGACATGACTCCATTAAGCCTTCTATATCTAAATGAACAAGTTTTTAGAGCCCACTTATATCGGTCCTCATATAGTGTTCCATATTAATGTCCAACCCTTCCCCTATCAATGTTTAGGGTACTCATTTTCTTTCATTGATATATCACCTTATTCTTTATAGTGTGTCGGTTAGACAATGCCCCTATAGTGCTTCCATATTGCGATCCTTAGACCATTTGTTGTAGGATCTCAATTAACAAAGAGAGAATAGGGATGACGCTTTCCAACATTATACCGACAAAAAATCAATGTGGCCCAATCTTCACTGGCAACTGCAAACACAACAATGATGGACAGAATGTGGATTAATGTCCCACATTCACCCCAGTCCAAAGATCTGGGCCCAAATCCATCGTTTTTCCACTCCACACCACCCTGGGTTAGACAATGGCGATATGCAAATCAGCGCTGACCCTGTGCCCCATGGGAACAGTCCAGTCCGAAATACAAAAGCCATGTCCTTCCCAGAACGGAATCAAGCATCCGAGGACCGGCCCGGTTTTGAGGTAACACCTCTCATCAGCCCGGCTAGCTTGACTCCAGTGGTGTGGAGTGCCTGGGACTCACGTCTGAGCATCCCCAGTACACTTAGAGCGGTAACTGCAAACACAACAATGATGGACAGAATGTGGATCAATGTCACACATTCACCCCAGTCCAAAGATCTGGGCCCAAATCCATAGTTTTTCCACTCCACACCACCCTGGGTTAGACAATGGCGATATGCAAATCAGCGCTGACCCTGTGCCCCATGGGAACAGTCCAGTCCGAACTACAAAAGCCATGTCCTTCCCAGAACGGAATCAAGCATCCGAGGACCGGCCCGGTTTCGAGGTAACACCTCTCATCAGCCCGGCTAGCTTGACTCCAGTGGTGTGGAGTGCCTGGGACTCACGTCTGAGCATCCCCAGTACACTTAGAGCGGTAACTGCAAACACAACAATGATGGACAGAATGTGGATCAATGTCACACATTCACCCCAGTCCAAAGATCTGGGCCCAAATCCATCGTTTTTCCACTCCACACCACCCTGGGTTAGACAATGGCGATATGCAAATCAGCGCTGACCCTGTGCCCCATGGGAACAGTCCAGTCCGAACTACAAAAGCCATGTCCTTCCCAGAACGGAATCAAGCATCCGAGGACCGGCCCAGTTTCGAGGTAACACCTCTCATCAGCCCGGCTAGCTTGACTCCAGTGGTGTGGAGTGCCTGGGACACACGTCTGAGCATCCCCAGTACACTTAGAGCGGTAACTGCAAACACAACAATGATGGACAACGATGGATTTGGGCCCAGATCTTTGGACTGGGGTGAATGTGTGACATTGATCCACATTCTGTCCATCATTGTTGTGTTTGCAGTTACCGCTCTAAGTGTACTGAGGATGCTCAGACGTGAGTCCCAGGCACTCCACACCACTGGAGTCAAGCTAGCCGGGCTGATGAGAGGTGTTACCTCGAAACCGGGCCGGTCCTCGGATGCTTGATTCCGTTCTGGGAAGGACATGGCTTTTGTAGATCGGACTGGACTGTTCCCATGGGGCACAGGGTCAGCGCTGATTTGCATATCGCCATTGTCTAACCCAGGGTGGTGTGGAGTGGAAAAACGATGGATTTGGGCCCAGATCTTTGGACTGGGGTGAATGTGTGACATTGATCCACATTCTGTCCATCATTGTTGTGTTTGCAGTTACCGCTCTAAGTGTACTGGGGATGCTCAGACGTGAGTCCCAGGCACTCCACACCACTGGAGTCAAGCTAGCCGGGCTGATGAGAGGTGTTACCTCGAAACTGGGCCGGTCCTCGGATGCTTGATTCCGTTCTGGGAAGGACATGGCTTTTGTAGTTCGGACTGGACTGTTCCCATGGGGCACAGGGTCAGCGCTGATTTGCATATCGCCATTGTCTAACCCAGGGTGGTGTGGAGTGGAAAAACGATGGATTTGGGCCCAGATCTTTGGACTGGGGTGAATGTGTGACATTGATCCACATTCTGTCCATCATTGTTGTGTTTGCAGTTACCGCTCTAAGTGTACTGGGGATGCTCAGACGTGAGTCCCAGGCACTCCACACCACTGGAGTCAAGCTAGCCGGGTTGATGAGAGGTGTTACCTCGAAACCGGGCCGGTCCTCGGATGCTTGATTCCGTTCTGGGAAGGACATGGCTTTTGTAGTTCGGACTGGACTGTTCCCATGGGGCACAGGGTCAGCGCTGATTTGCATATCGCCATTGTCTAACCCAGGGTGGTGTGGAGTGGGAAAACGATGGATTTTGGCCCAGATCTTTGGACTGGGGTAAATGTTTGACATTGATCCACATTCTGTCCATCATTGTTGTGTTTGCAGTTACCGCTCTAAGTGTACTGGGGATGCTCAGACGTGAGTCCCAGGCACTCCACACCACTGGAGTCAAGCTAGCCGGGCTGATGAGAGGTGTTACCTCGAAACCGGGCCGGTCCTCGGATGCTTGATTCCGTTCTGGGAAGGACATGGCTTTTGTAGTTCGGACTGGACTGTTCCCATGGGGCACAGGGTCAGCGCTGATTTGCATATCGCCATTGTCTAACCCAGGGTGGTGTGGAGTGGAAAAACGATGGATTTGGGCCCAGATCTTTGGACTGGGGTGAATGTGTGACATTGATCCACATTCTGTCCATCATTGTTGTGTTTGCAGTTACCGCTCTAAGTGTACTGGGGATGCTCAGACGTGAGTCCCAGGCACTCCACACCACTGGAGTCAAGCTAGCCGGGCTGATGAGAGGTGTTACCTCGAAACCGGGCCGGTCCTCAGATGCTTGATTCCGTTCTGGGAAGGACATGGCTTTTGTAGTTCGGATTGGACTGTTCCCATGGGGCACAGGGTCAGCGCTGATTTGCATATCGCCATTGTCTAACCCAGGGTGGTGTGGAGTGGAAAAACGATGGATTTGGGCCCAGATCTTTGGACTGGGGTGAATGTGTGACATTGATCCACATTCTGTCCATCATTGTTGTGTTTGCAGTTACCGCTCTAAGTGTACTGGGGATGCTCAGACGTGAGTCCCAGGCACTCCACACCACTGGAGTCAAGCTAGCCGGGCTGATGAGAGGTGTTACCTCGAAACCGGGCCGGTCCTCGGATGCTTGATTCCGTTCTGGGAAGGACATGGCTTTTGTAGTTCGGACTGGACTGTTCCCATGGGGCACAGGGTCAGCGCTGATTTGCGTATCGCCATTGTCTAACCCAGGGTGGTGTGGAGTGGAAAAACGATGGATTTGGGCCCATATCTTTGGACTGGGGAGAATGTGTGACATTGATCCACATTCTGTCCATCATTGTTGTGTTTGCAGTTACCGCTCTAAGTGTACTGGGGATGCTCAGACGTGAGTCCCAGGCACTCCACACCACTGGAGTCAAGCTAGCCAGGCTGATGAGAGGTGTTACCTCGAAACCGGGCCGGTCCTCGGATGCTTGATTCCGTTCTGGGAAGGACATGGCTTTTGTAGTTCGGACTGGACTGTTCCCATGGGGCACAGGGTCAGCGCTGATTTGCATATCGCCATTGTCTAACCCAGGGTGGTGTGGAGTGGAAAAACGATGGATTTGGGCCCAGATCTTTGGACTGGGGTGAATGTGTGACATTTATCCACATTCTGTCCATCATTGTTGTGTTTGCAGTTACCAATCTTCACTGGCGCCACTATCGTCTATGGTGGCTTTAAAGATTATGTAATTCCATCTCACCTTAAATTAAAAAACCTCAATCAGTTCATTTTCTTCGTTTCCTCTGTATCCAGTCAAGTTATGGAGACAAAGGACCTTAAAAACAACCAGGGCACCGTTCTCCGACGTGCAGTTTGTCTAAAAGAAGGAAATTTCCTTATGTAATTATATTCAATGTAGTCAGTTGCCCTTAAAAGGTGAGCTCAGTCAATAGTGGCTTACCTTGAACTACTTATTTCAACCGAACTGTTACTTCCCAGTTTTTCTTGTTTCAATGGTCGGGACACTCATTTATTCCATCTGTACAAATTATGTTTTCAATTTTCTTCAAAATACCAGGGCTATTAAATAAAATACAATATAAATACCAAAGGTAGCCCATTTTTTAAAAAAAATTCAAAGACCTTTCACCTCTACTGCTTATCTTTGCTCACTAGAGAAAGAGATTATCAAGTTTTACCTCCCTTTAGCATAGATGCCTGTTGGTTACATTAAGGCAATACTACACTTTTCTATTTTTATCTAAGACTAGCTTGGTTTACCAACGTCTAGGGATAGTCCATCCCCTGCTGCTGCCCAAGCGGCCTCCTTCGGTAGCGAAAAATACACATTTCTTTTTAACAGCTCCCTGCCCCACATCTTAATTTTCCCGAGGGGATGGTGACACTAACACTTATGTAAAAGAATGAAACTCCCGCTGCCCGCACTCAACTTATGCCCTAACTGCTTGTGAGTTCAACCCCCACCTTATCACATTTGGGGCCTCTCTTATAGGCAATCCCCTTGCCTCTATTGCTCCTGGAGACTCGCATCCACCCCCAGACACTCTCTGCTCCTTTATCTCACTCTTGATTCCACCTTGTGCCTCTTTAATCCACCCCCAGACACTCTTGGCTCCTTTATCTCACTCTTGATTCCACCTCGTGGCTCTTTAATCTACTCCCAGACACTCTCGGCTCCTTTATCTCACTCTTGATTCTACCTCGTGGCTCTTTAATCTACTCCCAGACACTCTTGGCTCCTTTCTCTCACTCTTGATTCCATCTCATGGCTCTTTCATCCACCTCCAGACACTCCTGGCTCCTTTATCTCACTCTTGATTCCACCTCATGGCTCTTTAATCAACCCCCAGATACTCTCGGCTCCTTTATCTCACTCTTGATTCCACCTTGTGGCTCTTTAATCCACCCCTGACACTCTTGGCTCCTTTATCTCACTCTTGATTCCACCTCGTGGCTGTTTAATCCACCCTAGATGCTCTCAGCTACTTTATCTCACTCTTAATTCCACCTCGTGGCTCTTTAATCCACCCCAGACACTCTCGGCTCCTTTATCTAACTCTTCATTCCACCTCGTGGCTCTTCAAACCACCCCAGACACTCTCGGCTCCTTTATCTCACTCTTGATTCCATCTTATGGTTCTTTAATCCACCCCAGACACTCTCGGCTCGTTTATCTCACTCTTCATTCCACCTCATGGCTCTTTAATCCACTCCAGATGCTCCTGGCTCCTTTATCTCACTCTTGATTCTACCTCATGGCTCTTTAATCAACCCCCAGATACTCTTGGCTCCTTTATCTCACTCTTGATTCCACCTTGTGGCTCTTTAATCCACCCCATACACTCCTGGCTCCTTTATCTCCCTCTTGATTCTACCTCATGGCTCTTTAATCCACCCCAGACACTCTTGGCTCCTTTATCTCACTCTTGATTCCACCTCCTGGCTGTTTAATCCACCCCAGACGCTCTCAGCTACTTTATCTCACTCTTAATTCCACCTTGTGGCTCTTTAATCCACCCCAGACACTCTCGGCTCCTTTATCTAACTCTTCATTCCACCTCGTGGCTCTTCAAACCACCCCAGACACTCTCGGCTCCTTTATCTCACTCTTGATTCCACCTTGTGGCTCTTTAATCCACCCCAGATACTCTCGGCTCCTTTATCTCACTCTTGATTCCACCTTGTGGCTCTTTAATCCACCCCATACACTCCTGGCTCCTTTATCTCCCTATTGATTCTACCTCATGGCTCTTTAATCCACCACAGACACTCTTGGCTCCTTTATTTCACTCTTGATTCCACCTTGTGGCTCTTTAATCCACCCCTGACACTCTTGGCTCCTTTATCTCACTCTTGATTCCACCTCGTGGCTGTTTAATCCACCGCAGACGCTCTCAGCTACTTTATCTCACTCTTAATTCCACCTCGTGGCTCTTTAATCCACCCCAGACACTCTCGGCTCCTTTATCTAACTCTTCATTCCACCTCGTGGCTCTTCAAACCACCCCAGACACTCTCGGCTCCTTTATCTCACTCTTGATTCTACCTCGTGGCTCTTTAATCCACCCCAGACACTCTCGGCTCCTTTATCTCACTCTTGATTCCATCTTATGGTTCTTTAATCCACCTCAGACACCCTCGGCTCGTTTATCTCACTCTTCATTCCACCTCATGGCTCTTTAATCCACTCCAGACACTCTCGGCCCGTTTATCTCACTCTTGATTCCACCTCATGGCTCTTTAATGCACCCCAGATGCTCCTGGCTCCTTTATCTCACTCTTGATTTCATCTCATGGCTCTTTAATCCACCCCCAGATACTCTTGGCTCCTTTATCTCACTCTTGATTCCACCTTGTGGCTCTTTAATCCACTCCATACACTCCTGGCTCCTTTATCTCCCTCTTGATTCTACCTCATGGCTCTTTAATCCACCCAGACACTCTTGGCTCCTTTATCTCACTCTTGATTCCACCTCGTGGCTGTTTAATCCATCCCAGACGCTCTCAGCTACTTTATCTCACTCTTAATTCCACCTTGTGGCTCTTTAATCCACCCCAGACACTCTCGGCTCCTTTTTCTAACTCTTCATTCCACCTCGTGGCTCTTCAAACCACCCCAGACACTCTCGGCTCCTTTATCTCACTCTTGATTCTACCTCGTGGCTCTTTAATCCACCCCAGACACTCTCGACTCCTTTATCTCACTCTTGATTCCATCTTATGGTTCTTTAATCCACCCCAGACACTCTCGGCTCGTTTATCTCATTCTTGATTCCACCTCATGGCTCTTTAATCCACCCCAGATGCTCTTGGCTCCTTTATCTCACTCTTGATTCCACCTCGTGGCTCTTTAATCCACCCCAGATGCTCTTGGCTCCTTTATCTCACTCTTGATTCTACCTCATGGCTCTTTAATCCACCCCAGATGCTCTTGGCTCCTTTATCTCACTCTTGATTTCATCTCATGGCTCTTTAATCCACCCCCAGATACTCTTGGCTCCTTTATCTCACTCTTGATTCCACCTTGTGGCTCTTTAATCCACTCCATACACTCCTGGCTCCTTTATCTCCCTCTTGATTCTACCTCATGGCTCTTTAATCCACCCAGACACTCTTGGCTCCTTTATCTCACTCTTGATTCCACCTCGTGGCTGTTTAATCCATCCCAGACGCTCTCAGCTACTTTATCTCACTCTTAATTCCACCTTGTGGCTCTTTAATCCACCCCAGACACTCTCGGCTCCTTTTTCTAACTCTTCATTCCACCTCGTGGCTCTTCAAACCACCCCAGACACTCTCGGCTCCTTTATCTCACTCTTGATTCTACCTCGTGGCTCTTTAATCCACCCCAGACACTCTCGACTCCTTTATCTCACTCTTGATTCCATCTTATGGTTCTTTAATCCACCCCAGACACTCTCGGCTCGTTTATCTCATTCTTGATTCCACCTCATGGCTCTTTAATCCACCCCAGATGCTCTTGGCTCCTTTATCTCACTCTTGATTCCACCTCGTGGCTCTTTAATCCACCCCAGATGCTCTTGGCTCCTTTATCTCACTCTTGATTCTACCTCATGGCTCTCTAATCCACCCCAGATGCTCTTGGCTCCTTTATCTCACTCTTGATTCCACCTCATGGCTCTTTAATCCACCACCAGCCACTCTCGGCTCCTTTATCTCACTTGTGTAGGTTCCTGCTTTCCCCCTTTGTTGGTTCCCTCCCTCCCTGTTTGTATATTGCTAACTAGGACACAGGCTTGTGTCCCACTTTATGTATTGTTTTGTTAAAACTGTCTAATATTATTGATCAAGTAAAAATTAGACCTCTGTCCGGCTGGACTTGTCCCCAAAATATAGTTGCTATTGAGTTTATATTCTTTTAAGAAATTAATCCTTGTTCTAGGGACCACTGTTGTTTAAAATGGAGATTGAGAAAGGCAGGATGTGTACCTCAATCTCCAGAGCCTCTACCTTCATATCTGGAGATTGAGAGTGGCAGGACCTGCAGCTCACCTTCCAGAGCCTCAACCTTCATATACGGAGAATGGAGGGTCAGGACCCGCACCTCACCCTGCAGAGCCTCCGCCTTTTTGTCTGGAGATCGAGAGCGGCAGGGCCCATGCTCGCCCTGCAGAGCCTCCACCTTCATGTCTGGAGATCGAGAGGGGCAGGACCTGCGCTTACCCTGCAGAGCCTCCACCCTCATGTCTTCAGATTGAGGGGACGGGACCCGCACTCGTCCCGCATAGCCTCCACCTTCATGTCTGGAGATCGAGAGGGGTGGGACCCACTCTCGCCCCTGAGAGCCACCGCCTTCTCCTACCTTGCAGACAAGACCTGGAACACCCTCCCGACCCACCTACGGCAGACCCAAGACCTACTCGCCTTCAGAAGACTCCTCAAGACCTGGCTCTTCGAGCAGTAGCGGCACCCCCATCCCCTCAGCACCCCGCCCACCACCGGCCCATTGGCCGAGCCGCTCCCGCCGCCCAGCTGACCCGCCCTCTCGTCCCCCTTCTTAAGGGGACAGCAAGGAGTGCTCGGGAGTGACCACTGCGCCTCTCACCAGGCCTGGTCACCCCATTGCTCCTCCTGCCGCCTCCCGCTCCTGCCTGCTCCTGCCTGCCAGCCTTGCCGCCTTTTTTCGCCGCAGACGCCCCCCTGACCCACCGAGCGGCCCAGCCTCAGCAGAGCCGCCCACTCGCCAGTTTCCCACCGCAGCTCGCCACAGGCCCCTCCCACCACCGGCCCATTGGCCGAGCCGCTCCCGCCGCCCAGCTGACCCGCCCTCTTATCCCCCTTCTTATGACGCCCCCTGAGCGACCACGCAGCGGACGCGCGCAGCGGGAGCACCGAATGAGCGCCGAAGGTGCGCCAAAGGTAAGCCCGTCTGCGCCCGTCCGTGCCTGGACCGCGCCCAGCGCTAGGACCCCTGGCCCCCGCAGACCCCAGCCCACCTGTCGGACGTACGACGCCGCCACCCTCAACGCACTCAACGCCGGCCGAATCCCAGGATGCTACCGAGCCACCCCGAGACGCACCCACGGACCCTTCTGCTGCAACGTCTGCAAGGTCACCTGCATCCGGACCAGCACTACTCCTGCACCAACCAAGACCAAGACGAGCAACAGCAGCAGCCACCTGAAATGCATCCTGCTCAACACCCGCTCCATCCACAGACACGCCATCGAGCTCTGGAACCTGCTCGACACAACCTCACCAGACATCGCCTTCCTCACGGAAACCTGGATGAACGCCTCTTCAGCGCCCGCCATCGCCATCGCCATCCCAGACGGCTACAAGATCTTCCGAAGGGACCGCATCAACCAGACCGGAGGAGGCATCGCCATCATCCACAGGAACACCATCCGCATCACGACCAACACCGACGACACCCTCGCACCCGCCGAGCACCTGCACTTCCAGGTCCACATCAACCCCAAGACCACCCTCAGAGGCACCCTCATCTACAGACCCCCGGGACCACGCACACAATTCAGCGAAGACATCGCCGACTTCATCAGCCCGCACGCCCTCCCCTCCGCTGACTACATCCTCCTCGGGGACCTCAACTTCCACCTGGAGAACAACAACGACCGCAACACCACCACCCTGCTGGACAACCTCGCCAACCTGGGACTCAAGCAGCTGGTGACCACCCCCACCCACTACGCCAGACACACACTCGACCCCGTCTTCTCATCCTGCAAGGACATCGCCTTCAGCCACGCCACTGGACTCCACTGGACGGACCACAGCTGCGTCCACTTCAGCTTCAGAAGGACCACGATCCACCACCACCAGCAACAGGTTGCACGCAGAAGCTGGAACAAGATCACAGCCGACCAGCTCGCGACTTCCCTGAGCAAGAACCCACCCACCAGCTCAACGAACCCAAGCCAGGCGGCCACCAACCTCGCGAAGTGGATCAGCAACTGCGCAGACGACCTCGCCCCTCTGAAGACCCCGCCGAGCAGACCCGGTAGCAAGAAAGCCCCATGGTTCAACGACGAACTCAAGAGCTCCAAGAAGAACTGCCGAGCCCTCGAGAGAACATGGCGCAGAGACCCAACACCGGGCAACATGACTGCCCTCAAGCGCGCCACCCAAAAACACCACCAACTCATCCACGCCACCAAGAAAACCGCATTCAATGAACGACTGGACAACCACGCACACAACAGCAAGGAACTCTTCAACATCATTAAAGAGCTCTCCAACCCCAACGCCGGTAACAACGACATCACCCCTTCGCAAGACCTCTGCAACTCCCTCGCCTCCTACTTCCACAACAAGATCGCGGACATACACAACAGCTTCAGCACGCAACCGACACATGCCACGACGAACCACCGCCCCCCACCACCACCCTCCACGCCTGGACCCCGATCAGCACCGAAGACACCGTCCGCACGATGAACTCCATCCACTCCGGATCTCCTACCGACCCCTGCCCTCACCACGTCTTCAACAAGGCCGACGCTGTCATCGCACCCCACCTGCGGGACATCATCAACACCTCCTTCGACACCGCAACCTTCCCGGAGAGCTGGAAGCACGCCGAACTCAGCGCTCTACTAAAGAAACCATCAGCCGACCCCACCGACCTCAAGAACTACCGCCCCATCTCGCTGCTCCCGTTTCCTGCTAAAGTCATCGAGAAGACCGTCAACAAGCAGCTGGCCGCCTTCCTCGAAACGAACGGATCCCTCGACCTCTCGCAGTCCGGCTTCCGGGCCAACCACAGCACCGAGACCGCCCTGATCACAGCCACCGATGACATCCGAGCACTGCTTGAAATGGAGAAACAGCAGCCCTCATCCTCCTAGACCTCTCCGCGGCTTTCGACACTGTCTGCCACTGTACACTAGTGCAGCGACTCAGCAGCGTCGGAATCCAGGAGAAGGCACTGGAGTGGATCATCTCCTTCCTCGCCGGAAGGACACAGAGAGTCCGCCTCCCCCGTTCAGATCTGAAGCCACCGAAGTCATCTGCGGCGTTGCTCAAGGCTCCTCGCTCAGTCCAACCCTCTTTAACGTCTACATGAGCCCCCTCGCAGACATCGCATGCCAGCACAACCTCAACATCATCTCCTACGCCGACGACACCCAGCTGATTCTCTCCCTCACCAACGACCCCGCCACCGCCAGAGCCAACCTTCATGAAGGCATGAAGGAGGTATCCGAATGGATGAAGAACAGCCGCCTGAAACTGAACTCGGACAAGACGGAAGTCCTCATCCTGGGATCCTCACTCTCCGCCTGGGACGACTCCTGGTGGCCCCCCACCCTAGGCAGCGCACCCAAACCAACAGACCACGCACGCAACCTGGGCTTTGTCCTGGACTCCTCCCTCTCCATGACCAGACAGGTCAACGCCGTCTCCTCGTCGTGCTTCAACATCCTGCGCATGCTACGTAAGATCTTCCGGTGGATCCCCACCGAGACCAGGAAGACGGTCACCCAGGCCCTCGTCACCAGCCGTCTGGACTACGGCAACTCCCTCTACGCCGGAACCACCGCCAAACTCCAGAAGAGACTCCAGCGGATCCAGAACGCCTCAGCTTGCCTCATCCTGGACATCCCCCGTCGCAGCCACATCTCCGGACACCTGAGAGACCTGCACTGGCTCCCGGTCAACAAGAGAATCACCTTCCGACTCCTCACCCACGCACACAAAGCCCTACACAACCAAGGCCCAGGATACCTCAACAGCGCCTCAACTTCTACGCTCCCAAACGCCAGCTTTGATCGACCGGCCACGCCCTCGCCGCCGTCCCCCGCATCCGAAGAGCCACCACAGGGGGACGGTCCTTCTCCTACCTCGCCGCCAAGACATGGAACTCCCTCCCGACCCACCTCCGCCTGACCCAGGACCACCTCGCCTTCAGGAAGCGACTCAAGACCTGGCTGTTCGAGCAGTAGCGGACCCCACTCCCCCAGCGCCTTGAGACCCTCTGGGTGAGTAGTGCGCTATATAAATGCTTTGATTGATTGATTGATTGAGACCCTCACGGGTGAGTTGCGCACTTTATAAGTACTCTGATTGATTGATTGATTCATGTCTGGAGATCGAGAGGGGTGGGACCCGCGCTCACCCTGCAGAGCCTACACCTTCATGTCTGCAGATTGAGAGGGGCAGGACCCGCACCTCACCCTCCAGAGCTTCCACCTTCATGCCTGGAGATTGGGAGTGGCAAGACCTGTGCCTCACCCTGCCCAGCCTCCACCTTCATGTCTGGAGATCGAGAGGGGCAGGACCCGCGCTTGCCCTGCAGAGCCTCCACCTTCATGTCTGCAGATTGAGGGGGCGGGACCCGCACCTCACCCTGCAGAGCCTCCACCTTCATGTCCAGAGATTTAGGTGGCGGGACACATGCCTCACCCTCCAGAGCCTCCACCTTTATGTACGCAGAATTGAGGGGCAGGAACCGCACCCCACTCTGCAGAGCCTCCACCTTCCAGTCTGGAGATCGAGAGGGGCAAGACCCACGCTTGACCTGCAGAGCCTCCAACTTCATGTCTGCAGACTGAGGGGGCAGGAACCACGCTTGCCCCTTAGAGCCTCCACCTTCATGTCTGGAGATCGAGAGGTGCGGAACCCGAGCTCGCCCTGCAGAGCCTCCACCTTAATGTCTGGAGATCAAGAGGGCGGGAACCACGCTCGCCCTGCAGAGCCTCCACCTTCATGTCTGGACATTGAGAGGGGCAATACCCATACCTCCACCTCCAGAGCCTCCACCTTCATGTCTTGCAATTGAGAAGGGCATGACCCAGGCCTCCACATGCAGAGCCTGCACCTTTATGTCTGGTGATTGAGGGGGGCGGGACTCGCATCTCACCCTCCAGAGCCTCAGCCTTCATGTCTAGACATTGAGAGAGGCAGGACGTGTACCTCAATCTCCAGAGTCTCTACATTTATATCTAGAGATTTAGAGGGGCAGGACCAGCAGCTCACCCTCCAGAGACTCCACCTTCATGTCTGGAGATTGAGAGGGGCGTGACCCGCGCTCGCCCTGCAGAGCCTCCACCTTCATGTCTAGAGATTGAGAGGGGCAAGACCTGTGCCTCACCCTGCAGAGACACCACCTTCATGCCTTGAGATTGAGAGGAGCGGCACCCACACCCCAACCTGCAGAGCCTCCACCTTCGTGTCTGTAGATTGAGAGGACAAGACCAGTGCCTCACCCTGCAGGGCCACCACCTTCATGTCTGGAGATTGAGAGTGGCAGGAGCCGCACCTCACCCTGCAGAGCCTCCACCTTAATTTCTAGAGATTGAAAGGGGCATAGGAGCTCCTTCCAGCTGCCAATGGAGGTGGTTGATGTAATTTTGTCAGCTTATTGTCCCCCCCACCTAGTCAGTCTATTCTGGAAGGTAAAACTCATACATCGTCTGGAGTGTTGATAATAACATGGACCCTTCAAAGGCTCTCCTTTCAGAAAGTTTCCATTGTGCTCTGTCACTGGTCCTGCGGAGTTCTGCAGTAGATGAAGGATACATTGCTGCCCTGTCCAGCATGCCTCATACAATCTCCATTCATATCCTGATTTTTAAGGGCCTGGCACATATCTTTGCACCTATTCCCTTTTTCATGTGTCAATGGTCTTTGTTGGACTTGGCCCTTTTTGCAGGCTCATCCCTAAACTTTTTGCCTTTCTCCTAGCCTTTTTGCTGACATGGTGTTGGTGGTTTTAGGACTCTGGGCACTTTAGCACTGCTGTCCAGTGTAAAGTGCGTGTGCTCTCTGTGTTACCTATGGGAAGATTGGTCTACACCGATTTGGCCTATTTAATATACCTGTCAGTCCCTTGTAAAGTGGTATCTCATATACCCAGGGCTGGTAAATCAAATGCTAATGGTGGGCTTGCAGCGCTGATTGTGCCACCCACCAAAGTAGCCTTTCAAACCTATCTCAGGCCTCTGCCATTGCAGGGCCTGTGCGCGCAGTGTTACTGCCGCTGTGACGTGGCACCTAAAGTGTGTGCCATGTCTTTGACACCCCTTTTACTATATGTCAGTCACCCCAAAGGTAGGCCCTAGCTAGCCCTATGGGCAGGGTGCATTGTAGGTAAAAGGTAGGACATGTACTTTAAGTGAGTGACATGTCCTGGTAGTGACAAACAGCCATTTTGGTTTCTCACTACTGTGAGGTTGCCCTCCCTTAGGAATGCATTGGGGATTCCCTGATAAGTGTTTCAGTGGCAATTCTTGATATGAGAGGAGCAGTGTAGTCAAGTTTGGTATATTTGGAATAGGGATAACAAATGCTATGCAATGGTGTGACCGGATTTACTATAACAATTTTAGAAACGCCACTTTTAGAAGTTGCCATTTCTGGGTGCTATGTGTCTGCCTGCCTGATATGAATTGCATATCTGGCTTTTGAGTGACAGGGGCTGGGAGGTGTGTGCAGATCCAGGAGGGGCAGGGTGAGTCAGCGCTGGGCTGAATAGGATATCGGCATTTGGAGTAGTAGGAGTAGTAGTCCCCTGACCCTGAATAGGATTGTGCCTGCCCTAGTGAATGCTGGCTCGGCCCCACGTTGGTGTGTCTGATGGCCGAGCCCCCATCTCCCAAAGAAGGGTGTGAGCACTGTAAACAGAGAGCTCCAGAACCAGTTCTGGCTGGTCCCCCCAAGCCCTGTGCTTTGCTGACAAAGAGATGTGTAGTATAAATATAGGGGCTGTGACCCCATGAAAAGTTGTGTATTTTGTGCTTCTTTGGGACCTGTTGCTGCTGGGCCCCAGGTGGAACCCCCACAAGGGCATGCGTGGGCAGAGCTTTGTCCCTTGAGGAAATCTTTGTGGGGGCTTAAGTGCCTTGTGAGCGATGTGACGATCTCCTTCATTCTCCCAGGATAGGAGAACCTTTGGTTGCAGGCAGCGCTGGGCTGCCTGCAGGAAGAGAGCGGGATCCCAGCCTGCGTTTGTGTGTGTCTTGAGACGGGGACCACCCTGCCTTTATTCTGTTTGCGGGAGCCTACCCCGCTGATTTATGCTTAAACACCAGGAGCCCACCCTGCATCAGTGCCTTTAGAGTGGGGACACACCTCGCAATTACCTTTATTTACTGCGGGAGCCCACCCCACGTTTCAAGGGAAGAGCGGGTGACCACCCCACAATGGCTTTATCTGAAGCGGGTGCCCACGCCGCACTTGGCCGAGAGAAGACCGGAACCACCATGGCCCGGAAGCCAGGCAACTTGCCCGGTCGGGGGTGTGTCATCCAGAGACATCGGCGCCCGGTCAGATTAGATTACATCCTTACATCTCACTCTATTCTCCACATGTGCTCAATAGAAAAACATAGACGAATCATATCGTATCACAATCCCTTGGGTCTAGAGGGGAAACAAGGGTTAACAAAGATACGATTAGTTGGACGTTTGATCGCTCTCTACTTTCTAATGACGAATATTGCAAACACATGAGGCATTGGATCCCCCAATTTATTAAGGAGAATTTGGACAATACCAGGATAGAAGTGGTCTGGGATGCACTCAAGGCCGCAATCAGGGGAGAAGCAATGAGCTTTTCGCTAGCTTGTAATAGGGAAAAACGCCAATTATTGGATCTTTTACAATAGCAATTGGCAGCTGCAGAGAAAAACTTGATCATAGTATATAGAGATGGGGAGCACCCTACAGAAGCACTGGCGAAAATAATTTCAGCCAAATCATTAGTTATAGAAGTAATCGCCCATAGGGCAGCAGATAGTATGGAGACTTGGAGAAAAGAAGTGTACGAGTGTAGTGAACAAGTCGGACACCATCTTGCAATCAGGGTCAGACAAAAAGCCACAAAAAATACTATTACGGCAGTGAAAGATACCTCCCAGGCCATAATTACAGACCCAGAAGGTATACGCAATGAATTTTTAACATATTATCAAAACCTATATCAAGAAACTACCAAAGCCTACCCAGACAATATTATGACTTACCTTAATCTAATTCCAAAAGAACAATTATCTTCAGATGACCAGGCCCAACTTGGGGACCCCCCTCAATGGGTTGACGCTCTGCTGTGTATTAACAGTCTCCCTAATGGCAAGACAACAGGCCTAGACAGTATTCCAGCAGAGTTTTATTAAAAAAAAAATCTACAGAAATAAAAGAAGCCATTTTTCCTTCGTTTGTACATTTTTTTAAGGTGGGAAGACCACCAGAATCATGGTCGCAAGCAAAAATAATTGTTTTTCTTAAAAAACATAAATCAGCACTAGACCCTGCATCTTATCGGCCAATCACATTAATAAATGCGGATAGCAAAATTTACTCCAAAATATTAGCGACCAGATTAACAGGGGTAATTCATAAAGTAATATCCCCAAGGCAACATGGATTCATCCCGGAACATGGTAAAACAGATCACATAAGAAGAACCATCTCACTCTATGATGCAGCACAAATTTCTGGAAATCCCATGGCACTCATTTTACTCAACGCTGAGAAAGCCTACGACAGAGTTTCCTGGCCTTGTCTTTGGGAGTCTCTGTCGAGGGTTGGGATTGGCCAACATTTTATACAGGCATTTAAGATGCTGTATTTTCAACCAACCGCGTAATTATTCATAAATGGTACACATACTAACACCTTTAGAATAACTCAAGGCACACATCAGGGATGCCCTAGCTCACCTCTGCTATTTGCCATATATATGGACCCCTTCTTATGCACTCTGGAGTGAAATCAGAGGATTAGGCCGATAATCAGTCAAGCCTGGGAAACATAAGTATTGGTATATGCCGACGACATAGCGCTTGTAATATCCAACCCGATAGAATCTATGGCAGAGGTAGAGCGAGAGGCGATGAGATTTGGCCTTTTGGCCGGATATTCCCTAAATCGAAACAAAACCCAGATTATCTGTAAAAACGTGAACATGGGTGACGACGTGAGACAGGTAGGAAACGCCACTTATTGGGGGGTAGACATTACCGCCAATATCAAAAAGCTAGTCTAAGCAAATATCGACCCCATGATTGATAAAATAGAACCAGAACTGAGGCGACTACATAATCTGCATCTTTCAATAATCGGAAGATGTAATATAATCAAAAAGCTTTTTTCCCTAAGATCTTATATCTTATAAGAGCTATTCTATTAGAATTTAATCCCAAATGTATAAACAAGATCGAAGATATGTTTTCCCGGTTAATTTGGTTTTATGGGAAGCCAAAAAAGCATATAGGTTCTTTTCTCTACCATAGGATAGGGGTGGTTTGGCTCTACCAAACATTAAACTTTACTATTGGGCAATTACTTTTTTACACAATCACACCCTTTTCTCCCACAAGCCACTGGACGACTCACTTAACCATATCCACACACCTGTAGAACTAATAATGGGTAAACAGGCCTGTGGATGGGCCTGGAGATTCTTGAATGATTCGCACTACAAAAAGGTACATTATAAGACGCTGGCAGCAGGATATAAAACTATGAAGGCAGTCCGGAAGATGCTAGGATTGGGCCGTGGGAATTATTATACCCCGATCAGTAATAACTTTAACTTGCCCGGAATCTTTAAAGACCCCACAATCAGGAGATGGATTGACAAAGGCCTATCCAAGTTTGGAGATTTTTATTCTCTCACTGATATAATCACTTTTGAAAATCTTAAGGCACAATATGGATTAGAATGGAAAGATTTTTTTAAGTATTTACAAATACATGATTTTCTAAGCAATAAGGGTGAGGGCCCAATAGGATTCTTAAATATCTCCATTATAGATAAACTAAGACAGAATAATCAATCTATCGGAATGGTATATAATTAGCTTAACTCCCTGATGATGGATGACATGGGACATCGGGCTAGCAAATGGAAAGAAGAAATAGGCGTCTCAGAGGATTTATTTCAGTACTCCAGGACTGGGTCTGGGAGAGTTCTAATTAGGAAATAAAAGAATGCCTTTAGAATGCCGACTGGAACCAAACTTCCAATTCACAACGTCAAACCTATGTTTGGAATGCAGATTCTACATTTGGAATGCCTCCTGCACAAAACATAAAATGCCTTTTGAGGCTCAAGCAGCAGCTGTGTGTGGATATCTTAGGTTCATGTTGTTAGCTGACATGAGCAGGTTCTAGGGCTCCAGTTTCTTTGGGCACCTTGTCCTCCCAGGGTACAGAGAACCACCTTCTATTGAATTGATGTGTAAAATATTCTTGAAGCTGAGAGCGCTTTATTTTGTAACCCCTCCTCCAATACAAGATTGGTCGAAGTCTGACCAGGTCGGTAACCGATTTTCTACCCAAGTCGTACCTGAGGGGCAATAAAGTGCTTTTCGGGACGCCAGTAATCGAGCGGAAAAACTTATTTTCCGAGGTTTGTAATGCAGCCACCTTCTCAAAGCCCCATAACTCGGCACCATAAAGTGCAGAGCCAAGGGCTTTTGCTCATATACTTGCAAAGCAGGCTTAACAGGTTTCGTTAGAGACTTTCTGTGCTCGGAACTAATAGCACCTGATAGTTGCCTGTGCCTCAATGTAGCTATGTCTATATGATTACTCCACGAGTTCTTATTTGAGATTTGAATTCCTAAATAAGTAAAAGATTTCACCACTACTAAGGGTCATCCATTCATGATAATTTTGGATTTAAAGCTGGGATGGGGATTAAAAGTCATAAGTTTCGTTTTTGTCACATTAACCTCCAAACCAAGCTCGCAACAAAATAAATCAAAGATAGCTAGTGCTCGCTGCAGACCACTTGGAGTTTTTGATAAGATAAGCGTATCGTCAGCGAACATTAGTATTGGTATTTTAATACCAGCTAAAGAAGGGGCATCCAGTTCTGCCGTTACCATGAGAGATACGACTCCGTTTATATACAGTGTAAAAAGCGTTGGGGCCATTGAGCAGCCTTGCCGGACTCCCCATTCTACCGGGAAATCTGCTGTCTCCACTCCCTGACCCCCCCACTGTATTCTCGCAAATGTTGATTCATGGAGCCTCATTATTAAAGTCAGCAAATCATCAGGGACACCCAGGTTCCTGAGGGCAGACCACAACTTCAACCGCGGGACTAGGTCGAAGGCAGCCCGCAAGTCGACAAAAGCCGCTGATGTGATGCACTATTGGAATCACTGTGAACTCTGGAGCCTGCTCCCTACCTGAACTTGCATATGTGATGCACTATTGGAATCACTGTGAACTCTGGAGCCTGCTCCCTACCTAGAACTTGCACATGTGATGCACTATTGGAATCACTGTTAACTCTGGAGCCTGCTCCCTACCTGAACTTGCATATGTGATGCACTATTGGAATCACTGTGAACTCTGGAGCCTGCTCCCTACCTAGAACTTGCACATGTGATGCACTATTGGAATCACTGTTAACTCTGGAGCCTGCTCCCTACCTGAACTTGCATATGTGATGTACTATTGGAATCACTATGAACTCTGGAGCCTGCTCCCTACCTAGAACTTGCACATGTGATGCACTATTGGAATCACTGTGAACTCTGGAGCCTGCTCCCTACCTAGAACTTGCACATGTGATGCACTATTGGAATCACTATGAACTCTGGAGCCTGCTCCCTGCCTAGAACTTGCATGTGTGATGCACTATTAGAATCACTGTGAACTCTGGAGCCTGCTCCCTACCTAGAACTTGCATGTGTGATGCATTATTGGAATCACTATGAACTCTGGAGCCTGCTCCCTACCTAGAACTTGCATATGTGATGTACTATTGGAATCGCTGTGAACTCTGGAGCCTGCTCCCTACCTGAATTTGCACATGTGATGCACTATTGGAATCACTATGAACTCTGGAGCCTGCTCCCTACCTGAACTTACATATGTGATGCACTATTGGAATCACTGTGAACTCTGGAGCCTGCTCCCTACCTGAACTTGCATATGTGATGCATTATTGGAATCACTATGAACTCTGGAGCCTGCTCCCTACCTAGAACTTGCATATGTGATGTACTATTGGAATCACTGTGAACTCTGGAGCCTGCTCCCTACCTGAACTTACATATGTGATGCACTATTGGAATCACTATGAACTCTGGAGCCTGCTCCCTACCTAGAACTTGCATGTGTGGTGCACTATTGGAATCACTGTGAACTCTGGAGCCTGCTCCCTACCTGAACTTACATATATGATGCACTATTGGAATCACTGTGAACTCTGGAGCCTGCTCCCTACCTAGAACTTGCATGTGTGATGCACTATTGGAATCACTATGAACTCTGGAGCCTGCTCCCTACCTAGAACTTGCATGTGTGATGCACTATTGGAATCACTGTGAACTCTGGAGCCTGCTCCCTACCTGAACTTACATATGTGATGCACTATTGGAATCACCGTGAACTCTGGAGCCTGCTCCCTACCTAGAACTTGCACATGTGATGCACTATTGGAATCACTGTGAACTCTGGAGCCTGCTCCCTACCTGAACTTGTATATGTGATGCACTATTGGAATCACTATGAACTCTGGAGCCTGCTCCTTACCTAGAACTTGCATGTGTGATGCACTATTGGAATCACTATGAACTCTGGAGCCTGCTCCCTACCTAGAACTTGCATGTGTGATGCACTATTGGAATCACTATGAACTCTGGAGCCTGCTCCCTACCTAGAACTTGCATGTGTGATGCACTATTGGAATCACTATGAACTCTGGAGCCTGCTCCCTACCTGAACTTACATATGTGATGCACTATTGGAATCACCGTGAACTCTGGAGCCTGCTCCCTACCTAGAACTTGCACATGTGATGCACTATTGGAATCACTGTGAACTCTGGAGCCTGCTCCCTACCTGAACTTGTATATGTGATGCACTATTGGAATCACTATGAACTCTGGAGCCTGCTCCCTACCTGCACTTGCATGTGTGATGCACTATTGAAATCACTATGAACTCTGGAGCCTGCTCCTTACCTAGAACTTGCATGTGTGATGCATTATTGTAATCACTATGAACTCTGGAGCCTGCTCCCTACCTAGAACTTGCATGTGTGATGCACTATTGGAATCACTATGAACTCTGGAGCCTGCTCCCTACCTAGAACTTGCATATGTGATGCATTATTGGAATCACTATGAACTCTGGAGCCTGCTCCCTACCTAGAACTTGCATATGTGATGTACTATTGGAATCGCTGTGAACTCTGGAGCCTGCTCCCTACCTGAATTTGCACATGTGATGCACTATTGGAATCACTATGAACTCTGGAGCCTGCTCCCTACCTGAACTTACATATGTGATGCACTATTGGAATCACTGTGAACTCTGGAGCCTGCTCCCTACCTGAACTTGCACATGTGATGCACTATTGGAATCACTGTGAACTCTGGAGCCTGCTCCCTACCTAGAACTTGCATGTGTGATGCACTATTGGAATCACTGTGAACTCTGGAGCCTGCTCCCTACCTGAACTTACATATGTGATGCACTATTGGAATCACTGTGAACTCTGGAGCCTGCTCCCTACCTAGAACTTGCATGTGTGATGCACTATTGGAATCACTGTGAACTCTGGAGCCTGCTCCCTACCTGAACTTGCATGTGTGATGCACTATTGGAATCACTATGAACTCTGAAGCCTGCTCCCTACCTAGAACTTGCATATGTGATGCACTATTGGAATCACTGTGAACTCTGGAGCCTGCTCCCTACCTAGAACTTGCATATGTGATGCACTATTGGAATCACTATGAACTCTGGAGCCTGCTCCCTACCTGAACTTGCATGTGTGATGCACTATTGGAATCACTATGAACTCTGGAGCCTGCTCCCTACCTGAACTTGCATATGTGATGCACTATTGGAATCACTGTGAACTCTGGAGCCTGCTCCCTACCTAGAACTTGCATATGTGATGCACTATTGGAATCACTATGAACTCTGAAGCCTGCTCCCTACCTAGAACTTGCATGTATGATGCATTATTGTAATCACTATGAACTCTGGAGCCTGCTCCCTACCTAGAACTTGCATGTGTGATGTACTATTGGAATCACTATGAACTCTGGAGCCTGCTCCCTACCTAGAACTTGCATGTGTGATGCACTATTGGAATCACTATGAACTCTGGAGCCTGCTCCCTACCTAGAACTTGCATATGTGATGTACTATTGGAATCACTATGAACTCTGGAGCCTGCTCCCTACCTAGAACTTGCATATGTGATGCACTATTGGAATCACTGTGAACTCTGGAGCCTGCTCCCTACCTGAACTTGCATATGTGATGCACTATTGGAATCACTATGAACTCTGGAGCCTGCTCCCTACCTGAACTTGCATATGTGATGCACTATTAGAATCACTGTGAACTCTGGAGCCTGCTCCCTGCCTAGAACTTGCATGTGTGATGCACTATTGGAATCACTATGAACTCTGGAGCCTGCTCCCTACCTGAACTTGCATATGTGATGCACTATTGGAATCACTGTGAACTCTGGAGCCTGCTCCCTACCTAGAACTTGCATGTGTGATGCACTATTGGAATCACTATGAACTCTGGAGCCTGCTCCCTACCTGAACTTGCATGTGTGATGCACTATAGGAATCACTATGAACTCTGGAGCCTGCTCCCTACCTAGAACTTGTATGTGTGATGCACTATTGGAATCACTGTGAACTCTGGAGCCTGCTCCCTACCTAGAACTTGCATATGTGATGCACTATTGGAATCACTATGAACTCTGGAGCCTGCTCCCTACCTAGAACTTGCATGTGTGATGCACTATTGGAATTACTGTGAACTCTGGAGCCTGCTCCCTACCTAGAACTTGCATGTGTGATGCACTATTGGAATCACCATGAACTCTGGAGCCTGCTCCCTACCTAGAACTTGCATATGTGATGCACTGTTGGATTCACTGTGAACTCTGGAGCCTGCTCCCTACCTGAACTTGCATATGTGATGCACTATTGGAATCACTGTGAACTCTGGAGCCTGCTCCCTACCTAGAACTTGCATGTGTGATGCACTATTGGAATCACTGTGAACTCTGGAGCCTGCTCCCTATCTAGAATTTGCACATGTGATGCACTATTGGAATCACTATGAACTCTGGAGCCTGCTCCCTACCTGAACTTGCATATGTGATGCACTATTGGAATCACTATGAACTCTGGAGCCTGCTCCCTACCTAGAACTTGCATATGTGATGCACTATTGGAATCACTGTGAACTCTGGAGCCTGCTCCCTACCTAGAACTTGCATGTATGATGCATTATTGGAATCACTATGAACTCTGGAGCCTGCTCCCTACCTAGAACTTGCATGTGTGATGCACTATTGGAATCACTATGAACTCTGGAGCCTGCTCCCTACCTAGAACTTGCATATGTGATGCACTATTGGAATCACTGTGAACTCTGGAGCCTGCTCCCTACCTAGAACTTGCATATGTGATGCACTATTGGAATCACTATGAACTCTAGAGCCTGCTCCCTTCCTAGAACTTGCATATGTGATGCACTATTGGAATCACTGTGAACTCTGGAGCCTGCTCCCTACCTAGAACTTGCATGTGTGATGCACTATTGGAATCACTGTGAACTCTGGAGCCTGCTCCCTACCTGAACTTGCATGTGTGATGCACTATTGGAATCACTATGAACTCTGGAGCCTGCTCCCTACCTAGAACTTGCATATGTGATGCACTATTGGAATCACTATGAACTCTGGAGCCTGCTCCCTACCTAGAACTTGCATATGTGATGCACTATTGGAATCACTATGAACTCTGGAGCCTGCTCCCTACCTAGAACTTGCATGTGTGATGCACTATTGGAATCACTGTGAACTCTGGAGCCTGCTCCCTACCTAGAACTTGCACATGTGATGCACTATTGGAATCACTGTGAACTCTGGAGCCTGCTCCCTAACTGAACTTGTATATGTGATGCACTATTGGAATCACCGTGAACTCTGGAGCCTGCTCCCTACCTGCACTTGCATATGTGATGCACTATTGGAATCACTATGAACTCTGGAGCCTGCTCTCTACCTGCACTTGTATATGTGATGCACTATTGGAATCACCGTGAACTCTGGAGCCTGCTCCCTACCTGCAGTTGCATATGTGATGCACTATTGGAATCACTATGAACTCTGGAGCCTGCTCCCTACCTAGAACTTGCATGTGTGATGCACTATTGGAATCACTGTGAACTCTGGAGCCTGCTCCCTACCTGAACTTACATATGTGATGCACTATTGGAATCACTATGAACTCTGGAGCCTGCTCCCTACCTAGAACTTGCATGTGTGGTGCACTATTGGAATCACTGTGAACTCTGGAACCTGCTCCCTACCTGAACTTACATATATGATGCACTATTGGAATCACTGTGAACTCTGGAGCCTGCTCCCTACCTAGAACTTGCATGTGTGATGCACTATTGGAATCACTATGAACTCTGGAGCCTGCTCCCTACCTAGAACTTGCATGTGTGATGCACTATTGGAATCACTGTGAACTCTGGAGCCTGCTCCCTACCTGAACTTACATATGTGATGCACTATTGGAATCACCGTGAACTCTGGAGCCTGCTCCCTACCTAGAACTTGCACATGTGATGCACTATTGGAATCACTGTGAACTCTGGAGCCTGCTCCCTACCTGAACTTGTATATGTGATGCACTATTGGAATCACTATGAACTCTGGAGCCTGCTCCTTACCTAGAACTTGCATGTGTGATGCACTATTGGAATCACTATGAACTCTGGAGCCTGCTCCCTACCTAGAACTTGCATGTGTGATGCACTATTGGAATCACTATGAACTCTGGAGCCTGCTCCCTACCTAGAACTTGCATGTGTGATGCACTATTGGAATCACTGTGAACTCTGGAGCCTGCTCCCTACCTGAACTTACATATGTGATGCACTATTGGAATCACCGTGAACTCTGGAGCCTGCTCCCTACCTAGAACTTGCACATGTGATGCACTATTGGAATCACTGTGAACTCTGGAGCCTGCTCCCTACCTGAACTTGTATATGTGATGCACTATTGGAATCACTATGAACTCTGGAGCCTGCTCCCTACCTGCACTTGCATGTGTGATGCACTATTGAAATCACTATGAACTCTGGAGCCTGCTCCTTACCTAGAACTTGCATGTGTGATGCATTATTGTAATCACTATGAACTCTGGAGCCTGCTCCCTACCTAGAACTTGCATGTGTGATGCACTATTGGAATCACTATGAACTCTGGAGCCTGCTCCCTACCTAGAACTTGCATATGTGATGCATTATTGGAATCACTATGAACTCTGGAGCCTGCTCCCTATCTAGAACTTGCATATGTGATGTACTATTGGAATCGCTGTGAACTCTGGAGCCTGCTCCCTACCTGAATTTGCACATGTGATGCACTATTGGAATCACTATGAACTCTGGAGCCTGCTCCCTACCTGAACTTACATATGTGATGCACTATTGGAATCACTGTGAACTCTGGAGCCTGCTCCCTACCTGAACTTGCACATGTGATGCACTATTGGAATCACTGTGAACTCTGGAGCCTGCTCCCTACCTAGAACTTGCATGTGTGATGCACTATTGGAATCACTGAGAACTCTGGAGCCTGCTCCCTACCTGAACTTACATATGTGATGCACTATTGGAATCACTGTGAACTCTGGAGCCTGCTCCCTACCTGAACTTGCATGTGTGATGCACTATTGGAATCACTATGAACTCTGAAGCCTGCTCCCTACCTAGAACTTGCATATGTGATGCACTATTGGAATCACTGTGAACTCTGGAGCCTGCTCCCTACCTAGAACTTGCATATGTGATGCACTATTGGAATCACTATGAACTCTGGAGCCTGCTCCCTACCTGAACTTGCATGTGTGATGCACTATTGGAATCACTATGAACTCTGGAGCCTGCTCCCTACCTGAACTTGCATATGTGATGCACTATTGGAATCACTGTGAACTCTGGAGCCTGCTCCCTACCTAGAACTTGCATATGTGATGCACTATTGGAATCACTATGAACTCTGAAGCCTGCTCCCTACCTAGAACTTGCATGTATGATGCATTATTGTAATCACTATGAACTCTGGAGCCTGCTCCCTACCTAGAACTTGCATGTGTGATGTACTATTGGAATCACTATGAACTCTGGAGCCTGCTCCCTACCTAGAACTTGCATGTGTGATGCACTATTGGAATCACTATGAACTCTGGAGCCTGCTCCCTACCTAGAACTTGCATATGTGATGTACTATTGGAATCACTATGAACTCTGGAGCCTGCTCCCTACCTAGAACTTGCATATGTGATGCACTATTGGAATCACTGTGAACTCTGGAGCCTGCTCCCTACCTGAACTTGCATATGTGATGCACTATTGGAATCACTATGAACTCTGGAGCCTGCTCCCTACCTGAACTTGCATATGTGATGCACTATTAGAATCACTGTGAACTCTGGAGCCTGCTCCCTGCCTAGAACTTGCATGTGTGATGCACTATTGGAATCACTATGAACTCTGGAGCCTGCTCCCTACCTGAACTTGCATATGTGATGCACTATTGGAATCACTGTGAACTCTGGAGCCTGCTCCCTACCTAGAACTTGCATGTGTGATGCACTATTGGAATCACTATGAACTCTGGAGCCTGCTCCCTACCTGAACTTGCATGTGTGATGCACTATAGGAATCACTATGAACTCTGGAGCCTGCTCCCTACCTAGAACTTGTATGTGTGATGCACTATTGGAATCACTGTGAACTCTGGAGCCTGCTCCCTACCTAGAACTTGCATATGTGATGCACTATTGGAATCACTATGAACTCTGGAGCCTGCTCCCTACCTAGAACTTGCATGTGTGATGCACTATTGGAATTACTGTGAACTCTGGAGCCTGCTCCCTACCTAGAACTTGCATGTGTGATGCACTATTGGAATCACCATGAACTCTGGAGCCTGCTCCCTACCTAGAACTTGCATATGTGATGCACTGTTGGATTCACTGTGAACTCTGGAGCCTGCTCCCTACCTGAACTTGCATATGTGATGCACTATTGGAATCACTGTGAACTCTGGAGCCTGCTCCCTACCTAGAACTTGCATGTGTGATGCACTATTGGAATCACTGTGAACTCTGGAGCCTGCTCCCTATCTAGAATTTGCACATGTGATGCACTATTGGAATCACTATGAACTCTGGAGCCTGCTCCCTACCTGAACTTGCATATGTGATGCACTATTGGAATCACTATGAACTCTGGAGCCTGCTCCCTACCTAGAACTTGCATATGTGATGCACTATTGGAATCACTGTGAACTCTGGAGCCTGCTCCCTACCTAGAACTTGCATGTATGATGCATTATTGGAATCACTATGAACTCTGGAGCCTGCTCCCTACCTAGAACTTGCATGTGTGATGCACTATTGGAATCACTATGAACTCTGGAGCCTGCTCCCTACCTAGAACTTGCATATGTGATGCACTATTGGAATCACTGTGAACTCTGGAGCCTGCTCCCTACCTAGAACTTGCATATGTGATGCACTATTGGAATCACTATGAACTCTAGAGCCTGCTCCCTTCCTAGAACTTGCATATGTGATGCACTATTGGAATCACTGTGAACTCTGGAGCCTGCTCCCTACCTAGAACTTGCATGTGTGATGCACTATTGGAATCACTGTGAACTCTGGAGCCTGCTCCCTACCTGAACTTGCATGTGTGATGCACTATTGGAATCACTATGAACTCTGGAGCCTGCTCCCTACCTAGAACTTGCATATGTGATGCACTATTGGAATCACTATGAACTCTGGAGCCTGCTCCCTACCTAGAACTTGCATATGTGATGCACTATTGGAATCACTATGAACTCTGGAGCCTGCTCCCTACCTAGAACTTGCATGTGTGATGCACTATTGGAATCACTGTGAACTCTGGAGCCTGCTCCCTACCTAGAACTTGCACATGTGATGCACTATTGGAATCACTGTGAACTCTGGAGCCTGCTCCCTAACTGAACTTGTATATGTGATGCACTATTGGAATCACCGTGAACTCTGGAGCCTGCTCCCTACCTGCACTTGCATATGTGATGCACTATTGGAATCACTATGAACTCTGGAGCCTGCTCTCTACCTGCACTTGTATATGTGATGCACTATTGGAATCACCGTGAACTCTGGAGCCTGCTCCCTACCTGCAGTTGCATATGTGATGCACTATTGGAATCACTATGAACTCTGGAGCCTGCTCCCTACCTAGAACTTGCATGTGTGATGCACTATTGGAATCACTGTGAACTCTGGAGCCTGCTCCCTACCTGAACTTACATATGTGATGCACTATTGGAATCACTATGAACTCTGGAGCCTGCTCCCTACCTAGAACTTGCATGTGTGGTGCACTATTGGAATCACTGTGAACTCTGGAACCTGCTCCCTACCTGAACTTACATATATGATGCACTATTGGAATCACTGTGAACTCTGGAGCCTGCTCCCTACCTAGAACTTGCATGTGTGATGCACTATTGGAATCACTATGAACTCTGGAGCCTGCTCCCTACCTAGAACTTGCATGTGTGATGCACTATTGGAATCACTGTGAACTCTGGAGCCTGCTCCCTACCTGAACTTACATATGTGATGCACTATTGGAATCACCGTGAACTCTGGAGCCTGCTCCCTACCTAGAACTTGCACATGTGATGCACTATTGGAATCACTGTGAACTCTGGAGCCTGCTCCCTACCTGAACTTGTATATGTGATGCACTATTGGAATCACTATGAACTCTGGAGCCTGCTCCTTACCTAGAACTTGCATGTGTGATGCACTATTGGAATCACTATGAACTCTGGAGCCTGCTCCCTACCTAGAACTTGCATGTGTGATGCACTATTGGAATCACTATGAACTCTGGAGCCTGCTCCCTACCTAGAACTTGCATGTGTGATGCACTATTGGAATCACTGTGAACTCTGGAGCCTGCTCCCTACCTGAACTTACATATGTGATGCACTATTGGAATCACCGTGAACTCTGGAGCCTGCTCCCTACCTAGAACTTGCACATGTGATGCACTATTGGAATCACTGTGAACTCTGGAGCCTGCTCCCTACCTGAACTTGTATATGTGATGCACTATTGGAATCACTATGAACTCTGGAGCCTGCTCCCTACCTGCACTTGCATGTGTGATGCACTATTGAAATCACTATGAACTCTGGAGCCTGCTCCTTACCTAGAACTTGCATGTGTGATGCATTATTGTAATCACTATGAACTCTGGAGCCTGCTCCCTACCTAGAACTTGCATGTGTGATGCACTATTGGAATCACTATGAACTCTGGAGCCTGCTCCCTACCTAGAACTTGCATATGTGATGCATTATTGGAATCACTATGAACTCTGGAGCCTGCTCCCTATCTAGAACTTGCATATGTGATGTACTATTGGAATCGCTGTGAACTCTGGAGCCTGCTCCCTACCTGAATTTGCACATGTGATGCACTATTGGAATCACTATGAACTCTGGAGCCTGCTCCCTACCTGAACTTACATATGTGATGCACTATTGGAATCACTGTGAACTCTGGAGCCTGCTCCCTACCTGAACTTGCACATGTGATGCACTATTGGAATCACTGTGAACTCTGGAGCCTGCTCCCTACCTAGAACTTGCATGTGTGATGCACTATTGGAATCACTGAGAACTCTGGAGCCTGCTCCCTACCTGAACTTACATATGTGATGCACTATTGGAATCACTGTGAACTCTGGAGCCTGCTCCCTACCTAGAACTTGCATGTGTGATGCACTATTGGAATCACTGTGAACTCTGGAGCCTGCTCCCTACCTGAACTTGCATGTGTGATGCACTATTGGAATCACTATGAACTCTGAAGCCTGCTCCCTACCTAGAACTTGCATATGTGATGCACTATTGGAATCACTGTGAACTCTGGAGCCTGCTCCCTACCTAGAACTTGCATATGTGATGCACTATTGGAATCACTATGAACTCTGGAGCCTGCTCCCTACCTGAACTTGCATGTGTGATGCACTATTGGAATCACTATGAACTCTGGAGCCTGCTCCCTACCTGAACTTGCATATGTGATGCACTATTGGAATCACTGTGAACTCTGGAGCCTGCTCCCTACCTAGAACTTGCATATGTGATGCACTATTGGAATCACTATGAACTCTGAAGCCTGCTCCCTACCTAGAACTTGCATGTATGATGCATTATTGTAATCACTATGAACTCTGGAGCCTGCTCCCTACCTAGAACTTGCATGTGTGATGTACTATTGGAATCACTATGAACTCTGGAGCCTGCTCCCTACCTAGAACTTGCATGTGTGATGCACTATTGGAATCACTATGAACTCTGGAGCCTGCTCCCTACCTAGAACTTGCATATGTGATGTACTATTGGAATCACTATGAACTCTGGAGCCTGCTCCCTACCTAGAACTTGCATATGTGATGCACTATTGGAATCACTGTGAACTCTGGAGCCTGCTCCCTACCTGAACTTGCATATGTGATGCACTATTGGAATCACTATGAACTCTGGAGCCTGCTCCCTACCTGAACTTGCATATGTGATGCACTATTAGAATCACTGTGAACTCTGGAGCCTGCTCCCTGCCTAGAACTTGCATGTGTGATGCACTATTGGAATCACTATGAACTCTGGAGCCTGCTCCCTACCTGAACTTGCATATGTGATGCACTATTGGAATCACTGTGAACTCTGGAGCCTGCTCCCTACCTAGAACTTGCATGTGTGATGCACTATTGGAATCACTATGAACTCTGGAGCCTGCTCCCTACCTGAACTTGCATGTGTGATGCACTATTGGAATCACTATGAACTCTGGAGCCTGCTCCCTACCTAGAACTTGCATGTGTGATGCACTATTGGAATCACTGTGAACTCTGGAGCCTGCTCCCTACCTAGAACTTGCATATGTGATGCACTATTGGAATCACTATGAACTCTGGAGCCTGCTCCCTACCTAGAACTTGCATGTGTGATGCACTATTGGAATTACTGTGAACTCTGGAGCCTGCTCCCTACCTAGAACTTGCATGTGTGATGCACTATTGGAATCACCATGAACTCTGGAGCCTGCTCCCTACCTAGAACTTGCATATGTGATGCACTGTTGGATTCACTGTGAACTCTGGAGCCTGCTCCCTACCTGAACTTGCATATGTGATGCACTATTGGAATCACTGTGAACTCTGGAGCCTGCTCCCTACCTAGAACTTGCATGTGTGATGCACTATTGGAATCACTGTGAACTCTGGAGCCTGCTCCCTACCTAGAATTTGCACATGTGATGCACTATTGGAATCACTATGAACTCTGGAGCCTGCTCCCTACCTGAACTTGCATATGTGATGCACTATTGGAATCACTATGAACTCTGGAGCCTGCTCCCTACCTAGAACTTGCATATGTGATGCACTATTGGAATCACTGTGAACTCTGGAGCCTGCTCCCTACCTAGAACTTGCATGTGTGATGCACTATTGGAATCACTATGAACTCTGGAGCCTGCTCCCTACCTAGAACTTGCATGTATGATGCACTATTGGAATCACTATGAACTCTGGAGCCTGCTCCCTACCTAGAACTTGCATGTGTGATGCACTATTGGAATTACTGTGAACTCTGGAGCCTGCTCCCTACCTAGAATTTGCACATGTGATGCACTATTGGAATCACTATGAACTCTGGAGCCTGCTCCCTACCTGAACTTACATATGTGATGCACTATTGGAATAACTATGAACTCTGGAGCCTGCTCCCTACCTAGAACTTGCATATGTGATGCACTATTGGAATCACTATGAACTCTGGAGCCTGCTCCCTACCTAGAACTTGCATGTGTGATGCACTATTGGAATCACTATGAACTCTGGAGCCTGCTCCCTACCTAGAACTTGCATGTGTGATGCACTATTGGAATCACTGTGAACTCTGGAGCCTGCTCCCTACCTAGAACTTGCATGTGTGATGCACTATTGGAATTACTGTGAACTCTGGAGCCTGCTCCCTACCTAGAACTTGCATATGTGATGCACTATTGGAATCACTATGAACTCTGAAGCCTGCTCCCTACCTAGAACTTGCATGTGTGATGCACTATTGGAATCACTATGAACTCTGGAGCCTGCTCCCTACCTAGAACTTGCATATGTGATGCACTATTGGAATCACTATGAACTCTGAAGCCTGCTCCCTACCTAGAACTTGCATATGTGATGCACTATTGGAATCACTATGAACTCTGAAGCCTGCTCCCTACCTAGAACTTGCATGTGTGATGCACTATTGGAATCACTATGAACTCTGGAGCCTGCTCCCTACCTAGAACTTGCATGTGTGATGCACTATTGGAATCACTATGAACTCTGGAGCCTGCTCCCTACCTAGAACTTGCATGTGTGGTGCACTATTGGAATCACTATGAACTCTAGAGCCTGCTCCCTACCTAGAACTTGCATGTATGATGCATTATTGGAATCACTATGAACTCTGGAGCCTGCTCCCTACCTAGAACTTGCATGTGTGATGTACTATTGGAATCACTATGAACTCTGGAGCCTGCTCCCTACCTAGAACTTGCATGTGTGATGCACTATTGGAATCACTATGAACTCTGGAGCCTGCTCCCTACCTAGAACTTGCATGTGTGATGCACTATTGGAATCACTATGAACTCTGGAGCCTGCTCCCTACCTAGAACTTGCATGTGTGATGCACTATTGGAATCACTGTGAACTCTGGAGCCTGCTCCCTACCTAGAACTTGCATGTGTGATGCACTATTGGAATCACTGTGAACTCTGGAGCCTGCTCCCTACCTAGAACTTGCATGTGTGATGCACTATTGGAATTACTGTGAACTCTGGAGCCTGCTCCCTACCTAGAACTTGCATGTGTGATGCACTATTGGAATCACCATGAACTCTGGAGCCTGCTCCCTACCTAGAACTTGCATATGTGATGCACTGTTGGATTCACTGTGAACTCTGGAGCCTGCTCCCTACCTAGAATTTGCACATGTGATGCACTATTGGAATCACCGTGAACTCTGGAGCCTGCTCCCTACCTGAATTTGCACATGTGATGCACTATTGGAATCACTATGAACTCTGGAGCCTGCTCCCTACCTGAACTTACATATGTGATGCACTATTGGAATCACTGTGAACTCTGGAGCCTGCTCCCTACCTAGAACTTGCATGTGTGATGCACTATTGGAATCACTATGAACTCTGGAGCCTGCTCCCTACCTGAACTTGCATATGTGATGCACTATTGGAATCACTGTGAACTCTGGAGCCTGCTCCCTACCTAGAACTTGCATATGTGATGCACTATTGGAATCACTATGAACTCTGGAGCCTGCTCCCTACCTAGAACTTGCATGTGTGATGCACTATTGGAATTACTGTGAACTCTGGAGCCTGCTCCCTACCTGAACTTGCACATGTGATGCACTATTGGAATCACTGTGAACTCTGGAGCCTGCTCCCTACCTAGAACTTGCATGTGTGATGCACTATTGGAATCACTGTGAACTCTGGAGCCTGCTCCCTACCTGAACTTACATATGTGATGCACTATTGGAATCACTATGAACTCTGGAGCCGGCTCCTTACCTAGAACTTGCATGTGTGATGCACTATTGGAATCACTATGAACTCTGAAGCCTGCTCCCTACCTAGAACTTGCATGTATGATGCATTATTGTAATCACTATGAACTCTGGAGCCTGCTCCCTACCTAGAACTTGCATGTGTGATGTACTATTGGAATCACTATGAACTCTGGAGCCTGCTCCCTACCTAGAACTTGCATGTGTGATGCACTATTGGAATCACTATGAACTCTGGAGCCTGCTCCCTACCTAGAACTTGCATATGTGATGTACTATTGGAATCACTATGAACTCTGGAGCCTGCTCCCTGCCTAGAACTTGCATGTGTGATGCACTATTGAAATCACTATGAACTCTGGAGCCTGCTCCCTACCTGAACTTGCATATGTGATGCACTATTGGAATCACTGTGAACTCTGGAGCCTGCTCCCTACCTAGAACTTGCATGTGTGATGCACTATTGGAATCACTATGAACTCTGGAGCCTGCTCCCTACCTGAACTTGCATGTGTGATGCACTATTGGAATCACTGTGAACTCTGGAGCCTGCTCCCTACCTAGAACTTGCATATGTGATGCACTATTGGAATCACTATGAACTCTGGAGCCTGCTCCCTACCTAGAACTTGCACATGTGATGCACTATTGGAATCACTATGAACTCTGGAGCCTGCTCCCTACCTGAACTTACATATGTGATGCACTATTGGAATCACTATGAACTCTGGAGCCTGCTCCCTACCTAGAACTTGCATGTGTGATGCACTATTGGAATTACTGTGAACTCTGGAGCCTGCTCCCTACCTAGAACTTGCATGTGTGATGCACTATTGGAATCACCATGAACTCTGGAGCCTGCTCCCTACCTAGAACTTGCATATGTGATGCACTGTTGGATTCACTGTGAACTCTGGAGCCTGCTCCCTACCTAGAATTTGCACATGTGATGCACTATTGGAATCACTATGAACTCTGGAGCCTGCTCCCTACCTAGAACTTGCATGTGTGATGCACTATTGGAATCACTATGAACTCTGGAGCCTGCTCCCTACCTAGAACTTGCATGTGTGATGCACTATTGGAATCACTATGAACTCTGGAGCCTACTCCCTACCTAGAACTTGCATGTGTGATGCACTATTGGAATCACTGTGAACTCTGGAGCCTGCTCCCTACCTAGAACTTGCATGTGTGATGCATTATTGTAATCACTATGAACTCTGGAGCCTGCTCCCTACCTGAACTTACATATGTGATGCACTATTGGAATCACTATGAACTCTGGAGCCTGCTCCCTACCTAGAACTTGCATATGTGATGCACTATTGGAATCACTGTGAACTCTGGAGCCTGCTCCCTACCTGAACTTGCATATGTGATGCACTATTGGAATCACTGTGAACTCTGGAGCCTGCTCCCTACCTAGAACTTGCATATGTGATGCACTATTGGAATCACTATGAACTCTGGAGCCTGCTCCCTACCTAGAACTTGCATGTGTGATGCACTATTGGAATCACTATGAACTCTGGAGCCTGCTCCCTACCTAGAACTTGCATGTATGATGCACTATTGGAATCACTATGAACTCTGGAGCCTGCTCCCTACCTAGAACTTGCATGTGTGATGCACTATTGGAATTACTGTGAACTCTGGAGCCTGCTCCCTACCTAGAATTTGCACATGTGATGCACTATTGGAATCACTATGAACTCTGGAGCCTGCTCCCTACCTGAACTTACATATGTGATGCACTATTGGAATCACTATGAACTCTGGAGCCTGCTCCCTACCTAGAACTTGCATATGTGATGCACTATTGGAATCACTATGAACTCTGGAGCCTGCTCCCTACCTAGAACTTGCATATGTGATGCACTATTGGAATCACTATGAACTCTGGAGCCTGCTCCCTACCTAGAACTTGCATGTGTGATGCACTATTGGAATTACTGTGAACTCTGGAGCCTGCTCCCTACCTAGAATTTGCACATGTGATGCACTATTGGAATCACTATGAACTCTGGAGCCTGCTCCCTACCTGAACTTGCATATGTGATGCACTATTGGAATCACTATGAACTCTGGAGCCTGCTCCCTACCTAGAACTTGCATATGTGATGCACTATTGGAATCACTGTGAACTCTGGAGCCTGCTCCCTACCTAGAACTTGCATGTGTGATGCACTATTGGAATCACTATGAACTCTGGAGCCTGCTCCCTACCTAGAACTTGCATGTATGATGCATTATTGGAATCACTATGAACTCTGGAGCCTGCTCCCTACCTAGAACTTGCATGTGTGATGCACTATTGGAATTACTGTGAACTCTGGAGCCTGCTCCCTACCTAGAATTTGCACATGTGATGCACTATTGGAATCACTATGAACTCTGGAGCCTGCTCCCTACCTGAACTTACATATGTGATGCACTATTGGAATCACTATGAACTCTGGAGCCTGCTCCCTACCTAGAACTTGCATATGTGATGCACTATTGGAATCACTATGAACTCTGGAGCCTGCTCCCTACCTAGAACTTGCATGTGTGATGCACTATTGGAATCACTATGAACTCTGGAGCCTGCTCCCTACCTAGAACTTGCATGTGTGATGCACTATTGGAATCACTATGAACTCTGGAGCCTGCTCCCTACCTAGAACTTGCATGTGTGATGCACTATTGGAATCACTATGAACTCTGGAGCCTGCTCCCTACCTAGAACTTGCATGTGTGGTGCACTATTGGAATCACTATGAACTCTAGAGCCTGCTCCCTACCTAGAACTTGCATGTATGATGCATTATTGGAATCACTATGAACTCTGGAGCCTGCTCCCTACCTAGAACTTGCATGTGTGATGTACTATTGGAATCACTATGAACTCTGGAGCCTGCTCCCTACCTAGAACTTGCATGTGTGATGCACTATTGGAATCACTATGAACTCTGGAGCCTGCTCCCTACCTAGAACTTGCATGTGTGATGCACTATTGGAATCACTATGAACTCTGGAGCCTGCTCCCTACCTAGAACTTGCATGTGTGATGCACTATTGGAATCACTATGAACTCTGAAGCCTGCTCCCTACCTAGAACTTGCATGTGTGATGCACTATTGGAATCACTATGAACTCTGGAGCCTGCTCCCTACCTAGAACTTGCATATGTGATGCACTATTGGAATCACTATGAACTCTGGAGCCTGCTCCCTACCTAGAACTTGCATATGTGATGCACTATTGGAATCACTATGAACTCTGGAGCCTGCTCCCTACCTAGAACTTGCATATGTGATGCACTATTGGAATCACTATGAACTCTGGAGCCTGCTCCCTACCTAGAACTTGCATATGTGATGCACTATTGGAATCACCATGAACTCTGGAGCCTGCTCCCTACCTAGAACTTGCATATGTGATGCAAGTCAAGTCAAGTCAAGTCAAAATATGCTTTATTCAAGAGTTCTCTCATAAAAGCAGAAACAATTTAAAAATACAAATAGGTAACAATCAATTACAATAAAAGAAGGTAAAAAAGCATATTATTTACAATTCATGACTCAGTTCGCAATTCAAGGTTTAAAAATACAGTATCAGTAATTAATCATTAAAATTTTTTAAAAAGGGTTAGATCTTACAATTTCCTAAAAAGAGAAATGTCAGTTCTTGCAGTTTTCTACAAAGGAAAATATCAAAAATATCACAGATGGGTGTAAACAGGTGGTTCACCTAGACAGAGAATAGTCAAATGACTAGCAGTCTCTGCCCAGTTTAATCACTCAATATATCAGACAGAGAATAGTCAAGTGACTAGCAGTCTCCGTCTGATCGACCATGCCCATCCAAGATATTTGGCAGTTGCTGTTAATATCCACATCTCGCTAGTAGTACATAAAATTCGCAGGGCAGCTAAACTACTAGTAGTCCCTAGATTCTTGCACATTGGTTTTAACCATACGCGTCTCGGATCCAGGTAAGCAGTGCAAGAAAACAAAAAGTGACCCTTAGTTTCGTTAGCGTGGCCACAAACAGGACAGCTAGTATTTACGCCATGTTCCCATTTAGAGGTCAAAGCTCGAAGGGGCAATGAACCTGCTCTCAGTTGGAATAGGAGTTTTCCGTCACTTGGCTTTGTTACACAGTCCCAATAAGATTCCAAAGAAGGATACAGTTTAGCCCCTAAGAATCCTTCAGTCATAGAACCTAAGCTAGTGCTAGTCCAACCCCGGGAGGCTACCTTGTCCCAGTAAATTTCTTTTAAAACTCTTTTAGTAGGAAAGACTGATCCAACTGGATCTGACCAAAGCAGACCCATTCCGAGGTCATTCAGAATTACTTTCAGGGAATTAAGGCACCTATTTTTATGAAATGTATCCGCTCTAACAATATCTAAAAACCCCTCAGCATAATGTGAAAGCTCAGGCGTGGTCCAGAGCCTCCTCCAATACAAGATTGGTCGAAGTCTGACCAGGTCGGTAACCGATTTTCTACCCAAGTCGTACCTGAGGGGCAATAAAGTGCTTTTCGGGACGCCAGTAATCGAGCGGAAAAACTTATTTTCCGAGGTTTGTAATGCAGCCACCTTCTCAAAGCCCCATAACTCGGCACCATAAAGTGCAGAGCCAAGGGCTTTTGCTCATATACTTGCAAAGCAGGCTTAACAGGTTTCGTTAGAGACTTTCTGTGCTCGGAACTAATAGCACCTGATAGTTGCCTGTGCCTCAATGTAGCTATGTCTATATGATTACTCCACGAGTTCTTATTTGAGATTTGAATTCCTAAATAAGTAGAAGATTTCACAACTACTAAGGGTCGTCCATTCATGATAATTTTGGATTTAAAGCTGGGATGGGGATTAAAAGTCATAAGTTTCGTTTTTGTCACATTAACCTCCAAACCAAGCTCGCAACAAAATAAATCAAAGATAGCTAGTGCTCGCTGCAGACCACTTGGAGTTTTTGATGAGATAAGCGTATCGTCAGCGAACATTAGTATTGGTATTTTAATACCAGCTAAAGAAGGGGCATCCAGTTCTGCCATTACCATGAGAGATACGACTCCGTTTATATACAGTGTAAAAAGCGTTGGGACCATTGAGCAGCCTTGCCGGACTCCCCATTCTACCGGGAAATCTGGTGTCTCCACTCCCTGACCCCCCCACTGTATTCTCGCAAATGTTGATTCATGGAGCCTCATTATTAAAGTCAGCAAATCATCAGGGACACCCAGGTTCCTGAGGACAGACCACAACTTCAACCGCGGGACTAGGTCGAAGGCAGCCCGCAAGTCGACAAAAGCCGCTGATGTGATGCACTATTGGAATCACTGTGAACTCTGGAGCCTGCTCCCTACCTGAACTTGCATGTGTGATGCACTATTGGAATCACTGTGAACTCTGGAGCCTGCTCCCTACCTAGAACTTGCACATGTGATGCACTATTGGAATCACTGTGAACTCTGGAGCCTGCTCCCTACCTAGAACTTGCACATGTGATGCACTATTGGAATCACTGTGAACTCTGGAGCCTGCTCCCTACCTGAACTTGCATGTGTGATGCACTATTGGAATCACTGTGAACTCTGGAGCCTGCTCCCTACCTAGAACTTGCATATGTGATGCACTATTGGAATCACTGTGAACTCTGGAGCCTGCTCCCTACCTAGAACTTGCATATGTGATGCACTATTGGAATCACTGTGAACTCTGGAGCCTGCTCCCTACCTAGAACTTGCATATGTGATGCACTATTGGAATCACTGTGAACTCTGGAGCCTGCTCCCTACCTGAACTTGCATATGTCATGCACTATTGGAATCACTGTGAACTCTGGAGCCTGCTCCCTACCTAGAACTTGCATATGTGATGCACTATTGGAATCACTGTGAACTCTGGAGCCTGCTCCCTACCTGAACTTGCATATGTCATGCACTATTGGAATCACTATGAACTCTGGAGCCTGCTCCCTACCTAGAACTTGCATGTGTGATGCACTATTGAAATCACTGTGAACTCTGGAGCCTGCCCCCTACCTTGAACTTGCATATGTGATGCACTATTGGAATCACTATGAACTCTGGAGCCTGCTCCCTACCTGAACTTACATATGTGATGCACTATTGGAATCACTATGAACTCTGGAGCCTGCTCCCTACCTGAACTTGCATGTGTGATGCACTATTGGAATCACTATGAACTCTGGAGCCTGCTCCCTACCTAGAACTTGCATATGTCATGCACTATTGGAATCACTGTGAACTCTGGAGCCTGCTCCCTACCTGAACTTGCATATGTCATGCACTATTGGAATCACTGTGAACTCTGGAGCCTGCTCCCTACCTGAACTTGCATATGTCATGCACTATTGGAATCACTATGAACTCTGGAGCCTGCTCCCTACCTAGAACTTGCATGTGTGATGCACTATTGGAATCACTGTGAACTCTGGAGCCTGCTCCCTACCTAGAACTTGCATATGTGATGCACTATTGGAATCACTGTGAACTCTGGAGCCTGCTCCCTACCTAGAACTTGCACATGTGATGCACTATTGGAATCACTGTGAACTCTGGAGCCTGCTCCCTACCTAGAACTTGCACGTGTGATGCACTATTGGAATCACTGTGAACTCTGGAGCCTGCTCCCTACCTAGAACTTGCATGTGTGATGCACTATTGGAATCACTGTGAACTCTGGAGCCTACTCCCTACCTAGAACTTGCATGTGTGATGCACTATTGGAATCACTGTGAACTCTGGAGCCTGCTCCCTACCTAGAACTTGCATGTGTGATGCACTATTGGAATCACTGTGAACTCTGGAGCCTGCTCCCTACCTAGAACTTGCATATGTGATGCACTATTGGAATCACTATGAACTCTGGAGCCTGCTCCCTACCTAGAACTTGCATGTGTGATGCACTATTGGAATCACTATGAACTCTGGAGCCTGCTCCCTACCTGAACTTGCATATGTGATGCACTATTGGAATCACTGTGAACTCTGGAGCCTGCTCCCTACCTAGAACTTGCATGTATGATGCACTATTGGAATCACTATGAACTCTGGAGCCTGCTCCCTACCTAGAACTTGCATGTGTGATGCACTATTGGAATCACTATGAACTCTGGAGCCTGCTCCCTGCCTAGAACTTGCATGTGTGATGCACTATTGGAATCACTATGAACTCTAGAGCCTGCTCCCTACCTAGAACTTGCATATGTGATGCACTATTGGAATCACTATGAACTCTGGAGCCTGCTCCCTGCCTAGAACTTGCATGTGTGATGCACTATTGGAATCACTATGAACTCTGGAGCCTGCTCCCTACCTAGAACTTGCATATGTGATGCACTATTGGAATCACTGTGAACTCTGGAGCCTGCTCCCTACCTAGAACTTGCATATGTGATGCACTATTGGAATCACTGTGAACTCTGGAGCCTGCTCCCTACCTAGAACTTGCATATGTGATGTACTATTGGAATCACTATGAACTCTGGAGCCTGCTCCCTACCTAGAACTTGCATATGTGATGCACTATTGGAATCACTGTGAACTCTGGAGCCTGCTCCCTACCTGAACTTGCATATGTGATGCACTATTGGAATCACTGTGAACTCTGGAGCCTGCTCCCTACCTGAACTTGCATATGTGATGCACTATTGGAATCACTGTGAACTCTGGAGCCTGCTCCCTACCTAGAACTTGCATGTGTGATGCACTATTGGAATCACTGTGAACTCTGGAGCCTGCTCCCTACCTGAACTTGCATGTGTGGTGCACTATTGGAATCACTATGAACTCTGGAGCCTGCTCCCTACCTAGAACTTGCATGTGTGAAGCACTATTGGAATCACTGTGAACTCTGGAGCCTGCTCCCTACCTAGAACTCGCATGTGTGAAGCACTATTGGAATCACTGTGAACTCTGGAGCCTGCTCCCTACCTTGAACTTGCATATGTGATGCACTATTGGAATCACCGTGAACTCTGGAGCCTGCTCCCTACCTAGAACTTGCATGTGTGAAGCACTATTGGAATCACTGTGAACTCTGGAGCCTGCTCCCTACCTAGAACTTGCATATGTGATGCACTATTGGAATCACTATGAACTCTGGAGCCTGCTCCCTACCTAGAACTTGCACATGTGATGCACTATTGGAATCACCGTGAACTCTGGAGCCTGCTCCGAACCTGAACTTGCATATGTGATGCACTATTGGAATCACTATGAACTCTGGAGCCTGCTCCCTACCTAGAACTTGCACATGTGATGCACTATTGTAATCACTGTGAACTCTGGAGCCTGCTCCCTACCTGAACTTGCATATGTGATGCACTATTGGAATCGCTGTGAACTCTGGAGCCTGCTCCCTACCTGAACTTGCATATGTGATGCACTATTGGAATCACTGTGAACTCTGGAGCCTGCTCCCTACCTGAACTTGCATATGTGATGTACTATTGGAATCACTATGAACTCTGGAGCCTGCTCCATACCTAGAACTTGCATGTGTGATGCACTATTGGAATCACTGTGAACTCTGGAGCCTGCTCCCTACCTAGAACTTGCATGTGTGATGCACTATTGGAATCACTATGAACTCTGGAGCCTGCTCCCTACCTGAACTTGCATATGTGATGCACTATTGGAATCACTGTGAACTCTGGAGCCTGCTCCCTACCTGAACTTACATATGTGATGCACTATTGGAATCACTATGAACTCTGGAGCCTGCTCCCTACCTAGAACTTGCACATGTGATGCACTATTGCAATCACTGCGAACTCTGGAGCCTGCTCCCTACCTGAACTTGCATGTGTGATGCACTATTGGAATCACTATGAACTCTGGAGCCTGCTCCCTATCTAGAACTTGCATGTGTGATGCACTATTGGAATCACTATGAACTCTGAAGCCTGCTCCCTACCTAGACCTTGCATGTGTGATGCACTATTGGAATCACTATGAACTCTGGAGCCTGCTCCCTACCTAGAACTTGCATGTATGATGCATTATTGGAATCACTATGAACTCTGGAGCCTGCTCCCTACCTAGAACTTGCATGTGTGATGCACTATTGGAATCACTATGAACTCTGGAGCCTGCTCCTTACCTAGAACTTGCATGTGTGATGCACTATTGGAATCACTGTGAACTCTGGAGCCTGCTCCCTACCTAGAACTTGCATATGTGATGCACTATTGGAATCACTATGAACTCTGGAGCCTGCTCCCTACCTGAACTTGCATATCTGATGCACTATTGGAATCACTATGAACTCTGGAGCCTGCTCCCTACCTAGAACTTGCATATGTGATGCACTATTGGAATCACTATGAACTCTAGAGCCTGCTCCCTTCCTAGAACTTGCATATGTGATGCACTATTGGAATCACTGTGAACTCTGGAGCCTGCTCCCTACCTAGAACTTGCATATGTGATGCACTATTGGAATCACTATGAACTCTGGAGCCTGCTCCCTTCCTAGAACTTGCTTATGTGATGCACTATTGGGATCACTATGAATTCTGGATCTCGATAGAATCTAGTACAAGCCAAAACAGGCCAAAAAGCAGGTTTTTGAAAAACAATTTGCAGAGAAAATCACGACCGATTCGCGAATTTGCTGGTGGGCCAGTTCCCAGGGGCATATATATTATTAAGGAATGGGGACTGAGTGCATGGGCCCCCCCCTCCGTGGCCCTTAAAAGGCCCCGGGGACAACCACCTCCACGGGGCTTGCAAAGGAAGTAAGAGGGGGGCCATGCTGACTCCCTCCTGTATTTAAAATTGCCCGAGGGGCACAGATTAACAAAAAAAGGGGAGAGGAGTTACACAACCACTCTGCCTGTCCATAATCAGCCCCAGGGGGTACCACCTCCCCATGGCATGACTACATTAAAAGTAGGAGTAGGGCTATTTTTGACCCCCAGGGACCACTACCTCACATGGGCTGACTGGTGCAAACAGAAAGGGGGGGTGCGGTCTCCCCCTGGAGCCACTAAAGTCCCTGGGGACTGCCCCTCCCTCCCCCACCAGGGCCGGCTCCCTATCTTTTGAGGTGCCCACCATCAGGGGATAAGAATTTGCTCCCGCTTGGCAGGAGCTTTAACAGCTCCCCCCAAACTGTAAGTCTGCTCCCACCAGAGGGAGCAGGAAAACTGCTCTCGCTTGTTGGGAGCTAACTTTTCCTCTGTTTTGCTGCCTGCTGTCAAGCGAACAGGACAGCAGATGAGAAAATTGCTCCCAAACACAGGGAGCAGCATTTTTTCCTATGTGCTGGAGGCGGGGAGCCTGAAGGGACTGCGGGGGTGTTAAGGCTCCCCTGCGGTCACCAACACTGGAGATCGGATCCCCTGGTGGGCACCAGAGCACCCAGCATGAAAAGGCTGGGACCCTGGGGGATGGGGTCCTGGGGTCGAAACCTGCCCAGGGAGAGGGAGCACGGGCCCCTGCCCTTGGGAAAATAAAAAAACAGAGACCATGATTCTCCCTTTCAATTACTCTGGGTATGCAAATGTCCAAAATCATCTGCAAGCTCCACTCGTTTGGCTCCACCCTGTTTTCCTTATTAGTATACAAAGGTTGTCCTGCCTTTTTTCACTTTGATGGACAGTTTACCAAAAGGACCCTGAGCATGTTAACCGCTGAATTTGGTGACCTGTTCTTGATGATGAGGAATACAATGTCATCTCCACCAAACAATCACGCACTTATTTCATATAGTTAGGAGGTGGAACCCTTGTTTGGTGGAGATACAACTCTTTGTAGTCTTATCGTCTTCTCTTGACAAGGATTCATATTATGAAAGATTCGTGGATGAAGACGCTGCAGGAACAATCATATTGACGAAATGACATGCACACAAGGTTTCTGGAGACATTACCTTGTGGTCCTGTAAGTAGCTGTAGTGAAGAATATGCACTTGAGATTTACCGAATGAGGCGGCACTCACTAAGTAACCAGAAGAAAGTATTCCAGTAGGGCAAACATTTTTGGCAAAACTATGGACTCGTCTTGGAAAAAATGAGGTTCTATTCTGACCCTGATGCTCCTTTCACAAAAATGTAACCTCATGGCAGGCACTTACAATTATAAACACAGTAGGTGCCCCAGTTGAAGCTCTCAGATTGCATATGTTAGAATTTAGAGACAGTGTCACTCATTAGTAACACAGTAAAACTAGTAATTTAACTTATGCTGCAGCTTAGTATATATCTATAAGTCTATGAAAGGTTTGTCTAGCTATCTACATAGATAGAAGTATATATCTTTAATATATATATATATATATATATATATATATATATATATATATATATATATATATATATTCACTGAAAAAACCATAGGTTATAGACCATATATAGTTAGGAATTAGCATTTACAAAACCTTGAAAATTCACTGAAAAAACCATAGGTTATAGACCATATATAGTTAGGGATTAGCATTTAAAAAACCTTATTTTACTCACACAAAACCATTGAAATTCCATATATAGTTAGTTGCACTAACTATATATCGCGCACCCGCAATCCACTGCTGATGATGTCACATATTACATCATTCATGACATGGTCAGTGACATCACTGATGACATCACTGATGACATCTCAAATGACATCACTGATGACATCATCCAGTGACTGTGTGTTTCTGAAAAGTTTAAATATGTTTTACATATTGAAGAATGAGTAGATGTAGAAGTGTCTGGATGAAGGATTTAGTAGGTGCGTGACTGACTGTATGAGTGAGTGATTAAATGTGTCTCACTGAGTGCATGGGTTAGTGACTAAACTGTCTTAATTTGTGCATCATTATGTCTGTTGTTCTGTAAACTGCTGCATGTGTTGGTCAGTAGCTATATGAGTAACTATATGGGTTATTGATTGATTGCCCAAGTATTTGTATGGGAGACTGAGTGTGTGTGTGGCTGGCTGGGAGGTGTGTGACTCTGTGCAGATCAATGTGTACTTGTATCAATGATTGTATAAGAGAGTAAGTATGTGTTAGTATATGTTTCAAAATGTAAGGTGCTCTATGTTTAACTGTATAGATTAGAAAATGGAAGTGTGATTGATTATTTACAGGACTGACTAGGTGTGTGAGTAACTCCATGGATGAGTGACAGAGTGTGAGAGTCTGTATAGGTGTATGAGTGCATATGATAGTGTTGTAAAGATGAGTGATTGTATGTATGAATGATTGTATGGGTAAATGAGTGAATGTGTGTGTAAACATAGGAATCACTGAGTGCGTATGTAGTAACTAGTATTGATGTGTCAATGGTTTCAAAAATTATACTCTGTATTTAACACTGGGTGTAACAGAGGTTATATTAAAGTGTGAGGAGATGCATTGTATTGTCACATGAATGATATCATCAGTGATGTGGTCATTGATGTCAAATGAGATGTCGTCAGTGATGTCATCAGTGATGTCATTTGAGATGTCATCAGTGATGTCATTTGAGATGTTATCAGTGATGTCATTTGAGATGTCATCAGTGATGTCATCAGTGATGTCATTTGAGATGTCATCAGTGATGTCATCAGTGATGTCACTGACCATGTCATGCATGATGTAATATGTGACATCGTCAGCAGTGGATTGCGGGTGCGCGATATATAGTTAGTGCAACTAACTAAATATGGAATTTCAATGGTTTTGTGTGAGTAAAATAAGGTTTTTTAAATGCTAATTCCTAACTATATATGGTCTATAACCTATGGTTTTTCAGTGAATTTTCAAGGTTTTGTAAATGCTAATTCCTAACTATATATGGTCTATAACCTATGGTTTTTTCAGTGAATTTCAATGGTTTTTTAATAGCAAATATCATAAGCTGTCAAATGTCAAGTACGTGGTAAGTGAAAACATTTTCGTGTTTATGCACACTGATCTGCTTTGAATGGTGCCCCCCCCCCTGTTGAAAATTAGTACGTTTTGGTGAACATTATCTGCGCCATCTTGCCTCTTCCCCGATGCCACACTTTTGTCGTGCGCGCCCGCCATTTTAAAATGCCCCGATCAGAACGAACCCTTTTTGCATGCCGCTGGCCCCTGACATAGCCCTTCGTCTTCGCTAAGCCCGCACGCTGGCCAACCCCCCTGCTTGCACCTGCCTTGAATCATAAACCCCTCTTCGGCGCTGCTCTGCCCCAGGCCCTCATCCTGTTCCCAGCGCGACACCTCCCTGCTTTCCTTTCATGATCTCCGGCCCTTAGATGCAAACCCCCTTTTTTCCCCGTGTGCCCGTTTTGTCCTCCCCGTTCCCAAGCCGACACCCAGCTCTGCCGATACCATCCTTGCCCCTCCCCGTACAATAGAAAGCTCCCCCCATCAAAGAATCCCCGGGTTGATCAAAGCCCCCCACCCCAGGAGATCCGATCAAACCCCCCACATTCCGTGAATCGGCGATTATCCAGCTGCGCGATGCTCATCACCTGTTGTGACTAGGGTGGGGACTTCAACTGTAAATGTGTGTGGGAACGGGCCCAAAGGGGAGTTCCGAGAATGTCTTTTCCGTACATCAAAGCTTTAACATGTATGTGTAATCTACAATAAAGTCATAAATGTGTGTATAAGAGGCCAGGCCTCAGGAATACAGTTAGAGCACCTCAGAACGATACCTTCTGTCCGTTTCGTTGTGTTCTCCTCCGGAGAGAATAAAAAAACTTTGTTTCCTGCCTTCCAGTCTCCAGCGCCTGCCTCTTCAATAGTTTAACTTCTTTGTGGGTTCGAGAGGCGACATCGCCGGGCAATACTTAAGGATCTTATATTCTGGTTGGTAGCGCCCCCCAATTATATTTTTCCACAATTGGCGTCCCAAGCGTGGGGCCCATCAGCGACCCATGGATCCAGTGGGAGAGGTCCTGACGACAAAGTGAACGACTGCAACGATCGGGAACGCGTCTGTCCGATAGACCCTCGTCTGACAGCCGATCATCCGAACTTCACTGGTTCCGAACAGACCTCTCTCGAGTGATCTACGGTCCTGACTGGGAACCATCAGGAGTGCCGCGAGGATAACGGAGAAGAGAGGACGATCGGGCGCTGGATTCGGAAGACAGGAAACTGTCCATGCGGTCCGGGTAAGGTCGTGTAACCACGACAAGTCGCGAAATAATTGTTTGATTGCCTGTTTGTTTAAAAATACTAGTATTGCTCTTTTTGTTTATTTGGAGATTCACTGTCTGCAAACGGAGAAGCAACGGTCTCTCTCTTTGCAAGCAGTGGAGGATAGGTAGGGCAGCAACCGTGCTTATTTTTTCTCCCACACTCAATAATCACTTGAAACTGAACTGTTGTTCACAAACTATTGTTTCCTGGAGATTCCCTGTCTGCAAACAGGGAAGAGACCACCCTTTTTGCAGATAGTGAAAAGGGTAGGTAACGCAGATCTTTGCGGACCTACTCATTCTCCCCATTGTTATTTATCGGTCTTTTGTTATCTTGATCTATGAGGGATTCACTGTCTGCAAACGGAGAAACAACGGGCTCTCTCTTTGCAAACAGTGGAGGATAGGTAGGGCAGCAGCCGTGCTTATTTTTTCTCTCCCACTCAAAAATCACTTGAAACTGAACTGTTGTTCGAAAAACTATTGTTTCCTGGAGATTCCCTGTCTGCAAACAGGGAAGAGACCACCCTCTTTGCAGATAGCGAAAAGGGTAGGTAACGCAAATCTTTGCGGACCTGCTCATTCTCCCCATTGTTATTTATTGGTCTTTTGTTATTTTATCCATGAGGTATTCACTGCCTGCAAACAACGTAGAATAGAAATATTCTGTCCAGTCTTTGCACCTAGTGATAAGATAGGCAGTGCTGACTTTTTAGTCCCTCGTTACGAGCCGTCATGTCTGTCTTCTCCCCACTGATTAGTAGCCTGTTTAGCCCGGACCGCTTATTAGAGATGGACCATCCAGCCCCACTGGAAGGCACCCCTAATAAGGACATGTTCATGAAGCATGGATTGACCGCTATTGCCTATAGTAAACTATGGCATAAATATACAAAAAAGGGTCAAGAAAGTCAATGGCCCCTGATAGGATCCTTCGATGATGATAAAATAAAAACGCTAGAAACCGCCCTGGGTAAAAACAAGACAACGCCAATTATAATAATAATAATAATATGAAATTTATAATGCGCTCAGCTTACCCTGGGGCATCCCTGTCGAGCAATTATGCTCGACAGTCTCGGTATGTGGCGCAGAGAGGCTACGAAACGACAGAGAAAAGACGAGGACAAACCAAGTAGAGAAATATACCGACAGGACAACCCCAGGACACCGCTACCCACAACTTATCCCCCGACACTATGCAAAGGACGACCAGACTTAGGGTCAGACCAATGCGCTTTTTGTAGGTATGTCGGACACTGGAAAGCCCAATGCCTGACTCTACTGAGCGTGAGTAAAGGCAAAGGGCCGACAAGAACGACAGACCGACAGTACGAGAAAAGGCGCAAGACAAAGAAGAACCCGACTTACATAGACAGACCAGACAGAACCACCACGTTTGATTATGCCCGATGACACAGATTTCGCCAGGAAAATCTCAGCGGCATGCTCACGTTCTCCTAGGTCGGGCAATGTCAAGACGGGAACCCAGCCTCGTTTAAAATTCACAGACGGAAAGAGATAATTATGACCAATAACTGTTTTTATATTTGTCTTGGGTCTTTGTATGTCGTACTTGTACTGTCCCCCGTCTGAGTTTGTGTGTATGTAATGTACAAATCTGCGTCATCCCTCTACACGTGTTTCCGTGTTACTCGACCTCTGTTAGCAGAAACTTAGCATAAAAGCAACCTGGAAAGAAAGAAATGGTAAAACAAAATCCGTAGACCATTAATGAACTTGAACTTTTAATTCAACACAACAAACAAGGAATAATAACGATAAACTGTAGAAAATGAAAGTCAAACAGAACATTCGCCCCCCCCTTCTGGAACCTTCCAAAGTAGGGCAGGGTTACGGCTACGCCCAACCAACGGCAACCCATATAAGGCGAGCCCGGCCGCCAACTCTTGGTCAGGAAATCTTAACGTATGGGGGAGCCGGAGGAGAGGCAGGAGCCCGCAGCCTGGGCATTTGCAGGTAGTCCCGCCACATGTCTCCTTGGCCGGCCGCAACGGGCCTGGAAAGACTAAAGTGGTCCCGCCACATGTCCGGAGAAGAACGAGGCACCTCTTCCTTTTCTCTTCCGTGACAGCCGCAGCAGCTCTGGACGGCGGGATGTCCTGCACGTACCTCCACAACAATTTGTCCAAGTTGGGCTGGGAGGGAGAGGCGACGCGGACGAGCCTCTCCCACCTCCACCGATAGGAGGTTTCCCAGCCCCCGGCCCGACGCCGAACACCCCCAGTCAGGCGATGGTGCCAATACTTCCACAGCACCGAACACACCATGGTGGCACCCCAGTACTTGCGCAGCACCGAACGTGCAATGGTGGCCATACTCCCACAGCACCGAGCACAGGACTTGGGGAACACCAGATGTGGAGAAACCTTCATGCGGGGCGATGAAAAGGAGCGGCATGAAGTGCACCGGGAGAAGGAGACGATGCGAACCAGTCTCCCTCGCCCCCCAGGTGGGGGCATCACAGCTGCACCCCAGCCGAACGTCCCGCTTCCACAAAACAGGGACCTCTTCCTTTCACTCCGGAGGGTCTCTTCCACTCTTGCAAACTCGACGAGAGTGGCCCCGGTAGGGCCTCAAAATGGCGTCTGGGTCCGCTGGAAGACGGGCCCCGGCCACTAGAGTAACTTTGACCAGCCATATAACTCGAACATTTGCCCTCTGGAGCACGAGCCCCCATCTCCGACAGCATCTCCGCAGCCTTGAAGATCATACAAAGGTCCCCGGCGGAACCTTCGGCCTTTGCAGGTTTCCGGTAAGGGACGGCTGCCTTGTTCGCCAACGAAACAAACATGACATTGCCACTCCTTCTGTTAGCATGAATTCTAGAACTGCCGAAAAGGACTCTGGTCCAAACTGCCAGTAATGGGAAACATTTCCCCTGATGCTGCTTCCGGACTGAGCCGGCCCCGCCCAAAATGGCGCTGGTATCAATCGGAACTTACGAACGCCTCGTGGTGTTCCTTCGCACTAATATAAACTTGATGTTCTGAGATTTTATATGATCCTTTGTACACTTGGCTAGAAAAGACAAAGAGAACTCACTCGACGAACAGTATGAAAAGATCCCCGTTACAAATGTTGATTACAAATGTACAATGTATTATATTTTTATAACTGATGTAAACCTCATTTACGACGTACACGTACGGTATGCATATAGGAAATCTGATTACCACTATTATGATTATGCTTCTAAATTATGAAAATAAATGCCCCCGAACCCCCAGCCAATTAATAGACGTTTTAGTTTTTTACAAATGAATGAGTAAAACTTTCCGATGTTTTATTGCTGCAAACGACACCCCCCACTGTACGCACTTTAGCCATTGCCGCGACCGGCCAAATACGACCGCACCCTCATAATCCATATGCTGAAATGATTTTGCAAAATAAAGTCTTTGAAACTATGGACGGGTATTGCATGCTTTATTTTAAAAATGTGGGATCGGTGGGAAAGTTCTTTTTCTGTGCACCCTACTCTGCTCTCTCTTTAAGGTTAAAAGAAGATGGTTGCCCAGCCCTGGAGGACGGATCGGATCGACAACACGACACTCCGCCTTCAAAGTACGCGACTGACTCGTGAACTCTCGCGTAGAGGAAGACCTTGACTTCCAAGGATGGGTAAAACGAACGGTGTAAATGAGGGAATATAAAGGGAGGGTGAAATGAAATAATGTAAATATTATAAAATATAAAGTCCAAAGTATCAGGGAACGGAGCTGACCCAAGAACCGAAGAACCTTAGAACACCACAGCGTTGAAAGAGGTTTAAGGACCCCGATAGTGAGGTACATCCTTTGACTAGATACCTCGCACTAGGCACCTCTGGTTTCCTTTTTTACGTTTCCCCGCACACGACCTATATGGACACACTACCCCCCTCGACTCCAGAAACCCTATCCCCGGGGACCCTGCCCCAAGGAGGAAAGACGAGTAAGAGGTAAGTAAAGGACTTATGAATCCATGTATTTGAATGCGCGCGAATGCTGTCTCCCCCACCCCCCTTTTTTCCTCCTTCTGCAGGTTACATCAGAGATTACAGCCGAGGTGTGGCGAAGATCTGAAGCCTTGCCACGTCTAATACACGAAGCGGACTAGCACCGCAAGGTGGTGTCTAAGCACGCCTGCGAACTACTCACGTATCGAACAAACCCGAAAGAAATTAACACAACCTGATAAAAAGTGATCACCCTTAAACCAGACTGGACGAATGAACCCATGTCACGTATGATGCGAAACTATGAGAGAATGTGTGTGTGACTGAGGCGTTGACCCAACTGGTCGAAGGACCGAGAATGCGAGAAAGTGCGACAACATGGTACCTCTCTTCTTCTTTCCTTTTTCTCAAAGCATGTCCCCTCTACCCTGTCTAAAGCTCAAACTGCATGATTACAAGATTCTAACGCAGACCCGTGAATGCCTTTTACTGTGTAATGCACTAAATAGCCTTTCTTGAATACACTGCCACCCTCTCTGTTGCACGTGTACTATTTAGCCTGCCGTTGCACTCTCTCTCTCTCTCTCTCTCTCTCTCTCTCTCTCTCTCTCTCTCTCTCTCTCTCTCTCTCTCTCTCTCTCTCTCTCTCTCTCTCTCTCTCTCTCTCTCTCTCTCTCTCTCTCTCTCTCTCTCTCTCTCTCCCTCTATTTTTGCACTCCCACTCTTCCGAGTGATTAGCCCCGAAATTGGCAGACTGCCACCCCTAGCACACCACCTAATTGGCTTCAAATACCGTCAGTATTTGCACAAAAACTTGTCTTTAATACAATCACCCTGAGGCCGCGTCATTACCTCTCCTTTTCCGCTAGAAGTCAATGAACCCAGGTTGGGCCGTGAGGGAAAGGACAGGTAAGACGACAGAGGTTCCCTAATCTGACCCGAAATGAGGGAACTACATGTCAACGGCTCCTATGGTATAAAACAAGGACCTCAGAATACGCGACCCTCCCCTCCCCGAATTGTCGCAATACCCAAGCCGAAAAAAAAAAAATGATCACCCCCGTTACCTCCCCTGTATATGTCCCTGGTTGTTTCCCATAAAACCCCTGTCCTTCCTAATTAAGTAATCGGGCTGTAAAAGGTTACGTAGGACCCAGAATGATGTTTTACAAGGTTAACAGACTACGTCCAAGGTAAAGAAATCATCAAAATGAACCCCGTAGTAGTTGAAAAGCAGGATGCACCGATAGAAAGGAAATGTTTAGCCATGTTCGTCTCTCAGCAAAATACCTGTGTAGTACCATGTTGACGACTCACTGTACCCTTTTGTAAATGTAAAACTCTAGAGAACGGCATATCTTTGCCAGATTTGTCTCCCGAAGGTGGGTTACCATCAGATGAACTGTCATGCCTGTAATAAATAATTATGAAGGAAAGTCATAGTAAATCCAACAGGTCCGTCACCGGTCATTCATATGCCAGTTGTGAACATTAAATATAACGGACTTTCATTCTTTGCCTGGAGCTGGGAGAGAAATAGACTTTTTGATTATCTTCATCTGCAAATTTTCTAAAGACTGTCTTTTCAAACTTGTTTAAGGGTGCTGCTGTTGGAGGAGAGAAGGACCGGATGTGGGAGCACGAGGCCCGACTGCAGACTAAGGAACACCTGCGACGTTAGCCAAGGCGAGACCACGACAGAAAAGAGCGGCAGGACGAGGCACTGTTTTTGACAACATGAGAAGAAAGGGTCGACCTGATGCCCCTGCTCGATGTCCAGTACTTGTCGACAAGTCCCCGCTCTCTGAATTCGGTCACATGCTCGCCTATTTGAAGTCTCTCGTTCCCCTAGTTTGTTCCTAATTTGGCCTTGCTCCATCCCCTTTTCCTCTGACCTACCCTATGGACTGTTTTGTACGCTCTTCTTCCATCTGACCTTTCTGACAATCACCTCAAAGGACACAGGGCGAAAAGGACCTTTCCGACCAGAAACGCGAGGAAAGGGTCGTGCCCTGCAACGCAGAACTTAGAACAGAGCTGGACTCGTAGCTCCACCGCCGGTGCTCAACAGCGCCAACGAAAGACCACAAAGAACAATGAGAACTCGTAAACTTCGAACATTTGGCATCCTCAATCACCGTTTTGCTACGCCTCATTTCTCTCCCAGCCACCATTGTATCGATTATGCTCCAATTCCAATCTGATATATGTAATGACCTATACAGAATCGTTTTTTGCATTCCTATGACTTTCCTGCTAAACAAATTGATCAAAGTTTATCAAATAGACCCACCTCCTAAAAACTAGAAATGTTAAAATGTATTGTTTACAACTCTTTTCACCTAGGGTTCCTACCGTTCTCTTTCTCATGCCCACCACAATAGAACCGAGTAGAAAATGAACCAGCAAGATGTCTTGAATATGTTAAAGGGAGGACTGTTGAAAATTAGTACGTTTTGGTGAACATTATCTGCGCCATCTTGCCTCTTCCCCGATGCCACACTTTTGTCGTGCGCGCCCGCCATTTTAAAATGCCCCGATCAGAACGAACCCTTTTTGCATGCCGCTGGCCCCTGACATAGCCCTTCGTCTTCGCTAAGCCCGCACGCTGGCCAACCCCCCTGCTTGCACCTGCCTTGAATCATAAACCCCTCTTCGGCGCTGCTCTGCCCCAGGCCCTCATCCTGTTCCCAGCGCGACACCTCCCTGCTTTCCTTTCATGATCTCCGGCCCTTAGATGCAAACCCCCTTTTTTCCCCGTGTGCCCGTTTTGTCCTCCCCGTTCCCAAGCCGACACCCAGCTCTGCCGATACCATCCTTGCCCCTCCCCGTACAATAGAAAGCTCCCCCCATCAAAGAATCCCCGGGTTGATCAAAGCCCCCCACCCCAGGAGATCCGATCAAACCCCCCACATTCCGTGAATCGGCGGATTATCCAGCTGCGCGATGCTCATCACCTGTTGTGACTAGGGTGGGGACTTCAACTGTAAATGTGTGTGGGAACGGGCCCAAAGGGGAGTTCCGAGAATGTCTTTTCCGTACATCAAAGCTTTAACATGTATGTGTAATCTACAATAAAGTCATAAATGTGTGTATAAGAGGCCAGGCCTCAGGAATACAGTTAGAGCACCTCAGAACGATACCTTCTGTCCGTTTCGTTGTGTTCTCCTCCGGAGAGAATAAAAAAACTTTGTTTCCTGCCTTCCAGTCTCCAGCGCCTGCCTCTTCAATAGTTTAACTTCTTTGTGGGTTCGAGAGGCGACATCGCCGGGCAATACTTAAGGATCTTATATTCTGGTTGGTAGCGCCCCCCAATTATATTTTTCCACACCCCCTCATTTCTATTAGGAGTACTCTCTCTTTGCACATAGTGAAGGGTAGTTAACGCAGGCCTTTGCCCCCGTTGTAATACGTCGTGCCTTCTTCTCTCTCCATTTGATTGATTGTTATCCAAGTATTTACTGTTTTAGAATTGGTTCTCTTTGGTTCATTCTCTATTTACAAACAAACACAGAGTCGCAATACTCTGTTTAGTCTTTGCAGATAACGAAAAATCGTGTAAAAAAAAAAAGAAGAGGAATCGAGCAAAATCAGTAGGCCACTAATGGGATCTCTTTTTGACCTCGCTAAAATAGAAACATTAGGAACAACCCCTCATGACAAATACAAAACTAGTGAGATGAACTGAACTCCACACAATGATGGCTGCAAAACAGCTCGGCTCCGCCACCCACCCCGCCCAAAATAACGATAAAGAGCGGCTGCCATGATTGGTTGCGGAATGGCCACGACGGAGCTACGAAATGGTGCTGCTCTCATGCTAACCCCAGCTTCAGTCTGAAACATCCAGAAACACTGTAGACTACCAATTCGATCAGTTCCGGTAGCGCCCCAATGTAACCCGGTAGAGAAGAACTAGCCCTCCCCTCTTTGACTGATGGTTCTTGTTGCCTGTCCCTTCTGTTGTCATTTAACAGAACTATTTAGCCTGCTGAAAGGGGTTGTGTTCCGACCGCTGGTTGGTGGAGACATTTTGACTATATTCTGGACCTGCGTTGTCGCGTAATGCGTCATATGACGCGCCGCGTTAGCGCATCCGGAAGTCATCCGGGGCGCGCAGCGCGTAACGTAAGCATAACAAGTCATGTGACTTGTTAATAAAACTTTTCATTGGTTCATTTTACTTTTCTTATTCTAATGATGAAAGGCTTGGTCATATGACCTAAAAATTACGCTTTTTATTACTTCCGAACATTATTTTTTCTTAAATATATGTTATAATGTTCCAGGCTAATGTACTTTCCCGGAAAATTTACAACTGTCCTGCAAGTAAAATATATTCTTTTTTCGAGAAAAAGAGCGTTTCTTCGTCCCATGACGGAGCCGTTGAGCAAAAGAGGGTCGACCTGCTGTCTTAGTCGCCGATACGCCTGAATATGAGATTCTTATCGATCACTTTATGTTGCAGGAGTAGAAAACACAACAGCCCTTGACCATTTATCTTTACTGCGTTCCTTCGTATTATACCTTTTACCCTTCATGTAATTGGTCTGCTTTATTTCACTTGCCTTTTAATGATTCTAAAACAGTGACTATTATTAAAAACTTTACCAATGTATATACTACTACCATGTTTTCTTTTAAAAACCTTTATTGTGAAAATTTCATTATACAAATACGAGCCTATAACCACGTGGGCCGGCCACGGAGCTAACTGTAATCGTATATGATGAGTAGACATTTACACTGTAGAGGAACGTAACGGGCGGGCCATTAGGTTGCAAGAACTAAGGTGTCTAACAGTTACGGAATCGGTGGACGTACATTTTATAATTAAAATACGACAGGGCCAGTTACAATAAAATTATCTAGATATACATTTGCGGGCAAGTACCATGGGTGACGTTAATTCGAACTTTCAATAGTACAGTAATCAATAACACATCAGAACTTAATATCAATAGGGATGTCGAAATATTCAATCAATTCTCGTCCCCGCCCGCCATGTGCTTCAAAACTGCATACGTATCTCGTGATTTCAAGGTTCTGCAACCAGTACACAACAAGGAGTTACGAGTCCCATTTATTCCGGCGCCATTTTGGGCGAGGACGGGCAGGTCCAGGATATAGTCAAAATGTCTCTACCAACCATCGACTATGATGATGTTCATATGCTGTATTTATTAGAGTAACACTCATCTGTCCACATGAAATTAATTTGCCACAATCTAAACATGTCATTTTAATCTTTCCAAAGTTCTTCTAAATATTTGGGACCGTTTCCCTTGCCTCTGATGCTGTCAGTGCCACTTCTTTGATGAATGTACTAGCAGGTCAGGGGTTCTCCTCCAAATCTCTCTTTTATGCAGCACTATAATTAATTGGTGCCACCTCTCCATATGACGATGCATGGTATAGTTACCATAACTATATTTTTTTTCGGTTCCTCTGGAGAGTTCATCGTGGCAGATGAAGCGTGTAACGTACCGGGCATTTACCTTTTTTTGCATGTACAGGAAAGGAAAAAAAAATCGAGCGTCCGAGTTCTAAGGTGTCCCAGGGCCATTTTAGTGGACCAGGCCCAAATCCAAAGAACAGGCCGCCATTTTGAGAGTCCTGTTGCAGCCGCCTGTCGCTGTAGCATCAAGAGCAGCCGAAACTCAGCTGAATGGCAACTGAAACGGTAAAGGGGCGCCCCACTACAGCAGACGAGCCTCCACCTAGGAAGGCCCGTTCACGCCGCCTCCCCCCCCCCCCCTTCGGGCACCCCACGCCGTTATTCGGAGCAGTATTGTAGGATGGCCACACCAGTGCGGCAACTTGCTAGACATCACCTCGGTGGTAACCGAATCTCAGCGCCTTGTGGTGTCTTCTATTCAGAAAACATTGTTGTGCTGCCTTCGACCTATTCGCCGCAAGTGCGCACGCAACTCAGCTGCATAGCTTGCTAGACACCACCTCGGTGCTAACCGAATCTCAGCGCCTTGTGGTCTCTTCTATTCCAAAAATATTGTTGCGCTGCCTTTGGCCCCATTCGCACATCGGTCCGCTACTGCCGCCATCTCACAGGCCAACGGGGCGCCCCACGCCGACTTTCAGCATTGTAGGATGGCCACACCAGTGCACCTTACTAGACACCACCTCGGTGCCATCCGGATCTTGGCATCTCAGCGCCTTGTGGTGTCTTCTATTCAGAAAATATTGTTGCGCTGCCTTTGGCCCCATTCGCACATCGGTCCGCTACTGACGCCATCTCACAGGCTAATGGAGCGCCCCACGCTGAGTTTCAGCATTGTAGGATGGCCACACCAGTACAGCAACTTGCTAGACATCACCTCGGTGCCATCCGGATCTTGGCATCTCAGCGCCTTGTGGTGTCTTCTAGTCAGAAAATATTGTTGCGCTGCCTTTGGCCCCATTCGCACATCGGTCCGCTACTGACACCATCTCACAGGCCAACAGGGCGCCCCGCGCCGACTTTTACCATTGTAGGATGGCCACACCAGTGCCACAACTTGCTAGACACCACCTCGGTGCCATCCGGATCTTGGCATCTCAGCGCCTTGTGGTGTCTTCTATTCAGAAAATATTCTTGCGCTACCTTTGCCCCATTCACACATCGGTCCGCTACTGACGCCATCTCACAGGCTAATGGGGCGCCCCACGCCGAGTTTCAGCATTGTAGGATGACCACACCAGTACAGCAACTTGCTAGACATCACCTCGGTGCCATCCGGATCTCGGCGCCCCACTGCAGATGAAGTGCCTCTCAACTATGAAACCACCACGGTGACATCCGGATCTTGGCGCCTTGTGCTGGTTCCGGCCTATTCACACATCGGTCCGCTACTGACGCCATCTCACAGGCCAACGGGGCGCCCCACGCCGACTTTCAACATTGTAGGATGGCCACACCAGTGCGGCAACTTACTAGACACCACCTCGGTGCCATCCGGATCTTGGCGCGTTGTGCTGCCTTCGGCCTATTTGCACATCGGTCCGCTACTGACGCAAACTCACAGGCCAACGGGGCGCCCCACGCCGACTTTCAGCATTGTAGGATGGCCACACCAGTGCTGCAACTTGCTGGACACCACCTCGGTGCCATCCGGATCTTGGCGCGTTGTGTTGCCTTCGGCCTATTCGCACATCGGTCCGCTACTGACGCCGCCTCACGTGCCAACGTATTTTCTCCGCATTTTATACCCTATGCCGCATAACAGGTCATGTGACTTGTTTATAAAACTTTTCATTGGTTCATTTTACTTTTGGTTTCCTAATGATGGAAGGCTTGATCATATGACCTAAAAACAACACTTTTCATTGGATGAAAACTTTTTTTTTTTCCCAAACGATGAAAGCCCCACCTTGTTTCTGGATGTTTCAGACTGAAGCTGGCGTCAGCATGAGAGCACCACCATCTCGTAACTCCGTCGTGGTCATTCCGCGAGCAATCATGGCAGCCGCTCCCCACCAGAAGCCTACAGGAGTCGGGGGCCCCCAAAACTTTTGATGAATCCTCAAGGCGGAGGGGACGCTTTCGAGAATGGGGTCCAAGACCTAGCAGACAAGCGTCCAATTTCCAAGGTGTCCCAGGGCCATTTCAGTGGACCAGGCCCAAAAAGGAAACAGCCTGCCGCCATTTTGAGAGTCCTGTGACAGCCGCCTATCGCTGCACCGCAAGAGTGGGCGCAACTCAGCTGAATTGCGGCTTTTGACACAGTGGACCAAAAGCGGACGGAATGGCAACTGAAACGGTAAAGGGGCGCCCCACTACAACAGACGAGACTCCACCTGGAGAGGCCCGTTCACGCCGCCTCCCCCGGGGCGCCCCACGCCGTTATTCGGAGCAGCATTGTAGGATACCAAAACCAGTGCGGCAACTTACTGGACATCACCTTGGTGCCATCGTTCTGCTGCCTTGGAACTATTCGCACAACAGTTTGCTACTGATGACCCACCCCCCGCGACGCCCCATGCCAGAAATCTGGACATTGTGCTGCATTGGGACTATTCGCACAGCCGACCGCTACTTCGTTGTTTTTCCCTAAAAATGTTTATATGTTATTACTGTTTTTGTTTTCTTGTATATATTTATAAGTTATTAAAGTTTTATAATCTTACTACTTTGTTGGAGTGCTATATATTTTTAATGTGACACATAATTGTAAAAACTTTGATGTACAAAGAGTCATCCCTGGAATCTTCCGCTTCAGGCTCGGTCCCCTCCCCAATCACAATACAGGATGGTTTTCAGATAATAGGAACGCGTCTGCTGTGACGGATCTCATCGAGTGTGGGCCTTGATCTACTATAACTCCTTTGAAGAGGGGTGATTCTTTACAGCTGGGGCCATAAACTACATCTGCAGGGCTAGCTGATACCCTAGGACCGGCCTGGACAATCGGACACAGAGGAAAAGGAGTGTCAGAGGGTGCGGTAGTGAATAGGGCGAAAGGGAGGTGTCGGGCGGGCACAGGGTGTGATTCTCAGGGAAGAGCAGCCCAGATGGGGGGTGGTTTATTACCCATGCATAAGACAGAGAGCGGGGGTGACCACTGCCTGGGGGAGATGCTTGCGAGGGTGGGGAGCCATGCTAAGGATCGACAGCGTGCACAGAGTGGGTCTGGTCAAGGCATCTAAAATGACTGCCGTGCACGACAAAAGTGTGGCATTTGAAAAAAGGCAAGATGGCGCAGACAATGTTTTTCAACACTTCCTGATTTCCTTCGAATCGAACGTTAACAGACGTTGGGGCATATTACCAAAGTTAAGCGATATTTATCCCTAACGATGCTTAGCAACGATTTTTTTACCGCTAAGCATCGTCAGAAATTATCGCAGATAAACCTTGCTATTATCAAGATTTATCGCAAATACGATAAAAAACGACCGCAATGCATTAATATCGCTGAAAACTCAGCGATATTCATGCATTACCAAGCTAATGCTCTTAGCCATGTTATCCACCTCCCATTGGATAACATGGCTAAGAACTGCTCAGGGCAGGTGCTAGCTTTTGGAGATATTCGCGCTTATCGCGAATATTTCCAAAAGTTGATAATAGGAGATAGCGATGTTAGCGACTGTTTCCAGTCGCTAACATCTTGGCATGCCCACTTTGCATGTCATTAGTGATAAATATCACTCACATGCAAAGTGGGGCCCAAGATGGTCGCTATCTCCTACTAGCCGTCGCTAACTGGTGTTAGCAACAGCTAGGTAATACAGATATAATTTTATCTCCGCGGAGCGCTGTTACAGATATATATCTTGTTTTTGAACGTTAATTTCTCAAAATCCACTGAAGCACATATATTGAGACCTAGCAAAGGCACATCGAGCTACCAGTCCCTACAATTTTGCCAAGTTTCGTGCAAATCCATTTAGCCGTTCGATTATTATTATTATTTTTTTTTTGCCCCGCGGGCCCTTTTAAAACCTCCACATCAAACCTAAGAGGTCAAGGAGGATCTACTATGCCCCCTTATGGTCATTTGCCCCTTCGCTTTGGCCTCCTCTTGTCTCTCGATCCTACCGAGAGACAAGATGGCGGCCGCTACGGACTGTTTGCAATGTTTACAGACGCCGGAGAACCAATCAGCTTCGCAAACCTCCGTTACGCGAAGCGGAGCGCTGTTACAGATATATATCTTTTTTTGAACGTTAATTTCTCAAAATCCACTGGAGCACATATATTGAGACCTAGCAAAGGCACATCGGGCTACCAGTCCCTAATATTTTACCAAGTTTCGTGCAAATCCATTCAGCCGTTCGATTATTATTATTATTTTTTATTTTTTGCCCCGCGGGGCCCTTTTAAAACCTCCACATCAAACCTAGGGGGTCAGCGAGGATCTACTATGCCCCCTTATGGTCATTTGCCCCTTCGCTTTGGCCTCCTCTTGTCTCTCGATCCTACCGAGAGACAAGATGGCGGCCGCTACGGACTGTTTGGAATGTTCACAGACGCCGGAGAACCAATCAGCTTCGCTTCACAAAGCTCCGTACCGCGAAAAGTCCGCGAACCGGAGCGCTGCCCGGTCCGCTGTTACAGATATATATCTTTTTTTGAACGTTAATTTCTCAAAATCCACTGGAGCACATATATTGAGACCTAGCAAAGGCACATCGGGCTACCAGTCCCTTCAATTTTGCCAAGTTTCGTGCAAATCCATTCAGCCGTTCGGGCTAAAAGTGAGGCCAACCGCCCTATGGAAAACTCAATGTTAAAAACACGTTTTGGGACCCCCCTTTTTTCTCGGCCCCCCCTTGACAAACCCCCCCCCCCAAATTTTCAAGGGCTGCTCAGAAACAAAATGTGCCATTTTCCTGAAAATTTCAGCCAATTCCGTCCACAAACGCCAAAGTTATTAGACATAGAATTTTCAAAAATCCCATAGAGAAAAAATCCTAACTATATATACCTACTGGCGACCGCCAGTAGGTAATATATATATATAAATATATGAATATATATTTATAGATAGATAGATAGATAGATACATAGATAGATAGATTCACTGAAAAAAAAACAATCACGATCTCTGGTCTCAGCAGTTGATGTCAAGAAAGAACCCCCTGGTCATAGACACTAAGGGCCACCTTACGATGTCTGCCGGAAAGCATTCCGACCTACTCCGTCTCAGAATGCTTTCTGACCGAATCGGATTCGGGGAGTTCGACCGACCGATTACGATGATTCCGTACACTGTTCGGTCAGACTCCCATTGACTTTAATGGGAGTCTGTTTTCTGACAACAACACATGCTTCCATTGAAGAAAGGGGGGTTGCGGAAAACCCAGTGTGTCGTGGAAGCAGCGGTTCCCAGCCCGGCCAGCCAGCCCACCCCGGTTAGCCTCGCTGCTTGGACGGGGGAGATATCATCCCCAGAGGGTTGCAGCCTGCTGGATAACTGCAAGCCGGGACCCACAGTGACTGGTGATGCCGGAAAAGGGGTCTGGCCGGTCTGCTGCTATCGTGCGGTGGCGTCCCACCCTTAAGGTGCCGCCGCGATCTCCCTGAGGCTGAGCGGCGGAGAAACAACTGAGGCCCCCGGGGGTGACCGGAGACCTGAACAATGGAGCCAGTGAGGCGAGTGGGTGCAATTGTGTGAGCAGGCTTAAGGCACGACCGCTGCGAGTCTCTTAATGGCAGCGGCGCACCTCTGACATTGGCAGTCTTTCCTCGGCCCGCCTCATCAGTACTGACTCCTGCCACACACCCGGGTCAACAGCGGCCGTGCAGTGCCCGTCTCTGGATCGTCAGTGACTTGTAGTGACCCCCCAGAGGTTCAGGGGGAGCCGTGAGAGGAGTTGTGGCCCTCTGTACTTCACCCTGGGACCAAGATAGCACAAAGCCAGGGAAGCTGTTGTAAGTTTCCCAGAGAGTCAGTGAGGGGTGCGCGGCTGGGCAGATTGGCATATAGCTCCCTTAGTGCTTATGTCTACCTGGACGGTTGGTCCCTGGAGTTGCCACTGTTGCTGACAACCTATCTTCCTGGTTGGAGCCGGAATTGGTGCTGGATCTTTTGGTGACTGAGCATCGCAATTGGTGTCCTGGCTGGTTGGCGCCACTTTTACGCGCTGTGAGATGCGGTGCTTGAGCCTACCCCGAGTACCCCGGACCGGTTGGGAGCACACTCTGGACACTGCAATGGAGCGTTCCAAAGGCTCCGGGTCCCGTGGTAGGAAACCAGTGCAGACCAACAAATTGGACCATAACACGGTTTCCAAGGACGCACAGCATAGCCGGCTGTCTAGAGATGCCACCCAAGGAAGCCTGGGGGAAGAGGAACAGGAACTTTTGCTTAAGGATGTTATGGAGGCTATTACTGGAGTCAAAACCTTGCTGGAGCACAAATGGACACTATGGCAATGGACATTAACCTGATTAGGGCCGATCTGGGGAAGCTCAACGAAAAAGTCAAACAGGTAGAAATAACAACCACCAGTCTCGTTGGCGATGTCACGCAACTGCAAAGGGAGGTCTGCGAGCTCCAGGACTCTTGCAAGCTCGTGGACCTCAAGTTGGATGACTACGAAGGCTGTCTTCGGTGCAATAATCTCTGCATTCTAGGTGTTCCGGAGAAATCGGAGGGGACATCCCCTGACCTGTTTGTTGAAGACCTTATTCTTAAACACTTGCAACCCAAAGGCCTTAGTAATTTTTTGGTTATCGAACAAGCTCACAGGGTCCCGGGCAGCCGTCCCAAACAGGGCGCTTCCCCGTGGCCCATGTTGGCTCGGATCTTGAACTTTCATGACAGAGATGTTATTCTCCAGAACTCCAGAGCAGGGGCCCCCCTTAGTTTTTCCTGACTTCACAAAGAGAGTGCAGAGGCAAAGACGGTCATTCCTTTCTGTGAAGCGCGACCTTAGAGAGAGGGGCCTGAAATACTCAATGCTGTTCCCGGCGCGCCTCCGGGTTTGAGGCGGAGGGAAGAGCATGGTTCTTTGACCAACCTGAAGCAGTGGCTGAATGGATCAAATATCGCGGAACGAAGAGACCGACAGACCACGGTGCTGGAGAGAATGCGGACAACCAACCTGCATGAGATAAGAGACTTGAGGACGGCAGCCTTTGAACTGAGTAACAGGAACATGATGTGGGGTAGGCCTGGGAGGGTGGGGTATTTGTTTCTGATTGCTGAGGCTGGGGGATTCATATGGATTTGAGTTATTTGCCTTCTAGGGGCGCTACATGTGATATGGGTAGGGGTGGGGACAGCGAGCATACTATTCTCCCCCTCTTTCTTCTTTTTTGAATTCGTTTCTAGGGCGACAGGCACTCTGCAAGTTTTTGATGGGCAGTTTTAGACCCAGAGTGCAGGGCAGCGGGGCAGGGGTTGTTGGGCCGGGGTGTTTGGTAATGTCTTTATTGGTTTCATTATCTCAGCAACGTCTATTGTGAACCTAGTAGGGGAAGTGAGCACACATGTTTCACTCGCGGTAAAGGAGGTGAGGAGCATTTGCAATTGGTCATGGCTGAACATGGGGGTGGTGGGATTAAACTGTTGAGCTGGAATGTCAATGGGTTGGGGGACAAGATAAAGCGCAGTGTGGTCCTCCAATACCTCAAGCGCCATGCCCCTGATGTTCTCATGCTTCAGAAAACACACCTTATTGGAAATGCGTGCAAGGTTTTACATCAGGGAGGTTACGTATTATTGACACATGCAGGATTTACCTCTAGTTCGCGTGGGGTGGGTATCATGGTGAAGAAATCATTTCCCCCTATGGTGAATAAGACCTGGACAGATGATCGAGGACGATACGCTGGGGTCTCAGGAGTATGTGAGGGTCAGTCCATTACGCTGTTGTCGGTTTATGTGGCACCTGGCCTACAAGCCACAACCTTTAGGGATCTAGGGGCACTGTTGTTGACCATCCCGGAGGGTTTGTTAAAGTTGAATCAATCAATCAATACACTTGTAGAGCGTGCTACTCACCCGTGAGGGTCTCAAGGCACATGGGGGGGGAGTGCTGCTACTGCTCGAACAGCCAGGTCTTGAGTTTTTTTTCTAAATGTGAGGTGGTCCTGGGTCAGACGTAGGTGGGCGGGGAGGGAGTTCCTTGTCTTGGCCGCCAGGTAGGAGAATGACCTTCCTCCAGCGGTGGTGCTGTGGATCCTTGGGACGGTGGCGAGGGCGAGGCTGGTGGAGTGGAGTTTGAGTGTTGGAGTGTAGAACGTGAGACGGTTGTTGAGGTATTCGGGGACTATGTCGAGGAGCGCTTTGTGTGCATTGGTGAGGAGCCTGAACGTGATCCTTTTGCTGACGGGGAGCCAGTGCAGGTCTCTCAGGTGGGCTGATATGTGACTGTGGCGGGGAATGTCAAGAATGAGTTGTGCGGGTGCGTTCTATATGCGTTGGAGTCTTTTCTAAAGTTTGATTGTGGTTCCTGCGTATAGGGCGTTTCCCTAGTCGAGTCGGCTGGTGACAAGGGCCTGGGTGACCGTCTTTCTAGTTCCAGTAGGGATCCAGTGGAAGATCTTACGGAGCATGCGCAGGGTGTTGAAGCATGAAGATGAGATGGCGTTGACTTGCTGGCTCATTTTGAGAGAGGAGACCAGAATGAATCCCAGGTTGCGTGCGTGGTCAGTGGGTGTCGGTGCGGTGCCTAGTTCTGCCGGCCACCAGGAGTCGTCCCAGGCGGATGGGGATGGTCTGAGGATGAGGACCTCCGTCTTGTCTGAGTTCAGTTTCAGACGGCTGAGTTTCATCCATTCCGTGACGTTTTTCATTCCTTCCTGGAGGTTGAGTTTGGCATTAGCTGGGTCTTTGGTGAGGGAGAGTATCAGCTGGGTGTCGTTGGCATATGAGATGATGTTGAGGTTGTGTTTGCGTGCGATGGTGGCGAGGGGGCTCATGTAGATATTGAAGAGGGTTGGGCTGAGTGATGAGCCTTGGGGTACGCCACACATGATCTCGGTGGCCGCGGAGCGGAAGGGAGGCAGACGGACTCGCTGGATTCTGTCGGATAAGAAAGAGGTGATCCAGTCCAGGGCTTTGTCTTGGATCCCGGCGTTGTGGAGGTGGGTTATTAGGGTGCGATGGTAAACTGTATCAAAGGCGGCTGAGAGGTCTAGGAGAATGAGGGCGGTGGTTTCCCCGTTGTCGACTAGGGCCCTGATGTCGTCGGTGGCTGCGATGAGGGCAGTCTCGGTGCTGTGGTTGGCTCGAAATCCGGACTGGGATGGATCGAGGGACCCATTGGCTATGAGGAATGCGTTCAGCTGCTTACTGACGATCTTCTCGATCACTTTCGCCAGGAAGGGAAGAAGAGAGATGGGTGGACGTTTTTGAGGCTTTGGGGTCCGCTGTGGGTTTCTTCAGTAGGGCGTTGATCTCTGCATGCTTCCAGCTCTCTGGGAAGGTGGCGGACGCGAGGGAGTTGTTTATGATGTTCGTAGTTGGGGAGCGATGATGGTGTCAGCTTTGTTGAAGATGTGGTGAGGGCATGGGTCGGCAGGAGAGCCGGAGTGGATGGTGTCCATGGCGTGGGCGGTGTCTTCGGTGCTGATAGGAGTCCAAGCACTGAGGATGGTTGTAGGGGGCGTTGGTTCGGTGGCTGGGGGGGAATCTGGGCACCGAAGCTGTTGTGTATATTGGCGATCTTGCGGTGGAAGAACGTGGGGAGAGAGTTGCAGAGGTCTTGTGACGGTGTGATGTCGTTGCTGTTGGCGTTGGGATTGGAAAGCTATTTTATGATGTTGAAGAGTTCCTTGCTGTTGTGTGTTTTTGTTGTCCAGCCATTCTTTGAAAGATGTCTTTTTGGTGGTGCGGATCAACTGGTGGTATTTGCGGGTGGCGTTCTTGAGGGCAGTCATGTTTTTTGTCATCTGTTCGCGGCGCCAGGTTTTCTCGAGGGATCTGCAGGATTTCTTTGATTCTTTGAGGGCGTCGGTGAACCATGTTGTTTTCCTGTTGCCGGGGTTTCCTGGGGGGTTCTTCAGTGGTGCAAGGGCGTTGGCGCAGTTGACTATCCACTGTGTGAGGTTGCGGGCTGCGTCGTCGATGTTCGTGGTGTGGATGGGTGTTTTCTGGCTCAGTGATGTGGTTAGCTGGTCTGCGGTGATTTTGCTCCATCATCTACGGGGAATCTGTTGTGGGTGGTGGTGCGATGTGGTCTTCTCAAAGGTGAAGTGGATGCAGCTGTGGTCGGTCCAGTGTAGTCCGGTGGAGTGGCTGAAGGCAACGTGGCTGCTGGCAGAGAAGACGGGACGAGATCTGAACTCCGTACTCTCGGGAAAACTGGACCACTATCCTTCCCCGGTGGTCGGCTCTGCGTCTTGCTGCCCCCCGACTTCCTTGATACTATGGGATTGGTAGATGGCTGGCTGTTCTATCACCCGAACACAGTGCAAGACACCTTCCACTCTGGTGCCCATGGCAGTCTATCGCGCATGGACTACTTCCTTGTCCAGGCGTCCCAAATTGCTCACATTCAAGGTAAAGCATTTGGCTAGAGGCATCTCTGACAATTCGCCGGTTTCGCTACATATGGTCCCTAGCTATAGCCAGGTGGGACGGGTGACCCCTATCAACCTGTGATATTTCCGCAATTCTAAAATTCGCAAGGAACTCCTCGTGGCTATGGATAACTACTTTACCGATAATGAGGGGTCTATGGAATCCCCACAGATCCTGTGGGAAGCCTTCAAAACTGTGATATGGGGTCAGGCCCTTCCTTTAATTACGGGGACGAGGAAGGAACGACGTAAGGAAATGGAAGCCATTGAAACGGAGATTAGTCTGCTGGAGGCGGACCTGACTTCAGGCGCCACAACCGATAAACTTCACCATCTCACTCTCAAACAGCAGGGATTTAGAGCGTTAGCTACAGACCAGGCAAAAGTCCTGGGGAGGGCAGCACAGTGGGTGCTATACGAGGTGGGAGACAAGGCCAGGAAACTGCTTGCTCTGTTGACAAGAAGGAGTGGGTCAACCGACTGGGCCTGGGCTTAATGGGCAGGGGGTGGGCCACTTACGGATCCCCAAGAAATTTTACACAGATTTTCGGCCCATTTCAACATTGTCTACACCTCAGTGACTTCTTACTCGGTGGAGGACTCTCGCAAGATGTTGACTGGCATAACATTGCCCAAGCTGTCGGTTACTGACAGCGAATTCTTAGATAGTGCCCTCTCCACTGAGGAAGTGGCGACAGCAATCAGATCCCGCAATTTCCGTAAAGCTACCGGTCCTAATGGGTTTGGCGATCGAGCTCTACAAACTCAAACCAGACAGGCTGGCCCCTTATCTCAAGAGAATGTTCGAAGATGCCAGATTCAATGGGTGCCTCCCCAAAAAAGCAGAGGACGGCAACCAAAATAACAATTCACAAGGAGGGGAAGCCCAAAGAGGAGTGTGGATCATACCTGCCGATCTCCCTTCTAAACGCAGAGCCTAAGATCCTGGCTAAACTGCTGGTTAACCGACTGATCACGGTGATTGAGGCATTGGTTCATCCAGACCAATCGGGTTTTATTCCGCATCGGAATACGGCACTTAATCTTCGTAGAGTACACAGCGTTCTGGGTAGGGCGGCCTCCATCCTAGAACCAGCTAGTATAGTCTCTCTTGATGCCACCATGGCATTCAACACCATTGAATGGCTGTATCTGTGGGCAGTGCTGGAGAAGATGGGGTTTGGCCCGGAATATATTCACTGGGTGCAATTATTATATTCTCGGCCTCTTGCCCAAGTAGTAGTCAATAATAAAAAATCAGCAACCTTTGAGTTGAGTCGCGGGACCCGGCAGAGATGTCCATTGTACCCCCTTCTGTTTGCTCTAGTGCTGGAGCCATTGGCGGCCTGGATCCGCAGGGTCCCAATGATCCGGCGGATGCGTTGGACGCCGGAGTGGGAGGACCGCATCTCCCTGTACACAGACAATATTTTATTGTATCTGACCGATCCGAGGTGGTCCTTGATTGTGGCACTGGATATTCTCACTGCCTTTGGTCGATTTTCCGGTTATTCGATTAACTGGAGTAAGTCCTTGCTTTTTGTGGTGGCGGGGGTGCCACCGGTTCCACCGAAGTGGTGCCCAATACAAATATGCACTGATGGCTTTAAGTACCTGGAGGTCTTTCTTTTCCTGGATCCTTCACTTCGTTACACCCAGAATTTGAGTCCCCTTTTGTTAGGCTGTGAAAAGACATACTACGTTGGAAGTCGCTTCCCCTTTCCCTACTGGGAAAGGAGCACCTTTTTAAAATGATGTCTTTGCCTCAGTTTCTATATGTTTTACAGAACTCCTTGGACTCAGTCCCGGCTTCATATTTCAGGGAGGTAGAAGGCCTCCAGCGAGATCTATTGTGGGAAGGAAAGCCACGCAGCGCTCTTGGTAAACTCTCCCTGAATTGGTACGATGGTGGTATTGGCCTCCCCGATATTAAAAAGTATTATTGGGCGGCCCAGCTAGCCTCCATCAATCACAGCACGTACCCCAGACCCGAATATCCGGGCTATAATATGGAAAGTTGGTTGCTTTCTGGTGGGAACTACAATAGAGTCCCTTATTCCAAACCGCAATGTTTTCCACTTACGGGCCCCACCAAGCACTCAGTGCATGTGTGGCACGCAGCCTCTAAGGGCCTGGGTTGAGATCGAAGACTTACCCATGTGACACCGCTGTTGGACTGGGAACAGTTGGGTAGTTTGTGGAAAAGTGAGGGGTTTGACAAATGGGACCTAATAGGCCACTCATGCATTAGTGACCTATGAGACAAGACAGACGTTAAACCATTCTCAGCACTGCAAAAGCAATTTGACTTGGCTGACTCGGTGTCCTTCCGCTATATGCAGGTTAGGCACGCCTTGTGATCCCGTTTGCAGCGTGAAACTGCCCCTCCCAAGCCCTCCCCATTGTAGGATAGAGTTTTAGACGGTCACATCCCAGACAAGACTATCTCACTAATATACAACGACGAGGAATGGCAGGACGCCGTGTCCTCGCCCAGAGTAGTTGCTATACCTGCTCGCCTACGACTGGTTCAGCTTAAAATCCTCCATAGGATGTATGTGACTGGACCTCAGCTGGTACGGATGGGGAGATCGGACAGGGGTCAGTGCAGATGGGGGTGCAGTCAGGATGCCACTTTTATGCATATAATTTGGGAATGCGACTCCATACAATCTTACTGGCGCCTCATACACGACACCATTAATGCAGTCTTGTCCACACATCTTCGACCAGAAGCCCGCAGATGCTTATTGAATGTATGGGAGCCGAATGACCTTAATACCTACATGATACAGTGGGCTACTTTGGGGCTTATGATTACCAAGAGTAATATCACTCAGCGGTGGGGGCATTACTCCAGCCTACAGTGCAAGACTGGGAGAAAGACTTGGATTGGTCAATGTTCCGGGAGAAAACAGTGTTTGTGTCCTGAGGGTGCCCTAAGAAGTGGACTAGAAAATGGGGTTTGTGGAATGCAGACCGGGGGGATATATATCAACCGCCCCTTGCTACAAGTAATGAGGATTCCCCTTCGCCCTAGACTTTCTGTGCTACATTCTGTAATGATTCCTATTGCCTATTGTAGTCATGACATAAGATTCATCCCTCATCTTTAATGTGATTGTAATGCTGAGTTTGTTAATAAAAGGTTTTTAAAAAAAGCTAACTATTTAAACTATTAATATCAACATACTAATGATCATTGATTAAATATTAATTATTAATTCATTATAATGTATTCACTTCCCGCAATATACCCCCACAAAACACACAACCCACTCATAAAGTTTAACAAAATATGATCTGCACATTACTAAATTAATGAACATTTTAGTAATTTATATTAATACATTTTTTTTATTAATTACTTCAAATTAATTTACTCCCCACCCCATACCTCGAAAACCCCACAACCCACATCTAAACTCCTAAAAAAAAGAAATAATTGCACGAGTAACATAAATATCAATTAAACAAATGTTGTTGTTTTTTTTATTCTTTTTATTAACAATTCTGAAAAAGTGTGGAAGTCCTCACCATCAGAAAACACAAGAATCACATTTGCACCGTAGGAAATTCAGAGCATACCAAGCGTTTATGTTGTCAGAGTATTCCTAGTAGTATACTACAAATCAGTTTACAGTGCGAGCGGCTCATCAACCTGAGTGGTTTGGGGGGCTCACATATGTTGCCTCTGTACTCGTTCCACTTAGACCATATCCCAACCCGCGCTACATACACAGTCTTCTCCTGGAGCATGCACCAGTCCATGTCCGTCTTCCATGAGCCTATTTTCGGAGGCGTCACTGCCCCCATAACCTAGCAATGTTCCTCTTTGCAATTGCAAATCCCAGCATCGCCCAGAGCCTCCCCCGAGGCAGCAGGTCAGTGGGCTCCCAGATGTTCAAAAGGCACCTCTTTACCTCCACTCGTAACTCCACCTCCCACACCTCCTGCATACAGCGATGTACTCGGTTCCAATATGTCTGGAGCACTGGGCACTCCCATATGATATGGAAGTAAGTCCCTACCTCCACGCACCCCCTCCTACAGAGCCCATCCTCACTACAGCCCATACGCTGCAGTCTAGTCCCAGAGATGTATAGTCGGTGGAGAATTTTGAGCTGGATCAGTCTAAGTCTGGCCGATATAGCTACCTCCTTAGGGGAGGCAAGAGCACTCCTCCACTCCTCCTCATCTATCTCTAATCCATCAGTCCCATCTCCCTTTGAGATTTAATAATAGATCTGGAGAGTTGTTAATGATTTTTTTGTATGTGAGTGAAATGGCATGCTCAGGGAGGTGGCCACCCAGCAGTCTGTCCTCCAGGGGGTAGGCCTCTGGGGGCTGGGTCCCTGAGGGGATGTTTGCCTGAAGGGAGTGCCTGAACTGCAGGTATCGGAAGTGTTCTGTTTGTGTGAGATCGTAAATGTGTTGGAGTGAGGCAAAAGACACTACACCGTCCGGACCCCATAAATCTCTAATGTGGGAGATTCCAATTAGGACCCAGTTACGGAACCATTTTGTGCAACCCAGAGTGCCCAACCTCTCTGAAACCCATAGCGGGGTAGCCATTGTGAGGGTGTTGGCCTATCCCATTTTACGTTGTACAATGTGCCATAGTTGAACCGAGTGCTGTGTTGGCCCAGTAAGTGGGCACCTGCCAGGTCCAGCGTAGAGCGCCGCCTCGAAGTTCCCGCCCGGAAGGAGCCACCGGTCCATTCCATATCCCGGGTCGTCTCCGTAGTGATAGGTACCCTGATTGATGGCTGAGAGGTGTGCAGCCCAATAGTACTTTGGATATCCGGGAGCGCTATGCCTCCGTCAAACCATCCCAGTGTAAGCTTCTGAAGGAATATGTGGGGTGTCCCAGACCACAATAGCTCTCTCTGTGTGGCTTCGATGGAAGCAAAATATGATTGTGGAACCAGGTCCGGATAGTTTTGTGGGGCGTATAAGAATCGTGGCAGCGCCATCATTTTAAAGAGCGCCACCCTACCTAATAGGGACAGCGGGAGCTTCCGCCAGGAGGCAGAGTCCTTTTAAACTGCTGTAAAGGTGGCAAGAGATTCCTCTCATACCTAGTGGCCTTCTCTTTGGAGATGAAAATCCCCAGGTATCTGAATCCATCAGTGGCCACCTCAAGCGGGCAGTTTCGCGGGGCCTACGGAGGGTCCCCATGCAGGACATACATTAAGGGCTTGCCCCAGTTGATGGTATACCCCGAGTTTCTCCCGAAGCTAGTGAAGATGTCCAGTGCTACTGTTAGGAACTTACGAGGTCTCATGAGGTTGAGGAGGATATCATCCGCGTAGAGCGAAATCCTGCCCTCCCATCCATCAGCCCACCGGATCCCCTTCAGGGAGAGATCTTGTCTGATCCAGGCAGCGAGTGGTTCTAGAGACAGGGCAAAAAGCAAGGGTGAGAGGGGACACCCCTGGGCTAAGGGTTCAGAGTAAAGGAGACGCACCCACCCAATGAACCCAGGGCCAAAGCCCAGTTTCTGAAGGACTGCCATCATATAGGGCCATTCAAGCGTGTCGAATGCCATTGCGGCGTCAAGTGACACCACAACCGCATCTTCCTGAAGAGTGTGACAGCGCCCCAGGACTCCGTGTATACGGCGGAGATTGAGAGCAGTGTTGCGGTGGGGCATGAAGCCCGATTGGTCCGGGTGGATCAGTGTGGGTAGGACTGGCTTTAGCCTGTTGTCCAGGACCTTGGCCAGGATCTTGGGCTCTGCGTTTAGCAAAGATATGGGCCTATAAAAGGCACACAAGTCTATTGGTTTTCCTTCCTTAGGGATGGCCAAAATTGTGGCTATGCGTTGATCTCGAGGTAGAATACCCCTCTCTCTGCTCTCCTCAAACATACGTTTTAAATACGGGCTAAGGCTGTGTGGGTTGAGCTTGTACAACCCCAATAGCCTGGCCCAGCTCTTCAGCGGTGAGCAGCACCTCCAAGGTCTCCCGTTCTGCCTCCGAGAGGGTAGGTAGATGGATGTCAGTTAACAAAGCAACAGAGTCCTGAGAGCAGAATTCCCACACCCCGGGACCCCGAGGTGATGCCGGCAAGTAGTGCCAGAGTGTAACCCCATCTATTCAGCGCGTGGCACGTGTTTGCCAACAAGTGTGTCTCCTGCATGAGTACAGCATCTGGGAGGTGACGTTTAATAAATTGCAGCACAATAGTCCTATGGGGCTTCTCCCCAGCCCGTTGACGTTCCAGCTCAGAATGTTGAGGCTTTTATCCCACCTCATAGTAATACACACTATTCACTACAAAAACAGCCCTGAGGTTCCTGGTACAATGTATAAGTATATCCGTACATTCCTGGTGTGACCATTCCAAACATTCCCCCATGTCCCCAACCATCCCCCCCCAGTTCCCCCATCCCCAAAAGCTGACCCCTGATTCTCTCCATCCCAGAAAGACGTACCCCCCCAACACCAACTCCCCCTACCCTGCTTCCCTGCTCTGTAGGTTTCAAACTACCCACAACCCCAATTAGCCGAGCGCCTTTTGCCCAACCCCAACCCGGGAGTGAGGGAACCTCCCGCTAGAAACTCCTAAAGGGGAGAAGTGCGCCGGCCCCGACTCCAACCGCTGCCCACGTCCACCCCCCCACCTGCATAGCAATGCTGTACCCAAGACACACTCACAAAATATTCAATCTTAGACATGTTATGTGCAGCACACCAATAGCGTTATAGGGTAGCGGCCCCCCAGGGGGAACGCACCACCCCATTGTTCGGTGAAGGGCGGGCGGTGGGGCCCCTCCCCACTCCGCCCAGCTCTACCCGGTGCCTGTGGTTATGACCGGACCAAGAGATACCCTACCGTGCTCCGCACCCCGGCGGGGTGACCCTGTACCATGACATTACACAATTTATACATTACAGTTCGGCAGGGTCCATATATTGTGTCCTTCTCCCTCAGCGACCGTCAGTGTCCCGGAGAGACCCCTATTTGGGGCTAGCCGATCTGGACCACCATGGAGGCTGGCTCTGGACATCCACCTCAGACCTTCCCGTCACAGATCCCGGAGAGGCGACCTGATTGTCCCTCCAGGTTCCGCCCTCCATCCGCTCCTGCACGTGCGTCGACTCTCTCTCCATCCAGTCCTGGACCTCCGATGGCAAGGTAAAAAACAGGGACTTGCCCCTCCGCAATGATCTTCAGCTTGACCGGAAAGAACATCATGTATTTGATTCCCCTTTCCCGGAGTGCCGCCTTCACGCCCATGAAGGAGCGCCTTTCACGCTGGACTTGAAGTGTGAAGTCCGGGAAAAGCGGATTGTGGCACTGTCATGGTGCAGGTCGCCCTTCTGTCTTGCCGCCTGGAGGATGGCGACTCGGTCACTATAGTTTAGGATTTTTGCGATAATAGTCCTGGGCGGCGCCCCAGGCTTAGGGACCGGCGCACGATGAGCGCACTCCACTGTGAAAATGTTGGACAGGCGCCTTGGCTTTAAGTGGGTGAGGATGAGGTCCTCCAGAAACAGCTCAACGCTGGGCCGTTCTGTACCTTCCGGCACTCCCACCACGCGGATATTACTCCGACGGGCCTTACCTTCCTGATCCTCGAGCCTAAGGGCCATCTGTCAGTGTTGGTGTACCAGCTCGCTAACCTGTTTTTCCAACGTTTTCGTGGAGGTTTGAAGCGCCTTTATCTCAGATTTGTTTGCTTTGGTCCTTTCCGTGGTCATGCCAAGGTCAGTTTGGAGAAGGTTCACTTCTATTGAGATTTTGTACATTTTCGTCTCTAGATTGGTGCCCAGAGTTTGTATCGCCGCCATTATAGAGGTCAAGGACGGCTCTTTTTGGCCAGCTTGGTCCTCAGTCATGCTTCCTGCTTGGCCCTGCCCCAGAGGAGCCGCATACTTGTCCAACTTATTGGTTTGGGTGGTACCGTTACCTTTCGGTCTCATGATGGCGAAGTGCGCAGTCCTCAGAGTGTGCTCCCTGGTGTGCCGTGCCCGATTTGGGCGTATCTGCTTAGCTTCCGCTGCGTGCGGGGTCTCCTCAGCAGCCTCACCCCGGAATCACAGGTCTCTTACATTGCCCCTGCCCATTCCCGCGACCCGCGGGGGCCCTTTACCCTCTCCAAGGCACTCCAGCACCATTTGAGGTACCCCTGGCTCCACACCCAGGGCACCCGTTCAGTGGTCAGACACGCTGCGCGCTTCTCACCTCAGCGGCACTAAAGGCCAGGGTACAGTACAGTCCACATTGCCACCTGGGCCCTCGTCCTGGGTCGTCACCTGATCCGATTCCCCCGGACCCAGGGGAGGGGCCCCTGCTGAAAGCTCCAGTCTAAGCTGCAGAGATTTTATGCGTGCCGCCACTTTTTATTTCGCTTGGCTCCCAGTCTGCCGAGCCAGTCTGCACCATGCCGGGGAAATTCTGCGCAGTCCGGACTCCCACACGGATAATGCTGTGGCTCCGGGGGCAAGGATTGTACCCCCACAGGTACTTGAGACGCTGCAGGGGCCCACTCCTCACGGTGCCCCCTTTTCAATGCTGGTCCTCAGGTGTTGCTCCGGATCCCCAGCAATCAGGGGCCCCAGGTTGCCGCGGTATATTCAGTATGGCGCCAGGATATGCCCCTCAACCGGGCGGTGAAGCGTCTCCAGGGCCAAGGGGAGTCCCGTCAATGTGGCCCGAGTGCCTCCCAGGGGCCTCACTCCTTTGCGTTTCCCCAAGATTTCTCGGGCCGCACTCCGCAGCACGGGTCTCCTCCCCCAAGTGCAGGTCCGGACCAGGGCTGCCGTTCACGGATGTAAGGCTGAGCGTGACCCCCCCAGGGGGACCCGGCGAGTTTCTGAGGGTCTGGGCCACCCCCCCCTTGCTGCCTCAGGGAAGGGCAGAGGTTCCGCACTCTTCCGTGCTCCCCTACCTTGATTACAGCGCCGCTCCAGACCAGGCCGCAGCTCGCACCCTCCGCCGCGCGGAGGCCGCAAGCCGGGGCCTCCCGTAGATGCGTGGTGCGGGTGCCGGGCACCGGCGCATCAGCCGCGCACCCGGGATCCACAATCCGAGGGATCTCACTCCGGGCTGGAGGGCAGCAGGAGCTCTGGGAAAAGTCGCTATGGGAGCTCTCTGCTTTGGCAATCAGGGGAGCTCACTCAGTGGTGTCTCCGGGTGGATTAGTGTCGGATATAGACGGGGACAGACTTAGCTCCGGCGGAGCTCCCTTTTTAGGGGGCCATCTTCGCTGGCGCCTGGCCACGCCCCCTAAACAAATGTTATTAATTAAAACCTGTACATTAATTTTGTTTAAATTAATTGACTTCCCTCCCTTTACCACTCTAAACTCCACAACTAGCAGCTAAAATGGAACTTTAAAAATAAGTAATTACACAATCAAAATAATTAATTGGCAATTAAATAATTAATAGTATTTAACAATTAATTGATAATTAATTTAAATGAATTTCCTCCCCGCCCTTTACCCCTAAAAACTCCACAACCCAGTACCTAAAAACATGATTACAAAAACAATTAGCACATTTAATTATCATTTTTTGGGGAACTGCTGCCGAAGCCCAGGGAACTGCTGCCGAAGCCCAGAGAGTGCTGATCCCTTTGTGTCCTGCTTCTCCTGACTGCAGAGCAGCGCCTCGCGGCCCCCGCTTCGCGGGAGCCGCTCGTAGGCTAAAGACTCTGCTTAACACCTGTTCTTGGTAGCTGATAAGTGCATAGGAGCACCAACGCGATTTTGCCGACCTGACATCTGCTCCCTAAGGCTTGAGACGGGACTGCGAGGACCAGCGTGCAGCGCGGCACTGATTGGCCGCAGCTGGTCCTCTTCCCGCCCCTCCACCCATCAAAAACATCGAGGTGAGAGAGAAGCCTGGGAACTGCTGCCGAAGCCCAGAGAGTGCTGATCCCTTTGTGTCCTGCTTTTCCTGACTGCAGAGCAGCGCCTCGGGCCCCCGCTTCGCGGGAGCCGCTCGTAGGCTAAAGACTCTGCTTAACACCTGTTCTTGGTAGCTGATAAGTGCATAGGAGCACCAACGCGATTTTGCCGACCTGACATCTGCTCCCTAAGGCTTGAGGCGGGACTGCGAGGACCAGCGTGCAGCGCGGCACTGATTGGCCGCAGCTGGTCCTCTTCCCGCCCCTCCACCCATCAAAAACATCGAGGTGAGAGAGAAGCCTGGGAACTGCTGCCGAAGCCCAGAGAGTGCTGATCCCTTTGTGTCCTGCTTTTCCTGACTGCAGAGCAGCGCCTCGCGGCCTCCGCTTCGCGGGAGCCGCTCGTAGGCTAAAGACTCTGCTTAACACCTGTTCTTGGTAGCTGATAAGTGCATAGGAGCACCAACGCGATTTTGCCGACCTGACATCTGCTCCCTAAGGCTTGAGGCGGGACTGCGAGGACCAGCGTGCAGCGCGGCACTGATTGGCCGCAGCTGGTCCTCTTCCCGCCCCTCCACCCATCAAAAACATCGAGGTGAGAGAGAAGCCTGGGAACTGCTGCCGAAGCCCAGAGAGTGCTGATCCCTTTGTGTCCTGCTTTTCCTGACTGCAGAGCAGCGCCTCGCGGCCCCCGCTTCGCAGGAGCCGCTCGTAGGCTAAAGACTCTGCTTAACACCTGTTCTTGGTAGCTGATAAGTGCATAGGAGCACCAACGCGATTTTGCCGACCTGACATCTGCTCCCTAAGGCTTGAGGCGGGACTGCGAGGACCAGCGTGCAGCGCGGCACTGATTGGCCGCAGCTGGTCCTCTTCCCGCCCCCTCCACCAGACCTTCCTAGATAACTTGCGGTAGCAACGCGCACGCGGGACGCGCGCGGGGCAAACACCGGGGCGAAGACCGGGCAAAGAGCGGGCCGTTTAAGGCCGTTCAAGGACGGCAGAGGACGGCCCAGGCCCTGATTCCCTGTCTTATCGCCCTGAAACCACCATCCAGGTAGGCCGTTTGTCATTTAACCTTCCTTGAGGCCACTGCTATCCAATACCTGGTATAGCATTTTCATCTTTAACGCCAACCATGCGGCACAAAACAAGAAGCTGTACCAAAAGAGCTACGGAGGTAGCGCAAGTGACTGGTCCCATTGACCTTTTCATCTCACGGGTAAATGAGACAATTGACAAGAGCATTGTACTCCTAGAGAAAAGAGTCTCCCTGGACCTCATGAATGCCAAGCGTTCTTCTCTGGGCTCCCTTGCAAATGCAAATTCACCCTCTCAGCAAGCTTTGAACAATTGCTCTTTGCCCTTGCCCTTGACCACTATAGGCACTGTTACAGTACCGAGTGCTGTCGATTTGTCCGTTACCTGTTCGGAGTCGGACCCGTCCTTTGTGGATCTGGAGGCGACCCCAGATCTAGAAGCCTGTCGGACACCTAGAGAGGCGGAGCCGGGTCTGGATGGGTTAACTGCCAAGTCGACCCCTCACGTGCCTAGTGATTCCAGGGGAAAGGTTGCTTTTATCCCTATAAAAGTAGCGACTAAGTCCAAAACTAAGGAGTCTAAACCTAAGGAGAAGACTAAAGCCAAAGTTAGCAACCACAATTTGGTAACACCTATTCCACACACAGCGCCTGGTATCCCATGTTGGGTCGAAAACATGGTCACGGACCTTAAGCACGATCTTGAAACTACAATTGCGGCCCAAATCAAACCCTCGATTTCTAAACTTGATAGGCTAACATCGCTCATTAATACTAAATGGCCCAATAAAATTAATGAGCTTGGGCCTGTCCAGCAGCAAGGGCATAGAGAACCACCACCCAATTCTCAACCGCCAGCTAAGGTCACTAAACCCACAACTGATAAAGCGAACATCTTCCCATCTTCCAAGGACCAAGCTGCATCACATTCTCCCCATCCAGGGAACAACCCTGCTCAACCGCCACCTATTCCCAATACAAAAGCGGTGAGCAATCTTTCATCTGTGCAGCAATTAGCCGTTGGTACCAAATCTAACACCTCTCAAACCACGGATCCCAAAAGGAAACCTACGAATACCCTAGCCTCTGACTCTACCAATAACTCTGAAGCTCCTAAGCCAAGGCAGTCTCGCTATAAGTCTATTAGTCTGCCACCAGAAGTTTCTCCTTTCGTGGTTGTCTTAACTGCTGTCCCCCCACTGAAGGAAGGAGTTAAAGAGACCTACGTAGAGTTAAGAAACAAATGTGCCCAGTGGCTCCAAATACACAAACCACTGCCTAGCAGCATGAGCGGGGATATTCTTACTGTGCGTAGAGGGGATTGGGTGGGTAGGAGTAAGAAAACAATACCAGGGGATGTAATTACTGTTAATTTTAGGGATGTGGGGGCTGCGACTTTCATCTGTAATACACCTAACAGCGGTCCTGCCACCCAAATCAAACCACTCCCCTTGTCTTACTTCCTCCCCAACTTGACAAGACCCAACTTCCACCGGCCAATCATTCCAAGTAACCAAGGGCCTGTACGTCCCCCTCAATATGCCTCTAACCATTGGCAACAGCCGACTAACTTCCCACCTTTTGTTCCGCATCATGTTGGCCCCCAGTGGCAACAACCTCTCCACCCCTTATCACCTTTTTTCCATTCTACTCAGCAGTGGCAGCAACTTCCTCAGCAACCATTCATTGCCAATCACCATTGGCAACAGCCATGGCAGGATCCGTCTCCATCCCTGTCCTTTAACCCCTCCTATACACAGTTTGCCCATTCAAATAGGTACGGTGCATTGGATGAGGTTGATTGACTTTCTCCTAAGGGAGGCTTAGATACTAACCTCCCTCATGTAAATATCGACATGAAGGATGTAGCGCTGGGTACATTTCACCCTACAAACTCAGAGGTGTTACCACCTACATTAATTAGGGACAGTGCAGATTCATCCAACCCCCACTGTACTGTGTTTCCAGACGGAAACTCAGCACATGGCGAGTTAAAAATCCTTAGCTGGAACCTTGCTGGGATCTCAAGGAAACTAGGCCTCCCGGAGTGGAATGCCCTGGTTGATGCCCACAAAATTTGTATATTTCAAGAGACATGGGCCATGGAGCCACTGCACCGGGTGGGGTTTGTCACTTTTTTTACACCAGCAGTAAAATCCAAGGCAGGGAAGGGACGGCCATCGGGGGGGCTTATTATTTGGATAAGTATCCTGCTTAACTGCAGAATATTTACTAAGAAGGCAGGAACCCCGGATATTCTTGGTGTCTCCCTACTGGGTCTACGGGGAAGCATAACTGTTGACCTCTACAATGTCTATATCAGGGGAACAAAAAATGGGCGTATTTCACCCACAATGATGGAGCTTGAGGCTCGGTTGGGAGAGCAGAGCGGACTTGGACATATCCTTGTAGCAGGGGATTTTAATTGTACATATGAACCCCTCCCTCTAGAAGGAATTCCAGATTTAGGAGAAGAGGACAGTAGATGGGGTATCCCTACCCTCTCTATCCCACCCATCAAGCGCTGGACTCGCAGTGCAATCCATCTAAATGCACTCACATTGGAGTTTGGATTAAGAGCTGCCAATGGTCGCACTCGATCTGACCTCCTGGGTGCTCCCACATTCAACAGAGTTGGCCAATGCACACGGATTGACTATATTCTGCTGGATAGGGGCCTCTGGAGCCATGTTAATGACATGGTTATTACCAACACTACAGAGAGCGACCATAACCCACTCTCCTTATCCTTAAAAAATCCTTGGCACATTGAAGTACTGCCAGTCTCTCTTGGCCGCCCACAGGGGATTACTGTCGCCACTTGTGGCAGGCGTCTAAAGTGGAGTAAGTTTATGTGCAACACCGACAAACTATCCACAATAGACGAAGTGGTTAAGGGCACGCAAGCCGAAATTGGCTTTATTGATCTAACTATAGCAGCAGACAAGGTCACTGCTATTTTTGAAGCTGCCGTAAAAAATATTGGGGACCTCTTTTGGGTACAAATGCCATCAGGGAAACAGAAACCTAAACCTAAAGGCAAACATGATTGGTATTCGGTATTATGCAGGAAGGCCAAATCACGCTTAATAGAGGCAGTCAAAGGGAAGTCTCCCCCATTAATCCAAATTGCCAGAAGAGACCATAAAAAGGCCTTACAGGTAGCTAAAAGGGAGTGGGAGGATACCTACTGGCTAACCCTTAAGGAAGCCAGTATGAAAAAAGACTCTAAATCCTTCTGGGACACCATAAGGGCACGAAACAGACCGGACAGCGACTTTGTAACCTGCAACATTCCGAGCCAGGTATGGGAGGCTCATTTTTCCAAACTTTATTCCTGCCGTAATGATATGAATGGAAGAGGGTCAGTCCAATCCTCTCCTTACATTGATTATACTCTTCTCCCTAGTGATCCTGACTTTACACTGAAGGAAGTAGAATATGCTATTAACTCCATCATTCCACAAAAAGCTGCAGGACCAGATGGCATCCCCGGGGACCTGCTAAAATCCGATGGTGTTAATTGGGGCAAATTAATCCACTCCCTCCTTCTTGCCATCTGTAGGGGTGCCCCCATTCCCATGTCATGGAAGGGGGCAGAGGTGGTTCCCATCCACAAGAAAGGCCCTAGGGATGATCCGTCCAATTATAGTCCGATTAGCTTACTAGACGTAAGCCAAAAAGTTGTCGGTAAAGTCATTCTACTCAGGATACTTAACTGGGTAGATGAAAACAAAATACTTACCGATTTCCAGGCCGGTTTTAGAGTAGGCACAGGAACGATAGAGCAGGCCTTTAGGCTTATGATGATCTACTGGAAGACGGTAGTGATAGTCAAGGGCAGTCTTTATCTCGCATTCATTGATTTAAAGACTGCCTTTGACCTTGTCCCCAGGGATTTGCTATGGAAGGTTTTGGCCAACATGGGGCTCCCACAGTATCTACTATCCCTACTAGTCAGGCTTTGCGCTGGCACCCATGTACATTGTAACAGGGGACCATAAATTCAAATTTTTTATAGCTAAATGAGTAGGATGAACAGATGCTGTGTCCAGTCTATGATTATAGCATAAAACATACCACCAGGCTTGCAATGATAATTTAGCCAAATCTTTCCAATTTGTGGTGTTTTTCTAAATAAGTGAACCACAGAGAAAGGGAACTGGAAGCCGAAGATTATGTTAATTTGGGCCCAAACATTCTCCCAGAAAGTGTGCACATGCAAAGAGTAAGTGGTTCCAATCAACAGATGTGGATGAGCATGTCTAACACGTATCAGACATGTCATTGTGTCCTTTATGTAACATAACCAGATGTAATAAAAGTATATTATAAATAAAAAATAATGTTTGTGAAGTATTTGCTGCTCTGGAGGTTTTTCTGATTTTGGTCCATATTTTGCTCCTTGGGAGAATTGACCAATCCATTTCAAGATCCTCTTCCTAAGAAAGCTCTATTTTAATCTTCTGTCTATCGGTATGTAAAGTACATAGATGAGTATAAATGGTGGAATCTCTGGGGCCAGAGTATACGAGAGTGTGTAGACCATTAACAGGGTGAGGATTATGGTGGCAGTGGGATAAAACTTGAGCATATGCATTAGAGAGGGCCTGTTTAATAAGAATGTATTCAGAGTGAAAGGATGGGAGTAGATCAAAAAGCTGACTGGCCTCTGAGAAGGATATGACATAATTTTGAAAAAAAAGTTGATGTCTCCAAATTTAGCCATTATGTCTCCAAGATTTCCAATAAAACGGTTTACCACAGATCAGTATAGACTTATTGTGCTATAATGAGGAATTAAGAAAGGAATTTGGATCTGTAGACGATATCGTTGGACTAGATTCTAAACGTTTGCAGAGTGTTTGAGGATATGAGATAGACATTGACTGTGGTCTGCGGGTGAAAGAAAGATATTCTTTAAAAGGGAAAGGAGAAAGATATGAACGTTCAAGGTCCACCCACAGAGGACAATCCAACAGAGATTCAGAAAGCCATCTCGAAGCTTGACGAAGTAAAAAAGATTTTTGGTAAGTGTAAAAGTCAGGAAAGTTATCGCCACCTTCTGATTTTGGCCTTGTTAATCTCAATAATGACATGCAAGACTTTGTATTATTCCACATGACCCCACCATGAGAGATATAAGGGATGTCATTTGGTTGTGTGATTTTTTTTAATACACTTCTCCATAGACAGAGAAAGTTTTGTTAGAATTAAAGGGGTAAAATAAAATCCCAAGTATTTTATGTGGACGGAATTTGAAGTAAAGTTTGAAGCACTAAAACCACCCTTAAAAGTATAGTTAGTCAAAGCTAATATTTTGCATTTATCTCTATTGGGTTTGTAGCCAGAGCTGGAGGCAAAGAGCTCCATCTCCCGTAAAAAGGTAGGGATGGAGGATTGCGGAATGAGATCAATAATAATATATCATCGGCGTATGCTGCCAATTTAATTTGTTTGTAATTATCTTCAAATCCCTGTATGTCTCTATTTTGACTAATTCTGGACAAAAAAGGTTCCAAAGCTAGGCTAAAAAGGAATGGTGACAGAGGCCAACCTTGGCGAAAACCTCTTCCCAGATCAAAGTAGGGGGATGTGATAACATTTACATAAACGGCTGCCGGTGGATTAGAATATAGAATTGAAATCACCGAAATAATCGTTGGGCCAAAACCAAACCATTTAAGTGTTTGAAAGAGATGAGTCCAGTTGACTGGGTCAAATGCTTTCTCCGCATCCAAGGCCACAGCTGCTAATGAATGAGGTAAGTGAGAGAATTTGGAAAAAATATAAAAAAATAGACGAGTGTTATCCGAAATAAATCCAGATTGATCTGCACCCATTAAATGAGGAAGGAAGGTTTACGGACGCAGTGCCAAAGCCTTAGAAAACAAAATTGTAATCAATATTAGCAAGTGAGATAGGCCTATGATTTTTACAATATTTTAAAATCCTTCCCTTCTTTAGGAATTAGACAAATTAGGGCTTCAAGTAGGTACCAGAGGGTTCATCAGAATGTGATTTTTTTTAAAGAGAGTAAGTAGTTTGGGGAGAAGTAGTGGAGCGAAGTGTGTAAAGAATTCCACTGAAAAACCATCTGGTCCTGGAGCCTTGTCTTTCTTAAGTGTTTATGGAGCGATGAGGAGTTTCCGTTGTAAGATATCAGATTCTAAAGGAGTAAAGTCTATTTGAGGGTCAGAGGAACGATGAATGCTTGAAAGGAAGGGAGTGATATCAGTTTCCGAGGGTATGATTTCGGGCGTGTATAATGTTTTATAGAAAAGAAGAAATTTGTTTAATATTTCTGAGTCCTTAAACCACAATGTATTTTGCTCATCCATAATAGATTCAATATCAAACGTGTTATGTTATACTTTCAAATAATTTTCCAAGAGTTTGCCGGTCTTATTCTGGCCGCCATAAAACTTTGCACTGGATTTTGACAAATAAAGTGAGGCATTATCAGGCGATTACTTATTGAATTGAAACTTTCCATTAACAAGCTGAGACAAACAATTTTTGGATTTTGAAGAATAATAGGAATGCTCCAATCTCTTTATCCAGGCCAAAAGATCTCTGGTTATTTTGTGTGAAACTTTGCGTTTCCTGGATACAAAACAATTAATAAAATCTCTGGCAGCAGCTTTAAATGCATCCCAAAAAACAGAGAAAGGCAAAGTATCTGTTTGGTTTAAGGAGAAGTATTTATTAAAGAAGGAAACAAAAGAGGAATTAAACTTTGGAGCTAAAAGGAGTGAATTATTAAAATGCCATCTACTGGGTATATTAGATTTTGGCACCATATCCAATTGAATGGAAATGGGAGCATGTTCAAATATTAGAATGGACCCGATATCTGCATCTCTTAATGGTTGGGAAATACTAATTGAGACAAAAAAGTGATCAATTTGAGATTGTGTTTGATTAGCCAGAAAGTAATATGTATAGTCCTTCGTGGTAGGATTGCAGATTCTCCAAGCATCTATAAGTTTATATTGCTGGATGGTGTGAATAAATAATTTATGCACTTTATGTGGTTTAAAAGGAACCAGTGAGTTGCGATTTATAAAGGGATCAACTACTTGATTGCAATCTCCAGCAAGGATGAAGTTATCATCAATGCAAGATGAGATTTGTTGAGTTAGAGATGTCCAAAACCAGGGGTCACCATTTGTGGGAGCATAGATATTAAACAAAGAAATCAGAGCATTTGCAATTTGCAATTTCGTGTATAACCACCTTCCATCTTCATCAGATAACTGAGAAAGCAACTTAACAGAAATCGATTTATGACAGAGAGTTAATACTCCATTTTGTTTACCATCACCTGATGAGAAAAAACTCCCCCTACCCAGCCTTTTTTCAATTTCAAAGATTCGGTTGCCGCTAAATATGATACTTGTATAAGAGCTAAATCTGCTCCCAATTTAGATGAATGTGTTAAAAAAGGTTGTTGTTTAATGTGAGAATTCAAACCTCTAACATTCCACGACACAATTTTCAAAGACATAAAGACAATGATGAAACAACGAAAAGATGATGGCCTAGACAAACCATCAAACAGCAAAGAACGAAAATTATACCAGCCCACCATGAGTGCATATATTATGATGATAAAAAGGATTTAAGAGGAATGAATACAAATATGACTGTGAAACAATGAACCAAGAAAATAAAAAAGGAGAGAAAGAGAATAAAAAGGGAAATAGAGCAAAGAAAGAAAAGGGAAAAGGAAGAGAAAGAGAAAGGAACAGCAATAAAAAAGGTACAACATACCAAAGCCTAAGGATATCATAAGAAGATGGGGGAATGAAACCACATGGAACAGATGGCACACCCAAACTCAACGAAATGTAGAACAAGGAAGGACCGCATCACTTCACATAGGGTAATGGTATAGAATAGGTACAGACATCAACAACCCTGGGAAAGAGGAGAGAAAGTGGTTATTATAAAAATAAGAAGGAGATATAAAATAAGATGACATAATGATCTTTAAAAGACAACATTGCCTAATAGCAAACATATTAAACTAATAAACCGTACACTAGAGCTTTGGAACAATAGAGTATGCAAAGAAACTACTACGAAAGTTGGAAAACATCAAATATTTTGTGATGAAGATGCTCCAGAAAAGTTAATAGATTCTGATTTGCAGGAGTTGATGAAGGTCTGCAATTTAATAGGATCTTCATATGTTGTAGTTCTGTTTTTGTATGTGACCGTGAAGAGACAGGAATGAAAAAGTCCATAGCGGGCCCCCAACGCACCTAAATCAGGTCTCATGTTGAGAAATTCCTTGTGCCTATTCGCTGTGGTTCAGGTATAGTCTTGAGCAAAAAATAAAGTGGAGCCTGACTATGAAACACGTTGAATTGATTTAACTACTGAAAGTGCTTTGAGTAGGTCTGTATAATCAAGAAAGTACATGATAACCCCTCTTGGTCTCCGAGAAGTAGATACACCTGCATGCTGATGACCAAGTCTATGAGCACGTTAGATGTTGAGCGACGTTACTGCTGGTAAATGTAGCCGTTTAGAAAGGAAAGACTTGAAGAAAGAAAGAGGTTCAGAGCCTTCTGAGCCTTCCGCCAGACCATAAATACAGAGATTATGTCCTCTGTTCTTATTTTCAAGGTCTTCAACCTGCCACTGAAGTGAAGAGACCTGGGCCTTGTCAGCAGCAGACTCGACTACGGAAATGCCCTCTATGCGGGAGCCCCGACCAAGTTCATCAAACAACTACAATGCATCCAAAAAGCCTCGGCACAACTGATCCTCGACGTACCACCCCATGGCCACATCGCAACCCACCTGAGAAACCTGCACTGGCTCCCCGTCAACAAGAGGTTAGACTTCAAGCTCCTCACGCACGCACACAAGGCACTCCACAAGACCGGCCCAGCCTTCCTCAACAGACGGCTCTCCTTCTACCTCCCCAACCGCCAGCTACGCCTGACCTCTCACTCGCCACCGTCCCGCGCATCCGAAGAACAACCACAGGTGGGAGATCCTTCTCCCACCTCGCCGCCAAGACATGGAACACCCTCCCACTGAGCCTACGACAGACCTAAGACCTGCTGACCTTCAGGAGGATACTAAAGACCTGGTTGTTCGGTCAGTAGCGCCCCCCCCCCAGTGCCTTGAGACCTTTGCGGGTATGTAGTGCGCGTTACAAATGATTGATTGATTGATTGGGATTGAAGAATGTTAACTTTCTCGTTGGTGTGTGCATAAGAAGAGATGCTATGTTCCATTGAAGTAAGTCGTTCATCTGAGACCAATTCTCTGTTAGAAATTGAAATTGAGTGGTTGTTTCCTCCATGAAGAGGCGAAGAACATATATCTCCTCTAATAACATGTCTAGAGAGACAGGAGAAGAGGACTTTGGTGGGGAGGGTGGATCTTTTTTCAAACGTTTGGTGGTCGCCTTCCCTGCAACAGAGGTGATAGTGCTCGGAGGTGAAGAGGACTTTGGTGGGGAGGGTGGATCTTTTTTCAAATGTTTGGTGGCTGCCTTCCCTGCAACAGGGGTGATAGGGCTCGGAGATGAAGATCCTTTAGAGATAGAAGCCAACGAGTCCTCCATTTTAGAAAATTCTGTGAAAATCCTAGAATTTTTAATAAAGGACTGTGTAGAACATGAGTCAGGGGGCCTCAGTTTTTTCAATCTTCCCATAAGAGACTGAAAATTATCAAGTATTGGGACTCAGCTGTGATGAGAAATGAGCAAATGCTCCCCAAAGACAAATCCACATTAAAAACATTGCCAGCAATATAACAGAAAAACAGTGACTTCCCTTCGTGAAAAAAATAAAAATAAAAATGCATCAATCTGCCACAAAAGAAAAGTGATGAAGGGTAGCGTTAAGGAACGGCGCTCATAGTTATTTCTAATGTAGTTATGACAGGATTAAAACAGGCACATAAAATGGACGATGTAGCACATATTGCCTTAGTATTGATTACTAAGTAACCTCTACAGAAGCTGCAGAGGCTACCTCTTGTTTAAATAATCATAGTTCATAAAGAAAATTCCATTATGAATCATCCCAGAGAGCAGAGATCTCCAAATGTCTCTCAACAGGCGTCCTGTAATGAGGAGGTGTTGCGCCTAAAATGGCAGTCGCGATCAATGCGGCATGAATTGAAAGTGCGACATGAGGAATTCAAGGTCGCGCGTCCCACAAAAATGATCCAAGAATGCGCCAAGTATATCAGCACATCTTCCGCAGATTAGAGTGCCTCACCACATATAATCAAGAGGCTCTGAAATGCAGTCGATCCGCGACGTCCCGAGGAGCCTCACACGGGCGCCGCCATCCTTTCCTTCACAGGCATCCAGCCACACCCCCAGAGACCCCTGCTTTAAAACACGAATAGCCCCCACTTTACTTGTTGTGAATGTATCTAGGACCCTAATTAAATATCCCCGATTCATGCCCCTATGTGGTTATAACAAAACATATCCTTGTAAAGGCATAAGAATCATGTCCATATTTAGTCATAGCCCATGCAGTCCAAATACGGCAAGGCTACTCCCAGAGACTCCTAGAAAGTACAACGCGTTCTTTAAACAAACCAAGCCTCCAGCAGCCCGGGAATTCCCCCTGCTTTTGTTTTGATTTGCACAAGCACTCCTGGAGTCCAGAAAGAACTGTTAGTTCTTAGTGACGTCTTATGTCCAACCTTACGTCAAACACGGCACCTTTCAGGTATAAATATACCAACGTTGCCTTAAGCAAACACACAGTGGTTTGGAGCAGAGCGGCTATCTACTTGCCCGACGCCCAGCTGATGCGAGTGCTGAAGGAAGCCGACCCTCTCATTTGACGCACTGAGAGAGACGCTGTCTTTTCTCCTGCCGAGAAATCCAGCTCCGGTGTTTCCAGTCACCCTTGCGGGTTGCTGGGAGATCGAGTCCTGAGAGAGAGATACAAGACCTCCTTCATTCTATAACCAAGGTACAGAGCTGACTAAATCCTTAGGAGAATTCTTGATTCAGATTCTTGGCAAAAACCAACTTAACTTAAACTGCAACTTATTCCTTCCCACGTATTAGGCTTAGGTCAGGTACACCGGGATAGGCGTATCTTAGAAGCACCAGTTGAGTACGTTAGTCAATGTTTTTCTGTATGTATATATTTTATCCGTTTTAAAGTATCATATGGCTAAGAAACGATATCAATGCTTTTACAGTATTATTTCATAATACTCCTTTTACTGTACGCACTGTACTTCATGATAAGTATTGCAATTGTGGCAATTCATTTCTCTTGTATGAGAAAGAAGACTGCTCAATAAATAACAACTTTTATTGAAAACGCCCGTCTCTCTATTTCTTGTTATGTTATGTTATGTTATGTTATATTGAGTTTGTATAGCGCACGGCTACTCTGAAAGAGTGTCCCGGCGCTTTCTACAGGCAGCTCGGTGTAGAATAACACAACAAGGAACAACAGATACAAAGAAAGAAAAGAAAAACCCACCAGAAAAAGCCTAAAGATTAAAAAGCCTAAAGATTAAAAAGCCAGGTCTTCAGGCTCTTCCTGAAATGAAGCAGATTGGAGGTGCTGCGTAGCGCCAGCGGAAGCGAGTTCCACAACTGGGGAGTCTTGAAGCTGAAGGAGCGCCCCCCAGTGCGGGCCTTCCTCACACGCGGGACCACGGCATTAAAGAGAGATTCGGACCGCAGTGAGCGGGCTGGGTGATATAAGGCCAATCTTCGCTGCAGGTATCCAGCACCTAAACCAAACAATGCTTTGTGCATCAGCGTCAGGGATTTAAACATGATCCGCTTCCGGATAGGCAGCCAGTGAAGCGTATGCAGCAACCCGGAAGCTCGTGCACGCCTATGCAGGCCAAAAATGGCGCGGGCCGCAGAGTTTTGTGCCACCTGCAGGCGCTGGACCGGATAATCAGGAAGGCCAAGGAAAAGGGCATTGGCGTAATCCAACCTGGATCCAATGAGCGCTTGCACAGTAATGCGCCTATGCTCCACTGACAGCAGTGGTAGGAACTTGTGGAGCATCTTCAGAATGCCGAAACAGGTGCCGGCCAGCCCAAGGACATGAGCTCTCAATGAAAGCTTGTTGTCCAGCTTGACACCAAGGTTTTTGGCGACCTGTGATGACTGTGCGGGAGGACACATGTCAGACGGCCACCATTGCCGCCATTCAGGGTCGGTGACACAGCCAAAGAATAAGACCTCCGACTTACTGGAGTTGGCCTTCAAACTGTTCCGCTGGAACCAGTCGAAGACCATTCCGAGACAGCCCCGAATACTCTCTCCATCAAATGCCTGGTCTTTACCGCATGTGAAGAGGAGTTGCGTGTCGTCGGCGTAGGACACGATCTGGGCCCCATAGGCCTCCACCGCAGCCGCCAAAGGGGACATGAAGATGTTAAACAATGAAGGGCTCAGCACAGAACCCTGTGGAATCCCGACTCCCAATGGCGGCATCTCGGCGGAGCTCTGGGAAACCCAGATCGTCTGGCGGCGGCCTTCAAGAAAAGATGTAAACCATTTGAACACCGTCCCCCTAATGCCGATGTCATAAAGCCTGGCGAGAAGCGCCTCATGGGGGACGGTGTCAAAGGCCGCCGACAGGTCCAACATGACTAACATGGCCTTGCCGCCCACATCCAAGGTCTCCCTGATGATCTCAGAGACCTCCAACAACGCCGTTTCCGTGCTGAAATTAGGACGGAATCCGGATTGGGATGGATGGAGCAGATTGTTGGCTTCCAAAAAGCTCGACAAGACGCCAAGGACATGTTTCTCTGTGATCTTGGCCAGAGCCGGGAGAAGTGAAATTGGCATATAATTGGCCAGAACCTCGGCATCAAGACCAGGCTTTTTCAGGAGGGGGATTACCATCGCCCTTTTCCAGGTGCGTGGGACACTCCCCTCCCTCAAGGAGGCATTGAGGATAGGGTTGACCAGGGGGTTCACCACCACCGCCATCCCGGCCAAAAATTTGGCAGGGCAGGGGTCTAGTGGCGAGCCTGATTTAAGACTGGCCAGCAGCACCCGGGACGCATCGCTGGAAACGGCTGGAAAGTCTGACAGCACAGCGACAGGCATGGACAGTAACCCATGTCCCGCCCCGGGGCCACAGCAACCCTCCTCCGAGCTCTCCAAGAAGGAGGCCTGAATCGCCTTGATCTTGTTGGTAAAAAAACTGGCGAGATCACACGCCCACGCATCCGATGATACTGGCGGGGGTGAGTAGGAGCTAGGGGTCGTGAACTCCTTCACAATGGTGAAGATCTCCTTACAGGAGTTCGCCGACGCCTCAATCCTCCTAGCAAGATATTCTTTCTTAGCACCTAGGATATCCCGGTGATATGCCTTCGCAACCGCCCTATAGGCAATTTTAGCCTCCCCGTCGTACTGAAGGCGCCAGGCCCGCTCAGCAACCTTACATTGGCTGCGAGCCACACGCAGCGCCTCCGTGAACCACGGTGCAGATTGCCGTATTACCGTGGAGCGGGGGGCTGCCTTAGGGGCAAGATCCTCCAACCTTTCAGTCAACCACAGCTGCAGAGCCTCAGTGTCTCTTTCCAGATCCGCCGAGAGGTGGCAGGGATGTTCCGTGAGCGCCTGCTCCAACATATCAGGCGTCACTCTGCGCAACGCTCTCGAGGCTGGTCTAGGCAGCGTGGGGGCGCTGTTGTCCGGCCGCCCATTCTCCAGCACGGAGAACCTAATCAGCCTATGGTCCGTCCAGAGCACCGGCAGGGTTTCGATATCAGCAATCGGGACTGACGAAAACACTTGATCGAGGGTGTGCCCTTTCTCATGTGTAGGACCCGACACAAACGGTGCGAGGCCCAACGGGGATGTAATGTCCAGCAGTTTAATAGCATCCGGGTCATCTATCACGTCAAGGTGGACATTGAAGTTGCCTGCTACCACACAATGCTGTGTAGATAGCACCAACTCGGAGATAGCTATCTGCAAGTCCTCCAAGAAAGAACCCATGGGGCCTGGTGGCCTGTAAACCAGCAGCCCCTTAAACGCTTGGCCCGGGGATAATCTAAGTGTAAAGGCAAGAGACTCAGAGCCCCCGATGGGATTCAAGGGGAGAACCGAGCAGGAGACGTTCTTCTTAACCACCACAGCTACTCCGCCACCCCTTCCCTTAGCTCTGTCCTGCCGGAAAATGTTATACGCCGGTGGAATGGCAGAGAAAATGTCCGGATTGGACGCCTCTCCCAACCTTTGCACTCCTGGTGAAATTAAGCATGCACGATTCACTGAGTGAAATAGCTGTCTATTGTTTTCACACGACTCTAGAGATATACTCTTTATTCTGAGGGAGCAAAGTTGTCATGTTTATGTGGTTGTCAAAAGCTAATCCCTTCTTGTCTATTCAGGAAAGTTAACACCTCCTTGTTTACTCGAGAAAGTTTCTAGTGATCTCTGAGCTAGCTGGCAAACCTAATTAAGTCTAACATAGTCAGTGAGACCTAGATGACCTCAGTCCTACGTCTAAACTGCTGTTTATGTTATTTCAATGCGCAGAGCCTATTGGGAAAATAGGAACTACACTACATGGCGCCCAACATTTGGTAAGGCGATAATCTAACTCAAGACTCTAGAGTAACTCAGTCGTGCTTTTCACACAGACCCCTTTCTCCCGTAAATACTCCAATAGACGTCTGGAGTGGGTGAAAGGTTAATATCCGCCGGAAATTAGTAGGAAGAGATTCCTTTGTATTAGTTTTTGGTTTAGTCAACGTTGAAGGATACAGTGTTCCAAAATATTGTGCACCTAATCTTTGTTTCCCTTGAAACTTGCTCTGCAAAAAAAACCTTCTGTCATTAAAATGGGAGAAAGTGAGGACGAAAGAGAGAGAGCTAGAATAGCAGCTCAACTCCTAGCGGATGACACAAGTCTCTGAGAAGAAGACCCGAATGCTATAATCATTCCGGTAAATGTAAGAAGAACTATAACTCTTAAACTTATAGAAAATGGACTATCACCAAGAGGTGGTACAGTCATATTTGTGGTAGAGGCCCATGAATATCGGCAGACAGAGGTATTCTATTCATGGATACATTTTCCAGCAGCACACGCTGTGACACAAGATTTCCACTATTACAAAATAGAGGAACCTCGGGATGAATACGCCCCTTTCGAGGACGTTGAAATTCCACTAACATACCAAGAGCTCCTGCTCTGGTTTAATGGCGCCCTAAAACATCAAAATCACATCACCAGGCTCGGTCCACTAGGTAGACCAGGAGCCACTAGCCAGCTACACACCACATCCCGACATTGAAAAGATGTCAAGTGAAGAACTTTTAGTTAAACTAAAAGAATTAACAAAGGCATACAGAGAAATAGTTCAATTGGCAACTATCTTAAAGGTCACTTCAAACAACATACAATCGACAACCTGGCGACAGAAATCGATGACAACGGACCAATACCATTGCGTGATTCTCAACACAAACAAACAGGCCAAATCACGTACACAGGCACGGCAAAATTACAAAAGACAATTGGGCTCCAAATTAAAAAAGGAAGGAGAGAGGGGGCACCAGGTCCGAACGGAATCCCTCCCATCCTCTACAAATCGAATGAAAAGGAATGGACTGAAGCCCTCGAGCCACTGTTCTTGGAAATCAAACACTTCAATGTATTACCTGCCTCCTGGAAGGGCTCTATTATTTCCCCAATTTTTAAGGCAGGGGACAAATCGTTACCATGCAACTACAGGCTGGTTGCCCTTATGGACAACGAAGCAGAATATTTTGCTGGGATCCTATTGGAGGAATTGCAGGCCTGGGCTATAGAAAACTCGCTAATTCCTGCGAATCAGACTGGCTTTTCTAAATCTGTGGGGACATCAACAATCATTCTGGCTATGGGTCTGCTAATTGACAAATTAAAAACTACAAAAATGCCAATGCACTTTTGCTTCATAGACTACAAGGCAGTCTTCAACCATATCAATCGGAATCTTTTATGGTCAAGACTGAAGAGTTGGGGAATACCAAAGCACTTACTAGACCTATTGATTAACTTACATAGCGAAACATGGTTACAGGTAAAGCTGGGCGACGGCTCCCATTTGTCAGGACACATTCCAACAAACAAAGGCCTCAAACAAGGATGTGTTCTGGCCCCAACGCTTTTCAACTTGTTCTTGGGAGACCTTGTTCCTGTGCTTATCAATTGTAATTCTCATGCACCCAAACTGGGAGGCCAAGTATTGCCCACGCTATTATATGCGGATGACTTGGTTTTAATCAGTCACACAAAAGTAGGGATGCAAAATCTTGTGGATGCAACAAAAAGATACTCTGATGAGAATTACCTGACAATAAACTTGGAAAAGACCAAAACAATGTCAATCAATAAGAAAGGAAAAACACCACATAGCTGGTTTTGGAATAACAACCGCATAGAAGACACAACACTGTATAAGTACCTAGGGATCAAAATTGATAACAGTGGCCAGTTTATCATTCAAAAAGAAAGCATCAGAGGAAAAGGCATCGCGATAGCAGTCTCGCAAAAAAACTAAACGGCAAACTCACCAGCCCATCTCTTCTTCCTCTAGCGCAAGTTATACGAGCCAAACTTTTGACCGCAATTACTTACGGCAGCGAGGTACAAAGAGGAAGAGATGCAGCATCTCCGGACAAGGCTGTGACATCAGCATACAGAATCATCTTCGCCTTGCCAAAATATACCTCCCCGGCTCAACTTAGATTAGAGTTCGGTGGTCAGAAGCAGTCTCTCGCAAGACAGGGGGCGTATATAATCACGTGGGACAAAATCAGGAAAGCAAAACAGGGGACCTTAAATAGTTTACTTTGGTCAGAACTGCAGCGAAATCCGGCCTCGCAAGCTGCTAAGTATTTGGAAAAAAGCCTGTCGAACCTAGGCATACAGGAGCTGTGGAACACCTCAACTAATCACACCACAGTCAAAAGGCTGGTAAAGATAACAACAAAGTACCTTTCATGGATTGAGGATAAGGCGACAGTTGCCAAGAGGCCACATGGCTGGTTCGTTTTAAACTCCTATTCTCAACAAGGACAGCAGAGTTATCTTGATCTAGGATACTTAAGGACCATGAAATTGAACTTTTTAAAATTCAGATTGGGCCTGTTACCTTGTAGAACCCACCTTCCACATTGGCTGAGGGATAAAGTGGGCCACCTCTGTCATTTATGTAGTAAGGCAAAGGAGGATATGCCACATTTGTTGTGTTCCTGCGACAACTTACTAGAGGAAAGAAAACGCTTGCTGAAATTTTTGTTCAACCAACGAGGAATACGCACTCGAAGGAATTCAGTTCTTGTCTGCTCCACACCCGATGATCCGCAGCTAAACTGCGGCCTTGTGAAGTATATGAAGGAGGTGGAGAAAAAGATGCAGAAACTTGTCTCTTAACTTAACGTGCTGTTTCTTGTTTAGGTTGAACCACATGTAAAATGTTGTCTAACATTATCAAATCAATGAAGGCGGCGGACAGAGGACACTGGAACCCAACCTTTTTTAGATTCACAAAGAAAATCGATGAAAAGACGAACATCATTGCAAATTTGTATTCAATTTAGAAGATTTTAAAAAATGAATTATATCATTTTATAAGCAATATTACTTTTACGGTGAAAATGTACAGTATGTATATGTATTTTAAAATGGAGATACTGCAATGGTTTTTATTAACTATGCAAAATAAATGTATTCAAAATATTATATATATATTCAATTGGCAATGGACGAGATAACATACCTCTAGAAATTGAAAGAAACAGATATAGCATAACAACCTTTTGAACTTGCCAGAATCATAGAAAAGTCCTATGAAGAACTAGGTCGAGATAGTTTGGGTGGGAAACCACTAAAACCCCAACTAACTGAAAATCCTGAAACAAAATTTATTAAAAATAATCTCAATACTTCAAAAAAGAGTTGGGGGGGTAATAAACAATCCACTCCCATAGAAAAATGGTTTCAGTCCTGAGGAAGGTCTCCTCAACGAAGAGATAGATCTCCAGAACGAGGAGGCAAGTCTCCCCAGAGGGAGCCCTCTGAGAAAAGATACAACCTTAGAGATAGGGATAAATTGAGGAAACCTGACCGATATCAAGATATTGATACACGTCCCTCTCGATCTTTTCAGATTTCCTCACAGAAATCGGAAAGAAGAGGACGGTCAGAACACAAGGAAGAGCACGTCAAGTCCAAAGACCCTGCTCATCTAAGTAAAAAATTTCAATTTCCAAAGAAGAAGGTAGCTAGTATTAAAATAAAACATGCCGAGGATTCTGAGGACACAACTGAAAACATGGAGAGTGGGCCCAGACAATGCTAGACAGCGCAGCAGAAGTAACCATAGCTCGCAAGATCCTGATGAATCTTCTGGACACAGTGGACATGAATGAATACATTTAAGTGGAAACTGCAGACACCAGAGTTAGCAAACCCCATAAATTATATGAAATAACATTACGTATAGAGGGGGACAAGACTAGGAAAGTAAGGGGTCTCTTTTGGGATAACCTTTCGAAAGGCTATGACATCCTGTTAGCTGAGAAAGACTGGCCACCAGAGTTTGTCAGGGAGTGCCCTCATGGCGAAGAAATGATTATGCCTGCCTTCTCAAATCACATTCCAATTCATAAAAAATACACTTATGCTAGAAAATGGGCAGTAGCCCAAGCCCCTGCATTATATAAAAATCATGTAGGATGGGATGAGGATTTTCCTCACCATAAAATCCAGTTAAAAAATCAACCCACTGCACAAAGGCAGTATCCTGTTAAGCAAGTCAGGGAGAACTTAGATCAACTTGAATATCAGGGGGTGATTGAAACATGCACCTCACAAATGAACAATCCTTTGTTTCCTGTCTCCACGCCAGACGATTCATATCGTCTAGTTTTGGACTACAGACACCTAAACTCCTGCTGCAAAACATTTGCAGTACAACACTCACACAGTGCAGCACTAATGAATAACATCGTGCACAAAAAATATTAAACGACATTAGATATCTCAAATGGCTTCTTTTGTCAAAACATTGCACCTGTAAGCAGGTATTTGACCGTTTTCTCAACAATGGGAGCGCAAAAACAATTCTGTCAACTCCCACAGGGATTCAAGAATAGCCCAGGATTATTCTCAGCAAGGGTAACAGAGTTACTACAAATGTATGATGATGAGGCATTATCGTATGTCGATGACATCTATCTTACAGACGACGACCTGGAGACACACTTGAAAAGAGTGAACACCATAATACTTGGGTTCGCATCTGAAGGGTATAAATTTAACTTTAAGAAGTCTTGAATTGCCCATCTAGCTGTCCTGTTTTTAGGATATGAATTATCAAGTGAAGGCAAAAGCCTAGCAGACAACTTCTTAGAGAAATGTGCATTACTCCAAGCTCCAAAAACGCTGAAGAACTTACAATCAATACTAGGTTTCCTGAATTTCGGAAGAACATACATTCTAAATTATGCAGAGAGGGTTAAACCTCTCTATGAATTAATAAAACCTGATTTCAAACCAATTAATTGGACTCAGAAACACACAGAAATGCTAAGATCATTACAAACAGACATGTTAACTAAAACAAAACTGCAAACATGCGCAAATGAACGCAACCTTGTAATCCGAGTCATCCCAGGAAGATGCGGATTCACGTACCTGACCTCTAATGAGGGAGAAACGGTACCAATAGCTTACAACTAACACTTGTACACACAAGCTGAAATGAAATTCAGTTCAACTGAAAAAATTCTAACTGCAGTTCAAACTGCTGTATCAAAAGAAAGAGCCCTTGTCCAAGGGAGAAACATATCTGTTTTGACAGCAGAATCATCCCTTGAGGCAGTAACAAGACCACACATTCCAAATGCTGTGGCATTAGATCCAAAATGGATACAATGGGAAAATTCTCTTGCTGCAGAAGACGTGAAACACGCTTTTGATCCAAAAATGAAAAAACGAAAAGATCTAGAATACGAACATGAATGTCCTCTGCCGACCGAAATCCTGCCTCTCGAACAATACAGCTACGTAATCTACACAGACAGATTTGCACAACACTATGTTGTGGATGAAAAAATCTTACAATGCAGCGTGCGTGATTGTTAAAGGTCGCTGGCGCTTAGGTAAATTCAGACCGTTAATCACCAAAACTGAATCACTCAGAAACTGTACAGCTCAGCGAGCTGAAATAAGATCTTTAAAGATGGCGCTTGAAAAGGCGATCGCGAATTCCCCACACTAATAGTGTGCGATTCGCATTTCTGCGTTCGGTCTTAGAATAATGACATGCAGACTTGGGTCAAAAACGGTTACAAAGATGAGACAGGTGCCACAATAAAGCATAAAAAGCTTTGGGAACAAGTAGTTCTTTTACAAAAAGAACTACAAAAGACTCACGTGATACATACACTGAGTCATCAACGTGATGGCGTTCACGTTGCAGGGAATTTATTGGCTAATAGAGCCACAGCGGCAGCGGTTCAACCGGCTTCCGTAGCCACAAAAAAGCTTTCTAAAAAACACAGAGATGGAGAAACCATGCTGGCAGTAAAAGCCTCATTAAAAGTCGACTATGCAGCATTACCTCTCAACTATCCACTCAGTAATACATACATAATTAATACAAACTCCGTACCTTTTGCTCAAATCCCTGGAGTGGGGGACAAAGTAATTCCAAACACGAACCGGAGGGCTTACTTGATTCAAGAAGCACACATGGGATAGGGTCTGAGGCACCAAGAGATCGTGAAATCTCTAAAAGAATTACAATCAGAATACTGGTCGCCGGGGTGAGCATGCAAATTTACAACTTTGCAATGGATTGTCAAGACTGCAACAGAGATCGCAGTTATGAACCAGACCAGACTACTGCCAGGACACCTTTATTAGAAAGCATCAGGCTATCTATACGCAGAAATCCAGCCGGAGAAATGCGTTCCCATAATTATTAAGACTAGATTCACTTAAAAATGTAGGCCCCAGCGCTCGGCTGACGCCAGAACTGTTATAAAAGATATGCGAGTCTTTATCGGCACATACGCAATTGGCATGCTACATTCGGACCAGGGTCCTGCGTTTAGCTCTCGAGCATACAAAGAGGCCATGACCAGCATGGGCATTGCATTGCGGTACTCTTCTCCCTTCCATCTGAGGGAAATACAGTAGTGGAAAGAAAAAACCGTGACATAAAGCAATCTATAACGGCGAGGGTATTAGGTTCGGGTGATGGGTGGGTCAAACATCTAACAAGTGTCCAACGTAGTCTTAACAATCTGCCAAGAAATTCTCTAAAAGGTATCACTCCTTACGAACTATTGTTCGGCACTAGAATGAAAATGCAGGACTTAGATTGTCAGACTTCAGTGGTAAAAGAAAATGCCTTTGATATCAAAGATCGTTTGGCTGTTTTACAGGACTTAAATGAAACAAGAAGAAGTCTTAGTAACATAAAGTTAAAGCCAACAGCCACTGAAGAGAAACCACCTGTCCCAGCAAGACCTGTCTGGATTCCAAAGATTGGGGATCTAGTCAGAGAAAAGATCGCGGTGAAGAAGGAATTTGGGCCTTCTTACACAAAAGCAGTACCTGTCTTAGCTGTCAGGGGAACAAGATCAAGTAGTACTACCGCCACTTGCTGGTAAAAAGGAGAACAGAGTTGTATCCATCGACCTGATAAAACCACAATCATGTGGCCAATAATAAGTAGTAGGCCCAGTGGACTCCCAAGAAATAGCAGAAGACCAAATCTTGCTACAATCCAAGAGGTTCAAACTGAGAGACTAATCACATTTGATAAACCTGCAGTGAAGAAAAAAGGACTATGCAACAAAGCCATGGAACTTGTGCCTCTTGAAACCCAAATTGCAACAGTTCGTCAAGAAATGCCTGTCTACAACGATTTAGCCACCGACTATGCTAATGAAACAATAAGAAATGCAAAGATCAACAAAAATCCGGAAGCAATTCCAACAATTGACAGAACTGCATCTGGCTACTTCATCAATTTCGATGACTTTTCTGATGATCCAAGTGAACATGAAGAAACGCCAGCAACAAAAACTTTCAAAGAAAAAATGACTAAACTCATTCATCAACTCAAAGAAACATACCTGATTTCACCATGGATTGAATTTTGGATTGTGTTAGGTGTACTTTTCCTCCTACTTTGGCTCATCATTGTTTTATGTTTGGGTAGATTTATTGATGGAAAATATAGTACAATGGACACAGCAAGTCAGAACATCAACTTGGTCCTAAAGCCTCAGAGATCTTCACACATTGAAAAAAGAGAACTGTCATCAGTAAACATCACAGCCAATCCTATACCCGGTGGGATAGGATGGGACAAAACGGATTATGAAATCTATGGCCCGATTGAGCTCTTGAAATATCCACATCAATTCAAGGTTTCCTTAAGTGACTTTGTGACACCAAGTACTTTCTCTGATGATTGGGACTTTGAAAATATTAAAAATATTATGTCAGATTTAGTAATGTCAGCAAAATTTACAGGACCATGATTACTTACAGCGTTCATCGAACTATGAAGAAATGTACTGTTTTAACCACTATAGTCATCACTATTTGCATAAATCTGCTCAACCTAGAAATGTTTTAACTTATAATCAATAGGAACATTGTCCAACACCGCCAAAAGGCAGCTCGAAAACATTTTATGAGAAATTCACATACTTCTCAGGGTTTAACAACAGTGATCCAGAAACGTTTTATTTTAAAATGTTAAATAAGACAGGAATGAAAACAATGTTGACAAATACTAAATTGATTTATTCTGAAAAATTTTATGATACAATGTCTACATTTGGTTTTGAATTTTGGAAAAACAACATTGAAACAAAAACCATCTGGGGTTCAAAAGACTGGCAGGTACAAGGTCTAGAAGCATTATTTAGAGCCTGCATGATCCCAGAACAGATAATATTCCTGAATGACACCATTCAACAGACAACCTGTCTTGGTTTAGCCAAGATAAAAGACTTAAACAAACCGTCTATTCCAAAGCCCATACCTGATAGTAATAGCACTACAGATGTGGAGATAGACGTATCCCATATTTTACATCAAAACAGAACAAATCATGATTGGAGAAAATGGTTTATCTGGCCCACAGACACAAATAACTATCAAGATAGATTCCTGAACAAAACACAGGGGTTCAAACAGACCAGGCCAGACCCAAGATATTCCCAGAGTCAACATCCAGGGATAGTTACAACATACAGTGTAGGGAAACTATGCCTCGAATGGCTACAGAAATCCACACTGCAGGAAATTAAGCAACACTTAACTTTACTTAAAGAAGGTGCTGACTTGCGAGATTTCATACTGGGACCTCGCAAACAGCGTCAAAAATGTTTCATATACGCCGGTATATACGCTGCTTACAACGAAGCTTGGAAAGTAACGCAAATTGAAACTGCAGAAAAAATACGAGAAATTGATTGTATACATTTGGAAAAATCCCTTTCTGTAGTGGACAATGGGTTAACGACTCTGTCCTCCAGAATTTGTTTACTGGATAGTATTGTATCATCTGCTATTGATATAATAGAGCAGGACTTACTAATGTTACAACATGGTCAGTCCCAATTACGTTCTATTGTACAGTTAGGCTGGACGTTGCAAAACCTGCGTTCAGGCTACGTGCCATGGCGTCTAATAACACAACGTCATTATTTTCTATCTTTAACCTTACTGAAAAACAAATCAGTTTGGCACAAAAAGGAGCAGACTATGCGATTCTGAGCATTGAAAAACTTGAGAGATTACCATTGACAATGTCAGAGAGACCTGTCATTGAATGGATAATACATGGAACGATTACAATCCCAATAACAACTTTCCAGTTTAAATATTGCCAAAAGTATATACCAGCAGGCCTGTATGAAAGGTTGGGTAAAGAATACATCAAATCAACCTGGAAATTACCTTATACACATAAATGTTATAGTGAAGGGAAAAAAGAGGTATTCCTTAGTGGTAACAATTGTAAAAAATCACTAAGCGGTACACTTCTGTGTCAAGGTATTAACTTGCATGGAGCCTGCGAAGGTTCATCAAAAAACCTTTCATGTCACCTGCACGGCACTCCTGCAACACAGATAGAGCCTTTTTTCAGATAGCTTTCCAACGGCAGCTATGTTCTAATAAGTGACCACAGCTGTTGTGGCATGGTGCCAGGAAAAGCCTATCTTGTAACCGTTACTTCCACGGTCATTTGCTGTATGCAAGTATTGTATCCAAACGGCAATCCAGACACGAAGGCAGCAATATGGCCTTCTTTGAATATCTCTTCTATTCGAATTGATACTTTAACCAGAATGAAGTCTATTCTTTTACAGACAACTGTGCCTTTAACCTTGTCCAGAGAGACGTATGATCTTCAAGTTGCAAGGACAGCGGCAGAGATACATTCCCTATTATCAACAAATTGCCCCGTGCATTTCGTATAAATTTTAGGTTAAATTTTAACCATGTCTGATACCAGTGGCATCGCACATGTATTTAAGACAATTTTTTCAGGACTGTTAGCACCCTTTGAAACAGTTCTGGGCATCTTCCCGAATTTTGTGCATTCTGTATTCGGTGGCCTGCCTCTTCTTTTGGGACTCGTAGCAGGAATTTTATTTTTGATCCTTCTGCTCCGATATGGCAAGCCAAGCCACAGACAAAACTCCAGCTACAATGAAAGAAACGATCCTAGCAATACGCTACCAAGACCGAATCACTAGAGTCCTCGGATTGGCCCGGCTAAGAGATCTGAGTGCAACCTGGTTTCTTTCATTCAGACCAATCTGGCAAGATTGCATCTTACCTGTGCTTCGATGTCTGCTATGCGGAGAAGAATGCGTTTTGGACGTCTGTCTTACACTACCATCAGCAGTACCCATGGATATCGATACTTTGCTTGGTTCGGTAACGGCTCATGCAACGTGTTGTCCCCAGCGGCTACCTATTCTGTTAACGGCATTCATAGAGACTTCACCATTACGATTAGGTGGTGGTGAAGTACGAGATGAAAGCAGCACCACACAGGTACAACCTTCTGTGAGCATTGCTGATCCAGACATCGATGATAGCAATGATTCTCACATTTGCACAATTTCAGCTTTTTCGAACTTGGTCGAACTGTCACCTACTGTTGTAGACTAATTTTTCGAAAGCCTGTCTGATATGATGTTCTCTCCTAACAACGAGAATAACTTTTAAAACAACGAGCACACAGCGTTCCCTGAACTCTGAATTCGGCCTTCAGTTTTTGATAAACAACACTACTGAAAACAATTGGAACTATTTTTCCCCTGAAAACGAAATTATTTTTTCCATTTCCAAAATATTTACCTTTTTTTGGCACATGGTACTCTGCTTAAAGTAGAACTATTCTTAGAGAACAGAACTTCTATTTTTAGAGACTCTAGAGACAATATTTTACCTCAGCCTCTAGCACATGTACAGTATTGTATAAATATGTGATGAAATGGTCTCAACCTTCTCTTCTGTATCAAGAGCCATTTCATAAATGTAATTTTCGCAATTCATTCAGCAAATATTTATGTATGCATTATCTGAATGATACCACTGCTTGAAAGACGTACAGTACAAATACTCATTTTCGTGTATATACCATATACCATTTCAAATGCAATTTATGTACTTACTCCTTCCCACGTATTAGGCTTAGGTCAGGTACACCGGGGTAGGCGTATCTTAGAAGCACCAGTTGAGTACGTTAGTCAATGTTTTTATGTATGTATATATTTTATCCGTTTTAAAGTATCATATGGCTAAGAAACCATATCAATGCTTTTACAGTATTATTTCATAATACTCCTTTTACTGTACGCACTTTACTTCATGATAAGTATTGCAATTGTGGCAATTCATTTCTCTTGTATGAGAACGAAGACTGCTCAATAAATAACAACTTTTATTGAAAACGCCCGTCTCTCTATTTCTCTGCACTCCTGGTGAAATTAAGCATGCACGATTGACTGAGTGAAATAGCTGTCTATTGTATACTCTTTATTCTGAGGGAGCAAAGTTGTCATGTCTATGCGGTTGTCAGAAGCTAATCCCTTCTTGTCTATTCAGGGAAGTTAACACCTCCTTGTTTACTCGAGAAAGTTTCTAGTGACCGCTGAGCTAGCTGGCAAACCTAATTAAGTCTAACATAGTCAGTAGAGACCTAGATTACCTCAGTCCTACGTCTAAACTGCTGTTTATGTTATTCCAATGCACAGAGCCTATTAGGAAAATAGGAACTACACTACATACTACTAAACCTCCTGGGCAGATTGTCACACAGCACTTGTAGAATGGAACCTCCAGACTTTACTACTTCCAGAGATCTGAAGTCGGATGGCATTTTAAAGAGTGGTTTCCATGGCAATGTATCTTCTGAGAAGAAGACAGAAGCGTTTTTATAACTCTACCACAGCATTTGAGAAGGTTTGCAGGACACATTTTATTTTCACCTTTAAGCAAAGCGAATATTTTATTTCTTTACAATATTTTAAAACTTGCATCATGCATAGCAAGAGTATAGCTCTGCATAGATTCAAATCATAATTCAAAACTCGGAAATGTAAGGAAACACTTTCAGCTTTCCTATTTATAGCATGTACATCCTTCCTCAAGGGAAAAATATTTTTTGACACACAGTGCTTTTTCCAAAGAGAAGCATGGCTTACTCTTGGAAAGACATGAGTAATTCACATACAAGTGTGACATAAGACAAAAATATTCAAATAAAATGCTTTGTGAATCAGGCCTTGACATTCAGGTGTAATTTACATCTATGATAGGAAAAAGACACAATTACATGTAGTAAAAGCTTTGTCACTCAGGACCAAAATATCCAAGTTACCACCCGCCATGTTATCTTCGTATTGTACTGTAGTATTTACGCATGTGCTTATTCAAGGGGTGTTCCACTGTTTGCATTGTTTGCATAAATCACCATGTTTGAATAGGCATTAATGGATTAGCCCTTATGACGTCAGGAAGTTAAAAGGTTCAACTAACAGTACTGGAGCGAAGTAAAGTACCCGAGGTGTCTGCGTCGTCTTTATTAGCGCACCCAAGACCAACACCACACCTATAGATTGGCAAAATGTAACACACAGGCCTGGCTTTAGCGCTGATGGCGCCCAGTGCGACAATGTTTGTGGCGCCCTCCATCCGTTAGGGAGGTGGTGACCACCTCCACCAGGGATACCCTCACCCCAGCCTTTTAACAGTGCCCCTCAAGTCTCTTTCAGATGCATTTCAGTTATATAACACCACTCATACCAATGTGGGGTGTCAGAGCACTTTGTATAGACTGGTGTTTGCACATGTAGTGTTTGTCAGAAGAACATTTTAGTTTTTATGAAGACCCTCACCCACCAACCTAGTTGGTGGCATGCTTCATCATCGGGCCCCACCCGAGGCACCAAGTGCGCCTCATGTGTGCTTTGACGACTGTTTACAATGGATCGTTTTTTTGTTAAGTGAGTGTGCAGTGATGGTGTGCAGAGTGGGGTTTAAAAACTGTCCTAAGGGTCCCCGTTTCTCGAGGATTACTTTATTTGTGGGCCCTTGGCAGAATTAAATAAAAGACTCGTGGATGTGGCTGGAGGGACTTATGGTCTCCCACATCCTGTGTGGTCAACTAGTTTCAGTCAGGCCTCGTGTTAAATCTGGCTTTCTTCAGGACCTATGTGCAAGTGTGATTTAAAAAGGAGCTCCATATGATGTATATGTGTTCCTTTTTTTTTTTTTGTTTTATTTCTTTTTTTATTAACAGCAAGAGAGGTGAAAAAAGAGAAAAAAATATATATAAAAAGGGGAAAATAAAAAAAATACATAAACAAAGACAGAGCAAATCATTTCAAAACTTAAAAGGAAGAGTATTCTTGCACAAAATACATATAATGCATATAATAAACAGAAAAATGTATATTACAGAGGACGCCGTAATGATATATTACATTGTAAATCAGAAAAAGTTTGATATTCTAACATTCTAAATAAAATTACCCCAGATTTTGTTAAATTTACATAAAGATCGGACCCCAGGAAGCTTAGCCAAAGCCGCCTCCATATTATAAATTTCGTTGACCAGGGCCCACCATTCCATTATATGTGGGGGCTGAGTAGAAATCCAAGCACGAGCGATAGTCAGTTTTGCACACGATAACAGAATGGTTATTAGGGACTGTTGGGGAAGAGAAACTTCATGTATGTCTAATAAGATTAAAGAAGGAGAAAGAGAGGGTGGTCCAGTCAATTTTAGTTTCAGGGCTCGATCAAGGGCAAGCCAAAAATCATTTAAGATGGGACAGGAAAACAACATATGCTCTATGTTAGCACCAACCAACGCACATTTCGGACATTTCGTGCGATCACTTGTTAGAGTATTTGCCGACCATTTAAGAATTATTTTGGGGGTATAGTATAACATACAAGTCATTTTAAACTGTTGCAATCTTAGACTTGATGACTGCACCAGATTGTTCAGATTAGAGAGAGAGTGGGCAATCTGGTTGGAGTTAATCGAAAGTCTCAGTTTCGAGCTCCATTTCTCCGCCAATTTGGAGCAATCATCAACTCCGTATGAAACAAAGCAACTATACCCTTCACTAATAAGAGATTTTGTTTTGAGTGAGTATAAATAATTCCAAATGTCCGAGTCTAAAACCTCTAATATCTTCATCTAACGAATCAAAAAATCATAGATCTGCATATATTTAAACCTCATCTCCTCGTTCAAATTATATATTTTTTTAAGTGTGACAAAATCTAGATAACCCTGAGCACCGTAGAGATCCGCTAATGTAGTGATTCCAAAAACAGACCATGATTTTGCTTGAACATCATTGAAAATCCCGGGAAAGCCAGGGTTTCCCCAGAGAGGTAATTTAGGGTGAAAAAAAGAAGTTTTACAAAAAGACAAGATATTAAACCATATTTTCGCAATATCCCTTGCCGTCTTAAATCTAACCCTTTTAAAGTAATTGGGATCATTCCGTTTTAACAGAAACATTTTGGCATCTGATTTTAGCAAAATAATGTGATAGAAGAGTTGCATTTCTGGAATGAGCAACGAGCGCAGACGACTAATAAAAGTAGCCCAAAAGTATAATTTAAAATCTGGGAAATTGAGGCCTCCTGTATCTAAAGGGCCTTTAAGCAGCTTTAAAGATCTATGTGCTTTCCGATACCCCCATATGAAACTGCTGAATATTCCATCAAGTTTCTTGAAAAAAAGGTTATTTAAAGCAAGTGGTATAGATCGAAAAAAGTAAATAAATTTGGGTAGTATTTTCATTTTTATCAGGTTGATTCTGCTTATAATGTTTAAAGGTAATTTATGCCATTTTTTAAGTAATAAAACTGTGGATTTCACTAGAACATCGTAATTTATTGTGATAATGTCTCTAATTTTAGCCGAGATTTTGACCCCTAGATAATTAGCCGCTTGACAAATTCCGGAAACAGAGGTCGGTAATTTATAGTTGACCACTATTTGAGTTTTGTTTATATTAAGCTTGTAGCCTGAGACAGTACTGAATCTGTCCGCTTCTATAGTTATACCTACCAGTGCTTCTACAACATTAGTGGTATATATAGCTATGTCGTCCGCATAGGCTGTAATTTTCAATGTATGTAATCCAGATGTGTATGGGACTATTCGTGCCTGAGATTGAAGAGCGGCTAAAAAGGGTTCCATTGAGAGGGCAAACAATAGGGGGGATAGCGGGCACCCCTGTCTGGTGCTTCGTGAGATAGAAAATATAGGAGAAGACAGGCCAGCATAGCTTATACTGGCACTAGGTCTATCATATAAGGCTTTTATCCACCTAACCAGTTGGCCCTTAAATCCCAAGAAGGACATTACCGACCAAAGATAGTCCCACCCCACTCGGTCAAAAGCCTTTTCAGCATCTAATAAGATCATGCCGAGTGGGGTGGATTCCGTCTCAGCCATGTCAAAGACAGTGATGGCAGTGTTAATATGTATCGTTGTGTCCCTACCCAAAACAAATCCATGCTGTTGTGGATTAACAATCTTTGGGATAATCGGAGCAAGTCTGCTTGCCAGGATCTTAGCGAAGATCTTGGCATCGGAATTAATAAGTGAGATGGGTCTGTAGGACCCACACTCATCTGCCGGTTTATCTTTCTTTAGGAAGAAGACAATTTTCGCTATATTCCATGACTTAGGAGCCTGCCCAGTAACCCCTATGGATTGAGCCACCGACGAAAAGAGGGGGATCAATTCCTCAATGCATACTTTATATAGTTCAATTGGGAGAGTATCTTCCCCTGCGGCTTTACCTGATGGAAGAGATAATATGGCTTGCCTAATCTCAAGCAGAGTAATGTCTCCCAGTAATAGTTCCAATCCTTGGGTATTATATTTCTCCTCAATATTATTATGCAAATAATCTAAGATGTCCGCTGCGCTAGATTGATACTCGGGGGTATATAAAGTCTTGTAATACTCAACAAATTGAATCAGAATCTGAGCCGGTTCATTAAATTTAGTATTGTTAGGGCCTTTAATGCTTTTTATTAAAGTCTGAGCTCTGTCATCTGCCACTTTGTAGGCTAATATTTTCCCAATTTTGTCCCCCCCTTCATATTGAGTAATTTTTAGTTTGTGTAATTTGGCACTGCTTTTTTCATAGAAAATTGTTTTTAAATTTGATCTATGAGTTGCGAGCGTCAAACTTAGTTCAACCAGGTTAGAAGAGCCAGTTCGTAGAGCATCAGCTAGAAGCAATTCATGAGCTAAAATATTAGATATCAGTTTAGCATTAGTGTTGCGTCGCTCAAAGTTCTGTTTAAAGATATATTGTTGGGTAAACCCCCTGATGCTAGCCTTTAGAGCGTCCCAAACTATTATGTTAGAAGCAGAATGTAGATTGATTTCTATGAATTCCTTAAGATGTAATTTTAGCTGTAGTGTATAATCTGAATCAGAAAATAAATAGCGGGGACAAGAAAAGCTTCTAGGAGCTGTACGAGCTTGGAGATTGGTAAATATCAATAATATTGGGTTATGATCCGAAGAGACCCGTGGGCCAATTTCCATTGTACTAGATTGTATAGTGATATCCGTAGCCCATGCCATATCGATGCGAGAGCAGAGTTTGTGGGGTGCGGAGTAATACGTATAGCCAGGTATGTTTGGATAGATAGTGCGCCATACATCTTTAACGTTATGAATCCGACTAATTTCAAGAATAGCGGCGCGTACTTTATGCATACGCAGAGAGGCACCCTGTCTCGTAGAATCTATTTGGTTGCACATAATACAATTAAAATCCCCCATAATAATAAGTTCCCCTTCCCACGCCAAAAGCTCTACATTAAGTTGGTCAAAAACAAAATCGTCGTCCAGATTAGACCCGTAAATAACAAAGAGCACATATTTACTATTCTCAAAGGATATTTGTGCAATGGCCCATCTGCCATTTTTATCGGAAGCAGTTTTAAGTATTTCAATTCTAAATCTTTTATCCTTGAGAATAGCAACTCCTCTGATTAGTGTTTGTTGAGTAGAGCAGACTATAGTATCGTACCCCAAATGATTTAATAGCTTCCTATCTTTATAGGCAATATGAGTCTCAGATAAAAAGACAAGTTGAGGGTCGTAGAGTCTGAGTTCTTCAGAAATTAGATGTCTTTTGTTCTTACTATTGAGGCCCGAAACATTCCAAGCTAGACATTTTATTTTATACATCTGGGGACATAGATTAACCACATTTTACCATTCTGCACAAAAAAAAAAAAAGACTCCAACAGAATTCCCTCCCTTCATTTTGATCAAGTAAACAAAAGACCCCACTCGTGCTGTTAATTTTATCTTTTGGATCCCGCCCAAACCCACCCAGATACGGAGAATCTACCCCCACCCCACACCCCCCTCTCCCTCGCTTCCAAGCGAGGGGGACCCCCCCACGTACTTGCTGCCGCTGTAAAGGCAGCATAGAGAGAAGCAGCCCAAGAACCACCTTACCACCCCCCCTTTTTTTTTTTTCCCCTTATGGTTCTGGCGCTAGAAGGAATACGAGCGCCCTGATGCCATAGTCATTTAGCGGTCTGTGAATGCGGAGCCTCTCTCAGCTGGATGGTGTCGGCTTGTTTCCTGTCCTCCGTGTTACATGCCTGACGGCTGACGGCTGACGGCTTGGAAAAGTTTCTGAGGATTAGCGGGTGATCGCAGTGCAACGAATGCTGTGGCTGACACTGCTTCAGCGCCCCCTCCGGTTCTTGCTGCTAACGCGGGACGCCATACCGCGTTTGGTCCGAGGCTCGGCGCGCAGCTTGTTGGGACTGGGAGCTCGACTGGGAGCCCGGGTGATTTCTTCCCCTTCGCGAGCTGCCGAGCGCTTACAGCTGGAAAACTGGAAACTGGAAACTCGAGATAACATGGCTCCTAAGAACCCCTTAAGAACCACTCGAGCAACGAAGCTTGTAGGGAGCAATGTAGTGAGCAATGCGACAGAGTCAGGGGCAAACCCGATCGCATCAAGTATATCGACTGTACCGGCTCCACTGTCGGGGGGCCAACATGGGGCTATTCCTGCTACATCCAACAAAATAGTAGCTCCTGCTTCTGCTATTGCTTTAACTCCAGCGGTGAATTCAGGGACACCAGCAAGGATATCGGCTGAGGGCTCAGCGTCAAACAGGCAAGTTCTTCGACCCTCCACCTTTGTTATACCTGAATTGACTGGCTCTTCTTCACTCAGTACACCAGAATTGGCTGACTTAGCACCAGTTAGCACATGCATCCATTTGAACGCTGTCAATGAAAAGAGCAGTGTAGCTGATATTGAGACTAACTTAGAGCGGCATGAAGTAATTACTGTGAAAAACATTGATGCGGTCGATAATGCAGACTCTTTAACTAATACAAGTATGACTGTGACACATATAAGTACATCTCTGGAATATCTGTCAGAAAAAAGCCATACAGTGGACCTGGATGCAGAGGCCCTATTATGTGAACCAGATTGCTTGAACCCGATGATTGGGGCTGGTGTAAATGTATCTAATCCCCTAGGTGGGGCGGCCGGGCCGTCCGAGGATCAAGAAGGGGAATGGTCATATGAGGAATATGAGGAGACAGATGAGGTGGGGGTCGAGAAGGGAGTTACGGAGAAATCAGCTACTGGTACTTCTCTGGATGTAGTGAAACTTCAAGCTAGTCGAAAAGAGAAAGCTAAACTGAAGATTAAAATGAAGACGAAGAGCAAGAAAGGGAAAGTGGGTTTAGCTGACAGTTTACTTGCCAACAATTCTGCTCCTGCTACTAAAAAAACGCTTCTCACCGATAAAAGCCCCTTGAGGAAGTGGATGCAGGCTAAGGGGGTAGTTAAAAACATGACTCTACGGCTATCTGGTACTAGCCCACCAATACCCGAAACTGAGAAGAACGACTCCGATCCTGTTCTAACCTCAACAACTTCGCGGGGCAGTTTAACGCCTTCATGTGAAGGGTCTATCTTGATTTCCCCAAAGCCACCGAATACATCTCTTGTCCCGACCTCAAAAACTACCTCGACCTCTGTCACCTCTTCTGATTTAACGGATTTATCTGGCAATTCTACCGGCTTACCGGTGTCAAGGTCCCCGGATCTAGCGACTATAACCAGTCCTATTCCACCCCTACCTGATATCCGCGGAGAACAAAACTCTATCTCCTCCGTAGATATTATTTTGCAGACCTTAACTAATCACAGAAATGAAGCACAAGCGCACTTTCTCCAACTACGAGATGATAATACCAAGCTACAAAGTTCACTTTCAGAAATGGCCTCCAAACTAGGAGGGATCTCCCAGGACATCGAAGTTCTTCAACAAAGGGTTGTTGGTATTGAAGAGGGATCTGTACGAATGGAATCATCTTTGTCCCTCCATGATGAACAGATAATTGCCTTACAACTTAAGGTTGAAGATCTAGAGAATCGCCAACGGCGAACCAATCTAAGACTCTTCGGTATTCCTGAGGGGTCAGAGGGATCAGACGCTAGGGTGTTTATAGTTAAGTTACTACAGAAAGCTTTCCCCGACTTAGCTGACTGGGATTTGGATTCCCAGGTTCAAAGAGCCCACCGTCTCCCTTTAGTCCAGAGAAACAGGGAGAGCAAATTTCCTAGACCTTTTTTATTATTTTTTGGTAATTTTCTTGTAAGACAGGCTATTTCTTTGAAAGCACGCCCTAATTCTCCCGTCGTTTTTGAGAATTTGTCTTTATTTGTACGCTCTGATCTGAGCAAAGCTACCATGGATAGACGATGGAAGTTAAAGAAATTTATCGATCCTTTTAAATCCATTGGAGCACAAGTGTTCTTACAAGAACCAGCCCGTCTTAAAATTATTAAAGGCGGTCATACTTATCTTCTGTCTGATGAAAAAGAAGCTGAGAAAGTGCTATCTAAGTTTGGCTAGGGGCTTTATTCACAAATCTAAAAGGGATTTATATGTGTTCCAATGTGTAGCACTCGCTAAGATGCTTTAACTGTGAGAGGAGGATTTCCCCCCGAGTTGCACCTGTAAAGGACGGTAGACAATACAAACACATAAGCACACACATATGGCTAAGGCTTGTATACAGTGAAATTATAAGTAGTGCCTTACTGAAGAGCGGAAAAAAGGCAGTGTTTGCATGGTTCGGGTCGGTATTGTGATTAAATAGCTGACTGTGTAGTATGTTCGCTATTATTGCTATTCCTAGAGGCGGTTCAAACAACATTTGTGGCTGAGGTGGTAGCTATGACGTATCAACAAGGAGAGAGGTAGGGAGAAGGGAACACTCTTATTCCCCACTGATCATCATTAACAACAACAAAAGAGTGTTCAGAGCTCGTCGGGAAGGAAGGGTTTCCACGAGACCCGGTTACCGAGGGCAGACGCAAGTACCAAGCGGGTGCTAGATGCTGAGGGCGGTGTGCCAATTGCATCACCACCCCCTCCCGAGGTCTATGGTGTGATAGCTTCACACCTGGCAAGTGCATTTTAATTTTTGTGTGGTCTCCAAAACTGCGAGAACCTACCATTTGGTTGCACTTCCTTTTGACAGTATTTTTATTTTTACTTTCACGTCCCTTGGTAGGGTGGGCCTTAGCGCGTCCCTACCGCTGGGGTTTATTACACTATAGGTCCTGACGAATGCCAGGTAAATTAACACCGGCATTGGCAGAAACATGTTGACCAGCACATAAATCTAGAGGAAACAAGCCACTTAATTTATCTGGCTGAGTTTTCCCACACATATTTTTAATATGTCTTATTGATCAGGCAATAAAGATTTTTTTGATATAACTAAGGCATTTTTTATCTCACCACCTACACTTTCTCTAGTCACTTACACAACCACTTAGCCACTCACAACTTCACATTACCCGCTCCGCAGTAATTCTGGCGTTGAAGCACACTGGGGTGGCACTCGGCCACTCCCAGTGGGGCCCGATGATGAAGCATGTCACCGACCAGGTCGGCGAGTGAGGGCTTTCTATAAACACCAAGAGGGTGTTTCTACTTTCTTCTTTGTGCTCTGAAACCCGTCCTTCCCGACGAGCTCTGAACACTCTTTTGTTGTTGTTAATAGTGGTAGTTATGACACCAGTATGTGCGCTGCTTACTCTCAGGATTTCGAAAGTAAACTCCATGAGTTCCGGGAGGGGGTCCGAGTAGTAATAGCACTTCGGTGCTATCTCGTGAACCGCTGCTTCACCTGTTGTGGCCGTTCAGGGACTCCGTCTGTGGTTTTTCTGAGTTCCGGTTCGGCTTTAAATCGTTTTATCATGCCGCAGCTGTTACTCGATGCTTTGCCGGGCGCGCCTCAGGGCGTGAATTGCGTCTGCAAAACACGGGACAAACAACACAGAAAACAGACTGCCTAGTTGTATGGGCCATGAGAAACGGAACCTAAGTAAGATTAACAACTAATAGTAGAGTTTCTATGTGTGCCGCATTAGAAACTAGGTGTCCTGACATCGAGTGTATCCCCTAGTGCTCTGGGCTCTAGTAATCTGATTTGTGTGGAGTTCATTAGGGCTGGGTGCCTATATTAAAAGTATGGACCATCGGGCGCAGAATAGCTCTAACTAGTAGAAGCTCTACCCCTGTGTGACTTGGGTTTAAGGTTGTGCATAGAGCCAGGTGATGCACAGAGCCAGATTAAAGGGGCATGATATGTGTTGTATAGAGCTATAAGGAGGGGCATCTCTACTCCATTTTGGCAAGGTGTAGCACACAGTGCAGGTTGATACATAAAGCCTAATGGTTGGGCATGTCTGCTCCCGTGTGGGTAGGGGTCAGCGGCTGAGACAGTTCCATGGTATGCCGTCATTCAATCCATGGATTTGGGTTGACAGACGTTAAATCCAATGTTGCTCTTTGACCAATAGGATTGTGTGGTTGTTACTGTTGTGGTAGGGTATGTGTTCAATTATTGTCCACATATCATTGGGTGTGTGTCTCATTTTCAGATAGTGGTCCATGAGTCTGCTATTAATTTTTTTGCAGCGAATAGTACTCCAGTGTTCCACAATCCTTGTTCTTATTTTCCTGGTTGTCATTCCCACATACCTGAGTTTGCAGGGGCATTCAATGAGATAAATTACGTTTGTGGCGTTGCAATTAGTATGTTTAAGTTGCCGCCAGGTTCTGCCTGGGTCTAAACTCAGTGTCTTGCTTGGTTGTGTCAGATGGCAGACACTGCAGTCACCGCATCGGTGATGGCCGACCACATTCGGAAGGTCCCACGTGTTGTGAATGGTGTTGGTTATGGGTGTGGCACTCGTTTTTAGGCGTGTTGAGACCAATTTATCTTTCAGGCTACTTGATTTCTTGCAGGTAAACAGTGGTTGTGACCAATTTCTCTGGCCTGTGTTGATAATTCTCCAGTTTTTCTTTATTATTTGCGCAGCGCACATACAGTTGTCATAGCCTCCACCTTGGCCACAAATGTTGTTTAAACTGCCTCTAGGAATAGCATTAATAGCGAATATAGTACACACTCCGCTATTTAATCACAATCAGAGGATGCTTAGAGGCAGTTTTTGGCTGGTTCCGGGGACGCGGCCTGAAATGCAACTCCGATAAATCGGAGGTCCTTTTTTTTGGCTGTGCCACAGAACCAAACTGGAAAAGCTGGTGGCCGCCGGACTTGTTTCCACCTGCAAATGCAAGTGTCAAAGCCAAAAATCTTGGAATCATTGTAGACAATGACTTAACCTTTGGGCCTCAAATATCTTGCCTTTCTGGGAAATGTCTCGGCATCCTTCAGCTGCTCGGGCTATCTACGGGCTTCCCAGACGTGCTAGTGCCTCTAACCTGTTAAAAGAACTGCACTGGCTCCCTATAGCCAAGAGAGTCCTTTTCAAAAGTCTGACGTTGACTTACAAGGCCCTCCATGATACTGGCCCTTCCTATATTAGGAAACATCTTGTTTCTTACAGACCTAACAGAGCCTTACGGTCCACCTCTTTGTTCAAAATGGTAGTCCCGACCATTAAACGCGCTAGACAGGGCGGCCGTTCCTTCCATCACCTGGCTCCCCGTGCCTGGAATGAGCTCCCCCTTTCCCTGAGACAGATTCCCAACCTTATGTCCTTCAGAAAGGCTTTAAAAACTTGGCTCTTCACTAGTTAGGCCCCTTGCCTCTCCTTAAGCTCTCTCAGTTATGTTGCCTTCCTCGAAGGACCTCTTCGCCAAAGCGCCGGGACACTCCTTCTGGAGTAGCTGCCGCGCTATAGAAGAATCGGTTAACATAACATAACATAACATAACAATACCGACCCGAACCGCACAAACACTGCCGTTTTTTCAGCTCTTCACTAAGGCACTACTTATAATTTCACTGTATACAAGCCTTAGACAAACATGTGTGCTTACGTGTTTGTACTGTCTACCTTCCTGTACAACTCAAGATAAAATCCTCCTCTCACAGTTAAAGCCTCTTAGCGAGTGCTACTCATTGGAACACATAAATATCATATGTAGCTCCTTTTTAGGTCTCGCTGAACCAATGTGTAAGCATTGTTCGGTGAGATTATAGTAAGATGCTTTCAAAATTCTACCCAAACTGCGGATTAGGTGCAGTTCATGTGAGCCAGGCGCGTGCACATCACCAGCCACATCGCACACCATACATAATTTGTCTGAGCCTCGGCATCAGACTTCAAAGGAAGCCGCTCCCAAGCCACTCCCCACCCCATCAGACTTCAAAGGAATGCGCTCCCCCGCCCTCACTACAGCAATGCCGAGTGCTTGTTGAGGCTGTAGCCTAGCCCCACTCCTTTCTGCTCTCTCACACTTGTTTTTTTTTTATGGAACGGATTCCTATATCCACTGGGTATGAGCAGCCTCGCTCTCTATGCTCTGCTATTTTGCTATTTCGCTATGCTCCTAAACATAGTCGAATTCATGCCTTAAAAGCATGCAAATCTCTGTTTTGACCTCCCAGATCAACACTGTCACTTCTGAACTGAAAGCGTGCCCCTGAACTGAAAGCCTGCCCCTGAACTGAAAGCGTGCCATGTGAATTGAAACCCTTTTGGTGTCGGGCCCCCGTATCAGACTTCAAAGGAATGCGCTCCCCGCCCCCACCACAGCAATGCCGAGAGCTTGTTAACCTAATTCCCACACGCCCCCCATCCTCTTTTTTTTTATCAATGCCCTCTGCACGTCGTGTTACTGGAGTCATTTATTGCATGGTTTCAGGCTAAAACCACTCTTCCACGGCCTCGAGAAAAACTTTGCACTTCACCATGGGTGAGAACCCGCCGCAGTGTATTTTCATGGGTTACGCATTCTTAACTGAATGAAGAGCATGGTCTTGTGGCTTGCTTCTAACTGGCTATGTTCACTTGCTGGAAAACAGAGTCTTCTTTACAGTGTTAGAAGGTGACCGGGCAGGAAACTGTTCGTACTTGCCCATTCCTTCTTTATTTGCTGCACACTTTTGTATTCAGTACTTGGCAAGCTACGTGTCAGAAATATGTGAAACCATTCCTCCCACATATTTGAATTTAGGTATTTTAAGAGGCTGATTAGATTCGGCAGTTACCAGACTAATGCATTTATGGCCATAACACAGAAAATAATTGTGAGACGTTAAATCATACTGTGCGGTGGGTCACTGAACTTCTTGAAAGTCAGAACATTCAAATTTAAAACATAGCAATGCTTAATAAAAAGTAAGAGCTGCTGCAAACTCATAGTTTAATGTGCCTGCAATGTGAGAGTTTAAGAGTCTTGCACTCCTAGAGTGGTTTAGACATGTGTTTAAAGGAATAACTGTAGAATGATTAATTAGTAAAAGACCCTCTTCACACAAGCGAGGTGCCCTGCCTGAGAGCTATTTTCGTCACGATATCGCCATTGCTGCACTAATGCGTTACAGAATCTGCCTTGACAACGCTGAATGCACAATTGGTTTGGTAAATGATGTGGCAGTAGCTGTACAGTGATGCCACCGCATTTGTGTTGATGTCTTTCGTTGCATGATTGTCGGTGTCTTCTACTATAGGCCTTCCGCCATAAAGACAAAATGCTCTGTTGGAGTCTTCATACTATATGGGGAAGGTGTCTCGCCCTCACTCTACCGCCCTCACTCTACCACTCTACCACCCGCACTCTACCATGCTACCGCCCTCACTCTACCACCCTCACTCTACCACTCTACCGCCCTCACTCTACCACTCTACCGCCCTCACTCTACCGCCCTCACTCTACCACTCTACCACCCGCACTCTACCATGCTACCGCCCTCACTCTACCACCCTCACTCTACCACTCTACCGCCCTCACTCTACCACTCTACCACCCGCACTCTACCATGCTACCGCCCTCACTCTACCACCCTCACTCTACCACTCTACCGCCCTCACTCTACCACTCTACCGCCCTCACTCTACCGCCCTCACTCTACCACTCTACCACCCGCACTCTACCATGCTACCGCCCTCACTCTACCACCCTCACTCTACCACTCTACCGCCCTCACTCTACCACTCTACCACCGTCACTCAGACAAATTGGGTCAGGGCGAAAAACCCAGAAAACCTGGGCCCTTTGGGACGTATGGAGGCTAGGTTGTAAGTGCCTGGACCCGGAGCCGGACATCAGCAAGTGGAGAGTGCCTGGGCCTAGGGGACACCAGACTGGTACGATCCCACTGAACATATGCAATGGTGAAAGACAAGCCTACCAAGGACATGGAGGCTGATAAAATGAGGGTACAGTGGGGGAGCAGGCCAAACAAGCTTTGTTTGTGGCACCAGGGCTCCAACAATGGCTGAGATCATGGTGGAAATAAAGGCTCGCTGGAGTCCATGCTGGTAAAAATGGACACCTTGGCTATTGAGGTGAGCTTCTCCGTGCACACTTTCGGAACATGTTGAAGGGGATCGCTGAGGCTCAAGGGCATGTCACAGAATTTCAACAGGAATTGGTGGCCCTAAAAAGATGGTAACCCCACTCCAGTTGCTCTCCGCCTGAATGGAGGAATGTTTTGAGGACGTGGAGGGGCACTCCCAAAGGAACAACCTAAGATCTATGGGCTTCCCCGAGCATGTAGATGGACAACCCTTAGAGTTGTTCCTGGAGAACTGGATCACAAACGTCCTGAAACCAAGACATTTCTTCAAGTTCTTCACGAAAAAGTGTGCCCACCTGGCAGTGGCGCCTGTGCCCAAGGCCAGAGCACCGCCCAGCGCCAATATTTCCCAGCTTTTTAACTTCAGAGACCGAGACGTACTATTGCAGCATGTCTGGGTAGGAGGAATATCATTGTCTTTCCGGATTACACCCGTAAGGTGCAGGAACTATGCAGGGGCTTTCTGCCGACCAAAAAGAGACTGTGGGAGCTAGACCTCTGGCACAGCCTAATGTTCCTTGCAGCACAATGAAAAGGTTTTCTTATTTCTTTCCCCAGGAGAGGCAAATGACTGACTAGACACTCAGGAAGGAGTACAACGGAATCCACCCTCGAGCCGCAGAACTGATAGAAGTGGTGTCAGCCACCAGTCATCGTGTTCATGCAGACACTCTTCGGAATGAGGCTCCAGAATGAGGCTCTACAAACAAGGAAGATCCTGGACTGCCCGTACGGACATTAGAGGACTCAAACTGTGTGCTGGACACTTGGGAATCATGCAAGCCCCACAGGGGAGATTGTGGATACCTGAGCAATAGCACAGCCCTGGGCTAGCGAGAGCAGTGGATGAGGCTGGGATGCTTTGGTGTGGGGTGAGCTGCCCTGGACTACGGGGCCATGTCCCTGCACTGGGGGTTGCCAAACAGAGATGCTACATACAAAGACTCGAGGTTGGTGCAGATTTCAATAGACTGCAGATCCGCTGCTACAGGGGTTACTAATGTGATGTATAATTAAGAAGCAGACACTGGATACACTGTTGCATTGGTGGGGAGAGTTGTCTATTATGTGTCAAAGTTACTATGTGGGTAAAATGCTTCCTATGTGGTATTATCTAGTTCAATATGATTGCATAGCTTTTGATGTAGGTTGGTGGGGGCCAATGGAGGGCTGCGGTCCCATTGGTGCGGTTTGAGTGGCATTGGCCTTGCTGCACCAGTGAGTTGCTGGGCCCTCAGCGTGATGCAATTGAGGAGGTTGAGACTCTGGCCTCCGAGGGAGGGATGGGGCAGTGGTTGCTGAATGTTGGCCCAGCTGTTATGGGCTAGAGTTGTTTAGGCACACTGCCTGTGGGTGGGAATATATTCACAAAATTCATTTTGATGTTTAAGCTGGGGTGTAGTGTTTTAGGGTCGCTCTACAGTACTCTAAAATGGATGGTGAATGCAAGTCTGGAGTGGATGTGGGGAGTGAGAGAGCAGGGGGAGGGTGAAATCGATAAGGGACATGGCACTTAAGACGGATCAGACAAAGAGGTTCCTAACATTGAACGTGCACGGACTAGGGCAGCACACTAAGGGGCTTGTGTATTTGTATCTGAGGCGGTGGGATCTCTGTGGCCTTCCTACAGGAAACACACACCTGGGGGGCCTGTATTAGTCCGTTGAAGTAGAAGATGGAGGGGACAGATATTCACAACTTCCTACTCCAGTTATGCCAGGGCGGTACTGATCTAAGTGGCACCTGGGGCCCCATTTTCGGCTACGGAGGTGATGATTGACACAGAGGGAAGATATGTTAGTGTGTCGGGTATGACAGATGCCAGGGTTCTCTGCTTGGTAAATGTCTATGCCCCTAATGTGGACAATACTGATTTTTATTTAACTATTTTGAGGGCAGCGACTAAATATCTGGGTCCGGAAGTGATAGTCTCTGGAGATCTCAATTACGTACTGGATGGCATGCTGGGCCGTTGACCCCCCCCCCCCCAGGGCGGTAATAAAGACAAAGTTACTCCAGGAGGTCATGGGGGGACTCGGACTGCAGGATGTATGGAGGGTGTGTGACCCTCTGAGCCTTACCGACTCATGTTTTACCCCTGAGACTGGGATATACAGTCACCTAGATTATTGCCTGATGTCATGTAGCCTAGTTCATAACATAGTTACTATTTCATACCTAGCATGCCACCTGTCGGATCATTCCCCTTTATTGTTTTCATACAAAATGGGCAGGAGGGCTCCTGGGGTGCCTCTCTGGCGGATGAGAGTGGAGGCCTTGGCAGCCCTAGAATTTGCACACGCAAATGGATTGATACTTTGAGGAAACCTGGTAGAGCACAAATGCAAGGTCCACAGAGTGGGATGCTATGAAGGTGGTCTATGGGCGGAGTGCATGAAGATCGTGTTTGGGTAAGAATGCAGCTCGCGCAGACGCTCAATGTGCAGGAGGAGAGACTGGGTGCCCTGAAGGAGTGTTTGGCTATGGAGCTGCAGAAGGTGGTGGAATGGAAGTAGTCTAAAAAGGAACTACTAGAGACATGGGACTGGTTGGCCAAATTTGTTTACACCAACTATAGACAGCGTCTGTAGGCAGAAGCGGACAGAGCGGATAGGATATTGGCCTTGCTTCTACTTAGTGAGTCTCAGAGGACACCCGGGGTGGGGTGTTGGAGATGCGGGGAACGGAGATGCGCTCCCAGCAGGATATCACAGAGGTCTTTGATGCACATCTGCAGTGTTATGTTATGTTAGGATTATTTATATAGCGCCTATCACCGCCGGTCTCTAAGCGCTTAACAGAAAGAACATAACACACTAATGCCCTTGAAAAAAACCTTCAGCTGTTACACCGCCTGGGCTGTCATAAAAGCCTTCCTAAAAAGATGGGTTTTTAGTTTCTTTCTGAAGGGTAGGAGCTGTGATTCTTCCTTCAGGATGGACGGAAGCTCATTCCACAGTTGTGGAAGAAGCACGGACAATGCCCTGCCTCCTTTGGTTTTTAGTTTAAACCGAGGTTGAATTAAATTGGAGATTGTTCCAGAGCGCAAGGGTCTTCCAGGAATATATCGCTTCAAACGTTGTTTAATGTACTCTGGGGCTTTTCCAAAAAGTGCCTTGTGGGCCACACAGAGACATTTAAACTGGACTCGAAATTTCACTGGAAGCCAGTGCAGCTTCTGAAGCAGGGGAGTGGCGTGCGATTTTCTGGGCAGGGAGAAGATCAGTCCAGCTGCATCATTCTGTATTACCTGCAACTTCCTCAGCAGCTTCTGCGGCAGGCCTAAATACAGAACATTGCCATAGTCAATTCTTGAAATGACTGTGGCAGATACGACTGATTGCAAGGTAGTGGCAGATAAAATAGGGGCTAATTTATGTAGTTGCCTCAATACACCAATACAGGATCCGACGACAGCCGAAACTGGGGGGGCCATTGAAAGCTCCGCGTCAATCCTGAGCCCCAAACTTTTTACTACAGTGCCAGGAGACGGGGTAGTTCCCAATTCAGGAGGCCAGTAGAGGTCACTCCAGGGGTCCTCTTTGTTGCGGATCACCAACACCTCCGTTTTGTCAGCATTCACTTTCAACAGATTATTAGTCATCCAGTTGACCGTGAAACTGAGCAAATTCCTCACCGATTCCTGGGCCTCCTTAGTGTCATCTAGCCGGACTAATAGCTGGGTATCATCTGAGTAGTTAAATATTTCGCAGTTCATACGCATCAGCTCCTCCACCAGTGGTTGTAGGTAAATGTTGAAAAGCAGGGGGGATAAAGCCGACCCCTGGGGCACTCCCCATGTCACTTCACAGGTCTCAGACAGTTGGTCTCCTAGCTGCACTCTCTGGGTACGACCTGACAGGAAGGATTCTAGCCACTTCAGCACCTGGCCTGAAATCCCCAGTTTCGCAATACGGTCTAGCAAGATGGTATGGCTGACCGTATCAAAGGCCGCCGATAAGTCTAAGAGGATCAGGGCGCATGGTTGTTTATTGTCTGCCCTGACTCTTAACTCATCGGCAACTGAGGCCATGACCAATTCTGTACTATGTTGGGGCCGGAATCCAGCCTGCCTGGTATGAAGAAGATGATGTTCTTCCAGATGGCCGGCTAGGGTGCTGAGAACATGCTTTTCCAAGATCTTACTTAGAAAGGGTAACTGCGAAATGGGCCTGTAGTTTTTTAAAGCTTTTGTATCCATTCCTGCTTTTTTTAAGAGTGGGGAGACCCTGGCTTCTTTCATTTGGGTTGGCAGATAACCTGTTTCCAATGAGTTATTCAATAAACTCAGTACCTGAGGCTGGGCAGGGCCATTTTAAAAAATGTTGGGGGACAAGGATCGATGTTTGACCCTGACTTGATCTGTCCGACTAGTTCTATTAGGCCCTTGTCGTCAATAGAAGGGAAATTATTCAGAGTCATGGATGGCACCTGAGCAATCAGACTAGGCAGCATAGTTGTAGCTGGTCGTGCATTGATGTCCGCGATGATATCCTGTACCTTCTGAAGAAAGAAGGTTTGGAAGGAATCACAGTCTGGTTGATTGCCCACTGAGATTTTCCCTTCTCGTTGTGTGAGTTCCCTTAGTATCGTAAAGGGGATGTATGACGTTACAACGCATACTTTTACAACGCATACCGTTACAACAAATTTTTTACAACGCAAAAACTTTTACAACGCATACCATTACAACGCATGTTTTTACAACGCAAGTACTTTTACAACGCATGCCATTACAACGTAAGTATTGGTAAGTATATAATATTTTATTTTTTAAATTAATTGTAATTAATATAATTTAATTTAATTTAATTTAATTAATTTAATTTTTTTTTACCCTGTACCCCTGTACCCCAAAAACCCAAATTAACCCAGAACCCTAAAAATACCCCTGTACCCCAAAAACCCAAAACTGTCCCTGAACCCTAAAAATACCCCTGTACCCCAAAAACTGAAAACTGTCCCTGAACCCTAAAAATACCCCTTTACCCAAAAACTGAAAACTGACCCTGAACCCTAAAAATACCCCTTTATCCAAAAACTGAAAACTGACCCTGAACCCTAAAAATACCCCTTTACCCAAAAACTGAAAACTGACTCTAAACCCTAAAAATACCCCTTTACCCAAAAACTGAAAACTGACCCTGAACCCTAAAAATACCCCTTTACCCAAAAACTGAAAACTGACCCTAAACCCTAAAAATACCCCTTTACCCAAAAACTGAAAACTGACCCTGAACCCTAAAAATACCCCTTTACCCAAAAACTGAAAACTGACCCTGAACCCTAAAAATACCCCTTTACCCAAAAACTGAAAACTGACCCTAAACCCTAAAAATACCCCTTTACCCAAAAACTGAAAACGTTAAAAAAAAAAAAAACATATAAAATATTAAATATAATTATATACTTACCAATACTTACGTTGTAATGGCATGCGTTGTAAAAGTACTTGCGTTGTAAAAACATGCGTTGTAATGGTATGCGTTGTAAAAGTTTTTGCGTTGTAAAAGTTTCGTTGTAATGGTAGTGCGTTGTAAAAGTTGCGTTGTAAAGGTTGTTTCCCTCGTAAAGGTCTCACGCTGTATATTTATTGCTTCTCTAATTCTTCCCTCGTAGAAGACAGCCTTTCTTCCCAGGATATCAGCCTTATATTTTGACAGCAAGTTTTTGAAAAATTCAGCCTCTATTTGACAATAGTGAAGCCTCCACCTTCTCTCTGCCTTACGAAGGGCTTGCTTCTTCTGTTTCAAGGAGGCGTCAAACCATGGCGCTCCTTTCCCTTTCGTTCTAATGCTCTCCAACTGCTCAGGGACAAGTTTGTCCAGGGCAGCGAGTATCCAGGTCTTTAACATCCTAGCATCATAGTCCAGATCTGTACCATGCATTTTAGGGGGAGCGGAGGAGAGCAGGGTCGTGATTAGAAGGTCTGCTTCTACCTTATTCCAAGATCGAATTTTTCTCCGTGACTTATTTGGGGCATCCCTCACCAGGTCGCCAGGAACCCAGCATTTTATCATAAAGTGGTCTGACCAGATGCATGGACTAACCTCCTTTATTTCTGTATTGGACAGGCAGGACCAAACAAGGTCCAATGTGTGGCCTTTCACGTGAGTCGGACCTATCACTAACTGTTGTAGATTGAGCACCGAAAGATTAGCTTCAAACTCAGTCGCTATGGGGTCTGTGGGTACTTTATCCCAGTGGTAATTAAAGTCGCCTACCACCAGAAGAGACTTGTATCTGGTGGCCAAATCTGTCAAAAGTTCAAAGATGGTGTCATTGAAATCCGGGAGGTTTTGTGGCAGCCGGTAAACTACCAATATTGCTATACATGAAGATTTAGACAAGACTTTAATTCCTAACAGTTTCGCACCTGCACAATTTTGTGCAATGATCTCTTTTACTACGAGACATTTTTTAAACAGAAAGGCCACACCCCCTCCTTTACAATCATTAGGACGATTATTGCCAGATAGCATCATAATCTGGGGGTAGGGCAGCCAAGATGTCAGGCGTAGAGGCAGAGCCGAGCCATGTCTCTGAGAGAGCAAGAATATCAATATCTCCATCGAGCAATAGAGAGAAGACTTCTAGGTGGTGCTTGTGTAAAGAGCACGTATTAAGTGTTGCCAGTCTAAGGCCATGTGGCTGGCGACTGATGAAGGTGGGAAAGGTCTTGGGGCCAGTGCCTATGGACTGTACCAGGGCCTCAGCTTGTAAAGTAGCCAAGGTGCCATCATCTAGACAGATGGAGTCAGTCTTTAGAGCCCATAGTGCCTCAGGAGAGTAAGTACGAGGTCGGACAGAGTTTATGGCCCCTGGGCCCGTCCTGGCCCGGACGGGCACAGACGGGCTTTCCTCTGGTGCTCCTCCGGCGCAATGCTGCGCGCGATGCTGCGCGCCTGCATGCTGGTAAATAATTATAGTGTGTGGCTAAAAGCCACTGCCAAAGACTAGCCCGCTAACCCCCAAAACGTGGTGTCAGCAAAACCTGTCTCTGTCCCACACCCAAGATGGCGGACGGGCGTGAGGCGGCAAGGAAATCACCAAAGTGGTGAGAAGTGTGTTTTTTCAATTATGGTGCAGGCAATGCGGTAAATGGGGGAATGTGAGGTCCCTTAACAATGACCCGGTCTCAAAGAGTATTTCCAGGGCAATTTCAGGCATTTAGCAATAGTTCGTAAAAACATATTTTTTAAAAAGGAGCTAGGAGCTAGCCTCCAACAAACCAGTAAAAGAGCAAGAGTAGTTATTTAAGTGCAGCAGTGGTATATCGATCTGATATGGGATATGGGATATATGCGGCACTGGACAGTAACTTCCCAATAGCAGGGGAGGACTACCTGACCGGCCTACAAATGGCCAGTCTGCCTAGATAGGACAGGGAACAACTAAATGCTCCCCACACTGAATGCTTCTGCCCTTATGACACATGAACAACATTTGAATTTTCACTTATCCACAATAATGTATACTGTGTCTAAGGAAGAAACCTAGACAAGCACATACCATGATCCGGTTAGTGATGACAGGTTCCACCTCTACTTATTATCTATATTTTTCCTGTTTATTCAGCTATGGTGGTTATTTTAAAGAACCTTTTGGAATTCCCTTGAATTCAACAATAATGTGTATTCACCTAACATGAGACCAGTCAGTTTAAAAGGTACAAAATAATGAAGTACTTTGATGTAAACTATTTGAAGAACACAATCAAAGGTTGTGGAACTCCATGTAGTGACAAGGAAAAAAGCATTGATGATTTATTTATTTACACTATGTTTTTGCGAGCCACCTGACATCATGGCAAAGTGTGTGTTTTTATTTGTATTTAAACGGCCCAAGAACCTCTTTTAAATATTTACCATGAATATACCGAATTATTGTTTCACTTTTCCTTCATTTAAGCATATAACCCTATATGAGGAAAAGTAGTATTTCAATGAATTGTGCAGTCAAGTTACTTCTTCCCTGAAGTGGAACCCCTTAAAGTGATGCATCTGTAACTCATTTTAAATCAAATACTGCACGTTTCCCATCTCCTTTTCCCTCATTCTTCCTTCTGCTCTCTCATCCTTCCCATCAATCTCTTCCCTCCTTTCTTTATCAACATCTTTGTGACTCCTTGTCTGAATCCTCCTATCTTCTACTACATATTGCTGGTCTTCACCCCTCAGTCTTTCTTCTATTACTCCTTCTCATCTCTGAGTCTCCTTCTCTTTCCTTGCACTCTACTTGTCTCCTCATTCCTCCTTTCTCACCCTACTTCCGGTTTGTTTCTATTCTCCTTACTATCTCCATCACCTTTCGAATGGTCTAATGGGCACATGCATTATTGTAAATTGCATTCGCAAATGGTGCGAATCACAAAATTCGGCCGTTTGCGAATGCAATTTCAACTTTTGGGATGCATCATCATTTTTGCACTTTTCGCAATTTAAGAAATCACAAAATTGCGATTTCTTAAATTGCAAATGCATTTAAGGAATCTCAAATTGAAGTTGACCTTCATGGTAATTTGTGAAAACTTTGAAGTTGTATTTTACACGCACACATGCCCTTGGGGCATGTGTGTGTGCAAGATGTACTTATAGGCAGATTTCAGAGGTGCAACAGGGTTTCCTTTGGACACCCCTGCACGCTTGAAATTGCATTCTCAATTTGCGATTCTCTAACGGAGAATCGCAAATTGAGAATGTCTTCCCATTCATTCCTATGGGCCTCAAGGCCCCTAGGAATGAATGGGGAGGTAAGAAATTGCTATTTTTTTAGCGATTTCTTGATGCATTGCAGTTTGCAATTCCTTAATTGCGATTCCTTATTTTTCGCAATTAAGGAATCGCAAAAAGCAATATTGATGCATGTGCCTCCATAAGTGCACATGCCAAACTCAAGTTTAGATATCCCAACCAGACCGCCAGTCAATCATTGTCTCCCTCCCAGACTGACATTCATACAGATCAAATCCAGAAAGCGCTATCTGCCAGAGAATCAGTGTCAAGCAGCATTTGCCTTGGGACATCACTCAAACACCTAGGGGCAGATTTACAATAAACTAACGCAGCACCGTGCTGCAAGTCATTTTGCTGCGCCGTGCTGCGTTAGTTTCGTAGCACAGTGATGCGGCATATTTACAACAATATGTTGCATCTCTCTACTTCCCCCTGCGCTGGCGCACACACTGCTGCCATGCGCCGACGCAGGCACCCTTGCACCATGGTTCCCTTCCTGGACAAAAACAATCTGAAATGCCGTTTTTCAACGTTGCGTGCTGCATTAGCACACAAAGGGCCAGATGTAGGTGGCCCAATACCAGTCGGTAACGGCCTAAATTACCGAATTTCTGCCGTTACCGACCGGTATTGGGATTTTGGGATGTAGGTGGTCACATTTCAGATTCGGTAATTTACCGAATCGGTAATTTAAGGAATCAGTAAATTACTGATTCCTTAAAATACCGAATTGGTAAATTACCGAATCTGAAATTTAGGGAGCACTCAAATGAGTGCTTTCCCCATTTTAGGATTCGTTATTTACCACCAACTATAAGTTGGTGGTAAATAACGAATACCTTTGAAAAAGCAATTATTTTGCTTTTACAACAGTGCGATGTGGCAGGCATACATGCCCTTAGGGCATGTATGTGTGCCACATGTGCACACAAGCACAATTCAGGGGTGCAACAGGGTGTCACAGTGACACCCTGGCACCCTGGAATGTGTCCCCCTTTTTACCGAATCGGTATTTACCGATTCGGTAATTGCCATTCATTCCTTTGGGCCTTCAGGTAAAATTCGGTATTTTAGAATCGGTAAATTTCAATTACCTATACTAGCCCATAGAAGTTGAAAAACAGCATTCTTTCAATGATTGTTTATGTACAGGAAGGGAACCCTTCCGGAACAATAACTAGAGGTGATTTTCTCTTTCAGCAGCACGCATAGAAACAGGAAACAAAAACGAGGAGAAATTAATACATTTCTGCTCGTTGTGCCTCCCTAAACCTCCCCTGGGGAGGTGTCGCATTCACACGCATTTCCAGATTTACGATTCCTCGTAAATCTGGAAATGTCTCTCGTTCCCTGGGTGTTGCGTGGGAACACTCACAGCAACACCCATGGACGCCCCATTCACACAAAGTCCTGTGTGTTAATTTACAAGGACAGGAAAAGTCACACATGGTGGCTTTTCATGTCCTTGTAAATATGGAGCAGTGTATTGAGCTGGCAGTGCGTCACAAAAAGTGACGTACTGACAGCGCAAGGGTGCCATGCTTTCTATATTATAATGGAATTGCCGCGTTTGCCAAATAAACCATAATCTTCTGCGTAATCTGCAAATTTTGTGAAAAAACAATTGCCTCTGGCTTAAACGGATCAAAAGTTAGTAAAAACATGGCACCATGGGCCTTATGTATCAAGCAAATTCGCATTCGCAAAGGCCGAAATTTGCAGAATTTCGGCCTTTGCGAATGCGAATTTGCTACATGGTATGTATTAACATTTGCGATTCCTTATTTTGCAATTGCATTTAAGGAATCGTAAATTTTGCGATTCCTTAAATGCAATGTATGATGCTAAAAAAAATTGCAAAATATCCTTAAGGAATTGCAAATTACCACCAACTTCTAGTTGGTGGTAAGTTGCGAATTCCTTGAAAAATTCACATTTTTGCATTTTTCAAAGTGCCATGTGACACACATACATGCCCTTGGGGCATGTATGTGCACCACATGTGCACCCATGCATATTTCAGGGGTGCAACAGGGTGTCCTTTGGACACCCCTGCACCCTTGAAATTATTCTCAATTTGCGATTAGCAAATTGCGAATCGCAAATTGAGAATAATTTCCCATTCATTCCTATGGGCCTCCTGGCCCATAGAAATGAATGGGAAAGTATTCCTGAATTGTGATTTGCAATTTGCTAATCGCAATTAAGGAATTTTAAGAAATCGCTAAAAAAAAATTTTTTTTACATACATACCAATTTGCGATTCTCAAATAGCGATTTTTTAAAAATCGCTATTTGAGAATCGCAAATGGGTATCTTGATACATATGGCCCCAAATCACCTGGGCCTATGTTCCTGGCAGTGGAAGAAGTTTCCTATTACTGTATCTGGTTATTAAACTGGTACTAATATGGTGACATCTTTTCTTAGTGTCGCTATATGTAAAAATTACAAAATAATGAAATAATTGTATCATATAATGTGCTGCATTAGGCCGCATAATTTACCTTTCATGCTGCATAATTAATTCAACCCTGCCGCATAATATGGTCTTCCCCTGCCGCACGATTCCAGTTGTACAAATAATTCAACAAAACACTAGTGCTGCCACAACCAAAGCAGTGACACATAATGAAAAGCACCATGCTGAAGTAGAAGCAATTTAAAGCATAAGTGTGGCTTACTTTGGGCACAAGTAGATCAAATGCATAATGTTCGAAGTAGCTGAAAGGGGGGATTAATTGATATCTCGCAGACAGTTATTGTTTAATTCAACAGCCTCTCCTCAAGTGTTCACACATTTCATCACTATGAAATGTGTCCATTTCGCTATATCTATATCTCTTGCTCTCTCTCCCTCTCTTCACTCTCCCCACTTTCTTTCTCCTCTTTCACCTGTTTCTCTCTCCTTTCATTTTCTCTCCCTCTCTGGTGGGCATTGAGGGAAAATGAATGCAGCTTAATCGTTTACCCTTGTAAAATTGTGTCCACACAGAACTAGAGTGCTTTTTCACACTGCCTCTGGCCTTCCAAACTCCACTGTAGTGCGAAACCCCTCGGATTTGCTAAAAAAATATATAATTATAATAATACATTTACACAACTTGAATTTCACGTCCCATTTCGCATGGGACAGGCAGCCTACCCTGCATCGCACACCTACAAAAGAATTAACTGATAAGGACCAGTGGACCCTGCACTTTTAGATGCACCCGGTCAAAACCCATGGGAAGCCATTATAACATAAATGAGCCGCTGACGATTCATCAGGGGCGGAGCTTAGAGCCATTGAGCAACACCAGTGGTGGCTGTGGCGCGGCGCTTCGCGGTCATGCTACTGATTCTGCCCCAGTGTTCCTCTGGTACCAGTACTCAAAGGCTGAACATTGAAAAGTGCCGGCACTTAGTACCAGTGAGTACCGGCCCAATTAAAGCCCTGGTGCCATGGGAAGCTATCCCACTTTGTGCATTACTGGTCCATGGCAGGTGGTAGAACGTACTGGGAGGGCGTCCATGAGGGGGTGAAGACTACCTCCGCCAACACGAGATTTAAATTAATGCAACATATAATGTTATACACCAGGTATATCTTACCCCCAACACACTGCAAGCTATCTACCCAGGGTGAGCGCCCACCTGCCACGCGGAAGCGCTGGAGAGACAATGAGCTAGCAGATGATTTGCAGGCCTGGAAGGGGATGCTCGCTGACTTTCTAGACCCCCAGAAGCTAAACCTCCAAAAGAGGAAAATTGGACAACGTTGGAAGATGTGAATGTGAGGAGTGGTCGGGCCTTGAATGGGGTAAGGGCGAGGGTGAGTGACAGTACCACCGCATTGGGCAAAAAAGAAGCGCACAACTCTAGTGTTGGGACTGGCTACTCCGGAGCCCGGCCCCCACAGTCCCTCTTTGTTGACCCTGGAGAATGTGCATTGATCGGTCTTATGCAGCAGTTGCAATAGAGCATGAGGGCAGTGGGGTGGGATGAGCTGGAGGTTGTATTTATACCATAATCTGGAATGTATCTCATTGTCCTAAATGCCAATAAAATATACACTGAAAAAAAAGTCATAAGTACAAAGAACTCAGTACAGTTCCAAATTAAATCCAGCAAAGACTTGCCTTCTACGGTGGGGGAAGGGGGCCCTCGTGTTAGAAAAATTCATACTCTTATATAGGGCTTTAGACAAAGACTTCCATACATTCGGAGGGAATCCATAATTCTCAGGGTTTGGACCAATAAAAAATAAGCTACAAGAAGCATTTTAACGGATTCTCTCAGGATAGGAGTACATTGAGATTCAACCATTCTCACAGTCTTGGCTGTACAGTTGAGCTGAAACATGCTTTTAACATAAACCTGGGACAGTGAGAACCATCCTTGATTCAGTACAAAGAGGAAACTTCTCTGAAAACACTTTCTGCTTACTCAAGTGAAAACTAGACATGTTTTGTTAAAAACAGGAATCAGCAGCAGTTATCACATAATATATTGTGATGTTGAGGCAAGATGGAGGACAGTGTAAACACAACCTAGTGTTAGTATAAGCTCAATTCGTAATGCTCTTCTGATTGCCAGAAAATCTACGCTCATGCCGGCGTAGGAGGGGTAAACTCCCTTTTAACACCAGAGGTGGTAAATTAAGTCCATAGCTACCTTTGTTTGCTCTGTCTACAAGAGGTGTAGAGATCTAAAGTATATGACCAATCAAAAATGACTAGCCTTCCTCCTATTAAGGCAAAGTTCATTTTGGTGCTCCTGATGTTGTATGTGTGTCGAACATATTATCCAGCATTGCTGGTCTCAATCTCCCTCCCGTAAATTAAGGTGAAGTGGTGCATTATCTCCATGCATGTGTTAGCCTATGTCATAACCTAGAATTGATGCAGGTAAGCCATGAAGTAGTTAAAGACAAACATTTAGGGCCCCATTAGGATGGCGGGGGAATTGCCCTCGCCAGGCTGGCGGTAGCCAGCGCCGGCCTGGCGGGGGCGATCCGCCCGCCATCCATGCCGGAATGACCCCCCGCCATATTATTATGGCTGGGGGGTCCGCGGCGGACGGAAAGACCGTCCGCCGCTTTTCCGCCCCGGTCGCCTTGCGTTTGGGCGGAAAAGGGTTCTGTATGGTGGCATTGTCTATCAAACACCGCCAGCCATATTAGAATGGGCATTTTTGCAATGCCAATACCGCCACTGAAAGGCATACGGAGTCTGCTTTGGGGGCCCGTTGCAGTCCCCCAGAGATTTCGGGGGTGGTGGGTGGTGCACATGGTACCCCCCAGCAGTTCCATGCACAACTTGACAGGCACGGAGTGGTGCCTGTCATGTTGTGCATGGATGTGTACAGCATGCCTTCCTGGCATTGTGGCAGGCGGTGCTGAGTGCACCGCCCGCCACAATGTCAGGAATGCTGGATGCGCCCGCCACTGTGGCGGACGCATCCTAATTGCAGGCACGGGACCCCCGCCCTTATGGCGGGCGGTCACTATATGCGATGGGATGGCGGGCGAACAAAGTCTGCCTGTCATCCTAATGGGCCCCTAAGTCTTGAGAGATGCGAATGCTACACATGATATTGCTCATTATGGTCAGGAAGTGGTCCAGTCCAACCTGGCTAGATTGATTTAGCAGAAAAGTGATATAAGATAGTGCATCTTTTCAATTGGCTCTCACATTTTTTAACTGGCTTTACTGCCATTTTTGGACTCTGGGCCCTGGGAGTCTCAAGTGCTCTGATCTCAAAATACTGTAAATAATTGGCAACAATAAATGTAATTTCTGACTTTTAGCTAGCTATTGTCTGTGGCTACCTGAGGAAGGTGCAAACTCAGTAGGCAAATGTTTCTGGGTCGTCCCACTTTGTGAGTTTGCTGTATGAGCCAATGTTTCAGCTGGACTTAGTGAATGAAGCATCTACCCCAGTAGAGCACTGCCCACAGACACATCTCATTCATAGGGATATTGACCCCCTACTGTGAGCCACCACCTCCCAGGCTCATTATCTTTTCCAGTGCAACCCTTGACCCTGTGTTCGGGCAGGTCACTCCGCACAGCTAGCTCCACCTGTCTGTGTCCGTGTCCTTCCTCCCGCCGGTGCCGTGAGTACGTGCCTCCTGTGTCCGCTCTCATTTCACGCTGTAAGCTGCCCGCTCTTCTGGGCTACTGTGTTTACCTTTTTTGTCTATTTTGTTTTCCTTCCCTACTAGCTATAATTGCCCTCTCCCCTGGGATACTGTGTTGCCTTTTGTCTATTTTGTTTTCCTGCCCTCCTTCTCCCAGTAGCTCTCCGGTCTGTTTGCTCCCTGTAGCACCCTGATTGTTTCTTCCCACCGCTGCCTCCCCTGCGGCCCTGCCCCCCTCGCTAGCCCATTTGCCTTCCCACCCACCTCCCAGCTGCTCCTCCCTCCCACCTCCCCTTCTTAATGGCAGCCACGCAGTGGGCGTGCCGCAGGCACCACAAAGGCGTGCCTACGGCAAGCCCATCTGCGCCAGGTTGTGCCCGGACCGCGCCCAGTGCCAGACCCCTTGGCACCCACGAGCAACATGACACCAGACGCTGCTGCGACGCCAACCTCCTCCACACACTCAATGCCGGCCAATCAACCACCTGCTTCCAGGCCAACCCAAAGCTCACCCACGGACCCTTCACCTGCCGAAACTGCAGCCACACCATCCAGCAAACACCTGCAGGTTCTGCCTCTCCCCCCACGGCAGGTTGAAACCATCTCAGATGCAAACTACTCTACACCTGCTCCATCCACAAGCACGCCGTCGAACTCTAGGACCTGCTCGACTCATCCTCCCTGGGCGTCGCCTTCCTGAGTGACACCTGGACGAACCCCTCTTCGGAACCCGGCATTGCCATGGCCATCACGGATGGCTACAAGATTACCCGCAGGGACCGCACCAACAGACCCGGAGGAGGAATCGCCATCGTCCACTGGAATACCCTTAGAATCTCGACCAGCACCGAAGACACCCTCAGCACCGCCGAACACCTGCACTTCCAGATCCTCATGGATCCCAACACCACCCTCAGAGGAACCCTCATCTACAGACCCCCCCGAACCCTGACCACAGTTCAGCGACTCCATCACAGACATCGTCAGCCCACACGTACTGGCCTCCACAGACTACATCCTCCTTGGAGACCTGAACTTCCACCTCGAAAACGCCGACAGCAACTCCACCATCCTGCTCTACAACCTCGGAACATTGGAGTCAAACAACTAGTCACGACACCCACCCACCCCGACGGTCACATGGTCAATCCCATCTTCTCCACGATCAACCGCGTCACCTTCAGCCACACCACCGAACTCCACTGGACCGACCACTTCTGCATCCAGTTCTCCTTCAAGAAAAACACCACGCACAACCCCCTGCAACGAATCCCCCACCGCAGCTGGAACAAGGTCACCGAAGACCAGCTAATCACCACCCTCTCCCTAGACCCACCTACTGACCACACCGACACAGCTGCCCGCAACCTCAGTCAATGGATCAACGACTGTGCCAACACCCTCGCCCCTATCAAGAAACCCTCAAACAAGACGCACCGTCAGTAGGGCCAGCTGGTTCACCACCGACCTCCAAACATTCAAGCAGACTTGCCAAAGACTCGAGAAAAAGTGGCACCACGAACAGACACCAGACAACCATGCAGCCCTCAAGAACGCCAGCCGCAGGTACCACCAACTCATTCGATCCGCCAAAAGGACCTCCTTCAAGGAATGCATCGACAACACCACACACAACAGCAAAGAGCTCTTCACTTTCGTGAAGGAACTCGCCAACCCCAGCTCCAGCTCTGATGACATCTCACCATCACAAGACCTCTGCGAATCGCTCGCCACCTTCTTCTACCACAAGATCATTAACATCCACAACAGCTTCATCACTATGACCTCCCCGACTGCCACCAACACCTCTGACTCACCGCCCCCCCAGCCTCACCGGCCTTCTGCTCTCCTGGAACCACATCAGTAACGACTACACCATCAAAACCTTGAACACCATCCACTCCGGCTCACCGTCAGACCCCTGCCCCCACCACATCTTCAACAAAGCGAGCTCCATCAGCGCACCCAAACTCCGGAAGATCTTCAACAGCTCCTTCGAGACCGCCACCTTCCTGGAGAGCTGGAAACATGCTGAGATCACGGCCCTACTCAAGAAACCCAAGGCAGACCCAACGGACCTCAAGAACTTCCGGCCCATCTCCCTGCTTCCATTCCTGGCAAAAATCATCGAGAAGATCGGCAACAGACAACTGACCTGCTTCTTCGAAAAGAACAACACCCTGGACTCCTCTCAATCCAGATACCGGCGCAATCACAGCACCGAAACCGCCCTCATCACCGCCACCGACAACATCAGGACCCTGCTAGACAATGGCAAAACAGCAACCCTCATCCTCCTGGACCTCTCAGCCACCTTCGACACCGTCTGCCACCACACCCTACGCACACGCCTCCACTTCGTGGGGATTAGCAACAAAGCCCTGGACTGGATCACCTCCTTTCTCACTGACAGAACCCAGAGAGTTCACCTCCCTCTATTCCGATCCGAAGCCAGCAAGATCACCTGCGGCTTACCCCAAGGATCATTCCTCAGCCAGACCCTTTTCAACTTCTACATGTCACCGCTTGCCAACATCGTCCGATCGCACAACTTCAAAATCGTCTCATACGCCGACGACACCCAGCTGATCCTCTCCCTCTCGAAGGACCCCGCCACCGCCAAGACCAACTTCCACGAAGGAATGAATGCCATTGCCGAATGGATGAAGAACAGCCGCATGAAGCTGAACTCGGACAAGATGGAGGTCACCATCCTCAGCTCCACCCCCTCTACTTGGGATGACTCCTGGTGACCGGCCTCGCTAGGAGCTGCACTGACACCCACCAACCACGCACGCAACGTGGGTTTCATCCTGGACTCTTCACTGTCAATGACCCAGCAAGTCAACGCCATCTCCTGCTCTTGCTTCAACACCCTCTGCAAGCTTCACAAGATCTACAGATGGATCCCCACCGAAACCAGAAGGACTGTCACCCAGGCCCTCATCACCAGAGGCTAGACTACGGCAATGTGTGAGCAGAGACATACCCCCCATCTGCGTTCCGTGGAGCTCTGTGTTTGAATAACCCAGCCAATCCTAGCATTGCTCTTATGCTGTTTAGTATTAGAAGACACATGAGAGCAGTGCTTGAATTCGCTGGGGTGCTTGGGCCTTATGTTCCAGGGGCTCTGCAAGCACATCTGTATATTCAGGAAGTGCTAGGTGGGATGATTTGACCTCAGGGGCATAACTGTTTGCATTTGAATGTCAATCAAGAAATATTTACGACTTTCAAGGAAATTGGGTACACTCAATATGCTGCAGAAAAAACCCACATTGCAGAGGTACATTCTATTTATAAGTATATAAGTATTTACCTTTCGGTTCCACCACTGTAACATTTATCATCCACCACAGACTGCCCAACTTATGCCCCATGGCCTGACCTTCTGAATGAAATCATGTTCCAAAAAAGTTCAAAGAACAGGAGAAAGGGCAAAGGTGATGAACACAACATTAAAAGGACTTCAGCATCTACAATTTTCAAATTCAACCAGCTGGGAGACTTTGGCACAAACACTCAGGGCTCCTTTGAAGACTTGAAACTGATGCTCCTGCTCTTCTGGAACCTTCTTTGCCCACCATGTCATCTGGAGCCACAGTCTTAGAAACTGAGGGCCTCATTTATGAAAAGTGACGCATCGCTGCGTGAAAACAGCGATGCGTCACTTTTCACTGCACGCTCTTTGCGAGACCAATTATGCGTCATATTTACAGTATGACGCATCATGGAGCAAGGAGTTACAGATACATCAGTATTTCTGACGTATCTGTATGGCGCAAAAGTGACGCATTGTTGGAGTGTGTCACAAAAGTGACGCAACTCCAGCAATGTGTCCTTTCAAATGGAGCAAGCCCCATATGCACCCGAGGGTATCAGAGCGCTTTACAAGGTAGATAACATTTGCAACAAAATAAACAATGTGTATTTCAATATGAGTGATATAATACAAGGTATTAGAATGGGAAGGGGGAAGTAGAGGGGATGGAGATCAATAGGGGTGGGGTAGTGTAGAAATTCAGAGGGAGATAGGAGTGTAGACAGGGGGAGATGAGGGATGGAAGGCGGGGAAGGGGTTGAGAGGAGGCAAGAACCAGGGAGCCAGGAGCGAAGAGTGTCAGAATAAAGAGAAATTACGTTCCCCAATATTTGTTGAGAAGGAGTATTTTGAGTCTCTTTTTGAAGAGAGGGTACGAGGGGTTGCATCGAAGATCTTTGGGGAGAGAATTCCAGACCGTGGGGGCGTTCCCCGAAAAAGCATGAGATTGGGCTTTTTTATATTTGAGTTTAGGAGGGATAAGGACAAGGGAGTTGGACCTCCTCAGGGACCTGGAGCACCCAGCTTTTTGCAATTTCTCTGCCCGGTAGGAGGGGGTGTTTTGGTGAAGTGCTTTGTGCTTGATACATGCAATCTTGTAGTTGGATCTACCTTCTATTGGGAGCCAATTGAGGTTTTTTAGGACCGCAGATATGTGGTCGAATTTTTTACAATCTGAGATAAGTCTTGCGGCAAGGTTGAAAACACAATTGATCAGTGCTAGGTGGACTTTAGGGGTGCCAGCGAGTGTGGCGTTACCATAGTCAATACTGGAAAGGACAAGCGATTCTACAACGATTTTAAAGTCGTCTGCTGGTATGAAAGGTTTGAGTTTTCTGAGGCGGTGGAGGGTGAAGAGGGCACCCTTGGCAGCATTTTTGATGTGTGTGATGAGATTCAGGTTACAATCAACGCTGATGCCTAAGAATTTGACAGAATTCGAGGGGGAGAGGGAGCAGTTGAGAGCTGTTATATCCTTAATCCAAAGTTGAATGGGGAGGGAGTTTTTTTTGGGAGTGAAAATGATGATTTCAGTTTTTTTCGGGTTAGGTTTGAGATGATTAAGATGGAATCAAGCTTGTACTTTAATCAGGGTCTCGTTGAGGTGGAGGATGTCATTGTGAGATTTAATCCTGTAGTAAAGTTGGGTGTCGTCAGCATAGAGGTGATAGCATAGTTTAGCTTGTTTGAGGATGAGGGTGAGAGGTTCCATACATAGGTTAAATAAGGTAGGGGAGAGGATAGAGCCTTGCGGAACACCAAGTGAGACAGGTTGGGGCTTGGAGAGGCAGTGACTGAGCTTAATTTGTTGGGATCTATTTTGAAGGAATGAGGTGAACCATTTGAGTACGGTGCCCTCGAGACCGAAGCGAGCTTCAAGGGTGTTAAGAAGGGTGGGATGATGGACAGTGTCGAAGGCGGCCGAGAGGTCAAGGAGGATTAGTAGAGAGGATTCACCTTTGTCTAAGGAGCGATGGATGTCGTCAGTAGTATTGAGCATGGCAGTTTCAGTACTGCATCCTTTTCTGAAACCAGACTGGAATCTGTCAAGGAGATTGACTGAGGAGATATGGTTATCAAGTTGCGACAGGACACATTTTTCCAGGGCTTTTGAGAGGAAAGGAAGGTTAGAGATGGGGCGTAGGTTGTTCAGGTCGTTAGGGTCAGCGGAGGTGTTTTTGAGGATGGGGGAGATTTGGCATAGCTGAAGGGAGTCAGGAACACAGCCCGAGGAAAGAGAGGAATTGATGATGTTGGTCCACACCGGATCAATGACATGTTTGAGTTCTTGAACCAGGTGAGCAGGAAGAGGGTCTTTGGTGTGAGAGGATGGTTTGAGTTTAGAGATGATATTGGTGACAGCGGTTTCTGAAACAGGGGAGAATTCGCTCCATGAGGCATAGTTTTTAGCATAGTGGCACGTGACAGTGGAGACATATTGGGGCGAACGGTGAGGGGTTTGCAGAGAACTTGGGGCGGGGTGGGAGAGGATGAACTCGTGTTAGGGATGTTGTGGGGGGAGATGAATGGGGGATGGGGGTGGTTGTGGTGGGAGAGGGGTGGTGGCGAAGGAGAGTTCAATCGAGTTGACTTTGTTAGAAAAGAAGCTAGCGATTTCTTCGCATCGTTCAACGGAGGATAGAAGTTTGGGGGGGCCGGAGGATGTTTGCTTTTTAACGATGCTAAATAGTTCTCTGGGGCGGTTTCTGGCCTGGTCTAGTTGGGAGCGGAGATAGGAGGCTTTTTCATTGAATATGTGTTTTTTGTAGTGGGCTCTGGCCTTTCTAAGGAGGGCCAAATTGTCTGAGGAGGGATGGTTGCTCCAGGTCCGTTCTGATTGTCTGAGGGCCCGTCTCTCATTATTGAGGTCAGAATTGAACCAGGATTTGGGCGGGAAGTTTTTTTGTTGTTTGATTTTGATTGGGGCAATTTGGTCAAGGGCTTCAATAATAGAATTATTGTATGGTCTGTTAGGTCATTAGTGCTGTGGGAGAGAGGAGGGAGGATTAAGTAAGTTTTAATAGTGGATTCCAATTCGACCGGCAGAATAAGGTGAAGTTTCCGAGTAGGTATCAGAGGTAGACTGCCGATAGGAGTGTGGCGCGAAATGGAGCAATTCAAGGTGAAGAGGATGAGGTGGTGATCGGACCAGTCAACAGGAAGGATATTTAGGAGGGAGGCCAGATCCTTGCTAGCCAGAATCGCATCAAGTGTGGCACCTTTGGCGTGAGTTGGGGATTGGCAGAGTTGAGTCAGGTCAGTGATGTCCATGATGCCGTTAAATAAGGAGACCGCGGGGTCGTTATTAATATTCCAGTGGATGTTGTAGTCCCCAAGAAAGAGATTTTTAGAGTGGGAAAGCGATGCTTGGGCAATAAGATAAGACATCTCTTCAGTAAAGGAGATGCTGTTACCAGGAGGGTGGTAGATAGTGTGAAACCTGACGGCGGGGGAGCCAGGTATATTGATATCAGCGCATAGGTACTCAAATGTGGAGGAGTCTTGGACATGGACTGTGGAGATATTAAGACACACGACTGTTGGCTGTGTAGTATGTGCCATACTCCTGACCTGTGGAGTATCTGAATCTGCATGTCACACTGCTTTAGATGATCTGAACGGATGAATTTGTTGAGGAATGTAAGAAACATGGGTAAGCTTGTAGTGATAAGGTGAGTTTATGTTGTGCTGAATGTGCCACATGCATAGTGAGCAGGCATTGGATGCTTTGTGGTTCTGTTTGTGTAAAGACTGTGATGGTTGGTGGGTTCTGGGCTTGAAACAAGGATAGGTGAATTTAAGGGGCATCAAGGAGAATGCAAGGGGTAAAGAGGTACAGATGTTACCCTCCTACTGGGCTGACACATGTTGTGAAAGAAGTTCATTGCTCGTTTCAGAGGAGAAATGGTGTGACTCTGTTTTAGAAACATAGATGCCATTTCTATATACTGCACATTTAAGCTACCAGAGGGCTTCAGGGAGACTTTGGTCATCTTTTTAGTCCTGTTATGCATAAACGTCATATTAAGCAATATTTAATCATAATAATCACCATTAAAATGTCTTTTTTTAAATAGATTGTGATGCTACATCATGGTATGATCCTCCCTCCAGGCCTGACTCTCATCTTACGTAGAAGGTGACAGGGTGCTTTCAGTGTCGTCACGAGAATCCTACTGTGGATGTATTTAGAGGCACTTGCATTAGTATTATGGCTCAGAATGAGAAATGCATATTTTTACAATTCATGAATACCACTAGGAAACACTAAGTTGGTTCTTAAAGCTGCTTTGTGGTCTCAGTTGTGCCAGTCTCTTACTGACTTGGGTGCAAATTACCCACCACCTTGCTTGGAAGAAGCGTCTGGGCCTGAGAAAGAGTGGGGCATATTTACAAACCCCTATCACCACCACAGCATCACTTTTACTGATGCTGTGGTGACGAAAGGGGCTTTACCCTTATTCACAAGGCGGGGTTAAGCCACTTAAAGTGGCTTAACCCCGCCTTGTGAATAAGACACTATTCCACGCTACACATAGTGTAAAAAGGGCGGCAATGTGTGTTGTGGTGAGCGTTCCACCGCAACACCCATTGATTGTGATGCTGCCAAATATTTACAATGGTGGTATAAATATGTGGCAGGGCCAAAATGAAGAACAGGGGAGTCCTGGTCTTACACTTGAGCAAATGTTTAATTTCTCCCCGTTTTTGGTGTTTCCATGTGACCCTCATCTTAAGTTGGAGGTGACGGGGTGCTTTCAGTGTCGTCATGAGAAACCTACTATAGATGTTTTTAGAGTCACTTGCATTCGTATTATTGCTCAGAATGCGAAGTGTATAAATTTCAATTCATGAATTGCTATTATAAAATATACCAACGAGAAACACTAGGTTGTTTCTTATAGGTTCTCAGTGGTCTGGGTTATGCCAATCTCTTATTGACTTGGGTGCCAATTAGCCACCACCTTGCTTGCAAGATGCGTCTGGGCCTGAGAAACAGTGTTGGACACATACTGTGTTCTGGACAACACTGCATTCCCACACGCTTTCTGCTCATTCACTGCTGGGCATCAGTGCCCTCTGTTTTACACGTCACTGTACATCCTCACAAAATATAATCTTGTCACACACCAGGTGTGAGTCCACTCCTGTATCTGTCTTTAATTTCTGGCACTTGATTGCCTCCAATGAAAAAGCAGGAAAGCAAGTTCCAGAGGGTACATGCAATAGTAAGACTGGATGAGCAAGTCATAGGTGGCAGGGGTAAGCATAAGATGAAGTATCTGCCTCCCCATTGGTCAGCATGCTTGATCTCTTCTTGGTGTAGGTTGAGGGTACTTTAGTCAGACATCGAGGCTGTGGGCAGCCCATGGGCCAGCCTTCTTTCAGATTACAGGCCCCCCATTGTCACTACCATCCTGTGTTGTAGCCTGGGCTCTCTCTACTACTGCTAACCATTGTCTGTGGCAGGTGCGTTACACAACAGGTGTCATCGTAACTATAATGTATTAACTACCATTTGTATTTAGAAATAAGGTATGTTGGTATTAAAGAATGTTTCATACAAGTATGCTGTTTCATTGCATTTCTATACCAAATGAGCATTTACAAAGCTTATAGGTCCGTCTTGATTGTTGAACTTAACTAAAAAATTAAGTATTCAGCTGCAATGGAAAAAGGCAAATCAAACAAATATTGGAGCATATTCACCAGTAGCTATCGCGGAATTAACTGCACTTTGTCGCATGCAAAGTCGTGATAAATTTACCTCACCATTCACAAGCAGGTGCTAACAGCCCACAGCACCACTTTCCACGCGATAGCAGCCACAAAAAACATCGCCACAGAGGACCCCTGCAACTATCGCTAATGAGATGCAGAGTAGGCATTCCCATGCACAAAGCCACGACAACACCATACCTCAACATTCACAACGACCACACAGATCGGCGATAAGAACACAAAACACATGATAAAGCGGGTTAGCAGCAGAAATTTTACACCTGCTCTGACCTGGTGTAAAGTCGGACGGCAGCCTGCACCACAATAGGAAGCCCTGCCCAGGGCGTCATCAGAAGGGCAACAGATGCCATGGAGCCACTCATCATGCAGCACGGACACCTCAGAGGGCCACAACACCCACCCGGCACCCCCCCTCCAGACCACCACAGGGGCAGCGCAGACAATTACAGCGGTCCCGCAGGAAACGCACCTGCCTCAGAGGCACAACATCTGACAATGTCACTGTCCACTACAGCCTGAAAGGGACAACCATCCTACGCATCATGGCCATCATCGCCTAACAGGCCAACGGCACCAACACAGTGGACAACCAACATCCCACCCCACACCAAGCTGCTGGCTGTGCACCGCCTGTTGTCCCTTGGCACACCCCAAACAACACCTGACAGAGTCTGCGAAGTCTCACAGCCAGCCACATCCAAGACCCCCACGCCTGTCCTGGACATCACCATCTTCCTGGCACCCCAATTCACATACGGCCAACACAATGCGCAGGACCCGCTGTTGACCAAGCAGTGACCGGATGCATGCACGTGTAAGAGGTAATCCACTGCACATATGTCCCACCTGTGCCCCCTGGTGACACAGCACACAATCAGAGCAACAGGAAGCACACGTCACACATCAATGTGCAGGCAACATCCGACACCGTGGAACCCTCACCAATGTCGCCACCGAATACACAGCCAGTGTGGATGATCCCTTCACCCTCTGACAGTCCAACAGCGACCAGCCGTTCCAAGATTGCACAAAGGGAAATGCACAGCCCCTTGTCAACTTCCCAATTAACACCCCACTCATCTCAACACCACAACCATGCAATCCACAACTCTGGCAATGCACAGGTCACTAAATCACAACCAACATGCACAACAACATGCCCACCCACCAGACACGACAGAACAACTCACAATGGTTACCCGGGCAAGCCATGAACATCAGCCATCAACGTCATGGCCCCTCAGCCACACAGTAGCCGAATGTGAGGAGAGGTGTCAACCAGGCATGTGTCAAGGATGCAGTCGAAACATGATTGGGAGAGTACACAATGCCAAGAGTGGCGGTGAAGTACTGAACAAACTGCAGTATGCAGAACACACCCATATCCACGGCGACATACACCTCTGGTGAATGGAGTGTAGTGGACAGTGGACGCAACCATGTCACCCCAGCCAGTGGGGGTTCTAGCGTAAATGTTGCAGTTACGCCCCACCCATAAGCGTGAGCAGAGTGGATGTGCCGGCATTCGCCAGGCCAGCGTATGGGTGTGAATAAAAAGCACATAGCCCTGGGTGTTGTCCTCTTCTGGAAAGCCCAACATCTCTGCCAGGGTGGCACCTCCTACCCCGGCACGAGGCCGATACCGTCCTCGTAAGTGGAGTTGCCTGAGATCCAGTGCGCCTGTCATACCCCGGCCCGCTGGACCACTAACCCGTCAGGCCCGACCCTACGCAGCCAGGCCACACTGATCAGCATCTGACACCGGCGTGTATCATGGAGGACCCACCATGTGCCAGTGTAAGCTCCAAGCCCGAGACTCCCTTCGATCAGTGAAGCATAGTGTCATATGCTCTTCTTGCGGCACAACCTGCCACAAACCCTGTCCAACTCCATCCGGCGAGCCGTGCTGCAACAAACTCTTTCCAATGCCATCCGGCAAGTTGTGCTGCCACAAACCCTGTCCAACGCCATCCGGCGAGCTGTGCTGCCACAAACCCTGTCCAATTCCAGCTGGCGAGCCGTGCTGCCACAAACCCTGTCCAACGCCAGCTGGCGAGCCGTGCTGCCACAAACCTGTCCAACACCAGCCGGCGAGTCGTGCTGCCACAAACCCTGTCCAATGCCAGCCGGTGAGCCATGCTGCCACAAACCTTGTCCAGCGCCATCCGGTGAGCCCTGCTGTCACAAACCCTGTCCAACGCCATCCGGCGAGCCGTACTGCCCCAAACCTTGTACAACGCCAGCCAGGGAGCTGTCCTGCCACAAACCCTGTCCAATGCCAGCCAGCAAGCTGTGGATGAGGTACCGGACAACCCTGCAGACCAGTAGGTCTCACATTCAGCACCTAGTCGCGAATCACGAATGGCTGAGCCCACACCAGTGGTCACACAGAGAGGAGTAAGAGGAAGATGCGGCTCAGTCGGACAAAAAGCCTGGTCACAGTCACGGAGGTGACCGATCACGTGGTGCCACTGAACTTGAACTATGAAGGCCAGTGGGGCCACCAACCTATGCCGGCGACACTCTGTGAATGGCCCTTGCTGACCGCTGCCTCCGGCCTACACTGCTCTCGGCCTAGGCTGTGTTCGAGTAGGCCACAGATTTGGAGCTGAACATCGAGTATGCAAAGGCAGATTACACATCATTGCACGCAAGGAGAGGCCTAAGAGGATGTCGCCTTGCATCTTGGCGGAGACAAAAGGATCATTGTTACAGAGTTGTTGGGACACTACCAACAACTGCCCTGGTGTCACTAGCGCTGTTCTTTGCGAGCCAAAGACATGTAGCTGTGGGTCACTGCTGACCGCTGCCTACGGCCTACACTGTGGTCCAGTAGGTCACAGTCATGATTCAGCAATGGCGGAGTCTATATCAGTGTATCGGCATCATCGAAGTCTGCATCCCCACTCAGCCCCGGTGCCACTAAGTCTGTTCTCCAACATTCATGGACACTCTCTGGTCAAACAGTGGTGGCGTCTGAGCCTATGGACTAGGGGGAAGTTTTCACCCCCATGTAGCTGATACGGAATTGGTGATGGCAACGGGCTGTCGCATTCCACTCCTCCATTTGTTGCTTTCAGATCAATTCAAACCTTTTGGTTTCTAGCCCTGAAGGACACCTTCCACTGTCCCCCGAAACACTCTGCAACATACAGCTTGAACATTCAAGGTGAGCCGCTCAGGTCGCATGGCCCATCTGACTGCACCGCAAGTCACCGTCCCGTGGCTGGGTGCCTGTGCCGGCCGCAGTGCATCCGGGGCCACCAACTCTGTGCTGGTCAAGTCGGGAACCGCTTCTCCGGGGAAATAGGCTGGCCCCTGAGGCATAGGCCTTGGGGTCAGCAATACCATAACTCTGTGGCCTTGTGCTGTACACTTCCTTGTACTGGGGTGAATGTATGACATTGTTCTACATTCTGTCCATCAACTGTGTTTTTGCAATTTTCACCCTGAGTGGGCTGGGTATGCTCAGACGTGAGTCCCAGGCTCTCCACACCACTGGAGTCAAGCTATCCAGGCTGATGAAGGCTGATAGCCAGAAACCGGTCCTTGGATGCTTGATTTCGGTCTGGGAAAGACATGGCTTGGTAGTTCGGACAGGACTGTTCCCATGAGGCACAGGGTCAGAGCTGATTTGCATATAGCCAGTGTCTAACCTAGGGTGGTGTGGAGTGCAAAAAAAAATGGATTTAGGCCCAGATCCTTGTACTGGGGTGAATGTATGACATTGTTCTACATTCTGTCCATCAACTGTGTTTTTTGCAATTTTCACCCCGAGTGGGCAGGGTATGCTCAGACGTGAGTCCCAGGCTCTCCACACCACTGGAGTCAAGCTATCCAGGCTGATGAAGGCTGATAGCCAGAAACCGGTCCTTGGATGCTTGATTCCGGTCTGGGAAAGACATGGCTTGGTAGTTCGGACTGGACTGTTCCAATGAGGCACTGGGTCAGAGATGATTTGCATATAGCCAGTGTCTAACCCAGGGTGGTGTGGAGTGCAAAAAAACGATGGATTTAGGCCCAGATCCTTGTACTGGGGTGAATGTATGACATTGTTCTACATTCTGTCCATCAACTGTGTTTTTTGCAATTTTCACCCCGAGTGGGCTGGGTAGGCTCAGACGTGAGTCCCAGGCTCTCCACACCACTGGAGTCAAGCTATCCAGGCTGATGAAGGCTGATAGCCAGAAACCGGTCCTTGGATGCTTGATTCCGGTCTGGGAAAGACATGGCTTGGTAGTTTGGACTGGACTGTTCCCATGAGGCACAGGATCAGAGCTGATTTGCATATAGCCAGTGTCTAACCCAGGGTGGTGTGGAGTGCAAAAAAACAATCGATTTAGGCCCAGATCCTTGTACTGGGGTGAATGTATGACATTGTTCTACATTCTGACCATCAACTGTGTTTTTTGCAATTTTCACCCCGAGTGGGCTGGGTATGCTCAGACGTGAGTCCCAGGCTCTCCACACCACTGGAGTCAAGCTATCCAGGCTGATGAAGGCTGATAGCCAGAAACCGGTCCTTGGATGCTTGATTCCGGTCTGGGAAAGACATGGCTTGGTAGTTCGGACTGGACTGTTCCCATGAGGCACAGGGTCAGAGCTGATTTGCATATAGCCAGTGTCTAACCCAGGGTGGTGTGGAGTGCAAAAAAACGATGGATTTAGGCCCAGATCCTTGTACTGGGGTGAATGTATGACATTGTTCTACATTCTGTCCATCAACTGTGTTTTTTGCAATTTTCACCCCGAGTGGGCTGGGTATGCTCAGACGTGAGTCCCAGGCTCTCCACACCACTGGAGTCAAGCTATGCAGGCTGATGAAGGCTGATAGCCAGAAACCGGTACTTGGATGCTTGATTCCGGTCTGGGAAAGACATGGCTTGTTAGTTCGGACTGGACTGTTCCCATGAGGCACAGGGTCAGAGCTGATTTGCATATAGCCAGTGTCTAACCCAGGGTGGTGTGGAGTGCAAAAAAACGTTGTATTTAGGCCCAGATCCTTGTACTGGGGTGAATGTATGACATTGTTCTACATTCTGTCCATCAACTGTGTTTTTTGCAATTTTCACCCCGAGTGGGCTGGGTAGGCTCAGACGTGAGTCCCAGGCTCTCCACACCACTGGAGTCAAGCTATCCAGGCTGATGAAGGCTGATAGCCAGAAACCGGTCCTTGGATGCTTGATTCCGGTCTGGGAAAGACATGGCTTGGTAGTTCGGACTGGACTGTTCCCATGAGGCACAGGGTCAGAGCTGATTTGCATATAGCCAGTGTCTAACCCAGGGTGGTGTGGAGTGCAAAAAAACGTTGTATTTAGGCCCAGATCCTTGTACTGGGGTGAATGTATGACATTGTTCTACATTCTGTCCATCAACTGTGTTTTTTGCAATGTTCACCCCGAGTGGGCTGGGTAGGCTCAGACGTGAGTCCCAGGCTCTCCACACCACTGGAGTCAAGCTATCCAGGCTGATGAAGGCTGATAGCCAGAAACCGGTCCTTGGATGCTTGATTCCGGTCTGGGAAAGACATGGCTTGGTAGTTCGGACTGGACTGTTCCCATGAGGCACATGATCAGAGCTGATTTGCATATAGCCAGTGTCTAACCCAGGGTGGTGTGGAGTGCAAAAAAACAATGGATTTAGGCCCAGATCCTTGTATTGGGGTGAATGTATGACATTGTTCTACATTCTGACCATCAACTGTGTTTTTTGCAATTTTCACCCCGAGTGGGCTGGGTATGCTCAGACGTGAGTCCCAGGCTCTCCACACCACTGGAGTCAAGCTATCCAGGCTGATGAAGGCTGATAGCCAGAAACCGGTCCTTGGATGCTTAATTCCGGTCTGGGAAAGACATGGCTTGGTAGTTCGGACTGGACTGTTCCCATGAGGCACAGGGTCAGAGCTAATTTGCATATAGCCAGTGTCTAACCTAGGGTGGTGTGGAGTGCAAAAAAAAATGGATTTAGGCCCAGATCCTTGTACTGGGGTGAATGTATGACATTGTTCTACATTCTGTCCATCAACTGTGTTTTTTGCAATTTTCACCCCGAGTGGGCAGGGTATGCTCAGACGTGAGTCCCAGGCTCTCCACACCACTGGAGTCAAGCTATCCAGGCTGATGAAGGCTGATAGCCAGAAACCGGTCCTTGGATGCTTGATTCCGGTCTGGGAAAGACATGGCTTGGTAGTTCGGACTGGACTGTTCCAATGAGGCACTGGGTCAGAGATGATTTGCATATAGCCAGTGTCTAACCCAGGGTGGTGTGGAGTGCAAAAAAACGATGGATTTAGGCCCAGATCCTTGTACTGGGGTGAATGTATGACATTGTTCTACATTCTGTCCATCAACTGTGTTTTTTGCAATTTTCACCCCGAGTGGGCTGGGTAGGCTCAGACGTGAGTCCCAGGCTCTCCACACCACTGGAGTCAAGCTATCCAGGCTGATGAAGGCTGATAGCCAGAAACCGGTCCTTGGATGCTTGATTCCGGTCTGGGAAAGACATGGCTTGGTAGTTTGGACTGGACTGTTCCCATGAGGCACAGGATCAGAGCTGATTTGCATATAGCCAGTGTCTAACCCAGGGTGGTGTGGAGTGCAAAAAAACAATCGATTTAGGCCCAGATCCTTGTACTGGGGTGAATGTATGACATTGTTCTACATTCTGACCATCAACTGTGTTTTTTGCAATTTTCACCCCGAGTGGGCTGGGTATGCTCAGACGTGAGTCCCAGGCTCTCCACACCACTGGAGTCAAGCTATCCAGGCTGATGAAGGCTGATAGCCAGAAACCGGTCCTTGGATGCTTGATTCCGGTCTGGGAAAGACATGGCTTGGTAGTTCGGACTGGACTGTTCCCATGAGGCACAGGGTCAGAGCTGATTTGCATATAGCCAGTGTCTAACCCAGGGTGGTGTGGAGTGCAAAAAAACGATGGATTTAGGCCCAGATCCTTGTACTGGGGTGAATGTATGACATTGTTCTACATTCTGTCCATCAACTGTGTTTTTTGCAATTTTCACCCCGAGTGGGCTGGGTATGCTCAGACGTGAGTCCCAGGCTCTCCACACCACTGGAGTCAAGCTATCCAGGCTGATGAAGGCTGATAGCCAGAAACCGGTACTTGGATGCTTGATTCCGGTCTGGGAAAGACATGGCTTGTTAGTTCGGACTGGACTGTTCCCATGAGGCACAGGGTCAGAGCTGATTTGCATATAGCCAGTGTCTAACCCAGGGTGGTGTGGAGTGCAAAAAAACGTTGTATTTAGGCCCAGATCCTTGTACTGGGGTGAATGTATGACATTGTTCTACATTCTGTCCATCAACTGTGTTTTTTGCAATTTTCACCCCGAGTGGGCTGGGTAGGCTCAGACGTGAGTCCCAGGCTCTCCACACCACTGGAGTCAAGCTATCCAGGCTGATGAAGGCTGATAGCCAGAAACCGGTCCTTGGATGCTTGATTCCGGTCTGGGAAAGACATGGCTTGGTAGTTCGGACTGGACTGTTCCCATGAGGCACAGGGTCAGAGCTGATTTGCATATAGCCAGTGTCTAACCCAGGGTGGTGTGGAGTGCAAAAAAACGTTGTATTTAGGCCCAGATCCTTGTACTGGGGTGAATGTATGACATTGTTCTACATTCTGTCCATCAACTGTGTTTTTTGCAATTTTCACCCCGAGTGGGCTGGGTAGGCTCAGACGTGAGTCCCAGGCTCTCCACACCACTGGAGTCAAGCTATCCAGGCTGATGAAGGCTGATAGCCAGAAACCGGTCCTTGGATGCTTGATTCCGGTCTGGGAAAGACATGGCTTGGTAGTTCGGACTGGACTGTTCCCATGAGGCACATGATCAGAGCTGATTTGCATATAGCCAGTGTCTAACCCAGGGTGGTGTGGAGTGCAAAAAAACAATGGATTTAGGCCCAGATCCTTGTATTGGGGTGAATGTATGACATTGTTCTACATTCTGACCATCAACTGTGTTTTTTGCAATTTTCACCCCGAGTGGGCTGGGTATGCTCAGACGTGAGTCCCAGGCTCTCCACACCACTGGAGTCAAGCTATCCAGGCTGATGAAGGCTGATAGCCAGAAACCGGTCCTTGGATGCTTAATTCCGGTCTGGGAAAGACATGGCTTGGTAGTTCGGACTGGACTGTTCCCATGAGGCACAGGGTCAGAGCTAATTTGCATATAGCCAGTGTCTAACCCAGGGTGGTCTGGAGTGCAAAAAAACGATGGATTTAGGCCCAGATCCTTGTACTGGGGTGAATGTATGACATTGTTCTACATTCTGTCCATCAACTGTGTTTTTTGCAATTTTCCCCCCGAGTGGGCTGGGTATGCTCAGACGTGAGTCCCAGGCTCTCCACACCACTGGAGTCAAGCTATCCAGGCTGATGAAGGCTGATAGCCAGAAACCGGTCCTTGGATGCTTGATTCCGGTCTGGGAAAGACATGGCTTGTTAGTTCGGACTGTTCCCATGAGGCACAGGGTCAGAGCTGATTTGCATACAGCCAGTGTCTAACCCAGGGTGGTGTGGAGTGCAAAAAAACGATGGATTTAGGCCCAGATCCTTGTACTGGGGTGAATGTATGACATTGTTCTACATTCTGTTCATCAACTGTGTTTTTTGCAATTTTCACCCCGAGTGGGCTGGGTATGCTCAGACGTGAGTCCCAGGCTCTCCACACCACTGGAGTCAAGCTATCCAGGCTGATGAAGGCTGATAGCCAGAAACCGGTCCTTGGATGCTTGATTCCGGTCTGGGAAAGACATGGCTTGGTAGTTCGGACTGGACTGTTCCCATGAGGCACAGGGTCAGAGCTGATTTGCATATAGCCAGTGTCTAACCCAGGGTGGTGTGGAGTGCAAAAAAACAATGGATTTAGGCCCAGATCCTTGTACTGGGGTGAATGTATGACATTGTTCTACATTCTGTCCATCAACTGTGTTTTTTGCAATTTTCACCCCGAGTGGGCTGGGTATGCTCAGACGTGAGTCCCAGGCTCTCCACACCACTGGAGTCAAGCTATCCAGGCTGATGAAGGCTGATAGCCAGAAACCGGTCCTTGGATGCTTGATTCCGGTCTGGGAAAGACATGGCTTGGTAGTTCGGACTGGACTGTTCCCATGAGGCACAGGGTCAGAGCTGATTTGCATATAGCCAGTGTCTAACCCAGGGTGGTGTGGAGTGCAAAAAACGATGGATTTAGGCCCAGATCCTTGTACTGGGGTGAATGTATGACATTGTTCTACATTCTGTCCATCAACTGTGTTTTTTGCAATTTTCACCCCGAGTGGGCTGGGTATGCTCAGACGTGAGTCCCAGGCTCTCCACACCACTGGAGTCAAGCTATCCAGGCTGATGAAGGCTGATAGCCAGAAACCGGTCCTTGGATGCTTGATTCCGGTCTGGGAAAGACATGGCTTGGTAGTTCGGACTGCACTGTTCCCATGAGGCACAGGGTCAGAGCAAATTTGCATATAGCCAGTGTCTAACCCAGGGTGGTGTGGAGTGAACAAAAATGATGGATTTAGGCCCAGATCCTTGTACTGGGGTGAATGTATGACATTGTTCTACATTCTGTCCATCAACTGTGTTTTTTGCAATTTTCACTCCGGGCCCAAATGCATCCCACCAGGGCTCACACACCAAAGCGAGTCCAGACCGGCCCGGATGACGCATCACTGCAGGAGGGACACGCCACCAAATGCCATCTGCCAGAGTTGAAGCGGTGGTCCTGACAGACTTCGTGGTTGCTCAGGCCTCTCGTGGATGCCATCATTGGCCTGATTCCCTGCTCAGCACTCCAGGTGCCATTGACTCAGTGCACCACAGGCCATTGTCCGTTGCTGCTTGTGTTTTGTGCTGTGGACCAGTTGTGCAGGTATGTCACCTAGAACAGTGTGGGGACCCTGAGACATTGATGGTGAGGATGATGCAGGTCTGACATACCCCACCTCATCTGCATCAGGAATGTATCGAAGGGACACAATCCGAGACTTTTTCTGCACATGACTGCGCTCATCTCTAGTGTCTACAGCCCAGTGCATTGCAACTCTTGGACACTTCTGTTTGCATGTTGGCTGTCCTCTGGACTTCCTCCGGCTTACCCCATGTTGCTCAGCAGTTGTCTCGTAGTTGCATGGGTTTTCTGTATCCGTTACACTGGTGTCCAATGTCCAAGTGGTTGCCAACACCAGACATTCCTTGCGGGTTGGCTTACAATCACCCCACACACATCCAGCACAGCTGTCACTGTACATGTGGCCCTGCCAATAAAGGGGCCAGGCGCATGTGCCCGTAGCCAGTTCAACATGATCTCTGCGTGTGGGCCCTGGGCCCTATGATTTTACATTGTGCTGTGTACATCGGATGCAGACATGCCACCCAGAGGTGGTGGAATGGGGCTTGGACATGTAGCTTTGTCGTCAACCACTCAATTTCACTGTTACCGGCTCTGTCAGCTGTAGTAAGCATGTTTTTGTGCATGTGCGGAGCCAGTTGTGTCCTCCGTTCGGCAGTGTCAGCTATGCGCGTAGTTCCATGTCATCATCAATGTGGGTGTGCTGTTTGTGCTATGTGTGTGTGCTGGAGTGTGCCAAGGGGATCTGGGACATGATCATGGGTGTTTGTGGGTGTGCAATGTGCTACGCCTCGTTGTATATGTATGCCATTGTGCCCATCTCCCCCCATCACCCCCGGCCCTGTTTGTTGGTGTTGTGTCAGGTCCTCTCGAGCTGTGTCCGTACTACCTACTCCTTGCATCGTCTCCACACTGATGGCTGTGGGCTAGGTTTCCTCCAACTCCTCCGGTGGTGCTGGACTGCCACCTTCTGTCGCTGTTGCTGCCTTCCTGTTGGCAGTGGTTTGGTGCATGGTTTAGTTTGTCACGCCATTCTGTCGCCTATTGGCCTCCTGGGCACTCCGACTGCATTCCAGTTGGTCTGCTTGTGGGTCATTTGCTGGAGGTGTTCTGTCACCTCCGTGACGCTGGTCTTGTTTTTCTGCGGTCTGTAACCCGTCTTCCTCTCCCTCTTCTCCTTGGCCTTCCCCGATCCCGTTGTTCCTTGCTGGTAGTCTGTGGGGGTTGTGGGGTTCGTGTCGGCCTCTGCACTGGGTCAGGGTGCATCCATGTTGCTACGTGCTTTGGCTTGTCTCTGGTGTGTTTTTTCTGTGTTTTTTCTGGTGCATTGTCCCTCCAGACGCGTGGAATTTGCAGGCCTGTGGCTATACTTTTTGTACCGCGGTTGGCCTCATTGCATGTTTTTTTGCATTTGCGTATCGCATTTTTGTGGCGTGGGGTTGATTTTCACTGGGACATTTGCAGCGTTGTCTGGTGTCTTTCGCATGCTACCGCGTGTTGTGAATTCCACGTTGACACTGGGTTATTTTCCCGCGATAGGCTGCGATGTTGAAAGGTGCGTTACGCTACCCTTTGTGGTAGTTATCACACCTTTTTGTGAATATACCCCATTGTTTTCTATGTATATTTAATAGCTGATGATTCTGCATACTTTTTAAATGTAAACAAGCATAAGCACTCAATAGGCGGTGGAGCGATACACCAGACAGCCAGTATTATGTAGTGAGAGATAAATACTCTTCTGGTTGAAGCCGATCCCACTTTATCTATATTTTGACAAATTGGTGATAATAGGTCTGCAGGCAGCTGCGCTGTCAAGCCAGGCATAAAAAGACCTCTTCCTTTTGGAGAGAGCAGTCGGTGCTTCCTGGGAGTACAGTTAGAGGCTCCTCCTCCCTACAAAAGAGAAAAACTCCACCTATGGAGCTCCTCTTTCAGGGGACAAAATGAAAAAGGCTCTTTGGGTGTTGGAGATCTGCAAAAGGCTTCTTCATGGTTAGAAAAGTGCACCAGACTCACGGGAGAGGTAACTTCTTAGGCCCCTTTACATGATATGATCCATCTTCTGGGGCAGGTGATAAAGATCACTGCCTGGGTGGATAAAACAGTTATAGTGCATTAGGAAACAATGCTACTCCACTCATTTTCCTGCAGGACAGTGTTATTTCTGCCGGCAACTGCGGCATCAGAACCAGATAGCTCGGTAGAGCTGTGCAAACTATGTTATCTCCCTGTCCATGGACAGAACAGGATTTTGGTGCCATTGCTAAAGTAACAATTTACTGCCACAGGTGTCTGCCTCTCACCTTGATGTAGCACCCGTCCTAAACACTACTGCTCTACCCCAAAGAGGGGGCCTCATTGGTCAGCATACATGGGGGGGGGGGGTCTACAGGATGCAGTGGAAGCCTATCCTACCCCACAACAGCTACTTCTCTGCAAGACCCACAGGTGCACCTCAAAAAACCCTCATAAACCTGACATAATTAAGATCAGCAAACTTTTCATTTAAACCTAGATGCTGTCTGCCCTGTCTCGACTGGAAATATAGTAGTGAAATGTATAATACAGCAGACAAAGCGAGGCAGTATGTCTCTTAGCAAGTGGCACCTCCAAGCAAGTAAACCCAGCCAGCCTCAGATGTGTGTATATGAACCGTTGTGTATGCAGATGGTGGATGAATCCAAAATATACATAAGAGGGTCTCTGCAATGCGAAAATTCTAGGGGGAAAACCAGGCAGAACAACCTATAATGCAACACTAAACCCCGTATAAAACAATCACATCCAAGAGTGATTCATACACATGTATCCCACAGAGGAAAATAGCAAATACTCTTTTAGATTTATATTTTTATTATCAAACAATGATGGGCATATATTATATTTTTGCTTTAATTTTGTTATATAAATATATTGTACATCACATATATTTAATTTCATCTATACAATATTTTCTTAAAAATGTATCCCAGACTCAGGAGCCCCAATCGCCAAGGGGGGAGAAAATCACTTCATTGTGGTACGTGTATCCACAAAAAACAGTCAATACACATAAAGGAAACAAAACATAAATGTAAAGACTTATACATTTAACAAAAACTAACAATAAAGACAATACATAACAATATTGCGCATGGCTAACAAATCAAACAACACAAATGCGCCGACGCGCGTTTCGGAAATCCCATGTACCGTCCTTCATCAGGGCGTTGATGTAGTAAAGTGTATCACAGTTCAATGAACAGTGTATTTGACAGTATATATAAACAGATGCTTTATACACATTGAGGCTCCGAATCAACTGGACAATCACCTCTGTGGCAACAAATATGGCAACCTTACTCTTACTTCTTCATGGATTACTCATGTTGGTACAGTTTAAAATCACATGTGAGCAAAATTATAATAGTGACTACTGTGAGTCCCAAGAGACCAGGAAGTGTGTCTCAAGACCAAGCATACAATCCATCACCAAAACGTACAAAATTTTCAGAAAATACAACACCAGCACACAGTGCACCGGCAATTTCATGTGGCTGAAAAGAAAACGAAAAAAGAGAAAGAAAAGACTTCATTAAGAAATAGATAAAGAACCCCCACCAACTCTCTAGGTGCGACTAGGTTCAATAAGTTGAGAATGGATAGAATCATACATCCCAAAAAATAAAAATTTTATAAAGTCAGATCAAGAACTCCTCTACATACTTTTGTAGTAAAGTGAGAAGTGGTAACTTCTATCTCTTGAGGCACTTCAAACGTTTTACTTCTTTAGAACCAACCTAACCACTGCTCGACCTATATACCGTGGAAACAGTAAGTATGTAAGAACTCCTTTATTCTCTGTTAGATAGTTAATTAGAAAATAAATTACAAAATCAAGTGCAAGCCTACTTGTATCAATCAGGTCAAGCAGACGCCCAAAGTAGGAGATCACGAAAAAAGAATCGTACTAAATACAGCATAGGGCACGCTGAAATAAATAAAGAACAACATAGATCTAGTCATTCAGAAATGTCCTGTGCTATTAATTAATAGGTTTATAGGGAACCAGAATCCAAAAAAACATACTTGCAAAATACTGGAATTGATTCTAAATCGGTGTCCAGGAAAAGTTGGTAGTGAAGAAATGATGGGGGGGTCAGTACTCGCGATCAATAACTAATTGGAAAACAGAAGACATATAGAGCTGGTCAATACCTCGAAACCCAGGTTCCCCAAGGTTCCACAAACCTAACAATCTTAAGGTCCAGAGAAACTTACATATTTAAAAATGTAACTCTTCAGCAGCTTAACGGCATATTTGTACGAGTGTGCGTCCACAGGATGGTTCTATAGGTCCATCCTAAACTGTAATACGTCAATTCGTCCTCCTCCGTATTGTTCAGAAGGGGCTGCAAGTATACAAATATGGGTACACATATTATCAAAACACCCTATAATATTGGCCAAACCACTGTGGAACATATAGTGTCCTTAGTCTGCCAGCATTCATATGTCTACAGTACTCATCGTATATCTAAACAAGAGAGGTTCCATCCTCAATGAATGAAACCTAGGGGCATATGTAGGAAGGCGTCGGCGTTTGCGAATCGCAATTGGCCTTTTGGTATGTAGGTGCCACATATCAAAATAAGGAATCGCAAAAATTGCGATTCCTAATTTTGGTCAAGCATTTAGGGAGTTGCAATTTTGCGATTCCTTAAATGCTATGCAGGGGTGCCTTAGACATTGCGATTTTGGCCTAAGGAATCGCAACATACCACCTACTCCAAGTAGATGGTATTTTGCGAGTTCCTGTCACAATGCAATTTTTCAAAAATTGAAAGTTCCATGTGGCGCACAGACATGCCCTTAGGGCATGTCTGTGCGCCACATGTTCTTACAAGCACATTCCAGGGGTGCAACAGGTGTCCTTTGGACACCCTGGCACCCTTGGAATTGCGATTCTCAAATTTCGATTTTCTCATAGAAAATCGCAATTTGAGAATGTATCCCCATTCATTCCTATTGGGCCTCTTGGCCCATAGGAATGAATGGGAAACTCATTCCTTAATTGCGATTCGCAATTTGCTAATCGCAATTAAGGAATTTTAGAGATTCGCAAAAAAATTGCGATTTTTTTACCTACATTCCATTTTGCAATTCTCGAATAGCAATTCCTTAAAAATCGCTATTTGAGAATCGCAAAATGTGAATTACCTACATATGCCCCCTAGACATTTAATAATCAAGGCACATGCTGTCTATGGAACGACTATTTGTTCGACATATATACGCTAAAATAGTTGCCTCATTAAGCTGTCCTGTGTTAGATTCTCGAGACGTCACCCTACGTCCTATTCCACATATATGTTTAAAAGGTTGCCTCATTCAGCTGTCCCGTTCCTACACTGCTCCCGCTAAAGATAGTAAAGAACAGACCCAAGAGTATATAAAAAATCCCCAGGGTTGGAGTCTACTTTAACGGGCAGGTAAAAGGTCCCTCCGTAACGCTCACAAGCCCAACTACATCAGTGCCCTGATGAAGGACGGTACATTGGATTTCTGAAACGCGGTCAGCGCATTTGTGTTGTTTGATTTGTTAGTGATATGCAATATTGTTATGTATTGTCTTTATTGTTAGTTTTTGTTAAATGTATTAGTCTTTGAATTTATGTTCTGTTTCCTTTTTGTGTATTGACTGTTTTTTGTGGATACATGTTCCACAATGAAGTGATTTACTCCCCTCTTGGCGATTGGGGCACCTCAGTCTGGGATGAATTTTTAAGTACATATAGTATAGATGAAATGAAATATATCTGATGTACAATATATTTATATCAAAAAATTAAAGCAAAAATATAATATATGCCCAACATTGTTTGATAATAAAAATATAAACTTAAAAGAGCATTTGCTATTTTCCTCTGTGGGATACATGTGTATGAATCACTCTTGGGTGTGATTATTTTATTAGGGGTTTAGTGTTGTGTTATAGATGGTGTGTGAATCCTCATGGACCCTTATTTCTCCCACCTTTGTTTAATATAAGGTACACTGCTTCCTAAAACATAAGAACATCTTAGAACTCCGCACAGGGAGAATCGAATTTGCTGTGCTCATGGACATTTTGTATGGATTGTCTGAGAAAAAACATTAGCTGGTGCTTCTGAGGCATTATGTTGTAGATTTGTGGTAAATAAATAAATAATACCCTATTTTTGACTAGACTTATAGCATAACAGATAGCTCAATAAATAAGAGTCAAGATTCGAGGTAGTAGGAGTTTCTGCAGGTTTATTACAGCATAAGGACAGGATCAGGACAACCTGCATAGGAACAGAATGACAGGGCCCAGCAGGACAACTGGGGCCCAACAGGGGAAAAGAGGCCCAGCAGCTGCTGGGGCTAGGTCTGGGATGAGCGCGCTAACTTTCAATAACAAAACACAGGCATATATACATAGCGCGAACACATAGCATTACATTGCAGTAGGCGTAGCAGTGGGTGGAGCAGAAGGCGTGACGCGTAGCAGTCGCGAAAGATAACAGTAAAAGTGGGTGTAACTGGGAGTATACATAGACATGTGATGCAAACGTAACAGAACATGTCATGAATGGGCGGAAACATAGGAGGGGGCTACCTAAGGAGCCGGGACCTCTAACCTAATGGTGCGCGAAAACTTGGCAATGACGTGTTACTAGGAGAAGCTGGGGGCTATGAACTCTGTGTTAGGAGCAGAGACTAAAGTCTGGAGGGTCGGAGCGACATGTACCTAAACCCTATCTGGTATCTAATGTTTAGGGAACATGTTGATATAAACTAGAAGTCATGAGGGGAGAAGCTAACCTGACTCTAAGACTGGACCATGCATTATTCTACATGTAGTGCGTGATGAAGAATACTAAATGACCATTAAATACAGTATTTCTCTAACATGGAGACGAGAAGGCTAGACAATGACGGAAACTATTGATGCAGTTCAGTAGCTTAGGAATGCAGCGGAGGAGGACTGAACTGATAGCTGGAACTATAACATACTTTTGGCAGACTCAGAGGCAGAGCCGGGGTGCACCGGGCACTGCGAGGCAGGAAGTAAGTGAAGGGTCGAGGATACAGGTGGGGGCTGTATCGCTCCTCAGCGAGGCTTTCAGGAGACAGGAGCTAAATCTGTGGTCCGGGCCCTTTTGAGGCCTGGAAACGGGGACTTTATAATGAAATAACGTGCACACTGGGAAACGTGGCAACATTACTTACATAGGCCTGATATTCGTAGTATTCACGAGAACTGGAAAATGACATACCAGAGGTGGACACAACTGTAATTGCGTCATTAATCGGACATGGGGAATAACATATGCATATTGGTCATGCACACATAACATATGATGGATGAGGCGTAGGGACACAGAACATGGCAAAATTTACTTTTCCACATTCCCTCCTTGTCACTACGTTTCCATCAGGAAACATCAATTTTCATGATACCATCTATCATTTCATACAGTACCATTTGCTCGTCTCGAATTGTCTTGGAACGGGATTTAGAACGGGGCTTGGGACTAGGAATACAAGATGTAGCACACATGCTGCAAATCGCAGGGCCACATTGTATACAGAGGCAGCAGCTGAATATAATCGCTACTGCAATACCTAGAAAGGACAGGACTTTCCATCCCCATGCGGAAATTATATTCCAGAACCAACCGGACCATGTCCAGGTGCCTGGATCTTGATGTAACAGATGGGCAATTTTATGGAGTCTGGTTATAGCTGAATAAACAGACGGCGCGTTATTTGGAATGAAAATGCAGCAACTAGATCCGATGACTCTACAGGCCCCGCCCCTATCGGCCAGTATGACGTCAAGGACGAGACGATTTTGTAAAACGACAAATCTCATAGCAGATTGTTCTTCGGTTAGGTTGCCTAGGGCAGAGGCAGTCTCATTTACTACAGCTTCAAGGGTTCTTGTTAACCTACGGATCAGTTTACTATTCTGGACAGGTCCTACAAAGAAGAAGAAACCTTTATTGAAATCTGTATACTGTTCTAGTGTAGTTTCAGTATAATCGACAATTGGGGACTCCCTTCTATGTCTAATGTGTACTAGATGTGTGTTTCTGTGATAATCAGATGGGGCTAGGAAAACAGGTGGCAGTAGAAAAGCAATGTAACAGGTTCCCTCCCAATCGAGGGGCAAACGAACATATGCGGTTTGACCACAAATGAAATAAGAATGACGTGAAGCTTTGAAAACAGATTTCCCACTGTCACTATACTGAATAACAGTAGTACATTCACTATGTCCTACATGTACAGAACCATAACTACGGACACATAATTCGCCTTTGACAGGTAGTACTGAAATAGCAGGTAAGTCTGGAGTAGTATCAGACTGAACATTCAGGACCATGAAATTCGACGAATAATTACCTAAATTATAAACTTCATTTTCTAGATCTAAACCTGTTCTGTGGGGGAAACCTTGCTTGTCTGGAAAACATGTATTGTTAAGAAAAAACATATCTGTTGAGGATGACGTTAACGTGGACCATGCTCCACACGAACCATTATGTGAGAATGGATAAGGAAACAGTGGCAGAACTCCCTTCGGTGTCTGAAAAGGGGGGAGTCGACCACACACCCAACAATTAGTAGCATTGCTGGTCTGGTGTGAGTAATGTAACATACGGATAAATGTGTTGTTGCGCATAGCGAGGCGGTAAGAATATTCGTGAGGAGGCAGATCACTAAACGTGTGCTCTACTGTAGCATTAGCAGACATATTTACATGAGGAACTGGAAAACACAGGAAAAGTGCGTAGCTGGTGCAGGAAATCATTATGCTGAGAAACAATATGAAACTTAGAAAAATGATACATTGAAGTGAACTTCGACTGACTCTCTCACTATGGGGGTCTATTTTATACATGTCAGAAACAGTCTAACCGTTTCACCTAGGGGAGGACTTATACAATCAAACTGACTGACTTATTTTACTAGACCTTAATTTGAGCTTATACTCCTGCTGCGGAGTTTTTTCTAACAAGGGAGGGGTTGTAATAATGTCTTGTGCGGGACAGTCCTTTAAGACAATGTTTTGGCAGTCCTTCGAATCCTGGAAATCCTTGGAAATGTTTTTAGAGACTGATTTCAATCCATTGAAAAGTTTTACATGAGAAAGGTGGACCCATCCTTTCCTGCCTTCCAACTTGACGGCAGTACGGGTGGTCAAGAGGACCTGACGTGGCTCCTTCCAACGTGGTTCCAGCGGACTTGATCTGTCGAAATTTCGGACCATCACAAGGGAGCCTGGAACGATCTCGTGCGGTGCCACCTCGGTATTGTCTGGAAATGCGGCAGCAACCTGTGAACGACATGAGTTGAGGGCAGACATCAAGGAAGCTAGGTAATCTGTCAGCATATTACATGAAACATCGGTAATACTTCGGGGTCTAGGAGTACCCCACATGTTAGGGGGGCGGCCGAATACGACCTCATACGGGGACAGACCTGATCTGGAATGTGCGACCATGCGCATATAAAACAAAGCGACTGGCAGAGCTACTAGCCAGTCCACACCTTTGTCCTTACAGACTTTTGCAATGCAGATTTTCAGAGTCTGATTATGTCTCTCTACGAGACCGGCTGCTTCAGGATGGCGTACACAATGGAACTTCCACTGGTACCCTAACAAAAGGGAAACGTGTTTCATGAGTTCAGATGAGAATGGCTGGCCGTTATCAGAATATACGACTCTAGGGAGTCCGTATCTAGGGAAAAATTCACGAACCAACTGCTTGGCAGTGGTCGCGGCTGTGTAATCTGGGACTGGATATGCTTCTGTCCACCTGGACAAAGCGCATACAACTACAAGGACATACTTGAAACCTCGACATCGCTCCATTTGAATATAATCCATCTGGAGGACCTCAAAAGGGTGGTCAGGGGGCTGGAAACCACCTTGTTCCACCGGGACACTTTTACCTGGATTAAACTGACAACATATCATACAGGTACGGACTTTCTGCTTGGCTGCAGCTCGTAAATGCTTGTTGAACCAAATGTTCTGGATACTGTCTAACATAGCTTTTTCTCCTAAATGTGCTGGACTATGTGCGGTATTGATAATGACTTGAACCATAGAATCAGGGAGAAACCATGTGGCTCTACCCTTCGTTAACCATCCTTGATCTGTCTGGACCCCTCCTTGTTCAGACCATTTCTTGATTTCATCGGGAGTAGCATGTAACTGTATATCTATGACGTCTTGTGTAGGGTCCTTAACTGTCATGCATTTAGTCGGATCTGGAGTATGTGTCATGTTAACTGGAATGTCTGGAGTCTGTGCTGTAAGCTTAGCTGTGCGGTCCGCTAGATCATTACCTTGGGAAATAATGTCAGTAATTTTCGTATGTGCTTTGCATTTCATGATAGCAATGGATGTCGGTAAATGTATGGCATCTAACAGGGCTTGAATAAGGAGACCATGCTGAATCTTGGTTCCATGAGAAGTCATGAAACCTCTCTCCTGCCAGAGCACTCCGAAGTCGTGTACAACTCCGAATGCGTAACGTGAATCTGTGTAAACATTAACTTTCAGGTTTTTGGCGTGTATACAGGCTTGTGTCAGAGCGACTAGCTCTGCTGCTTGAGCGGACAGGGTGTCAATACGGTGTGTCTCAATAACTTCAGTGTCAGTAGTCACTGCATACGCGGCGACTAGTTCTCCTGTACTAGTTCTCATACATGAACCATCCACATAAAGTGTCAGGTCAAGGTCTGGTAACGGAATGTCTGTCAGGTCTTGTCTTGGCTTTGTCGTAATGTTAACTACTTCCACACAGTCATGTGTGTCTGGATTTGAATTAACTGATGGTAACAATGTAGCAGGATTCAGAACGTTGCAGCGTCTAATTTCTATGTGTGGCTGAAACAGTGTCAATTCATAACCTGTTAAACGTGCAATTGTCAAGTGCTGAGTTTGTGTTCGGTTTAAAAGAACTTCTACTGAATGCGGGACTTGTACTGTCAGGGAATGTCCTAAAACTATGGAATCACTTTGTCTGATAGCTAGTGCTGTGGCTGCAACTGACTTGAGGCACGCAGGCAACGCCTGGGCGACTGGATCTAATGTGCTCGAGAAATAAGCACAGGGCTTGTATTGTCCTGCTTGATCTTGTGTGAGAACAGATAATGCTGTACCTTCCCGTTCAGTAACGAAAAGTGTAAAAGGCTTACTGTAGTTCGGTGTAGCTAGAACTGGAGCTTGACATAGGGCTTTCTTTAACTCGTTGAAACTAAGTGTATGTTCAGATGTCCAAGGGAGGACAGTCGATACGGCTGCCTCCTGTGTCGTTAACTGTATCAGTGGCTTGGCTAGAAATGCATACTGGGGAATCCATTGTCTACAATAAGAAGTAAGGCCGATAAAAGCACGTACCTCCTTCTGGGTTCTGGGCTGGGGAAGACTCGCTATTAACTGGATACGGTCGGGTGTCAACTGCCTACCCCTCTTGGACAGCAAGTGTCCTAAGTATACCACTTGCTGGACACAGAATTGAAGCTTCGAAGGTGACACCTTGTGCCCCATCTCGGCAAGAAAATACAGAACTGTAAGGGATGCTCGCTCGCAAGCACGTTCAGAACGGGCAGTGATCAGGAGATCATCGACATACTGGAGCAGGGCAGTGTCAGTTGGCATGTGAATATTGTCTAGTTGTCTCTTGAGTGCTTGACTATAAATACTAGGACTTTCTGTGAAACCTTGAGGAGCGCGTGTAAACATATAGCTCCTTCCATTTAAACAAAATCCGAAAAGAAACTGGCTGTCTGGATGAATTGGAACACTGAAAAATGCATTCTTGAGGTCTATGACAGTGAAAAACATGGCTTCGGAATCAATGGCTGTTAACAGGGAAGAGATATCTGGGACAACTGGGTACTGAGGAATAATACATTTATTAAGCTCTCGTAAATCAATCACTAATCGATATACTGGGGGTGCATTTGGATCAGTACGTTTCATGACTGGAATGATCGGAGAATTACATACATTGGAGTCAGTTTCTACAACTACTCCTTGAGCCATGAGCTCGTCAATAATTTTGGATAAGGCTGCTACAGCCTCAGGTGGCAATCTATACTGCCTGATTCGTGGTAACACTACACCTGGTTTGAGAGTCACACGATGGGGTGTGATTTGCATGTAACCTACATCAGTTGGACCTTGCGCCCATAAATGCTGTGGAACATTAGACAATCTTGAATCAAAATCTCGTAATACATAGTGACCCTTAAAGTCACGTAGGAACAGACGTATTCCCTCTGGGGAACAGCAAATAACTGCACCTAACTCTTTCAGTGTCTTAATGCCTAACAGATTTTCTGGACATGACTTAGTAAGTAACAGATCAGTAGTACGGGACAATGGACCTACTTCTAGAGTGACTGGCTTTGATATCTCGTTAACGATGGGTTTTCCTGAAAATCCAAGGGAAACATTTCTCGAGCCTGAGAGCGGAGCCCCTGGAACTTCGGCATGACTAATTGTGGTCCTACTTGCCCCTGTATCGATCAAAAATTTTCTGTCTTTCCCTAATACTTGACTGTGAACATAAGGACCTTCTTGATCTACAGGTATCTCGATGAGAGGCAAGCCTACCTCCCTCTCTAGGCTGTTTCATGAATATGACTGGTACTCTGGATACTCGGACTGTGCATACTGGTACATCTGCGATGTAACATGCTGTGTTGCAGCAATAGGCTGCGGAGCTGTAACTGTCTGTGGTGCATTCTGTGGCTGAGGAGTCTGTGAAACTTGTTCTTGTCTAGGCGGACGTGGTCTTTCTTTAGTCTTACCAGTAGCTATGTTATGTTTCAGAACTGCACACTCGTTTATAAAATGACCTGGCTGTTTACAATAATTGCAGTTCCCTTTAACGGGAGCTGCAGAATGACTGGCTTGATTCGGACCCCTCTTCTGACTGTCTTGAGGAACAGATTGTGCAACTAGCACTTTCATTTTCGTGTCTTTCATACGTTTTCTCTCGTGTTCTTGCTCTTCTCTGATTCTATTCTGGTGATACTGGAGCATCTGGAGCATCTGGGACGGAGTATTTGCTTGCCAGGTGCTTTCGACTTTCAAAACTCGGTTTTTAATTTGTGGACTTGAATTCTCGACTAATTTGGTAACGAAAAGATGAGGGTACGACTCACTACTTGTCTTGAGACCACTATTAATACTGAAACATTTCTCAAATCTAGAATAAAAATCACTAGTATCTTCATCTTGTTTCTGTTTACAGGCTGAGATTGCATCCCAGTCTTCCTTCCTAGTTGTCAATAATCTGGGTAAAACTTGAATCAATAATTCTGGTAATTCTTTACATTTATCTCCAAGACCGGTACCTGGTACTCGTGCCTTGTCTTCAGCTTCTAGAGCTGCCCAATCGATCTTTTTCTCTCCCACCTCCCATTCTTTTTCCTTTAACTTTTCATACACCCCTGCGGGTAACAGGACCTTTAACATTTTAATGATGTCTGGGTAAGTGTATTCTCCCATACGGAGCATGTCTTTTAATTCTCTATGGAACCCTGCTGGATCTTTGTCATGACAGGGGATTAATTTCTTCATTTCAAGAAGTTCCATCTTTGAAATTGGAGTGTATACAAACACTCGTTGCATTACGCCACCCGCCCCTTGGACTGGGTGGACTTCTCGTAACGGATTCTGTCTGTCTATGTAGAATGGCTTACTTTCTGGGGGTGAGACATGAACAAAATGTGGGTTCAAAAACGTTCTATATTTGTGGCGCTGTTCTAGAATGACACCAATTAAATCGGTACCTAGACCTCTCCATCTATACTGGAGTAACTCGTTCAGGATATCGTGTAACGGGCCTGGATCAGAATGTTGACCCTCATACAGAGTAATGAGGTACTGGATCATATACATACCCACCAGTCGTTGCTCGGCTGGGGGCAGTTTCAGAAACATTTGTGCCACTATTTCGTCTGGAAAAGTGGTAGAATCAGTAATCCATCGGACTGCTGATCGGGCTAGTTCTTGTTCATGCATGGTACTTAACTCACTATAACCGACTCGTGATTTCAGAATGTGATCGGTAGCTTGAAATACTTGTTCTAGAGAACCTTGTTCTGGTGCTAGATGAAAAATAGACTTGGGTTCTAGACGTAAATGGCGATCTGGAAATCTGGATTTTCCTACATACGCTATTCTGGCGGGATTCTCGTCTTCCTCTTCAGGATCAGAGATACTTTCTTTCTCACTTACTTGTGCTGCTTTACGCTGTTCGTGTAACCTTACTATTTCTTTACGAATTTTCTTGTACATACTCTCCATGGCACTGACGGTCTTGTGCTTACCCTCGGCTATATTATCACTCCACCTTGTCAGGATTCTCATTTCGGCGGGATCTTTAGACGGGTAATCTTGTTCTCTTATTAGGCAATTGATCAGGAACTTTAATATCATGAGCTGAATCTCGGCTTTCCTTTGAGACATAATCTCGCCAATACTTTCTGGATCATCCCCTGTACGGATGAAACGATATATTCTGTCTAGATCTTCTTTCATATTCGGTAAGGTGACTAGATACTCGGTCACTCTCCTTACACGTAAGGAATATAAAACCATAGTATATTCGCCTGGAACTGGATCATAGACACATTCGTTAAGGGCTTGCCTGATTTCTGTAACAGACTTATTACTTTTAGGAGTACGCTGTGATGCTTGAGCATGTAATTCGAGTGCCGATAAACGCTTGTGTGGCGGCGGGGTTTGAGGAGGACCTCCTCCTGCGGCCCCTAGACTGGAGTCGTCTACTGAGGCTCTACGTCCTGGCAGAGTGGGAAATGGAACTGTAGGCTGGACCGGGGGTACCGTAACAGGTACTCCGGTGTCTGGAGGAGCATGAATTACCTGGTTTACAGGGACTGGCGGAGCGCGAACAGGATTTGCATATTCGGGAACTGTGTCGTCCAAATAGGACGAAATAAAAATATCAGCTGCGGTCCGTTTGTGACGTAGCTTGGTCGGAACTAATGGTGGCGGGAAATTACTGGATGCCTCTGGGGTCGCTTTTTGCACACCTTCGGCAAGAAGAGGATACATACCCTTAATAAGGGCATGCCTCTGTCTGTCTGACTGTTCGGCTTTGACTTGTTCACCTATCTCGATTAATTCTCTTTCTTGGGCTCGTTCCTGGGATTCTCTACTTAACTCTGACTTTCTGACTTCCTTTTCCGTTCTTCTATGCGCTTCTTTACGCCATAACTCGATGGCATCTTTCTGTGACTGTCTGGCTTTCTTTTTCCATAATGCTTCTTCTACTCGCATGATACATTCGGCATCCCATGTACCCGATACGGGCCATCTATACTTTTCTTCTAACTGTTTGGTATACCCTACCCATAAATCTAGATACAATATGGCGCTTATGCCATGTTTCTGATACATAAAGTGACCTGGACTGTCCCTAGGCGGAACAGGAACTGCTTCCTCTAATAAACCTTTTCTAGTTTTTAACTGACGTAACTTGGAAAATATAGGCATGACTGAACTGTAATCTGGACACAATACAATACACAATAAAAACACGAAATCACATCGCACTCATACCACAACAGGAAAATACATGAAGAACATTTATAAATAACAGTTCGAGCAGAATTTCCTCGAGAACGGAACAGACTAGAGTTACTGGATGCACTGCTGTAACAGTACAGAACATACCGGTCCCATAAAGGGACACATCAAGACCCGTATCCACCTAGGTGGACACTTCGTTTGTGAGTCTGGGCACCACCAACCCACGGACCAGGAGTCAATTTAGATTGGTCCTGTCTAGATACTACCCCAGCAATGGTACTCACCGGGCAGCACGGAACGGAAGGCCTCGGACTGGACTGGACGACGGACGACTAACTTCGGACTTCGGACTTCAGTTACAGGTGGGCCTCCGGATACCTCGGACCTTGAACTCTCGGCTTGGGCTCTGGTCGGGACTCGCCGCGTTCCTCCACCGTCTCGTTCGGATGCTGGACCGCCTCCTCCGTCTCCTCCGTGGGCCTGAGGGATACTTGAGCAGAAATATCTGCCACTGCGCAGAAGAGTTCCGTCACGACTGCAGAGGGTCAGGGGGTCGGCGTGGCTTCACCGACGCGTGGGGAAAGGGCAAGTCCCTATTCGGGCGCCATTATGTGGTAAATAAATAAATAATACCCTATTTTTGACTAGACTTATAGCATAACAGATAGCTCAATAAATAAGAGTCAAGATTCGAGGTAGTAGGAGTTTCTGCAGGTTTATTACAGCATAAGGACAGGATCAGGACAACCTGCATAGGAACAGAATGACAGGGCCCAGCAGGACAACTGGGGCCCAACAGGGGAAAAGAGGCCCAGCAGCTGCTGGGGCTAGGTCTGGGATGAGCGCGCTAACTTTCAATAACAAAACACAGGCATATATACATAGCGCGAACACATAGCATTACATTGCAGTAGGCGTAGCAGTGGGTGGAGCAGAAGGCGTGACGCGTAGCAGTCGCGAAAGATAACAGTAAAAGTGGGTGTAACTGGGAGTATACATAGACATGTGATGCAAACGTAACAGAACATGTCATGAATGGGCGGAAACATAGGAGGGGGCTACCTAAGGAGCCGGGACCTCTAACCTAATGGTGCGCGAAAACTTGGCAATGACGTGTTACTAGGAGAAGCTGGGGGCTATGAACTCTGTGTTAGGAGCAGAGACTAAAGTCTGGAGGGTCGGAGCGACATGTACCTAAACCCTATCTGGTATCTAATGTTTAGGGAACATGTTGATATAAACTAGAAGTCATGAGGGGAGAAGCTAACCTGACTCTAAGACTGGACCATGCATTATTCTACATGTAGTGCGTGATGAAGAATACTAAATGACCATTAAATACAGTATTTCTCTAACATGGAGACGAGAAGGCTAGACAATGACGGAAACTATTGATGCAGTTCAGTAGCTTAGGAATGCAGAGGAGGAGGACTGAACTGATAGCTGGAACTATAACATACTTTTGGCAGACTCAGAGGCAGAGCCGGGGTGCACCGGGCACTGCGAGGCAGGAAGTAAGTGAAGGGTCGAGGATACAGGTGGGGGCTGTATCGCTCCTCAGCGAGGCTTTCAGGAGACAGGAGCTAAATCTGTGGTCCGGGCCCTTTTGAGGCCTGGAAACGGGGACTTTATAATGAAATAACGTGCACACTGGGAAACGTGGCAACATTACTTACATAGGCCTGATATTCGTAGTATTCACGAGAACTGGAAAATGACATACCAGAGGTGGACACAACTGTAATTGCGTCATTAATCGGACATGGGGAATAACATATGCATATTGGTCATGCACACATAACATATGATGGATGAGGCGTAGGGACACAGAACATGGCAAAATTTACTTTTCCACAGATTAAAGGGGGCTTAGAGCCTGCCCATTGCGTAGCATTGGTTGACTTCAACCAATGGTAAGCAATGCAGACTTTGGCCTGCTGAAGAATGTCATGGGGACCCGGATCAAGATTACACAAGCATTTGCAATGCAATAGGTCTTGCATTACTAAAGGTATGACCTATTGGCGTTGCAAATAATAATGCAACACCAATAGCTCAATCTTTCAGTAATGCTAGAACTATTGCTTTGCAAATGCTTGTTCTACATTAGGGCCCAGATGTAGGTAATAGCAATTTACCGAAGGGTAAATACCGAATTTTACCGATTCGGTATTTACAATTCGGTAATTGCTATGTAGGTAAATTAATCGGTAAAAATACCGAATCGGTATGATTCGGTATTTACCGATTCTGTAATTACAGAATCGGTATTTGTCATTAATTCCTATGGGCCTTGAAGCCCATAGGATTCAATGGCAGATACCGATTCGGTAAAAATACCGAATTCACAAGGGGGACAGGGTGTCACTTTGACACCCTGTTGCACCCCTGTTTCTGGGTTGTGTGCCATGTGACACACATACATGCCCTTAGGGCATGTCTGTGTGCCACATGGCACAAGTGTACATGCACAGATGTGCATGTACACAGGAATTCGTTATTTACCATGCAATAGTATTCCATGGTAAATAACGATTCGGTAAGGGCCTGTGGCACTGATTACAGTGCCACCTACATATTGATTTACAGAATCGGTAATTATACCGATTCAGTATTTTACATACTCTGTATATTTACCGAATCGGTAAAATTACAGATTCTGTAAATCAATGGCCCCCTACATGTCAATTCCCAATTAGTGGTCGGTAACGGCCGAAATCGGCCGTTACCGACCGGTATTCGCCGTCATACATCTGGCCCTAGGTATCTTGTATTACTGTCAAATAAATCCACAGCCATCCTCCTAAGCATATGGACTCTTCAACAACCGTCTATATAGAATTTTGTCTTCTTTGCTCTACTACACAGATTCTCTTATATGATATAAATGAATAATCATCTATCACCTGTGGGCCCTATTCATAGTCTCTCTGTAACAAAGGCTGGTCATGAGTTCAATTAAAATATGATTATTGTAATCAATGGAATAAATGTGTAATTAAATATAAATCAGCTGGGCTGTGCTATGCATGGACTTACTGGAGCTAAAAAGAGCTAATTAATATTAATGAAGTGGCTTTGTATGTTCCATGTAGAGGTAACACACAGTCCCTATATCATTGCCTTCCCTGCGGCACCATCCCATTCTCCCTTTCCCCTCCTTGGGATCAGTTAATGGTCCTGGATCTGTCCATCCTCTTCTTTGGTGGAGCAGTTGACTGGGAGAACATTGTGATTGTGTGGTGGTTCATTGACTGGCTAATGCTATAATGTTCACGAACACTCATGTGACAGCCGTGCTCTTGCACCATGACGCTGATCCCATAATGACCAGTGTTGTGCGAACACAGCATCAGAAATTTCATAACTTCAATCGACGATACTGTAGGCTTTGAACATTCTACGATGCAGAAGATTGCACTGCAAAATCGAATTTACACCGAGACTTGAAATGAAGGTGTTTGTGGTCTAACAGTGAAGTCATAATGTAACGTTCAGACCTTCCAAGTATGAAATTTGAGTTCTAATTTAGAATGACAGTTCTACCTTGTAAAGGACATTCTAAGTTTGGAATGAGAGTTCTAATTAGGAAATAAAAGAATTCCATTAGAATGCAGACTGGAACCAAACTTCTAATTCAGAACGTCAAACCTATGTTTGGAATGCAGATTCTACGTTTGGAATGCCTCTTGCACAAAACATAAAATGCCGTTTCAGGCTCAAGCAGCAGCTGTGTGTGGATATCTTAGGTTCATGTTGTTAGCTGACATGAGCACGTTCTGGGGCTCCAGTTTCTTTGGGCACCTTGTCCTCCCAGGGTACACAGAACCCCCTTCGATTGAATTGATGTGTGCAATACTCTTGAAGCTGTGCATAGTCACACAAGAAGGAGTCTATGGCAGTCTTCACACAGATGAAGACTCAGAGCCCAGGCATAAGACCGCTGCCAGGCTCTGCCAGTCAGTGCAGAAGAAAGATGTAGGGTGTCTTCTAATCCTTAGATCCCGCCCTGACATTTGAATACCTGAATCACACCTGTGAAGTGGGCAGAGCAGATTGGAAGAAACAGAATGAAAAGCTGTGCATTCCTGTACCGTACACTAGGCCCGTCTCACCAGCGACTTTACAGATTCTGTTAACATGGGTATGAAGGACATTCTTTTTGACAGCAACATTGAAAGGAGATGACTATTGGGAATTATTGACCATCGAGGCCACAACATCTGTAATCAAGAGAGGGAGAAATTCTGAAACAAATCCTCCGACCCATCTATCTTTCTAGGCAGGTTCAAAATAATAGGCAATAAAGAGATCACAGAAATCCTTAATAATAAGTTCATTGTGACTTCCTCCCCTCAATCTTTTGGTTCTGTGATGTTTTGTGGCAGATGGATCTTCACCTACCAACATAATGTATCACTGGCCGCCCAGGGCAGCCTTGAGCTTCATCAGTGTTTCCCATCAATCGCTTGTGATGTCATCAACTACATCGTACCCCTGACCTTGGCCGGTTTGTGACATCATGTACTACATCACACCCCTGCAGGCTTTATGACATCATTCACCTCTTTGCTATATATAGAGGCATAGTCGGGGATGCCTGCAGTGTGAGTGCAGTGTGTGGACTGGGCTATGAATGGTGTGAAAGAGGTGTGAATGGGGGACTTGGGGGCACCGAGCTACCATCAGACTCACAGGATGGCCGCGGCAGTTCTGCTTCTCGAGCCTCTGCCATTTGCGTGTCTGATCGGCCCACCGTCAGCATCTCGCAGACCGCCAGAGAGATGCATTTTGAGGTGGGGGCGGAGATTCCATAAGGTGTGGTAAGACCTTATGAGGTTCCTTGACGTTGCAGTAAACAGCTTTTAATAGCAATTCCTGGGGTTCTCTTCGGAGGCGAATTGAATTTTGCCTTGAGCTCCAGGAACTCCGGCACCGCCCCTATCTGGAGCTGGGTGCGGAATGTCTGTGGGTCTGATGGGAAGCACGGTAGAATGAAGGTGTGAATGGTGTGAATGCCCAGTAGCAAAGGTCAAAACCTTGGCGTGGTGCTACTGCTCGCAAGTTTACCCATGAACTTGCGCTAATTTGACCTGTTTTGGATGAAAGGGGTGCACGTCTTTGATTTCTTTTTCTTCCTGTTCTGTGCCTTGTTCCTACCTGATTTCTTCCTGTCATTTCATGCTGCCTACAGTGGTATCAGCATTTCCCAACAATCCCTTGTGATGTCATCTACTACATCATACCCCTGGCTCTGTCAGGCTTTATGACATCATTCACCTCTCAGCTGTGTATAGAGGCATAGTCGGGGATGCCTGCAGTGTAGGTACAGTCTGTGGACTGGGCTATGAATGGTGTGAAAGAGGAGTGAATATGGGACTTGGGGGCACCGAGCTAACATCAGACTCACAGGATGGCCACGGCAGTTCTGCTTCACGAGGCCTCTGCCATTTGTTTGTTTGATCGTTCAGTGGGAGGAACCAGGCAGCATCTCGCAGACCGCCAGAGAGATGCATTTTGAGGTGGGGGCGGAGCATTCCATAAGGTGTGTTAAGGCCTTATGAGGTTCCTTGACGTTGCAGTAAACAGCTTTTAATAGCAATTCCTGGGGTTCTCTTTGCAGGCGAATTGAATTTTGCCTTGAGCTCCAGGAACTCGGGCACCGCCCCTATCTGGAGCTGGGTGCGGAATGTCTGTGGGTCTAATGGTAAGCAAGGTAGAATGAAGGTGTGAATGGTGTGAATGCCCAGTAGCAAAGGTCAAAACCTTGGCGTGGTGCTACTGCTCACAAGTTTACCCATGAACTTGTGCTAATTTGACCTGTTTTGGATGAAAGGGGCGTGCACTGTCTTGATTTATTTGTCTTCCTGCTCTGTGGCTTGTTCCTAGCTGCTTTATTCCTGTCCTTTCATGCTGTCTTTCTTACTTTTACTTTTTTCTTAATTTTAATATCTACATCTCACTTCATTCTCTTTACACTTTCTCTAATTTCGTCCTTGTTTAATTCTTCTGTGGGTTTTGTGTTTCTTAATGTTTCAGTCATAATTTTATTCTTTCATCCCTTATTGCCTTTCCAGATTCCTCATTACTTTTCTTTCTAAAATTGATTATTGGACTTTCTCGTGTCTCTTTTCTCATTCTTAGTGTATCTTTTCTCATTCCTGCTGCCATACTTTCTCATTTGTTTGTCATTCTTTACGCTGTCTTTATTTAATCCTTTTATTTTTTTAAGTCCTGCATTTTTACTTTCATCACGTTGCTTTACCTGCTCCTTATGTCTTTACTTTCCAGCATTGATTTTTCATTACTTTTCTTTTCCTCACTTTATTCTCTGCTGATTTATTTCTCATCTTACTCTGACATTCTTTTATTTCTTGTTTGATTATTCTTCTGGGAGTAATTCCCAATTTGTTTTATTTGTTTTCGATTTTTCTTTTTACAAATGGCAGAAATATATCTTACTTTGTAATGTGAGTAGTTTTGTGGCACCAGTAGAATGGGGCACCTAGAAGATGTGATGGCAATTTCAGAAGTTGGCGGCAGTGAACCCTGTTTTGACACCAGTTAGCTGCATATCATATCTGCACATTCCCATCAAAGCAGCAGTCTGGCTTATATCTGTAAGACAATTCATGAGTCAGGCTTAAGTAGTGCTTCTGTGGTAAAATACTTGAAAATGAAGTTGAAAAGTAATTCAAAGATTGAGCAGCAAATATTTTAAGTGAGCACCACTGAAGTATTTCAAGCCATAGCCTGTAAATATGTTTCCGGTATCAAATATATATATAGCACCTCTAACCTACGTTCAAGGAGCCTGCAACAGACTGTTTCTCACCAAAAACAGGGCTGTTCCGTTACTTGCCCTACAACCCAACAGGAAGGTGGACACAGACACAGGCCCATTGTGTTGACTCCAGGTAGAGCAAGCTCACCGGCTACCACTGATAAGAGTTCCACTTAGTGGTTTGAAATAATCACTCTGCCTTTCCTCCGCTGTGGCAGAGGAGCGTCGGCCCCCTGCTGAAAGCCAGAGAGGCAGACGGGAAAAATAAAATGATATTAAAACAATTTTACTAGCATTTATTTTTCATCCCGCAGTTTTCCAGCCGAGCTGAGGGATGGGTGTCGGCCATCGATGCTGATGCTGCAGCAAGGAAGGGGGAAGTGGCGGGCCAAACCATCATGCGCACTTAGCCTTTCTCCAACCCGAGCTGTGTTGTACAGCCAGGTGGAGAACCAACACCGGCTCCCAGTTCCTGTCTGAGCGCCGAACCAGGAAATAGCATTCCCAGCGTGAGAGAAGACCTGGGACGCACTGATGTCAGAAAGGCAAAGATCGGGAGTAAGGGGGCGGCCATTTGAGTAGGTAAGAGCACTTTTATATATTTTAAATTCTGCCTTCACTGATGTTTTTGGTTTGTATTATCCCTCCCTCCCGCCTCACCACTTCACAATGGAAGCGGCCGCTACTTTAATATTAGAGTGCCTAGAAGTGCTTCAGCCTGTGGCATCAGTTCAATAGCTGTACTATATAAACATTTATTTGAAGGAAAAATATACACATTTCAGACAACCCAACATCTGTCAGACCTAGCACAAATCCAGAACTCATGTTCGTTGCACGAGAGAGTGGTAGTACACGTACCTGTCCACAATGAGGTGTACAGATTATTGCTAAAGATTCTCATGTGGTAAAACCATTCAACAGGAATAGGCAATAAATTGATATCACTGCTGGTGAGGCCAGTGGTCGAAGTGGGCGGGAACGGCAGGGCACGGCATGCCCCTACTTCTTTAATTCTGTGGATTCCGTTCCCCTACTTTTTTATTATGAACATGCGACCCTGGACGTCAGAAATATTCTGTTCGTGGACGGGCGGGGAGCAGAGAAGGAAAAGGTCTCTGTCTCTTACTTCCTGCCCCGTAGAGACAAGGAAGGTGTCCGCTTCTGCTCTGCCGCTGGCAGCTGCCCCCTCTTTCTTACTCCTATTCCCCCTCTTTCTTACTCCCTTTCCCTCTCGTTCTGTCCAACTCCTCACTTTTCCAAAAATCATGAATAAATAAATGGTTCTCACCGTCTCTTCCTGTCGTCCATTTGTACCCCTGTGAAATGGATGCAAAAAAGAAAAACACTTGTGCTGGAAATGCCGTTTTGACATTTTTCTATTTCAAAGTGCAGCCTCGGAAATAAGATGTTAAAACTCTGAAAAATAATTAAATAAAGCAAGATGGAGTGTTCTTAAAGTGGCCAGATAATTTTTTTCAAATCCCAACACATTAGCGCCACTTTACAGAGTTTGCTAGTAAAGCGCTACTTTTATTTTCTTGTCTTTCTTCGAACAGCATTGTTTTCCTCCAGTACCTCCTACCTGGAGGCAGGGCCGTCGCTAGGCATGGGCAGTGTGGGCAGCTGCCCAGGGCCTGGCACTCTGCCTGCCAGGATGGGCCCCCCCACAATGGCAATTAACACCTCTCTAGTCCTCGTGTATGTCTGCCGATCAGAGCGAAAGAAATGCTTCGCATACGGACTCATGGGAGGGGGGCCCCCTCCTGGGGCCTCTAAGGGATGGTGTGGGAAGGCCTAGGGGTGGGAACACCTCTCAGGCAGCCAGTTCAGAGACTCGGCAGGGCGCCCATTGTCAGCACTTTAGCCCACACAGGTTTAACTCAGCCCCCAAGCAATTCTCACACCTTCAGTTCGAAATGGGCTGTACAAGAGTTGCTTGGGGTGGCTGAGAAGAGGAGCTGCGGCCCAAGTGGAGTCTGCACAAAGCAGCTTCCCGGAGATCAGAAGGTGTCACTTATGTAGATTTCAAGGGCCTCCCACATTCCCTTTTGCCCAGGGCCCCGAAAATCCTAGGACCAGCCCTGCCTGGAGCTACTGCAATACCTGGTTGATGGGTGGATTGGAAAACGAAATGTGTACGGCGGCTTTGTGTTCACAAATGTGGTCTTTTGAAACCATACTGCCTACGTTTTGTAAGCATATAAGCAGTGGACATTGAAATGGGTCCTTTCTGGGCTCTGTAGTTATGTCCTTAACTTTTCAGGCAAAAATACTTGTTGATTTCTGAATAATGACTGTAAAAGCGTTAAGTTCACCATGTTTCTGCTTACATTTTACATGCTTTATAAAACCTTTCATTCCTTATGGGTGTTTGCTTTTTCCAGGATGTTGTTACCTTTTCTTTTTGGCAGCATATTGCTCTTGCCTAGTGTGTAATTTGAATTGAGTTGCATCCAGTTATTTATAGCAGGTCAAATTGGATTGTAGCTGAAGGCAGTATGAGTTTCTCTCAGTGGGGCAGTATGGTGTTCAGTGAGGGAGCAGATGTAGCACTGGGGGCAGAGCTGCTAAATTTAGAACTGGGGAACCAGGTTCAGCATTCATGAACAGTCCCCCAGACCACTCTCCTGAGGGAGCACATTCCCATGCCAGACCTTAGAAGGCACCAGAAAAGCCCTGGTGAGTTAGCACCGGCAGGTGGACCCTAGCAGTGGCAAGTGTGGGTTCACCTTGAAGGCTTGCCCACCACAATCCATACTGAAGTTCGCCTCCAGATATGCGGGCAGGCCTACAAAGTAGCAGAACCTAGAGCAACAGTGACTCTGTCACTGAGGTCACAGGACCCCTGAGAATAGCTGGCTCTAGGGCGGTGCGACTGGTGTGACCGCAACGGGCGCTGACTTTGATTGGGGGCGTTGTATATTATGGTTTTAAAAGCACTTGCTGCCTCCTTCCTGGCCGCCGGCTATTTTCGGCAATAAGAAAAATGTCATGATAACTCTGATGAATAAACTACTTCCTAGAGCGAGATCGGAGATTTGTCTAGTGGAAGTTTTGACTCATGGAAAAATAGCGCAGAGGGTTAATGTGCCTGCTGCTGGAAAGAAAATGTACCAGGCCCATCACAAAGTGCACATATTGTAAATAGGTCAGTGGGTTACTGCTTTTGTCAGTGAGATCCTTTTGCTACTTGCAGTTTATAAGTTAAAATCCTAACAAAGAACAGTGAGCTATTAACTTTTATCTAAGAGCTGCATACAAACTGCAAGGTATAAACTAGAGCGTTATGGTTTTTTCCCTAAGCCTTTGATTATCCTAATGTTGCAAAAAGTGTTATTTTTGATACAAATCAATAATGATTTTTAAAGAGAACCCCCAATCATGGTATTAAGTTTTAAATTCTGAGTTTGTGTTTCTCCAGGCCAATCACTATTAAACTATACTGTCTACTAGTATGGTTATCATGTGACTCCTACACCTTGTAGTCCTTTGTCGTATGTAACATTTCCTATACAGTCATTTACACACGAAAAATTGATTGTCTCTTTGTATATTGCTGACGACAGAAACTTCATGGCTCGGAAACAAATGGCTCGTGCTTCCGCTTTTAAGCATTTTTGGGACATTCTGTGATTAAAATAAATTCACAAAGTGGAATATGTGTCTAATGTCAATAGCTCATATTAATCGTTAAATAATCATGTGTATCCATTGGTTGAATTACATAACATAATAAGCTGTAACTGGTCAGTGAAATGCCACACAAATACTAAAGATTGTGATGTTTTGCGCATCCTGGCCACACCTCTAACTCCGCCCACTGATCCAATGCTCAGGTTATTCCCGCCCACTGATTCTCCGCCCACAGTTCCCCTACTTTTTTTTCCCCACTTCGACCACTGGTCGAGGCTGATGTAAAGGCAAGTGAGGGAGCGACCCTGTGTTTGGGGAGAAACCATCTGTTGCAGGTGCCATGAACATAGGCTGGAGGCGCTATATGTAGCTGATACCGGAAACACAGAAGCATATATATAGGGTGTTTACTAACATTTTATTGCTGAGGTTTTTTAGTACTTTTCTACAATTGGAGAGGTTTCACTCTACAAGTCATTCACAACAGAATCACACCTTAAGCTAGACACATAAAATACCTTACTGGCGTAACACAAACTGCTGCGAAGCAACAAAAGATGATCTGCATGGACGTCAATTCACCGAAATGCCAGGGGTAGAGGAAGTGACATTACACACCCTTTGACATCCACTTTCACTCACACACACACTTACACATTAGTGGAATAAAGAATTGACAGAAAATAAAGAGTGTGACGCCCCAGCTGCCCCTGTGTTCCTGACACTTGATTTGCCACCTCTGAAACCAGGGGTCGCAAAGGCAGTGCCAGGGGTAGCAGAGGGCAAGCCAGGGGTCCCGGCTGCGACCCCTAAATGGCGCCCATGATATACAACTCAATGCTGCATTGTGGAGGATTTTAGTGCAAGAAACATTCCCTCTTTCCTGGCACCTTCGGTGACTGCTGCCCCTGGAGTGAAGGCCTGGAGGCCTGCAGGATACACGCGCCCTGCTGGTGAGGCATGTGTAGTGCCTGCTCTGGCTGTCAAGTTGCATTATCACCCTGGCAACACATTTCATGTGTCTCTTGGGTTCAGGAATCAGGAAAACGAAAATGGGCAAAAGCACCTACGAAAGACCCTGTGCTCAAAAGGGGAGAAGCAGAAAGACACAGAAAGAAAGGTACTCCTTTCATAAAATCAAAAGAATGTTGAAAGCCCTGCACCTGTCCATACAGGTGCAGGGCTTTCAACATTCTTCTCAGCATTACAAGGACTGTAACTATATCTGAATGTGCATGTCACACTGCTTTAGATGGTCTGAAGGGTGAATTGGTGCAAAAATGTAAGAAACATGGGTAAACTTGGAGTGATAAGGTGAGTTTATGTTGTGCTGAATGTGCCACATGCATTGTGGGCAGGCATTGGATGCCTTGTGGTTCTGTTTGTGTAAAGACTGTGATGGTTGGAGGGTTCTGGGCTTGAAACGAGGGAGGTGAATTTAAGGGGCAGCAAGGAGAATGCAAGGGGTAAAGAGGTACAGATGTTCCCCTCCTACTGGGCTGGCACATGTTCTGAAAGAAGTTGATTAATGGCTTCAGAGACAACCTGGTGTGACTCTGTTTTAGACACATAGATGCCACATCTATACACTGCACATTTAAGCTACCAGAGGGATACAAGGAGACTTAGGTTATCTCATTGTCATGTTACGCACAAACGTCATATTAAGCAATATTTAATCATAGTAATCACCATTTAAAGTTTCCTTTTTTTTAAACTTGATTGTGATGCTACATGGTATGAACCATGTTAAAAGTATTTCCCCCCTCAAGCCCTGACCCTCATCTTAAGTTGGAGGTGACGGGGTGCTGTATTTAGAGGCACTTGCATTCGTATTCTGGCTCAGAATGAGAAATGCATATTTTTTCAATTCATGAATACCACTAGGAAACACTTAGCGGCTCATTATGATGGCGTAACGATCACCACCGCCGAGCCATAACACGATGGCAGGGGGTATCGCGGCGGACGGAAAGTCCGTCAGCTGCTTTGCCGCCTGCAGGCAATCGTTATGATTGCCTGCCAGGTGGAGCAGGGGCTTCAATATGGTGGCGGTGCCTAGCACGCACCGCCAGCTATTTTAGGATGTTGCTTTTTGAAGGCCTTTCCATGGTGGCGATGCCGCCATGGAAAGGCTTGCGGAGATTGGCCTTGGGGCCCGTTGCAGGCCGTGGGGGGTGCACCTGGGGGGTACCTATGGTACCCCTCTACATGTCACTGCACCAAGTGGCAGGCACCTGCCGCAATGCCAAAATGTGGCATCCGACCGCCAGGGTGGTGGCCGCATCGTAATTCGTGGTGCGGGACTGACAGATGTCTGGCATCCGGTCCCAACACTGCGAAGATGGCGGCAGACTGAGGTCCGTGCGTCATCCTAATAGGCCCCTAAGTTGGTTCTTAAAGCTGCTTAGTGGTCTCAGTTGTGCCAATCTCTTACTGACTTGGCTGCCAATTAGCTTGGAACAAGCGTCTGGGCCTGAAAAAGAGTTGGGCATATTTACAAGCCCCTATCGCCGCCACAGCATCACTTTTCCCGATGCTGTGGTGATGATAGGAGCTTTGGCCTTATTCACAAGGTAGAGTTAAGCCACTTAACGTGGCTTAACCCCACCTTGTGAATAAGACACCATTCCATGCTACACTTAGCGTGAAAGGGGCGGCAATGGGTGTTGTAGTGGAACTCAATGGGTGTTGTGGTGGGCGTTCCACCGCAACACCCATTGATTTTGATGTTGCTCCATATTTACAAGGGTGGCGTAAATATGGGGCAGGGCCAAAATGAAGAACAGGGGAAACTTAGTCTCACCCTGGCGCAACGAGGAGAAATGTTTAATTTCTCCCCTTTTTTCCTGTTTCCATGTCTGCTATGTTGTGCAGCACACATACAAACAACAACATACCATTGATTGTTTATGTTGAGGAGGCTGTCCCTTTCTGCATTTAAAAAATCATTTTAAAAAATGACGTTTTGCAAACTTCAATGTGTGCTGCACTAAGCAGCACACTTAGAAGTTTCAAAATGCCATTTCAGATTGTTTATCTGCAGGAAGGGACACCTATCCCCTCAATGGAGACACCCTTGCACTAGTGTGCAAGGGTGCCTGCGTTGGCGCTAGCTAGCTATATTAGTGCCAGTGCAGGGGGAAACGCAAGGCTGCAACGTATTCTTGTAAATACAGTGCAGCCCTGCGTTTCAGAAGTGGCGGAGCGCTGCATTAAGCCAAGGTTCTAACACCGCGCTCCGCCACTTCCTTGTAAAAATGCCCCTGTGTTTCATACATACTGTGTTCCAGGCAACACTGCATTCTTACACGCGTTCTGCTTGTTCCCTGCAATGCAGCAGTGCCCTCTGTTTTACACGTAGCTGTACATCCTCACAAAATATAATATTGTCACACAACAGGTGTGAGTAGTTTGTCCACTCCTGTATCTGTCTTTAATTTTGATTTCCTCCATTACAAATGCAGGAAACCAAGGGGCATATTATCAAGAGGGTTTATCTCCGCTTTTTTGGCTTTAAAAGCCAAGAAAGCGGAGATAAAATTATCTCCCTATTACCTAGCTGTCGCTAACACCAGTTAGCGACAGCTAGTAGGAGATAGCGACCATCTTGGGGCCCACTTTGCATGTCAGTGATATTTATCACTAATGACATGCAAAGTGGGCGTGCCAAGATGTTAGCGACTGGAAACAGTCGCTAACATCGTTATCTCCTATTACCAACTTTTGGAGATATTCGCGCTAAGCGCGAATATCTCCAAAAGCTAACACCTGCCCAAAGCAGTTCTTAGCCATGTTATCCAATGGTAGGTGGATAACATGGCTAAGAGCATTAGCTCGGTAATGCATGAATATCGCTGACTTTTCAGCGATATTCATGCATTGCGGCCGTTTTTTATCGCATTTGCGATAAACCTTGGTAATACCAAGGTTTATCTGCGATACAAATCGCCGCAGCTCAGCGGTAACATTTTGTCTCTAACCAAGCAATAGCGATAATTATCGCTATTGCTTGGTAATATGCCCCCAAGTTCCTGCAACCAATGCAATAGCAAAACTGGATGAGCAAGTCACACGTGGCAGGGGAAAGCATAAGATGAAGTATCTGCCTCCCCATTGGTCAGCATGCTTGTCCTCTTCTTGATGTAGGTTGAGGGTACTTCGGTCAGCCATTGAGGCTGTGGGCAGCCCCTATGCCAGCCTTCTTTACACGCATCCCATTGTTACTTCCATCCTGTGTTGCAGCCTGAGCTCTCTCTACCTCTGCTAACCATTGTCTGTGAGAGGTGTTTTACACAACAGGTGTCATAGTAACTTCCATATATTAACTACCATTCATATTTAGAAATGAGGTATGTTTGTCTTAAAGAATGTTTCATAAATGTATGCCGTTTCATTGCATTTCTATACCAAATCAAATCAAATCAAATATAACTTTATTCGATTTCAATTGTAAAAAATCACAAAAGCACAGTTAAATATCCAGTTAAAAACGAGAATACATAAACCTCATAAACATTAAAGTTCATTTAAGACAGAGCAGTATAAGAGAGCAGCATTTTAAAAGGTTAGGTCAGTTCATTGATGTTCTATATCTAATTATACTTTTTAGAAACATTGACACCAAATACATGATCGTTTCATCCTCTAACATTTGCAATCTCAGAAGAGCCGGTCTGCATTGTCTCAAACCCCACTTTCTCAGCAAAGATAATAAATATTTTATCCTGGGGCAAAGTATAAAATTTTAACCATGGGCGTAAAATCCGCTGCGCTCGCAAATTTTTCGGATTTTCGGCGAATTCGCAATCCGCGAACTCTCGCGAATTTGTCGAAAATCCGTGAATCCGCTCGCGGCGGATTTTTTGCTTGGTTGCGGCGCGCGGCGTGGTGCACGGCGTTCACTTTCCGTCATTAAGCGTTTGCCGAGTTGTTTTTCTCGATCATATTTTGCGAGTGCCGCGCCATTTTGGATCTTGCTGCGTGATCCTGCGGGAGATTGGCGCCCGCGGATACGTAATCGCGGCTTGCCACCTTGCACAGCACACCTCGCGAGAGTTCGCAATTGCGAACACGTAGTTGCGGCGGAAAGGAACAATCTCGCACTCACGAAATAGAGATTTTGCAATTCTGCACAAGAAATCCACCAGCAAACAGGATAAACCTTCAGAAAATGATGATTTTTATCAGAATCACTCCTCAGGTTGACATTTGCATGGCCTTTTTTTTTGCAAGGAGTCCATTTTTTTGGGGGGGGGAGGGAAGGAAGTGCCCCACAGTCTCCAACTTCCTGTTCCTGTCCAGCAGGCTCCTCCCAGTGCTTTGTCCATCTCCTGGTCACTTTCATTTGGATCTGGAGCTGGAAGGATTACTTTTTGTGGGTGCTGCTGGATATTTGGATTTGAGGCCTTTTTGACTTTCTTTGCATCACTTTTGGATTAGAAATCAACTTTCACAAGTAAGTTTGTTTGGGGCATTACAGTTGCTGCAACTACAATTTTTGAACTTTTTCAGAACATTAAATAAATTATATTGTGGGTAGCCACAGTATCCAGTAGGACCAGGGTTGGTTATGGGTGCATGATACAACTGTTTTGTTGAATTTAAACACCATTGAGGCCATGGATGGGCTGGGATTGTGCTGATTTTTGTTGTTTTTGTTGTTTTTTTGGGGCTGCTGGTGGGGCCCTTTGCCCAGGGGTGGTGAGTGTTGCATGGGCCTAGTCTTTCTGTGGGGTGTCTTCTTGAATTTAAACATCATTGAGGCCATGGATGGGCTGGGATTGTGCTTATTTTATTGTTTTTTGTCGTTTTTTGGGGGCTGCTGGTGTGGCCTTTTGCCCAGGGGTGGTGGTGCATGGACTGAGTGTGCCTGTGGTGTGGTCTCACTCTCTTTAATGTAAACATCATGGATGGCATTGGATTGTGGTAATTTCTGGCTGTTTTTCTGTTTTTTGGGGGTGTACTGTTGATGTGGACTGGCCATGTGGGTGGTGGTGGTGGCCATCTTGAGTGCTGGCTGGTACAAGCAACATGTGCTTGGGGTGCAAGGGGCCATTTTGAAGAGAGGCAGTGTCTGAGGCCTGCACTTATTTTGCCTACTTTTCATCCATTATGCCCAGGGGTAGTGAGTGTTGCATGGGCCTAGTGTTTCTGAGGGGTGTCTTCTTGAATTTAAACACCATTGAGGCCATGGATGGGCTGGGATTGTGCTGATTTTATTGTTTTTTGTCGTTTTTTTGGGGCTGCTGGTGGGGCCCTTTGCCCAGGGGTGGTGAGTGTTGCATGGGCCTAGTCTTTCTGTGGGGTGTCCTCTTGAATTTAAACACCATTGAGGCCATGGATGGGCTGGGATTATGCTGTTTTTTGTTGTTTTTGTCTTTTTTTGGGGGCTGCTGGTGTGGCCTTTTGCCTAGGGGTAGTGGTGCATGGACTGAGTGTGCCTGTAGTGTGGTCTCACTCTCTTTAATGTAAACATCCTGGATGGCATTGGATTGTGGTGATTTTTGGATGTTTTTCTGTTTTTTTGGGGTGTACTGTTGATGTGGACTGGCTTGGGGTGTAAGGGGCCATTTTGAAGAGAGGCAGTGTCTGAGGCCTGCACTTATTTTGCCTACTTTTCATCCATTATGCCCAGGGGTAGTGAGTGTTGCATGGGCCTAGTCTTTCTGTGGGGTGTCTTCTTGAATTTAAACACCATTGAGGCCATGGATGGGCTGGGATTGTGCTGAATTTTGTCGTTTTTGTCATTTTTTTGGGGCTGCTGGTGGGGCCCTTTGACCAGGGGTGGTGAGTGTTGCATGGGCCTAGTCTTTCTGTGGGGTGTCCTCTTGAAGTTAAACACCATTGAGGCCATGGATGGGCTGGGATTGTGCTGTTTTTTGTGTTTTTTGTCGTTTTTTTGGGGCTGCTGGTGTGGCCTTTTGCCAAGGGGTACTAGTGATGCATGGACTGAGTGTGCCTGTGGGGTCTCACTCTCTTTAATGCAAACATCCTGGATGGCATTGGATTGTGGTGATTTTTTGCTGTTTTTCTGTTTTTTCGGGGTGTACTGTTGATGTGGACTGGCTTGGGGTGTAAGGGGCCATTTTGAAGAGAGGCAGTGTCTGAGGCCTGCACTTATTTTGCCTACTTTTCATCCATTATGCCCAGGGGTAGTGAGTGTTGCATGGGCCTAGTCTTTCTTTGGGGTGTCTTCTTGAATTTAAACACCATTGAGGCCATGGATGGGCTGGGATTGTGCTGAATTTTGTCGTTTTTGTCGTTTTTTGGGGCTGCTGGTGGGGCCCTTTGACCAGGGGTGGTGAGTGTTGCATGGGCCTAGTCTTTCTGTGGGGTGTCCTCTTGAAGTTAAACACCATTGAGGCCATGGATGGGCTGGGATTGTGCTGTTTTTGTGTTTTTTGTCGTTTTTTTGGGGCTGCTGGTGTGGCCTTTTGCCAAGGGGTAGTGATGCATGGACTGAGTGTGCCTGTGGGGTCTCACTCTCTTTAATGTAAACATCCTGGATGGCATTGGATTGTGGTGATTTTTGGCTGTTTTTCTGTTTTTTTGGGGTGTACTGTTGATGTGGACTGGCTTGGGGTGTAAGGGGCCATTTTGAAGAGAGGCAGTGTCTGAGGCCTGCACTTATTTTGCCTACTTTTCATCCATTATGCCCAGGGGTAGTGAGTGTTGAATACTTGCATGGCCCTAGTCTTTCTGTGGGGTGTCTTCAATGTAAACATCATGGATGGCATGGGATTGTGCTGATTTTTCTGTGTTTTGTCGATTTTTTGGGGTGTATAACTGAACTGATGTTCCTCTGTCTTCCATTGCTTTTAGGTGCACAAGACTCAAGAGAACCACCAGTGCCAGGAAGAAGTCCTGCAGCGGTGTGTGTGTGCAGCATAACGTCACGCGACGTCACGTCTGGACACAGACAACTCTGCAACTCGTGCAACTGCTGCTGCTGTTCTGACCTGCTCTGAAGAAGATGGCCCCAAAAAAAGTTACCCGTAGCTCCTCTAGCAAGAAAGGTGCCAGTAAGGAGCAGAAGAAGCAAGTTACCAAGGAGACTGGTGTGCCGGCCGCCCCTTTTTTTGGGAGTAAAAAAAAAAGTATGCCTGCAGCAGCAGCGGGATCTGCTGGGGACCAAGCTGGGAGCTGCACCCCCGCTCCATTGGGCTCAGTGCCACCACCACCACCACGCCAACTTAAGTCCAAGCCCTTGAGTGCTGCAGAGGCAGCCAGTATAGTTGTTCAATCACCATCGACCAGTGATGTTGGCTCATCGCAAGAAAGCAGCAGCAATGTCCCTCAATCAACACAGGTTGTTGTAGCTCATCTGACGAGTGTTGAACAACCACAGCCGCAACAACTATCACATGTGCAAGTACAAGCCCAAGTACATGTGGAAGGAGAGGCAGCGCAAGGAGATGCGCAAGCAGAGGTGCATGGAGGGTCACAAGTGCCCACAATAGTTGTTCCTCCCGAAGTAGGGGCACATCAGGAAATCGACAATCAAGGCGAGGTATCATTTGAGGAAGACACTCCTCCTGATGATCATTCATTGTCTTCCACACCCCTAGCAAGGAAGAGATCAAGGGTGGTGTCTACATCTTCTTCAAGCACACCTCCTTCTGATGATACGGATCAAAACTGGGAACCAGCACCACTGCCGTCTGAGAGTGAGGCACACCATGATCTGACAAAGGTAGTTAAGCGTAAAAGGAAGCTCGTCCAAAGTCTCAGAGTTATGGAGTGTGATGATGAGGCTCAGCAAGAAGTGGCGGATACTGCTGCTGATGAAGACTCTGACAACGACGACCCAGTCATCATAAAGGTAACTGCAGCCCCAGCGGGCATGCAGCAAACAGACATTTTGACCCTAGCCCGAAAAGCTGCTGAGCGTGATGATGATGATGTTGTCGACGAGGAGGCAGTGGAAACACCACCACAATCATTGGAGTTAAGTAGTACACCAACTCGTACCGCTTCCATATTTCTTTCTGGCAAGAAGGGACCTCCATCCACCTCGACCTTAATTAGTGGCGGTGAAAGTGCACAACGTACAAAAGTTGGGCAATCCAGATCCTCCACTTCATCTGGCATTAGCAGCATGACCACCACCACCAGTATCGCCACCTCCTCCAGGCCCCACAGACACTTCAAGTCACCAGTTTGGGACTTCTTTACTGTTTGCCCAAAAAGGTAAAAGTTCGCCATTTGTACCCTTTGTAAGGTTGCAGTTAGTCGTGGTAAGTCAGGTACCAACTATGGTACCGGAGGCCAGAGAGGTCATCTTAAGAGACAGCACACTGTCCAATGGTTTGCGCACCTAAAGGCGATCAAGGAAGCCCAAATTGGAAGTCAAGAAAACGTTGATATTTCATCTGATGATGACGAGGAGGAAGAAGACGTGTCAAACACTTCACTTACACCCAGTACCCCTGTCAGCAGCACACCCCATGAGAGGCACACTAAGAGTGTTGGAGCGAGTGAGACACCAACGCGCAAAAGTTCACCAGCGAGCATAATTGCGTCAACGAAGTCATTATCATCCCGTAAATGCTTGGTCCAGGGCAACATTAGAACCATGTTTTCTTCAGACGCGCCATATGAACGCAACCACCCACTGACACGTCTGTATAACACTAAGCTGGCTAAAATGCTAGCTGTGGACCTTCTCCCTTTTGCTTTTGTAGAAGCGGTAGGTTTTCTAGAATTAGTGGCAACGCTCTGCCCTAAATGGAAGGTTCCTAGCCGGTTTTATTTTGCCAGAGTTGCGGTTCCAGCACTACATGAAGATGTGCTGGAGGCGATTGGGGCAGCTTTGCAGAAGAGTGCTGTTCACACTATACATCTGACAACAGACATGTGGACCAGTGGCGCAGGCACTGATTACATGTGCATCACTGCACACTGGGTCTCTTTTTCAGGTGTTAAAGCAAAGCTAAACGCAGGTGTTGACCCGGACCAAGTTTTTAAAGCTGCTCGGAAACATGTAACACTAGCCATGATTAGCTTGGAGAAAAGTCACACAGCACAAAACATTTTGGACGAGTTTAACAAAAAGGTCTTTCACTGGCTGTCCCCCAAAAAACGCCGGATTGGTTATGTTTCCACGGATAATGGCGCCAATGTAGTTAAGGCCATGGCGCTGGGTGACTATTTCAGAGTGCCGTGTTTGGCGCACTGTATCAACCTGGTAGTTCAAAAATTCTTGAGTGATAGAGACAGTACAGCGTTCGAGGTAATAGCCACCTGCCGCAAAATGTGCAACCATTTCAGCCATTCTTTTAAGGCCCGGAAGCATCTGAGGAGGCTGCTACTTGAACGTCGAATGCCAGTGAAAGCACTCATCCAGGAGGTGGCAACACGTTGGAACTCAACCTTCTACATGCTTGAGCGTCTGTATGAGCAGTATACGGTACTCGATCACTATTTCTTAACAGAGGGTACAGCTCAGATGGACCTGCGGATGGGTGCGGCGCAATGGGACATAGTTAAAAGCCTGACAGACATGCTTCGTCCTTTTGAGTTCTTCACGCGTGCAGTCAGCCAGGAGGACTGTAATTTGGGAAAAGCTATCCCATTGTTGTGCATGCTGGAGCACCAACTGAAGGCGGTGTCTTCTGAGTTTGAAAAAGATGCCAAAAAAAAAGACCCTTTTATTTTGTCGGAGAAATTATTAGAGCGCCTACGTGGTGATGAACGTCTTAAAAAGATCAACTCAGAACAGCATTACATTTGTGCTACTATTCTGGATCCACGCTACAAAAAGGCGCTGGCAGGCCAAGCATTCTTTCCTTTTGCTGATGAAGATGTTAAAAAGTACAAACGTTGGCTAGCCTGGTCAGCCAAGAGGTTTGAAAAAGAACGGCAGGATATTGAAGGAGAAGAAGGCAGTACATCAGCATCAGCATCAGCAGGCCATCCCCAGTCAAAAAAATCCACTTCTGCACCTGTGGCTGTGACACAAGTGACCTCTCAGCCGTTAAAGACACCGGCAACCGGATCATCTGCACCAGACACAACAGTAACAGTGGCTGCTGTAGAGGATTGGCTAACTTTGCTTGGGTATGGTTCTCGAAAAAATGTCACAGGCACAGCAAAAAGTAAGCAAAGTGGAGGAACCGCTGAGGACCTTGAGTCGATGGTGCAGGACTATCTGAATGACTCAACAGAGGTCTTTCTTAATGATGAGCCATTGCAGTATTGGCATGGGAAAAAACAATTGTGGCCACAGCTCTCCAACCTGGCTATAAACTATTTGTCTTGCCCACTCGCAAGTGTGTCTTCTGAACGGGTTTTCAGTGCTGCTGGTGGCATTGTAACTCCCAAATGGAGCCGCCTCTCGCCCAAAAATGTGGAGCGGCTGACAATGATCAAGATGAATCAGCACCTCATACCACCAGATTACAAAGTACGAGAAAGCACGCCGCATGAAGACCAGGAGGACGGCAACGTAGATGAGGGGATTTGTTCTTTGTTCGGTCACACTGACCTCATCCTGCCTGAATTTGCAGAGTATGATGACGAAATCTTCTTCTTATTCCCTGACACCGAGCCCTGAAAATGAGACAATGAATCAATAACTTTCTTTTTCGTCCTTATTCACTTTTATTCCTGTGTGTCTGTCTTTCTTTGTTTTGCACAGTTAATTTAATTCAAACTTTAATCACCTAATCCCAAAAACAAGCCCATCAGCAGAACTGTCTTCACTTGTTTGCTTATTGATTTGAAGGTGCCGCAGTCTACATTCCTCTGGCTCACAAGTTCTGAAGAACATGCTCCTCTATCCTCCTCCTCCAGACTCCTATTTCCCTCAAAGCAGAGGGCTGGATTACGCCCAATGAAGAAAGACTCAGCACTTTTGTAGGTATTCTACTTCTTTGCGGGTGAGTTGACGGCTCTGGGCCCATTGCTGTGAAGCTCTAATAACGGATAAAAGTGTTTTGGACCAAATATGACGCGGAAATTTCTTGCCGTTTTTGCTGACTTGCTTGCCTTTGAGGTGCTCTTTGGCGGGGTTCCGGGTGTTTGTGGGTGAGTTTTGGGGTCTGGGAGCACTGCTGCGACAGTCTAATCTTGATTGCATTTGCTTTTCAGGAAATCCGTGGTGGAAAACAGGAGTTATGATGATGACCTAGCTGCACAGCGCGTTTGGACCGAAGGCCGAGAGATATTGTAAGTATGAGATTTTGCTTTTTGGCTGTTTGGGGGTGTTGTCGTGTGCTTTTTGGCGGGTGGGTTGGCGGGTCTCTTGGGGCATTCCTGTGAAGGTCTAATAACGGATAGAAGTGTCTAGGACAAAATAGACACTTCTATCCGTTATTTCTTCTGACATCTTGCTCAATGTAGCGTTTCCGGGGACCTGTTTGAGGGGCTTCCTGGTGTTTGTTGGTGGGTTTTGGTGTCTCTGTCGGAGCACTGCTGTGACAGTCTAAACTTGATTGCATTTGCTTTTCAGGAAATCCGTGGTGGAAAACAGGAGTTATATGATGATGACCTAGCTGCACAGCGCGTTTGGACCGAAGGCCGAGAGATATTGTAAGTATGAGATTTTGCTTTTTGGCTGTTTGGGGGTGTTGTCGTGTGCTTTTTGGCGGGTGGGTTGGCGGGTCTCTTGGGGCATTCCTGTGAAGGTCTAATAACGGATAGAAGTGTCTAGGACAAAATCCATGCAGATTTTTTTTTTTGCTATTTCTTCTGACATCTTGCTCAATGTAGCGTTTCCGGGGACCTGTTTGAGGGGCTTCCTGGTGTTTGTTGGTGGGTTTTGGTGTCTCTGTCGGAGCACTGCTGCGACAGTCTAAACTTGATTGCATTTGCTTTTCAGGAAATCCGTGGTGGGAAACAGGAGTTATGATGATGACCTAGCTGCACAGCGCGTTTGGACCGAAGGCCGAGAGATATTGTAAGTATGAGATTTTGCTTTTTGGCTGTTTGGGGGTGTTGTCGTGTGCTTTTTGGCGGGTGGGTTTGCGGGTCTCTTGGGGCATTCCTGTGAAGGTCTAATAACGGATAGAAGTGTCTAGGACAAAATCCATGCAGATTTTTTTGTTGCTATTTCTTCTGACATCTTGCTCAATGTAGCGTTTCCGGGGACCTGTTTGAGGGGCTTCCTGGTGTTTGTTGGTGGGTTTTGGTGTCTCTGTCGGAGCACTGCTGCGACAGTCTAAACTTGATTGCATTTGCTTTTCAGGAAATCCGTGGTGGAAAACAGGAGTTGTGATGATGACCTAGCTGCACAGCGCGTTTGGACCGAAGGCCGAGAGATATTGTAAGTATGAGATTTTGCTTTTTGGCTGTTTGGGGGTGTTGTCGTGTGTTTTTTGGCGGGTGGGTTGGCGGGTCTCTTGGGGCATTCCTGTGAAGGTCTAATAACGGATAGAAGTGTCTAGGACAAAATCCATGCAGATTTTTTTTTTGCTATTTCTTCTGACATCTTGCTCAATGTAGCGTTTCCGGGGACCTGTTTGAGGGGCTTCCTGGTGTTTGTTGGTGGGTTTTGGTGTCTCTGTCGGAGCACTGCTGCGACAGTCTAAACTTGATTTCATTTGCTTTTCAGGAAATCCGTGGTGGAAAACAGGAGTTATGATGATGACCTAGCTGCACAGCGCGTTTGGACCGAAGGCCGAGAGATATTGTAAGTATGAGATTTTGCTTTTTGGCTGTTTGGGGGTGTTGTCGTGTGCTTTTTGGCGGGTGGGTTGGCGGGTCTCTTGGGGCATTCCTGTGAAGGTCTAATAACGGATAGAAGTGTCTAGGACAAAATCCATGCAGATTTTTTTTTGCTATTTCTTCTGACATCTTGCTCAATGTAGCGTTTCCGGGGACCTGTTTGAGGGGCTTCCTGGTGTTTGTTGGTGGGTTTTGGTGTCTCTGTCGGAGCACTGCTGCGACAGTCTAAACTTGATTGCATTTGCTTTTCAGGAAATCCGTGGTGGAAAACAGGAGTTATATGATGATGACCTAGCTGCACAGCGCGTTTGGACCGAAGGCCGAGAGATATTGTAAGTATGTGATTTTGCTTTTTGGCTGTTTGGGGGTGTTGTCGTGTGCTTTTTGGCGGGTGGGTTGGCGGGTCTCTTGGGGCATTCCTGTGAAGGTCTAATAACGGATAGAAGTGTCTAGGACAAAATCCATGCAGATTTTTTTTTTGCTATTTCTTCTGACATCTTGCTCAATGTAGCGTTTCCGGGGACCTGTTTGAGGGGCTTCCTGGTGTTTGTTGGTGGGTTTTGGTGTCTCTGTCGGAGCACTGCTGCGACAGTCTAAACTTGATTGCATTTGCTTTTCAGGAAATCCGTGGTGGAAAACAGGAGTTATGATGATGACCTAGCTGCACAGCGCGTTTGGACCGAAGGCCGAGAGATATTGTAAGTATGAGATTTAGCTTTTTGGCTGTTTGGGGGTGTTGTCGTGTGCTTTTTGGCGGGTGGGTTGGCGGGTCTCTTGGGGCATTCCTGTGAAGGTCTAATAACGGATAGAAGTGTCTAGGACAAAATCCATGCAGATTTTTTTTTTGCTATTTCTTCTGACATCTTGCTCAATGTAGCGTTTCCGGGGACCTGTTTGAGGGGCTTCCTGGTGTTTGTTGGTGGGTTTTGGTGTCTCTGTCGGAGCACTGCTGCGACAGTCTAAACTTGATTGCATTTGCTTTTCAGGAAATCCGTGGTGGAAAACAGGAGTTATGATGATGATGACCTAGCTGCACAGCGCGTTTGGACCGAAGGCCGAGAGATATTGTAAGTATGAGATTTTGCTTTTTGGCTGTTTGGGGGTGTTGTCGTGTGCTTTTTGGCGGGTGGGTTGGCGGGTCTCTTGGGGCATTCCTGTGAAGGTCTAATAACGGATAGAAGTGTTTAGGACAAAATCCATAAGGAAAAACCTTTTGGCACTTTTTGTAACTTAGGGTTCATTAGGGTTAGCTAACTATTATTTTGGCCATACTTATTTATCCTTAAAAAGGTGACTCAGACAGAGTACGCAATTTCAACAATATTGTACTGTCTTAGGGAAATCAAACTGTGACTTTTTGCACCACACAGCGTACATACCTTATATTTATTTATCAGTGGTATTGTAATAGCACTTCCTGTTTTACATTCAATAATTACAGGCCGGGTTTCAGTCAACATCCGCCAGGCAGGCAGTGGACAGGGTGTCTTCTGTCAGTGGTCACCAACATTGATGGACGAAGCATCAGCTGGAATGGAGGAGTGCCGCTAATAAGAGGAATTGTTTGCTGCATGCAACTTACTTACCAAATTCAACAGGACAACTCCAACAACATACAGAATACAGATACAGTATCCATTGTTTTCTTCCATGAGTGTGACTGCATGTGGTTAGCTTTAGTTTGTACTCAAAGATTTCTTTATCTTCAATTATTGTTTGTCCATGCTGTGCTTTTTTTTTCTTCTCTCAACAAAACCTACCCAAAAAGAAACCCCCATTCCCATCCATTTTCCAAACCCTAACCCTCTTCCCCCGGGCTGTGTGGTTTTGCTTGATGTCTGACTAAATGACATCAATAATTCCACACACTTGCTGGGGAGGATAAGGTCATAGCAACAGGCTGGTGAAGGAATACGAGGATATATTCTAGCCTTACTCAGCTTCAGTACTATTTCTTGTAGTAGTAGGAGCCAATGTCAAATAAATTCAACGCAAGTACTAGTTATACTTGCAATACTTTACCATTTGTTAGGCTACATTGTGGCACTGTTCTAGTGTACTGTCACCTGCTATATTCTCGATCGTGCCGTAATCGTTGTAATGCTACAGTAAGGACAAACCAGGTTTCGTTTTATTTTTTTCCATAGGCATGCAACTGCCACTGTGTCACACCACTAGTACCACCGCAATGAGGAAATTTCATCCGCCCAGGATTGCCAACCTTAATCCCCATTTCACGTGGAGCCAGCCCTGGGCCTAGCCCTAATTTCTAACACAAATTACAGGTAAGATAAGCGTTTGGTGGGAGGTAGTATAATGGAGTATTAGGACTAGACGAGAGATTGACGGTAGTACTACTAAAGTCCTAGGACTCTTCAGGAAAACAAACTTACTGTTACACCCCCACCCACCAGACTGAAAAGCAGTAAAAAACAGGTATGGTCAGATAAAGTTTAAAAAAGTATATTTATGTAGCCCTAACAAAATAATCTCCCTCAAGACCCTCCCTAACCCCAACGATTGTCTTTGAAAAGTCCCAAAAAGCACCCAACTCACAAATCCCACCCCCCAAAAGTCTCTAAAAAAAGGGCAAGGGACACTCCACTACTGGAGGGTGCTGGTGAATTTTGCAGCCAGGGCATCATACTCCTTGCGGAGGGTGGCATGCTCGAAGCGGAGGCCCTCCACCAAGTTCTTGTACCTATGGACCTCCTGCTCCAGGTAGGACATTCTCACTCCTAGGCGGCGCTGGCGTGCCTTGCAGCTCCTGTGGGGGGCAGCTGGTCTTTTTGCTGCTTGGCGGTGGCGGTTGGCTTTGTTAGCCCGGCTCCGTACCGCTGGAGCACTGCGCTGGCTGGCAGCCCGTGGGTTCACGGAGGAGGATGCAGCTGTCCCAGTCGAGGATGTTGTGGTTGCACCGGTCGACTGCGTGTCCTCCGACTCCTCCAGGGCCACCAGCCGCCGATATTCCGCGACAGTGGCATCCAGCCTCCGTTGCCGGGCCATTCGAGCCTGCTCCCTCCGTGATGTCGATTTGGAAGGAGCAACTATATGAAGAAAGAAAGACATAGTCTGTAACCATTGCTCCTTAACATTAATAACACAAAGTGATTGAGCCGAAAGTTGTGTCACAGTACAAGTAGCAAATTGAAAGCACAGTACATAACTATTGAGGACAGTATCTATCTAACCTCCCACTTCTGCATCCTTGCTCTAACATTAGTGGTAGTTTAATGAACAAATTCTACGACCACTATGGACTTCCATTACAGTCGACTATGACAGTACACCAGTTTTATTCTTCTTCTTCTCTCTTGTTTCGGAAAATTGGTACGTTATCTTATGCAAGCCGGCAGAATGCCAGCGCAGTGAACTTGCACCCGAGAAAAACAGACGCACACCATGATGAGTGAGACAGACTTGCGTTACTGTACCGGTCCAGTACATGCAGGTGGTGAAGCTATTACTTTTCTATTACGGGTGGCACTGAGAATACTCTGTTACAAGGGCTACTGCTTAATTAATTTACCTTTCACCCTACAGTGCAAATAAGTACTAGAAAAGGAAAATGAAGAAGCTAAATAATTAGATTATCTATCACTTCACATGGGATGTATTTGATGACATATGGGATGACTTTAGGTGCTTTGCTTATTATTGAGTGAACAGTGATACACCCACACATGAATGACGTACTACTACTAAACTAAAGTTATTAAGAGAGGTACGGAGTGTCCACCGTAATAACCGGATATATGCTGTGCTTGCAGTTGCAATACAAACTATTGCTACTATTCATGGTAGTATTGGACAAATTTACAATTTCTTTTCCTTGCCTTCCCTACACTGGAACGGACGTGCGGGTGCGGTGTTACATGCTCTTCAAGGTAACACTTAGTTCATCCAGTGACCATCTACTCTCTCTAGATACACATGTGCTATCTAAGAGTCAGATAATACCATGCTCCAGGCATCCATCCATTCAAAGTATATGCACACATACAGTTTATGTTTCACCCACCCAGGCTGTTGTCCTTCCACCCATCCTTGCTTCATCATTGACCCAACCATGCACCATACCATATTCTTTCCTTCCCAGCCACCTCGGGGGCCAAGCAAACACATATAATTCTTCTTTGCCAGCCATCATAAAATTTCTCGTCCTTCCACACTTACTTACACCCTTCTTTCGCTTTTCGAATATATAGCTTACCTGTGCCCGCCACCACCGTGTCAACCCTCACAGGCACATTGGTGTTGTCCAGCACTCGCACCGCCTCCTCCCCAGAAGAGTTGTCCTCCTCATCCACCACCTCCGCGCTGGCCCCGCCACCAGATGTTCCACCTACAAAGTAAATTTTTAGAATGTTAGAATACACCACTCACTACTGTATAATATTTGGTCGAGGAGGAATAAAGAAAGTTAAAAAAAACGAAATACAATGTAATAATTTGTAACTGTATACTCTACAGTAAAAATGTCCCTTTTTTCAGGGAAGGCTGTTGTCTTGCTGCACTTTTTGTCACAACTGATGAATGCTTGCTTTTTATTTTTAACACACAACACTTTTTCTCCTAACAGAAGCTTGACTTCTAAGAACACGATCAGGGTCAAGCTCAAGTTCAAACCAGGTGAGAGCTCAGCTCGACCACAAGAAATGTGTCCAATTAATCGTTAGCACTAAGCACTTTTCCATTTTCAGTTAAACGTTTACTTTTATGACAAAGTTGATTTTAATAAATGTGTTTAGTTTTAATAAAGCTTTTAAACTTAAATAGACTCTGTGGTTTTTGGTCCTCCAGACTAGAGTGGATGAGCTAAAGGTTTTGGAATTTTTGCAAGCATGAGTGCCTCTGACACTTCTTGACTGTGACTCCGTACTCTTGCCCTGCGTAGGATAATCTAATGATCATTGGGGGATCAATTATCGGTGACTTAGGGAGCTAAATGACTCTGCCACACTATCTAGTCAGTAAGGAGATTGGGGGTTCTTCAAAGTCTGATATCACTGAGGTAGGTGGAAAGAAAGTCTACCTGCGCCTATTATAATTGATAAACTATGCACTATTTAGTGTTCATAGTTCGGTTTGTGCAGATTTGTCCCTGCAACAGTGGTAGAATGGATTGTCCTTCTATCCAAAACAAAAGTAAAGTAGTATCTTATTCTTTCTTGGTGGTCATTCACCTTTTTATTGTTGGCAATTGTCAAAGCATAAACATTTAGAAGACTTGAAAAGACATTATGGACAATCCCAGAGGACTGCACTCAGTGCATAGAGCTATTGCTGACTAGAATGGGAGTCCAATGGAATTGCCAAATGTGCAATCTTAGTTAGCTACACAGACAGACTAATAAGAATAATCTAGTAATACCACAGGGAGTCATAGTCGAGGCAGGATAAGAATTTAGATCCAGTCTACAAGAAGATCAAAGACGATTTAGAAAAAATCGAATGAGGAACGCTAGGAAAAAATAGGTACTCTATATTAAAATTAAAACTTACTGGGGCCAGCAAAGGAGCCCTCGCCTGCCCGATCCTGGCCTGCATCCTGAACAGCACCCTCCTCCTCCTCCTGTGTCCTCTTGCCCCTGGGGGGAGCTGATGTACAACATGAAAGAAAGACCCGAAAACATGGATGATTGTTGTCAACCAAATCAAACATTTCAAAAGAACAATAACAAAATATTTTGGCGAAATAGCAAATAGACAACTATTCCACGGGATATATTGACCTATCTCATGTGGTCTACTACGTTATTAGTATTGCTTGATTTGCGAACCGTTGACTTGGAAAGTTCCTATGTAACTCACTAAACAAACTACTAAAAAGGTTTGCCTAGGCCTGGCAGGCAGCAGTCCGCAGCACGCGAAGTGACAGACAAAGTCCATCGTGATTGCAGATCAGTGAATACTCAAACTATCAATCCACCGACCACCACCACTATTTCTTCTTATAGCCATGTGTCTAAAGGAAGGACTGGACTTGAGTCTGTAGGGGCTGATTTAGAAGCCCCTTGCGGCTCTTTTACTCCATTGTTGCGTGACTTTTGTGACGCAGCGGCAGAACAAAAGAGGCGCCATGGTGCGGCGTATATTAACAACGTGACGCATATGGGAGATGCATCACGTTGTAAAGCCCTGCGCCATCAGGGGGCGTTCCGGCGCAAGGGAGGGCATTCCTGCGCAGGAACGAATCCTAAAAGTGGGTGAGGGAAATCTACAAGATGTCAATCAGTCACTTTTAGGACAATGATGCGTGACTCAAACCCTGCGCCTGCTTGAAGCCGACGTACGGCTTGATGCAGCATTGGGGAGATAGGGCACCCCAGAGCATTGCTGGAGCTGCGCCATCGTTGGCACGCAACTCCAGCAATGCGCCGCCTTTACGGCACAGATGCGTAAGGCTTCTGTGACGTTTTGGGCCAATGGGTGGTGATGGCATGGCGCACAATTACTGCTGCATCCCTGCTACTTTGCAGGGATGCGCCGGTAATTGAAAATATGACCCTTAGTGTCTAGCATTACGCAGTTCTTATCTTTACACTACACTCATACATAATTTCTCAGGCCAATGAAATGAACACAAAATACAAAACAAATCAGCATAGTAGCAAGCAAGGCTACTGAGAAGGAGAGCAGTGCACCTGAAATGCATAGAAGATTTTGAAATATATTTACCTACAATGTAATCGGCAGCATTATTGCTCTTGGTAAATGTAGGAGAGTAGGGTCTGCTATCCTATGGTCACCCCAAATTTTTGCTTTTTGCCTCACTGGTTTTCGACTACTGAGGCTGTGGGCCTGCTGATCAGACCCCCAGCCTGCTGTTCTCTCACTAAATTAATGATACATGTGCTATAGGCACATACCACAATTGGAAATGGACTCCTTGTCAGCCCCTGTATAATGCACTATAGGTGCCCAGGGCATAGGGGCCACCAAGGCCTACCAGGGGCTGCAGCATATCTTTTGCCACCCCTGGCTGGTTCTTAAATTGACACAACTGGCTGATCACTCAGCTGGGGTAAGGTGGTGTAATCACCCCTTACTTAGATATAGTATACCTATATCTAAACCTATATCTGGACACATATAAACCTGTGAGCCACTCCTATGGAAGGCCTCATCAATCCTGGAGGCAGAGTGCATGGTTTAATGTGAGATGGAGCTCTAGCATGAGCTGAGCCTGTCTGCAGCTGTCGGGAACAACTCCCTAAGCTGTTTCAGGATAATGCCATACCATATACTCTTAAGTGCCTTATAATCCTCGCGGTTATATAGCAACTCTGGTTTGGCTTTATCAAAACATGTCGTGTAAGGTGTCATACGATTTGGAATACTATCCCCTCGCCAGTTCTGGCGACGGGGATAGCATTCCACCCCTCTAGAGGGGTAAGACATGTTCCTTTACTTTAATGCGGTTAATTTCTAAAAGGGCCTTAGATCCACAAAATGGATGCCTCTGCCACAGACAAGAGTCTGGACCCCTGCAGCTGACCGAAACTCAGCCAAATGGGGCCTGGACAAAGGGTTTCCTGCCACAGGAGGGTGTCACCACCCTCCAGACAGGAGATAGTGGATTGTAGCAGGGAGGTCTGAAAGAAACCAGACACTGCCTGGGGCGCACAAGGCTGCCTCTTGCATAATCCGGCCAAACCGGTTCTGGGGCACTCCAGCCCTCGTGCCAGGGCGGCCTGGATCAAAGGAAAGGGGTGTATCCACCCCCTTCCTGGGTCCCACCCATAGGGGGGGACCTAGCAGGTAATCACGCCCCCCAGATTCGAATAAGAGTGGGAGCAGTGCCAATGCACTTCAGATTTCCTGGAAGAAACATAAGAAACGAAATTCTGGACCCTTCGACATCCTACTCAACGTGGAAGCCCGAAGAATCTCCCTTGTGGTCAAGGAGTGACCACCCTGCACCAGCAGGCACCATCCAGCCCTCAACGTCTACTTTGTTGCAGTTCCCGCCGGAACTCGAGCGACAGAGATCGACGAGATCAAGCTTGCCTGCCTTCCAACAGCCCGATCCACAGTCCCTGCAGAGCTGAGACCCGTGGAGGCGACCGGAAGCGTGGGGCACGCCATCTTGAATTGACCACGAGACGCTGACCGTGCAGCCCACGAGTGACCCTCGAAGCTGTGCACCAGGGTTTTGAGAAGCCCCAACCCGGAGCCACTCTTGCACCGAAGCTCACCCCTCTACACTCATCGAGTGCTGCGTGGGGCCCTTCTGCTACTTTTGGCTCAACGCGTTGGCCCGGTCACTTTCCAGCCGGCTAGTGGCCCCTGTGCCGACGAAAACTTGAAACCGACTTGTGAATCTGGTTGCTCCAGATCTGCACCAGCTCCCCTGAAAAGGAGCCTCCACTCTGACCTTCCTGGTTCGAGTGAGAAGCAATCTCCCGGTTCCGCGTGGATTGCTTTTGCCAAGTGTTGTTTGCTCCAATCTTGAAGCCGACAGCGCCGACGGCGAGAGCCTTTGTGGGACAGATCGTGACCTGCTCCTGGACGTCGTAGATGCCCCAGAGCCCACGTGACAGCGGAGAGAAGCACCTCGACAGCGACCTGATTGCGCCCGACATTGCCTGGTTCCGTCCTGGTTCCACCCTGGTCACTGCTGAGTGACCCAGACTCTGTCCCCTCTGCTTTCAGGTACTTTTCGACTCGAGTCCACCCTTGGACCTCACCGGACACTTCTCTTTCACCCCGCTGCAGCCCTTTCAGCTTCAAGCACCAAGAGCCTGCGTGACGAAACCCGACTCAACTTCGACCCTGTGCACCCGCTTCCTGTGGGTGAGGTAACTTTGCTCCGCCGGTGTTCCCACACTGGTACACATCTCTAGGGTCTGTGTCTTAAGTTTTGTTCCTCTAGGTTCAGCGGAAGTGTCCTTAAACTTTAACTTTGCAACTTTTACGCACCATTGGTTAACATTGGTGCATGCGTGCGCTTTCCGCACTGCTCCCGAATCCCGTGGGCCTCTCCCGACTTCAGCACTGCTTGTCCTGACTGCTCCCAGCGATTCCCTAGGCCCTAGGCCTAACCACTGTTCGATTGGTATCTCTTATACCACTTGTTTAGTATATGGTTTGAGTGGCCACCCGCCCTCATCCATAATTGTGCAACTTTGTATGTTTAAACTGTGCTTTTGATTTAACGCTTGTGCCCCTTTATTCATAAAGAATACTGGGGATTGTTTTTAGTAATAAACACATATATTTTTATAATATATACTTGTGTGGTGTCCTTTCATTTGATATTACAGGATTGTATGTGGTAAAACAGCTCGCTTAACACGACCTCTTAAGTTAAGCCTTTAGGCTGCTTAGTCCATGCTACCCCTAGGATAGCTTGTCTAACAAGGTTGACTTACAACCTGACACCATAAGGGATTGTTTGGTCTGATAATAGGTGGTTCCAGAATTGGAAACATCACCTATCAGGCCAACTTCTCACAGTAAAGAACAAAGATTTGCAAATAACAGAGCCGGATAAAACAGAGTAGTGATGAATAGCTACTACTACTCACCAAGCCCGGGGACCTCTACGCCGAGCGCGTCCAGCAAGTCCCGTTCCCGGTCCATGACATCCGTCCAGCGGTGGGTGGCCTGGTTATAGGTGCGCCGGACCCCAGAGAGCTTAAACATGGCCCGGCACACCTTCTCCCACCGCTTCCGGCGCTCCCGGATGCCATAGCCGGTTGCGATCTTGCCGCCTCCCAGGATGGTCTTGGGGAGGCGGCGCTGGACGTAGAAGATTAGTGCGGCCACCTCCTCCGCGCTAAAGATCTCCCGTGGCACCACTTGCTCCCCCCTCAAACGCCCGCACGGGAGCCGGGCATGGGGTGCGGGACCCTTCCCCTTCTCAGGGTGCTTCCCGGCTCCCTTTACCATGGTCTGGGCAGAAATAAAGTTTTTTTTTTTTTTTTTTTTTTTAGTTCAACACTGCTTTATTGTATAATACAAGGCAGAGTACACAGCTTCCCGTGCCTACAACCCGGAGGCTGGCAGCGTGGTATGATAAGTACTACACAGCCTCGTAGCCGGCATCCCTGAGGCCCGGCGGCATGGTACATTCAAGAGCGATGATTATGATATAGTAGGCATCGCATGGGCCTTGAAGGATGAGCAGCAGCTGAACAGTGTTATACGTTTTAACTTTCAGTGTCAGAACAGTGACAAATACAAAGGAAGAGAAAAAAAAAAAAGAAAAGAAAAGAACTCCCCAACTTGAAGGAAACTAAGAGGCATTCCGTTCTACCTTGAAAAGAGAAATAATGACAAATCTGTAAGGTAATTTAGGTGAGGGGGATAGTGTGGCACTTAGCAGTCGTAGGACCACGTCCCGAACAGTCCACTAGCAGGCCCGAAGGTAATAACATGTGCTGGGAAGGGCATGTTCCGTTGCAAGGAGGAATGTGGATGCAGGAATGTGTAAAGTATGGTGGAGAGGACAAACGGCCAAGTCAGGAAGGGGGGGGGAGGGAGGGGGAAGCACTCACCACCAGGTGGGGGGGGGGGAATCCCCAACGGTGAGCAGGAGGGGGGGTGCAACACGAGAAGCTGACCAGGGAAGCCCAACCACTGGCGTCGATGCACGTCCCACGCTGCATACCCTGATATACGGATGTTACAGCCAGAATGTAGGCCTCTTCGAGGGTCGTGCGGTGTAGTATCAGAGAGGGGTATCGCCCTCCTCAGGTGTATCTCCCTCCGCCAACCGCTGGAGCAGGTAGGAAACCAGAGGGCACCATATGTCTCTAGGTCTACAGGATGTAGGCACTAAATCCGCGAATGTGTTATATTGGTCTTGACAGTAGGTCAAGTCCGTAAGCCAATTCTTAAATTTGGGTGCCCTGCCACGGCCCCAGCGACAGGCTACTCGTCTCTTGGCCAGAAGTAGTGCAGTATCAATAAACTTCCGGCTAGTACTAGGGACTTGTTGGGTATATCCAAGGATTGTTACTAAGGGGTCCATAGGCACTGTAGTGCCCGTCATGCTTGTAAGGGCGTCCGTCACTTGCTGCCAATAAAGGGCCACTTGCGGGCATTCCCACGCCAGATGTAGAGTATCTGCTTGGCCGGCATTGCAGCGTGCACAGCGATCGTCCTCCGCCAAGCCAAATCTGAATTTGCGCATGGGAGTATAATATACCCGTTGTAGGAATTTATAATGTATAATTTTAAATCTGCTACTAGCAGATAAGCGGGAGGTGAGCGCACAACAGTACAACCACTGTTCGTCAGTGATGGCAGAGGCCAACTCGGCAGTCCATCGCGCCCGAGCACTGGAGTCAGGTATCGGCACAGCGCCCCTGAGTTGACGATAGAGGCCAGATATCAGATGTGCCCCATCTCGGGAGCCCAATAGGAAGTGGAGTGGGGGCAAAACCTCAGGCTCATCAGGGAAGTTGGGGAGTATGGCCCGCATCCCCGCACGTAGCCGTGCATAATAAAAAACTGCCAGAGGGGTACGATCGTGTGCCTGAAAAAAAAGGTCCGCAGTTTTAAACTGACCATTAGCAAACAAGTCTCCCCAGCAGTGTACTCGTAGGGCAGCACAGAGGGAGCGGAACCCGCACTCCTGCAATAAGGTGAGCTCCGAGTGATAGGTAAGTGGCAGCCTCGGTGAGTAAGGCATACGGCACAACAGGCTTTTGGCCATACGACGCCACGCGTCCATTGTGCATGAAACAGACGTGTTTGGCGTGGTTATGGACGCTTCCGGGCAGTGAAGCAGACCTGAGAGCGGGATGGGGTGCACTATCCAGTCCTCAACCGCGATATGTGGCATATAAGGTGTAGGTGCCATCCAGTGGTATGCAAAGTGCGCCTGAGCACTCTGGTAGTACTGCTCGAAGTCCGGCACGTCGAATCCTCCCTTGTCGTAGGGTAAGGTAAGCGTGGACCATTGAAGCCTCGAGTGTTTGCCTCCCCAAAACAGCCTGCGCAGCTCGGTCTTTAGTGTCTTAAAGAAGAAGGCGCCAGGATAATACTGAATATTAATAAACAGATAAAGGAATCGGGGTAGGATGACCATTTTAATTAAAGATGCCCTACCAGCCATGGAGAGCGGCAGGGTGAGCCATCGATCCACGGACGCAGTCAGATTGGTAATAGCCACACCATAGTTGGCCCGTAGCGTCTCCTCCTTATCCCGGGAGATACGTATCCCCAAATAGCGAAGGTCAGTGCGACACCACTCCAACGGATAGTCAAGGGGGAAATCGCCCACCGCTTCAGTCAACGGAAAGATTTGCGATTTGGACCAGTTGATGTGCACACCTGACACTCCACCAAACATAATGAACTCTCTGAGTAATGGATTAAGATGCATCTCGGGGTGTTTGACATATAAGGTGATGTCATCTGCGTACAGGGACACATCAATTTGCCGCTGCAAGCATTGGACCGCTCCATCTCGATGAAGTTGGCGTGGCGACAAGCCAGTGGCTCAACGGCTATGGCAAACAGTAAGGGCAAAAGTGGACACCCCTGACGTGTGCCTCTGGTAATGTCGATAGGTTGTGACAGACGGCCATTGACCAGCACTCTCGCCGTTGGTCGAGTATAGAGCAGGCGAATCCAGGATATGAACAGGGGCGGGAACCCCATGCCTGCCAAAACAGAGAATAGATAGGGCCATTCAACTGAGTCGAAGGCTTTGGTCGCATCCAGAAATACTGCTGCGACAGGCGTTTCAGGATGCACGGTGCGCAAGAGGGAGAACAGAGTGCGGAGGTTGTGCGACGTAGAGCGGCCCGCCACGAATCCGGATTGATCAGGCAGCACTATACTAGTCATTAACAGCAATAGCCGTGTAGCCAGGACTTTAGCGAGTATCTTTACATCGCAATTTAAGAGGGAGAGTGGGCGATATGAATTGCAGGACCTGGGATCCTTGTCGGGTTTCAGCAGGGAGGTGATGACAACTTCACGCATAGAGCAAGGCAGGTAGCCTTCATCTAGGGATTCCGAGTAGACTTCACGCAAGACCGGAGCCATGATATCAATATATGCTTTATAAAATTCGGCAGGTATGCCATCAAGGCCCGGGGCCTTACCATTCTGTAGAGACATAATAGCGTCGCGGATCTCATCTAGTTCAAAAGGTGCATCTAAAAAAGCCCTGTCTCCATCGCTAAGCCAACACAATGCCACATCCTTCAGGTAGTCAGCATAGGATGTTGCAGATCCCGCAGTGGTGGTGTACAGTGAAAGATAGTGTGTCGTGAAAGAGTGAAGGATGTCATCCGAGTTTCTGATAGTCGCTCCTTGTGCGTTTGTAAGTTCGAATATGACATTGCGATCGCGTGGTGGCTGAGTGAGTGCAGCCAGTGCCCTCCCAGGTCTATCCCCCTCACAGTATTTTCGGGCCTGCCAGTGTCTGCTCCGGAACCTAGACTCCCGGGCAGCCTCCTCCTCAAATTTTGACAGTGTTTCTCAAAAGGTAGCATGCAGTGCAGGACTAGGCTCCAGCACCATGCGGCGTTCCAGAGCGCCCAGTTCCTTTTCCAGCGCACCGATAGTGCGGAGGATATCCCGTAAGACCCCACAGCTCTTGGATATGCAATAGCCCCTGATGGTCACTTTAAACACCTCCCAAATATGTTCAACAGAATCAACTGATCCTTTGTTCCTGGGGAAAAAGGCAGCTATTCCCTCCCCCAATTCAGTCCGAAACAGGGTGTCTAATAGGATATCCGGGCGAAGTCGCCAATGAGGTCGTGTGGTGTCCCACCCTGGAATGCGAATGTGAAGTGCAATGGGGCTATGATCAGAATACGTCCTTGGTAAATGAGCCACCCCCACCAGTTCTGCAGCCACCCCCCTGGTAATTAAGAAATAGTCCAAGCGTGCCCATGTTCCCGTGTGCGAGGTGAAGTGAGTGCCCTCTCTCCTCAACGGGTGCAGGTGTCTCCAAGCATCCAGAAGTTCCCCCTCTGTCATCACCCCCCCCAGCGCCTCGCGGGCCCGAGGCTTGTAGGTGCACTCTCCATCAGCTCTATCTAATCGGGGTACCATTGCCAGATTGAAATCGCCCCCCCAAATGATGTGTCTGGAGCCTACTGCCAATATCTTGCCCCATAAGGCGGTGAAAAATGTAGGTGTATCCACAGTAGGCGCATAAACCAAAACAAAGGTATAAGTGTCCCGGCCCAGTCTGCCCCACATCAGTGCATAACGCCCCTCACTATCAGCTAAGGCTCCATATCTGTGGAATGGAACATTCCTGGCCACAAGGATAGCCACCCCCCTGGCATAAGTGGAATAAGAGGAAAAGATGCGGTCCCCAGCCCATCTACTTGCAAATGTAACTCTATCTCGTGCCGGTAGGTGGGTTTCTTGCAGCATGACCACTTGAGCCCGGTGTCTGTCGAGGTAATCAATAACATTGCGACATTTCCGAGCATCATTCAGCCCTCGAATGTTCCATGATAAGCAGGTCAAATGCCCATTAGCAGTTTGCGCAGTTATAGGTCGGTCCACAGCAGAAACAATACTATCAGCCAATAAAATGAGCCCAGGCCCGTTATGTCCCACCGCCAAGGCCACGCATACCATCCCAGGATCTGCCTATACATTTCAAGGGAGTGTAGCCTCAACATGTAACAACCCAACCCCCCTCCCACCCCAGCATCCCAATCATGCTGGTAGCCATGAATCATCTCCCAGCATTCCCCCCCCTCCCTACCTCCCCCCTCCCTTCTAATACCAAAACATTCAAGAACACCCATAAGGGGAGCACCCTGTGGGGGTAAAACATAGCACAGCCACTCCTCGGCCCATAGCTCCAGTCTGTTCCGCCCTCGGTGGAGCCTAGGGCCAAGAAAGTGGGCCCTGGTGTACATTACCACAGGTGTGTCGTCGCCATGCAGGATCAATGTTCATGGTCAGTGCAGGTGCCACAGGTCGTGCGATGATCAATGTTCTAACATATCTGGAGAGACAGCCAGCGCAATCCTTGAAGGCAAGTGTCATTCGTCCGGTTCCAGCTGTAAGTCGTCGCGTTCCAAATTCGCTGCAGCATCATGCCCCTCTCGTCGTGTCCTCCTGAGCGATTTAAGGAAGTCTTCCGCTTTCTGCGGATTTGTAAAAAAACGTTGCTGACCCTGATGCGTGATCCGCAGCTTCGCCGGATATAAAAGTGCATAGTCCACTTGGGCTTCCCGAAGCTTCTTTTTCACGGGCAGGAATTTGCGGCGCTCCTCCTGCACCATCGGCGTGAAATCCGGGTATATGAAAAAGGTGATGCCGTTGTATTGCAAGTTCCGTTGGGTGCGAGCCGCTCTCAGCGCCGTATCGCGATCTCGATAATTCAGCAGCTTGGCGATAATAGGCCGAGGCGGTAGTCCGGGTTTGGGCACCGGTGCAAGGGACCGGTGTGCTCGCTCAACGATAAACTGGGGAGAAAAGGCGTCATCATCAATCGATCCCTTAAGCAGTCTCTCAATGTATAGCTCCATCCTACCCGTGTCTGTGGATTCTGGCACATTCGTGACGCGTATGTTGTTGCGGCGTCTGCGGGCCTCCAAGTCCTCATTTTTCGCCGCTATGACGCGTAGCAAATTATCCATCCGTGCCAGCTGCGTTCTATGGGTCGCGGTAGTATCTTCAGTTGCAGAGACTCGTTGTTCCGCAGCCACCAGCCTCTCCTCGTGGCGATCCACCTTGTGGACCAGGGCGTCCAGTCGGGCAGTAACCCCGTCGACTTTTTCGACCACCGTCGCAAACCCCTGCCTCATTTCCAGGAACAGGGCGGGGAGATCAAGTTCCGTTGTCGGGGGTGTGGTGACCGCAGGGGGTACTCCGCTGGGCCCAGGACCACCAGGCACCGATTTCGTGCTTTTCTTGGCGCCATCAAAACTCAGTTTCGCCTGACGTCCATCAGGGCGACCCATGGCCTCGGTAGGGAACAAGTTGCAAACCCCAATCGCTCAGTGGGCACTATGTGTGCATGCAGGCCCCAAGCCGGGCTGACTGGTAGCGTGGAGTCCCAGGTGAATCCGGCGACTCTCGGTGTGGCAGCCGTCGGCAAGTGTGACACAGCGTGAGTAGCAGGGGGGCACAAGCCCATGGGCTCCCCTCTCAGTCCCAGGCACACCAACAACGTGAGAAGGTCAGGCAATGTGTAAGTCGTCACATAGTTCCAATGGTGCGAGTCCCTGCAGTTGTGCACCTGTGAATTGAGCGACGGATGGGCAACGTACAGGCCGCAGCCGCCACCAGCAGGCAATATGCTTAAGTGGCATACATCTCACGACAGTGAGCGACGAAGTACAGCAGTAAGGACTGTGCAGGTAGGCCGCGTCTTGGGAGGGGAGCAGCAATCAGCCCTTCTATTTGACGCCGAGCCCGGGGTCTCCGCTGTGTTGGTCGGGTAAATGGCAGGCACCCCTGGTGAATTTTAGTATATATGGCACCCCTTACCCCAACCTGCCGTTGGTAATGGTGGCCGCCGCTCCGGGCAGTGCACGAGCGTTGCAGCGGCTCTCTTCCCTCTGTGCGCTGCAGGGAGACTCTCCCCCTGTCGGCCCCTCCGCAGCCCGTAGCAGCAAGTGTCAATGCAAAGCAGCGGTGCGGTAGCCTCACAGTCCCGGCCGCGTTCACTAACTCAGCCCGCCTCCTCGATGCTGGGTAGGTGTCCAGTGACTCGGCCTTGTCCCTCGTGGGCGACCCCGGACTCGCGCAGATCAGCTCTCCAGCGTGCTCCCTCCGCCGGCTCCAGAGCAAGTCCCAGCAAAAGTGCACTCCGCGATATCTCCTGTCCCTCAGCTCGCAGCGGCTCCAAATTCACAGCGAGTGTGCAGAAAGCAGCCCTCCACACCGCAACGCAGTCTGTTGGCGATTCTTCACCATGCAGTCCAGGATAATGAAAGGATTATATGCCAGGGCATGGGAGCTACTCGTTCAGGCAGCCATTCCACTTGCGTGCCCTCTAGCGCCCCCCTGGGCAGAAATAAAGTTAAATGATAAAGAAGAAATAGAATAGTGAAGAAGAAAAGAAAAGAGTTTAAAAAAGTAGTTTAAAATTAACTAAAAGTAGCAGAAAACACAAAAATATAGAGCTAGAAAAATAGAGGGATAGATAATAAGTAAAATAGATCAAATAAACTTCAAACAAGCAAAGGATGGCAGAGATTCAGAGAGGATACAGAAAGCATGCCCAGAACCATAGCAATGAATGAGAAACAAGATGGCCGCGCCCATTCACGACCGCGTGGGTAAGTTCGCGCGAGATTTTCCTCGCGATCACGTGCGAAATTGTACTAGCGAGCAGCACACTTTGCGAGATTACACATAGCGGCCGGAAACGGAATTACGTCACGCAAACAAGATGGCCGCACCCGTGTACGACCGCGTGGGTAATTTCGCAAACGTATCACTACAAGCGCCTTGCGAACATGCAAAAAATCACGCGAACATACACGCCGCAAACAAAAAATTAATGTATTCGCACGCATTCGCGGCTTCCGAAATCGATCTCACACGGATTCGCGCCCCGCGAATAGCGCGAAATTGCAGAAAAACGATTTTTGCTAAACTGAAAGCAATCACCAGGTGGAAAAGTTCAAACTTAACATTAGTAACCATTCACTCTAGTGCTTCCTGAGGGGCCCCTCCAGAGTTCAGTTGCCTATTTGCAACTATTGTATGACCCTGCTATGACCCAAACAGCAGGCTCATAGAATAGCTACAAGTAGACCATAAAGGTCCTGTGAAAAAAAATAGCAGCACTGCAACAGAAAGCAAATTACAGATAAGGAAGGAAGCAGGTGCCAGCCAGACTGAAAGTTTCAAAATTACTGACACATTAATCACCCCCAAATTAATTCATGGCAGTTGAAGAAGGGCAGGTGTGCTTGCTTTCACTGCAACAGAAAGCAAATTACAGATAAGGAAGGAAGCAGGTGCCAGCCAGACTGGAAGTTTCAAAATTACTGACACATTAATCAACACCAAATTAATTCATGGCAGTTGAAGCAGGGCAGGTGTGGTTGCTTTTTTTCACCCCCATAATATACAGTGATAAACAAACCTAATGGGTGGCAGTGAGGATGTACCAGAGGGTGGCATGGGTGTACCAGAGGGTGGCAGTGGTGAAACAGAGGGTGCTGTGAACCTGTGATGATAAACCAGACGTAGAAACAACATAGTCGCGGCCGTTGCGAGCCGAAAAGTAAGTTCGCAATTGCGAAATGGTCCACAAATCCTCGCGAACGCGCGCCAACACAAAAAACGTAAAAATCCATAAATCCGCGAGAGTTCGCGTATTTTTGCGGATGGCGAATCCGTAAATATGCAAATTCGCGTACGCGAGATCCGCTAGATCCGCCCATGCTTATAAAATTTACAAAACAAAATGCAATGTAACATCGATTGTGCAGATGTATCATCGCATGGGCATAAGATCAGGTTTTTGGACCAAGAATTTACTGCAGGGAACGTAAGTAGTCTGAAAAAGCTTCCCCCCTAAAGCGTGTCAGTAGCATACAAGAATAACTACTTTGTGTGGAAATCAAATATTGCTGAATGCCCTGTCCATTTAGAATCAGTTGGTTCTCTACGACAGAGATCTTACTTTTCTCTAACATCCAGCGTTTGTTCTCCAGAATAATTAGACAGATTTATTTTAGCTTCTTTCTTGATATTGTCACTAAACAAGTCGGGGATTCAAAATATTCGGAATGTCCGATATCTCTTAGGAAGTTTTTTACATATGTAAACCCATCAATTCTAAGAGCCCCCTGGAGTTTTAGACATTCCATAATTATATCTCGCTTAAGTCCAGTCTCGTCCGTGGTCCATACCTTGTGCCATAATAAAATGGGACTAACTTTAATGAAGTCCAAAATGAAGTCCACAATATAAGCTAGACCTACTTCTTTATGACACATGTATGTGGAGGTAGACCTAGGAGCTGCTAGTAGGTACCGGAGGAATGCGTTCTCACAAAGTTGGATTTCGTGAGTATCCGCTATCCCCCAGATTCCTGCACCATATGTTACGGTGGACACACATTTTGACTTATATATGTCCACCAAAACTGGCACAGGTCGCCCCTCTAATTTATTAGCAAAATTTCTCACCGCTCCAATGGCCAGTGAGAAAGCTAGTTTCCTTGTATGAGCTGCTGATGACCAGGTCCCCTTCTTGTATAAGTTGATGCCCAGGTAAGAAAATGTGCTGGTTGTGTTTATCTTTGTGTTTGATAAAAAGATCTTGCACACGGGGTTTCTCTTTGTATTACAACACATGCTAAAAGTCTTGCTAATATTAATTTTTAATCCTCTTGTGCTCATATAATTTGAAAAATTGGCAAGTGCTCTCTGTAGACCAACTTGAGTCCTGGCCATAATTACCGCATCGTCTGCGTATAATAAAATTGGGACTGAGAGGTCTCCAATTTGGGGGTAATCCTGTTTATCTTTGGTAAGATGGGATGCCACGCTATTTATATATAAATTAAATAAAAACGGTGTAAGTATGCATCCCTGTCTGACTCCTTTATTTATGGGGAATTTTGTGGTACACTCGCCGTTGTTCCCATACCGCACCCTCGCACCCGCCCCCCAATATAATTCTTTAATAAAATTCAGCAGGTTTAAGTCAATGCCTAGTTGCAGTAATGTGGACCATAAAAATTCATGATTCAGGCAATCAAAAGCCGAACTCAGGTCGACAAGTGTTAGATAAAGTTTGTCCCTTTTTGTCACCACATATTTAGCTATTATAATTGCTAAGTTTAGACCTTGTTCTGTGGTGCCTAATCCTGATCTAAAACCATATTGAAATTTTGATAAGATACCTGTTTCTTCCGCCCATAGCTGCAGTCTATTGAGTATTACCTTCCCTGCAACCTTCATTAAAGAATCCAACAATGAAATTGGCCGGTAACATTTTGGGTCATTACGGGCTCCTTTCTTGAAGATTGGGAACACAATGGCCTCTTGCCATGTAGGGAGAAACCCAGTTTTATTACAGCTATTTAGAACATTAGTTAAAAGGGGCGCCCAAAACTTAGCATTAGATTTATATATGTCTACAGGAACCCCATCCGGCCCAGGGGCTTTTTCTGCAGCGCTCTCTGCTATAGCAGTTTCGACTTCAGATAATGAAAAGGCGATGTCAATTGGGAATAGTCCATGAGCATTGATATCCTCTACTCCAAGTATTCCAGCATTCACATTCCCTGATAAATCATCTTTTTGATATAGCTCAGTGAATTAGTTAACCTAAGTGTCCTCATCTATTGCCACCTCTATTAAATCAGTTTTCCTATCTGCAAAAAAAGGGTCATTTACCGCCCTCCAGAATCCTATGTTATCTTTAGCCAAACAGGCTTGATGTAAGGCCTGCCACGCCTCCTGCTTTAATACCTTCTTTCGATTTTTTTATTTCACTATAATACATAGTTCTGGCATTTCTAATTGCGGCGACATTTCTGGGTTTGCTTTTAAGCACCAGCTTCAGATTTAGGTTCTCTCTCACCTATTTTAAAATCCTGTGTGTTCTTAACTCTGCCACCATCACCCTCGCTCGATTTAAGAAGCGTTTTAGTGTATTTTACTTGTGGTGCCTTTCCGCTTGATTAAAAAGCGTTTACCTGGCAGACACCTCAGCTGCATCTCTCCGCTGCCTGGGCCCACTCTCAGCTGAGCACTGACACTGAGAGTGTGGTCCCGGGGAGTCGAAGCCCCTGCAGCGGCCAATTTGGGTGTGAGTAAGCGCTCTGGTGTGCTCTAGCTGCCTATAAAAGGGGACGGCCGCTCTCCGCGTAGCGGACGCGATTGGTGGACCCGCCGGACTCACGCCGGACTCACGCCGGACTCACGCCGGAGTCATGCCAGAGTCCTGCCTGTCTGCGCCCGTCCGCGCCAGTACGGGCCCAGGGACCATCAACCCTGTCCTCCCCACGGCTGTCCTAGTCACGTACCCGCGCTGCTCCCTTCTGCAATTAAAACACGCCACCACCTCGCCTAACTCCTTGTGTAAACACTCGCTAGACCCCTCACACAATCAACATTATTGCCGACACTGCCCCTACCTACTGATTAAGCCGGCAGAGATCAGGCAGACACAGGTGCACAAGCTCAATATGGCACTATTGAATTGCCGCTCCCTGCCTAAACATGCCTCGGAGATTTCACTCTTACTTCAGGATGCGACACTGGACGCACTGTTTCTTACAGAAACATGGTTAGGACCCAGCTCAGGCCCAGACATTGTCCAGGCCCTGCCTCCGGGAAACTCAATCCAGCACCTCGATCGAACAGGGAACATAGGAGGAGGGATCGCTATCCTTCATAAAGATCATTTAGTCTGTCGCTTGTTAGGCAGTCCATTACTTGACTGTGAAAACGTCCATTTTTTGATCACGCTTTCACCATCAGTCTCCTTCACGGGGCTTCTAGTATACCGTCCTCCAGGATCCTTAGGACAATTCCTCAAAACACTACTAGAATCGGTGGTGAACCTTGCCCGTGCGGCTTCCAATTTTACCATACAGGGAGATCCGAACCTCAATTTCGATAACCCACTAGATACCTTAGCTGTGGACCTGGCCCAAGACCTAGAGACATGCGAAATGGTTCAAAGAGTCCAAAATCCCACACATTTAAAGGGACACCTGCTTGACCCCATATTCTTTAACATCTCGAATTTAATTACCTTGGACCCGATCCCTATCCCATGGTCAGACCATTTCATCATATCTTTCACCTGGACTGTCTCTCCCCCAGCCCCGGTCAAACCCTCTAGCACTAAACAGACAAGACACTGGTCCAAACTCAATATAAACGAATGGTCGGAAGCCCTAAGAAATACTTTACCGCCCGCCAACCCAGACATCAATGTAGCGAACCCAGAGTTTAACCAGTGGATAGAGAACTCATTGGACGCCATCCTACCTAGGAAATCTATAACCCAAAAAAGGGGATCCATCAATGGTTTAGCCCAGAGCTCCGAAAACTTAAACAGAGTTGTAAAAAGGAGGAGAGACAATGGAGAAAAGACTTTGATCCAGAGATAAAAACTAAATACAGGGCATCCATCAAATCCTACAAAGCTGCGCTAAATGCAACTAAAACAGCTTTCTACGCAGAGAAAATCATTGCATCCCCCAATTCATCGAAAGAGATTTTCAGAATTGTTAAAACTCTGTTGAAACCCCCTGACCCCCCATTTGCCCCAAACGCATCAGGGCCCCGCTGTGAAGAACTTGCACTCTTCTTCCATAAAAAAATTCAAAAAATTCTTCTAGGTCTTCCACCCATCACCTTCCCCAAACCTCTCCCGCTATCTAAACCTTCCTCTCAAGGGACCTCCCCCGAACTCATCTCTTTTATCCCTCTCACCGAGGAATTGCTACCCCCCCTCCTCAACTCAATTAAAAGTGGCTCCCCCCTTGACCCTGTTCCTATCAACATCTTGAAATTAGCCTTGCCTATCTTGGCATCCCCTGTCATCAATCTGATTAACACCTCGCTTGAAGCAGGCACAGTCCCACGGGACTGGAAAATGGTCATGGTCAAACCTCTTTTAAAAAAACCTACCCTTGACCCTGGAGACTTTTACCGCCCCATCTCCCTCCTCCCGGGCATCAGTAAACTGGCAGAAAAATTCATAAACCATCAACTGTCCTCATTCCTGGAAAACTTTAATTTACTTCATCCCTCTCAAACAGGCTTCCGCCCGGGTCAAGGGACGGAGACGGCACTTCTTAAGGTGGTGGAAGAGTCTAGGAGGATCCTGGACACAGGTGGCAATGTGGCCATCATCCTCCTAGACCTCAGTGCCGCCTTTGATACGGTAAGTCACTGTATCCTTCTATCCCGCCTAAACAAAGTCGGAGTCTCGGGAAAGGCCCTTTCTTGGCTCGAATCCTTTCTTTGCGAGAGGTATTTTAAAGTATTTGAAGGCGATTGCCACTCTTCGCCGTTACCCCTGCAGTGTGGGGTCCCTCAGGGCTCCTCCATTAGCCCCACACTTTTTAATGTGTACATGTCCCCCTTAGCCGAGATAGTGGCCCCCTACGGAATTGAATTAATCAGCTACGCTGATGACACTCAGTTCGTGGTCTCTCTGAATCAGGCTGATCTGTCCAACTCGAGCCTGAGCAATTGTCTCGATGAGGTATCAAAGTGGATGGGCCAGTCTCAGCTCAAACTGAACAACCAGAAGACTGAACTGATGTTATTGGGCAGGAAGGCATCATTCAACTCCCCCACGCTATGGCCTTCCTCTATGGGTGCGGGTCCGACCCCAAAAAGCGTGATCAAGAGCTTAGGATTTTGGTTAGATGATGACCTTTCATTCAAAACACAAGCCAGAAAAACTGCGGCCACCTGCTTTGGCTTCCTAAAATCCCTACGTAAAATCCTCCCTCAACTTCCTGATAGAGCCAAAAAAATCCTGGTCCAAGCTATGATTTTATCGAAGCTTGACTACGGTAATGCTCTCTACCTGGGAGCCCCGGTTTCTGTGATCCAGAAATTACAGGTGGTCCAGAATTCAGCAGCTAGACTGCTAACGAGCACGAACCATCGCTCCTCAGCCAAGCCAGCGCTAAGATCACTCCACTGCCTACCAATAAAAGAACGGGTACACTTCAAAGCCCTCTGTACGGCCCACAAAATCCTGCAAGGCAAAGGCCCCCCTATCCTTAACAAGCTGCTCAAACCATACAAAACGACCAGAAACCTCCGCTCCAACGATCTTAACCTGGCACAAGTCAATTGAATCAACAAGGCTCGTTCGGGTGGTCGCCTCTTTTCCTATAACACCTCAAAGTTATGGAACTCTCTGCCCCCCCCCCACTTCATCAGGAGCCCAATTATCTTTCTTTCCGTAGGAAAATAAAAACCTGGCTTTTTCCTGGAATCTAATGAAACTATCTCTGCTTATCTCAGGCCCTTTCTGCTCGCAGCTTAAGCGCTGGGATGCCTCCGGGTAGCCATGCGCTATAAAAGAGCTAAAAAAAAAAAATGTGCGTGAGCTTTGCTACACTCTGAATCAAACCAGCCCTGCACCTTGGGCTTGTTATTCTTCGGAGTTTCCGTAAGAGAATTGCAGATTTCTTCAGAGATACTACAAAAAGCCGAAATTACTGAAATACAGTCATCATTCTCTGAGAGGCATGTTACGAATTCTTGATATTTATTCTTAACTAAGGTTTCAAAGAAGGCAGTGGGCTCTACTTTGTTCCACTTAATAGCTTATCCATTCTTTTTCGCTAGGCTTAAATTATCAATTAAATCAGTTTTTTTCTGTTACGTGCCACAAAAGAAAGGAAGAAGCTATTTGGGAAGTGATCGCTTATTGCCATGTCCCATGTTTTGTTAGTAAGAACGTGGCAAGAATGACTGTTGGAAATCAGTGCCAAATCTATCACTGATTGACATCCCCTTCCATTAAATGTAGGCTCAAAAGGGACATAATTCATTTACAAAGCCCAAATCCAAGTGGAATATTAGGTTATTAAGATAATTTCCTACAGCCGAATGTAGAAAATGAGTGCAGGGGTCTCCTCTACCATTATCCAGACCACAAACGCCCAAGTGGCTGTTAGGGCATAAAAAACAATTAAAATCGCCCGTCCATAGGACACATGTCTCAGCGGGGCAATTATCGTCAATATCTAACAAGCTTTGCGAGATCTCTTCAAAAACCTTACTTAGCTCTACTTTCGGGATATTGTTATAGAAATTAGTCCCAACAATTGTTTGATTTCCTCCTACATTCAGCTCTAAAAATTGGTAATAGTTGGAGTGAGTATTAGATTTTATAACCATATCGTTCAATATATTTGAGATATAAATACAGAGTCCACCTTTATTTCGGCCTCTTGTTGACGGAATAGCGGGAGTATGGAAAGTACGGAAGCCATTAATATGAATAGCCTCCCGTTCCCAACACTCCTGTAGGCATATGATAGAAAAATCTTGTATGAAAGGTAAAAACCCTGGATCCCTGATCTTATTTGATAACCCGGCAATATTCCAGGATAGGAAGGTAATGGTGTTACCCTTTTCTATATTCTTAGATTCGACAAGAACATTTTTGTTTGCACTTAAATTACAACTGGCCAAAGGATCGGGACAATGTTCTATATTCTGTTGGTTATCTGCGATAGGTTTTTCCCTTTCACTTCTTGATCGGGATGCCTGTAATTTACAGGGGTTACCTTCCTTCGCCATGGAAGGATTAGAATCGTTCCTCATGTTCATTTTGCCTTCTGCAATGAATATGTCTTGCACACCCATAACAGAATTAAAGGATCTACTTTCACTGTATTGTCCCTCTGTTTCTTTCATCCTTACTACATTAGGATACCTGGATGTAATAATTCTTGGGGTGAGTCAATCAACCATTTCAAGCGCGCTATATCTATTGCTAGTGGGGCAGCCATATTCCAGATCAAAACTCTCATAATCATGCCCTCTACTCAGGCCGCTATCAACAAACTTCCATTCCGCAGGCCTTCTCTGTTGGATATAATTTTTCTTAGATGGATCGTGTATATAGAAGTAAGTTAAATTTAGTGGCTGTATTCTAGTATTTGTGAGATTAGGCCACCCAGCACAAATGTACTGTACGGCTTGCCTATCCTTAAAATTTACAATAATGCAGTCCCCCGAAACATTTTTTCTAGTAGTACCGACCCAATTCATTCTGCGAACGAATAAAATCTTACTTTGAATGTGATAGGGTAAGGGTCTGTGGACGTTAAGCCAGTGTGTCGTTTTATTCTTTAATTCTATAACTGATTCCTGGCTGTCTTTACCCAGCTCGGGGACCCCTGTCAGAACTACAACGTACGGGACAGATTCCGGTGGTAAATCAATATTTGGGATCAATTGACCTTGATCCATCGTTTCATTAAATTCATTTCCACCCTTCCCTTTAATCAAACCACCCTCCACTACAGCATTTATTTCACCAGATCTATTAATTGAGACTCTTTTTTGCTGTGAGCCTATAGCATTCTTTTTATGCTGTCCTCTTTCAGCATCACTCCGTGGAATTTCTTTTGTCAAATCCACAACGGAAATCTTAAGGATAGGCGTAGGCGTCTGCACATTACTTGTCGCTTTAATAGGAAGAGAATTAACTTGAGATACTGGGTGTGCTGTAAATTGGTTCTTTTTGTGGAGTTCTAGGTTTGATAAGGTCAATTGTTCAATTTTCTTTAATCTTTCCTCGATGACCTTTAGTCTGTCCGTAACTGGTCGGATAGAAGATGCAACAATACCTCCAACTTTAGCCCAAAACCCTTCATCAAGAAACAGTGGTCCATCAGCTGTGGCATTAGAGCCAATGGTATTTTCTCTGTGTGTATCAAGATCCGGGTTGGATTGTTCAGCCGATGTTAATACAGGACAGTTAGCTTTAGAGTTTTTTTCTTGATTACCTCTTTTAACACCCCCTCCACGTTTCTTTTTCGCTATTGCGCCTATTGTTGTTCATTTGAAGACAGTTTCACTCCGGACTGCGCTAATGTTGATGAGCCGGTTGATACCCCGTCTGGGGGCCTAATCACTGCACTGGTAGTACAGTTGGTTTGAGGATTAGAAAGCCCACTTGTTGATTGGGACGCTATATCTGTGGTGGTTAGGTCAATGTCCAAACATACAGATGGCAAATCAGTAATAGCTTTTGACTTTACACTGCGTTCAGGTGTTTTTGATAGCACGATGTTACCCAGTGATGAACGTTTGGTAAAGGCCGGATCAAGAGAAAGTCGACGCTCTGTCATGTCGATTTCTCTTGCAAGCACAGATGTAGCTCTAACAATAAACTGATCAAGGGTACCTGCCACGGAACCCCCAAACATGGCCTTACTACCTTTTCCTGAGCGGCCTGCCATACTCAATACATATAGTAATACGAGCAGTCAATAGGAGACTTACTGGAAAGTCGCAGTCTTCAGCCGTTTGAGGGGTGGCCCAGCCCAGCCTCTCCATGCTCGAACGGGCTCAAATGGGCCCGCCCTTGGCCCGGGCTTCGCCCAGCGCGCGCCAGTGCGCATCCCGCGCGCGTCCCACGGAACGCTGAATGAGCGTGACTGAGGGCCATATGTATCAAGGCCAAATGGGTTCGCAAATGCCGAAATTCGCAGAATTTTGGCTTTTGCGAACCCGTTTTCATGGTATGTATGAAAGGATTTGGGTACAAAATAAGGAATCGAAAAATTTGCCATTCCTTATTTTGCGATTGCATTTAAGGATTCGCAAATTTTGCGATTCCTTAAATGCAATGTATGAAGCAAAAATAATTTTCAAAATGTCCTTAAGGAATCGCAAATTACCACCAACTTCTAGTTGGTGGTAAGTTGCGATGTCCTTGAAAAATGCACATTTCAGCATTTTTCAAAGTGCCATGTGATGCACATACATGCCCGTAGGGCATGTATGTGCACCACATGTGCACCCATGCTTATTTCAGGGGTGCAACAGGGTGTCCTTTGGACACCCCTGCACCATTGAAATTATTCTCAATTTGCGATTAGCAAATTGTGAATCGCAAATTGCGAATAATTTCACATTCATTCCTATGGGCCTCCTGGCCCATAGGAATGAATGGTAAATTATTCCTTAATTGCGATTAGCAATTTGCTAATCTCAATTAAGGAATTTTTAGAAATCGCTAAAAAATTGCGATTTTCTACATACATACCATTTTGCGATTTCTAAATAGCGATTCCTTAAAAATCGCTATTAAGAAATCGCTAAAGGGTACGTTGATACATATGGCCCTTAATGCAAACAGGAAGTGGGCGGGAAGAGGCCCCAGCTGCGGACGGTGATAAGGCTGCTGGTCCTCGCAGTCCCGCACCAAGAGTCCTGGCTCCACGAAGGGTAAAGAAATCCCGCGTTGTCAGTCCCGTAAGTAAGTAAGTAAAAGCAACCACTGCTTGTACAGGTCAGAGCAACAACTACTGCTGCGAGCGGCACATTTCTATACCAAATTAGTATTTACAAAGCTTATAGACCTGTCCTGGTTGCTGGAACTTAAGTAAAAAATAAGGTATTGAGCTACAATGAGAAAAAAGAAAAACATTGATTTCTATATATAATCCCTCTAGGAAAAAAATAATTTAATAGGTGATGATTCTGCATACTTTTGAAATGTAAACAAACCTAAGCACTCAATGGGAGGTGGAGCGATGCACCAGACAGCCAGTACTCTGAAGTGAGAGAAAATACTCTTCTGTTTGAAGCCGAGCCCACTTTATACATATTTGGAAGAATTTGTAATATTAGGTCTGCAGACAGGCTTCTTCATGGTTAAAAAAGTGCACCAGACTCACTGTAGAGGTAACTTCTTAGGCCCCATTACATAATGTGTTCCATCTGCTGGGGCAGGGGATAAAGATTACTGCCTGGGTGGAGAAAACACTTATAGTCCTGCAGGACAGTGTCATTTTTGCCGGCAACTGGGAGCAGCAGAAACAGACAGCTCAGTTAAGCTGAGCAAGGTATTTTATCTCCATGTGCATGGACAGAACAAGGATTTTGGTGCCATTGGAAAAGTAACAGTTTGCCTCAGCCACAGGTGGCTGCCTTCCACCTTAGGGTAGCACCGGTCCTACACACTACTGCTCTACCCCGAAGAGGGGGTCTCATTGGTTTGCATACATAAGGAGGGGGAGGGGGTGTCACAGGTTGCAGCAGAAGCCTATCCTACCCCCAGCAAGCCTCTTCTCTGCAAGACCCACGGGCGCACCTCACAAACTTTCATAAACCTGCCATAAAGATCAGAAAATGATGATTGAAACCTAGATGCCTAGATTCGGCTGGAAAGCTAGTAGTCAAATGTATAATACAGCCAACAAAGTGAGGCAGCATGACTCTTAGCAAGTGCCACCTCCAAGCAAATAAACCCAGCTAGCCTCAGAGATGTGTGTACATGAACCGTTGTTTTTGCAGATGGTGGGTGAATACTCATGGTCCCTCACATCTCCCACCTTTGCATAATATAAGGTACGCTACTGCCTATACATAAGTGCATCTTAGAACTCCGCACCGGGAGAAGGGAATCTTCTGTGCTAATGATAATTTTTTTATGGCATGCCTGAGGCAGCTCATGAGCGGCTGCTCGCGAGGCATTGTGTTGTAGATTAAAAGGGATGCAAAAACAACAGGCGATGGACAGAATGCAGAACATTGTCATACATTCACCGCAGTACAGAGATCTGGGCCTAAATCCATCGTTTTTTTGCTCCCCATGCTCAGTGCAAAAAAACGATGGATTTAGGCCCAGATCTCTGTACTGGGGTGAATGTATGACAATGTTCTGCATTCTGTCCATCGCCTGTTGTTTTCGCCTTTGTCACCCCGAGTGTGATGGGTATGCTCAGACTTGAGTCCCATGCTCTCCACACCACTGGAGTCAAGCTATCCAGGCTGATGACGGCTGATAGCCAGAAACCGGTCCTTGGATGCTTGACTCCGGTCCAGGAAAGACATGGCTTGGTAGTTCGGGCTGGACTGTTCCCATGAGGCACAGGGTCAGAGCTGATTTGCACATGGCCATGTCTGTCCTGGGGTGGTGTGGAGTGCAAACAAACTATGGATTTAGGCCCAGATCTCTGTACTGGGGTAAATGTATGACAATGTTCTGCATTCTGTCCATCACCTGTTGTTTTTGCCTCCGTAGATTAAAAGGGGGCTTAGAGCCTGCCCATTGCTTACCATTGGTTGACTTTATCGTCACTCTGATTGCCATTTCTTGCTTTCGATTAGTCAGCGTGGACAGGTTTCACTCTCTCTTTCTGTTTGGCCTTTTCAAGAGTTGTGCACTTTCAGAGGTACTTTTTTTTAGGTCGAGTCTGGGCAGCGCATGCGCTGCTCTGCAAGACATGCAATGTTCGGTATATGGGCTATCGGGGACTTTAAACACGCCCACCGCTTTTGGTTGGTTAGTTGGGCTGCTTTTCAAATTCTTTTTCTCTGGTTGGTTGATATTGTGCATATGTCCCGCCTTTCGATGCTTGGTTCCCACCCAGCAGACACTGGCCTGCTGAAGAATGTCATGACATCCCAGAGGTAAGATCAAGATTACACAAGGATTTGCAATGCAATAGGTCTTGCAATAATAATGCAACACCAATAGCTCAATCTTTCAGTAATGTGCAACCTATTGCGTTGCAAATGCTTGTTCTACACGCGTTGTCTTGTATTAATGTCAAATGTGTCCACTGCCATACTCCTAAGCATATGGTCTCTCCAAATACCCTTTAATCTCGTCTTCTTGGCTCTACTACATAGGTTCTCTTATATGATATAAATAATTATCATCTATCACCTGTGGGCCCTATACATAGGTTTTCTGTAACAAAGGTCATAAATGAGTTAAATTAAAATATGATTATTGTAATCAGTGGAATAAAGTTGTAATTAAATATGAATTAGCTGGGCTGTGCTATGTGTGCACCTACTGGAGGTAAAAAGAACTCATTAACATTATTGAGATGGCTTGGTGTGTTCCATGCACAGGTGACACACAGTGAGTGCATGTATCCCCTCTCCATCCTCCATGAACCATCCCATTCTCCCTTCCCCTCATTGGGATCAGCATCCTAGGATCGGTTTCAGGGCTTTACTCCTCATCAGCCAGGATAGCTTGAATCCAGTGGCACAGTGAGCCCGGGACCCACATCTGGGGTTTAAACCAGCTGACCAACATTGCTACCAGCTCCTCCCGCATTGTCATCATCGGTGACTTTAATTACTGGTTTCAGCACGAGGACGCTGGCCCTCATGCCTCTGAATTGTTCGAGGGTCTTACGAGCCTGAATTTTATCCAACTTGTCAGGTCCGCCACCCATAAGGGTGGCCACATCCTCGATCATATTTGGACCCATGGAGTCACGTCCTCTCGCCCATTAATAACACCTTGTGTGTGGTCAGACCACTATCTGATCGACACCACATTTTCGGCGGTTGGCCAGATCAAGGTCCCCCCACGGGAGGGCGGCTCGGCTCGCAAGTGGAAGGCTGTCGATTCCTCTAAACTACTGGCTCATCTGTCCCATACTTACCCCCTGCGACCCAATGACGCTGGCACCGACGAGCTCCATGGGCTTGTGGCAGACTGGCTCACCACAGCCAGTGACATCTTTGCCCCCCTCACTAAGTTCCCCCAATCCCGGCACAGCAATTCCCATAAATGGTTTACCCCCCACCTAAAAGTTCTCCACCTGGAACTCCGCCAGCTTGAGCGCAAGTGGAGGAGGGACTACTGCCCCTCTAGCAGAGACGCCTATGTGGCTGCCCGCAATAGGTATAAACTTGCCATTATGGCTGCCAAAAAAACGTATGCCTCAGGTAAAATCCTATCTGCCCCCTGCCAGTCTAAGGAAATTTTTAAGGTTCTTAATGAATTTACCTCCGACTCCAGGACGCTCCCTACCCAGGCCCCCACACAGGAAGCATGTAACACCCTTAGTACTTTTTTCATCGAAAAAATCGTATTGATTAAGGACACCATCCCTGTTATGTCTCCTGGCGCTGGATCCGTTTCTCCCCCTCACAATACTTCCTCTTTCACACAATTTCCTCTCCTAGACTCATCTTCCTTGGCCACTCTCGCTACCCGCATCAAGTCGGGATCTCCAGATGACTGTTGCCCCCCCTCTATACTCCGGGACATCTGCCACTCTTTACCCGACTGCATTCTCCCTCTGCTAAACTCTTCTCTCTACTCTGGTACGGTGCCGGGCTCCTTTAAGGAGGCGGTGTTGGTGCCCCTCCTGAAGAAGCCGGGGGCTGACCCCGCTGCCCCGGCTAACTACCGCCCTATCTCCCTCTTACCTTTCTTCTCAAAAATCCTGGAAGCCCACGTCACCACCTGTCTCTCACAGTTCATTGAGAGCTCCAACTTTCTCGAGGTCAATCAGGCGGGCTTCAGACCCGGCCACTCTACGGAGACAGTGATCTTGGCCGTGCTGGATGCCCTGAGAGACGGTGTTGACAAGGGGGCCCCCCAGGCCCTGGTACTACTAGACCTGTCAGCCGCCTTCGACACGGTGGATCATAACATCCTTCTCCGCCGTGTCGAGCAGGCTGGCATTCAGGGCCTGGCGTTGGCCTGGGTCAGATCCTTCCTGACTGGCAGGTCTCAGACCCTCAGTCTGGGCGCCTTCAGGGCTCCTAGAGAGCACTCGCTCTGTGGGGTCCCCCAGGGTTCTTCTTTGTCCCCTCTTCTCTTTAACCTTTATCTTCGCCCCCTTCTCTTTTCTTTGAGGCAGTGGGACGTTACCGTATTTAATTACGCGGACGACCTGCAACTCATTTTTTCTCTCAACTCCCCCTCTGCTATCCCCAACTTTCAGGCAGTCATGTCCCACATTCTCCAGTGGATGGGCCACAACCAGTTAAAGTTGAACCCCGGTAAGACGGAGCTCCTCCTTCCCGGTAGGAGCGCCACCTTCTGGGGGCCCCAATTCTGGCCGGCGGAATTGGGCCCTTCTCCCACCCCGGTAGCTTCGGTGAAGAGTCTGGGGGTCACCATTGATTCCGCCTTATGCCTAGGGCCGCAGGTGGGGACCGTGGTCTCGTCCTGTATCTACCAACTGCGCAGGATCAGGAAAGTGGCATATCTTCTCACACCTGATGCCCTCCTGCAGGTTATCATGGCCCTCGTCCTCTCCCGCCTAGATTTTTCCAATGCGATCTACCATGGTCTGCCTAAAACATCGTTGGCTAGACTGCAAGTGGTCCAAAATCAGGCGGCGAGATTGGCCTTAGGGATTCCGAAGTGGCAATCCGCCAGGCCCCTCCTTGTCAAACTCCACTGGCTCCCTGTCATCTCTAGGGCAGCCTTCAAGATCGGCTGCCTTACCTTTAAGTCATTAGCTGGCCCCTGCCCTGCCTTTGTGAAATCCCTCATCAGACCCTACTGTCCATCCCGCAACTTGAGATCCTCTCACCTCCACTTCTTGACTGTCCCCTCTTACAAGCTCTGCAGATCTGGAGGCCGGAGATTTGCCTACCTGGCCCCCAAGCTCTGGAACTCTTTCCCTCTCTCTCTTAAAACTTCTAATTCTTTGACTCTTTTTCGTAAATCTTTAAAAACTTGGCTCTTCCCCCAATCTGGTTAGTCTTTCTGTCCCCCCTCACTTCTGACCAGCGCCAGGAAACCCATGGTGTCAGTGCGCTTTATAAGCACCCCTTACGATACGATACGATACGAAACCCAAAACCGGTCCTAGGATGCTTGTTTCCGGTCCTGGGAGGACCTGGCTTGGTAGTTTGGGCTGGCCTGTTCCCATGAGGCACAGGGTCAAGACTGATTTGCACATGGCCAGGTCTAAACTGGGGTGGCATGGTGAGCAAAAGAATGATGGATTTAACCCAGATCTCTTGACTGGGGGTGAATGCTTTATTTGTTCTGCATTCTGTCCATCACTTGTGTGTCTTTTGCCCTGGTGAAAGCCTGGAGGCCTGCAGGATAAATTTGGCCTGCTGGTGGGGCATGTGTAGTGCCTGCTCTAGCTGTCAAGGTGCATTATTACCCTGGCAACATATTTCATGTGTCTCTGAGTTCAGGAATCTGGAGAAACAAAGTTGGCAAAAGGATCTATCAAAGACCCTGTGCTCAATAGGGGAGAAGCAGAGAGACACGGAAAGAAAGGTACTGTTTTAATGAGACCTAAAAAATGCTGAAAGTGCCCGCACCTGTCCATAGAGGGGATCATCTCTGGGAGGAGCTTCTTGGCACTGCAAGGACTGTAACCGTAAAAAGAGGACTTGGCAGTAAACCGTGGAGCTACACCCCCTCCCACAACCCCAATTCCTCCCCACGCATCAAATTACCCACGTGGTCAATTAAGGTGATAAATGGGAGAAAAAATGTCTCTGGAACTATAGATATCCATTTGCAGTAAAAGGCCTGGTAATTTTGTGTCCATATCATCTTTCTCCATTCTGAGGGTACAAGCTGGTCATTGCATGTTGCAGGGGTGCATGCATCTTTAGGATTGAAGCATAATTGAGGAAGGGCAATATCCACAAACTATATCGGAAAATACCCCCTTTTAAATCTTTGAGAATCAATATTCACGGACTGTATTACTTATGCTTTTAGTCTTCAATTGATGGACAGCCTAAAATATAAAAAAATTCTATGGGTCTACCTCAACTTGAGAAAACCATGTTACCAGGAATCAGTGTCCGGAATTACCCAGGATATATTCCGGACGTACTCTGAGAATTACGTATATAGAGCTCAGAAGGTGTATAACATTGGTTGGTTTTTATATGCACTATGAGAGTTAATATTATAGTCTTAATAAAGGAGGTTTAAATCTGGACAATACCATCGAAACCCGTCGACGCCTTTGACTCCTAATCTGTGATGTTTGCTGGCGCAACAGATGAAATATTTTCAGCATATCGAGTTCCAGCCTTAACTTAACTTCGTCATTGATAGATTTTATTGATAACAAACTGTATTGTCTTGTTGATACTCTCTTTTTGATATTTTTATCTTTTTCTTTGATTATACTCTGTTTCTGTGGGACACTGCCTGGTACTTGTATGTAATGTAAGGGATCTGATTGTTTTTGACACTGGTTTTTAATGTAATGAATTGATAAACAAGTTTTTATTATTGTTTTATTAAACCTATTTATATAATTTTATTAGTATACCTGCGTAGTGGCACACTATATTTGCAATCGACTGTACTGTTTGTGCTCTTTTTGTGTGAAGTGACGTGTGTGGTTTGGATGATTGTGAAGAATAGTACGTGTCCTATGGTCGCCAAAGGGAACACAGACGTTTATTGTGCAGGGCTGCCATAACCATCTGGAATCAGTAATTTTACCAAGCAACTCGTGCCCAGGCACATGGTCTACTGTGAAGCTCATCTTGAGATCCACTGATGCCTATTATAATTTTAGCCTATTCTAGCTCGGGGTCCATTAATGGCTATCCTAGCTCGGGGTCCATTAATGCCAATTAGAGCTTGAGGACCATTGATGCATATTATAGAATGAAGGCAATTATTACCTGTTACATCTTGAGACCCCTTGATGCTGATTACAGCTTGAATCCCATTGATGTCTATTACTGCTCGGGGATGATTGATGCCCAGAGCTGCATGAGGCCTATGAGGCCTTTGAGCGTGTCACAGCTTGGGTCCAAATAATGTCAATTACAGCTATGGACCTACTGTTACAGATCGCTGCCCACTGATAGACAGCTTGGGACCCACTGAAACCTGTTACAGCTCGCTGCTCATGGATTCCTGTTACAGCTCGGGACACACTGAGGCCTGTTATAGCTCGCTTCCCATTGATAGGTATTGCAGCTTCGAACCGACTGCTGTCTCTTATAGCTGGGTGTCCATTAATACATACTACAGCTTGGGACCCATTGCAGCCTCTTATAACTCTCTGCCAGTTGATATATAAGACAGCTTAGGACCCACTGCGGCATGTTACAGCTCACTGCCCAACACAGCAATGCAGGTAGCAAAGTGGCAGTCCCTCCTACAGCACAGCAGCTCTTCTTCTAGGCAGAATGTCCTTGGTTCCAGCAAAATTCTGATTTGGTCGTATCATGGTACCAGACATCAAAGAGGCCTTTGAAGATCATAAGGTCCTGTCTTTCCTGCACTGGCTCCAGATTCACTACAGGAGTGTATGCAGCTCTTTGTTGGGGAACAGGCACAGCCCTATTCAGGTGTGAGTGGCATCTCCCCCCTCCCAATCTATCTCAGGAAGGCCCATCAACCTAGTGATGGGCCATCAGGATGCACATGTCACACCCTAGCTCCCTTTGTGTCACTGTCTGCAAGGAATGCACAAATCCCAGCTGTCACCCAACATAGACATAGATTCAGAGACAGGCATAGGCATAGAATGGTTAAAGTAGAAAAATGCAAATTTTCTAAATGTCTTATTTTATGACTTACAATTTAAAATCAGACTTCACTATATTTTGTGATATTTTGTGATTTTAAATTGTGAGTCTGGAGACACCAAACTCCAAATTTCTTTCTGACCCCAATTAGAAATTACACTTTAAAGATGTTTTAAGGCAATCCAAATGTTAACCTTTGGGAGAGGTAGACCTTGCAGTAGTGAAAAGAGGATTTAGTAGTTTTTCACCACCAGGACATATAAAACACAAAAGCACATGGCCTACCGTTTAATTACACTGCACCCTGCGGGCCTACCTTAGGGGTGACCTATATGCGTTAAAAGAAAAGATTTGGGCCTGGCAAGTAGGTTAACTTGCCAGGTCAAAATGGCAGTTAAAAACTGCACACACAGGCTCTGCATTAGCAGGCCTGGGCCATGTTTAACATGTTTAAAGGCTACTGAAGTGGGTGGCACAATTAGTGCTACAGGCCCACAAGCAGCATTTAAATGTACAGGCCATGGACACATACTTTGCACTTTGTTAGGGCCTTATAAGAAAATTAAACATGCAAATTGTCAATAAACCAATGTTACCATGTTTTGAATACAGAGCATATGCATTTTTGCACTAGTTAGTAGTGGTAAAGTGCCCAGAATCCTAGAGCCATCAAAAACAAATTCAGATAAAATGGGAGGTGGAAGGCATAAGGTTTGTGGGTGACTCTGCATAAAGGGCCATTTCCAACACGAAGAGAAAATTCAGTTACAAAAGGTGAGCAAAGGATGCCAGATGTTAAACTACCTCAGTGGCTATAGCTTTCAAGTTGGTTCCTTCAACTTTTGCTCCAAAAAGGGGGATGGCAGCAGGTACCCAAATTCAGTGTGTTTAGCCATGCAGAGCTACTGATGCCCACACCACTCTGCCACACAAGAAAATGTTGACTTCCATATGAAATACATTTGATAATAAACCAGCTTACCAGGATGAACCAATAGACTTCTTCTGACCCACACTTCGTTGTGTTTATGCTGAACAGCACCTAAGACTCTGTCACCTGAGCACCAAGACTGTCATTAAGTTTCAAATTCCCATTATTCTTTTTTTCAGTGTTATTCAACATTTATTTAAAAACATTGTAACTCCTTACCCCATCAACTTCTTTTTACAATGCTGCTGTTATTTTATGTATTACATTTTTCTTCATTTTACATTGCTTTGAGAATTTTAATTTGTAATTGCCTACTTTACAGGTCTTTTGGATACTGCTCAAAAACTTTACTCATGTTTTTCTTTGAGAGATGCCTATTGCATGGGGCAATGCTGACAGGGGGAAGCTTAAGGTTTCCAATTGTAATTCTGCTCTATATTTCTTAGAAACTGGGTTACCTGGAGTTGGTGCTATCCATAACAGGTATACAAACGTGTTTTTATCATTTAGGAGAGTAGTTTCCATCTCTTGGTGAGGGTGGAAGCCTGACTGGGTAGATGTTCAAAGATTGAGTTGAGCTTATAAGTAACCAGCATTTAGGGCCAGATTTACTAACCTTTCACACAACTCAGTTGAACACGGGAACTTGTGCACTGCATTGCGTTAAAGGGAGAGAGGGAAAATTCGTCATATCTCTTAAAGCGAGGAACATTGAGTGGAGCAAAGTGTCGTAGAGTGTCGTAGAGAGGAGGGTCATAAAGTGGTGGGGTATAGTGTGGAGTAGACTGTCAGAGGGAAGTAGAGTGTAGTAGAGTGGAGTGATGTGGCATAGAATGGAATAAAGTGTTGCAGAGTGGCGTAGACTGGAGTAATGTAAGTAGAGTGGCATAGAATAGCGTTGAGTAGAGTAGCGTAGAGTGGAGTGGAGTGTCATCGAGTGAAGGGTCGTAGAGTGGAGGATCGTAGAGAGTCATGGAGTGGAGTACAGTGGCGTAGACTGGAGTGGAATAGAGTGTTGTAGAGTACATTAGAGTGGAATGTCGTAGAGTGGAGTGTGATAGAGTGGGGCAGGATAGAGTAGAGGAGTGTAGAGCAGAGGGCCGTAGAGTGGAGAGGGAGTGGGGGGCATAGAGTGGAGAGGCATAAAGTGGAGGTGAATAGAGTGGAGGAGCATAGAGTGGAGGAGAGTGGAGTGTCATAGCGTAGAGTGGAGTAAAGTGGCATAGAGTAGGGGAAAGTGTTGCAGAGTAGAGCAGAGTGGAGTAGAGTGGCATAGAGTGGAGTGCGTGAGTGTAATGAAGTGTTGTGGAGTGGAATGGCATAGAGTGGCATTGAGTGTCATAGGGTGTCAGTGAGTGTTGTAGAGTCAGGTGTAGAGTGGAAGGAAGTAGAGTAGAGGAGCTTAGAGTGCAGGGACATAGAGTGCAGTGGAGTAAAGTGGTGTAGAGTGGAGGTACGTAAAGTGGCATAGAGTCTTGTAGAGTGCCATAGATTGGAGTAGCATTGAGTGGAGTGGCAAAGGAGAGTCGCATAGAGTGGAGCATCGTAGAGTAGAGTAGAGTGGAGTGAAGTGGAGTGGGGTAAAAGTGTGTCTGCAGGTCTGCCATTGCATTCCTGCCCAAGCTCAGGAAGAGCTCTGCACACGCCACCTTAGCACCAAAGCATCTGCCTGTAGGCGTCCCTGACAGGAGATCCCTCACTAGATACCCATTATTTTAACTCCTGGTTGGCAACACTCAGTAACACCTTCGCCCCGCCAGGACCTTCGAAAAAGAAGTCTACCAACAAATTTTCCACCCCCTGGTTCACCCAAAAGCTGAGACAGACAGCTAGAATGTAGACAGACAGCTAGAATGTAGACAGCTAGAATGTAGACCGCGGATAAGCTATAGACAAGACGAGCGAACCCCTTTTAAAATTGCCCTCAAAACTTACCATTAACAAATTAAAATAGAAAAGAAACCCTGCGTCACCAATCTACTCAGGCTGGCAGACTCCGAACAAAAAACAATTTTTAAAATTGTGAAATCCTTCACTCACCCTAAAACACTTGAACATGAGATCCCGCCATCACAGGTTTCTTTGTGAACAAATTGCTGACTTTTTTTAACAGAAAATTCAGATTTTTCGAAAAGATTTCAAGACGATCCCTTCTTCTATCACAGAGGTATGTGCGAATTTCTCAGGTGATAGAACGGCCTTCCTATTTTGCCATGACTTCAGTGTGGAACAGGCAAGTCAAACCATCCTCTCCTGCAAGTCAGGGTCTCCATTCAACCCGTGTCCCTCAGGGGTACTGCATGCCATTATTGATATCATCAACCCTACTATTAATAAGATAATAAACTCCTCACTTGCGTTAGCGGGAGTACCTTCGACCTGGAAAGTCGCTGCAGTTAAATCTCTTCAGAAAAAACAACTAGCCGACCCTAAGATCCTTTCCAACCTCCGTCCTATCTACCTGCTGCCCTGCCTCGGCAAAATCACTGAAAACCTAGTAATCACTCAACTGACTTCTTTCTTTCTGTTGATTTTATTGGATCTGTCGGCCGCATTTTATACGGTCTCCCATGACATCCTGTTGGACCGCCTTAAACCATATGGCATTTCCCACATGGCCCTAGCATGGCTAATCGAAGACAAATAGTCACCCTCGGCCACTATCGATCAGCAGAGAAGCCCTTAATCTCTGGTGTCCCGCAGGGCTCCACTTTAAGCCCAGTACCGTTTAATATTTACATGGCTCCCCTGATAAACCTGATATCCTTGTTTAATATTGAAACCATCTCCTACGCCAATGATCCTCAGTTAATTCTAGTAATATACAAACACTCCACCAAGGTGGAAGAGAATCTCCAACTCTGCCTTACAGCTGTTTTTCACTGGATGCAATCGAGCCCTCTGAATTGTAACGCCTAAAAAAACGAGATCATGCTTCTTGAAAAAAACAACACTTTCTTGCCCAGCCTGTGGTGGCCTAAAGATATCCCTTCTCCCATCACAGTAGATGTAGTAAAGAATCTAGGAGTAAACTTTGACACCTCACAATCCTTCAATCAACAAGTGCTCACAGTGGCCGGCACGTGCTTCCACCTGATAAAGTCTCTTAAAAGGTTTTTGGACCTGCTAACTTGCATGGCTAGAAAGGCAGTGGTCCTGATTACATCTAGACTGGACACCTGCAACAACTTATGTGAAGGGACCAATAAGTCTGTCCTGAAGAAACTGCAGATTGTCCAACATGGAGCCGCACACCTTATCCTAAAATTGCCTCATGGCACCTCAGCAGCCTTAAAATCGCTACAATGGCTACCCATTCATAAAAGAGTCCTTTTTGAGATCCTGGTAATAGTCTACAGAGCCTTTAGATCATCAGGACCTAAGTATCTTAGGGCCAAAGTTAAACCGTATGTGACGTATCGCCTCCTTAGATGCTCATCAGCAAGCCTCCTTAAGCCTCCCAGGTTTAGGCACATCTCAAAACGTGGCAAATCAGTGGCAGCCCTGGGGATTACAACCTGGAATTCTCTGCCCATCCACCTCAGGTTTTCTCAGACAGAACTCATTTTCAGGAAATCCCTGAAAACTTTAATCTTCGGAGCCTCAGATACCCTATCTGATTTGACAGGACACCCGCTGAATGTTCTGTACTGTCCCGCCTAGCACCATGATGCTCCTAGAAGTGGCAGCTGCGCTCTACAAATACCTTATATATACATACATACACGTGCTGCAAAGACACTTCACTGCCTAAATGTAAGCAATTCACTCTTAAGGTTGTCCTCATTAGCCCAGGAGGTAGAGTAGTAAAGGTGAGGGTATACATGTTCCAAAATATATATCCCTAGAGTAACCCTGTAAAGCAAGGTTTTACAGTAAGTGACCAGCCTCCCATAGAGTAACATGGGCCAGCTACAAGGCAAACTCAAGATTGCCAACTCCATTTTGGAACAAACAAATTGTGTTGTGTTTGGTATCAAACACCATGCTTTTTCACCCCTACATGATTCCCAAGTCTGGAGTGAGCTGGCATGCACAGGGATGCCACCCTGCGTGGGTGCCCCTCTAGGATATAAACCTCCACTGCCTTGGTGGGCTTCCCCAGCCAGTTCTGCCAAGACAACAGCCTAACCTCCTGACAAGATGCGCTACAAGAGCCTACCCTCCTGACAAGATGTGCTACAAGAGCCTACCCTCCTGACAAGATGTGCTACAAGAGCCTACCCTCCTGGCGAGATGTGCTACAAGAGCCTACCCTCCTGGCGAGATGTGCTACAAGAGCCTACCCTCCTGGCGAGATGTGCTACAAGAGCCTACCCTCCTGGCGAGATGCGCTACAAGAGCCTACCCTCCTGGCGAGATGCGCAACAAGAGCCTACCCTCCTGGCGAGATGCGCAACAAGAGCCTACCCTCCTGGCGAGATGCGCTACAAGAGCCTACCCTCCTGACAAGATGTGCTACAAGAGCCTACCCTCCTGACAAGATGCGCTACAAGAGCCTACCCTCCTGGCGAGATGTGCTACAAGAGCCTACCCTCCTGGCGAGATGTGCTACAAGAGCCTACCCTCCTGGCGAGATGTGCTACAAGAGCCTACCCTCCTGACAAGATGTGCTACAAGAGCCTACCCTCCTGACAAGATGCGCTACAAGAGCCTACCCTCCTGACAAGATGCGCTACAAGAGCCTACCCTCCTGACAAGATGCGCTACAAGAGCCTACCCTCCTGGCGAGATGTGCTACAAGAGCCTACCCTCCTGGCGAGATGCGCTACAAGAGCCTACCCTCCTGACAAGATGTGCTACAACAGCCTACCCTCCTGGCGAGATGTGCTACAAGAGCCTACCCTCCTGGCGAGATGTGCTACAAGAGCCTACCCTCCTGGCGAGATGCGCTACAAGAGCCTACCCTCCTGACAAGATGCGCTACAAGAGCCTACCCTCCTGACGAGATGTGCTACAAGAGCCTACCCTCCTGGCGAGATGCGCTACAAGAGCCTACCCTCCTGACAAGATGCGCTACAAGAGCCTACCCTCCTGGCGAGATGTGCCACAAGAGCCTACCCTCCAAGGATGGCTTGTGATTACAGCCATCAAGGCATTGAGCTTCATAGGCTTTCACAGCCCTTAATGTGCAAATACCCTTTTCCTTCTGCTCCAGAGAAACAAGGAACGCCGACAAATTGGACCGGATACCAAAAGAAGAAAAGGGCAAGTATATTCACTGCCCAAACATGCACTAGCTTGCATGCATCACATACACACAATAGCATAATGAGCTACGAAACTGGGGAGGTGAGTTGTATCATCCTGATGAAAGCCCCGGTCCTCCTTAGGCCTTCAGAGTAGGGCTGAAACATGTTGGACAATATAGGGTCATAGGACCATTGTATCCTAATCACCCCTTTAAATTTTTAGTTTTAACATCCAGACTACTCTGACAATAAAGGGATACCTTCCAGTATTCAAGGGAATTTTAATCTGTAGTTAGGCCCTCCGGTCTTTTTCTTTCAAGAGCTTCCTGGAAGACGGTTGAGCCCACCCTGACCTTTAGGTTACAAGTTGGGGTAAACCGGATTATGAAGCATGAAGCGGAGTGTGTGAGGGTTATTTTAAGAAAAGGAAGTATTTTCTGCATTTAGAAAAGCAGTGTCTTGGTGAGGACAAGCACTCCCCAGCATGCTACATCTGGAACTTTAGGTGGAAACTCGTTGCTCCCAACAAGAGGGAATTCAGTGGACATCAGAAATCCAAAACAGACTCCGTTGACTGGTGGAAACAATTGACAGCAACCTGCAGGAGAAGCGATGTTTTGCATCACAAGAATTGTGACTCCCTGGGCCTGTCGAGAGTGAGCCCAAAGAGAAGTGATGTCCTGCAAGCCGGGAGTGGTAGCCAGGCTCACACCAAGTATTGAGCTGCTAGTCCACTCCTGTCGATCCCCAGCCACCGAAGTATTCATAGACTACATTTGCATCAGCCAAGCCTTTATGATCGCCAATCGAGTGATCAACTCTATCATCAACCTCTCCACCTAGAGAGCACCTCACAGAGGGCCCGATTCACAGAACTAACTTAAGACTTAATCCTAAACTTACTACCATTTTGGTATTCACAGAAGGCACTTACTCATTTTGGTATTCACAGAAGGCACTTACTCATTTCGGTATTCACAGAAGTTAGGACTCCTAACTTTAGGACTCCTAAATGCCTTCTGTGAATACCAAAAGTCTTAAAATTAGGATTTTTCTCAGTTTAGGAGTAGTAAAGTTAGGACTCCTAACTTTACTACTCCTAAACTGAGAACAATCCCAACTTTACAACTTTAGGTATCCCCGGAAGGCCTTTAGGAGTTCTAAAGTTAGGAGTCCTAACTTTGCTACTACTAAACTGAGAAAAATCTTAATTTTAGGACTTTCGGTATTCACAGAAGGCATTTAGGAGTCCTAAAGTTAGGAGTCCTAACTTTACTACTACTAAACTGAGAAAAATCCCAATTTTAAGACTTTCGGTATTCACAGAAGGCATTTACGAGTCATAAAGTTAGGAGTCCTAACTTTACTACTACTAAACTGAGAAAAATCCCAATTTTAAGACTTTCGGTATTCACAGAAGGCATTTACGAGTCCTAAAGTTAGGACTCCTGACTTCTGTGAATACCGAAATGAGTAAGTGCCTTCTGCGAATACCAAAATGAGTAAGTGCCTTCTGTGAATACCAAAATGAGTAAGTGCCTTCTGTGAATACCGAAATGGTAGTAAGTTTAGAATTTTGTCTTAAGTTAGTTCTGTGAATCGGGCCCAGAGACAGCATCCGTCATCATCAACGAACCCACTGCTGTGTCTTGCATCTTAAGGTTTGTGGTGTCGAGTGTTCAAAAAGCATCTTTGGCGAGACCTGCCCCTGACAGCTATCCTCTGCATCTGGCGGCGCCGAGCAAGGTAGAACAGATTCAGCTGTTGCACCCATAACCTGGGACCCCGAAGGCCTCTAATTCCTGAGGGTTGAGTGTACCTTCAACGACAAGTGTGGTTTTGCCAAGTGCTGCATTTTGACTGCTACCACGTATTCCATCAGTACCAAGAACAGCCAAGTAACCTTTGCACCCGGACTCCCTCGGCAAGGTAACGGAGAACCGACTGTCAAGTCTTGGTCTAGTGGCCCACATAACCTTAAACATGAAAAAGCTCAACTGAGCCCACCTTGCAAATATCGTATTGCTAAGTGTGTTTTTCTCCCATTGACTTTAATCTTGAAAAATTGACAGCTGGATTGCATTTATTTATGAACACTTTGAAAATCTATAACTCCGGTTATGTGCAACGTATCAACTTCATTTTGGTGCCTATATTTCAATAAAAATACATTCAATTTTTATAAATTGGTGTCAAGGTATTTCGTGAGTCGTGTCCCTTACTTTTTGTCAATGTTGGTAGTATGAACTGCTTAACACATGTTCCTCTGAGTAAGCCTGAATGCTCAAGCTACACTACCAGGACTGAGTTAAGGCTGCCAAGGGTGGACCTGAGGTCCACTTTTGTGTATTGTGATGTTATTACATGATAAGGCCCCCCAGCCATAACATATAATACTTCGAACTTGCAACAGTCGTAGAGTGTCAATCAATCAATCAATCAGGGGTTTGTTAAAGCGCGACTACTCACCCGTAAGGGTCTCAAGGCGCTAGGGGTGGGGGTGGGGGGGGGTGCAGGTTCCATTCCATCTGTCGAAGAGCCAGGTTTTGAGGTTTCTTGCGAAGATGGGGAGCGATGTTGTCTGTCTGAGGTGGAGCGGAAGGGCGTTCCATGCTTTGGCAGCGAGGAAGGAGAAGGAGCGGCCTCCCGATCTGGTCTTTCTGGTGCGGGGGACCACGGCGTAGGAGAGCTGGGCTGATCGTAGGGTCCTTTGAGGTGCGTGGAATTTGAGTTGGCTGTTCAGGTATGCTGGTCCGGTGCCGTGGAGGGCCGTTGATTGTCATAGAATGTCGTAGAGTGGAGTGTTGTAGAGAGGTGTAGACTGTCAGAGTGGAGTTGAGTACCTTAGTGTGGAGGGGCATAGAGTGGAAATGAGTGTGTAGAGTGCTGTAGAATGGAGTGTTGTAGAGTGGCACAGAGTGTCGCTAAGTAGAGTGGTGTAGAGTGGAGGGTTGCCAAGTGAAGGATTTATATAGTGGAGGATCGTAGAGTAGTGTGCGTCCCATCGCACATCCTGTTATGCCTTCATTGCTTTTTTCATCCTTCCCTGACTTCTTTCCCAGCTCTTCGTCTGTGCTGCTCGCATACAAGCATCTAATGCTTCAAACTATGTCGGTCTAGGCGGAGGTCGCAATTAAGCCATCACTTCCCTCAACTGATATAGCACTTCCAATCGAAATGAACAATAACGTGGAAAAGCCAGATGTCGCTCTTTTTCAGCAACCTTATGCCAATTTTTAAGCCAAACTGTAGTATGGAGTCCTACATTCGTTGCCATGACATGTGCAGGCGTATCTTCGGGTGGTGCTTCCTCACCCACTCGAGTTAAAACTCCTCTATCTCCCCTATGAAGGTCTCGTAATTGTTTAAAACATCGCATGATTAAACCAAATTCTTTGCCCACAAGATGTTTTCCTTTCAACTTCCTCCACTCAAGTCAAGAGGGAACCATCCGACATTGCTACTAACTGATGGGGCTGGGTTCCACATTCTAGATTTACTCTGAAACCCCTGGATCGTTGGTTCCTGCTTAAAAGTGTAGAGGGGAGAAATACCTTGTCCAATTAGATTTCACAATCCCAATAAACCATGACTCCGAAGAACCACTGACTCAAGGTTCTAAGTTTAGTTAGTTTATTACATGGCCAGAAACAATTGGACAAACAATCACCCCAACAGAGGGTGTAGAAATACATTGGAACTAATACATAGCCAAACCTGTGGGCTAAATTCAATATATGAAGCATCCAAAAGATGATCAGCTCTAGAATCAGGATGCAGATGATCACTGCGCCAACATCAAGAGTATTCTGCATTTGATGTTCGTAAGTAAAAAGCATTAGTCTGTCCCTACAATACCACTAGCATGACATCCCTAGTTAGCATTTCCCAGGCAAGTTCAGGAAAAGTTGTCATCGCATGAAGACTTCCTAAGAAGTGCACTCACGTTGAATTAGCATAAAGCGACAGAGCTTGTTCTAAGATGCTCCTTCTCTCTCCATCAGATCTTCTCTTCTAACTCAAACCCTCGGGGCCCTGTCCCTAACTCCAGTATCAAAATCCTAAGGCAGACCCATCATCACATCATACGAGCGTCCCATCCAGCTAGACACCTCCTCGCAAGTAACTTTCCAGGCGGCTTTGAAACTCCCAGCCTCTGGCTCAAGGACCTTGATATCTAGGCCTTCTCCAGTGAGAAAGAACACCGTCCCACATTATCAGCACCACTTGTTCAAATGTATCCTCTCATCCCTAACTCATAAAACAAAAGCGTTATTCTAACTAACGAAGATAAATTTCTCCAGCTGCAACAGAAACGTGAGAAAAAAAGAGGTTGTGCATACACAGGAACATTACGAACAACTCGAATTTGAGAGCCAGGGAAAAAAACCTATGAGGCCTACAAAAAAACGGGAACATAAGAACCAATATGAAAGTTCATTAATCACACGTATATATGAACATTATTATTGTGCACTTTTAATTCAGTGCGTTACACAGTCAATTAATTAATTTCTCATTAGTCATTTATGAAACGAACATTAAGATTTCACCATTTATAACACAATTACAATGTTCATTTCTCAATGTTCATTTCTCCATGTTGTACAAAATCCCTCTATCACTTCACTTTACACGGTATTACATTACACATTCTAATAACCAAATGTTAATACGACAAGAGGACATATGCAGGTGCAAACTACTCATGATTATAATGCACCCCTACAAATTGAAGAGCACAATCGCGCTCTATCACTAGAAAAAGTGTTTCCTTTCACACCCCCAGGTTGTCAGATAAATCCTCTCCCACGAAAGACAGAGCCTGACATTTGACCTCTGTCTTTAAATGTACAGTAAATGGGACAAGATCAGAACAAAACTTAAACAGCGGGTAAGGAATGGGCAGAATGCATTCTTAGGTCAGCTTGCAGAAAGTCCCAAAGAAGTATTTAGTAACCTGACTGCTGTGCTGTCAAGTATGCTTCGAACTAAAAAGGACTAAATGACTAGAGCACGCTGCGCCCTTCCCGTCCCCAGTATCCAGCATGATTGTCACTTAAATTCTCTCACTTTGAAGTTAAAGAAATCAATCAATCAATCAATCAGGTCATTTATAGAGCGCACTACTCACCCGTAGGGTCTCAAGGCGCTGAAGAAAGAAACGTAAACACCAAGCACCCTCTAAAGACAGTGCCTGACATTGGACCTCTGTATTTGAATGCATAGCAAAGGTGACAGGAGAAGAATTAAATGTAAGGGTCTCTTTACAGAAAGCGAGCATTTGTGGAAAAATAAAAGGAGTGAGGTGGTAAACAGGCTATGCTCCACAGGAGGGACAAAGACATACTGAACAGACTAAAACAAGCAAAGCCAGCAAATAGAAAGCAAGAATACGTGAGCTGCAAACCACAAAGCCAATGATAAGCAATGGGCTGAATGCATTTCCAGTGAAACTTTAAGAATGTCCCCAAGAAGTATTTTCACAACCAGACAGCTGTGTTGTCTGGTAGGCTTCTAAAAGAGTAAGTTCTACAACATGTATGAACTCTAAAAGTGCGCCCCTCGACTCACAGTACCTAGCTTTGAGATGGCACCCTGCGCGCCCCAAACACGATTGCCAGGTTATCATGTAAATTAAATATGTGACCAATGTGCATGCAAACTATGCCCATCATGCCACTGGGAGCACTAAGTCACTATGTTAAGAATACATTAAATAGGGCTAAGTGCTAATTTAATTTATCTTACTCCAGTTTCAGGATGCTCACCCTGTCCTGAGGATGATGTTGACTACCTAAAGATCGATACGTCGTCGAACCCACCCCCGAGGAAAATTCCCCTCCCCCATTGTATATATTTCTGTGGATTACCCCTTGTTGTCTGTGTGACATTTCGTCTATTTTCACTTTTTCACTCAAGTCACGATATGCACTCCGTCACTCATGTGAGCACCTGAAGGTATATCTACATGTTGAAAATATGAAATGATTAAAGTTTCACATGTTGCCCTACATGTTCTGCTCCCAGACTGATTTAATATCAAATTTAAGTAACTCCTTTCGCTTTTTAGGACCTAATTAGGCCACCCTTGAACCATTGTTTTCCTTAAATACATCACAACCCCAGGTTCACTTTATGGGGTACCCTTGTTTTCTTAAACTACGTCTGGTAGGCTTCCACATAAAAACTCCTCAGGCTAACTTTGTGGCAGACACCATGTGGATGTCAGGTGCTGTCCTGTGCGGTGTACTCAGGTGCTTTCCCTTTTGTGACAACTTGAAAACATGCAATAGGATGTCATCCATTCATATGAGAGCAAAGGGGATGTATGATGGTACAACGCGGTAGAAAACACTGCAGTACCATCACAACGCAGGTTTTTCAACGCAAGTCGTTACCACGACTTGTGCTGTTGGTGCTGGACTTAGGAATAGTAAGATGTACTATTCCAACACCAGCCTACGTATAGCAGGGGAGGGGTTGGAATAGAAAATCTACTATTCCTTAGTCTAGAGCGCCCTCCAGCGCAAGTCATGGTATTGACTTGCGTTATAAAACCCCCGTTGTAATGGCACTGTGGTGTCATTACTGCGTCGTAATGGGTGTTTACCGAGCAAAGGTATCTGTGTCTGTCTCTCCTCAGTCCAGCTTACCATGGCTTCAAGTTTTTATGAGTGTGTGTGGAGTATGATAACAAATATTTTGGCTTTACAGCAGCATAAAAAGGGTGGGCTGAGGCAGCTGGCTGCCTTCATCCCAGAATAATAGACTTGGCATGATGAAGATGAGAGAGGAGAAGAAGCAGGAATTGAGAGATGTGAGGGAGAAGTGCTTGTGGAAATCTGCAGTGGATCTTTGTCAGTAGTGTGTGTGGGTTAACCCTAAAGGCTAGCCAATCATTAACAAGGGAAATCAGTGACTGGCTATAGTATTAATCAGCAGGGCATGCTGAGCAGCCATGAACAAACACCACTCTTTTTTCCAGGGTTGAAAGGAAACGAGGGTTAAGAGTGGACCGCGAGGAGGGAGGGAGCAGAATGGGGCAATGAAGTAAGAACAAGAAAGGATATGGCGTAACAGCTAGAGCACTGACATTGAAGACATTGAAGCTGGAGAACCGGGTTCGAGTCTCGGTGGGAGGCTGTATTGCAACTGGTGCTCATGTAACTCAATCCAAGGGGCCCATTATGATGTCGGGCGGATTGCTCCTCGCCAGGCTGGCGGTAGCCACCGCCAGCCTGGCGGGGGCAATCCGCCCGACATCCACACTCGTTTTCCCCCCCTCCATACTAATATGGCGGGGACCTCGGCGGACGGAAAGACCTGGCGCAGGTATAATGTGGCGCAGTGGTTTACAAAGTGACGCATCTACCTAGATGCGTCACTTTGTAAATATGGCGCAACAAGGTGCATTTTTTACGCCACTGGTGCGTCACAAAAAGTGACGCACCGGCAGCGTAAAAGTGACGCAAGGCCTAATAAATGAGGGCCAAAAAACGTTGCAAGTGCTGTATGGGCAAAACCTAAAAGAATGCCGTCCAAGCCACAATTATAAGCCTACTGACACATTTGATGAGATTTTTGGGGAGGTGGGGGTGCTGAAACATTGAGTATGAGTTTAAATTACTTAAGTCAGGATTCTGTATTGAAAATGCATGCAGATTAATATTGTGAGGAAGGGCACAACTGTGGGCATGCAGGTAACACAGTGGAATTATACACAGAGCTATTTGAGGATTTAAACGTGCAGTTGCCAACTTAGGATGCTGTTACACGTTGTGGTACAGGGTAGGTGAGGTAGGAACCAAGAATTCCTTGGCTGGGTCCTAAATAAAGAGGGCGCTGTGGTATGGCATTGCGGTATTATGTGAAGGTCTAGTATGTATAGGGATATGGCAGTACAAGCACTAGGGTGGGGGACACTGGAGCAGCAGGGGGCTGCTCTCTGCATAGATGTCATTTACGGGTTGTCAGAGTTCGCACCTATGACGACCCCCAGTTTATTATCCCTTGTGCTCCCTGGCACTGCCTGTGCAACCCCTGGCATCAAGGGTGGCAACATATGTGCCAAACCACACAGGGACAGCTCAGGGCTCATCATTCTAGTTTTCGAACTCTTTTTTTATTCTAATATAAGTGAAAAATAATAGTCCATTTTTCACCATTAGTGTAATAAAAAAACATGGAGCCCCAGGAGCTGGAATGGGACCTTCACTGGTAGCTGAGGTAATAAAAAAAATGCTTTTAAATGTAGGTTGTGTGCATATAGATGAGGGATTGTGTTTGTGTGAGAGTGTATGTGAATGAAAGTGAGGGGGTGAGAGTCAGTGACAAGTCGTTAGTGAGAATGAGTCACTCCTCACTGCCACCAACGATATCTGCTTTCTTCTTTACCAGGGGGAAACCACAGCCCTCATCCTAATTGACCTCTCGGCCGCATTCAACACCATCTCCCACTGCACCCTAATTACGAGACTCTACGACACCAGCATCTGCAACAAGGCACTGAACTGGACCCACTCCTTACTGACCGACCATATACAGCGAGTCAGACGGCCCCCGTTCCTCTCAGAATCTACAGAGATCAAATGTGGAGTACTCCCTCGCTGCTCCCTGAGCCTCACCCTCTTCAACATCTGCACGGCCCCCCTCACAGCCATCATCAGAAGCCACGGACTCAACATCATCCCCTACGCCGACGACACCCAGCAGATCATCTCCTTCACCAACAAAACCACAACTGCCAGAACCAACTTTCACTTCGGAATGAAGGCAGTTGCTATCTGGATGCAAGACAGCTGCCTCATGCTCAATTCGGACAAAACCAGAGTACTCATCCGGCGACCTACCACCTCAGCCTGGAATGACTCCTGACGGCCCACCGTGCTAGGAACCCACCACACCGGACCACACATGCAACTTTGGCATCATACTGGACTCCTCGCTCTCAATGAACCACCAAATCAACGCATCATCCTGTTTTCACACGCTCCACCTACTTTGAAAGACTTTCAGATGGCTCCCCACAGAATCCAGAAAGGCGGTCACCCACGCACTCGTCACGAGCAGACTACAGCAACGCACTCTATGCCGGCCTCACCTGGAACCGTCTCAGGAAACTACAGATAGTCCAAAACGCTGCCACAACACCTCTGGCAACTCCATTTGCTCCCTATCAAAAAGAGAATCACCTTCAAGCTCCTCACACATGCCTATAAAGCTCTCCACAATGCAGAACCAGAATATTTGAACCACTGTCTCGCCTTCTACACACCAACCAGACAACTCTGCTCCACCCAACTCGCTCTGGCCTCCGTCCCATTGGGCCTGTAGTGTTCTGCTTTCAAGATGGCCTTTGGTTCTGGCATGTCGAAGGCAAAACTTGACTTAGAGGGGCACCAGTGCAATACTGATGCTGGCATTCTGAGGGCAATTCTTAGCATCACAGGTACCTGTGATAAAATACTTGCAGTGGCACACAACAGGTGAAGCAGCGGGTCACGAGATAGCACAGAAGCACTATTACTACTCGGACCCCCTCTCGGAACTCATGGAGTTTACTTTCGAAATCCTGAGAGTAAGCAGCGCACATACAGTTGTCATAGCTACCACCTTGGCCACAAATGTTGTTTAAACCTCCTCTAGGAATAGCAATAATAGCAAATATACTACTCAGTCCGCTATTTAATCACAATACCGACCCGAACCGCACAAACACTGCCGTTTTTTACGCTTTTCACCAAGGCACTACTGATAATTTCACTGTATACAAACCTTAGCCATATGTGTGTGCTTACGTGTTTGTACTGTCTACCTTCCTTTACAGGTACAACTCGAGAGGAAATCCTCCTCTCACAGTTAAAGCATCTTATTGCTACACATTGCAACACATATACATCATATGTAGCTCCTTTTTACGTCTCGCTGAACCAATGTGTAAGCATTGTTCGGCGAGATTATAGTAGAAGGATTTCAAAAGTCTACCCAAACTGCGGATTAGGGGCAGTTCATGTGAACCAGGCGCGTGCACATTACCAGCCACATCGCACGTCGCACACCATACACCATTTGTCTAAGCCTCGGCATCAGACTTCAAAGGAAGCCGCTCCCAAGCCACTCCCCTACCCCCCATCAGACTTCAAAGGAATGCGCCCCCCCGCCACTGCAATGCCTAGAGGTTGTTGAGGCTGCAGCCTAGCCCCACTCCTTTCTGCTCTCTCACACTTGTTTTTTTTTTTATGGAACGGATTCCTAAATCCACTGGGTATGAGCAGCCTCGCTCTCTGTGCTCTGCTATTTTGCTATGCTCCTATACATAGTCGAATTTATGCCTTAAAAGCGTGCAAATCTCTGTTTTGACCTCCCAGATCAACATTGTCACTTCTGAACTGAAAGCGTGCCCCTGAACTGAAAGCGTGCCATGTGAATTGAAACCCTTTTGGTGTCCGTCCCCCCTATCAGACTTGAAAGGAATGCGCTCCCCCGCCACAGCAATGCCGAGAGCGTGTTAACCTAATTCCAACACGCTCACCATCCTCTTTTTTTATCAGTGCCCTCTGCTAGTCGTGTTACTGGGGTCATTCATTGCATGGTTTAAGGCTAAAACCACTCTTCCGTGGCCTCGAGAAAAAACTTTGCACTTCACCATAGGTGAGAACCCGCCGCAGTGTATTTTCATGGGTTACGCATTCTTAACTGAATGAAGAGCATGGTCTTGTGGCTTGCTTCTAACTGACTATGTTCACTTGCTGGAAAACAGTCTTCTTTACAGTGTTAGAAGGTGACCGGGCAGGAAACTGTTCGTACTTGCCCATTCCTTCTTTATTTGCTGCACACTTTTGTATTCAGTGCTTGGCAAGCTAAGTGTCAGAAATATGTGAAACCATTCCTCCCACATATTTGAATTTAGGTATTTTAAGAGGCTGATTAGATTCGGCATTTACCAAACGAATGCATTTATAACCATAACACAGAAAATAATTGGGAGACATTAAATCAGACTGTGCGGTGGGTCACTGAACTTCTTGAAAATCAGAACATTCAAATTTAAAACATAGCAATGCTTAATAAAAAGTGAGAGCCGCTGCAAACTCATAGTTTATTGTGCCTGCAATGTGAGAGTTTAAGAGTCTTGCACTCCTAGAGTGGTTTAGACATGTGTTTAAAGGAATAACTGCAGAATGATTAATTAGTAAAAGTCCCTCTTCATACAAGCGAGGTGCCCTGCCTGAGAGCTATTTTCGTCACGATATCGCACGTGCTGCACTAATGCGTTACAGGATCTGCCTTGACAACGCTGAATGCACAATTGGTTTGGTAAATGATGCGGCAGTAACTGTACAGTGATTGATGCCACCGCGTTTGTGTTGCTGTCTTTCGTTGCATGATTTTCGGTGTCTTCTACTATAGGCCTTCCGCCATGAAGACAATATGCTCTGTTGGAGTCCTCATACTATATGGGGATGGTGTCGTGCCCTCACTCTATTGCCCTCACTCTACCACTCTATCGCCCTCCCTCTACCACTCTACCGCCATCATTCTACCGCCCTCACTCTAGCACTCTACCGCCCTCACTCAGACAAATTGGGTCAGGGCGAAATACCCAGAAAAACTGGGCCCTCTGGAACGTACGAAGGCTAGGTTGTAAGTGCCTGGACCCGGAGCCGGACATCAGCAAGTGGAGAGTGCCTGGGCCTAAGGGACACCAGACTGCTACGATCCCACTGAACATATGCGATGGTGAAAGACAAGCCTACTAAGGACATGGAGGCTGATAAAATTATATCCATCCAGTGTTCAATGAGGGTACAGTGGAGGTGCAGGCCAAACAAGCTTTGTTTGTGGCGCCAGGGCTCCAACTATGGCTTACATCATGGTGGAAATAAAGGCTCGCTGGAGGCCATGCTGGTAAAAATGAACACCTTGGCTATTGAGGTGGGCTTCTCCGTGCACACTTTCGGAACATGTTGAAGGGGATCGCTGAGGCTCAAGGGCATGTCAGAATTTCAACAGGAATTGGTGGCCCTAAAAAGATGGTAACCCCACTCCAGTTGCTCTCCGCCCGAATGGAGGAATGTTTTGAGGACGTGGAGGGGCACTCTCAAAGGAACAACCTAGAATCTGTGGGCTTCCCAGAGTGTGTAGATGGACAACCCTTAGAGTTGTTCCTGGAGAACTGGATCACAAATGTCCTGAAACCAAGAAAATTCCTCAATTTCTTCATGAAAAAAGTGTGCCCACCTGGCAGTGGTGCCTTTGCCCAAGGCCAGAGCACCGCCCAGCGCCATTATTGCCCAGCTTTTTAACTTCAGAGCCCGAGACGTACTATTGCAGCATGTCTGGGTAGGAGGAATGTCATGGTCTTTCCGGATTACACCCGTAAGGTGCAGGAACTATGCGGGAAATTTTTACAGACCAAAAAGAGACTGTGGGAGCCAGACCTCCAGTACAGCCTAATGTTCCTTGCAGCACAATGAAAAGGTTTTCTTATGTGTTACCCCTGGAGAGGCAAATGACTGACTAGACACTCAGGAAGGAGTAAAAACGGAATCCACCCTCGAGCCGCAGAACTGATGGAAGTGGTGTCAGCCACCAGTCATCATGTTCATGCAGACACTCTTCGGGAACGGAGGACCCGGACTGAGGCTCTACAAACAAGGAAGATCCTGGACTGCCCGTACGGACATTAGAGGACTCAAACTGTGTGCTGGACACTTGGGAATCATGCAAGCCCCAAAGGGGAGATTGTGGCTACCTGAGCAATAGCACAGCCCTGGGCTAGCGAGAGCAGTGGATGAGGCTGGGATGCTTTGGTGTGGGGTGATCTGCCCTGGTCTATGGGGCCATGTCCCTGCACTGGGGGTTGCCAAACAGAGATGCTACATACAAAGACTCGAGGCTGGTGCAGATTTCAATAGACTGCAGATCCGCTGCTACACTGGGTACTAATGTGATGTATAATTAAGACCGCAGACACTGGATATACTGTTGCATTGGTAGGGAGATCTGTCTATTATGTGTCAAAGTTACTATGTGGGTAGAATGCTTCCTATGTGGTATTATCTAGTTCAATATGATTGCATAGCTTTTGATGTAGGTCGGTGGGAGCCTACGGAGGGCTGCGGTCCCATTGGTGCGGTTTGAGTGGCATTGGCCTTGCTGCACCAGCAGTGAGTTGCTGGGCCCTCAGCATGATGCAATTGAGGAGGTTGAGACTCTGGCCTCCGAGGGAGGGATGGGGCAGTGGTTGCTGAATGTTGGCCCAGCTGTTATGGGCTAGAGTTGTTTGGGCACACTGCCTGTGGGTGGGAATATATTCACAAAAAAAATAATTTTGATGTTTAAGCTGGGGTGTAGTGTTTTAGGGTCGCTCTACAGTACTCTAAAATGGATGGTGAATGCAAGTCTGGAGTGGATGTGGGGAGTGAGAGAGCAGGGGGAGAGTGAAATCGATAAGGGACATGGCACTTAAGACGGATCAGACATAGAGGTTCCTAACATTGAACGTGCATGGACTAGGGCAGCACACTAAGGGGCTTGTGTATTTGTATCTGAGGCGGTGGGATCTCTGTGGCCTTCCTACAGGAAACACACACCTGGGGAGCCTGTATTAGTCCGTTGAAGTAGAAGATGGAGGGGACAGATATTCACAACTTCCTACTCCAGTTATGCCAGGGCGGTACTGATCTAAGTGGCACCGGGGGCCCCATTTTTGGCTACGGAGGTGATGATTGACACAGAGGGAAGATATGTTAGTGTGTCGGGTATGACAGATGCCAGGGTCCTCTGCTTTGTAAATGTCTATGCCCCTAATGTGGACAATACTGATTTTTATTTAACTATTTTGAGGGCAGCGACTAAATATCTGGGTCCGGAAGTGATAGTCTCTGGAGATCTCAATTACGTACTGGATGGCATGCTGGGCCGTTGACCCAGGTCATGGGGGGACTCGGACTGCAGGATGTATGGAGGGTGTGTGACCCTCTGAGCCTTACCGACTCATGTTTTACCCCTGAGACTGGGATATACAGTCACCTAGATTATTGCCTGATGTCATGTAGCCTAGTTCATAACATAGTTACTATTTCATACCTAGCATGCCACCTGTTGGATCATTCCCCTTTATTGTTTTCATACAAAATGGGCAGGAGGGCTCCTGGGGTGCCTCTCTGGCGGATGAGAGTGGAGGCCTTGGCAGCCCTAGAATTTGCACACGCAAATGGATTGATACTTTGAGGAAACCTGGTAGAGCACAAATGCAAGGTCCACAGAGTGGGATGCTATGAAGGTGGTCTATGGGCGGAGTGCATGAAGATCGTGTTTGGGTACGAATGCAGCTCGCTCAGACGCTCAATGTGCAGGAGGAGAGACTGGGTGCCCTGAAGGAGTGTTTGGCTATGGAGCTGCAGAAGGTGGTGGAATGGAAGTAGTCTAAAAAGGAACTACTAGAGACATGGGACTGGTTGGCCAAATTTGTTTACACCAACTATAGACAGCGTCTGTAGGCAGAAGCGGACAGAGCGGATAGGATATTGGCCTTGCTTCTACTTAGTGAGTCTCAGAGGACACCCGGGGTGGGGTGTTGGAGATGCGGGGAACGGAGATGCACTCCCAGCAGGATATCACAGAGGTCTTTGATGCACATCTGCAGTGTTATTTTATGTTAGGATTATTTATATAGCGCCTATCACCGCCGGTCTCTAAGCGCTTAACAGAAAGAACATAACACACTAATGCCCTTGAAAAAAACCTTCAGCTGTTACACCGCCTGGGCTGTCATAAAAGCCTTCCTAAAAAGATGGGTTTTTAGTTTCTTTCTGAAGGGTAGGAGCTGTGATTCTTCCTTCAGGATGGACGGAAGCTCATTCCACAGTTGTGGAAGAAGCACGGACAATGCCCTGCCTCCTTTGGTTTTTAGTTTAAACGGAGGTTGAATTAAATTGGAGATTGTTCCAGAGCGCAAGGATCTTCCAGGAATATATCGCTTCAAACGTTGTTTAATGTACTCTGGGGCTTTTCCAAAAAGTGCCTTGTGGGCCACACAGAGACATTTAAACTGGACTCGAAATTTCACTGGAAGCCAGTGCAGCTTCTGAAGCAGGGGAGTGGCGTGCGATTTTCTGGGCAGGGAGAAGATCAGTCTAGCTGCATCATTCTGTATTACCTGCAACTTCCTCAGCAGCTTCTGCGGCAGGCCTAAATACAGAACATTGCCATAGTCAATTCTTGAAATGACTGTGGCAGATACGACTGATTGCAAGGTAGTGGCAGATAAAATAGGGGCTAATTTATGTAGTTGCCTCAATACACCAATACAGGATCCGACGACAGCCGAAACTGGGGGGGCCATTGAAAGCTCCGCGTCAATCATGAGCCCCAAACTTTTTACTACAGTGCAAGGAGACGGGGTAGTTCCCAATTCAGGAGGCCAGTAGAGGTCACTCCAGGGGTCCTCTTTGTTGCGGATCACCAACACCTCCGTTTTGTCAGCATTCACTTTCAACAGATTATTAGTCATCCAGTTGACCGTGAAACTGAGCAAATTCCTCACCGATTCCTGGGCCTCCTTAGTGTCATCTAGCCGGACTAATAGCTGGGTATCATCTGCGTAGTTAAATATTTCGCAGTTAATACGCATCAGCTCCTCTACCAGTGGTTGTAGGTAAATGTTGAAAAGCAGGGGGGATAAAGCCGACCCCTGGGGCACTCCCCATGTCACTTCACAGGTCTCAGACAGTTGGTCTCCTAGCTGCACTCTCTGGGTACGACCTGACAGGAAGGATTCTAGCCACTTCAGCACCTGGCCTGAAATCCCCAGTTTCGCAATACGGTCTAGCAAGATGGTATGGCTGACCGTATCAAAGGCCGCCGATAAGTCTAAGAGGATCAGGGCGCATGGTTGTTTATTGTCTGCCCTGACTCTTAACTCATCGGCAACTGAGGCCATAACCAATTCTGTACTATGTTGGGGCCGGAATCCAGCCTGCCTGGTATGAAGAAGATGATGTTCTTCCAGATGGCCGGCTAGGGTGCTGAGAACATGCTTTTCCAAGATCTTACTTAGAAAGGGTAACTGCGAAATGGGCCTGTAGTTTTTTAAGGCTTTTGTATCCATTCCTGCTTTTTTTAAGAGTGGGGAGACCCTGGCTTCTTTCATTTGGGTTGGCAGATAACCTGTTTCCAATGAGTTATTCAATAAACTCAGTACCTGAGGCTGGGCAGGGCCATTTTAAAAAAATTTGGGGGACAAGGATCGATGTTTGACCCTGACTTGATCTGTCCGACTAGTTCTATTAGGCCCTTGTCGTCAATAGAAGGGAAATTATTCAGAGTCATGGATGGCACCTGAGCAATCAGACTAGGCAGCATAGTTGTAGCTGGTCGTGCATTGATGTCTGCGAGGATATCCTGTACCTTCTGAAGAAAGAAGGTTTGGAAGGAATCACAGTCTGGTTGATCGCCCGCTGAGATTTTCCCTTCTCGTTGTGTGAGTTCCCTTAGTATCGTAAAGGTCTCACGCTGTATATTTATTGCTTCTCTAATTCTTCCCTCGTAGAAGACAGCCTTTCTTTCCAGGATATCAGCCTTATATTTTGACAGCAAGTTTTTGAAAAATTCAGCCTCTATTTGACAATAGTGAAGCCTCCACCTTCTCTCTGCCTTACGAAGGGCTTGCTTCTTCTGTTTCAAGGAGGCGTCAAACCATGGCGCTCCTTTCCCTTTCGTTCTAATGCTCTCCAACTGCTCAGGGACAAGTTTGTCCAGGGCAGCGAGTATCCAGGTCTTTAACACCCTAGCATCAAAGTCCAGATCTGTACCATGCATTTTAGGGGGAGCGGAGGAGAGCAGGGTCGTGATTAGAAGGTCTGCTTCTACCTTATTCCAAGATCGAATTTTTCTCCGTGACTTATTTGGGGCATCCCTCACCAGGTCGCCAGGAACCCAGCATTTTATCATAAAGTGGTCTGACCAGATGCATGGACTAACCTCCTTTATTTCTGTATTGGACAGGCAGGACCAAACAAGGTCCAATGTGTGGCCTTTCACGTGAGTCGGACCTATCACTAACTGTTGTAGATTGAGCACCGAAAGATTAGCTTCAAACTCAGTCGCTATGGGGTCTCTGGGTACTTTATCCCAGTGGTAATTAAAGTCGCCTACCACCAGAAGAGACTTGTATCTGGTGGCCAAATCTGTCAAAAGTTCAAAGATGGTGTCATTAAAATCCGGGAGGTTTTGTGGCGGCCGGTAAACTACCAATATTGCTATACATGAAGATTTAGACGAGACTTTAATTCCTAACAGTTCCGCACCTGCACAATTTTGTGCAATGATCTCTTTTACTACGAGACATTTTTTAAACAGAAAGGCCACACTCCCTCCTTTACAATCATTAGGACGATTATGCCAGATAGCATCATAATCTGGGGGTAGGGCAGCCAAGATGTCAGGCGTAGAGGCAGAGCCGAGCCATGTCTCTGAGAGAGCAAGAATATCAATATCTCCATCGAGCAATAGAGAGAAGACTTCTAGGTGGCGCTTGTGTAAAGAGCGCGTATTAAGTGTTGCCAGTCTAAGGCCATGTGGCTGGCGACTGATGAAGGTGGGAAAGGTCCTGGGGCCAGTGCCTATGGACTGTACCAGGGCCTCAGCTTGTAAAGTAGCCAAGGTGCCATCATCTAGACAGATGGAGTCAGTCTTTAGAGCCCATAGTGCCTCAGGAGAGTAAGTACGAGGTCGGACAGAGTTTATGGCCCCTGGGCCCGTCCTGGCCCGGACGGGCACAGACGGGCTTTCCTCTGGCGCTCCTCCGGCGCGATGCTGCGCGCGATCGCTGCGCGCCTGCATGCTGGTAAATAATTATAGTGTGTGGCTAAAAGCCACTGCCAAAGACTAGCCTGCTAACCCCCAAAACGTGGTGTCAGCAAAACCTGTCTCTGTCCCACACCCAAGATGGCGGACGGGCGTGAGGCGGCAAGGAAATCACCAAAGTGGTGAGAAGTGTGTTTTTTCAATTATGGTGCAGGCAATGCGGTAAATGGGGGAATGTGAGGTCCCTTAACAATGACCCGGTCTCAAAGAGTATTTCCAGGGCAATTTCAGGCATTTAGCAATAGTTGGTAAAAACAAATTTTTTAAAAAGGAGCTAGCCTCCAACAAACCAGTAAAAGAGCAAGAGTAGTTATTTAAGTGCAGCAGTGGTATATCGATCTGAATCTAGGGGCCCGATGTAGGTAAATCCCATTTACCGATTTTGAAATACCGAATCTTACCGATTCGGTATTTTAAAATCGGTAAATGGGATGTAGGTCCCAACATCTGGATTCGTTACCGAATCCTTAACAATTCATTAATTACCGATTGGGTAAATACCGAATCGGTAATGTACATTCTTTCCTATGGGCTTTGAAGCCCATAGGAATGATTAGGCATTACCGATTCGGTATTTACCCATTCGGTATTTAAGGAATTCACAAGGGTGCAGGGGGTGTCACTTTGACACCCTCTAGCACCCCCAAAACGGCCATGTGTGCAATGTGGCACACAGACATGCCCTAAGGGCACGTCTGTCTGTCACATGGCACATGTGTACATGCACAGATGTGCATGTACACAGGAATCGGTTTATTACCATGGATTTGTATTCCATGGTAAAATACCGATTCTGTAAGCCATGTGCAGCCGGAACATAGGCTACCTACATTGCATTTTCGGTAATTTTACCGAATCGTTATCATTACCGAATCGGTAAATATTACCGACTCAGCAAATTTACCTATTCGGTAATGATAACGATTCGGTAAAATTACCGAAAATGTGCCCCTACATCTCCATGGCCCTTTACCGATCGGAAACGGCCGAAAATCGGTATTTTCGGCCGATTCCGATCGGTAAAGGGCTACCTACATCGGGCCCCTAGTCGGTACACCCTCCGACTGGCCTCCTAAAATAGCCTTTGCCTAAAGCCACTGCCAAAGACTAGCCCGCTAACCCCCAAAACGTCGTGTCAGCAAAACCTGTCTCTGTCCCACACCCAAGATGGCGGACGGGCGTGAGGCGGCGAGGAAATCACCAAAGTGGTGAGAAGTGCGTTTTTCAATTATGGTGCAGGCAATGCGGTAAATGGGGGAATGTGAGGTCCCTTAACAATGACCCGGTCTCAAAGAGTATTTCCAGGGCAATTTCAGGCATTTAGCAATAGTTCGTAAAAACACATTTTTTAAAAAGGAGCTAGGAGCTAGCCTCCAACAAACCAGTAAAAGAGCAAGAGTAGTTATTTAAGTGCAGCAGTGGTATATCGATCTGATATGGGATATGGGATATATGCGGCACTGAACAGTAACTTCCCAATAGCAGGGGAGGACTACCTGACCGGCCTACAAATGGCCAGTCTGCCTAGATAGGACAGGGAACAACTAAATGCTCCCCACACTGAATGCTTCTGCCCTTATGACACATGAACAACATTTGAATTTTCACTTATCCACAATAATGTATACTGTGTCTAAGAAAGAAACCTAGACAAGCACATACCATGATCCGGTTAGTGATGACAGGTTCCACCTCTACTTATCATCTATATTTTTCCTGTTTATTCAGCTATGGTGGTTATTTTAAAGAACCTTTTGGAATTCCCTTGAATTCAACAATAATGTGTATTCACCTAACATGAGACTAGTCAGTTTAAAAGGTACAAAATAATGAAGTACATTGATCTAAACTATTTGAAGAACACAATCAAAGGTTGTGGAACTCCATGTAGTGACAAGGAAAAAAGCATTGATGATTTATTTATTTACACTATGTTTTTGCGAGCCACCTGACTTCATGGCAAAGTGCGTGTTTTTATTTGTATTTAAACGGCCCAAGAACCTCTTTTAAATATTTACCATGAATATACCGAATTATTGTTTCACTTTTCCTTCATTTAAGCATATAACCCTATATGAGGAAAAGTAGTATTTCAATGAATTGTGCAGTCAAGTTACTTCTTCCCTGAAGTGGAACCCCTTAAAGTGATGCATCTGTAACTCATTTTAAATAAAATACTGCACGTTTCCCATCTCCTTTTCCCTCATTCTTCCTTCTGCTCTCTCATCCTTTCCATCAATCTCTTCCCTCCTTTCTTTATCAACATCTTTGTGACTCCTTGTCTGAATCCTCCTATCTTCTACTACATATTGCTGGTCTTCCCCCCTCAGTCTTTCTTCTATTACTCCTTCTCATCTCTGAGTCTCCTTCTCTTTCCTTTCACTCTACTTGTCTCCTCATTCCTCCTTTCTCACCCTACTTCCGGTTTGTTTCTATTCTCCTTACTATCTCCATCACCTTTCGAATGGTCTAATGGGGTATACACCCGTTACAACGGATCTTTTACTCCGCAGACCCATTACAACGCGACCATTACTCCGCATACCATTACAACGCATTGCGCTGGGGGGCGCTCTAGGATAGGGGATAAGTATAATTTACTATCCAACACCTTCCCTAGGGTCCACGGGGACTGGAGTTAGAATAGTAAATTATACTTACCACTATCCAGCGCCCCAAGGCGCTATGCGTTGTAACGGTATGCGGAGTAAAAGTCGCGTTGTAATGGTCTGCGGAGTAAAAGTATGCGTTATAACGTCATACATCCGTCTAATGGGCACATGCATTATTGTAAATTCAATTCGCAAATGGTGCGAATCACAAAATTCGGCCGTTTGCGAATGCAATTTCAACTTTTGGGATGCATCATCATTTTTGCACTTTTCGCAATTTAAGAAATCACAAAATTGCGATTTCTTAAATTGCAAATGCATTTAAGGAATCTCAAATTGAAGTTGACCTTCATGGTAATTTGTGAAAACTTTGAAGTTCTATTTTACACGCACACATGCCCTTGGGGCATGTGTGTGTGCAAGATGTACTTATAGGCAGATTTCAGAGGTGCAACAGGGTTTCCTTTGGACACCCCTGCACGCTTGAAATTGCATTCTCAATTTGCGATTCTCTAACGGAGAATCGCAAATTGAGAAAGTCTTCCCATTCATTCCTATGGGCCTCAAGGCCCCTAGGAATGAATGGGGAGGTAAGAAATTGCTATTTTTTTAGCGATTTCTTGATGCATTGCAGTTTGCAATTCCTTAATTGCGATTCCTTATTTTTCGCAATTAAGGAATCGCAAAAAGCAATATTGATGCATGTGCCTCCATAAGTGCACATGCCAAACTCAAGTTTAGATATCCCAAGCAGACCGCCAGTCAATCATTGTCTCCCTCCCAGACTGACATTCATACAGATCAAATCCAGAAAGCGCTATCTGCCAGAGAATCAGTGTCAAGCAGCATTTGCCTTGGGACATCAGTCAAACACCTAGGGGCAGATTTACAATAAACTAACGCAGCACCGTGCTGCAAGTCATTTTGCTGCGCTGTGCTGCGTTAGTTTCGTAGCACAGTGATGCGGCATATTTACAACAATATGTTGCATCTCTCTACTTCCCCCTGCGCTGGCGCACACACTGCTGCCATGCGCCGACGCAGGCACCCTTGCACCATGGTTCCCTTCCTGGACAAAAACAATCTGAAATGCCGTTTTTCAACGTTGCGTGCTGCATTAGCACACAAAGGGCCAGATGTAGGTGGCCCAATACCAGTCGGTAACGGCCTAAATTACCGAATTTCTGCCGTTACCGACCGGTATTGGGATTTTGGGATGTAGGTGGTCACATTTCAGATTCGGTAATTTACCGAATCGGTAATTTAAGGAATCAGTAAATTACTGATTCCTTAAAATACCGAATTGGTAAATTACCGAATCTGAAATTTAGGGAGCACTCAAATGAGTGCTTTTCCCATTTTAGGATTCGTTATTTACCACCAACTATAAGTTGGTGGTAAATAACGAATACCTTTGAAAAAGCAATTATTTTGCTTTTACAACAGTGCGATGTGGCAGGCATACATGCCCTTAGGGCATGTATGTGTGCCACATGTGCACACAAGCACAATTCAGGGGTGCAACAGGGTGTCAAAGTGACACCCTGGCACCCTGGAATGTGTCCCCCATTTTACCGAATCGGTATTTACCGATTCGGTAATTGCCATTCATTCCTTTGGGCCTTCAGGTAAAATTCGATATTTTAGAATCGGTAAATTTCAATTACCTATACTAGCCCATAGAAGTTGAAAAACAGCATTCTTTCAATGATTGTTTATGTACAGGAAGGGAACCCTTCCGGAACAATAACTAGAGGTGATTTTCTCTTTCAGCAGCACGCATAGAAACAGTACACAAAAACGAGGAGAAATGAATACATTTCTGCTCGTTGTTCCTCCCTACGCCTCCCCTGGGGAGGTGAAGCATTCACACGCATTTCCAGATTTACGATTCCTCGTAAATCTGGAAATGTCTCTCGTTCCATGGGTGTGCGTGGGAACACCCACAGCAAACACCCATGGACGCCCAATTCACACAAAGTCCTGTGTGTTAATTTACAAGGACAGGAAAAGTCACACATGGTGGCTTTTCATGTCCTTGTAAATATGGAGCAGTGTATTGAGCTGGCAGTGCGTCACAAAAAGTGACGTACTGACAGCGCAAGGGTGCCATGCTCTCTGTATTATAATGGGATGGCCGCGTTTGCCAAATAAACCATAATCTGCTGCGTAATCTGCAAATTTTGTGAAAACAGAATTGCCTCTGGCTTAAACGGATCAAAAGTTAGTAAAAACATGGCACCATGGGCCTTATGTATCAAGCAAATTCGCATTCGCAAAGGCCGAAATTTGCAGAATTTCGGCCTTTGCGAATGCGAATTTGCTACATGGTATGTATTAACATTTGCGATTCCTTATTTTGCAATTGCATTTAAGGAATCGTAAATTTTGCGATTCCTTAAATGCAATGTATGAAGCTAAAAAAATTTGCAAAATATCCTTAAGGAATCGCAAATTACCACCAACTTCTAGTTGGTGGTAAGTTGCGAATTCCTTGAAAAATGCACATTTTTGCATTTTTCAAAGTGCCATGTGACACACATACATGCCCTTGGGGCATGTATGTGCACCACATGTGCACCCATGCATATTTCAGGGGTGCAACAGGGTGTCCTTTGGACACCCCTGCACCCTTGAAATTATTCTCAATTTGCGATTAGCAAATTGCGAATCGCAAATTGCGAATAATTTCCCATTCATTCCTATGGGCCTCCTGGCCCATAGAAATGAATGGGAAAGTATTCCTGAATTGCGATTTGCAATTTGCTAATCGCAATTAAGGAATTTTAAGAAATCGCTAAAAAAAAATTTTTTTTTACATACATACCAATTTGCGATTCTCAAATAGCGATTTTTTAAAAATCGCTATTTGAGAATCGCAAATGGGTATCTTGATACATATGGCCCCAAATCACCTGGGCCTATGTTCCTGGCAGTGGAAGAAGTTTCCTATTACTGTATCGGGTTATTAAACTGGTACTAATATGGTGACATCTTTTCTTAGTGTCGCTATATGTAAAAATGACAAAATAATGAAATAATTGTATCATATAATGTGCTGCATTAGGCCGCATAATTTACCTTTCATGCTGCATAATTAATTCAACCCTGCCGCATAATATGGTCTTCCCCTGCCGCACGATTCCAGTTGTACAAATAATTCAACAAAACACTAGTGCTGCCACAACCAAAGCAGTGACACATAATGAAAAGCACCATGCTGAAGCAGAAGCAATTTAAAGCATAAGTGTGGCTTACTTTGGGCACAAGTAGATCAAATGCATAAAGTTCGAAGTAGCTGAAAGGGGGGATTAATTGATATCTCGCAGACAGTTAGTGTTTGATTCAACAGCCTCTCCTCAAGTGTTCACACATTTCATCACTATGAAATGTGTCCATTTCGCTATATCTATATCTCTTGCTCTCTCTCCCTCTCTTCACTCTCCCCACTTTCTTTCTCCTCTTTCACCTGTTTTTCTCTCCTTTCATTTTCTCTCCCTCTCTGATGGGCACTGAGGGAAAATGAATGCAGCATAATTGTTTACCCTTGTAAAATTGTGTCCACACAGAACTAGAGTGCTTTTTCACACTGCCTCTGGCCTTCCAAACTCCACTGTAGTGCGAAACCCCTCGGATTTGCAGAAAAAATATATAATTATAATAATACATTTACAAAACTTGAATTTCACGTCCCATTTCGCATGGGACAGGCAGCCTACCCTGCATCGCACACCTACAAAAGAATTAACTGATAAGGACCAGTGGACCCTGCACTTTTAGATGCACCCGGTCAAAACCCATGGGAAGCCATTATAACATAAATGAGCCGCTGACGATTCATCAGGGGCGGAGCTTAGAGCCATTGAGCAACACCAGTGGCGGCTGTGGCACGGCGCTTCGCGGTCATGCTACTGGTTCTGCCCCAGTGTTCCTCTGGTACCAGTACTCTCTTTGGTGAAGGAGAAGTTCCAGTACTCAAAGGCTTAACCCCTTCGATGCTCATGACGAGCTGGGCTCGTCATGAGGTAGCCTCCTCGCACGCTCATGGCGAGCCCAGCTCGTCATGAAACATGGGAATGAGTAAATCCCAGCGTACGGGCGGAATTCCGCCCGCACGCATGCGGTTAACATTGAAAAGTGCCGGTACTTAGTACCAGTGAGTACCGGCCCAATTAAAGCCCTGGTGCCATGGGAAGCTATCCCACTTTGTGCATTACTGGTCCATGGCAGGTGGTAGAACGTACTGGGAGGGCGTCCATGAGGGGGTGAAGACTACTTCCGCCAACACGAGATTTAAATTAATGCAATATAATGTTATACACCAGGTATATCTTACCCCCAACACACTGCAAGCTATCCACCCAGGTTGAGCGCCCACCTGCCACGCGGAAGCGCTGGAGAGACAATAAGCTTGCAGATGATTTGCAGGCCTGGAAGGGGATGCTCGCTGACTTTCTAGACCCCCAGAAGCTAAACCTCCAAAAGAGGAAAATTGGACAACGTTGGAAGATGTGAATGTGAGGAGTGGTCGGGCCTTGAATGGGGTAAGGGCGAGGGTGAGTGACAGTACCACCGCATTGGGCAAAAAAGAAGCGCACAACTCTAGTGTTGGGACTGGCTACTCCGGAGCCCGGCCCCCACAGTCCCTCTTTGTTGACCCCAGAGAATGTCCATTGATCGGTCTTATGCAGCAGTTGCAATAGAGCATGAGGGCAGTGGGGTGGGATGAGCTGGAGGTTGTATTTATACCATAAGCTGGAATGTATCTCATTGTCCTAAATGCCAATAAAATATACACTGAAAAAAAAGTCATAAGTACAAAGAACTCAGTACAGTTCCAAATTAAATCCAGCAAAGACTTGCCTTCTACGGTGGGGGAAGGGGGCCCTCGTGTTAGAAAAATTCATACTCTTATACAGGGCTTTAGACAAAGACTTCCATACATTCGGTGTGAATCCATAATTCTCAGGGTTTGGACCAATAGAAAATAAGCTACAAGAAGCATTTTAACAGATTCTCTCAGGATAGTAGTACATTGAGATTCAACCATTCTCACAGTCTTGACTGTACAGTTGAGCTGAAACATGCTTTTAACATAAACCTGGGACAGTGAGAACGATCCTTGATTCAGTACAAAAAGGAAACTTCTCTGAAAACACTTTCTGCTTACTCAAGTGAAAACTAGACATGTTTTGTTAAAAACAGGAATCAGCAGCAGTTATCACATAATATATTGTGATGTTGAGGCAAGATGGAGGACAGTGTAAACACAAGCTAATGTTAGTATAAGCTCAATTCGTAATGCTCTTCTGATTGCCGGAAAATCTACGCTCATGCCGGCGTAGGAGGGGTAAACTCCCTTTTAACACCAGAGGTGGTAAATTAAGTTCATAGCTACCTTTGTTTGCTCTGTCTACAAGAGGTGTAGAGATCTAAAGTATATGACCAATCAAAAATGACTAGCCTTCCTCCTATTAAGGCAAAGTTCATTTTGGTGCTCCTGATGTTGTATGTGTGTCGAACATATTATCCAGCATTGCTGGTCTCAATCTCCCTCCCGTAAATTAAGGTGAAGTGGTGCATTATCTCCATGCATGTGTTAGCCTATGTCATAACCTAGATTTGAGCCAGGGAAGCCATAAAGTAGTTAAAGACAAACATTTAGGGCCCCATTAGGATGGCGGGGGAATCGCCCTCGCCAGGCTGGCGGTAGCCAGCGCCGACCTGGCGGGGGTGATCCGCCCGCCATCCATGCCGGAATGACCCCCCGCCATATTATTATGGCTGGGGGGTCCGTGGCGGACGGAAAGACCGTCCGCCGCTTTTCTGCCCCGGTCGCCTTGCGACCGGGCGGAAAAGGGTTCTGTATGGTGGCATTGTCTATCAAACACCGCCAGCCATATTAGAATGGGCATTTTTGCAATGCCAATACCGCCACTGAAAGGCATACGGAGTCTGCTTTGGGGGCCCGTTGCGGTCCCCCAGAGATTTCGGGGGTGGTGGGTGGTGCACATGGTACCCCCCAGCAGTTCCATGCACAACTTGACAGGCACGGAGTGGTGCCTGTCATGTTGTGCATGGAAGTGTACAGCATGCCTTCCTGGCATTGTTGCAGGCGGTGCTGAGTGCACCGCCCGCCACAATGTCAGGAATGCTGGATGCGCCCGCCACTGTGGCGGACGCATCCTAATTGCAGGCACGGGACCCCCGCCCTTATGGCGGGCGGTCACTATATGCGATGGGATGGCGGGCGAACAAAGTCTGCCTGTCATCCTAATGGGCCCCTAAGTCTTGAGAGATGCGAATGCTACACATGATATTGCTCATTATGGTCAGGAAGTGGTCCAGTCCAACCTGGCTAGATTGATTTAGCAGAAAAGTGATATAAGATAGTGCATCTTTTCAATTGGCTCTCACATTTTTTAACTGGCTTTACTGCCATTTTTGGACTCTGGGCCCTGGGAGTCTCAAGTGCTCTGATCTCAAAATACTGTAAATAATTGGCAACAATAAATGTAATTTCTGACTTTTAGCTAGCTATTGTCTGTGGCTACCTGAGGAAGGTGCAAACTCAGTAGACAAATGTTTCTGGGTCGTCCCACTTTGTGAGTTTGCTGTATGAGCCAATGTTTCAGCTGGACTTAGTGAATGAAGCATCTACCCCAGTAGAGCACTGCCCACAGACACATCTCATTCATAGGGATATTGACCCCCTACTGTGAGCCACCACCTCCCAGGCTCATTATCTTTTCCAGTGCAACCCTTGACCCTGTGTTCGGGGCAGGTCACTCCGCACAGCTAGCTCCACCTGTCTGTGTCCGTGTCCTTCCTCCCGCCGGTGCCGTGAGTACGTGCCTCCTGTGTCTGCTCTCATTTCACGCTGTAAGCTGCCCGCTCTTCTGGGCTACTGTGTTTACCTTTTTTTTCTATTTCCTAGCTATAATTGCCCTCTCCCCTGGGATACTGTGTTGCCTTTTGTCTATTTTGTTTTCCTGCCCTCCTTCTCCCAGTAGCTCTCTGGTCTGTTTGCTCCCTGTAGCACCCTGATTGTTTCTTCCCACCGATGCCTCCCCTGCGGCCCTGCCCCCCTCACTAGCCCATTTGCCTTCCCACCCACCTCCCAGCTGCTCCTCCCTCCCACCTCCCCTTCTTAATGGCAGCCACGCAGCGGGCGTGCCGCAGGCACCACAAAGGCGTGCCTACGGCAAGCCCATCTGTGCCAGGTTGTGCCCGGACCGCGCCCAGCGCCAGACCCCTTGGCACCCGCGAGCAACATGACACCAGACGCTGCTATGACGCCAACCTCCACACACTCAATGCCGGCCAATCAACCACCTGCTTCCAGGCCAACCCAAAGCTCACCCACGGACCCTTCACCTGCCGAAACTGCAGCTACACCATCCAGCAAACACCTGCAGGTTTTGCCTCTCCCCACACGGCAGGTTGAAACCATCTCAGATGCAAACTACTCTACACCTGCTCCATCCACAAGCACGCCGTCGAACTCTAGGACCTGCTCGACTCATCCTCCCTGGGCGTCGCCTTCCTGAGTGACACCTGGACGAACCCCTCTTCGGAACCCGGCATTGCCATAGCCATCCCGGATGGCTACAAGATTACCCACAGGGACCGCACCAACAGACCGGGAGGAGGAATCGCCATCGTCCACTGGAATACCCTTAGAATCTCGACCAGCACCGAAGACACCCTCAGCACCGCCGAACACCTGCACTTCCAGATCCACATGGATCCCAACACCACCCTCAGAGGAACCCTCATCTACAGACCCCCCCGAACCCTGACCACAGTTCAGCGACTCCATCACAGACATCGTCAGCCCACACGTACTGGCCTCCACAGACTACATCCTCCTTGGAGACCTGAACTTCCACCTCGAAAACGCCGACAGCAACTCCACCATCCTGCTCTACAACCTCGCCAACATTGGACTCAAACAACTCGTCACGACACCCACCCACTCCGCCGGTCACATGGTCAATCCCATCTTCTCCACCATCAACCGCGTCACCTTCAGCCACACCACCGAACTCCACTGGACCGACCACTTCTGCATCCAGTTCTCCTTCAAGAAAAACACCACGCACAACCTCCTGCAACGAATCCCTCACCGCAGCTGGAACAAGGTCACCGAAGACCAGCTAATCACCACCCTCTCCCTAGACCCACCTACTGACCACACCGACACAGCTGCCCGCAACCTCAGTCAATGGATCAACGACTGTGCCAACACCCTCGCCCCTATCAAGAAACCCTCAAACAAGACGCACCGACAGTAGGGCCAGCTGGTTCACCACCGACCTCCAAACATCCAAGCAGACTTGGCAAAGACTCGAGAAAAAGTGGCACCACGAACAGACACCAGACAACCATGCAGCCCTCAAGAACGCCAGCCGCAGGTACCACCAACTCATTCGAACCGCCAAAAGTACCTCCTTCAAGGAATGCATCGACAACACCACACACAACAGCAAAGAGCTCTTCACTTTCGTGAAGGAACTCGCCAACCCCAGCTCCAGCTCTGATGACATCTCGCCATCACAAGACCTCTGCGAATCGCTCGCCACCTTCTTCTACCACAAGATCATTAACATCCACGACAGCTTCATCACTATGACCTCCCCGACAGCCACCAACACCTCTGACTCACCGCCCCCCCAGCCTCACCGGCCTTCTGCTCTCCTGGAACCACATCAGTAACGACTACACCATCAAAACCTTGAACACCATCCACTCCGGCTCACCGTCAGACCCCTGCCCCCACCACATCTTCAACAAAGCGAGCTCCATCAGCGCACCCAAACTCCGGAAGATCTTCAACAGCTCCTTCGAGACTGCCACCTTCCTGGAGAGCTGGAAACACGCTGAGATCACGGCCCTACTCAAGAAACCCAAGGCAGACCCAACGGCCCTCAAGAACTTTCGGCCCATCTCCCTGCTTCCATTCCTGGCAAAAATCATCGAGAAGATCGGCAACAGACAACTGACCTGCTTCCTCAAAAAGAACAACACCCTGGACTCGTCCCAATCCAGATACCGGCGCAATCACAGCACCGAAACCGCCCTCATCACCGCCACCGACAACATCAGGACCCTGCTAGACAATGGCGAAACAGCAGCCCTCATCCTCCTGGACCTCTCAGCCACCTTCGACACCGTCTGCCACCACACCCTATGCACACGCCTCCACTTCGTGGGGATTAGCAACAAAGCCCTGGACTGGATCACCTCCTTTCTCACTGACAGAACCCAGAGAGTTCACCTCCTTCTATTCCGATCCGAAGCCAGCAAGATCACCTGCGGCTTACCCCAAGGATCATTTCTCAGCCCAACCCTTTTCAACATCTACATGTCACCGCTTGCCAACATCGTCCGATCGCACAACTTCAAAATCGTCTCATACGCCGACGACACCCAGCTGATCCTCTCCCTCTCGAAGGACCCCGCCACCACCAAGACCAACTTCCACGAAGGAATGAATGCCATTGCCGAATGGATGAAGAACAGTAGCATGAAGCTGAACTCGGACAAGATGGAGGTCACCATCCTCGGCTCCACCCCCTCTACTTGGGATGACTCCTCGTGACCGGCCTCGCTAGGAGCTGCACTGACACCCACCAACCACGCACGCAACGTGGGGTTCATCCTGGACTCTTCACTGTCAATGACCCAGCAAGTCAACGCCATCTCCTGCTCTTGCTTCGACACCCTCTGCAAGCTTCACAAGATCTACAGATGGATCCCCACCGAAACCAGAAGGACTGTCACCCAGGCCCTCATCACCAGAGGCTAGACTACGGCAATGTGTGAGCAGAGACATACCCCCCATCTGCGTTCCGTGGAGCTCTGTGTTTGAATAACCCAGCCAATCCTAGCATTGCTCTTATGCTGTTTAGTATTAGAAGACACATGAGAGCAGTGCTTGAATTCGCTGGGGTGCCTGGGCCTTATGTTCCAGGGGCTCTGCAAGCACATCTGTATATTCAGGAAGTGCTAGGTGGGATGATTTGACCTCAGGGGCATAACTGTTTGCATTTGAATGTCAATCAAGAAATATTTACGACTTTCAAGGAAATTGGGTACACTCAATATGCTGCAGAAAAAACCCACATTGCAGAGGTACATTCTATTTATAAGTATATAAGTATTTACCTTTCGGTTCCACCACTGTAACATTTATCATCCACCACAGACTGCCCAACTTATGCCCCATGGCCTGACCTTCTGAATGAAATCATGTTCCAAAAAAGTTCAAAGAACAGGAGAAAGGGCAAAGGTGATGAACACAACATTAAAAGGACTTCAGCATCTACAATTTTCAAATTCAACCAGCTGGGAGACTTTGGCACAAACACTCAGGGCTCCTTTGAAGACTTGAAACTGATGCTCCTGCTCTTCTGGAACCTTCTTTGCCCACCATGTCATCTGGAACCACAGTCTTAGAAACTGAGGGCCTCATTTATGAAAAGTGACGCATCGCTGCGTGAAAACAGCAATGCGTCACTTTTCACTGCACCCTCTTTGCGAGACCAATTATGCGTCATATTTACAGTATGACGCATCATGGAGCAAGGAGTTACAGATACATCAGTATTTCTGACGTATCTGTATGGCGCAAAAGTGACGCATTGTTGGAGTGTGTCACAAAAGTGACGCAACTCCAGCAATGTGTCCTTTCAAATGGAGCAAGCCCCATATGCACCCGAGGGTATCAGAGCGCTTTACAAGGTAGATAACATTTGCAACAAAATAAACAATGTGCATTTCAATATGAGTGATATAATACAAGGTATTAGAATGGGAAGGGGGGAGTAGAGGGGATGGAGATCAATAGGGGTGGGGTAGTGTAGAAATTCAGAGGGAGATAGGAGTGTAGACAGGGGGAGATGAGGGATGGAAGGCGGGGAAGGGGTTGAGAGGAGGCAAGAACCAGGGAGCCAGGAGCGAAGAGTGTCAGAATAAAGAGAAATTACGTTCCCCAATATTTGTTGAGAAGGAGTATTTTGAGTCTCTTTTTGAAGAGAGGGTACGAGGGGTTGCATCGAAGATCTTTGGGGAGAGAATTCCAGACCGTGGGGGCGTTCCCCGAAAAAGCATGAGATTGGGCTTTTTTATATTTGAGTTTAGGAGGGATAAGGACAAGGGAGTTGGACCTCCTCAGGGACCTGGAGCACCCAGCTTTTTGCAATTTCTCTGCCCGGTAGGAGGGGGTGTTTTGGTGAAGTGCTTTGTGCTTGATACATGCAATCTTGTAGTTGGATCTACCTTCTATTGGGAGCCAATTGAGGTTTTTTAGGACCGCAGATATGTGGTCCAATTTTTTACAATCTGAGATAAGTCTTGCGGCAAGGTTGAGAACACAATTGATCAGTGCTAGGTGGACTTTAGGGTGCCAGCGAGTGTGGCGTTACCATAGTCAATACGGGAAAGGACAAGCGATTCTACAATGATTTTAAAGTCGTCTGCTGGTATGAAAGGTTTGAGTTTTCTGAGGCGGTGGAGGGTGAAGAGGGCACCCTTGGCAGCATTTTTGATGTGTGTGATGAGCTTCAGGTTACAATCAACGCTGATGCCTAAGAATTTGACAGAATTCGAGGGGGAGAGGGAGCAGTTGAGAGCTGTTATATCCTTAATCCAAAGTTGAATGGGGAGGGAGTTTTTTTTGGGAGTGAAAATGATGATTTCAGTTTTCTTCGGGTTAGGTTTGAGATGATTAAGATGGAATCAAGCTTGTACTTTAATCAGGGTCTCGTTGAGGTGGAGGATGTCATTGTGAGATTTAATCCTGTAGTAAAGTTGGGTGTCGTCAGCATAGAGGTGATAGCATAGTTTAGCTTGTTTGAGGATGAGGGTGAGAGGTTCCATACATAGGTTAAATAAGGTAGGGGAGAGGATAGAGCCTTGCGGAACACCAAGTGAGACAGGTTGGGGCTTGGAGAGGCAGTGACTGAGCTTAATTTGTTGGGATCTATTTTGAAGGAATGAGGTGAACCATTTGAGTACGGTGCCCTCGAGACCGAAGCGAGCTTCAAGGGTGTTAAGAAGGGTGGGATGATGGACAGTGTCGAAGGCGGCCGAGAGGTCAAGGAGGATTAGTAGAGAGGATTCACCTTTGTCTAAGGAGCGATGGATGTCGTCAGTAGTATTGAGCATGGCAGTTTCAGTACTGCATCCTTTTCTGAAACCAGACTGGAATCTGTCAAGGAGATTGACTGAGGCGATATGGTTATCAAGTTGCGACAGGACACATTTTTCCAGGGCTTTTGAGAGGAAAGGAAGGTTAGAGATGGGGCGTAGGTTGTTCAGGTCGTTAGGGTCAGCGGAGGTGTTTTTGAGGATGGGGGAGATTTGGCATAGCTGAAGGGAGGCAGGAACACAGCCCGAGGAAAGAGAGGAATTGATGATGTTGGTCCACACCGGATCAATGACATGTTTGAGTTCTTGAACCAGGTGAGCAGGAAGAGGGTCTTTGGTGTGAGAGGATGGTTTGAGTTTAGAGATGATATTGGTGACAGCGGTTTCTGAAACAGGAGAGAATTCGCTCCATGAGGCATAGTTTTTAGCATAGTGGCACGTGACAGTGGAGACATATTGGGGCGAACGGTGAGGGGTTTGCAGAGAACTTGGGGCGGGGTGGGAGAGGATGAACTAGTGTTAGGGATGTTGTGGGGGGAGATGAATGGGGGATGGGGGTGGTTGTGGTGGGAGAGGGGTGGTGGCGAAGGAGAGTTCAATCGAGTTGACTTTGTTAGAAAAGAAGCTAGCGATTTCTTCGCATCGTTCAACGGAGGATAGAAGTTTGGGGGGGCCGGAGGACGTTTGCTTTTTAACGATGCTAAATAGTTCTCTGGGGCGGTTTCTGGCCTGGTCTAGTTGGGAGCGGAGATAGGAGGCTTTTTCATTGAATATGTGTTTTTTGTAGTGGGCTCTGGCCTTTCTAAGGAGGGCCAAATTGTCTGAGGAGGGATGGTTGCTCCAGGTCCGTTCTGATTGTCTGAGGGCCCGTCTCTCATAATTGAGGTCAGAATTGAACCAGGATTTGGGCGGGAAGTTTTTTTGTTGTTTGATTATGATTGGGGCAATTTGGTCAAGGGCTTCAATAATAGAATTATTGTATGGTCTGTTAGGTCATTAGTGCTGTGGGAGAGAGGAGGGAGGATTAGGTAAGTTTTAATAGTGGATTCCAATTCGACCGGCAGAATAAGGTGAAGTTTCCGAGTAGGTATCAGAGGTAGACTGCCGATAGGAGTGGGGCGCAAAATGGAGCAATTCAAGGTGAAGAGGATGAGGTCGTGATCGGACCAGTCGACAGGAAGGATATTTAGGAGGGAGGCCAGATCCTTGCTAGCCAGAATCGCATCAAGTGTGGCACCTTTGGCGTGAGTTGGGGATTGGCAGAGTTGAGTCAGGTCAGTGATGTCCATGATGCCGTTAAATAAGGAGACCGCGGGGTCGTTATTATTATTCCAGTGGATGTTGTAGTCCCCAAGAAAGAGATTTTTAGAGTGGGAAAGCGATGCTTGGGCAATAAGATTAGACATCTCTTCAGTAAAGGAGATGCTGTTACCAGGAGGGTGGTAGATAGTGTGAAACCTGACGGCGGGGGAGCCAGGTATATTGATATCAGCGCATAGGTACTCAAATGTGGAGGAGTCTTGGACATGGACTGTGGAGATATTAAGACACACGACTGTTGGCTGTGTAGTATGTGCCATACTCCTGACCTGTGGAGTATCTGAATTTGCATGTCACACTGCTTTAGATGATCTGAAAGGATGAATTTGTTGAGGAATGTAAGAAACATGGGTAAGCTTGTAGTGATAAGGTGAGTTTATGTTGTGCTGAATGTGCCACATGCATAGTGAGCAGGCATTGGATGCTTTGTGGTTCTGTTTGTGTAAAGACTGTGATGGTGGGTGGGTTCTGGGCTTGAAACAAGGATAGGTGAATTTAAGGGGCAGCAAGGAGAATGCAAGGGGTAAAGAGGTACAGATGTTACCCTCCTACTGGGCTGACACATGTTGTGAAAGAAGTTCATTGCTCGTTTCAGAGGAGAAATGGTGTGACTCTGTTGTAGAAACATAGATGCCATTTCTATATACTGCACATTTAAGCTACCAGAGGGCTTCAGGGAGACTTTGGTCATCTTTTTAGTCCTGTTATGCATAAACGTCATATTAAGCAATATTTAATCATAATAATCACCATTAAAATTTCTTTTTTTAAATAGATTGTGATGCTACATGGTATGATCCTCCCTGCAGGCCTGACTCTCATCTTACGTAGAAGGTGACAGGGTGCTTTCAGTGTCGTCACGAGAATCCTACTGTGGATGTATTTAGAGGCACTTGCATTAGTATTATGGCTCAGAATGAGAAATGCATATTTTTACAATTCATGAATACCACTAGGAAACACTAAGTTGGTTCTTAAAGCTGCTTTGTGGTCTCAGTTGTGCCAGTCTCTTACTGACTTGGGTGCAAATTACCCACCACCTTGCTTGGAAGAAGCGTCTGGGCCTGAGAAAGAGTGGGGCATATTTACAAACCCCTATCACCACCACAGCATCACTTTTACTGATGCTGTGGTGACGAAAGGGGCTTTGCCCTTATTCACAAGGCGGGGTTAAGCCACTTAAAGTGGCTTAACCCCGCCTTGTGAATAAGACACTATTCCACGCTACACATAGTGTAAAAAGGGCGGCAATGTGTGTTGTGGTGAGCGTTCCACCGCAACACCCATTGATTGTGATGCTGCCAAATATTTACAATGGTGGTATAAATATGTGGCAGGGCCAAAATGAAGAACAGGGGAGTCCTGGTCTTACACCTGAGCAAATGTTTAATTTCTCCCCGTTTTTGGTGTTTCCATGTGACCCTCATCTTAAGTTGGAGGTGACGGGGTGCTTTCAGTGTCGTCATGAGAAACCTACTATAGATGTTTTTAGAGTCACTTGCATTCGTATTATTGCTCAGAATGCGAAGTGTATAAATTTCAATTCATGAATTGCTATTAAAAAATATACCAACGAGAAACACTAGGTTGTTTCTTATAGGTTCTCAGTGGTCTGGGTTATGCCAATCTCTTATTGACTTGGGTGCCAATTAGCCACCACCTTGCTTGCAAGATGCGTCTGGGCCTGAGAAACAGTGTTGGACACATACTGTGTTCTGGACAACACTGCATTCCCACACGCTTTCTGCTCATTCACTGCTGGGCATCAGTGCCCTCTGTTTTACACGTCACTGTACATCTTCACAAAATATAATCTTGTCACACACCAGGTGTGAGTCCACTCCTGTATCTGTCTTTAATTTCTGGCACTTGATTGCCTCCAATGAAAAAGCAGGAAAGCAAGTTCCAGAGGGTACATGCAATAGTAAGACTGGATGAGCAAGTCATAGGTGGCAGGGGTAAGCATAAGATGAAGTATCTGCCTCCCCATTGGTCAGCATGCTTGATCTCTTCTTGGTGTAGGTTGAGGGTACTTTAGTCAGACATCGAGGCTGTGGGCAGCCCATGAGCCAGCCTTCTTTCAGATTACAGGCCCCCCATTGTCACTACCATCCTGTGTTGTAGCCTGGGCTCTCTCTACTACTGCTAACCATTGTCTGTGGCAGGTGCGTTACACAACAGGTGTCATCGTAACTATAATGTATTAACTACCATTTGTATTTAGAAATAAGGTATGTTGGTATTAAAGAATGTTTCATACAAGTATGCTGTTTCATTGCATTTCTATACCAAATGAGCATTTACAAAGCTTATAGGTCCGTCTTGATTGTTGAACTTAACTAAAAAATTAAGTATTCAGCTGCAATGGAAAAAGGCAAATCAAACAAATATTGGAGCATATTCACCAGTAGCTATCGCGGAATTAACTGCACTTTGTCGCATGCAAAGTCGTGATAAATTTACCTCACCATTCACAAGCAGGTGCTAACAGCCCACAGCACCACTTTCCTCGCGATAGCAGCCACAAAAAACATCGCCACAGAGGACCCCTGCAACTATCGCTAATGAGATGCAGAGTAGGCATTCCCATGCACAAAGCCACGACAACACCATACCTCAACATTCACAACAACCACACAGATCGGCGATAAGAACACAAAACACATGATAAAGCGGGTTAGCAGCAGAAATTTTACACCTGCTCTGACCTGGTGTAAAGTCGGACGGCAGCCTGCACCACAATAGAAAGCCCTGCCCAGGGCGTCATCAGAAGGGCAACAGATGCCATGGAGCCACTCATCATGCAGCACGGACACCTCAGAGGGCCACAACACCCACCCGGCACCCCCCCTCCAGACCACCACAGGGGCAGCGCAGACAATTACAGCGGTCCCGCAGGAAACGCACCTGCCTCAGAGGCACAACATCTGACAATGTCACTGTCCACTACAGCCTGAAAGGGACAACCATCCTACGCATCATGGCCATCATCGCCTAACAGGCCAACGACACCAACACAGTGGACAACCAACATCCCACCCCACACCAAGCTGCTGGCTGTGCACCGCCTGTTGTCCCTTGGCACACCCCAAACAACACCTGACAGAGTCTGCGAAGTCTCACAGCCAGCCACATCCAAGACCCCCACCCCTGTCCTGGACATCACTATCTTCCTGGCACCCCAATCCACATACGGCCAACACAATGCGCAGGACCCGCTGTTGACCAAGCAGTGACCGGATGCATGCACGTGTAAGAGGTAATCCACTGCACATATGTCCCACCTGTGCCCCCTGGTGACACAGCACACAATCAGAGCAACAGGAAGCACACGTCACATATCAATGTGCAGGCAACATCCGACACTGTGGAACCCTCACCAATGTCGCCACCGAATACACAGCCAGTGTGGATGATCCCTTCACCCTCTGACAGTCCAACAGCGACCAGCCGTTCCAAGATTGCACAAAGGGAAATGCACAGCCCCTTGTCAACTTCCCAATTAACACCCCACTCATCTCAACACCACAACAATGCAATCCACAACTCTGGCAATGCACAGGTCACTAAATCACAACCAACATGCACAACAACATGCCCACCCACCAGACACGACAGAACAACTCACAATGGTTACCCGGGCAAGCCATGAACATCAGCCATCAACGTCATGGCACCTCAGCCACACAGTAGCCGAATGTGAGGAGAGGTGTCAACCAGGCATGTGTCAAGGATGCAGTCGAAACATGATTGGGAGAGTACACAATGCCAGGAGTGGCGGTGAAGTACTGAACAAACTGCAGTATGCAGAACACACCCATATCCACGGCGACATACACCTCTGGTGAATGGAGTGTAGTGGACAGTGGACGCAACCATGTCACCCCAGCCAGTGGGGGTCCTAGCGTAAATGTTGCAGTTACGCCCCACCCATAAGTGTGAGCAGAGTGGATGTGCCGGCATTCGCCAGGCCAGCGTATGGGTGTGAATAAAAAGCACATAGCCCTGGGTGTTGTCCTCTTCTGGAAAGCCCAACATCTCTGCCAGGGTGGCACCTCCTACCCCGGCACGAGGCCGATACCATCCTCGTAAGTGGAGTTGCCTGAGATCCAGTGCGCCTGTCATACCCCGGCCCGCTGGACCACTAACCCGTCAGGCCCGACCCTACGCAGCCAGGCCACACTGATCAGCATCTGACACCGGCGTGTATCATGGAGGACCCAGCATGTGCCAGTGTAAGCTCCAAGCCCGAGACTCCCTTCGATCAGTGAAGCATAGTGTCATATGCGCTTCTTGCGGCACAACCTGCCACAAACCCTGTCCAGTTCCATCCGGCGAGCCGTGCTGCAACAAACTCTTTCCAATGCCATCCGGCAAGTTGTGCTGCCACAAACCCTGTCCAACGCCATCCGGCGAGCTGTGCTGCCACAAACCCTGTCCAATTCCAGCTGGCGAGCCGTGCTGCCACAAACCCTGTCCAACGCCAGCTGGCGAGCCGTGCTGCCACAAACCTGTCCAACACCAGCCGGCGAGTCGTGCTGCCACAAACCCTGTCCAATGCCAGCCGGTGAGCCATGCTGCCACAAACCTTGTCCAGCGCCATCCGGTGAGCCCTGCTGTCACAAACCCTGTCCAACACCATCCGGCGAGCCGTACTGCCCCAAACCTTGTACAACGCCAGCCAGGGAGCTGTCCTGCCACAAACCCTGTCCAATGCCAGCCAGCAAGCTGTGGATGAGGTACCGGACAACCCTGCAGACCAGTAGGTCTCACATTCAGCACCTAGTCGCGAATCACGAATGGCTGAGCCCACACCAGTGGTCACACAGAGAGGAGTAAGAGGAAGATGCGGCTCAGTCGGACAAAAAGCCTGGTCACAGTCACGGAGGTGACCGATCACGTGGTGCCACTGAACTTGAACTATGAAGGCCAGTGGGGCCACCAACCTATGCCGGCGACACTCTGTGAATGGCCCTTGCTGACCTCTGCCTCCGGCCTACACTGCTCTCGGCCTAGGCTGTGTTCGAGTAGGCCACAGATTTGGAGCTGAACATCGAGTATGCAAAGGCAGATTACACATCATTGCACGCAAGGAGAGGCCTAAGAGGATGTTGCCTTGCATCTTGGCGGAGACAAAAGGATCATTGTTACAGAGGTGTTGGGACACTACCAACAACTGCCCTGGTGTCACTAGCGCTGGTCTTTGCGAGCCAAAGACATGTAGCTGTGGGTCACTGCTGACCGCTGCCTACGGCCTACACTGTGGTCCAGTAGGTCACAGTCATGATTCAGCAATGGCGGAGTCCATATCAGTGTATCGGCATCATCGAAGTCTGCATCCCCACTCAGCCCTGGTGCCACTAAGTCTGTTCTCCAACATTCATGGACACTCTCTGGTCAAACAGTGGTGGCGTCTGAGCCTATGGACTAGGGGGAAGTTTTCACCCCCATGTAGCTGATACGGAATTGGTGATGGCAACGGGCTGTCGCATTCCACTCCTCCATTTGTTGCTTTCAGATCAATTCAAACCTTTTGGTTTCTAGCCCTGAAGGACACCTTCCACTATCCCCCGAAACACTCTGCAACATACAGCTTGGACATTGAAGGTGAGCCGCTCAGGTCGCATGGCCCATCTGACTGCACCGCAAGTCACCGTCCCGTGGCTGGGTGCCTGTGCCGGCCGCAGTGCATCCGGGGCCACCAACTCTGTGCTGGTCAAGTCGGGAACCGCTTCTCCGGGGAAATAGGCTGGCCCCTGAGGCATAGGCCTTGGGGTCAGCAATACCATAACTCTGTGGCCTTGTGCTGTACGCTTCCTTGTACTGGGGTGAATGTATGACATTGTTCTACATTCTGTCCATCAACTGTGTTTTTGCAATTTTCACCCCGAGTGGGCTGGGTATGCTCAGACGTGAGTCCCAGGCTCTCCACACCACTGGAGTCAAGCTATCCAGGCTGATGAAGGCTGATAGCCAGAAACCGGTCCTTGGATGCTTGATTTCGGTCTGGGAAAGACATGGCTTGGTAGTTCGGACAGGACTGTTCCCATGAGGCACAGGGTCAGAGCTGATTTGCATATAGCCAGTGTCTAACCCAGGGTGGTGTGGAGTGCACAAAAACAATGGATTTAGGCCCAGATCCTTGTACTGGGGTGAATGTATGACATTGTTCTACATTCTGACCATCAACTGTGTTTTTTGCAATTTTCACCCCGAGTGGGCTGGGTATGCTCAGACGTGAGTCCCAGGCTCTCCACACCACTGGAGTCAAGCTATCCAGGCTGATGAAGGCTGATAGCCAGAAACCGGTCCTTGGATGCTTAATTCCGGTCTGGGAAAGACATGGCTTGGTAGTTCGGACTGGACTGTTCCCATGAGGCACAGGGTCTGAGCTAATTTGCATATAGCCAGTGTCTAACCCAGGGTGGTGTGGAGTGCAAAAAAACGATGGATTTAGGCCCAGATCCTTGTACTGGGATGAATGTATGACATTGTTCTACATTCTGTCCATCAACTGTGTTTTTTGCAATTTTCACCCCGAGTGGGCTGGGTATGCTCAGACGTGAGTCCCAGGCTCTCCACACCACTGGAGTCAAGCTATCCAGGCTGATGAAGGCTGATAGCCAGAAACCGGTCCTTGGATGCTTGATTCCGGTCTGGGAAAGACATGGCTTGTTAGTTCGGACTGGACTGTTCCCATGAGGCACAGGGTCGGAGCTGATTTGCATATAGCCAGTGTCTAACCCAGGGTGGTGTGGAGTGCAAAAAAACGTTGTATTTAGGCCCAGATCCTTGTACTGGGGTGAATGTATGACATTGTTCTACATTCTGTCCATCAACTGTGTTTTTTGCAATTTTCACCCGAGTGGGCTGGGTAGGCTCAGACGTGAGTCCCAGGCTCTCCACACCACTGGAGTCAAGCTATCCAGGCTGATGAAGGCTGATAGCCAGAAACCGGTCCTTGGATGCTTGATTCCGGTCTGGGAAAGACATGGCTTGGTAGTTCGGACTGGACTGTTCCCATGAGGCACAGGATCAGAGCTGATTTGCATATAGCCAGTGTCTAACCCAGGGTGGTGTGGAGTGCAAAAAAACAATGGATTTAGGCCCAGATCCTTGTACTGGGGTGAATGTATGACATTGTTCTACATTCTGACCATCAACTGTGTTTTTTGCAATTTTCACCCCGAGTGGGCTGGGTATGCTCAGACGTGAGTCCCAGGCTCTCCACACCACTGGAGTCAAGCTATCCAGGCTGATGAAGGCTGATAGCCAGAAACCGGTCCTTGGATGCTTAATTCCGGTCTGGGAAAGACATGGCTTGGTAGTTCGGACTGGACTGTTCCCATGAGGCACAGGGTCAGAGCTAATTTGCATATAGCCAGTGTCTAACCCAGGGTGGTGTGGAGTGCAAAAAAACAATGGATTTAGGCCCAGATCCTTGTACTGGGGTGAATGTATGACATTTTTCTACATTCTGTCCATCAACTGTGTTTTTTGCAATTTTCACCCCGAGTGGGCTGGGTATGCTCAGACGTGAGTCCCAGGCTCTCCACACCACTGGAGTCAAGCTATCCAGGCTGATGAAGGCTGATAGCCAGAAACCGGTCCTTGGATGCTTGATTCCGGTCTGGGAAAGACATGGCTTGTTAGTTCGGACTGGACTGTTCCCATGAGGCAAAGGGTCAGAGCTGATTTGCATACAGCCAGTGTCTAACCCAGGGTGGTGTGGAGTGCAAAAAACGTTGGATTTAGGCCCAGATCCTTGTACTGGGGTGAATGTATGACATTGTTCTACATTCTGTTCATCAACTGTGTTTTTTGCAATTTTCACCCCGAGTGGGCTGGGTATGCTCAGACGTGAGTTCCAGGCTCTCCACACCACTGGAGTCAAGCTATCCATGCTGATGAAGGCTGATAGCCAGAAACCGGTCCTTGGATGCTTGATTCCGGTCTGGGAAAGACATGGCTTGGTAGTTCGGACTGGACTGTTCCCATGAGGCACAGGGTCAGAGCTGATTTGCATATAGCCAGTGTCTAACCCAAGGTGGTGTGGAGTGCAAAAAAACGATGGATTTAGGCCCAGATCCTTGTACTGGGGTGAATGTATGACATTGTTCTACATTCTGTTCATCAACTGTGTTTTTTGCAATTTTCACCCCGAGTGGGCTGGGTATGCTCAGACGTGAGTGCCAGGCTCTCCACACCACTGGAGTCAAGCTATCCAGGCTGATGAAGGCTGATAGCCAGAAACCGGTCCTTGGATGCTTGATTCCGGTCTGGGAAAGACATGGCTTGGTAGTTCGGACTGGACTGTTCCCATGAGGCACAGAGTCAGAGCTGATTTGCATATAGCCAGTGTCTAACCCAGGGTGGTGTGGAGTGCAAAAAAACAATGGATTTAGGCCCAGATCCTTGTACTGGGGTGAATGTATGACATTGTTTTACATTCTGTCCATCAACTGTGTTTTTTGCAATTTTCACCCCGAGTGGGCTGGGTATGCTCAGACGTGAGTCCCAGGCTCTCCACACCACTGGAGTCAAGCTATCCAGGCTGATGAAGGCTGATAGCCAGAAACCGGTCCTTGGATGCTTGATTCCGGTCTGGGAAAGACATGGCTTGGTAGTTCGGACTGGACTGTTCCCATGAGGCACAGGGTCAGAGCTGATTTGCATATAGCCAGTGTCTAACCCAGGGTGGTGTGGAGTGCAAAAAAACGATGGATTTAGGCCCAGATCCTTGTACTGGGGTGAATGTATGACATTGTTCTACATTCTGTCCATCAACTGTGTTTTTTGCAATTTTCACCCCGAGTGGGCTGGGTATGCTCAGACGTGAGTCCCAGGCTCTCCACACCACTGGAGTCAAGCTATCCAGGCTGATGAAGGCTGATAGCCAGAAACCGGTCCTTGGATGCTTGATTCCGGTCTGGGAAAGACATGGCTTGGTAGTTCGGACTGGACTGTTCCCATGAGGCACAGGGTCAGAGCAAATTTGCATATAGCCAGTGTCTAACCCAGGGTGGTGTGGAGTGAAAAAAAATGATGGATTTAGGCCCAGATCCTTGTACTGGGGTGAATGTATGACATTGTTCTACATTCTGTCCATCAACTGTGTTTTTTGCAATTTTCACTCCGGGCCCAATTGCATCCCACCAGGGCTCACACACCAAAGCGAGTCCAGACCGGCCCGGATGAGGCATCACTGCAGGAGGCACACGCCACCAAATGCCATCTGCCAGAGTTGAAGCGGTGGTCCTGACAGACTTCGTGGTTGCTCAGGCCTCTCGTGGATGCCATCATTGGCCTGATTCCCTGCTCAGCACTCCAGGTGCCATTGACTCAGTGCACCACATGCCATTGTCCGTTGCTGCTTGTGTTTTGTGCTGTGGACCAGTTGTGCAGGTATGTCACCTAGAACAGTGTGGGGACCCTGAGACATTGATGGTGAGGATGATGCAGGTCTGACACACCCCACCTCATCTACATCAGGAATGTATCGAAGGGACACAATCCGAGATTTTTTCTGCACATGACTGCGCTCATCTCTAGTGTCCACAGCCCAGTGCATTGCAACTCTTGGACACTTCTGTTTGCATGTTGGCTGTCCTCTGGACTTCCTCCGGCTTACCCCATGTTGCTCAGCAGTTGTCTCGTAGTTGCATGGGTTTTCTGTATCCGTTACACTGGTGTCCAATGTCCAAGTGGTTGCCAACACCAGACATTCCTTGCGGGTTGGCTTACAATCACCCCACACACATCCAGCACAGCTGTCACTGTACATGTGGCCCTGCCAATAAAGGGGCCAGGCGCATGTGCCCGTAGCCAGTTCAACATGATCTCTGCGTGTGGGCCCTGGGCCCTATGACTTTACATTGTGCTGTGTACATCGGATGCAGACATGCCACCCAGAGGTGGTGGAATGGGGCTTGGACATGTAGCTTTGTCGTCAACCACTCAATTTCACTGTTACCGGCTCTGTCAGCTGTAGTAAGCATGTTTTTGTGCATGTGCGGAGCCAGTTGTGTCCTCCGTTCGGCAGTGTCAGCTATGCGCGTAGTTCCATGTCATCATCAATGTGGGTGTGCTGTTTGTGCTATGTGTGTGTGCTGGAGTGTGCCAAGGGGATCTGGGACATGATCATGGGTGTTTGTGGGTGTGCAATGTGCTACGCCTCGTTGTATATGTATGCCATTGTGCCCATCTCCCCCCATCACCCCCGGCCCTGTTTGTTGGTGTTGTGTCAGGTCCTCTCGAGCTGTGTCCGTACTACCTACTCCTTGCATCGTCTCCACACTGATGGCTGTGGGCTAGGTTTCCTCCAACTCCTCCGGTGGCGCTGGACTGCCACCTCCTGTCGCTGTTGCTGCCTTCCTGTTGGCAGTGGTTTGGTGCATGGTTTAGTTTGTCACGCCATTCTGTCGCCTATTGGCCTCCTGGGCACTCCGACTGCATTCCAGGTGGTCTGCTTGTGGGTCATTTGCTGGAGGTGTTCTGTCACCTCCGTGACGCTGGTCTTGTTTTTCTGCGGTCTGTACCCCGTCTTCCTCTCCCTCTTCTCCTTGGCCTTCCCCGATCCTGTTGTTCCTTGCTGGTAGTCTGTGGGGGTTGTGGGGTTCGTGTCGGCCTGTGCACTGGGTCAGGGTGCATCCATGTTGCTACGTGCTTTGGCTTGTCTCTGGTGTGTTTTTTCTGTGTTTTTTATGGTGCATTGTCCCTCCAGACGCGTGGAATTTGCAGGCCTGTGGCTATACTTTTTGTACCGCGGTTGGCCTCATTGCATGTTTTTTTGCATTTGCGTATCGCATTTTTGTGGCGTGGGGTTGATTTTCACTGGGACATTTGCAGGGTTGTCTGGTGTTTTTCGCATGCTACCGCGTGTTGTGAATTCCACGTTGACACTGGGTTATTTTCCCGCGATAGGCTGCGATGTTGAAAGGTGCGTTACGCTACCCTTTGTGGTAGTTATCACACCTTTTTGTGAATATACCCCATTGTTTTCTATGTATATTTAATAGCTGATGATTCTGCATACTTTTTAAATGTAAACAAGCATAAGCACTCAATAGGCGGTGGAGCGATACACCAGACAGCCAGTATTATGTAGTGAGAGATAAATACTCTTCTGGTTGAAGCCGATCCCACTTTATCTATATTTTGACAAATTGGTGATAATAGGTCTGCAGGCAGCTGCGCTGTCAAGCCAGGCATAAAAAGACCTCTTCCTTTTGGAGAGAGCAGTCGGTGCTTCCTGGGAGTACAGTTAGAGGCTCCTCCTCCCTAGAAAAGAGAAAAACTCCACCTATGGAGCTCCTCTTTCAGGGGACAAAATGAAAAAGGCTCTTTGGGTGTTGGAGATCTGCAAAAGGCTTCTTCATGGTTAGAAAAGTGCACCAGACTCACGGGAGAGGTAACTTCTTAGGCCCCATTACATGATATGATCCATCTTCTGGGGCAGGTGATAAAGATCACTGCCTAGGTGGATACAACAGTTATAGTGTATTAGGAAACAATGCTACTCCACTCATTTTCCTGCAGGACAGTGTTATTTCTGCCGGCAACTGCGGCATCAGAACCAGATAGCTCGGTAGAGCTGTGGAAACTATGTTATCTCCCTGTCCATGGACAGAACAGGATTTTGGTGCCATTGCTAAAGTAACAATTTACTGCCACAGGTGTCTGCCTCTCACCTTGATGTAGCACCCGTCCTAAACACTACTGCTCTACCCCAAAGAGGGGGCCTCATTGGTCAGCATACATGGGGGGGGGTCTACAGGATGCAGTGGAAGCCTATCCTACCCCACAACAGCTACTTATCTGCAAGACCCACAGGTGCACCTCAAAAAACCCTCATAAACCTGACATAATTAAGATCACCAAACTTTTCATTTAAACGTAGATGGTGTCTGCCCTGTCTTGACTGGAAATATAGTAGTGAAATGTATAATACAGCAGACAAAGCGAGGCAGTATGTCTCTTAGCAAGTGGCACCTCCAAGCAAGTAAACCCAGCCAGCCTCAGATGTGTGTATATGAACCGTTGTGTATGCAGATGGTGGATGAATCCAAAATATACATAAGAGGGTCTCTGCAATGCGAAAATTCTAGGGGGAAAACCAGGCAGAACAACCTATAACGCAACACTAAACCCCGTATAAAACAATCACATCCAAGAGTGATTCATACACAGAGGAAAATAGCAAATACTCTTTTAGATTTATATTTTTATTATCAAACAATGATGGGCATATATTATATTTTTGCTTTAATTTTGTTATATAAATATATTGTACATCACATATATTTAATTTCATCTATACAATATTTTCTTAAAAATTTATCCCAGACTCAGGAGCCCCAATCGCCAGGGGGGAGAAAATCACTTCATTGTGGTACGTGTATCCACAAAAAACAGTCAATACACATAAAGGAAACAAAACATAAATGTAAAGACTTATACATTTAACAAAAACTAACAATAAAGACAATACATAACAATATTGCGCATGGCTAACAAATCAAACAACACAAATGCGCCGACGCGCGTTTCGGAAATCCCATGTACCGTCCTTCATCAGGGCGTTGATGTAGTAAAGTGTATCACAGTTCAATGAACAGTGTATTTGACAGTATATATAAACAGATGCTTTATACACATTGAGGCTCCGAATCAACTGGACAATCACCTCTGTGGCAACAAATATGGCAACCTTACTCTTACTTCTTCATGGATTACTCATGTTGGTACAGTTTAAAATCACATGTGAGCAAAATTATAATAGTGACTACTGTGAGTCCCAAGAGACCAGGAAGTGTGTCTCAGGACCAAGCATACAATCCATCACCAAAACGTACAAAATTTTCAGAAAATACAACACCAGCACACAGTGCACCGGCAATTTCATGTGGCTGAAAAGGAAAAGAAAAAAGAGAAAGAAAAGACTTCATTAAGAAATAGATAAAGAACCCCCACCAACTCTCTAGGTGCGACTAGGTTCAATAAGTTGAGAATGGATAGAATCATACATCCCAAAAAATAAAAATGTTATAAAGTCAGATCAAGAACTCCTCTACATACTTTTGTAGTAAAGTGAGAAGTGGTAACTTCTATCTCTTGAGGCACTTCAAACGTTTTACTTCTTTAGAACCAACCTAACCACTGCTCGACCTATATACCGTGGAAACAGTAAGTATGTAAGAACTCCTTTATTCTCTGTTAGATAGTTAATTAGAAAATAAATTACAAAATCAAGTGCAAGCCTACTTGTATCAATCAGGTCAAGCAGACGCCCAAAGTAAGAGATCACGAAAAAAGAATCCTGTACTAAATACAGCATAGGGCACGCTGAAATAAATAAAGAACAACATAGATCTAGTCATTCAGAAATGTCCTGTGCTATTAATTAATAGGTTTATAGGGAACCAGAATCCAAAAAAACATACTTGCAAAATACTGGAATTGATTCTAAATCGGTGTCCAGGAAAAGTTGGTAGTGAAGAAATGATGGGGGGGTCAGTACTCGCGATCAATAACTAATTGGAAAACAGAAGACATATAGAGCTGGTCAATACCTCGAAACCCAGGTTCCCCAAGGTTCCACAAACCTAACAATCTTAAGGTCCAGAGAAACGTACATATTTAAAAATGTAACTCTTCAGCAGCTTAATGGCATATTTATACTAGTGTGCGTCCACAGGATGGTTCTATAGGTCCATCCTAAACTGTAATACGTCAATTCGTCCTCCTCCGTATTGTTCAGAAGGGGCTGCAAGTATACAAATATGGGTACACATATTATCAAAACACCCTATAATATTGGCCAAACCACTGTGGAACATATAGTGTCCTTAGTCTGCCAGCATTCATATGTCTACAGTACTCATCGTATATCTAAACAAGAGAGGTTCCATCCTCAATGAATGAAACCTAGGGGCATATGTAGGAAGGCGTCGGCGTTTGCGAATCACAATTGGCCTTTTGGTATGTAGGTGCCACATATCAAAATAAGGAATCGCAAAAATTGCGATTCCTAATTTTGGTCAAGCATTTAGGGAGTTGCAATTTTGCGATTCCTTAAATGCTATGCAGGGATGCCTTAGACATTGCGATTTTGGCCTAAGGAATCGCAACATACCACCTACTCCAAGTAGATGGTATTTTGCGAGTTCCTGTCACAATGCAATTTTTCAAAAATTGAAAGTTCCATGTGGCGCACAGACATGCCCTTAGGGCATGTCTGTGCGCCACATGTTCTTACAAGCACATTCCAGGGGTGCAACAGGTGTCCTTTGGACACCCTGGCACCCTTGGAATTGCGATTCTCAAATTTCGATTTTCTCATAGAAAATCGCAATTTGAGAATGTATCCCCATTCATTCCTATTGGGCCTCTTGGCCCATAGGAATGAATGGGAAACTCATTCCTTAATTGCGATTCGCAATTTGCTAATTGCAATTAAGGAATTTTAGAGATTCGCAAAAAAATTGCGATTATTTTACCTACATTCCATTTTGCAATTCTCGAATAGCAATTCCTTAAAAATCGCTATTTGAGAATCGCAAAATGTGAATTACCTACATATGCCCCCTAGACATTTAATAATCAAGGCACATGCTGTCTATGGAACGACTATTTGTTCGACATATATACGCTAAAATAGTTGCCTCATTAAGCTGTCCTGTGTTAGATTCTCGAGACGTCACCCTACGTCCTATTCCACATATATGTTTAAAAGGTTGCCTCATTCAGCTGTCCCGTTCCTACACTGCTCCCGCTAAAGATAGTAAAGAACAGACCCAAGAGTATATAAAAAATCCCCAGGGTTGGAGTCTACTTTAACGGGCAGGTAAAAGGTCCCTCCGTAACGCTCCCAAGCCCAACTACATCAGTGCCCTGATGAAGGACGGTACATGGGATTTCTGAAACGCGGTCGGCGCATTTGTGTTGTTTGATTTGTTAGTGATATGCAATATTGTTATGTATTGTCTTTATTGTTAGTTTTTTTTAAATGTATTAGTCTTTGAATTTATGTTCTGTTTCCTTTTTGTGTATTGACTGTTTTTTGTGGATACATGTTCCACAATGAAGTGATTTTCTCCCCTCTTGGCGATTGGGGCACCTCAGTCTGGGATGAATTTTTAAGTACATATAGTATAGATGAAATGAAATATATCTGATGTACAATATATTTATATCAAAAAATTAAAGCAAAAATATAATATATGCCCAACATTGTTTGATAATAAAAATATAAACTTAAAAGAGCATTTGCTATTTTCCTCTGTGGGATACATGTGTATGAATCACTCTTGGGTGTGATTATTTTATTAGGGGTTTAGTTTTGTGTTATAGATGGTGGGTGAATCCTCATGGACCCTTATTTCTCCCACCTTTGTTTAATATAAGGTACACTGCTTCCTAAAACATAAGAACATCTTAGAACTCCGCACAGGGAGAATCGAATTTGCTGTGCTCATGGACATTTTGTATGGATTGTCTGAGAAAAAACATTAGCTGGTGCTTCTGAGGCATTATGTTGTAGATTAAAGGGGGCTTAGAGCCTGCCCATTGCGTAGCATTGGTTGACTTCAACCAATGGTAAGCAATGCAGACTTTGGCCTTCTGAAGAATGTCATGGGGACCCGGATCAAGATTACACAAGCATTTGCAATGCAATAGGTCTTGCATTACTAAAGGTATGACCTATTGGCGTTGCAAATAATAATGCAACACCAATAGCTCAATCTTTCAGTAATGCTAGAACTATTGCTTTGCAAATGCTTGTTCTACATTAGGGCCCAGATGTAGGTAATAGCAATTTACCGAAGGGTAAATACCGAATTTTACCGATTCGGTATTTACAATTCGGTAATTGCTATGTAGGTAAATTAATCGGTAAAAATACCGAATCGGTATGATTCGGTATTTACCGATTCTGTAATTACAGAATCGGTATTTGTCATTAATTGCTATGGGCCTTGAAGCCCATAGGATTCAATGGCAGATACCGATTCGGTAAAAATACCGAATTCACAAGGGGGACAGGGTGTCACTTTGACACCCTGTTGCACCCCTGTTTCTGGGTTGTGTGCCATGTGACACACATACATGCCCTTAGGGCATGTCTGTGTGCCACATGGCACAAGTGTACATGCACAGATGTGCATGTACACAGGAATTCGTTATTTACCATGCAATAGTATTCCATGGTAAATAACGATTCGGTAAGGGCCTGTGGCACTGATTACAGTGCCACCTACATATTGATTTACAGAATCGGTAATTATACCGATTCAGTATTTTACATACTCTGTATATTTACCGAATCGGTAAAATTACAGATTCTGTAAATCAATGGCCCCCTACATGTCAATTCCCAATTAGTGGTCGGTAACGGCCGAAATCGGCCGTTACCGACCGGTATTCGCCGTCATACATCTGGCCCTAGGTATCTTGTATTACTGTCAAATAAATCCACAGCCATCCTCCTAAGCATATGGACTCTTCAACAACCGTCTATATAGAATTTTGTCTTCTTTGCTCTACTACACAGATTCTCTTATATGATATAAATGAATAATCATCTATCACCTGTGGGCCCTATTCATAGTCTCTCTGTAACAAAGGCTGGTCATGAGTTCAATTAAAATATGATTATTGTAATCAATGGAATAAATGTGTAATTAAATATAAATCAGCTGGGCTGTGCTATGCATGGACTTACTGGAGCTAAAAAGAGCTAATTAATATTAATGAAGTGGCTTTGTATGTTCCATGTAGAGGTAACACACAGTCCCTATATCATTGCCTTCCCTGCGGCACCATCCCATTCTCCCTTTCCCCTCCTTGGGATCAGTTAATGGTCCTGGATCTGTCCATCCTCTTCTTTGGTGGAGCAGTTGACTGGGAGAACATTGTGATTGTGTGGTGGTTCATTGACTGGCTAATGCTATAATGTTCACGAACACTCATGTGACAGCCGTGCTCTTGCACCATGACGCTGATCCCATAATGACCAGTGTTGTGCGAACACAGCATCAGAAATTTCATAACTTCAATCGACGATACTGTAGGCTTTGAACATTCTACGATGCAGAAGATTGCACTGCAAAATCGAATTTACACCGAGACTTGAAATGAAGGTGTTTGTGGTCTAACAGTGAAGTCATAATGTAACGTTCAGACCTTCCAAGTATGAAATTTGAGTTCTCATTTAGAATGACAGTTCTACCTTGTAAAGGACATTCTAAGTTTGGAATGAGAGTTCTAATTAGGAAATAAAAGAATTCCATTAGAATGCAGACTGGAACCAAACTTCTAATTCAGAACGTCAAACCTATGTTTGGAATGCAGATTCTACGTTTGGAATGCCTCTTGCACAAAACATAAAATGCCTTTTCAGGCTCAAGCAGCAGCTGTGTGTGGATATCTTAGGTTCATGTTGTTAGCTGACATGAGCACGTTCTGGGGCTCCAGTTTCTTTGGGCACCTTGTCCTCCCAGGGTACACAGAACCACCTTCGATTGAATTGATGTGTGCAATACTCTTGAAGCTGTGCATAGTCACACAAGAAGGAGTCTATGGCAGTCTTCACACAGATGAAGACTCAGAGCCCAGGCATAAGACCGCTGCCAGGCTCTGCCAGTCAGTGCAGAAGAAAGATGTAGGGTGTCTTCTAATCCTTAGATCCCGCCCTGACATTTGAATACCTGAATCACACCTGTGAAGTGGGCAGAGCAGATTGGAAGAAACAGAATGAAAAGCTGTGCATTCCTGTACCGTACACTAGGCCCGTCTCACCAGCGACTTTACAGATTCTGTTAACATGGGTATGAAGGACATTCTTTTTGACAGCAACATTGAAAGGAGATGACTATTGGGAATTATTGACCATCGAGGCCACAGCATCTGTAATCAAGAGAGGGAGAAATTCTGAAACAAATCCTCCGACCCATCTATCTTTCTAAGCAGGTTCAAAATAATAGGCAATAAAGAGATCACAGAAATCCTTAATAATAAGTTCATTGTGACTTCCTCCCCTCAATCTTTTGGTTCTGTGATGTTTTGTGGCAGATGGATCTTCACCTACCAACATAATGTATCACTGGCCGCCCAAGGCAGCCTTGAGCTTCATCAGTGTTTCCCATCAATCGCTTGTGATGTCATCAACTACATCGTACCCCTGACCCTGGCCGGTTTGTGACATCATGTACTACATCACACCCCTGCAGGCTTTATGACATCATTCACCTCTTAGCTATATATAGAGGCGTAGTCGGGGATGCCTGCAGTGTGAGTGCAGTGTGTGGACTGGGCTATGAATGGTGTGAAAGAGGTGTGAATGGGGGACTTGGGGGCACCGAGCTACCATCAGACTCACAGGATGGCCGCGGCAGTTCTGCTTCTCGAGCCTCTGCCATTTGCGTGTCTGATTGGCCCACCGTCAGCATCTCGCAGACCGCCAGAGAGATGCATTTTGAGGTGGGGGCGGAGATTCCATAAGGTGTGGTAAGACCTTATGAGGTTCCTTGACGTTGCAGTAAACAGCTTTTAATAGCAATTCCTGGGGTTCTCTTCGGAGGCGAATTGAATTTTGCCTTGAGCTCCAGGAACTCCGCCACCGCCCCTATCTGGAGCTGGGTGCGGAATGTCTGTGGGTCTAATGGTAAGCAAGGTAGAATGAAGGTGTGAATGGTGTGAATGCCCAGTAGCAAAGGTCAAAACCTTGGCGTGGTGCTACTGCTCACAAGTTTACCCATGAACTTGTGCTAATTTGACCTGTTTTGGATGAAAGGGGTGCACGTCTTTGATTTCTTTTTCTTCCTGTTCTGTGCCTTGTTCCTACCTGATTTCTTCCTGTCATTTCATGCTGCCTACAGTGGTATCAGCATTTCCCAACAATCCCTTGTGATGTCATCTACTACATCATACCCCTGGCCCTGGTAGGCTTTATGTCATCATTCACATCTCAGCTGTGTATAGAGGCGTAGTCGGGGATGCCTGCAGTGTAGGTACAGTGTGTGGACTGGGCTATGAAGGGTGTGAAAGAGGAGTGAATTGGGGACTTGGGGGCACCGATCTAACATCAGACTCACAGGATGGCCGCGGCAGTTCTGCTTCACGAGGCCTCTGCCATGTGTTGTTTGGTCGTTCAGTGGGAGAAACCAGGCAGCACCTCGCAGACCGCCAGAGAGATGCACTTTGAGGTGAGGGCGGAGCTTCCATAAGGTGTGGTAAGGCCTTAAGGTGCCTTGTCATTGCAGTAAGCAGCTTTTAATAGCAATTTCTGGGGTTCTCTTTGCAGGCGAATTGAATTTTGCCTTGAGCTCCAGGAACTCGGGCACCGCCCCTATCTGGAGCTGGGTGCGGAATGCCTGTGGGTCTAATGGGAAGCAAGGCAGAATGAATGAAGGTGTGAATGGTGTGAATGTTCAGTAGCAAAGGTCAAAACCTTGGCGTGGTGCTACTGCTCACAAGTTTACCCATGAACTTGTGCTAATTTGACCTGTTTTGGATTAAAGGGGCATGCACTGTCTTGATTTATTTGTCTTCCTGCTCTGTGGCTTGTTCCTAGCTGCTTTATTCCTGTCCTTTCATGCTGTCTTTCTTACTGTTACTTTTTTTTAATTTTAATATCTACATCTCACTTCATTCTCTTTACACTTTCTTTAATTTCTTCCTTGTTTAATTCTTCTGTGGGTTTTGTGTTTTTTAATGTTTCAGTCATAATTTTATTCTTTCATCCCTTATTGCCTTTCCAGATTCCTCATTACTTTTCTTTCTAAAATTGATTATTGGACTTTCTCGTGTCTCTTTTCTCATTCTTAGTGTATCTTTTCTCATTCCTGCTGCCATACTTTCTCATTTGTTTGTCATTCTTTACGCTGTCTTTATTTTTTTTACGTCCTGCATTTTTACTTTCATCACGTTGCTTTACCTGCTCCTTATGTCTTTACTTTCCAGCATTGATTTTTCATTACTTTTCTTTTCCTCACTTTATTCTCTGCTGATTTATTTCTCATCTTACTCTGACAGTCTTTTACTTCTTGTTTGATTATTCTTCTGGGAGTAATTCCCAATTTGTTTTATTTGTTTTCAATTTTTCTTTTTACAAATGGCAGAAATATATCTTACTTTGTAATGTGAGTAGTTTTGTGGCACCAGTAGAATGGGGCACCTAGAAGATGTGATGGCAATTTCAGAAGTTGGCAGCAGTGAACCATGTTTTGACACCAGTTAGCTGCATATCATATCTGCACATTCCCATCAAAGCAGCAGTCGGGCTTATATCTGTAAGACAATTCATGAGTCAGGCTTAAGTAGTGCTTCTGTGGTAAAATACTTGAAAATGAAGTTGAAAAGTAATTCAAAGATTGAGCAGCAAATATTTTAAGTGAGCACCACTGAAGTATTTCAAGCCATACCCTGTAAATATGTTTCCGGTATCAAATATATATATAGCACCTCTAACCTATGTTCAAGGAGCCTGCAACAGACTGTTTCTCACCAAAAACAGGGCTGTTCCATTACTTGCCCTGCAACCCAACAGGAAGGTGGACACAGACACAGGCCCATTGTGTTGACTCAAGGTAGAGCAAGCTCACCGGCTACCACTGATAAGAGTTCCACTTAGTGGTTTGAAATAATCACTCTGCCTTTCCTCCGCTGTGGCAGAGGAGCGTCGGCCCCCTGCTGAAAGCCAGAGAGGCAGACGGGAAAAATAAAATGATATTAAAACAATTTTATTAGCATTTATTTTTCATCCCGCAGTTTTCCAGCCGAGCTGAGGGATGGGTGTCGGCCATCGATGCTGATGCTGCAGCAAGGAAGGGGGAAGTGGCGGGCCAAACCATCATGGGCACTTAGCCTTTCTCCAACCCGAGCTGTGTTGTACAGCCAGGTGGAGAACCAACACCGGCTCCCAGTTCCTGTCTGAGCGCCGAACCAGGAAATAGTATTCCCAGCATGAGAGAAGACCTGGGACACACTGACGTCAGAAAGGCAAAGATCGGGAGTAAGGGGGCGGCCGTTTGAGTAGGTAAGAGCACTTTTATATATTTTAAATTCTGCCTTCACTGATGTTTTTGGTTTGTATTATCCATCCCTCCCTCCCGCCTCACCACTTCACAATGGAAGCGGCCGCTACTTTAATATTAGAGTGCCTAGAAGTACTTCAGCCTGTGGCATCAGTTCAATAGCTGTACTATATAAACATTTATTTGAAAGAGAAATATACACATTTCAGACAACCCAACATCTGTCAGACCTAGCACAAATCCAGAACTCATGTTCGTTGCACGAGGGAGTGGTAGTACACAGTACCTGTCCACAATGAGGTGTACAACTTATTGCTATAGATTCTCATGTGGTAAAACCATTCAACAGGAATAGGCAATAAATTGATATCACTGCTGGTGAGGCCAGTGGTCGAAGTGGGCGGGAACGGCAGGGCACGGCATGCCCCTACTTCTTTAATTCTGTGGATTCCGTTCCCCTACTTTTTTATTATGAACATGCGACCCTGGACGTCAGAAATATTCTGTTTGTGGACGGGCGGGGAGCAGAGAAGGAAAAGGTCTCTGTCTCTTACTTCCTGCCCCGTAGAGACAAGGAAGGTGTCCGCTTCTGCTCTGCCGCTGGCAGCTGCCCCCTCTTTCTTACTCCTATTCCCCCTCTTTCTTACTCCCATTCCCTCTCGTTCTGTCCAACTCCTCACGTTTCCAAAATTCATGAATAAATAAATGGTTCTCACCGTCTCTTCCTGTCGTCCATTTGTACCCCTGTGAAATGGATGCAAAAAAGAAAAACACTTTTGCTGGAAATGCTGTTTTGACATTTTTCTATTCCAAAGTGCAGCCTCGGAAATAAAATGTTCAAACTCTGAAAAATAATTAAATAAAGCAAGATGGAGTGTTCTTAAAGTGGCCAGATATTTTTTTTCAAATCCCAACACATTAGCGCCACTTTACAGAGTTTGCTAGTAAAGCGCTACTTTTGTTTTCTTGTCTTTCTTTGAACAGCATTGTTTTCCTCCAGTACCTCCTACCTGGAGGCAGGGCCGGCGCTAGGCTTGGGCAGTGTGGGCAGCTGCCCAGGGCCTGGCACTCTGCCTGCCAGGATGGGGCCCCCCCACAATGGCAATTTACACCTCTCTAGTCCTCATGTACGTCTGCCGATCAGAGCGAAAGAAATGCTTCGCATACGGACTCATGGGAGGGGGGCCCCCTCCTGGGGCCTCTAAGGGATGGTGTGGGAAGGCCTAGGGGTGGGAACACCTCTCAGGCAGCCAGTTCAGAGACTCGGCAGGGCGCCCATTGTCAGCACTTTAGCCCACACAGGTTTAACTCAGCCCCCAAGCAATTCTCACACCTTCAGTTCGAAATGGGCTGTACAAGAGTTGCTTGGGGTGGCTGAGAAGAGGAGCTGCGGCCCAAGTGGAGTCTGCACAAAGCAGCTTCCCAGAGATCAGAAGGTGTCACTTATGTAGATTTCAAGGGCCTCCCACATTCCCTTTTGCCCAGGGCCCCGAAAATCCTAGGACCAGCCCTGCCTGGAGCTACTGCAATACCTGGTTGATGGGTGGATTGGAAAACGAAATGTGTACGGCGGCTTTGTGTCTTTTGAAACCATACTGCTTACGTTTTGTAAGCATATAAGCAGTGGACAATGAAATGGGTCCTTTCTGGGCTCTGTAGTTATGTCCTTAACTTTTCAGGCAAAAATACTTGTTGATTTCTGAATAATGACTGTAAAAGCGTTAAGTTCACCATGTTTCTGCTTACATTTTACATGCTTTATAAAACCTTTCATTCCTTATGGGTGTTTGCTTTTTCCAGGATGTTGTTACCTTTTCTTTTTGGCAGCATATTGCTCTTGCCTAGTGTGTAATTTGAATTGAGTTGCATCCAGTTATTTATAGCAGGTCAAATTGGATTGTAGCTGAAGGCAGTATGAGTTTCTCTCAGTGGGGCAGTATGGTGTTCAGTGAGGGAGCAGATGTAGCACTGGGGGCAGAGCTGCTAAATTTAGAACTGGGGAACCAGGTTCAGCCTTCATGAACAGTCCCCCAGACCACTCTCCTGAGGGAGCACATTCTCATGCCAGACCTTAGAAGGCACCAGAAAAGCCCTGGTGAGTTAGCACCAGCAGGTGGACCCTAGCAGTGGCAAGTGTGGGTTCACCTTGAAGGCTTGCCCACCACAATCCATACTGAAGTTCACCTCCAGATTTGCGGGCAGGCCTACAAAGTAGCAGAACCTAGAGCAACAGTGACTCTGTCACTGAGGTCACAGGACCCCTGAGAATAGCTGGCTCTAGGGCGGTGCGACTGGTGTGACCGCAACGGGCGCTGACTTTGATTGGGGGCGTCGTATATTATGGTTTTAAAAGCACTTGCTGCCTCCTTCCTGGCCGCCGGCTATTTTCGGCAATAAGAAAAATGTCATGATAACTCTGATGAATAAACTACTTCCTAGAGCGAGATCGGAGATTTGTCTAGTGGAAGTTTTGACTCATGGAAAAATAGCGCAGAGGGTTAATGTGCCTGCTGCTGGAAAGAAAATGTACCAGGCCCATCACAAAGTGCACATATTGTAAATAGGTCAGTGGGTTACTGCTTTTGTCAGTGAGATCCTTTTGCTACTTGCAGTTTATAAGTTAAAATCCTAACAAAGAACAGTGAGCTATTAACTTTTATCTAAGAGCTGCATACAAACTGCAAGGTATAAACTAGAGCGTTATGGTTTTTTCCCTAAGCCTAATGTTGCAAAAAGTGTTATTTTTGATACAAATCAATAATGATTTTTAAAGAGAACCCCCAATCATGGTAATAAGTTTTAAATTCTGAGTTTGTGTTTCTCCAGGCCAATCACTATTAAACTATACTGTCTACTAGTATGGTTATCATGTGACTCCTACACCTTGTAGTACTTTGTCGTATGTAACATTTCCTATACAGTCATTTACACACATAAAATTGATTGTCTCTTTTTATATTGCTGACGACAGAAACTTCATGGCTCGGAAACAAATGGCTCATGCTTCCGCTTTTAAGCATTTTTGGGACATTCTGTGATTAAAATAAATTCACAAAGTGGAATATGTGTCTAATGTCAATAGCTCATATTAATCGTTAAATAATCATGTGTATCCATTGGTTGAATTACATAACATAATAAGCTGTAACTGGTCAGTGAAATGCCACACAAATACTAAAGATTGTGATGTTTTGCGCATCCTGGCCACACCTCTAACTCCGCCCACTGATCCAATGCTCAGGTTATTCCCGCCCACTGATTCTCCGCCCACAGTTCCCCTACTTTTTTTTCCCCACTTCGACCACTGGTCGAGGCTGATGTAAAGGCAAGTGAGGGAGCGACCCTGTGTTTGGGGAGAAACCATCTGTTGCAGGTGCCATGAACATAGGCTGGAGGCGCTATATGTAGCTGATACCGGAAACACAGAAGCATATATATAGGGTGTTTACTAACATTTTATTGCTGAGGTTTTTTAGTACTTTTCTACAATTGGAGAGGTTTCACTCTACAAGTCATTCACAACAGAATCACACCTTAAGCTAGACACATAAAATACCTTACTGGCGTAACACAAACTGCTGCGAAGCAACAAAAGATGATCTGCATGGACGTCAATTCACCGAAATGCCAGGGGTAGAGGAAGTGACATTACACACCCTTTGACATCCACTTTCACTCACACACACACTTACACATTAGTGGAATAAAGAATTGACAGAAAATAAAGAGTGTGACGCCCCAGCTGCCCCTGTGTTCCTGACACTTGATTTGCCACCTCTGAAACCAGGGGTCGCAAAGGCAGTGCCAGGGGTAGCAGAGGGCAAGCCAGGGGTCCCGGCTGCGACCCCTAAATGGCGCCCATGATATACAACTCAATGCTGCATTGTGGAGGATTTTAGTGCAAGAAACATTCCCTCTTTCCTGGCACCTTCGGTGACTGCTGCCCCTGGAGTGAAGGCCTGGAGGCCTGCAGGATACACGCGCCCTGCTGGTGAGGCATGTGTAGTGCCTGCTCTGGCTGTCAAGTTGCATTATCACCCTGGCAACACATTTCATGTGTCTCTTGGGTTCAGGAATCAGGAAAACGAAAATGGGCAAAAGCACCTACGAAAGACCCTGTGCTCAAAAGGGGAGAAGCAGAAAGACACAGAAAGAAAGGTACTCCTTTCATAAAATCAAAAGAATGTTGAAAGCCCTGCACCTGTCCATACAGGTGCAGGGCTTTCAACATTCTTCTCAGCATTACAAGGACTGTAACTATATCTGAATGTGCATGTCACACTGCTTTAGATGGTCTGAAGGGTGAATTGGTGCAAAAATGTAAGAAACATGGGTAAACTTGGAGTGATAAGGTGAGTTTATGTTGTGCTGAATGTGCCACATGCATTGTGGGCAGGCATTGGATGCCTTGTGGTTCTGTTTGTGTAAAGACTGTGATGGTTGGAGGGTTCTGGGCTTGAAACGAGGGAGGTGAATTTAAGGGGCAGCAAGGAGAATGCAAGGGGTAAAGAGGTACAGATGTTCCCCTCCTACTGGGCTGGCACATGTTCTGAAAGAAGTTGATTAATGGCTTCAGAGACAACCTGGTGTGACTCTGTTTTAGACACATAGATGCCACATCTATACACTGCACATTTAAGCTACCAGAGGGATACAAGGAGACTTAGGTTATCTCATTGTCATGTTACGCACAAACGTCATATTAAGCAATATTTAATCATAGTAATCACCATTTAAAGTTTCCTTTTTTTTAAACTTGATTGTGATGCTACATGGTATGAACCATGTTAAAAGTATTTCCCCCCTCAAGCCCTGACCCTCATCTTAAGTTGGAGGTGACGGGGTGCTGTATTTAGAGGCACTTGCATTCGTATTCTGGCTCAGAATGAGAAATGCATATTTTTTCAATTCATGAATACCACTAGGAAACACTTAGCGGCTCATTATGATGGCGTAACGATCACCACCGCCGAGCCATAACACGATGGCAGGGGGTATCGCGGCGGACGGAAAGTCCGTCAGCTGCTTTGCCGCCTGCAGGCAATCGTTATGATTGCCTGCCAGGTGGAGCAGGGGCTTCAATATGGTGGCGGTGCCTAGCACGCACCGCCAGCTATTTTAGGATGTTGCTTTTTGAAGGCCTTTCCATGGTGGCGATGCCGCCATGGAAAGGCTTGCGGAGATTGGCCTTGGGGGCCCGTTGCAGGCCGTGGAGGGTGAACCTGGGGGGTACCTATGGTACCCCTCTACATGTCACTGCACCAAGTGGCAGGCACCTGCCGCAATTCCAAAATGTGGAATCCGACCACCAGGGTGGTGGCCGCATCGTAATTCGTGGTGAGGGACTGCCAGATGTCTGGCATCCGGTCCCAACACTGCGAAGATGGCGGCGGACTGAGGTCCGTGCGTCATCCTAATAGGCCCCTAAGTTGGTTCTTATAGCTGCTTAGTGGTCAGAGTTGTGCCAATCTCTTACTGACTTGGCTGCCAATTAGCCACCACCTTGCTTGGAACAAGCGTCTGGGCCTGAAAAAGAGTGGGGCATATTTACAAGCCCCTATTGCCACCACAGCATCACTTTTCCCGATGCTGTGGTGATGATAGGAGCTTTGGCCTTATTCACAAGGCAGAGTTAAGCCACTTAATGTGGCTTAACCCCGCATTGTGAATAAGACACCATTCCACGCTACACTTAGTGTGAAAGGGGCGGCAATGGGTGTTGTAGTGGAACTCAATGGGTGTTGTGGTGGAACTCAATGGGTGTTGTGGTGGGGTTTCCACCGCAACACCCATTGATTTTGATGTTGCTCCATATTTACAAGGGTGGCGTAAATATGGGGCAGGGCCAAAATGATGAACAGGGAAAACTTGGTCTCACCCTGGCGCAACATGGAGAAATGTTTCATTTCTCCCCTTTTTTCCTGTTTCCATGTCTGCTATGTTGTGCAGCACACATACAAACAACAACATACCATTGATTGTTTATGTTGAGGAGGCTGTCCCTTTCTGCATTAAAAAAATTATTTAAAAAAATGACTTTTTGCAAACTTCAATGTGTGACGCACTAAGCAGCACACATAGAAGTTTCAAAACGCCATTTAAGATTGTTCATGTGCAGGAAGGGACACCTTTCCCACAATGGAGGCACCCTTGCACTAGTGTGCAAGGGTGCCTTCGTTGGCGCTAGCTAGCTATATTAGTGCCAGTGCAGGGGGAAACGCTAGGCTGCAACATATTCTTGTAAATACAGTGCAGCCCTGCTTTTCAGAAGTGGCGGAGTGCTGCATTAAGCCAAGGAGGCTAACACCGCACTCCACCACTTCTTTGTAAATATGCCCCTGTTTTTCATACAGATTGTGTTCTGGACAACACTGCATTCTTACAGGCTTTCTGCCTGTTCCCTGCCGGGCAGCAGTGCCCTCTGTTTTACACGTAGCTGTACATCCTCACAAAATGTAATCTTGTCACACACCAGCTGTGAGTAGTTTTTCCACTCTTGTATCTGTCTTTAATTTTGATTTCCTCCAATACAAATGCAGGAAACCAAGTTCCTGCAACCAATGCAATAGCAAGACTGGATGAGCAAGTCACACATGGCAGGGGAAAGCATAAGATGAAGTATCTGCCTCCCCATTGGTCAGCATGCTTGTCCTCTTCTTGGTGTAGGTTGAGGGTACTTTAGTCAGCCTTCGCGGCTTTTGGCAGCCCATGTGCTGGCCTTCTTTCAGATTACATGCCTCCCATTGTCACTTCCATCCTGTGTTGTATCCTGGGCTCTCTCAACCACTGCTCACCATTGTCTGTGACAGGTGCTTTACACAACAGGTGTCATAGTAACTTCAATGTATTAACTACCATTTGTATTTAGAAATGAGGTATGTTTGTCTTATCTTAAAGAATGCTTCATAAAAGTATGCTGTTTCATTACATTTCTATACCAAATGAGCATTTATAAAGTGTATAGACCTGTCCTGGTTGTTGAAACTTAACTAAAAAATAAAGTATTGGGCTGCAGTGAAAAAATGCAAAACAAAAAAAGATTGTTTTCTATATAAAATTCCTCTAGGAAATAAATAATTTAATAGGTGATGATTCTGCATACTTTTGAAATGTAAACAAGCCTAAGCACTCAATGGGAGGTGGATAGATACACCAGACAGCCAGTATGATGAAGTGAGAGAAAAATACTCTTCTAGTTGAAGCTGAGCCCACTTTATACATATTTTGAAGAATTGGTATTAATAGGTCTGAAGACAGGCTTCTTCATGGTTAGAAATGTGCACCAGACTCACTGTAGAGGTAACTTCTTAGGCCCCATTACATAATATGATCCATCTTCTGGGGCAGGCGATAAAGGTTACTGCCTGGGTGGACAAAACAGTTATAGTGCCATTAGGAAACAATGCTACTCCACTCATTTTCCTGCAGGGCAGTGGGAGCAGCAGAACCAGACAGCTCAGTTAAGCTGAGCAAGCTATTTTATCTCCATGTGCATGGACAGAACAAGGATTTTGGTGCCATTGCTAAAGTAACAATTTGCTGCCTCAGCCACAGGTGTCTACCTCTCACCTTGCTGTAGCATCAGTCCTACACACTACTGCTCTACCCCAAGAGGGGGCCTAGTTGGTCTGCACACATCAGGGGGAAGGTTGGGGGGTTACAGGTTGCAACGGAAGCCTATCCTTCCCAACAGCATGCCTCTTCTCTGCAAGACCCACGGGCGCACCTCACAAACTTTCATAAACCTGACATAATTAAGATCAGAAAATGTTGATTTAAAGCTAGATGTTGTCTGCTGTCTCGGATGGAATGCTAGTAGTCACATGTATAATACAACCAACAGAACAAGGCAGAATGACTCTTAGAAAGTGGCAGCTCCAAGCAAATAAGCCCAGCCAGCCTCAGAGATGTGTGTACATGAACCGTTGTGTTTGCAGATGGTGGGTGAATCCTCATGGTCCCTCACATCTCCCACCTTTGTATAATATAAGGTACGTTACTGCCTATACATAAGTGCATCTTAGAACTCCGCACAGGGAGAAGGGAATCTTCTGTGCTCTCTTGGACATTTTGTATGGCTTGCCTGAGGCAGCGCATGAGCGGCATTGTGGGGAAACATCCTTTACAACGCAACGTTTACCACCAAGTGCCTTTACGACGCAACTTTTACAACGCATTACGCTGGGGGGTGCTCTAGGATAGGGAATAGATTTAATTTACTATCCAACACCTTCCCTACTATCCACGGGGACTAGAGTTGGAATAGTAAATTAAACTATTCACTGCGTTGTAAAGGCATGCGTTGTAAATACCACGTTGTAAAGGCATGCGATGTAAAAGCATGCGTTGTAATGTCATACATCCGGCATTGTGTTGTAGATTAAAGGGGGCGTAGAGCCTGCCCATTGCTTACCATTGGTTGACTTCATCGTCACTTTCATTACCTTTTCTTGCTTTTGATTAGTCAGCGTGGACAGGTTTCACTTTCTCTTTCTGTTTGGCCTTTTCAAGAGTTGTGCACTTTCAGAGGTACTTTTTTTAGGTCGAGTCTGGGCAGCGCATGCGGTGCTCTGCAAGACATGCAATGTTCGGTAAATGGGCTACGGGGGACTTTGGACACGCCCACCGCTTTTGGTTGGTTAGTTGGGCTGCTTTTCAAATTCTTTTTCTCTGGTTGGTTGATATTGTGCATATGTCCCGCCTTTCGATGCTTGGTTCCCACCCAGCAGACACTGGCCTGCTGAAGAATGTCATGACATCCCAGAGGTAAGATCAAGATTACACAAGGATTCGCAATGCAATAGGTCTTGCATTACCGAAATAATAATGCAACACCAATAGCTCAATCTTTCAGTAATGTGCAACCTATTGCGTTGCAAATGCTTGTTCTACACTAGTTGTCTTGTATTACTGTCAAATGTGTCCACAGCTATGCTCCTAAGCATATGGTCTCTACAAATACCCTTCAATCTTGTCTTCTTTGCTCTACTACAAAGGTTCTCTTATATGATATAAATAATAATCATCTATCACCTGTGGGCCCTATACATAGGCTTTCTGTAACAAAGGTCATAAATGAGTTCAATTAAAATATTATTATTGTAATCAGTGGAATAAATGTGTAATTAAATATGAATTAGCTGGGCTGTGCTATGTGTGCACCTACTGGAGGTAAAAAGAACTCATTTATATTAATGAGGTGGCTTTGTGTGTTCCATGTACAGGTGACACACAGTGAGTGCATGTATCTCTCCATCCTCCATGAACCATCCCATTCTCCCTTCCCCTCATTGGGATCAGCATCCTAGGATCGGTTTCAGGGCTTTACCCCTCATCAGCCAGGATAGCTTGAATCCAGTGGCACAGTGAGCCCGGGACCCACATCTGGGGTTTAAACCCAAAACCGGTCCTAGGATGCTTGTTTCCGGTCCTGGGAGGACCTGGCTTGGTAGTTTGGGCTGGCCTGTTCCCATGAGGCACAGGGTCAAGGCTGATTTGCACATGGCCAGGTCTAAACTGGGGTGGCATGGTGAGCAAAAGAATGATGGATTTAACCCAGATCTCTTGACTGGGGGTGAATGTTTTATTTGTTCTGCATTCTGTCCATCACTTGTGTGTCTTTTGCCCTGGTGAAGGCCTGGAGGCCTGCAGTAGACATGTGGCCTGCTGGTGGGACATGTGTAGTGCCTGCTCTAACTGTCAAGGTGCATTATTGCATTCGCAACATATTTCATGTGTCTGAGTTCAGGAATCTGAAAAAAACTTGCCAAAAGGATCTACGAAAGACCCTGTGTTCAAAAGAGGAGAAGCAGAGAGACAGGAAAGGAAAGGCACTGCTTTCATGAGACAAAACAAATGCTGAAAGTGCCCGCACCAGTCCCTAGAGGTGACAATCTTTGGGAGGAGCTTCTTGGCACTGCAAGGACTGTGACCGTAAAAAGAGGACTGGGCAGTAAACAGTAGAGCTACATCCCCATTGCCCCCCGCACCCCTCCGGATCCAATTAACCACGTGTTCAATTAAGGTGATAAATGGGAGAAAAAATTTCCCTGGAATTATAGATATCCATTTTCAGTAAAGAGCCTGGTCATTTCGTGTCTATATCGTCTTTCTCCATTCTGGGGGTACAAGCTCGTCATTACGTGTTGGAGGGGTGCGTGCATCTTTACAATTACGGCCGACAGGACGCACGGAAGCACTGACATTTGAGAATTGCGGCATAATTGAGGAAGGGCAATATCTACAAACTATATCGGAAAATACCCTTATTTAAATCTTTGAGAATCAATATTCACGGACTGTAATTGATGGACAGCCTAAAATATAAAAAAAATCTATGGGTCTACCTCAACTTGAGAAAATCATGTTACCAGGAATCAGTGTCCGGAATTACCCAGTATATATTCCGGACCTACTCTGAGAATTACATATATAGAGCTCAGAAGGTGTATAACATTGGTTGGTTTTTATATGCACTATGAGAGTTAATATTATAGTCTTAATAAATGGGTTTACATCTGGACAATACCATCAAAACGCGTCAACGCCTTTGACTCCTAATCTGTGATGTTGGCTGGCGCAACAGATTAAATATTTTCAGGATATCGAGTTCCATCCTTAACTTAACTTCGTCATTGATAGGTTTTATTGATAACAAACTGTATTGTCTTGTTGATACTCTCTTTTTGATATTTTTATCTTTTTCTTTGATTATACTCTGTTTCTGTGGGACACTGCCTGGTACTTGTATGTAATGTAAGGGATCTGATTGTTTTTGACACTGGTTTTTAATGTAATGAATTGATAAACAAGTTTTTATTATTGTTTTAATGAACCTATTTATATAATCTTATTAGTATATCTGCGTAGTGGCACACTATATTTGCAATCAACTGTACTGTTTGGGCTTTTTTGTGTGAAGTGACATGTGTGGTTTGGATGATTGTGAAGAATAGTATGTATCCTATGGTCACCAAAGGGAACACAGACGTTTATTGTGCAGGCTGCCATAACCTTCTGGAATCAGTAATTTTACCAAGTGACTCCTACCCAGGCACATGGTCTACTGTGAAGCTCATCTTGAGATCCACTGATGCCTATTATAATTTTAGACTATTCTAGCTTGTGGTCCATTAATGCCTATTAGAGCTTGAGGACCATTGATGCATATTATAGAATGAAGGCAATTGTTACCTGTTACACCTTGAGACCCGTTGATGCTGATTAGAGCTTGAATCCCATTGATGTCTATTACTGCTTGGGGATGATTGATACCCAGAGCTGCATGAGGCCTATGAGGCCTTTGAGCGTGTCACGGCTTTGGGCTAAATAATGTCAATTACAGCTACGGACCTACTGTTACAGATCGCTGCCCACTGATAGACAGCTTGGGACCCACTGAGACCTGTTACAGCTCGCTGCCCATTGATACATACTACAGCTCGGAAACCACTTCAGTTCTGTAGCAGCTCGCTGCCCATTGATACATATTACAGCGTTGGACCTAAAGAGGTTACATCTTGAGACCTACTGTGGCCTGTTACAGCTTGCTGCCCATTGATGCATGTTACAGACTGGGACCCCCTGAGGCCTGTTACAGCTCGCTGCTCATGGATTCCTGTTACAGCTCGGGATCCACTGAGACCTGTTACAGCTCACTGCCAATTGGTACATGTTACACCTCGGGACTCACTGAGGCCTGTTATAGCTCGCTTCACATTGATAGATATTACAGCTTCGAACCCACTGCAGTCTCTTATAGCTGGGTGTCCATTAATACATACTACAGCTTGGGACCCATTGCAGCCTCTTATAACTCTCTGCTAGTTGATATATAAGACATCTTAGGACCCACTGCGGCCTGTTACAGCTCACTGCCCAGCACAGCAATGCAGGTAGCAAAGTGGCAGTCCCTCCTACAGCACAGAAGCTCTTCTTCTAGGCAGAATGTCCTTGGTTCCAGCAAAATTCTGATTTGGTGGTGTCATGGTACCAGACATCAAAGAGGCCTTTGAAAATTATATGGTCCTGTCTTTCCTGCACTGTCCCCCAGACTCACTACAGGAGTGTATGCAGCTCTTTGTTGGGGAACAGGCACAGCCCTATTCAGGTGTGAGTGGCAGCTCTGAAGAACCGGGTTATTTAAGACCCGTCGGCGCCAGGGGCACGCCCAAAGTCTTCGGGTATCACCTGTCTTAGAATACAGAGACACGGGACTCTTCTTGGTGGCGTCAAAGATCAAATTTATTGGCTGCAGCCAGTAACAGAAGTCCTAGAAGTCATCACGGTATGAGTTCTCAGGAGACTGCTCAATTTTACATAGCAAGTCATCCCTTTTTATGCCAAAAATCACATTCCAGACAAATACCTAACATTTACAAACTGTCCAATCACATGTATCCACACCCAAAGTATCGCATGACGGTAAAACCCACTTTTCAGTTACCCGGCCCATGATCAATCATTGGTCAAACCCAACATTCTTCTTAAGACAGGTCGAACGAACCCAGAATAAAAAAAGGGCACATCCCCATCGTAAATAGACCATAAAGAAAGGAGCAGAAACAGGTGTGAGTAGGATAAGGCATATTTGTGTGCAATAAAGTTTTACGATGTCCTGTGCTTTGATCCTTACTCTTGATCAGCTAAAGGGCAGGAACTGGTTTAACAAGGTCAGCTTCAGGCAACAGGGTCAGTTCACTCAGGTCAAACAGGAGTCAGCACGAACTGGAGGTACATGTACTTAAAGGACTTGTTCAGCCACAGTCATCGGCCTATGTGAGGGCAACCACAAAATGGCTGCCATACACAAAATGGAACCCATGGGTTCAGAACGAAATCCCTAAATACGTAGTGAATCCATCGGTCTAACGTGATGAAAACACTCATACTTGTCGTACTAACTAGTTACGGTTCGCTAATATCAAATTCGTAACGAAACCATGACCTTTATGAAACGGGTTCAGAATTCACGGAACCTCAGCTCCTCCCTCCCAATCTATCTCAGGAAGGCCCATCAACCTAGTGATGGGCCATCAGGATGCACATGTCACACCCTAGCTCCCTTTGTGTCACTGTCTAGAGGGAATGCACAAATCCCAGCTGTCACCCAACATAGACATAGATTCAGAGACAGGCATAGGCAAAGAATGGTTAAAGTAAAAAAATGACAATTTTCTAAATGTCTTATTTTATGACTTACAATTTAAAATCAGACTTCACTATATTTAGTGATATTTTGTGATTTTAAATTGTGAGTCTGGAGACACCAAACTCCAAATTTCTATCTGACCCCAATTAGGAATTACACTTTAAAGATGTTTTAAGGCAATCCCAATGTTAACTTTTGGGAGAGGTAGACCTTGCAGTAGCGAAAAGAGGATTTAGTAGTTTTTCACCACCAGGACATATAAAACACAAAAGCACATGTCCTACCGTTTAATTACACTGCACCCTGCGGGCCTTCCTTAGGGGTGACCTATATGCATTAAAAGAAAATATTTGGGCCTGGCAAGTAGGTTAACTTGCCAGGTCAAAATGGCAGTTAAAAACTGCACACACAGGCTCTGCATTATCAGGCCTGGGCCATTTTTAACATGTTTAAAGGCTACTGAAGTGGGTGGCACAATCAGTGGTACAGGCCCACTTGCAGCATTTAAATGTACAGGCCATGGACACATACTTGGCACTTTGTTAGGGCCTTATAAGTAAATTAAACATGCAAATTGTCAATAAACCAATGTTCCCATGTTTTGAATACAGAGCATATGCATTTTCGCACTAGTTAGTAGTGGTAAAGTGCCCAGAATCCTAGAGCCATCAAAAACAAATTCAGATAAAAAGGGAGGTGGAAGGCATAAGGTTTGTGGGTGACTCTGCATAAAGGGCCATTTCCAACACGAAGAGAAAATTCAGTTAGAAAAGGTGATTAAAAGATGCCAGATGTTAAACTACCTCAGCGGCTATAGATTTCAAGTTGGTTCCTTCGACTTTTGCTCCAAAAAGTGAGATGGCAGCAGGTACCCAAATTCAGTGTGTTTAGCCATGCAGAGCTGCTGATGCCCACACCACTCTGCGACACAAGATAATGTTGACTTCCATATGAAATACATTTGATAATAAACCAGCTTACCAGGATGAACCAATAGAATTTTTCTGACCCACACTTCGTTGTGTTTATACTGAACGGCACCTAAGACTCTGTCACCTGAGCACCAAGACTGTCATTAAGTTTCAAATTCCCATTATTCTTTTTTTCAGTGTTTTTCAACATTTATTTAAAAACATTGTAACTCCTAACCCCATCAACTTCTTTTTACATTGTAATTGCCTGGTTTACAGGTCTTTTGGATACTGCTCAAATACTTTACTCAGGTTTTTCTTTGAGAGATGCCTATTGCATGGGCCAATGCTGCCAGGGGGAAGGTTTCCAATTGAAATTCTGCTCTATATTTCTTAGAAACTGGGTTACCTTAAGTCTGTGCTATCCATAACGGGCATACAAAACTCGTTTTTATCATTTAGAAGAGTAGTTTCCATCTCTTGGTGAGGGAGGAACCCTGACTGGGTAGATGTTCAAAGATTGAGTTGAGCTTATAAGTAACCAGCATTTAGGGTCAGATTTACTAACCTTTCACACAACTCAGTTCAACACAGGAACTTATACACTGCATTGCGTTTAAAGGGAGAGAGGGGAAAGGAAAAGTGTGGCTCAATGGTTAGAGCGGCAGACCCTGATGCAGAGGTCTAGCCCGGGACCAGGGTTCAATTCCCACCAGGGCGGCTCTTGGACTCAATTTCCTCGGACCTGATAATTCTCGCGTCGGTGCCTATTCCAATCATGGGTCTCACTCTGCAACTCTGGGCAATAGCTTGCTTATCCTCCACACCGGCCCCAACAGCGCTGGGATGCCTGGCTTCACCTTGGGGGTGCCCAGGAGTGGGTATTTCACAGGGAAAAGCCAGGAAGGGTTCCACAGCGGTATGCGTACAACGCCAAGACACCTCAGGGTATGAGTGCGCTATACAAGTACGAATTCATTTAATTTCTTAAAGGGAGGAACATTCAGTGGAGCAGAGTGTCGTAGAGTGTCGTAGAGAGGAGGGTCATAGAGTGGAAGGGTATAGTGTGGAGTAGACTGTCAGAGGGAAGTAGAGTGGAGTGATGTGGCATAGAATGGAATAGAGTGTTGCAGAGTGGCATAGACTGGAGTAATGTAGAGTTGAGTGGCGTTGAGTAGAGTAGCGCGGAGTGGAGTGTCATCGAGTGAAGGGTCGTAGAGTGGAGGATCGTAGAGAGTCATGGAGTGGAGTACAGTGGCATAGACTGGAGTGGAATAGAGGGGTGTAGAGTACATTAGAGTGGATTGCCATAGTGTCAGAGTGGGGGAGGATAGAGTGTAGAGCAGAGGGCCGTAGAGTGGAGGAGCATAGAGTGGAGGAGCATTGAGTGGAGGACTATAGAGTGGAGAGGGAGTGGAAGGCATAAAGTGGAGGTGAATAGAGTGGAGGAGCATAGAGTGGAGTAGTGTGGAGTGTCATAGCGTAGAGTGGAGTACAGTGGCATAGACTGGAGTGGAATAGAGTGGTGTAGAGTACATTAGAGTGGATTGCCATAGTGTCAGAGTGAGGGAGGATAGAGTGTAGAGCAGAGGGCCGTAGAGTGGAGGAGCATTGAGTGGAGTAGTGTGGAGTGTCATAGCGTAGAGTGGAGTAAAGTGGCGTAGAGTAGGGGAAAGTGTTGCAGAGTAGAGCAGAGTGGAGTAGAGTGGCATAGAGTGGAGTGCGTGAGTGTAATGAAGTGTTGTGGATTGGAGTGGCATAGAGTGGCATTGAGTGTCATAGGGTGTCAGTGAGTGTTGTAGAGTCAGGTGTAGAGTGGAGGGAAGTAGAGTAGAGGAGCTTAGAGTGCAGGGACATAGAGTGCAGTGGAGTAAAGTGGTGTAGAGTGGAGGTACGTAAAGTGGCATAGAGTCTTGTAGAGTGCCATAGATTGGAGTAGCATTGAGTGGAGTGGCAAAGGAGAGTCGCATAGAGTGGAGCATCATAGAGTAGAGTAGAGTGGAGTGGGGTAAAAGTGTGTCTGCAGGTCTGCCATTGCATTCCTGCCCAAGCTCAAGAAGAGCTCTGCACACGCCACCTTAGCACCAAAGCATCTGCCTGTAGGCCGTCCTTGACAGGAGATCCCTCACTAGATACCCATTATTTTAACTCCTGGATGGCTACACTCAGTAACACCTTTGCCCCGCCAGGACCTTCGGAAAAGAAGTCTACCAACAAAGGGGGTCATTAGGATGATGGGCGGACTTAGTCCGCCCGCCATCCTATCGGAATTCGGGACCCCCTGCCATAAGGGCGGGTGTCCCGTGGGGGGGTATTAGGATGCGCCCGCCACAGTGGCAGGCGCTTCCTGCATTTATAACATTGTGGCAGGTGGTGCTCTCAGCACCGCCCGCCACAATGCTAAAAATGCATGTATGCATTTGCATACACAAAGCGGCAGGCACCGCGCGGTGCCTGCCCCATTGTGTATGCAAATGCTGGGGGGTACCACAGGTACCCCCCATGTGCATTCCCCCCTCGCCTTCACTTCGGGGGCCCGCAGAGGGCCCCCGAAGTGAAGACCGCATGCCTTTCCGTGGCGGCATTGCCGCTACGGAAAGGCATCTGTTACTGCCCATTGTAATATGGCTGGCCGTGTCTGATAGACACCGCCACCATATTAAACATTTTCCGCCCCGGTCGCAAGGCGACCGGGGTGGAAAAGCGGCGGACGGTCTTTCCGTCCGCCGCGGTCCCCCGCCATACTAATATGGCGGGGGGCATTTAGCTGAGGATGGCGGGCGGATTGCCCCCGCCAGGCCGGCGGTGGCTACCGCCAGATTGGCGGGGGCAATCCGCCCGCCATCCTAATGACCCCCAAAGTTTCCACTCCCTGGTTCACTCAAAAGCTGAGAGAATGACAAGGACATTGGGGACAGCTAGAACGCAGACCGCGGATAAGCTATAAACAAGAAGAGTGAACCCCTTTTAAAAAATGGCCTCAAAACTTACCATTAACAAATTAAAATAGAAAAAAAAATCCTGCTTCACCAATCTACTCAGGCTGGCAGAATCCAAACTAAAAACTATTTTTAAAATTGTGAAATCCTTCACTCACCCTAAAACACTTGAATGTGCTGGTGTATCCTTGGGCAGTCTTTCCTCACCCACTCGAGTTACCACTCCTCTATCTCCCCTATAAAGGTCTCGTAATACTTTAAAACGGATCACTGACTAAATATCGAGGGACAAAATATAGACTACCCAAAATATAGATTCCAAAATATCGACAGACAAAATATCGAATTCCTATCTCCAAACAGGTAAATACCAAAATATCGACCCCAAAATATCGTTTATATATATATACATTATAAAAATAACGAATTTCTTAAAATTAATGTAAAATTAAAAAAATATTAAAAATAAATAGCTAAAATATACTTAAAAATACTTAAATAACCTTAAAATTATTAAATAACTAATTTAACTTATATTAAAAAAAAATACAATCATATCTGTTAAAACATATATATATATTAACATAATATTAATAAAAAAATACACAATATTATTACCGTAGGATAGCGGAGGTGTAAAAATTACTATTCTCACTCCTGGAAGTGCAACAGTAGGGAAAGCGTTGGATAGCGTAGGGGTAAAAATTACTATTCCCACTCCAAAGAGTGCAACAGTAGGGAAAGCGTTGGATAGCGTAGGGGTAAAAATTACTATTCCCACTCCAGAGAGTGCAACAGTAGGGAAAGCGTTGGATAGCGTAGGGGTAAAAATTACTATTCCCACTCCAGAGAGTGCAACAGTAGGGAAAGCGTTGGATAGCGTAGGGGTAAAAATTAGTATTCCCACTCCAGAGAGTGCAACAGTAGGGAAAGCGTTGGATAGCGTAGGGGTAAAAATTACTATTCCCACTCCAGAGAGTGCAACAGTAGGGAAAGAGTTGGATAGCGCAGGGGTACAAATTACTATTCCCACTCCAGAGAGTGCAACAGTAGGGAAAACGTTGGATAGCGTAGGGGTTTAAATTACTATTCCTACTCCACACAGTGCAACAGTGGGGAAAGCGTTGGATAGCGTAGGAGTACAAATTACTATTCCCACTCCAGAGAGTGCAACAGTAGGGAAAGAGTTGGATAGCGTAGGGGTAAAAATTGCTATTCCCACTCCAGAGAGTGCAACAGTAGGGAAAGCGTTGGATAGCGTAGGGGTAAAAATTACTATTTCTACTCCAGAGAGTGCAACAGTAGGGAAAACATTGGATAGCGAAGGGGTAAAAATTACTATTCCCACTCCAGAGAGTGCAACAGTAGGGAAAGCGTTGGATAGCGTAGGGGTAAAAATTACTATTCCCACTCCAGAGAGTGCAACAGTAGGGAAAGCGTTGGATAGCGTAGGGGTAAAAATGACTATTCCCACTCCAGAGAGTGTAACAGTAGGGAAAGCGTTGGATAGCGTAGGGGTAAAAATTACTATTCCCACTCCAGAGAGTGCAACAGTAGGGAAAGCGTTGGATAGCTTAGGGGTAAAAATTACTATTCCTACTCCAGAGAGTGCAACAGTAGGGAAAGCATTGGATAGCATAGGGGTAAATTTTACTATTCCCACTCTAGTGAAAATAAACTAATATAATTCGCATAATCATCAATTAATCAATTAATGAAAATTAATTATCAATCAAGAATTAATTAATTACCAATTAAAAATTAATTAACAATGTATTCAAAATAAATACCAAGTAATTAATTAACATATTTATTTAATTATAATTAAATTACTTCCCACCCTATTCCCCTATAAACCCACAACCCGCTACAGAAAATAAATTAATTTAATTCACATAATTATCAAGTAATCCATTAATAAAAAATATTGATCAATTAAGAATTAATTACCAATTAATAATTAATTAACAATTGATTTAAAAAAATACCAATTAATTAATTAACATATTTAATTAATTATAATTAAATTACTTCCCACCCTATTCTCCTATAAACCCACAACCCACTACAGAAAATAAATTAATTTAATTCACATAATTATCAATTAATCAATTAATAAAAAATAATTATCAATTAAGAATTAATTAATTACCAATTAACAATTTATTCTAAATAAATACCAATTAATTAATTAACATATTTGATTAATTATAATTAAATTACTTCCCACCCTATTCCCCTATAAACCCACAACCCGCTACAGAAAATAAATTAATTTAATTCACATAGTTATCAATTAATCAATTAATAAAACAACAATTATCAATTAGGAATTAATTAATTACCAATTAAAAATTAATTAACAATTTATTCTAAATAAATGCCAATTAATTAATTAACATATTTAATTAATTATAATTAAATTACTTCCCACCCTATTCCCCTATAAACCCACAACCCACTACAGAATTAAATTACACAATAATTAAATAACATAAAATTAATTACTCAAAATAAATTACAAAAATATATACACTTTTCACACATATACTAACATAAAAAACACTTAAAAAATTGCGATATTAAAAATTCGATATTTTTAATAAACTATATTATGTACTTCGATATTTTGACTGTCTATATTTTTAAAATCGATATTACATTACTTACCTTCAAAACGATATTTTTTAAGTCTATATTCTGTCCATTGGATATTTTTTCCATTCTATATTTTGGACTTGATATTTTGGTTTGTCTATATTTTGGATTCGATATTTTTACCATTTACCCTTTAAAACATTGTATGATTAAACCATATTCTTTGCTCACAAGATGTTTTCGTTTCAACTTCCTGATGACAACCCCCAATCCCAGCCCGGCCTTACACCAACCGGCCTATCGCAGAGCGGCACACTCCGACATCACCCTTCCCCCTCACAGCAGTTCACCCTCCTTCACAGGATCACCGTTGGCATTAACACTCTCAATCATAGAAACACGTAAGTGTCTCCCTACGAAATGACAGGACAGTCACATAAACAAGTAGCTGTCTGCCTACCAAATGACCGGATCGCCACATGAACAGGTAATAGTCTACCTTTCTTCGAGATCGATAGAATTTAATCACTCAAGAACATTCATACACTGTAACCCTCGACCTGCGCTGGCCACTCGGCTCGCTGTAGTCCATCCCTGTATACAAGGCTTCCCACACGATTCTAACAAATCCACTTACACAAAGTTCCCTGTCTCAGGCGGATCATCGCTACTGCTTAACGACTTCCTAACAAACCAATGGTCAAACATTCACAACAAATTTGTGTCTTCTACACCCCAAATCTATCCCAAGGTTCTTAGGCTACTCTTGAGTCTGACATCAAAACAAAAACAAATCTCATGGACTGCGCACGTCTGGTTCAATACCACATTAACCCAACTCCGCAAAATATCAAACAATCAATTCATCACCACAATCTAACTCACAACATTCCTATTCATATTCACCTCTGTCCTCACTGCACCGTCAATCTTCGTCGGTCCCTGCCAAAGTGTGTCATTCTCTGTTCTTGATCTTTTGGGCTCTCATTCTTTGGGGCTCTGTGGGGCTAAAACTTTCTAGAATTTTCTAGATTCTCCCCTCAAGTCAAGAGGGAACCATCCAACATTGTTACCAACTGATGAGGCTGGGTTCCACGGTGTAGATTTACTCTGAAACCCCTGGATCGTTGGTTCCTGCTTAAAAGTGTAGAGGGGAGAAATACCTTGTCCAATTAGGTTTCACAATCCCAATAAACCATGACTCCGAAGAATCACTGAATCAAGGTTCTAAGTTTAGTTAGTTTATTGCATGGCCAAAAACAATTTGGCATACATACACTCCAACAGAGGGTGTAGAAATACATTGGAACTAATACAAAACAAAACTTTTGGGCAAAATTCAATCTATGAAGCATACAAAAGATGACCAGCTCTAGAATCAGGATGCAGATGATCACAGCGCCAACATCAAGAGTATTCTGCATTTGATGTTCGTAAGTAAAAAGCATTAGTCTGTCCCTACACTACCACTAGCGTGACATCCCTACTTAGCATTTCCCCAGGCAAGTTCAGGAAAAGGTGTCATCTCATGAAGACTTCCTAAGAAGTGCACTCACGTTGAATTAGCATAAAGCGACACAGCTTGTTCTAAGATGCTCAATCTCTCTCCATCAGATCTTCTCTTCTAACTCAAACCCCCGGGGCCCTGTCCCTAACCCCAGTATAAAAATCCTAAGGCACACCCATCATCACATCATACGAGCGTCCCATCCAGCTAGACACCTCCTCGCAGGTAACTTTCCAGGTGGCTTTGAAACTCCCAGCCTCTGGCTCAAGGACCTTGATATCTAGGCCTTCTCCAGTGAGAAAGAACACCGTCCCACATTATCAGCACCACTTGTTCAAATGTATCCTCTCCTCCCTAAGCCTAACTCATAAAACAAAAGTGTTATTCTAACTTACAAAGATACATTTCTCCAGCTGCAACAGAAACGTGAGAAAAAAAGAGGTTGTGCATACACAGGAACATTACGAACAACTCGAATTTGAGAGCCAGGGAAAAAAACATATGAGGCCTACAGAAAATCGGCTGACATAAGAACCAATAAGAAACTTTATTAATCACACGAATATATGAACATTATTATTGTGCACGTTTAATTCAGTGCGATACACAGTCAATTAATTAATTTCTCATTAGTCATTTATGAAACGAACATTAAGATTTCACCATTTATAACACAATTACAATGTTCATTTCTCAATGTACATTTCTCCATGTTGTACTAAATCTCTCTATCACTTCACTTTACACGTTATTACATTACACATTCTAATAACCAAATGTTAATATGACAAGAGGGTATATGCAGGTGCTAACTACTCATGATTATAATGCACCCCTACAAATTGAAGAGCACAATCGCGCTCTATCACTAGAAAAAGTTTTTCCTTTCACACCCCCAGGTTGTCAGATAAATCCTCTCACTTTGAAGTCAGAGAAATAAAAGTAACCACCAAGCTCCCACGAAAGACAGAGCCTGACATTTGACCTCTGTCTTTAAATGTACAGTAAATGGGACAAGATCAGAACAAAACTTAAACAGCTGGTAAGGAATGGGCAGAATGCATTCTTAGGTCAGCTTGCAGAAAGTCCCAAAGAAGTATTTAGTAACCTGACTGCTGTGCTGTCAAGTATGCTTCGAACTAAAAAGGACTAAATGACTAGAGCACGCTGCGCCCTTCCCGTCCCCAATATTCAGCATGATTGTCACTTAAATTCTCTCACTTTGAAGTTAAAGAAAGAAACGTAAACACCAAGCACCCTCTAAAGACAGTGCCTGACATTGGACCTCTGTATTTGAATGCATAGCAAAGGTGACAGGAGAAGAATTAAATTTAAGGGTCTCTTTACAGAAAGCGAGCATTTGTGGAAAAATAAAAGGAGTGAGGTGGTAAACAGGCTATGCTCCACAGGAGGGACAAAGACATACTGAACAGACTAAAACAAGCAAAGCCAGCAAATAGAAAGCAAGAATACGTGAGCTGCAAACCACAAAGCCGATGATAAGCAACGGGCTGAATGCATTTCCAGTGAAACTTTAAGAATGTCCCCAAGAAGTATTTTCACAACCAGACAGCTGTGTTGTCTGGTAGGCTTCTAAAAGAGTAAGTTCTACAACATGTATGAACTCTAAAAGTGCGCCCCTCGACTCACAGTACCTAGCTTTGAGATGGCACCCTGCGCGCCCCAAACACGATTGCCAGGTTATCATGTAAATTAAATATGTGAACAATGTGCATGCAAACTATGCCCATCATGCCACTGGGAGCACTAAGTCACTATGTCAAGAATACATTAAATAAGGCTAAGTGCTAATTTAATTTATCTTACTCCAGTTTCAGGATGCTCACCCTGTCCTGAGGATGATGTTGACTACCTAAAGATCGAAATGTCGTCGACCCCCTCAAGAAAAATTCCCCCCCCCCCAACGTTAATATATTTCTGTGGATTACCCCTTGTTGTCTGTGTGACTTTCGTCTATTTTCACTTTTTCACTCAAGTCATGATATGCACTCCATCACTCATGTGAGCACCTGAACGCATATCTACATGTTGAAAATATGAAATGATTAAAGTTTCACATGTTGCCCTACATGTTCTGCTCCCAGACTGATTTAATATCAAATTTAAGTAACTCCTTTCGCTTTTTAGGACCTAATTAGGCCACCCTTGAACCATTGTTTTCCTTAAATACGTCACAACCCCAGGTTCACTTTATGGGGTACCCTTGTTTTCTTAACCACTTGAACGCTATGGGGATTTTTCCCCTGTGCTGTAAATACAGGAACACCATTATTCATGACGAGCTGGGCTCGTCATCAGTGTAGCAGGAGGCTACTGCATGATGAGCCCAGCTCGTCATGAGCGTGGAAGGGGTTAAACTACGTCTGGTAGGCTTCCACATAAAAACTCCTCAGGCTATCTTTGTGGCAGACACCATGTGGATGTCAGGTGCTGTCCTGTGCGGTGTACTCAGGTGCTTTCCCTTTTGTGACAACTTGAAAACATGCAATAGGATGTCATCCATTCATATGAGAGCAAAGGGGATGTATGATGGTACAACGCGGTAGAAAACAATGCAGTACCATCACAACGCAGGTTTTTCAACGCAAGTCGTTACCACGACTTGTGCTGTAGGGTGCTGGACTTAGGAATAGTAAGATTTACTATTCCAACACCAGCCTACGTATAGCAGGGGAGGGGTTGGAATAGAAAATCTACTATTCCTTAGTCTAGAGCGCCCTCCAGCGCAAGTCGTGGTAACTACTTGCGTTGTAAAACCTGCGTTGTAATGGCACTGTGGTGTCATTACTGCGTCGTAATGGGTGTTTACCGAGCAAAGGTATCTGTGTCTGTCTCTCCTCAGTCCAGTTTCCCATGGCTTCAAGTTTTATGAGTGTGTGTGGAGTATGATAACAAATATTTTGGCTTTACAGCAGCATAAAAAGGGTGGGCTCAGGCAGCTGGCTGCCTTCATCCCAGAATAATAGACTTGGCATGATGAAGATGAGAGAGGAGAAGAAGCAGGAATTGAGAGATGTGAGGGAGAAGTGCTTGTGGAAATCTGCAGTGGATCTTTGTCAGTAGTGTGTGTGGGTTAACCCTAAAGGCTAGCCAATCATTAACAAGGGAAATCAGTGACTGGCTATAGTATTAATCAGAAGGGCATGCTGAGCAGCCATGAACAAACACCACTCTTTTTTCCAGGGTTGAAAGGAAACGAGGGTTAAAAGTGGACCGCGAGGAGGGAGGGAGCAGAATGGGGCAATGAAGAGAACAAAAAAAGGATATGGCGTAACGGCTAGAGCACAGATATCGAAGACATTGAAGCTGGAGAACCGGGTTCGAGTCTCGGTGGGAGGCTGTATTGCAACTGGTGCTCATGTAACTCAATCCAAGGGGCCCATTATGATGTCGGGCGGATTGCTCCTCGCCAGGCTGGCGGTAGCCACCGCCAGCCTGGCGGGGGCAATCCGCCCGACATCCACACTCGTTTTCCCCCCCTCCATACTAATATGGCGGGGACCTCGGCGGACGGAAAGACCTGGCGCAGGTATAATGTGGCGCAGTGGTTTACAAAGTGAAGCATCTACCTAGATGCGTCACTTTGTAAATATGGCACAACAAGGCGCATTTTTTACGCCACTGGTGCGTCACAAAAAGAGACGCACCGGCAGCGTAAAAGTGACGCAAGGCCTAATAAATGAGGGCCAAAAAACGTTGCAAGTGCTGTATGGGCAAAACCTAAAAGAATGCCGTCAAAGCCCCAATTATAAGCCTACTGACACATTTGATGAGATTTTTGGGGAGGTGGGGGTGCTGAAACATTGAGTATGAGTTTAAATTACTTAAGTCAGGATTCTGTATTGAAAATGCATGCAGATTAATATTGTGAGGAAGGGCACAACTGTGGGCATGCATGTAACACAGTGGAATTATACACAGAGCTATTTGAGGATTTAAACGTGCAGTTGCCAACTTAGGATGCTGTTACACGTTGTGGTACAGGGTAGGTGAGGTAGGAACCAAGAATTCCTTGGCTGGGTCCTAAATAAAGAGGGCGCTGTGGTATGGCATTGCGGTATTATGTGAAGGTCTAGTATGTATAGGGATATGGCAGTACAAGCACTAGGGTGGGGGACACTGGAGCAGCAGGGGGCTGCTCTCTGCATAGATGTCATTTACGGGTTGTCAGAGTTCGCACCTATGACGACCCCCAGCTTATTATCCCTTGTGCTCCCTGGCACTGCCTGTGCAACCCCTGGCATCAAGGGTGGCAACATATGTGCCAAACAACACAGGGACAGCTCAGGGCTCATCATTCTAGTTTTCGAACTCTTTTTTTATTCTAATATAAGTGAAAAATAATAGTCCATTTTTCACCATTAGTGTAATAAAAAAACATGGAGCCCCAGGAGCTGGAATGGGACCTTCACTGGTAGCTGAGGTAATAAAAAAAATGCTTTTAAATGTTGTGTGCATATAGATGAGGGATTGTGTTTGTGTGAGAGTGTATGTGAATGAAAGTGAGGGGGTGAGAGTCAGTGACAAGTCGTTAGTGAGAATGAGTCACTACTCACTGCCACCGACGATATCTGCTTTCTTCTTTACCAGGGGAAACCACAGCCCTCATCCTAATTGACCTCTCGGCCGCATTCAACACCATCTCCCACTGCACCCTAATTACGAGACTCTACGACACCAGCATCTGCAACAAGGCACTGAACTGGACCCACTCCTTACTGACCGACCATATACAGCGAGTCAGACGGCCCCCGTTCCTCTCAGAATCTACAGAGATCAAATGTGGAGTACTCCCTCGCTGCTCCCTGAGCCTCACCCTCTTCAACATCTGCACGGCCCCCCTCACAGCCATCATCAGAAGCCACGGACTCAACATCATCCCCTACGCCGACGACACCCAGCAGATCATCTCCTTCACCAACAAAACCACAACTGCCAGAACCAACTTTCACTTCGGAATGAAGGCAGTTGCTATCTGGATGCAAGACAGCTGCCTCATGCTCAACTCGGACAAAACCAAAGTACTCATCCGGCGACCTACCACCTCAGCCTGGAATGACTCCTGACGGCCCACCGTGCTAGGAACCCACCACACCGGACCACACATGCAACTTTGGCATCATACTGGACTCCTCGCTCTCAATGAACCACCAAATCAACGCATCATCCTGTTTTCACACGCTCCACCTACTTTGAAAGACTTTCAGATGGCTCCCCACAGAATCCAGAAAGGTGGTCACCCACGCACTCGTCACGAGCAGACTACAGCAACGCACTCTATGCCGGCCTCACCTGGAAACGTCTCAGGAAACTACAGATAGTCCAAAACGCTGCCACAACACCTCTGGCAACTCCATTTGCTCCCTATCAAAAAGAGAATCACCTTCAAGCTCCTCACACATGCCTATAAAGCTCTCCACAATGCAGAACCAGAATATTTGAACCACTGCCTTGCCTTCTACACACCAACCAGACAACTCTGCTCCACCCAACTCACTCTGGCCTCCGTCCCATTGGGCCTGTAGTGTTCTGCTTTCAAGATGGCCTTTGGTTCTGGCATGTCGAATGCAAAACTTGACTTAGAGGGGCACCAGTGCAATACTGATGCTGGCATTCTGAGGGCAATTCTTAGCATCACAGGTACCTGTGATAAAATACTTGCAGTGGCACACAACAGGTGAAGCAGCGGGTCACGAGATAGCACAGAAGCACTATTACTACTCGGACCCCCTCTCGGAACTCATGGAGTTTACTTTCGAAATCCTGAGAGTAAGCAGCGCACATACAGTTGTCATAGCTACCACCTTGGCCACAAATGTTGTTTAAACCTCCTCTAGGAATAGCAATAATAGCAAATATACTACTCAGTCCGCTATTTAATCACAATACCGACCCGAACCGCACAAACACTGCCGTTTTTTACGCTTTTCACCAAGGCACTACTGATAATTTCACTGTATACAAGCCTTAGCCATATGTGTGTGCTTACGTGTTTGTACTGTCTACCTTCCTTTACAGGTACAACTCGAGAGGAAATCCTCCTCTCACAGTTAAAGCATCTTAGCGAGTGCTACATATTGCAACACATATACATCATATGTAGCTCCTTTTTACGTTTCGCTGAACCAATATGTAAGCATAGTTCGGCGAGATTATAGTAGAAGGATTTCAAAAGTCTACCCAAACTGCGGATTAGGGGCAGTTCATGTGAACCAGGCGCGTGCACATTACCAGCCACATCGCACGTCGCACACCATACACCATTTGTCTAAGCCTCGGCATCAGACTTCAAAGGAAGCCGCTCCCAAGCCACTCCCCTACCCCCCCATCAGACTTCAAAGGAATGCGCCCCCCCCGCCCGCGCCACAGCAATGCCGAGAGGTTGTTGAGGCTGCAGCCTAGCCCCACTCCTTTCTGCTCTCTCACACTTGTTTTTTTTTTTATGGAACGGATTCCTAAATCCACTGGGTATGAGCAGCCTCGCTCTCTGTGCTCTGCTATTTTGCTATGCTCCTATACATAGTCGAATTTATGCCTTAAAAGCGTGCAAATCTCTGTTTTGACCTCCCAGATCAACATTGTCACTTCTGAACTGAAAGCGTGCCCCTGAACTGAAAGCGTGCCATGTGAATTGAAACCCTTTTGGTGTCCGTCCCCCCTATCAGACTTGAAAGGAATGCGCTCCCCCGCCACAGCAATGCCGAGAGCTTGTTAACCTAATTCCAACACGCTCACCATCCTCTTTTTTTTATCAGTGCCCTCTGCTAGTCGTGTTACTGGGGTCATTCATTGCATGGTTTAAGGCTAAAACCACTCTTCCATGGCCTCGAGAAAAAACTTTGCACTTCACCATAGGTGAGAACCCGCCGCAGTGTATTTTCATGGGTTACGCATTCTTAACTGAATGAAGAGCATGGTCTTGTGGCTTGCTTCTAACTGACTATGTTCACTTGCTGGAAAACAGTCTTCTTTACAGTGTTAGAAGGTGACCGGGCAGGAAACTGTTCGTACTTGCCCATTCCTTCTTTATTTGCTGCACACTTTTGTATTCAGTACTTGGCAAGCTAAGTGTCAGAAATATGTGAAACCATTCCTCCCACATATTTGAATTTAGGTATTTTAAGAGGCTGATTAGATTCGGCATTTACCAAACTAATGCATTTATAACCATAACACAGAAAATAATTGGGAGACATTAAATCAGACTGTGCGGTGGGTCACTGAACTTCTTGAAAATCAGAACATTCAAATTTAAAACATAGCAATGCTTAATAAAAAGTAAGAGCCACTGCAAACTCATAGTTTATTGTGCCTGCAATGTGAGAGTTTAAGAGTCTTGCACTCCTAGAGTGGTTTAGACATGTGTTTAAAGGAATAACTGCAGAATGATTAATTAGTAAAAGTCCCTCTTCATACAAGCGAGGTGCCCTGCCTGAGAGCTATTTTCGTCACGATATCGCACGTGCTGCACTAATGCGTTACAGGATCTGCCTTGACAACGCTGAATGCACAATTGGTTTGGTAAATGATGCGGCAGTAACTGTACAGTGATTGATGCCACCGTGTTTGTGTTGCTGTCTTTCGTTGCATGATTTTCGGTGTCTTCTACTATAGGCCTTCCGCCATGAAGACAATATGCTCTGTTGGAGTCCTCATACTATATGGGGATGGTGTCGTGCCCTCACTCTATCGCCCTCCCTCTACCACTCTACCGCCCTCACTCTACCGCCCTCACTCTAGCACTCTACCGCCCTCACTCAGACAAATTGGGTCAGGGCGAAATACCCAGAAAAACTGGGCCCTCTGGAACGTACGAAGGCTAGGTTGTAAGTGCCTGGACCCGGAGCCGGACATCAGCAAGTGGAGAGTGCCTGGGCCTGAGGGACACCAGACTGCTACGATCCCACTGAACATATGCGATGGTGAAAGACAAGCCTACTAAGGACATGGAGGCTGATAAAATTATATCCATCCAGTGTTCAATGAGGGTACAGTGGAGGAGCAGGCCAAACAAGCTTTGTTTGCGGCGCCAGGGCTCCAACTATGGCTTACATCATGGTGGAAATAAAGGCTCGCTGGAGGCCATGCTGGTAAAAATGAACACCTTGGCTATTGAGGTGGGCTTCTCCGTGCACACTTTCGGAACATGTTGAAGGGGATCGCTGAGGCTCAAGGGCATGTCAGAATTTCAACAGGAATTGGTGGCCCTAAAAAGATGGTAACCCCACTCCAGTTGCTCTCCGCCCGAATGGAGGAATGTTTTGAGGACGTGGAGGGGCACTCTCAAAGGAACAACCTAAGATCTGTGGGCTTCCCAGAGTGTGTAGATGGACAACCCTTAGAGTTGTTCCTGGAGAACTGGATCACAAATGTCCTGAAACCAAGAAAATTCCTCAATTTCTTCATGAAAAAAGTGTGCCCACCTGGCAGTGGTGCCTTTGCCCAAGGCCAGAGCACCGCCCAGCGCCATTATTGCCCAGCTTTTTAACTTCAGAGTCCGAGACGTACTATTGCAGCATGCCTGGGTAGGAGGAATGTCATGGTCTTTCCGGATTACACCCATAAGGTGCAGGAACTATGCCGGAAATTTTTACAGACCAAAAAGAGACTGTGGGAGCCAGACCTCCAGTACAGCCTAATGTTCCTTGCAGCACAATGAAAAGGTTTTCTTATGTGTTACCCCTGGAGAGGCAAATGACTGACTAGACACTCAGGAAGGAGTAAAAACGGAATCCACCCTCGAGCCGCAGAACTGATAGAAGTGGTGTCAGCCACCAGTCATCATGTTCATGCAGACACTCTTCGGGAACGGAGGACCCGGACTGAGGCTCTACAAACAAGGAAGATCCTGGACTGCCCGTACGGACATTAGAGGACTCAAACTGTGTGCTGGACACTTGGGAATCATGCAAGCCCCAAAGGGGAGATTGTGGCTACCTGAGCAATAGCACAGCCCTGGGCTAGCGAGAGCAGTGGATGAGGCTGGGATGCTTTGGTGTGGGGTGATCTGCCCTGGACTATGGGGCCATGTCCCTGCACTGGGGGTTGCCAAACAGAGATGCTACATACAAAGACTCGAGGCTGGTGCAGATTTCAATAGACTGCAGATCCGCTGCTACACTGGGTACTAATGTGATGTATAATTAAGACCGCAGACACTGGATATACTGTTGCATTGGTGGGGAGAGTTGTCTATTATGTGTCAAAGTTACTATGTGGGTAGAATGCTTCCTATGTGGTATTATCTAGTTCAATATGATTGCATAGCTTTTGATGTAGGTCGGTGGGAGCCTATGGAGGGCTGCGGTCCCATTGGTGCGGTTTGAGTGGCATTGGCCTTGCTGCACCAGCAGTGAGTTGCTGGGCCCTCAGCATGATGCAATTGAGGAGGTTGAGACTCTGGCCTCCGAGGGAGGGATGGGGCAGTGGTTGCTGAATGTTGGCCCAGCTGTTATGGGCTAGAGTTGTTTGGGCACACTGCCTGTGGGTGGGAATATATTCACAAAAAAAATCATTTTGATGTTTAAGCTGGGGTGTAGTGTTTTAGGGTCGCTCTACAGTACTCTAAAATGGATGGTGAATGCAAGTCTGGAGTGGATGTGGGGAGTGAGAGAGCAGGGGGAGGGTGAAATCGATAAGGGACATGGCACTTAAGATGGATCAGACATAGAGGTTCCTAACATTGAACGTGCATGGACTAGGGCAGCACACTAAGGGGCTTGTGCATTTGTATCTGAGGCGGTGGGATCTCTGTGGCCTTCCTACAGGAAACACACACCTGGGGGGCCTGTATTAGTCCGTTGATAGCAACATCGGGGCTGAGTTGGAATTTAGTACAGAAAGGCTTTTAGATGTTTCCTGAAGGATGTATACAGGGGAATATCTCTAAGAAATTTGGGAAGACTATTCCAGTATTTGGGGGCGCATAGGAGAAAGCCATACCACCTGTACGCTTGAGACGGATGCGAGGAATATGAAGCAGCCTCGCCGAGCCCGATCTCAGCAAACGACCAAGGGTGTATCTGTTCAATTTCTTTTGTAAATATTGAGGGCCTCGGCCGTTTAAAGCATTAAAAGACAAGCAGCAGATTTTGAAGATGGATCTTTTTTTTACCGGCAGCCAGTGTAGAGATTTTAACAAAGGCAATGACGGAGAACCAGCAGGCATGTTTAGGATCATTCTTGCAGCTGTATTTTGGATTACTTGAAGTTTGTTTAGAAGTGTGGTCCCAACCTCAGCCAGTAAGGCGTTCCCGTAGTCCAAACGGCTGATCACCATCACTTGGATCAGCGTTCTACGGTTGTCAGTTGAGATATATGGGAACATTTTCCGAAGTAGGCGAAGGCTGTGGTAGCAGGAACCAATAGCGGCTGCTACATGATCCTTCATTGACAGTAGGCGATCTAGTTTCACACCCAGGTTTTTTACACTGTTTTGGAGCAGGGGGAATACCCTGTTGTAAAGGCCACCATTTGTTTGTCCAGATGGTAGCGGCCTTTCCCAGCAGCATAACTTCCGTTTTACCAGGGTTCAATTGGAGACAGTTGTCGGTCATCCAGTTGGATATTGCATGTTTGCCCTTGGTTAACCGGAGCCTGTCAGCCTCTGGGTTTGGGCCGATGGTGAACAGTAGCTGGGTGTCATGCGCATAGGAGATTGTTTCGAAACCTAATGCTTCTACTGCCTCAGCCAGCGGAGCCAGATAAATGTTAAAAAGGGTAGGGCTGAGGCAGGAGCCTTGTGAGACACCCTTGTCCAGCGTTGTTTTGTCTGAGTGGAAAGGACCCATGATAACCGTTTGGGCTCTGTCCGTTAGGAAGTTTTGAAGCCATTTAAGGGCTAGACCCTGGATGCCAGAGGATATTAACCTCTCCGCGAGCCTGGTGTGGGAGACGGTATCGAAGGCCGCGGAGAGGTCAAGGAGAATCAGTATGGCAGATCCTCCAGCATCCACAGTCAGCCTCAAAGAGTCCGTAACGGCTAACAGGGCGGTCTCTGTGCTAAAACCTGGTCGAAACCCTGATTGCGAGGGGCCCATGATGTTCTTGGTTTCAAGATAACTGTTTAGTTGTCTATTTACAATGCTTTCCAGCATTTTGGCCAGCAGGGGGAGCAGTGAAATGGGGCAGTAATTGCTGAGCTCCTGCGGGTTAGCCAGAGGTTTTTTAGGATGGGACGAACAAACGCTTCCTTCCAGGAAATAGGGATAGTGCCCTATTGAATAGAGTGGTTGAAAATTGTTTGAATGGTTGGTGCACAGCTGTGGGATAAAATAGACATAATTTTAGGGGGGCAAAGGTCAGCAGGGGAGCCTGATTTGGCCACATTTAGTGCTTTAATCACTTCTTCAAGTGTGGCAGGAACAAAACTGTCCAGAGAACAGGTTAACCTGCTAGTGGGACTTTTTAGGCTGGACAGGATTGAAGGGGGAATGTTATCCTGTGAAGGAAAATTGGAGTAGATAATTGAGATTTTCTCCTGAAAGAAGGCGGTTAGGGAATCACAGAATTCCTGGGATTCCACAGGCAATTGTTTGCACACTTCAGGTGATATACATTCTCTAACAATGCCAAAGAGGGCTTTGGAGGAGTTACTGGCATTCTCAATTTGATTCAGAATAAAGAAGGCGTCTGGCAGTCTTTAGATTTCGATGGTAACTAGTTAGAGCTAGTTTAAATTTCTGTTTACTTTGAGAACACTTGGTCGCTCGCCAGTGTCTCTCTAGTTCTTTGCAGGAGGATTTTTTTCTGTCTTAGTTCTAAGGAGTACCATTGGGCTGAGGTACGACAAGGGATTGGTCTGGACTTTTTACTTGTCGGAATAATTTTGTCAAAAGAATTTTCAAGAGCCTTATTAAAAGATGTCAGCATAGCAGATGCATCTTGATCATGGTTTCGTATTTGTTGCTCGGCCCGAAAATTTATATTGAAAGCTGAGGTCGTTAGTTTATGCCAGGGCCTACGGGATGATGGTTTTCTGAGCGCCAACTGTGCTGGAGATTTAAGGGCGATGTTGGGCATTGCAAACTTGATCATAGAGTGATCGGTCCACGTAAGAGGCCACGGAGGATCGCATTTGAGCTGATCTATATTGGAAAAAATTAGGTCCGAGGTGTGGCCCGCCTGGTGGCTCGGACCTATTACTCTTTGTGTAAGCCCTAACTGTTCTAGATCACCGAGGAAATTACTGATCTCTTTAGTTATATGAGCCTCACAGTGAAGATTAAAATCACCCAGCATCAGGAATTTATTTAACGCAAGGACATGAATGGCTATGTAGTCTATTACGGTATCCGCAAAGTCTGTTTTTGAGAAAGTAGGTCGGTAGACTAATGCTCCAAGCCAACTTTCCGTAGGGGATTTAGTGACCTTAAAAATGACTATTTCTAGGCTCTCATCTATCATAGTGGAAATCCAGGATATTTTGAGATGATTTTTGAAATCACTGGCTATCCCCTCTCCTACTTTCCCTGTCCGATCCAGATGGATACATTTGTAGTTCTCTGGAATGGCAATGTTTATAGTGGGGTGGTTTGAGGGATTTAGACAAGTTTCCGTAAAAAAACATATCTCTGGTGAGTGAGATGTGATCGTGTCCCAGATTTCATATGGGTGCTTGGCTAAGGAGCGCACGTTGCATAGGATGAAAGAGGTGCCCTCAGGAGAGAAAAATCTTTGAAGTTGGGCTGGTGAGACGGAAGATATATACAGATTTCTCTGGAAGGAACAATGTCTGCAAGCTACCGGACCTTCCAATAAGTCAGGAAAAATATTTATACAGCTAGCGCTAGGTCATTTAGTGAGAGTTTGTGTGGCTCTGATAGTATGTAAGATATCAGATGAGTATGAAATCCGAGGGAGAGAAATAGGTGTTACCTGATTTTGGGCATGGGTCAAGGTCTCTGGGCTTGTGCGGGCGCGGACGGGCACAGACGGGCTTTCCTTAGGCGCTCATTCGGCACGTTTTAAGCGTGCCTGCTTCTCGCATCCGCTGCGCAGATGCATGCCCGTCTGCTTTTAAGCTGTTGCAGATCGTGTCAGAAAAGACTAGACCGCCACCCAGCGTACCTGGCCAAGATGGCCGCTGGATTTGTCCGGCAGCCTCCAGGTGCATATGTCAACTCAGCGCCTACTCGGCTGAGGGGTGATTGCGGCGAAGGATCTTAAAATGTGAGCAAATTGCTAAATGATAATTCAAGTATTAAAAAGTACAGAGTAGAAATTCACGAAACACAGCTCCCGGTTTCCGCCTCAGGAGTAGATCTAGGACTAGCGCCTCCGCGGTAATTCCTGCTTTTAAGCTGTCGCAGAGCGCGTCAGAAAAGACTAGACCGCCACCCAGCGTACCTGCCAAAGATGGCCGCTGGATTTGTCCGGCAGCCTCCGGGTGCGTATGTCAACTCAGCGCCTACCTGGCTGAGGGGTGATTGTGGCGAAGGATCTTAAAATGTGAGCAAATTGCTAAATGATAATTCAAGTATTAAAAAGTACAGAGTAGAAATTCACGAAACACAGCTCCCGGCTTCCGCCTCAGGAGTAGATCTAGGACTGTGTGGGTGAAATACCCCATCCGTCAGACCCCATCCACTGAGTGAGAGACCCCTGTGTGGGTGAAATACCCCCTCCGTCCATCAGACCCCATCCACTGAGTGAGAGACCCCTGTGTGGGTGAAATACCCCCTGTCCCCAGACCCCATCCACTGAGTGAGAGACCCCTGTGTAGGTGAAATATTCCCTCCATCCTCAGACCCCATCCACTAAGTGACAGACCCCTGTGTGGGTGAAATACCCCCTGTCCCCAGACCCCATCCACTGACTGAGAGACCCCTGCGTGGGTGAAATACCCCCTGTCCCCAGACCCCATCCACAGAGTGAGAGACCCCTGTATGGGTGAAATACCCCCTCCATCCTCAGACCCCATCCACTGAGTGAGAGGCCCCTGTGTGGGTGAAATACCCCCTCCATTCTCAGACCCCATCCACTGAGTGAGAGACCCCTGTGTGGGTGAAATACCCCCTCCATCGGACCCCTTCCACTGAGTGAGAGACCCCTGTTTGGGTGAAATACCACCTCCGTCCTCAGACCCCATCCACTGAGTGAGAGACTCCTGTGTGGGTGAAACACCCCCTCTGTCCTCAGACCCCATCCACAGAGTGAGAGACCCCAGTGTGGGTCACACCTGATGGTTCTGTCTCATGAATTTATTGTGACTACAACCTGCTTCTTTCCTTGTTTTGTGAGTGAGCTCCTGAAGCGGGAGGTGGACAAGAAAGCAGCAGTGAAATGCAAACCCTGATGTGGTGCAAAGCAGCGGGAGAGAGTTGATTGTCGGAGGTAGTCATTGCGGCGAGGTCCGGCCCGTACAATTGCCGCTCCTTGAGATGTATCCGTTTTCTTCAAAGTGTACTTTACATTTTATTAAAAGCGCTAGCACGCTGCCAGTGCTGCCGTTCCTAATACTTTCAGTGCCAGTTTGTGACCTGAGTTGTTTGTACTAAATAGTACAAGGTTGTGCTGCTTATTCGCAGCGAAACCCTCTTCTTTGCAGTCCCGGCTATGTTTTTGCTTACTGGAGAGGCATCGTTCAATAAGAATGGAAAATATCTTCAATTTGTAGCGTTCCTTAAAAAGTAAAAATGTCTTTAATTGCAAATTGTCCTTGATTTATGTGTGGTACGACGTTCCCGTTGTGTGCTCTCTATCATCATGTAACTAGCGCGTGTGGCAGAGGTTTTATTTTTTTTACAAGACATGCGAATACATTGTAGGTGTCTTATTCCATTGTTGTAAAGACAGAGGCCTCATTTGTCACAATTGTCTAAGCTATTCAGCTGGTATTTATTTTTTATTTTATTTTGTTTAATGTGATTTTATATAGCGCAAACTTTACCCGACGGTGTCAGAGCGCTTTACATAAGAACCAGTTGCGATACATAAGGACTTAGGATTACATGTGTTACATAAGAGATACAAACAGAAAAAATTGCAAATGTATAAGTTGTAAAGTCACACAAGGAAGAGATACGAACAGAATTATTTTTTTTTTAAATGTGCAAATGTACAAGTAGTAAAGTCACTCAAGGAAGCGATACAAATGGATAAACTCTAAGCGTCACATAGGAATGGTTGAGAGTACAATGGTCTACTGCATATACTAGTGATTAGAGTTATCTCTATATACATATATATACAAATAGTAGATTTGGGTGTGAGTAGGGAGGGTGGGAGGGATACAAGGGTATGGGGAAAAGGCAAATCAGAAACATTTGAGGATCATGAAGGTGGACACGAGGGAGAAGGGTAAAGGCCGAGGGAACAGACAAGATGGCGGGCCAGGGTCAGGAGAAAAAAGCAGCCGAGAGCAGCAGCAAAATGGCGGCCAGGACAAAAGAAAAAAGTAAAGGAGTCCATGAGAGTAACCCAGTGAGTATGATCCAAAGGGCCAGGAGAAGTCCTGGGGTACATAGTTAAAGAAATCAAAGTCAGAAACGGAGAGGAGGCGTGTGGGCTCGGGTCCACTGGATCAACGCCGAAGACCATCAGCTGGTTGTGGCTCCCGTGCCCCCATACCTGGGAGAAGTTCACTGGGGTCTCCAAAGTCGATGAAGAGGCGAGGAAAAATCCAGGAAGATAGCCTGCATGGGGAGGCTTGCAGCCATTGGAGGCTCATCACAATTGGCACAAGTTGTACCAATGTAGCTTTGTTTTTAGACTGAATTAATCTATTTAGTAAACGGGTTCTCTTGGTTTCTTCTAGCGAACTTAATTCAGCATAGCTCATGTGCTCAGTATCTATGTAGTAGCTCTCCATGACAGCAACTTCTGAAAACAAATGTGTGCAGGGCCCTTCTGTTCATCTGCATTCACATTATAATGTTATGCAATTGTTTCATAACCTGTTGAAGAGGCCTGCTTGGGAATAGTTTAGCAGTGATACGAGTGTATTTAACACCGAACCCCTCTTGTTTTGCACATACTCCGGTTCTTATCTACATGACTGCATTTTTATCTAAGCGATTGCATTTTATTTTCCATGGTCTGTTTCTTTAGTACATTGTGGCGTCTTGAGGTCACCTAAAAGCGATCATGGGAGTTCTGTCCTTCGTTTTCATGTTACACCTGACCTAGCGCTGTCATCCGTACTGGGGTGTGCACGTGCCCTGCTCTCCACATGCGGCCTAAGCAGAATATTGCTTGGAAGACCTGAACTCTTCTCTTTTTATAAATGACAAAACAAAAACCTTTTTTGAAAAGCAGTATGAAGACGGAAAAGGGAGAAATGGTCCCTTAAAAAAACATGACGAGTTACAGTTCACATTTAATGGTTCTAAAAATGATTTCTTAATTACCATGATTGATCATCTGTGTGCAATTTATAGCCCATGAAGTTTTAAAACACAAGCCTTTTGCTATCAGGTCCCTTTCCTGTAACATTCATCTTAGAAAGGGGCTGTATGTTAGTAAGTGTTATAAAGACTGCCAGGTGATCAAGGACTGAAACAAGTAAGAGAGTTTGAACAGCCTTTATTCTTATCCACTCTATTCTCCAGCAGTACAGGTCCCTCACATGAGCATTCTAAGGGAGCCTTCAGAGTCTCAGGAAGGTACCAACCAGAATGTAGGTAAGGGGGGATGGAACATACCAAGAGTGAACTAATATTAGTACAATGCGATGAAGAGGATAAAATAAAACCTAACAGATTGTAACACATCTTCCCTCCCTAATGCAAATACAATAAATTCCATAGTCACAGTTCAGATATAAGTTTCTTTTGAGGTTCATTCGTACAAAATAAAGTCCTTGTGCCATTCAGGTGTTTTGCGTGTTCTTCGGGTTGGGGTAGGATTTGATGGGTGGGAATAAGTAGGAAAGTTTTGGGTCACCTGTCAGTCCTGTTCTTGTTGTGATTTGACTAACCTGTCCATACTCCACATTTGGTCATCATCTAAAATGACCGTGTTTTTTCTGACTGCTGTTATACACCTTGGTTTCTAGAACTTACTCTCAGGATTGCCACTCCTGGGATTTTTGATACAAACCCAATCGCCTATTTTCCATTGAGGGGTCTTGGTACCATGTTTTGAGTCATAATGCTCTTTGTATTTGTTTTGGCGAATGTGGATTTTGTCATTAAATTCACGCATGTCTCTGTTGATGTGGGATCCCCCGCCTAGCCGATTGGGAAAGAATTTGGTACATGGTTTTCTTCCTCTTAAGGCTGAAAATGGGAAGACTCCAGTGACTTGATTAGGGGTTGTGTGATAGGCCCACAACATTTCTTGAAGGGCTTGCTCAATAGGAATGCTGTTGCTATTGGCTACCTAAATTCCCCCTTTAACCATACGGTTCATTCTCTCCACCAGACCATTTGCCCGGGACAGTAAAGTGGTGATCTTGTGTGTGTTATATTAAGCATGCTGAGGAATTCTGTCATATTATGAGATACAAACTTTACGCCATTGTCAGGGATGCTGGAATGCCTTCCGTAGCAAAGGTATCTCTCAAAAATTGGATGACTATGGCGGTAGTTATTTGATTAACAATTTTAACAACCGTCCAATGTGAATGGTAGTCCACTAGGACTATGGCAAACCTCTTCATTACTCTTGCGAGATTAAATGGGCCCATTATGTCAAGGGCAACCTTCTCCCACGGTATGTTTTGTATGGAGACTGGAAAAATGGGAGCTTTCCTCTGTGTCTTTGATTTATCACTGTTTGCGCATGCCTGGCAATGCTTAACTTTATCTTCTACTAAAGTATCCATGTTAGGAAACCAGTAGCGCTCACGTAATCTTGCCTTGGTCAAGCTTCTTCCTAAGTGGCCTTCATGAACCAGGTCTATAATCTTGTTTCTGATGGCTTCGGGAGGGATTATCTTAACCTTCCTAAACAAAAGACCCTTGTCAATACAAAGTTCATTGTGTATTTCCCAAACCTTCCAACCCCAAAATCCATTTGGCTATGCGGGGGGTGTTACAAGAGTTGTTTCTTGGATTAAACATAAAAACCAGGGGCTTGTGATCAGTGCGTATACAAAACTGTATCCCCCATAGAAAAAATCTGAAGTCTTTTCCCCCCAAAAACAAGCCAACGCTGCTCTTTCCACCACAGAATAGTTCAATTCAGCCTTAGTCAAAGTTTGTGAGGCGAAGGCCACAATCCTTTCCTTGCCAATCACTTGCGATAATGTCGCTCCCAAACCTTTCCCACTCGCATCTGTGGTGAGGATAGTTTTCCTGTTTTGTTCGAAGTTACACAGATATGGAGCAGAAATTATGCTTTCTTTAACTTTCGAAATGATTCGTTGGTGTTCCTCTAACCATTGGAATTGAACATTTCTTTTAGTGAGGTCTCTTAGATTGGCAGTGACTTCTGCAAAATGATTGACGTATTTCACCATATATTCTGCTAAACCCAGGAAGGATTTGAGTTCCTCTTTATTTGTGGGCGCTGGAGCCTCATTTACAGCCTTAACCAGGCAGAACTTCGGTTTAAACCCATCTCTGGAGATGCAATGTCCCAGATATTCCACAGAATCCACACCCAGTTGGCACTTCTCTTTTTTTAGTGTAAGGCCTGCATTTTTGAATTTATAAAGTACTTGCCTCAGGATATTGTCATGCTCCCCCACACTGGCGCCATAGATTAGGACATCATCTTGGAAGCATAATGTTTTAGGTACTCCATCAAGAATGCGCTGCATAATTTTCTGGAATACGGCTGCCGCCGATGCTAACCTGAACGGCATGCGGGAGAACATAAAGGTTCCCAAGGGATTGGTGAATGCCGTGAGTCTTCTTGAGTCTGGATGTAGCTCCACTTGGTGGTATGCCATGGAGAGGTCTAGCATGCTGAAATTAGTTGCTTTCCCCATGGTGCTCAGCATCTCATGGATGCAGGGTAAGGGATGTCTTTCAACTAGAATGCTGTTGTAGGAAGGTGGATATCTGACTATGGTTGCCCCCAACTTTTTGCCTAGTGTTTTGCTGGTTTCTGACTTAGTTGGCCTGGGATCCTGCTATTCAGGACCCCAGGCTTCCTGCTCTCTCTGTAAAATGGACTCCATGTACCTTAGGTACATATCTAATTGGATGCTGGGTCACCTTATCAGTCCCTGTACAAGTGTACCTTAGGTACCCAGGGCATAGGTGTACTCAGGGCCTACCAGGGGACGCAGCATGTATTATGCCACCCCTGGCTGGCCATCCAAATCTGACACAACTGGCTGCATGACAGCTGGGGCAAGGTGGTGTAATCACCCCTTGCTATAGATATAGTATACCTATATCTAAACCTAAAATGGACACATATATTCCTATCAGTCACTCCTATGGAAGGCCTTATCAATCCTGAAGGCAGAGTGCTCGGAATTATGTGAGATGGTGCTCTGGCATGAGCTGAGCCCGTTTGCAGCTTGCGGAACCAAGTCCTAATAGCTGTTCCATGATAACGCTATACCATATACTCTTAAGTGCATTATAATCCTCGCGGTTAAATGCCAACTCTGGTATAGCATTATCAAAACATGTCGAGTAAGGTGTCATACGAATTGGAATACTACCCCCTCGCCAATTCTGGCAACGGGGGTAGCATTCCACCCTTCTAGAGGGACACGACATGTATGTAACTGAGAACCCCGGTTAAAGTTAACTCGAGCCTTGGCATCACAAAATGGATGCTGCCACCACAGACACAAGTCTGACCTCCTGCTGCTGGGAGTCCTTCCAGCGAGGGCGGCTTGGACAAAGGGTTTCCTGCCTTGGGAGGTGCTAGCACCACCCCAGACAGGATTTTGTGTATTGGGTAGGGTAGGCTTGAAAGGAATGAGACATGCCTGGGGCACACAAGGTGCCCTGTGCATACACCGGTTCCAACCAGTTGCTGGGGCACTCCAGCCCCAGCTCTGGTGGGAAACCGGACAAAGGATTGGGGGTGTAGCCACCCCCCTTCCTGGTCCCACCCAGGGGAGGGACCTAGTCAGTAGTGCAGCCCCCTTTAGCAGGATAAAGGTAGGAGCTGGTCCCATTCCAAATCAGATTATCCTGAACTATTCAACAAGAAGAAACTCTGGCCTTTGACGTTCTGCTCCACAGAAGACTGAAGAATCTCCCTTGTGGACAAGGAGTGTCCACCCTGCACAAGCAGGCACCATCAAGCGTCCAGCGGCTTCCCTTTGTCGTCTTCCCTCGAGGATCCAGACTTCAGAGCCCGACGAGACCTGGATTCCCAGACCTCTCCGACCTCAACTCACATCTGCAGCAAAGCTGAGACCCGTGGGTGCGACAAGACACGTGGGACCGGCCATCTTGGAAGAAACTGCACTTCGCTTCCAGCACAACTCCCGAGGTAAACTCGACCAAGTGCTTTGGGGACTGAGAAGCCCCATCCCCGAGCAGCTCCTGCACCGAAGATCAGCCCTCCAGCCTCCACGAGATCTGCGCGGGGCCCTTCTGCTTTGTTGCTGCTGGATGCGTTGTCTGGTCACTTGCCGGCTGGCTAGTGGCCTCCTAGACGACGAACCTTTGAATTCTTTCTGCTGGTCTGGTTGCTCCAGACTGGCCCTTGCTCCCTTCCAAAAGAGGGGCACCCCGGACTCTACTAGTCCGCACCAGACGCTTTCTTCACTCACCGCGTGGGTTTGCTTTTGCCAAGGCCTGTTGATGCCGATTCAGGATCCAACACCGCCGACAGCGAGAGCCTGCGTGGGACAGCTCGTGCCTCCATCCTGGTCGTCGAAGACACCTTCTGGTCCACGTGGCTACAGAGTCAAGCGTCCACTCTTCACCTGAACACGACGACGACATCTGGTTCCTTCCTGGTTCCACTCCAGTCACTGGCTAGTGACTGTGAACATTGTCCCCTCTGCTCTCAGGTCTCCTTCTTCAACAATCCACCCTTGGATTGCACCGGTCATCTTCCTCCTGGTCGCCTGCAGCATCTTTTCTTTCAGGCTCCATTGACTTCAATGCGAGAACCCGACACACTTTGAACCCTATGCACCCGCGGCCCGTGGGTGAGGTAACAAGAGCATTTCAATGCTCAAGGGTAGTTTAACTGTCCTAGTGTCCAGTTCCACAGTCGTTGTTGTCCTACCTAGTCAGGATTGTCCGTACTCACCTTTAACTTGAACTGTACTGTCCATAGACGTTGTTACGCATCTTGCGTGTGAGTTCACACTCTGCACACGCGTTCCGTGGGCCTCCTAGTACTTACCTAGTGTTAGTGTAGCGTGGTCCCATCGATCCTACAGCCTCTGGACAGCTCCATTCTTTCTATTGACTTTCACATTCCACTTACTTAGTATATGGTTTGTCGTGCCCCTAGGGCACCATTGTGATTTCGTGCACTTAACGTATTTTTCAGAAGAGATTGTCATGTGCTTAGCCCTCTGACCTCATAAAGAGTTCAGAGGTGTTGTTATTAATAAATAGAACGTTTATTTTCATAACAACCTGTGTGGTGTCCTTTCATCTGGTATTCAAGGGGTTATATTGTGGTAAAACAGCTGGCTTCACATGCTAAAAGAGTTTAGCCTAAGACTGCTTTGTCCATGCTACCATTAGGATAGCTGGTCTATAAGGTTGACTTACAACCAATCACCATAAGGGTTGTTTGGACTGATACAAGGTAATCACTAGAACTAGTGAGCATCATATATCAGGCCAACTTCTCACATTGGTGTGCAGCGGTTGGGATTTGAGCTTGCTGTTGTTTTTACCACGCATAATCTTGCAATATCATTTGAAAGATCACATAAGGTACTCTAGGTACATATAACAAGCTTAGAAATACTCTGAGTTCTACTGAACCAGCCGTTGTAGTAGAAAGGGCCTAGCACAACCTGACTACAACTCTTAGCAAGGGATCAGTAGGAAAACCCATAGTGTAGGTAGGTGCATCACTTACACCTCACTAGAAAGTATGTCTACCCATGGAGAGACTTCAGAGACTCCCCTAGTGGTTAGTGACCCTCCACAGGTCCTTTCCAGATATGCAGCTCTCAGTTTCCAGGAGATGAGACAATTGTGTACCTCCAGGAAATTGAAACAGGGTTCTAACCCTACCACTCCTTTTCTGCTAGGTCTCTTAGAGACATATGGTGCTAGAAAGGCTTCTCATACAGATGGGGGCATGCCAGCCTTAGAAGGTACCCTTGGTGATCCAGACCTCCCTGAAACAGTAGATGTAGAAGAGGAGGAGGAAGAAGAGGAGGTCTCTGGGGATGAGGCAGACAAAGGTCCTGAGCTAGTCAGCAGACTTACTAGGGCCAACTTAGACCTACATAGGGAAGGATCTGGGGGACCCACAGTACTGACCCTAAGCAGGCCTACCTTTGGAGGTAGGAGAGATAGGTCTCATTCTAGGGACTCCAATAGATCTGGGCACTCTAATGCCTCTTCTCAGAGGAGAAGGATTTCTCCCCAGAGGAGAATGACTTCCCCTCAGAGAAGAGAACATGAAGCAAGGATGAAACAAGCTAATCTGAGGATCCAGAGGGAAGAACTTGCCCTTGCCAAAGAGAAGCTTGCCTTTGCTAGAGAGCAACAGTTGAGTGGGTTAACACCCACCGGTGGCAGCAATATCCCTAAGGATAAAGACAGGATTTTTGATAACAGAAACCTGAGCAAAATAGTGCCCTCCTATAAGACAGGAGATGATATCCACAAGTGGATAACTGCTTTGGAGATAGCCTGCAAAGTACAGCAGGTACCCCAGAGTCAGTGGGCAGCTATATTGTGGCTCTCCTTTGAATGTAAAGGTAGAGACAAGCTCCTCACTGTTAGAGATGAGGATGCTAATGATTACCAAGTCTTGAAAACTGCACTGATTGATGGGTTTGGCTTAACCACTGAACAATACAGGTTGTTGTTCAGGGATACCCAGAAAACTCAGGCTCAAGATTGGACTGACTTTGTGGATTGTGCCACTAAGGCTTTAGAGGGTTGGTTACTGGGTAGTAAAGTTACTGACTACAAAGGATTGTATAATTTAATTATGAGAGAGCAAGTCTTAAATAATTGTCAGAACCAGTTATTACACCGGCACCTGGTAGACTCTGATCTGACCTCTCCACAAGAATTGGGTAAGAGGGCAGACAAATGGGTCAGAACCAGGATTAGGCCCAAGAACCAAGGTGGTGACCAAAAGAAGGAATCAACCAAGCCTCAAGAGAAGGGTGGGAATAAATCTACAGATCAAACCACAGGGCCCCAAAAATCCTCAGAAGGGGGTGGGTCCCAGAATCCTTCCAATACCCAGAAGAAACCTTATTGCCATATCTGCAAACAGGTAGGCCATTGGAAAACTGACAGTAGTTGCCCAAGGGCCAACAACAATAAGGAAAACATACCCCCAAGAAACACGTCCAAACCTCCTGTTACTACTAGTAGTAATCCCCCAGGTGGTGGTAGTGCCCCCAAGAATTTGGGTGGATTTACTTTGGGAATCCCTGGGGACTCTGGACTAACCAGGTCCCCTAACTTAGATACTCTTGTCTGTGAGACTGGCATGGGGTTTGCCAACTTCACTGATTGTCCTAACACTTTGGGCAAATACAGACAGGAGCCCCTCATCAATGGTTTAAAAGTTGAGGCCTATAGAGATACAGGGGCTAGCATCACCATGGTGACTGAAAGCCTAGTCCCCTCAAGGCAACTTATACCTGGTGCCACATACCAGGTGACAAACATTGATGGAGTGCAGAAAAATCATCCCATGGCAGTGGTAAGTCTCAGCTGGGGAGGTGTCACTGGCCCCAAAAGAGTGGCAGTGTCATCAAACTTGCCTGTAGATTGCCTACTGGGGAATGATTTAGAGATCTCAGCCTGGGCTGAGGTAGAACAAGAAACCCATTAAAAATGGTAAATCTTCCTGAACAGGTTAGGAGGGCTGTGCCAGTCTCAGCCCAATCTCAGACAGATTCCTTCCCTGAAAAGGTTAGCAGGGCTGTGATGGTAACAGCCCATCCCCAAACTGAGTCCCTTCCTGAAAAGGTTGGTGGGGTTGTGATGGCCACAGCCCAAACTCAGACTGATAATAGTGTTGTGAAGCCTTAAACTATGGATCACTCCACTCAAACAGAGAGTATTGAGGAGGAAGAGAAATCTCCCTCCCACCAGACTTTAGGAAAGGATCAGCCTCCTCAGGGAACTGATCTTGCCCCTTGTCAAGGAGCTGCCCCAGAGGTAGTCAGGCCTAGCCTGGCAGAGCCCCTGATGTCAGTGGACCCTTCCAAGGTGGGACCCAGTCTGGAGCAGGTAACCTGCCCCTCTCTACCCTGCCTCAGTCAGCCCAGGGCTGTAGAGGTCAGGGAGGCCAGTGGTGGACCCCCAAAGGGCCCCCTGTCCAAAAGAACTCCCCAATCAGCAGATTAAGGGCACTGAAGCAAGTAATCCTAGCCAAGTGAACATAAAACAAACTCCTGAGGGATCCCCCTTAAAATTAGTTAGGGACCTCCCACAGATGGACACTGTTGGGCACAGCCAAACCTGGGACCTAAGGGCCCCAAACCTGACCTGTCCCTCCAGTAAGCCAAACAGAGGGACCCAGCCTCCAGCTTTAGGTAGCCAGAGGTTGACCCTGAGAGCATACAGCAACTCAGTCCTGGAAAGAAAGGCATGTATGGTGGATAGTGATTGGAGGAAGTTGAGCCCAACATTAGTGGAGCCTCACTTCAGTACTCCATCCCAGCACCAGCCTTTTTCTTTGCCAAAACACACCACAGGTAGAGATTCCCTATGGTGGAGACCCTCAGATGCCCTTAGGGTGAGGGGTTGCTTAGTGGACCATGAGATAAGGGGTAACCATGCCAGTGCATGCACCTCCTCATATGGCCACTCAGGCAATATAGGCTTACCTGGTCAAGGATAGCCTTATCTCCTTTCGTTTGGGGGGGGGGGGTTATGTAGGAAGGTGGATATCTGACTATGGTTGCCCCCAACTTTTTGCCTAGTGTTTTGCTGGTTTCTGACTTAGTTGGCCTGGGATCCTGCTATTCAGGACCCCAGGCTTCCTGCTCTCTCTGTAAAATGGACTCCATGTACCTTAGGGACATATCTAATTGGATGCTGGGTCACCTTATCAGTCCCTGTACAAGTGTACCTTAGGTACCCAGGGCATAGGTGTACTCAGGGCATACCAGGGAATGCAGCATGTATTATGCCACCCCTGGCTGGCCATCCAAATCTGACACAACTGGCTGTACGACAGCTGGGGCAAGGTGGTGTAATCACCCCTTACTATAGATATAGTATCCCTATATCTAAACCTAAAATGGACACATATATTCCTATCAGGCACTCCTATGGAAGGCCTTATCAATCCTGAAGGCAGAGTGCTTGGAATTATGTGAGATGGTGCTCTGGCATGAGCTGAGCCCGTTTGCAGCTTGCGGAACCAAGTCCTAATAGCTGTTCCATGATAACGCTATACCATATACTCTTAAGTGCATTATAATCCTCGCGGTTAAATGCCAACTCTGGTATAGCATTATCAAAACATGTTGAGTAAGGTGTCATACGATTTGGAATACTACCCCCTCGCCAATTCTGGCAACGGGGGTAGCATTCCACCCTTCTAGAGGGACACGACATGTATGTAACTGAGAACCCCGGTTAAAGTTAACTCGAGCCTTGGCATCACAAAATGGATGCTGCCACCACAGACACAAGTCTGACCTCCTGCTGCTGGGAGTCCTTCCAGCGAGGGCGGCTTGGACAAAGGGTTTCCTGCCTTGGGAGGTGCTAGCACCACCCCAGACAGGATTTTGTGTATTGGGTAGGGTAGGCTTGAAAGGAATGAGACATGCCTGGGGCACACAAGGTGCCCTGTGCATACACCGGTTCCAACCAGTTGCTGGGGCACTCCAGCCCCAGCTCTGGCGGGAAACCGGACAAAGGATTGGGGGTGTAGCCACCCCCCTTCCTGGTCCCACCCAGGGGAGGGACCTAGTCAGTAGTGCAGCCCCCTTTAGCAGGATAAAGGGAGGAGCTGGTCCCATTCCAAATCAGATTATCCTGAGCTATTCAACAAGAAGAAACTCTGGCCTTCGACGTTCTGCTCCACAGAAGACTGAAGAATCTCCCTTGTGGACAAGGAGTGTCCACCCTGCACAAGCAGGCACCATCAAGCGTCCAGCGGCTTCCCTTTGTCATCTTCCCTCGAGGATCCAGACTTCAGAGCCCACCGAGACCCGGATTCCCAGACCTCTCCGACCTCAACTCACATGTTATGTTATGTTATGTTATGTTATGTTATGAGGTATTTCTTAAGCGCACTGTCACCATGAGTTTCCTGGCGCTGGTCAGATTTAGAAATTGACAGAAGGGTCTTTAGTGAAGGTGAGAGAAGAGTAATGTTTTTAGGGATCTGCAGCAAAGCTGAGACCCGTGGGTGTGACGAGACACGTGGGACCGGCCATCTTGGAAGAAACTGCACTTCGCTTCCAGCACGACTCCCGAGGTAAACTCGACCAAGTGCTTTGGGGACTGAGAAGCCCCATCCCCGAGCAGCTCCTGCACCGAAGATCAGCCCTCCAGCCTCCACGAGATCTGCGTGGGGCCCTTCTGCTTTGTTGCTGCTCGACGCGTTGTCTGGTCACTTGCCGGCTGGCTAGTGGCCTCCTAGACGACAAACCTTTGAATTCTTTCTGCTGGTCTGGTTGCTCCAGACTGGCCCTTGCTCCCTTCCAAAAGAGGGGCACCCCGGACTCTCCTAGTCCGCACCAGACGCTTTCTTCACTCACCGCGTGGGTTGCCTTTGCCAAGGCCTGTTGACGCCGATTCCGGATCCAACACCGCCGACAGCGATAGCCTGCGTGGGACAGCTCGTGCCTCCATCCTGGTCGTGGAAGACACCTCCTGGTCCACGTGGCTGCAGAGTCAAGCGTCCACTCTTCACCTGAACACGACGACGACAGCTGGTTCCTTCCTGGTTCCACTCCAGTCACTGGCTAGTGACTGTGAACATTGTCCCCTCTGCTTTCAGGTCTCCTTCTTCAACAATCCACCCTTGGATTGCACCGGACATCTTCCTCCTGGTCGCCTGCAGCATCTTTTCTTTCAGGCTCCATTGACTTCAACGCGAGAACCCGACGCACTTTGAACCCTATGCACCCGCGGCCCGTGGGTGAGGTAACAAGAGCATTTCGGTGCTCAAGGGTAGTTTAACTGTCCTAGTGTCCAGTTCCACAGTCGTTGTTGTCCTACCTAGTCAGGATTGTCCGTACTCACCTTTAACTTGAACTGTACTGTCCATAGACGTTGTTACGCATCTCGCGTGTGAGTTCACACTCTGCACACGCGTTCCGTGGGCCTCCTAGTACTTACCTAGTGTTAGTGTAGCATGGTCCCATCGATCCTACAGCCTCTGGACAGCTCCATTCCTTCTATTGACTTTCACATTCCACTTACTTAGTATATGGTTTGTCGTGCCCCTAGGGGACCATTGTGATTTTGTGCAACTTAACGTATTTTTCAGAAGAGATTGTCATGTGCTTAGCCCTCTGACCTCATAAAGAGTTCAGAGGTGTTGTTATTAATAAATAGAACGTTTATTTTCATAACAACCTGTGTGGTGTCCTTTCATCTGGTATTCAAGGGGTTATATTGTGGTAAAACAGCTGGCTTCACATGCCAAAAGAGTTTAGCCTAAGACTGCTTTGTCCATGCTACCATTAGGATAGCTGGTCTATAAGGTTGACTTACAACCAATCACCATAAGGGTTGTTTGGACTGATACAAGGTGATCACTAGAACTAGTGAGCATCATATATCAGGCCAACTTCTCACAGCTGTTATTCAAATCGCGCAAATGGATGCACATTCTGATATCCAGACTATGGTTCTTTTTGGCAATGACAATGGGGGCCACCCATTCCGTGCAATCCACAGGCTCAATGATGTTTAACTCTTCCAATCAGATTAATTCTTTTCTTAACGGTTCCCACATCAAGCGGGGAATCGGTCTAATTTTGTGCACCACAGGTTTAGCATTGTGTTTCTATTGGATTTTATGTTGGAAGTTTTTTAGTAAACCTAACTTTTCCGAAAAGACTTCTGTAAATTCCCTGATCATGTGTTCATAATCGTTTTCTGGGTTGGTGTACAATACCTGCTCAGGGTGATTTCGGTCCAATTGAATTCCCAATTCTTTTTGGTGTTGCCACCCAAACAGTTGGATCCATTTTCGACAACATATACTTTGCCAACAGTGGAGCGGGCCTTGAAGGAAATTATGGATTTGAACATTCCCTTCATGGGGATTGGGTCCTTATTGTATCCACTGGGGGTTATATCTGCTTTAGTTAGTTTATTTTGGTCTTGACCCATAATGGATATGAAGTCTGAGTAATTCACCAGAGTGAATGGGGAGCAAGAGTCTGCGAACATTTTAAGATTCCTTCCATCAATGTTGACTTCATATTACGGATATCTCTGCTTTTCTGCCCCCACCTCTTTGACTTGCAGACTTATTTTCTTCAATTGGGCTTTATCCTCTCCAGGTTTGTTGCTCCAGGTTTTATTTGGGAAGCATCCACATAACCTTGCCAGGTGCCCTTTCTTATTACATTTCCTGCACCAAGCAGATCTTGCTTGACAATTGGGGTCATTTGCCAAGTGGTTGTTACTCCCACAGCGAAAGCACTTCAACTTAGATCCTTCCAGATTCCCAGCGTGGTTTTGCCCATTATCCTTCTTGTTAGTCGTTTTGTAAGACTCACTCTTAATTTTACATACTTAATTTTCTTCTTCTATGTTGGTTATCTCTGCCACTTTGTTATCTGTGTTGTTGCTCATTTCCTTGATACACATGTCGGTGTGTTCAATGGACTTAGCGATCTTCATTGCTTCTTGGAGATCTGGTTGCTTCTGTAAAAGTTTCTTCTGAATTTCTTTGTTGTTCGTGCAACGTACCAACTGGTCTCATTTAAGTACTTGAAATCACACAATTCACTGAGACCCCTGAGTATAGCAACATAAGTTGAAACACTTTCCTGTTTTCCCTGAGTACGACTGAAGAACTTATGTCTCTCTAAAACTATGTTTATCTTGTCACCAAAATGAGTTCGTAACTTCACCAGTGCAATGTTGTACACATCGTCATCATCATCCTCATCATCTTCCGGTTCTGGGAGTGATTCAAACACTTTTCTTCCTGTGGGACCCAAATTGTGCAATAAAATATGTTGTTTCCTAAACTCACTGAACTTTTCCCCTCCAATTGCCACAAGATATGATTCAAATATCTTTTCCCATTCCTCCCACGGGATATTGGGTTCTCCAAATTCATTTAAGAAAGGCGCAGGTTGTGTCATGCTTGCAGCTGCCATGATGTAATACCTGAATTATTTAGATACCGTTCAACAATTGAAGGATGTAGATGACAAAACAATTTCAAATTGACTGCTATTAAATATTATTATAGGCAGCCCACAGTAGCAGTAAATGGTTCATAAACTACATAGATTCTTATAAAACAAATAATATAAAACTTATGTGCTCTGCAATACTTTGAAAAGGCAATACACATAGCTGAAAATGATCAAATTACATTTCCTTCTGGTCACTTAATAACCACTATCTCATCCTGCAACTATGTACTGTGTACATTCATTCAGCAGAATAAATGAAGGTGACTAGCAAGAAACGCTAATAATAACTAGATAAGTTTACACAATTTTCTGTTGTTGCTGTGTTTTACTTTCAAAGATGATGGGGCATGTGTCACCAAATTAAAGTTATGCTTTAATTTGTTATTGTTCCTTGACACTCGTTGGAATGCGTGTTTTCTGCTCTCTGTAGCGCTCTCTGTAGCACTCAATATGGTGTGCGTGTCACCGTGAATAAACTCAAATCTGTAACATGGATTGACACACACAGGAGTGCGTATCTCCGATGATTGCCTCCAGAATACGAGGTTGGCCGCATAAACAACCAGCCCTGAAGTGCTGCTGCGTAGGAAAAGGCGTAACCCTGAATGTTTGATCCTTTGATAGCGTTTCCTGACAGGATTTGCCCTGCGCATGTGCCAAAGCTCAGGAGCTTGTGAAGCCTTGTTGTGCGCTCGATCTCACCTCGGGGATCCGTGCCCGTGGAGCCCGATTTGCGCTCGCAGCGACATCCCCCGCACAGCCAGCCAACTTGCCACACCGCTGACACCACAGGGATCTGCCAAACTCCGTAGAGAGTGTGGCCTTGAAGTGCGCACACTGACTGGAGCTCCTCGCAACTGCCCCGCTTCACACCGTCAGTCGCTGGGAGGACTCCATGTACATGCGGGGGGGGCCCCACGAGTCAGCGCTACCGCCTTCGTTGCGATGCTTGACAAGCCGTAAACTGCAGCAATGCCCTTATATAATCACCCAACAAGGTGGAGCGTGTGGAGCCTGGACCCCCACACAGCGACCTCGCTTCACACCCTAGCTAAATCGCCCACACAGTCATCCGCTTTGAAAACTCTGCGTACAAGCGATGAGGAGCCCCATGAACTGCGCTTAAGCTGTGGTCGCTATGCTTGACAAGACTAGAACCGAACGATGCCCTCATTTAAATCACCAGAACGAAGTAAGTGGGAATGATTTCAGTTATCTTGCCTTTTGAATTACAGTGCCATAACCCGAAGTTCTGTCTTATCTTCCGGCAATGACAGATTAAGAGTGATAGGCAGTTTTAATTCTACGAGCTATAGGTTCATTTCACAGTTTTACTGCTCTTTGTTGATCGATTAACCACCATAAAGTTGTAATATTCTTTAACATGCCAGAGTTTACTTGAGATAACTTTATATACGTGTCTTGAATCATCCGTCCTTCTTAAAATAGGTTTAGTTTAAATTGTAACTCGACCTCACCAGATCCCGAAGTTGAATTGGCATACCCGGATGGCTGCAGGTTATCTCCAAAGTTGAATTCTGCTCTTTGCTGCAATTAATTGTTTTGCTGCCGGAGTTCAATCAAAAGGGGAGGAGCAGGAAACATCTGTCCCCTTACACTGATCGCGTCTCCACTGTTATAAAGACTGCCGGGCGATAAAGGACTGAAACAAGTAAGAGAGTTTGAACAGCCTTTATTCTTATCCACTCCTCTCTCCAGCAGTACAGGTCCATCACATGAACATTCTAAGGTAGCCTTCAGAGTCTCAGGAAGGTACCAACCGGAATGTAGGTAAGGGGGGATGTAATATACCAAGAGTGAACTAATATCAGTACAAGGCGCTGAAGAGGATAAAATAAAACCTAACAGATTGTAACAGTAAGTTTGCAATTCAGGGGCTATGCAGAAGCTTGAACGTCTTTCCAAAGCTTATTACTGTTTTAAAGGGCGTAATTTCTGATATTTACCTTTTTCCATGGATTTATGTGTTTGGTTTTATTTCAGGGGGAAAACGTCTCTGTCACTGAGAGCTGCAGTCATGCAGTCTGTCTCCGGGTAGTGCCCTTCCATTTCTGGTGCTTCGCTGCAGTTTGAAGACCTTGTTAGACTTTCTTGTTGCTCAAATGGGGGTAATTTCTGATATTTATCTGTTTCCCTAATCTTCATTACTTGATTTTGCCCGCCGCAAGACAGTGCCACTCATAGTCATTGAAATGTCACTCATAATTTCACTGCAATGATGAAAATGTCACACATGGCAATCTGAAGCCTTGGCAGCTGTGGTTTGGGGATTCACGGCCCTGTCAAATATAAAAAATCACCCCCAGGACCATGAACATTAGAAACGCTGCTCAGTCTCATTGCAGCAGCTGTGTCTACATTGCACACATTGAATGAAAAACAAGTCCTCATTTAAATTCACTCCTGAATATCATGTCTGATCCTTTGCAGAAGTTTAAAAAATGAACACATTGCTGGTGTTTCACTGAGGGGGGGAGCAGAGCTGGCATGAGGGGCTGAATATGAGGCTCCTCAAGAGCACACCATGCCAGGGTGAGGCCTGTCCTTGGACTGTGAGTGTCTTAGAAATACCCACGTCGGTGTCTTTGCAGGCGCCAATGCTTGTTTCCCTGCTAGAGCCTGGAGGCGGCGGTTCCGTCAGCGGTCACCAGAGGGCGCTCCTCGTCTGCTGATGAAACCCACTGAGCTGCACATTGGATGAAAGGTAGAAGGGTTTCCTCTTCCTGGTCAGCGGCGGCAGAGACAGCACCAGCAGCGGTGGTGACATCACTTCCGGCCTCTCCTGGTGTGTCCAGCCTGTTGCAGAGGAGGAAGGAGCCCTGTCTGATAGGCAGTTACCTTCATCTACAGACCACCCCCAGCCTCCCCTCAGACCCCTAGATCTGCCCCCCTCAGTTCACAGATCAGCCTCTGCTCCCCTCAGACCCCAGATCTGCCCCCCCAGACCCCAGATCTGCCCCTGTCCCCCTCAGACCCCAGATCTCCCCCACATACCCCAGATCTGCCCATCCCCCCTCAGACCCCAGATCTCCCCCCAGACCTGCACCAGCCCCCCCTCAGATCCCAGATCTGCCTCTGCTCCCCTCAGACCCCAGATCTGCCCCCCAGACCCCAGATCTGCCCCTCCCCACTCAGACCCCAGATCTCCCCCCAGACCTGCACCAGCCCCCCCTCAGATCCCAGATCTGCCCCTGCCCCCCTCAGACCCCAGATCTGCCCCTGCCCCGCTCAGGCCCCAGATCTGCCCCCCCTCTTTATTTTATTTATTTATGCGTTTTTATATAGCGCGAACTTTACCCGGGTGTCAGAGCGCTTCACAATAGGAACAGAACTGAAACATGAGAACATTACAAGTGAACCAATTACAAAAGCAAAAGTTACATTACATGAGGCGAAAGTGACAATCGTGAGCAAACAAAATACAAGAGGTAGCCAACGGTGCATTACAGGAGGAAAAAGTGACGTGTGCAGGTTACAAAAAGCATACAAAGTACAAGTAGAGGCATAATACTGCAGTCAATGGAGGACACTCAAACACAAGAACAAACTTTACGTAGGCAGTGGTGGCACTTGTGCAAGTATCGAAAGCAAACAAAATATAAGAGGTAGCAAACAGTGTGTTACAAGAGAACAGTGACATGTGCATGTTAAAAAAGAGTACCAAACACAGGTAAAAGGGTATTACTGCAATAAATGGCAGTCTCTCAAACCACACGAACACACTGGGAAGGCACTTCCATAGTCATGGAGAATAGAAATTTTCTATACTAAAGGGTCTTCCTTCAGATAATAGTGAGGGCATGAATTAACTTTGAAAGTGTCTTTGAAGGAGGAGAACTTTCAGGTCAGTTTTGAAGGCCTGGGAGGAGGTGGTGGTCCGGAGCTTAGGCAGAAGTGGGTTCCAGATTCTCACTGCGTTGCCTGAAAAGGATTGGGCCATCGATCTTTCCTTCTTGAAAGTGGGAGGTTCAAGCAGTCGATTCTCCGCATTGCGTGAGGGTCTAGAGCCTCCAGAGAGTTTCAGTTTATTCACCAGATAGCGAGGAGAGGAGGAGTGCAAGGCTTTGTTGGTGATGCAGGCAGTCTTGTAGATAGATCTTGCCTCGATGGGAAGCCAGCGAAGGGTGGATTACATGGGTGTGATGTGGTTGCTTCTTTTGGCCCCATAAATGAAACGAGCTGCTGAATGGAGAACAGACTTAAGGGGGGACAGGTGGGATTTGGGGAGGCCAGTAAGAAGAGAATTGCAGTAGTCCAGTCTGGAGAGGACCAGCGATTGGACCAGGGTTTCAAGGTAATGCTCCGGGAAGAAGCGACGAATCCCCCAGAGAAGGTGCAGTTGGTATCGAGCAGACTTTGCAATTGAATTAATGTGGGAGAGTAGATTGAGTTTTGTGTCGAGTATGACTCCAAGGGATTTTGCGCTGTCGACAATGATGGGTTTATTGTTCAGTAGATTCATCTGGTCCATCCATGATTGAACCGGGGGAAGAGAAAGTGAGGAGGAGAGGAGGAGGAGGAATTCAGTTTTGGAGGGATTCAGAATCTGTTGATGTGTTAAAATACAGTTTTGAATGGAGTCCAGAGTAGAGCTTAGGACGGAGAGATCGTGAGTGGAGGCAACCTTGAGGTACATTTGAATGTCGTCTGCGTAGAGGTGATAGTGGACCCTGGATTTTCTTAGGAGATTTCCCAGTGGTTCCAAATAGAGATTGAACAGTGTGGGTGCAAGTATAGAGCCTTGAGGAACACCTTGACCCACCGCCAAAGGAGATGAAAGACTGTCCGCTATTTTGATCATTTGGGATCTCTCAGAGAGGAAGGAAGCAAACCATTTGAGCACAGTGCCCTCCATGCCCATTCTCTGTTGAAGAGTGTTGAGGAGGGTGTTGTGATTGACAGTGTCAAAGGCTGCAGAAAGGTCAAGGAGAATTAGAAGACAAGGCCCCCCCAAATCGAGTATCCGCAGCGCGTCATCAATCACTAGCAGCAGGACTGTTTCAGTGCTGCAGTTTTGGATGAAGCCGGACTGAAAATTGTCAAGAAGATCATTGTCCTTAATATGACGAGAGAGTTGTTTCGCAACACATCTTTCTGTGATCTTCGCAAGAAAGGGTAGGTTAGTGATGGGGCGGAAGTTGTTGAGGTCCTTCGCATCTGCAGTGGATTTTTTAAGCAGGGGGGGTGACCTGCCCAGTTTTGAAGGGAACAGGAAGGGAGCCTTGACAGAGGGAGAGGTTGACCAGAGTGGTCCAATAGGAAAGAGAATGAGAATAGAAGTCAATGGCAATGGCACTAGGGATGGGGTCAATTGAATGGTTGGAGGGCTTTGTTTTGAGGATGCACTTGAGGAGGACATCTTCAGAAATGGGGTCAAAGTTCTGCCAAATGGCTAAGGATTTGCGCTCCTCTGGAGGGGTAGGATGAGCGACCTGATCCACAAGTGATTTCACTTTTTTGTCAAAGAATACAGCGAAATCAGCAGCTTTCTTTGTAAAATCCTCCAACTTGGCGGTTGGGGGAGAGCAGTTAATATTCTTGATGAGATCGAATAGTTTTTTGGGTCTATTTTTGGCTGAGTCAAGGAGGGTTCTGAAGTGTGATGCTTTCCCAAGGAAGATGTGCTTGTGCTACTTGGATCTTGCTGAATGAAGCGTGGCCAAATTATTGGTGGAAGGTGCTTGCCTCCATTGTTTCTCCAGGAGTCGTAGGTGCTTCCTTTCTTCATAGAGGGATTTGTTGAACCAAGGTGCTGAGGGAATGGGCCTTTTCTTTTTGCTTTGGAGAGGAGCGACATTATTGATTTCTATTGCAAGGACTGAGAGTCATTGGGTGGTGAGATCGTCAACATCTAGGTTTGGGTCTAGCCTTGGAAGTGACTGCAAAGCTGATTCACAGAGGGAAACAGTGTCAATGTTTTTAGTGTCACGGAACCAGGAGGTAGCCCTCTTAGGTTGGCCAAGAGTTATAGAGTGTGCTAGGTGAAGAGATAGTGGAATGAGGAGGTGGTCAGACCAGTCTACGTGAATAGGGGTAGCGATAGAAAGCATGCCTGCTTTAGAAATAAAAAGGTCCAGGATTGAGCCCTTAGAGTGTGTTGATTCTGTGCAGTGTTGGGTAAGATCGTTTGTAGAGAAGAAGGTGGCCAGCAGGTTCGCGGACGAGTCTTGCAGAGTGCCCCAGTGGAGATTGAAGTCACACACGAAGGTCTGATTGTCACTTTGCGAGTATTGGTCGCTGATGAAGTCAGTGAGTTCCTCCATAAACAAAGGGCTGCTGCCAGGTGGGCGGTATATGACATGGAATCTGAGGGGTGAGCGGTGGTGTAGTTGAAGCTCAAGAGATAGACATTCAAAAGTGCAGAATGCGCTGATGGGAAAAGCCTTAAGTTGAAGGGAGTTTGTAAAGATGACTGCAACACCTCCCCCAACTTTGATAGGTTTGTCATTCCTGAAGATAGAGTAGCCTGTGGGTAATAGGAGATCAAACATAGAGTGAGAGGTATCGTTGAACTAGGTCTCTGTTAAGAAGAACAGGTCAATATTGTGAAGGGTGATGGTATCAGAGATTTCAAGTTTGTGCTTTATTGCAGATCTGCAGTTGTGGAGCAGACAGCGCAGCTCTGTCGAGACAGTTTTGGTGATGGGGGCACTTGGGCTAAGAAGGGTGATAGGGATATTGTGCCTATACGGGGGTGCACGGGAGGGTTTAGGAGGATGCTTGGTTCTGACAGAGTAGATGGTCGGAATAGTGTAGATAGTTGGCTTACTCTGAGATGTAGGTTGAAGAAGGGTGGCGTTCATGGGCTTGTGTGAGTGAGCGATGTTTGCGGACGACAGGTTATGCTTGGCTATGATGGGGTGAGGGAGCGAGGTGCATCTCGTGGGAAGGTGAGAGTTTTCCAAAGGAGTTGAGGTGAATGGGAAAGTGGAAATCTTAGAGCTTAGAAGTGAAATGGAAGCTACAAGCTGGGAGAAGGAGGTGATAAGAGAGCCTAGCTTATTTTCAAGAGAGAGTAGGGCAGAGCACGGAAGGTTGGGTGTCTCGATGGCAAAAGGATGGGGTGAAATAGGTGGTGGAGGGCAGGGAGAGGTGGGGGGGCAGGAGGAGAGTTGGGGTATAGGGTTCATAGGTGGGGAAAGGTGGGGGTTGAGAGCGGGGGTTGGTTTATCGGATGTGAAGGGAGAGTTGTCTTTGTTGGCATTGCACGAAGGAAAGGAATTGAGGACATATTTAGGAGGAGATAGGTGCGGATCAAGGCGGTGGGGTAAAAGGAGAGGGGAGGACTGTGAGGTGTCATAGGAGTGTAGGAGGTTTGGAAGGAAAAGGGAGGAGGTGGTTGGAGAGGTCCTCCTGTTGGCTAGGAGGGGTGGCTGTGAGAGAACCGGCATCTGGCAGAGTGAGGGGGGTTGGGAGAAGGTGAAGTTGAAGAAAGGAGATGGTTCAGCTCGGCCCGATGGAGGGAGATGGAAAGGGTTACCGGGGGGGAAAGGGGGCAAAACAGCATTGCTGGTGGAGAGGGGGGAGGAGAGAGATGCAATGGGATTGTGAAGAAATCGGGGTAAGAAGCGAGGGGAGGAGGGGGTAGAGAAGAGGGGGAGAGGGAGGAATGATGGGAGCATAAGGAAAACTAGCTGGGGGAGGAGGTTGGCGGAGGGGTGGACTAAAAAAGTGAGTAGCAGGTAGGAGTAGGGGGGAGGAGATGAGAATGGAGTACCGGGACGGTGCAGATTGGACGAGGAGCGTATTAGCTAGTGGTAAAGCTGATGTGATAAAGGGGGGGCATACAGTGAAGTGGGAGGAAAGGGAGAGGAGGACACAAGGGAGGGAGAGGGAAGAGGTCCGACCTGTGCCTCCCGAGGGTGCAGCCTATTAGAATGTATGGGGATCAGGGGAGGAGAAAGGGAGCAGTGGGTGGAGCTAGAAGGAGAGTCAGGGGAAAACCCGGTCGCAGAGGAGGGGAGTAGGGAGGGGAAGAGGTGGTCAAAGAGCGAGAGACAGGTGTCTTTACCTTGAAACATGACAGTGCCGTTGTTATAGAGTGAGATGGTGAGGGAGCCGTTGAAATACGAGGGGGAAATCTTTAGTTGTTTCCCATGAGGGACAGATGAGGAGGATGTGACGTTAAGGAAATTATAAAAACTGGTGGACCAAGAGGGGGTGTCGTGAGTGAAGAAAATGAAATCATTTTTGCGCCTCCCAAATTGACCATTGTAAACTCGATCAACAAAAAGGGAATCTGGGAAACGTTCAATAGTGTTATGCTTCAATCGTTTTACTGAAGCTTTAGTCTGGCCGGGAGGATAAATGATTTTGTAGCAATTAATTCCAACCTTAGCTCGAGTGGTAGCCATGTTGGGAAAATGGGGAGAAGGAGTGCGGGGGGATATGAGAGGGGTGTTACTGGGAAATCGGTGATGAGGAGAAGTAAAAGGACTAAAAGGGGGCACATATTCCAGACGTCGGGTGAAGAGATCTGAACTAATGTGCCATCCGGGAAGAGAGGTGGGTGTTTGTTGGGCCCTTCATCAAGGTATACATGCAGCCAACTGGCACAAGAAAAGGTTTACAAGAGAAAGTTTACTTATGATAGGACCAACTGTCCCACTGTCAAAATCACCACAAAGCACAATTAGTCATAGTAAAACAAATCACAAACAAACACCCAGTGTCCACTGGTGATTACTGTACTTAGCATCAGCCTGTAACAGAAGCATATTCGGCACCAACCGCATTGTACGCCCATAGTCTCAACAGACTACTATTGGACCCTAATCTCCTGAGAATCACTAACATTAGGGGCACAGAGCATAGGGTGGAACAAAATCTGACTAACAAAATTAACATATGCACAACAGCCTCATCATTATAAGGCCACCTTTAGAGGTGCTCAAAACAGGGTGCGTAAATCATACAACATGAAAGCATTTCCTAGCACCACAAATACTTAAAACGGCCTAGCTCTGTACAAACCTCGCAGTTTCCCTGCCAACTGGCCATCTCAGAGGGGGACTCAAATACCCTGAAACCATAATGTCAAGGTTCGTGCCAATACAGCGAGTGTCCTAACTCAATCAGAAATGTCCCCACGGATAAAGTGTCCTAAACGGTGCAGCTGGCACTGCTTGCAGCACAGCTGTAAAAGGCCTAAATGGAGCAGCTGGCACTACTTGCTGGGCAGCTGTAAAAGGCCTAAATGGTGCAGCTGGCACTACTTGCTGGGCAGCTGTAAAAGGCCTAAACGGTGCAGCTGGCACTACTTGCTGCGCAGCTGTAAAAGGCCTAAACGGTGCAGCTGGCACTACTTGCTGCGCAGCTGTAAAAGGCCTAAACTGTGCAGCTGGCTCTACTTGCTGAGCAGCTGTAAAAGGCCTAAACGGTGCAGCTGGCACTGCTTGCAGCACAGCTGTAAAAGGCCTAAATGGAGCAGCTGGCACTACTTGCTGGGCAGCTGTAAAAGGCCTAAATGGTGCAGCTGGCACTACTTGCTGGGCAGCTGTAAAAGGCCTAAACGGTGCAGCTGGCACTACTTGCTGCGCAGCTGTAAAAGGCCTAAACGGTGCAGCTGGCACTACTTGCTGCGCAGCTGTAAAAGGCCTAAACTGTGCAGCTGGCTCTACTTGCTGAGCAGCTGTAAAAGGCCTAAACGGTGCAGCTGGCACTACTTGCTGGGCAGCTGTAAAAGGCCTAAACGGTGCAGCTGGCACTACTTGCTGGGCAGCTGTAAAAGGCCTAAACTGTGCAGCTGGCACTACTTGCTGGGCAGCTGTAAAAGGCCTAAATGGAGCAGCTGGCACTACTTGCTGCGCAGCTGTAAAAGGCCTAAATGGAGCAGCTGGCACTACTTGCTGGGCAGCTGTAAAAGGCCTAAATGGAGCAGCTGGCACTACTTGCTGCGCAGCTGTAAAAGGCCTAAATGGAGCAGCTGGCACTACTTGCTGGGCAGCTGTAAAAGGCCTAAATGGAGCAGCTGGCACTACTTGCTGCGCAGCTGTAAAAGGCCTAAATGGAGCAGCTGGCACTACTTGCTGGGCAGCTGTAAAAGGCCTAAACGGTGCAGCTGGCACTACTTGCTGCGCAGCTGTAGGAGGCCTAAATGGAGCAGCTGGCACTACTTGCTGCGCAGCTGTAAAAGGCCTAAACTGTGCAGCTGGCTCTACTTGCTGAGCAGCTGTAAAAGGCCTAAACGGTGCAGCTGGCACTACTTGCTGGGCAGCTGTAAAAGGCCTAAACGGTGCAGCTGGCACTACTTGCTGGGCAGCTGTAAAAGGCCTAAATGGTGCAACTGGCACTACTTGCTGGGCAGCTGTAAAAGGCCTAAATGGTGCAGCTGGCTCTACTTGCTGGGCAGCTGTAAAAGGCCTAAACTGTGCAGCTGGCACTACTTGCTGGGCAGCTGTAAAAGGCCTAAATGGTGCAACTGGCACTACTTGCTGGGCAGCTGTAAAAGGCCTAAATGGTGCAGCTGGCTCTACTTGCTGGGCAGCTGTAAAAGGCCTAAACTGTGCAGCTGGCACTACTTGCTGGGCAGCTGTAAAAGGCCTAAACGGTGCAGCTGGCACTACTTGCTGCGCAGCTGTAAAAGGCCTAAATGGAGCAGCTGGCACTACTTGCTGGGCAGCTGTAAAAGGCCTAAATGGAGCAGCTGGCACTACTTGCTGCGCAGCTGTAAAAGGCCTAAATGGAGCAGCTGGCACTACTTGCTGGGCAGCTGTAAAAGGCCTAAATGATGCAGCTGGCACTACTTGCTGGGCAGCTGTAAAAGGCCTAAACGGTGCAGCTGTCACTACTTGCTGCGCAGCTGTAGGAGGCCTAAATGGAGCAGCTGGCACTACTTGCTGCGCAGCTGTAAAAGGCCTAAACTGTGCAGCTGGCTCTACTTGCTGAACAGCTGTAAAAGGCCTAAACGGTGCAGCTGGCACTACTTGATGGGCAGCTGTAAAAGGCCTAAACGGTGCAGCTGGCACTACTTGCTGGGCAGCTGTAAAAGGCCTAAATGGTGCAACTGGCACTACTTGCTGGGCAGCTGTAAAAGGCCTAAATGGTGCAGCTGGCTCTACTTGCTGGGCAGCTGTAAAAGGCCTAAACTGTGCAGCTGGCACTACTTGCTGGGTAGCTGTAAAAGGCCTAAATGGTGCAACTGGCACTACTTGCTGGGCAGCTGTAAAAGGCCTAAATGGTGCAGCTGGCTCTACTTGCTGGGCAGCTGTAAAAGGCCTAAACTGTGCAGCTGGCACTACTTGCTGGGCAGCTGTAAAAGGCCTAAACGGTGCAGCTGGCACTTCTTGCTGCGCAGCTGTAAAAGGCCTAAATGGTGCAGCTGGCACTACTTGCTGGGCAGCTGTAAAAGGCCTAAATGGTGCAGCTGGCACTACTTGCTGGGCAGCTGTAAAAGGCCTAAACGGTGCAGCTGGCACTACTTGCTGCGCAGCTGTAAAAGGCCTAAATGGTGCAGCTGGCACTACTTGCTGCGCTGCTGTAAAAGGCCTAAATGGTGCAGCTGGCACTACTTGCTGGGCAGCTGTAAAAGGTCTAAACAATGCAGCTGGCACTACTTGCTGGGCAGCTGTAAAAGGCCTAAACTGTGCAGCTGGCACTACTTGCTGCGCAGCTGTAAAAGGCCTAAATGGTGCAGCTGGCACTACTTGCTGCGCAGCTGTAAAAGGCCTAAACGGTGCAGCTGGCACTACTTGCTGGGCAGCTGTAAAAGGCCTAAACGGTGCAGCTGGTACTACTTGCTGCGCAGCTGTAAAAGGCCTAAATGGTGCAGCTGGCACTACTTGCTGCGCAGCTGTAAAAGGCCTAAATGGTGCAGCTGGCACTACTTGCTGGGCAGCTGTAAAAGGCCTAAACGGTGCAGCTGGCACTACTTGCTGCGCAGCTGTAAAAGGCCTAAATGGTGCAGCTGGCACTACTTGCTGCGCAGCTGTAAAAGGCCTAAATGGTGCAGCTGGCTCTACTTGCTGGGCAGCTGTAAAAGGCCTAAACTGTGCAGCTGGCACTACTTGCTGGGCAGCTGTAAAAGGCCTAAATGGTGCAGCTGGCACTACTTGCTGGGCAGCTGTAAAAGGCCTAAATGGTGCAGCTGGCACTACTTGCTGGGCAGCTGTAAAAGGCCTAAACGGTGCAGCTGGCACTACTTGCTGGGCAGCTGTAGGAGGCCTAAATGGAGCAGCTGGCACTACTTGCTGCGCAGCTGTAAAAGGCCTAAACTGTGCAGCTGGCTCTACTTGCTGAGCAGCTGTAAAAGGCCTAAACGGTGCAGCTGGCACTACTTGCTGGGCAGCTGTAAAAGGCCTAAACGGTGCAGCTGGCACTACTTGCTGGGCAGCTGTAAAAGGCCTAAATGGTGCAACTGGCACTACTTGCTGGGCAGCTGTAAAAGGCCTAAATGGTGCAGCTGGCTCTACTTGCTGGGCAGCTGTAAAAGGCCTAAACTGTGCAGCTGGCACTACTTGCTGGGCAGCTGTAAAAGGCCTAAATGGTGCAACTGGCACTACTTGCTGGGCAGCTGTAAAAGGCCTAAATGGTGCAGCTGGCTCTACTTGCTGGGCAGCTGTAAAAGGCCTAAACTGTGCAGCTGGCACTACTTGCTGGGCAGCTGTAAAAGGCCTAAACGGTGCAGCTGGCACTACTTGCTGCGCAGCTGTAAAAGGCCTAAATGGAGCAGCTGGCACTACTTGCTGGGCAGCTGTAAAAGGCCTAAATGGAGCAGCTGGCACTACTTGCTGCGCAGCTGTAAAAGGCCTAAATGGAGCAGCTGGCACTACTTGCTGGGCAGCTGTAAAAGGCCAAAATGGTGCAGCTGGCACTACTTGCTGGGCAGCTGTAAAAGGCCTAAACGGTGCAGCTGTCACTACTTGCTGCGCAGCTGTAGGAGGCCTAAATGGAGCAGCTGGCACTACTTGCTGCGCAGCTGTAAAAGGCCTAAACTGTGCAGCTGGCTCTACTTGCTGAACAGCTGTAAAAGGCCTAAACGGTGCAGCTGGCACTACTTGATGGGCAGCTGTAAAAGGCCTAAACGGTGCAGCTGGCACTACTTGCTGGGCAGCTGTAAAAGGCCTAAATGGTGCAACTGGCACTACTTGCTGGGCAGCTGTAAAAGGCCTAAATGGTGCAGCTGGCTCTACTTGCTGGGCAGCTGTAAAAGGCCTAAACTGTGCAGCTGGCACTACTTGCTGGGTAGCTGTAAAAGGCCTAAATGGTGCAACTGGCACTACTTGCTGGGCAGCTGTAAAAGGCCTAAATGGTGCAGCTGGCTCTACTTGCTGGGCAGCTGTAAAAGGCCTAAACTGTGCAGCTGGCACTACTTGCTGGGCAGCTGTAAAAGGCCTAAACGGTGCAGCTGGCACTTCTTGCTGCGCAGCTGTAAAAGGCCTAAATGGTGCAGCTGGCACTACTTGCTGGGCAGCTGTAAAAGGCCTAAATGGTGCAGCTGGCACTACTTGCTGGGCAGCTGTAAAAGGCCTAAACGGTGCAGCTGGCACTACTTGCTGCGCAGCTGTAAAAGGCCTAAATGGTGCAGCTGGCACTACTTGCTGCGCAGCTGTAAAAGGCCTAAATGGTGCAGCTGGCACTACTTGCTGGGCAGCTGTAAAAGGTCTAAACAATGCAGCTGGCACTACTTGCTGGGCAGCTGTAAAAGGCCTAAACTGTGCAGCTGGCACTACTTGCTGCGCAGCTGTAAAAGGCCTAAATGGTGCAGCTGGCACTACTTGCTGCGCAGCTGTAAAAGGCCTAAACGGTGCAGCTGGCACTACTTGCTGGGCAGCTGTAAAAGGCCTAAACGGTGCAGCTGGTACTACTTGCTGCGCAGCTGTAAAAGGCCTAAATGGTGCAGCTGGCACTACTTGCTGCGCAGCTGTAAAAGGCCTAAATGGTGCAGCTGGCACTACTTGCTGGGCAGCTGTAAAAGGCCTAAACGGTGCAGCTGGCACTACTTGCTGCGCAGCTGTAAAAGGCCTAAATGGTGCAGCTGGCACTACTTGCTGCACAGCTGTAAAAGGCCTAAATGGTGCAGCTGGCACTACTTGCTGGGCAGCTGTAAAAGGTCTAAACAATGCAGCTGGCACTACTTGCTGGGCAGCTGTAAAAGGCCTAAACTGTGCAGCTGGCACTACTTGCTGCGCAGCTGTAAAAGGCCTAAACGGTGCAGCTGGCACTACTTGCTGGGCAGCTGTAAAAGGCCTAAACGGTACAGCTGGTACTACTTGTGCTTAGGGCAGCATATTGTCTCTGTAAATATAAGCCCTCTGTGGCTGAGCCTCGTAATTGCCCATACAAGATTAACAAAAGTTCAATGTCACAGTTCTTAGAAATGACTCATTTTCCCCAGGATGTGGTGCCCCTCTGTCCGCCACTCGATTTCAAGGCAGAAAGGAGCCGAGGGGCCGTCGAGGAGCGCTCTGGCAATAATGTGGGGGCGTGGACCTAATTAACCAAAGAATCCCGAGTGTGGAACCGGGAAAAACAGGTCCGAGTCAAATGGGCAAATGATTTCTCTGCACCTTGGACGGGGATGCCCTCGAGTGAAGGTGCGGGCCCCCACTGATGGTTAAGATGGTTTTGCAGGGGTAATTGAAAGAGGGCTTCCTGCCCCGTGATAGTAAAAAAGAGAATCCTTGCTCTCTTTGCATCAGCCGCCAGCCACCTGGACAGGCCTCTCCTCCTCTGTACCCCTGGACAGGCCTCTCCTCCTCTGCCCCTCCTCTGGGCAGGCCCCTCCTCTGGACAGACCTCTCCTCCTCTGCCCCTCCTCTGGACAGGCCTCTCGGTGAAGGATTCTCATTAAGGACAGAGGAGCCCAGAGTTCATTCCACCCCATACAGCGCCTCTGACTCCGCCCTGAGCCTCGGGGCGCTATGCACAGGCCCCGAAGAGAGACACTGCTCCCCTGGACCTGCCCAGAGGCGCCCCCCGGGGCAGGACTGTGGCTCAGACCGAGGCGTTTTAATACCACACACCAGCCTCGAGGCGCTACACACGAGGCACGTGTTCATCCCTCAGAATGAGGGAAATCATGATCCATTTCCATCTTTCTGCCCCTTTAATGTATGGAATACGTCACTTGACAAGGTGAATCTCCAACTGGTGCCAAGTCACAATATGCAACTACACGTCATCATGTGGCTTTTCAAGGCCCCTTCCTAAATGTCACAAACGTAAAGACAATATGCCCAGGTATTAATAATCAGGACAACAAGCAGGCTATAGAATTATCGCAAACAACTCGTCACAATTAACCAACTCTGCTTCACACAAGTTTTCTCTCTCAATAGCCTGGTTTAGCTTAACCCCTTCGGCGCTCATGACGAGCTACGGCGCTCGTACGCTGATGACAAGCTGAGCTCGTCATGTAACATGGGTTTTTTAAAAACCCAGCGCACAGCGGGAAAACCGCTAGCGCGCATGCGGTTAATTAAACATAACAAGCTCTGGAACAATTGTTCCAAAACAGACCATAATATTAAAAAGTCTGCCCTCTCCCGGCCCTGGCTCCAAACGCTAGCGTCTGCGGCAGGGCAGGAATGGGAAGGGCAGGGCAAGGATGGCAAGACCGGGCAGGGCTGGCAGGGTAGGAAAGGGCTTGCAAGGCAGGACCGACAGGGCAGGGCTGGGCTGGAAAGACCAGACTGGGCTGGCAAGGCAGGGCTGGGCAGGGCTTGCAGGGCAGGAAAGGGCTGGCAGGGCAGGACTGACAGGGCAGAGCTGGGCAGGGCAGGGCTGGAAGGACCTGGCAGGGCAGAAAAGGGCTGGCAGTGCAGGACTGATGGCAGAGCTGGGCAGGGCTGGAAGGGCATGACTGTCAGGGCAGAGCTGGGCAGGGCAGGGCAGGGCTGGGCAGGGCTGACAGGGCAGAGCTGGGCAGGGCAGGGCTGGCAGGGCAGGAGAGGGCTGGCAGGGCAGGACTGAAAGGGCAGAGCTGGGCAGGGCAGGGCTGGCAGGGAACCCCGGGAATGTTCAGTTCATAGCGACAGAGGGTTGCTGAGTCAAGGTTACTACAGGCCCCTCCACCCTGGCTGACCATGAGGCTCATTATTGCCTAAAAAAAAATACTACAAGTCTAATTAAGCAGTAAGTATTTTATTTGATGCCCATGTATTAAGTGTGCTTCTGTATTGATTGTATTACAATATTCTTTATTATAAGTTTGTCACGGAGTGGTACACATGGGACTAGTCCCCATGTGGTCCTGAAGAAGAGGTTTAGGGGACACCTCGAAACATGTCCACGAAATATTAGGCGCTTAAACACATAACAGTTACTTTTTCCCTATCATTAACCCCCTTTTTTAGGTCTCGCCTACGCAGCGCACATGCGCTGTTAGAAAAAGACCTATTGAAATCATTTCGGCTTTTCAGCCACAAACGTGCACGCATTGCATTGCTTTCAATGGCAATGTAGGCACGTTTGGAGATTCCCTTGCGGGAGCGAGCTTTGGCAACATATCTTTGCTCGCTCCCGCAAGGGAATCAGCTGTGTGTTCTCTCGCACTCTCCCCACCCCTCCCACTTGTTTTATTTGCAGCGCTCAGAAAAGATAAACAGCGGTCTTAAGCTCTATGAAAAGGAAAATAAGGCACTCAAGAGAATTGAAGCTTTTATAATAGTAAATGTATAGTGACTCATTTGAAGATCATCGTTTTCAGTCGCGTACAGAAATGCGATGCTTTCTTTAGAGAAATCAAGACAAATCTACCATTTGGGCGCAGTACCGTTAGATTAGTTAAGGCGCTGTGATTCACAACGCCTTGAAACTGCAGATGTGTGGTTTGAAACGCTGCATGAAAATCTCCTTTCTCTGTGTCCTTCTGAGCGACAGTGATGTGATCAAACGTCTACTTGACAACTAAGCTAGGATTTAAGCAATCTGATTTAATACTGTACTGTAACAGTATGAGAATATGAAAATATCGTACCTGCGTGTGCTTGTGTTGTGACACACTTTGTTGAAAAATTTGTTAGCCGAAAAGGAGTACTGGCGGTTGTTATATGCAGCGATGTGTACTGTAAAGTGAGCGCTCTTACTAGACTGTCGCTGTTTAACTACAAATATCTCGTCCCTTCCTTACTCGAGTGAGCGTGGGTGAACGACAGGTGATTTGAAAATTACCCAACGTGATGAAAACAGTCTTTTAAATCGTGTATGCTTTTCAGTTTGTTATTTTACTTTAGTGATGTTGAGGCTCAGGATGGCAGCAGGGTTGCCCTGCACCTCATGCAGCAGCGGGTTGGGGGTATGCAGGAGTCCCCGCTGCGGGCGCAGAGTTGCTAGAAGGTTAGGTTCATGCTGGTCGCACGCAGAGCTCTTACCATCCGGTCCAGCCTCAGCAGCTCCTCGAAGGCGGCAGGTGTCAGGATATTATTGTGGTCTCTGGTCACCGCAGTGAGGGAGGCGTAAGTGACCTCAGGGTACAGCCTCTGTGCCATGAAGAGCCCGGAGTCGATGGTAGGGAAGTGGTCTATTATAACAGCCTTCTCGCTCTTGGCGGGCCCCCCGACTGGAGTGAATTGCTCCTCAATATCATTGGACAGCCTCTTGGGCAAGAAGTAGAACCCGGCTCCCAGCCCTGCAGCCTGCACCACGGGCACCAGCAGGAACCACCAGGGATGCCTGGTGATCAGTGCGCCCAGGCGGCCGAAGACCCTGGAGAGGGGCCGCTCCAGGCAGTCCGTGTGGCAGGTGGGCATGGCGGGGTGAAGGGTTGAACACCCAGGCGGTGACCCTCAGCACCCAACACCAGAATGATGTGGACTGCCGCAGACTGCACGCTGAATAAATGAGAAGAGAAATTTTAAAAATGATAACAAAAACCCCCCCACAAAATAAGACAAAACAGATCAGATCCGAAAATCTCGCTAATAGGCAGAGTAACCGAACAGAAGCAGCTCAATGTGGAAAGTGGAAGTTAATAAAGCGGCAGATCTTCCTGGTGGTGACATAAAGTAAACACACCGAGTGACCTTAAGACCTGCTGTGGTGAAGTGGGCGGCTCCGAGTTTTAGCGAGCCATTGACATGAAGCTATTTTAGGGTAAATAGGATGACGTGACCTCACCTCCTCTGCACCCCTCCTCTGAATCCTTACCAACTAGGAGCAAGAATAAAGTATAGGCTCACTAGCTAGGTAACTTTTAACGTCACCTGCACCACTCCCCCTACACTGCACTACACACATGTCAACATAAAACTGCTCCTACGTAAATTCGCAAGTCGCAGCACGCCCCAGACAGTAGCTGTTTGGGATGGCCCCAATGATGAAGCATGCCAGTTAGGGGTAACCCTTGGTGAGTGAGGGGACTCAAGAAACACATTTTCTTTTCTCAAGACAGGAATGTTTTCCACTCATTAAGTGAACCCTTTCCTATGGCTAGGTTTGTTGATCCATCAACTACGGATTATTGTTCCCATACAATCACCCCTTACCACCTCCACAACCACACTCCAGACAGGGACATCCACATGCCAGCCAAGGGACAGCCACACACCAGACAAGGACAACCACACACCAGACAGGGACAACCACACACCAGACAGGGACAACCACACACCAGACAGGGACAGCCACACACCAGACAGAGACAACCACACACCAGACAGGGACAACCACACTCCAGACAGGGACAACCAGACACCAGATAGGGACAGCCACACTCCAGACAGGGACAGCCACATACCAGACAGGGACAGCCACACACCAGACAGGGACAGCCACATACCAGACAGGGACAGACACATACCAGACAGGGACAACCACACTCCGGACAGGGACAACCACACTCCAGACAGGGACAACCACACTCCAGACAGGGACAACCACACTCCGGACAGGGACAACCACATACCAGACAGGGACAGCCACATGCCAGACAGGGACAGCCACACGCCAGACAGGGACAACCACACACCAGACAAGGACAACCACACGCTAGAAAGGGACAACCACACGCCAGAAAGTGACAACCACACGCCAGACAGGGACAACCACATACCAGGCAGGAACAGCCACATACCAGACAGGGACAGCCACATACCGGACAGGGACAACCAGACATCAGACAGGGAAAACTATATTGCAGTGCAGAGCAGACAAATGTGCATTCAATAGCAAATGTTATTGTTTGTATCCAGTCAACACTGCCTCAGAACATCTTTAACCCCTTCCACGCTCATGACGAGCTGGGCTCGTCATGCAGTAGCCTCCTGCTACGCTGATGACGAGCCCAGCTCGTCATGAACAATGGTGTTCATGATTTCCCAGCACAGGGGAAAAATCCCCATAGCATTCAAGGTGTTAAAATGCAGAAGCCTGTGTTTGAATTAATTCTCACACAGCTTGCAAATGCCACTGTTCATTTGTTTCCAGGGATACACAGGCACTCATAGGCACACACAGGTACAAAATTCACAGGCACTCAAAGGCACATACAAACACACATGGGCACATACAAGCACTCATAGGCACACACAGGCACACAGAGACACACACAGGTACAAAACACACAGGCACTCACAGGTGCAAACATGCACACATAGGCACGTACAGGAACACATAGGCACACACAGGCACTCACAGGCACACACAGGTACAACACTCACCGGCACTCAAAGGCACATACAAACACTCATGGGCACATAGAGGCACACATAGGCACACACAGGAACTCATAGGCATGCACATGCACACAGAAACAAAAACAGGCACTCTCATGCATGCACATGCATGCACAGGCACACACAGGCACACACAGGTACAAAACTCACAGGCACTCAAAAGTGCATTCAAACTCACATGGGCACATAGAGGCACACATGGGCACACACAGGAACTCATAGGCATGCACACAGAGACACACACATCCACTCACATGCATGCACAGGCACACACAGGCACACAGATGAACACAGGCACTCACAAGCACACACACTAGAATGCACAGTCATACACAGACACAAACAGGAACTGGTAGACACACACAAGCACTCACAGGCACTCAAAAGCACACAAAAGGGCACACACACACAGGCATTCATAGAACCACACGGTCCATATAGGCATACATAGGCACACACAGGCACTCAAAGTCACACATAAGCGCACACAAGCAGTCATAGACACACACAAGAAGACACGGGCACGCACAGTAACACATACATACAAATGTTCATAGGCACACAGAGGACCAAACAGGCACTCATAGGCACTCTAAAGCACCCGAAAGCACAAATGGGCATACACAGGCATTCATAGGAACACACAGTCCCATATAGACACCCTTGGACACTCATACACACACACAAGCCCTCATAGGCACACACATATGAATATACAGGCATACAAAGAGACAAAAAAGGCACTGGTAGACACACACAGGCACTCACGGGTACACACAGTCACTCATATTCATGCACAGGCACTCATGGGCACATACAGACAATCATAGGCACAAAAAAGCACTCATAGGCACAAACAAGCACTCATAGGCACAAGCAAGCACTCATAGGCACTGCTGTTCAAAGACACAAGGACGGAACGGAAACGTCAATAAAAAGCCGGGAAACACATTCCTGGTAAAAAGAATTATAAAATGAAACCAGAAGAGTGTTGTATAAAAGAATATAAAGGGCAGAAGATTAACGGCTTCCACATTGCACCATTCCTGAGTTACCTGTAATTATGCGGTGACATTGTATTATGTGGATAAATGAACTGAAATTCAAGAGAGTGCCTTTGGGAGTCAGAGGGAGGGACTGCCATGCCATGTCTTCCCTGGACAGGAATCAAGCATCCTAGGACCGGTTTCTGGCTATCAGCCGTCTTCAGCCAGGATAGCTTGACTACAGTGGCGTAGTGAGCACGGGACCCACGTCTGGGCATACCCTTCCCACATATGGGGAACAGCAAAACACACAAGATGATGGATGGAATGTTGCACAATGGCAAAATATTCACCCCTAGTCACAGATCTGGGTTTAATCCATCTTTATTTTGCTCACCAAGCCACCCCAGTACAGACATGGCCATATGAAAATCAGTCTTGATCCTGTGCCTCATGGGAACAGTCCAGCCCGAACTGCCAACCCAGGAACCAGGATACCTACACGAGGGATCCCGGGTGCATAGGTGTGAAGTGGCGTCAGAATCGCCGTGGAACTTAGTGGAGGATTTCAGGAAGATACCACTGCTAAAGAAGGTAAAAGGGTCCGGTGAAACAAAAGCCTGGATTCAAGAAGAGCAGAACCTGTAAGCAGAGTGGACAGAGTCTAGGTCACCCAGGAGTGACCCAGGAGCAAGGGAGTCATGTGCTTACCAATGTCGGTGGCTGCAGAGAAGCTGATGGTGCCTATGTTTATGCAGCTCCGTGGACCAGGTGAAACTGAGGACGACCAGGAATGGTGAACTAGCTGTCACACGTCGGATGTCGATATCCAGAGGGTCGGTGTCTGGCGGGAGCATCAACAGACCTTGGGAACGGCAACACATGGCAGAAGAGGAACAGGTGCAGTGTCGGGATCAGCAAATTCCAAGAGACTCACTATGTGCAAGTAAATCAGTGTAGGCCCTGAGCAAGCAGGGGAGCCCACTGGAGTTGAATAAGACCCTTTGTGAAGGCCCAAAGATCTCTGGGGACAACAATCGTCCAGACTTAGCAACGGCCAGTCGACGTGGTGCACAGGGAGTCGGTTCCAGTTGTGTCGGTGAGGGATACTGGTCTGCAGGCCTCGAGGAAGCTATAGGACCATCACCTGTGTTACCGACCCAGTGGAAGACCAGATCAGCAATCGGTCAGCTGTGTTGCGGTGCCTGAGTATGCAGGGGAGTGACCCCTACACTACAAGGGAGATTCCTACGGGTGTCTTTAGATGTCCGCAGCACCTGGAAGGGACCTGTACGGAGCACGGACACTAATGGTGCAGTGGGCTTTCAGAACGAAGAGAATAGGAGCAGACAGAGACTTCCCAGTTGCAGTCTCAGTCCTAAAGGAAAAGACCGCTGAGGTCAGTCCGACGCGGTCTGCATGGCTCGGTCAGGCTGTCCAGACGGTTGAAGAGGATGCAGATTTTGATTTGAATTGAATCCCATGACGAATCTTGGGACCCACCCTCAGGTAAGCCCTTAAGTACCCTAAGCAAAGGGTTGAGATGATTCAGGGACCCGTCCCAGAGGAGGGGCTGGGCAGTGGGGAGGTTACTCCAATGTCCTTTGACCAGATTTGCGCCAGAGCAGGGACCCAATGGCCCCTTGAACTGGTTTGAGCTGGAGTATGCAAAGAGGGCATCAAATGTGCCCTTCAAGCTGTCTAAGTTTCACTGATGAAGTACTGGGTTTTTCGGAACCCAGCGGTGTCAGGGTACACCCTAAGACTTCAGGTACTTCCTGATTCAGACACAGAAACTCAGAGTCTTCTAGGTGAAGTCAAAGATCGAATTTATTGGCTGCAACCAAGTAACAGGCGTCCTAGAAGTACAACATGGTGTATATTCTCAGGAGACTGCTCAAAATTACAAAGCCAGGCTTCTCTTCTTATACGAAATATTGTGCTTTAGGCAAACATTCTTTACATTTTAATAGACCATTCACATGTTTTCACTACAAAGGAAAAGCAGAGTCATGATGACAAGCCCATGTTTCAGTTTGTCCAGCCCACAATAAATTATCCGGCAAGGCCCAGTATTCTCATCAGATATCGACGGACCCCCAATAAAAACGGGCACCTCCTCATCGTAAAGCAAGTTGTAGAAGAAGAAACAGGGGCAGGTGTGTGTAAGATTAGGCAGGGTGTGTGTGCGATGAAAAGGTTTATGGTAGGCTGTGCCTTGATGCTATCTCGCTCGGCCACTGGGAAGGGAACTGGCTGGGCAGGTTCGGCCTGGGGCAATGGTTTCAGCTTGCCCAGGTCGCGGAGAAGTCAGTTAAGGTGTACGTGTCCTTTGGAATCGAATTTGGCTTTAATCATCTGCCTATGTGAGGGCAACTCACAAAATGGCTGCCGTGCACAAAATGGAACCCAAGGGTTCAGAACGAAGATGACGATTTCGGGGTGAAATCGTCACTCGGATATGACGAAAATGCTTGTGCATAGTGTACTTGTCATTCTCGGTCTTTTGATACCAAAATCGTCACGTTACGACGAAGTTTATTACACGAATCCAGAATTTTAAGTACTACACTGGCAAGCGCTCCCACCCGGTCCCAATACACTAAACCCTGTCTGGGAGGTGGTCAGACCTCTCTGTGACAGGATACCTATTGTCTGCCTTCCTGTGCTCGAGCTCGGCTCAGCAGCAGGAGGTCAGAATCGTTTCTCAGGCCAGCAGCAGTCAAAGCTTGCTGTCCGGTTCTGGACGGAAGGTACCGGGAGCACTGAGGGCCTCCTGAAGGAAGGACCTTTACATTGCCTGGAATCCTACCTCCCACACTGTTTACTGTGCGGGAGGTATGATTCCAACATGTTTGATATCAAACATGACAGGGTTCGTTACAGCCACTTTAGAGATGGTCATCGCATAATGACACATGGCCACTCAATGTATCGTAATGGCTGATGCACTTACAATCCGGGAGAATGGACTCCGAAGGTTTTAGGGGTGTTCTGCTCATGCAAAGGCACTCTCACACTTGGAACACGGGAGAATGGACTCCGTAGGCTGCAGGGGTGTCCTGCTTATGCAGGGGCACCCTCTCGCTTAGAACCAAGCACTCTGCTACCAGGATTGCAAAGGCCTGCCATAAGGGTGACTTATAGGTCTTAAGTGCAGTGACACTAAATATAGGAAACCTATATATTTAGTAAGTGGTGCTAGCACCAGCTTACACAGGCTGCAATGGCAGGCCAATAGACACAGTTTGATTGGTCTCTCACGGTTGGCATAATAGATGCTGCAGCCCAAGTGATACCCCTGGTGTACCTATGCCCTGGGTACCTCAGTACTAAAAGAACACAGTTGGCTGCGAAATGGTTGCTGCCTACTCCTCTTGGACCTCTCAGCTGCTTTTCACACGGTTGACCATAACACTAACACAAAGACTCCACAAAGCCGGCATAGAGGGAACTGCTCTAGACTGGATCTCGTCCTACCTGCGAAACAGAACTAATGTCATCCCCCACCTTTCTTGTCCAAACCATACTCCACAAAAGCAGGGGTCCCTCAAGGCTCTATCTACATGATCAATCAATTTCACCTCACATGCTATAATTATGCAGATGACACGCAAATACTCCTTCAACTGGAATGCCCCAAAGACATTGGAAACTCGCCAATTTTCAGTTGTTTCAGAGCCGTGGATCAATGGATGATTTGGAGCCACCTCAAATTGAATACTTCCAAAACGGAAATACTCACCTGTGGCGATTGGAAACATTATGATCGCTTGCCGCTTGGCGTGATGAACTGAGGTCACCGCTTAACCCCTTCGCGGCGGGGTTTTTTCACCTGCTGTGCGTGGGGAGGAGGGCAGCACGCGGTGCTGCCGTGCTTGTGATGAGGGTATATATAGAGTGGTCCCAGACAGAACACAGCGGATTTGAGAAAATCACAATGTTTTAGTTAAATAAATTCTAGAGAAATAAATCCTTTAGGGTGCAAGGTGTTTTTATTTTCACCGCACCAAAGTCAATCAATGATCAAAAAATTAGATGAGAGATATATACACAATATACATAAATTCAATACGCCGACAGGGAAAAGAAAAAGTATTGGGGAAGGGTACACATTTTTTATGATAGTTTAACATCACTAATCAAAGTTTTCATGTGCATGACTCTACAGATCACAATCACGGAATTTAATAGATCCCCATACACGGGGTCAGAAGACAAAACGTGAACATCAAAACAACATTTCAAAATAGAAGCTCCTATTCAGCTGTATACATCAGGCTATCCTTAGGAGTTCTGGATTGTAGAAAATAGTCTACGTTTCGACCCTGGGATTGTAGGACAATAGATCCTTACTACGCGGGTCTTCGTCAGGACGTGAAGGGAGGAGGGGGGGTAGGGTGGGGCTGTTTCCTAGACAAAAATAGAAGTATATTTAAAAAAACGGTCTCAAGAAGAGTCCCAAAATAGTAAATTCAGTTACGTTCGGGGTATCTACATTAAACTTAAAATAAACTACAGAAGGAGGAAGAGTTTTTATACTGAGGATAGGATCATGATTAGCATAAAATTACCTGGTGAGTAATCAAAAAGGTGGCCTGGGAGAATGTACCTGGTCGTTGGCTTGACGTAAATTATGCCAGTATATGTCCGTATCTAAAAAACTGATTGAAAGGTGACAGGGGCGCCATTTAGTTAATATTCCCGCCATAGAATCAACATTCGACAATAAAAACCATCATGGTTACTTGATATAGAACCTACCCTTGCTATAGGGCATGTTGGGATGAATGGAATCAATCATATTTATTCAGGACTGCACCTCCATCGTTGTGGGGTAGAGTAGGGAAACTCAGACTGTTAAATTATATGTCTGAAAATACAAGCATTAAAAACGAAGTCAGGGAAAATACATAGAGGACTTCATCATATGGTAGTTATAAAGCGCTGGCAAAACGCCCACAGGTACCGCCTTAAGGCCACTCACCATAAAGGAATGATCAAAGGGGATCGATCGTTATACTCTTAGATTTTTCCGTCGTGGCGGGGTGAAAAAGTAGCTTCCACTCTTAATCTGGAAAAAACGGTAAAAGACCGAAGTCAGGAAAAACACAGTCTGGCGGCTTACTAAATTGCGTGAATGGAGCGCGTGAGCAACCGCCCACACAACCCGTCCGGGACACTCACCCGAAGAGATTAGTTTGCAGTCCTGGACACTCACCCGAAGAGATTAGTTTGCAGTCCTGCAAACTAATCTCTTCGGGTGAGTGTCCCGGACGGGTTGTGTGGGCGGTTGCTCACGCGCTCCATTCACGCAATTTAGTAAGCCGCCAGACTGTGTTTTTCCTGACTTCGGTCTTTTACCGTTTTTTCCAGATTAAGAGTGGAAGCTACTTTTTCACCCCGCCACGACGGAAAAATCTAAGAGTATAACGATCGATCCCCTTTGATCATTCCTTTATGGTGAGTGGCCTTAAGGCGGTACCTGTGGGCGTTTTGCCAGCGCTTTATAACTACCATATGATGAAGTCCTCTATGTATTTTCCCTGACTTCGTTTTTAATGCTTGTATTTTCAGACATATAATTTAACAGTCTGAGTTTCCCTACTCTACCCCACAACGATGGAGGTGCAGTCCTGAATAAATACGATTGATTCCATTCATCCCAACATGCCCTATAGCAAGGGTAGGTTCTATATCAAGTAACCATGATGGTTTTTATTGTCGAATGTTGATTCTATGGCGGGAATATTAACTAAATGGCGCCCCTGTCACCTTTCAATCAGTTTTTTAGATACGGACATATACTGGCATAATTTACGTCAAGCCAACGACCAGGTACATTCTCCCAGGCCACCTTTTTGATTACTCACCAGGTAATTTTATGCTAATCATGATCCTATCCTCAGTATAAAAACTCTTCCTCCTTCTGTAGTTTATTTTAAGTTTAATGTAGATACCCCGAACGTAACTGAATTTACTATTTTGGGACTCTTCTTGAGACCGTTTTTTTTAATATACTTCTATTTTTGTCTAGGAAACAGCCCCACCCTACCCCCCCTCCTCCCTTCACGTCCTGACGAAGACCCGCGTAGTAAGGATCTATTGTCCTACAATCCCAGGGTCGAAACGTAGACTATTTTCTACAATCCAGAACTCCTAAGGATAGCCCGATGTATACAGCTGAATAGGAGCTTCTATTTTGAAATGTTGTTTTGATGTTCACGTTTTGTCTTCTGACCCCGTGTATGGGGATCTATTAAATTCCGTGATTGTGATCTGTAGAGTCATGCACATGAAAACTTTGATTAGTGATGTTAAACTATCATAAAAAATGTGTACCCTTCCCCAATACTTTTTCTTTTCCCTGTGGGCGTATTGAATTTATGTATATTGTGTATATATCTCTCATCTAATTTTTTGATCATTGATTGACTTTGGTGCGGTGAAAATAAAAACACCTTGCACCCTAAAGGATTTATTTCTCTAGAATTTATTTAACTAAAACATTGTGATTTTCTCAAATCCGCTGTGTTCTGTCTGGGACCACTCTATATATACCTACATATTACCCAGGTCCCACTGACTATATGGGTCTAACCCTAATCTCTATAATATGTGCTTGTGATGAGCTCAGCTCGTCACGTTGCACGGCGTCGCTGTGCTCATGACGAGTGGAGCTCGTCATGACCACACCCGTTTTGGAACGATCAGCACAGCGGGAACATTATCCCCGTGTGGGAACGTTCCAATGATCATGGCGAGCTCAGCTCGTCATGAGCACAGCTCAACCGTGCCTCATGACGAGCACAGAAGGAGTTAAAGTATCGAAGGAAGTAAGAAACCTTGGTTTGACCATGGACTCCAAGCTATCGATGAATGCCCAAGTGGACAAACTAGCAAGATCAAGCTTTGTTACTATAACAACTCTGCTTCAAATCTTCCCCATTTGAGATTTCCACACAAGGTCCAAGCTACCATCTCCCTTGTTTTGTCCAAACTCGAATACGCCAATAGCCTCTACCACGGATCACCTTTAACGACCATGAAAAGACTACAACAGATTCAGAACTCGGCTGCCAGACTACTCTTGTATATCAAACCGCTAGACCACATCTCCCCTGCCTTGAAAGCCCTGCATTGGCTCCGCCAACGCTATTCCGAGGACACGGCAACACGTCCACTAAACGGTCTAGACAGACCGCAATGTTTACCTTTGTTCCCCTGTCCCAGCTGTCTTTCCTGCTGCACGCCAACACTCAGCGAAGTCCGGGGGGACCACAATCCCCAGCATTTCCCCTGTGGCGCCGGTCTGTGATGCAATCAGCAAGTGTCAGGAGGCGCTTGAAATTCAGAGTAGGGCTCTCGCACCAAAGGGACGCGCGCGGGAGCGCGCTGGGCGAAACTTGGACCAAGGGCGGGGCCGTCCGAGGCCAGAGCAGGCTGGGCTGGGCCTGCTCTCCAACCCCTAATCCCTGGGACCCGTATTTAACCCCTTCCACGCTCATGACGAGCTGGGCTCGTCATGCAGTAGCCTGCTCACACGCTCATGACGAGCCCAGCTCGTCATGAATAATGAGTTTTTGAAAATCCCAGCGCATGGTTGTAAATCTGCGAGCATCGATGCGGTTAAGGTACTGTGGCTATGTCCTCCAGCTTGCTAAACTTTTGAAATTGTCCTTTCTTTTATTGGCACCCAGTTGGCACAGTGTGTATCACAATTGACTCCCGACTGAGAACACTGAAGAATGTTGTATGTGCCTACCCTGCTTGTCTTAGATAGTGCATATAGAGCACCATAGTGGTGCTTTCAAGAGGAACCTCTTGCGTCCACCTAAAATTTAAACCTAATAACTAACAAGAGAGTCTAATCTTAAAAATATTTCAGAATGGGGAGATGAGCATGCTTTGAGAAGAAACAGGCTCGGTCTTGTCCAAACCAAATAGTAAACCTACCTCTATTGACAGGATGCTAGAAAAGTCTCTAGGAGCCGTGGCAACTAAAATAGAGCGGACCGAGAGACGACTGTCCCTGACCCCAAATCTAGAAATTGCACCGACTGACCCGAGTATCTTACAAATCTCAGGGGCTTCTATAACTGACCTCTCCAGTGACCAAACACCAATAATAGAAGTAGTTATCCCAGAGCCACCCAGGGTTATTACTCCAAACCAACCGTACAGAAAAGGCACATATACGTTAATAAAGAGAAGAATTTTGGATAACGTATGTCTCCTGGCTGACTTTGATCAGAGGGCACCTTCCTTTCTTGTGGACTTTCTCTATAACTGACACCCCCCAGCAGGGGATGCCGGGAGCAGTTGCACTTCTGTAAAATATATGAAAGTGGTGGTATTTAATGTGCTTGACCTTTGTCTGCTGCTTTGTGCTTTTTTGTCTTTTGTAGTCCAGAGATATTTTTGCGGCTTTGTCACAGAAAAGGATGAAATTATTATATCAAATGTTCCCTTATTTGTACAAAATTAAGAATCCAAAGTTAAACTAAGGGCACCCAAGGATGTCTTTAAAAATAGTTTTGGCTGATAAACTGACCATGAGATAAGAGTTTCCTAATTTGACTCAAACATATCTGTTGCATATTTAAAATTTCTATAGAATGCACACTTTTCTTTTTTCATATCAAAACTTTCTGTATGTCTAATTATGTTTTCTTTGTTCATCTGAGGCCGGTGCCCCCATCGCACTACCGCTGCCAGGCCTTACACAAAACCATTCATTATCCTGAATTCTAGTCTAAGTGCTGGTACTGCCAGAAGTGTATTCAAATTACATATTTTCCTTAAAATTGTCATTCTATTTTATTTAAAAAGTAGCATTTTGAAATATCTATGCATTCTACAGCGTACAACAGAGAATAAGAGACTTTGCTCGATATACAGGTGATAAATGTAGAAAGTACCTATGGACATTGTAATAAGCCTCTAACCCACCTACGCAACGAGGAGTTGTTTAATTAATATGTGCTCACTTTCATTCCGGGTATCAGAAGATATTTTGTCCAAGTAAGGGTAAGGCTTCATGACTTCCAGCTTCTCTTTACCAGGATACCAATCACAGCTGCAATGTTTACGAAACGTATTTCCCTTAAAAATCAAACCTTTACTCTTGGAAATATAAACTTTCAGTCAGCTTGACATCAAGAGAGGGGTGCATTTTAGCATCCTTTCTTTTTAACCTATATATTAATTCCTTAGAGAAGACCCTTCTCGCCACAAATGCTGATTGTCCCCAGGTAGGCAAGCGTAGCCTGCCAGTCCTCCTATACGCAGACGACGCAGTCCTTGGGTGAGGACAGCTTGGTGCCTACAACTTCTTCTGAATTCTTTTGCCCTTTTTATGAAGGACTTGGACCTTTCGTTTAATCATTCCAAGTCGTTCATTATGCAGGTGGGACTTCGTAAAAGCTAAGCAGTTCACTTTTAAATTTGGACTTTCGTCAATACCGAAGACCAATGATTTCTCCTATTTGGGAGTTGTGTTTGACGATTCCTTGAGTTGGTGCCCTTTGCATACTTGGAAGAAATGGGATCTAGTGAAAGCTTTTGCAGCTGTTTTTAACTTTGCCAGCAGAGTGGGAGAGAAGCCAATAGGGGCTCTTTTGAAGACAAATATATCTCAAAGGTTAGTTATGGAAGTGAGATATGGGGCCACATTAGTGCAGGGGCAGTGCAAAGTGCACAAAACTCTTTCCTGCGATGGGCCCTTTCTGTCCCACAAAGCACCCCATTTTATGTTGTGCACAAAGAGTTGCGGATGTCTTTCCCCTCAGATGTACTGGTTTTCCGTCCCTTGGCATTGTGGCTTAATATTTGGGCTAATTAAGAAAATACACTTAGCAAAGACGTCCTACGGGAAGGCCTTTCACTTGACCATGTCTCAAGCATCCGATGGCTCCACTACATAAGAGTTGGCCTTTCCAGGGTAGGTAGGAACTATTTGCTAACTCTGAGAGCATATGTAAGAGGGATCTTTCTCTGGTCAAAGAGTGTTTTTTAAAGAATGAGCTGCTGTGATAGAGAGGGAAATGAGCTGTGTAAGCCTAGTGTGCGTAAGTACATTTTGTTAAAAACTGTACCAACCACCGAACCTTAACTTCTAGGGCTTAAAAGCATCCATGATCGTTTTCTATTGACCCGGTTTTGGCTCAACCTCTTCCATTACCTCATGGCACACCCTCGCGGCTTCCACAGAGGCCAGTGCCTCATGCCCTGTGGCTGCAACGGTGAGTCTCCTCAGGACATGATACCCTTTTTTAATGTTTTGTATTTTTTATGCTGTCCCTAGAAAGTTATTTATTATTCCCATTCTCAAAAAAGCGCGTTTTAGGCAGGTGAGACCAGCTTTTATCTTTTTACAACTCCTCTCTAAAGACACTGTTTTGCATACGCTTTACTTTTTACTGTTCGCTGTTAGATTCAGGTAAAGCTGCGATTAACTTCTGTACTGTAATTCATGAATTTTTACCTTGTGTTCTGATTAACTTGGACATATTATATTTGTCAATCTGTAACTTGGAAGTTGTTTTATCATTTTATGTATGACTTTTATGGTTTTCTTTTATAAAACCGAATAAAGCTTGTTGATAATAATCACTAGGGGGGTTCATTTACAGGGTAGCATAGTATCCCTCACAATAACTCCAGGAGTCACAGTCCACACAATGTACATGGTTGTTCCCCCTACTCCAACCTTACATATACCCCCAATCACCTGCCCAAAACTCTCCCTGCTGATGCCAATGTGGTTTCCATCATCCCACAGACCATATTTTTGGCCACTTTGAAACTGCCCACTCAATAAAAATGCTGCAGTTGTAAATACATATCAACTACCATTTCTTGTGTTTAAAACATTTTATTGAATAATAAAAGCTAATAAACATAAGCTGATTATTAAAGCAAAACAAAACATCAGTTGCCATACACATAAGAGACAAAAGTTGTACATGAAAATCAACATACTGTAACACAGCAAAGTTCTGTAGAGCACAATTCTTAATTTCAGGCAATCTTTAAAGTTCAACAATAGAAACGTTCATAAAGAACAGAAAAGGAAAGAAAGAAGGTGAGATACAGTGATTTCATTAATGTAATACGTCCTACATATAGAAAAATAAATCTAAATATTTTCCTTAAGCAATACAGTCTGCACACTAAAATACTAAGAGAAATGTATTGAACAATGAACATTTCATGTGTATAAAGAACAGGAAAGGAAAGAAAGAAAGTGGGATACAGAAATTTCATTAATGTAATGCTTCCTACATATAGAAAAACAAAATTAATTATTTTCCATAAGCAATAATGTCTGCACACTAAAATACTAAGAGAAATATATTGAACAATGAACATTTCATGTGAAATTTGAATTCAATTTGAATAGTTTAACCTCCTCAGCATTATTTGCCTCATGATTCCAACCCAAAATGACTCATGATTACATCCTGACTGCTTTCTGGAAAGGAACCGCCTCATGGGGTTCAAAATCACATCTTTTCCAACAATAGGATTCAAATGATGAACTTGAATTTCAATTAAATTTATTGATTTAGGCCGTTTTGGAGATCAGCAATTTTAAATATATACAAAATCCATACACTTTTGTAAAATTGTCACCTAAACTTGAATTCAATCCACCTTTTGATTAAAAACTTCCCATTCCAGCAAGCATTACAGGACCACTTGTGGTTATCTTCCGAATTAGTGATAATGTTTCAGATGGCAACAACAATAAATATGTTTAGAATTTTACCTCCGAAAGGAAAAACATGCCATTTCTGAATCGTGGTGCACAATAAAATGTAGGAACAGAAGGGCATTTTTAGGTATAGCATTCATTAAGGTTTAACCAGGCTTGAAACTAGAGTTCCTGAACTTTTGGACATTTAAATGTCATATTTTAAAAGAGTTCAAACAGACCCAGCACGAGCTCCACGAAAAATTGAAGATGAGTGAATTGTACTTAGAGAAAATGTGCTGATTAGTAATCTATTGATGTAAAATACAGTGGTCAGGCAATGCTTGTGGATCTAATCTATTCAGATTTTAACTCCATAGTTTGTTCAATAAAGTGACTAGGCATAATACTTGAAGGTCCATCTCTCAGATCAGTTCTTTTACAGTTTTATTTGCAATAACACTAAAAGAGATCATTGGAAAATAGATTTTAAAAGCCATGGGTAGAATTGATCCTTGGTCTAAATCTAGATTATTGTCTGCAATAGAAACCAGTACAAATAGATCAAATCTAAAAGGATTGAATATGTTTATTATAGTGGTTTAGAGTAAACCCAGAAGACACACATTGGTCCTAAAACTCAGAAAATGTATCTAAAGATTATGATTACATCCAATTTATGTCCAGAGACCGATTTAGATGCTTTCCTGTTTAAGTGACAACATTTGCAAATATACTTAACAAAACATTAAAGCTGGATGTCAGAAATTCTGTCTTTAAGGATTGTATAAGAGTTATGTGTGATGATTTTTATTTGATCTGAAGCAACACTATCACAAAATAGGTATGTGCACAGGTTATCATTCAACTAACATTATTAGCAAACTTAATTTGGAGGGAATTGAGAAAAATTGCCTCATGTACCAAGGGTTTTATTGTCCAAAAATCCACTGGTTCGGTAATTCACAGAGTTTGCAAATGCTAAACCCCCCTTTTTGAAATGTACTAAGCCCATTTAACAATTCAGAATTTGGAAGGGGAATGTTAATAGTGTCCCTTCTGAATATGTAATACATCCTTAAGGTATGTATTAAGCTTTGAAACCATATGTGGGCTGAAAAACAGTAACAGGATGTAGTAACCCAAGAGGACATTTGTGAATCTGAAAGTAAAATGGGGTGCATTAAAAATGCCTTTATTTAAAAGCAATCGCAGACACAGTAGTGTGCTGACTCCACAAGCAACCACTTTTACCAAATGGATTATTAATACATGAACCTCAGTATTTCCTATATTGCTCAAATTTAGTCTCTAATATTTTTGTCATCTGGTGTAAATATTTGTTTCTGTTATTTTATTTCCCATTTCAATATTGTCATGAAATGTACCTATTCTTTTTGTCAAACATATTGAAATATCTTTATCACAATTTTTGGGGCATTCTAAAAAATGTTTTCACTCTCTAACTTAAAGCTTCCTAAGAACAATACTGACGCCAGTTCCTGGTTTCTCCTAGATCATTTAGCTTTCTCACTAAACCAAGCACAATATTGATTTGAGAGAAGTGGTTATTGTAGTCATATGCACTGGGGTTCGTTTTAAAAAAACAAATATTGACCTTCCTTTATCTTTAGAAATAATACTTGCAAACATTTATATTAAATAATTTCAGATAATTTACTGATAAAGATATCAGATAAAGATCCCCTAATTTCTTATACCTTGTGGTATCAAAAATCTGCTAGAATTAACAGACTTCTCTTCTAGATAAATCCAGGTTTGAGAAGGTTTAACTGCGATTATCAAATTTCCGTTATTTTAACACATTTTCTCAGTGCACAGAGTATTTTTCCTTATCTTACATTTACCCCCAGGCGTCAGACTGGATCCGAAGAAATTTTTTCTTAGCAGTACCCCTGCGTGTTGGTAGGTGGCATCGGTCGACTCCGCGTCTGTCATCAGCGTTGTGGTCGCCGGGATGACGCCGCAGTGTCTACTTAGACACCGCTCCTGAGCGCTAACCACAGTTTTGACACAACGTTCAATGCCAGAAGCGCAGACCCATGCAAGACACTGGCCATTGGTGCACTAAACTAGGGACCTGCAAGGGAATCCCTATCCCTACAAGTCAGTGTGCAGAATGGAGAGGATGGGTGGGGCGGTAAGGCATCTATAACTAATATATGTCTCTTACAGATACATCATTACCGAAGGTAAGTAACTAGTTCATCTGATAGAGACTATTAGTTATAGATTACTTACCCTAGAATAGATACCACAGCAATTCCACCCCCGTAGGAGGATCTGCAAACTAAGTTCACACCAAGAAGTCCTGGAGAACAGAACGGCCGAAAAAGCCATCTCTCCGGACTTGGCTGTCCAGGCAGTAATGCACAGTAAATTTGTGCAGCGATGCCCACGCTGCTGTGTGACAGATGTCAACCAGTGGAACTCCACGTCCCAAAGCAGTAGTGGATGCCCTTGCCCTGGTTGAGTGGGTGCGCAGTCCTACTGGAGGTTCCATTTTAGCCAAAGAATAACAGATCTTAATGCATAGGACAACCCATCGAGAGATGGTATCTTTGTGCACTGCCCGACCTTTCTTGGTGCCCACATAATCCGTAAAGAGTTGATCGTCCACCCGGAAGTCATTAGTGCGGTCAAGGTAGATAGACAGCGCACGTTTTGGGTCCAGACAGAGAATTCTCCCCTCCTCTTTGGAAGGGTGCAGAGGCGGGAAGAAGGTAGGCAATGCGATGGTGAGACCTATGTGGAAAGAGGCAATCACTTTGGGCAGAAAAGAGGGCTTATATGGAGGACTACTTTCTCTGGATGGACAGCAAGAAAGGGAGGTCTGGAAGATGAGCCTGAAGATCACTCACCCTGCGAGCAGAGGTGATGGCAAGCAAAAAAGCAGTCTTCCAATGAGGCAAAGTGGATTATGTAGGGGCTCAAAGGGAACACACATAAGATAAGTGAGGACAAGATTCAAGTCCCACTGGGACATTACGAAAGGAGAAGGAGGAAAGAGAGGAGTAATGCACTACAGAAATCTGATAACAATAGGATCGATGGCCATGCTCAAGAGCTCGGGGTACCAGACTCTTCGTGCCCAGTCAGGAGCCACAAGAATGACTTGGGACCTGTCGCGTTTGATCTTCTTCAGCAATCTTGCCAGACAGGCACAACTCCACTCGCGACGGAAAGGGTAGCCGATCGAGAGCCGCCTTGGAAACTCTAACACGCAGAACTGCTGACATTGCGTGCTCTCTTCAGTGGCGAATAGATCTAACCAAGGCTCTCCCCACTGCTGAAAGAGACCTTGCACCACCTTCAAGTGAAGATGCCATTTGTGATCCATGAGGCACTGAGTTTGTCCATCCTGGCGTTCAGTGAACCTGCTAGTTGTTGAACCACCAGAGATATGGCCTGATGTTCCAGCCATGTCCAAAGGCGAACAGCTTCTTGACATAGGGTCCACAACCCCACCCTGTCCTGTTTGTTGCAGTACCACATGGCGGTGGTGTTGTACGTGAACACCTGCACAACTCTTCCTTTAACAGAAGGAAGGAATGCCTTCAGTGAAAGATGAATCGCCCAGAGCTCCAGAAGGTTGATGTGGTGCCTGGACTCCGCCGGACACCAGAGGTCTCTGATCTCCGCCTCTCTCATATGGCCGCACCATCCCAGGAGTGAAGCATACGTCACTACTGTGAACTCAGGTTGAGGAAGGGAGAGGGATCTGCCGTTTACCCAATCCTGGTTCGTGAGCCTTCACTGCAACTGACTTGCAGTCCCCTCCGAGATCTGAACGTCATCGGAAAGATTCCCCTGGTGCTGCGCCCACTGGAACTTCAGGTCCCATTGCAGAGCCCGTATATGCCATCTGGCATGATCCACCAGCAGGATGCAGGAGGCCATGAGGTCCAGCAGCCTCAGGGTCATTCTCACAGAAAACCGGGATGGATGCTGAAACTTCGGTATCATAGTCTGAATATCCTGGACTCGCTGCTCCGGAGGATAGACCCAAAACTGCGCTGTGCCAGAACCGCTCTGATTCAAAGGACTTATGGGAGGGAATCAGGTGCGACTTCTGCACGTTAACTGTGAACCCTAGCAAATGCAGGAAGTCCGCTGAAGTCTGGAGGTGGGAGACGACAGCCTGGGCGAGCCTGCCTTCAACAGCCAGTCATCGAGATAGGGGAAGACTGGAACCCCTGATCTGCGCACATGAGCTGCGACCACCGCCATCACTTTCGTGAACACCCTAGGGGCGCTGGTAAGGCCAAAGGGGAGCGTGGTAAACTGAAAAAGCTTGTGGCCTACCATGAACCGTAGGTAGCGCCAGTGGGCAGGCAAGATGCAGATGTGAAAGTAAGCATCCTGCAAGTCCAACGCTACCATCAAATCTTCAGGGTCGAGTGTATACAAGACCTGAGCCAAGGTTAACATCTTGAACTTCTCCTTCCGGAGAAACCGGTTGATGTCCCTGAGGTCTAAGATAGGACGCAGGCCTTTGTCCTTCTTGGGTACCAAGAAGTAGTGGGAATAGCAACCACGACCTACTTCTGGCACAGGGACGCATGTATCTCTTCTGGAATGGGATGGGAAGGCCATATGGGAGACAGAGATTAGGGAACCCTCGTCAGCGGCAGATACCCAACTCCAAATCAAGCTGTTGGAGTTGCGAGCATTTCACTTGGCGGTGAAGGTCTTCCGGCCCACCATCACAGGAGGGCTGGAGCAGCTTCTCACAGACAAGACAGTCAATGGCGATGGTCTCATCAGGAGTCACACTTGAACTTGTTTGACAGCCAGCCCAGGATTCATTGGCTGCAGTTGTTTGGTACGACGAACAGGCGCTGGAACTGCTTGGTGGAATTTGACTTTCGTGAGCAGTACCCCTGCGTGTCGGTAGGCGTCGTCTGCGGCTCCGCGTCCGTCATCGTGATCACCGAAATGACGTCACTGGAGTACTTAGACGCCACTCTCGCTGACGTCAGTTCTGTACATAGCTTTCTGCGCCAGGAACGCAGAGCCATGCAAGAAACTGACCATGGTACCATGAAACTAGGGACCTGACAGGGAAATTCCTGAACCCTAGATATCGGTTCGCAGAAACGGGGAGGATGGGTGGGTTGGTAAGGAATCTAACACTAACTAATGTTTCTTACAGATATATCATTACCAATGGTAAGTAAATTGTGCATCTGAAAGAAACACGTTAGTGTTAGATTCCTTACCTTAGAATAGATACCCCAGCAATACCAACCCCGGTGGTGGGTCTGCGAACCAAAATCACACCAGGAAGTCCTGGAGAACAGAACGGCCAAAGAAGAAGTCTCTCCGGCCGTGGCTCTCCAGGCAGTAATGCTTGGCAAACGTGTGCAGCGAGGCCCACGTAGCTGCCTGACAAATGTCCTGCAAGGGACTCCCCGTCTCAAAGCAGTAGTAGCCGCTGTAGCCTGAGTGGAATGGGCGCGCAGCCCCACAAGAGGTTCCTTTTTAGCCAAGGAATAAGAGATCTTGATGCACAAAACGACCCACGAGAGATCGTACGCTTGTGCACTGCCTGTCCCTTCTTAGCTCCCACCTAGCCAACAAAGAGTTGGTCGTCCACCTGGAACTGTTGTGTGTGGTTCAGGTAAAAGGAGAGCGCACGTGTTAGGTCCAGACGGTGGAGCCTCTCTTCCTCTTTCGAGGGATGTGGAGGCGGAAAGATGGTGGGCATGGTAATGGTCTGTCCGATGTGAAAGGCAGTAACCTTACTAACTACAGGAAGGGAACCGGTCTGTTTGGTGTGATAGAAAGACCACAGATGTGAGAGCAGCTACAGTTCACCAATGATACATAACTCGCACAATCTCAGGCTTGAGCAAAGGCAGTAACCACCTTGGGTAGAAAAGAAGGACGAGTCCTCAGAACAACTTTGTGCGGATGGACAGAGAGGAAAGCAGGCTAAGAGCCTGGAGCTCACTCACTCTTCTGGCCGAGGTGATGGCAACCAGGAAAGCAGTTTTTAGGGTCAGAAGACGGAGAGGGCAATTATGAAGTGGCTCAAAGGGAGCGCACATCAAAAGGGTAATAACCAGATTCAAGTCCCACTGAGGCATCACGAAAGGAACAGGAGGAAACATGTGCGTGATGCCTTTCAAGAATCTATTTACAACAAGGAACTTGAAAATAGAAGGCTGACCAGGAAGCCACAAGAAGGCTGAAATGGCCGAAAGATAGCCCTTGATAGTGCCCAGGACAGAGCCCTGCTGGGCGACAGAAAGAAGAAAGAGGAAAACCTCTGAAAGAGGGGCAGAGAGATTATCCACAGCCTTTGCTGTGCATCATGCCACAAATGTGTTCCACCTGCAGGCATATACCGTTTTTGTGGGGGGAAGCCTGTCTGGCAGAACAGCATCACAGACTTTAGGAGGCAAGTCAAATGGCCTCAACTGTCGCTGCTCAATCTCCACGCATGGAGGTGGAGGCTGGACAGGTTCGGGTGGAGGACGTTCCCTGCTGCTGCAACAGAAGGTCCTCCTGAAGAGGCAGTCGAATCTGGGAATCGATTCAAATTCTGAGTAGCTCGAGATACCAGTATCTTTGTGCCCAATCTGAAGCCACAAGGATGACTTGGGCCCGGTCGCGCCTGATCTTCTTCAGCACTCTGGGCAGAAGTGGGATAGGCAGAAAGGCGTACAACAGACTGCAACTCCACTCGCAAAGAAAAGCGCTGCCGAGCGAGTGCCACCTTGCAAATTCCAACGCGCAGAACTGAAGACATTGCGCATTCTCTTCGGTGGCGAATAGATCTAACCAAGGCTCTCCCCACTGCTGAAAGAGACCTTGCGCCACGTCCGAGTACAGACGCCATTCGTGATCGATCATGCACCGGCGGCTGAGTTCGTCCGCCCTGGTGTTCGGAGAACCTGCCAGGTGTTGAACCACCAGGGTGATGCCCTGATATTCCAGCCATGTACAGAGGCGCAGAGCCTCCTGACATAGGGTCCACAACCCCACCCCGCCTTGTTTGTTGCAGTACCACATGGCGGTGGTGTTGTCCGTGAACACCTGCACTACACTTCTCCGGACAGAGGGAAGGAATGCCTTCAGTGCAAGTCTGATCGCCCGCAGCTCCAGAAGGTTGATATGGAGCCGGAGACCAGAGGCCTCGGATCTCCGCCTGTCCCATGTGGCCACCCCATACCAGGAGGGACGTACCCGTCACCACTGTGTGCTCCGGTTGGGGAAGGGAGAGGGATCTGCCACTGGCCCAATCGCGGTCCATGAGCCACCACTGCAGCTGTCTCGCAGTGCCCTTCGAGATCAGAACGTGGTCAGTCAGGTTGCCCTGATGCTGTGCCCACTGGAACTTCAGGTCCCACTGGAGAGCCCGCATCCGCCACCTGCCGTGATGTACCAGCAGGATGCAGGAGGCCATCAGCCCCAGGAGCCGCAGGGTCATTCTGACCGAAACTCTGGATAAAGGCTGAAAGATTGGAAACAGAGCCTGAATATCCCAAACCCGCTGCTCGGGGGGATACACCCAAAAATGCGCCGAGTGTAGAACCGCTCCGATGAAGAGGATCTTCTGAGAGGGACTCAGGTGTGACTTCGGCACGTTGATGGAGAACCTCAGCGAGTGCAGGAGACTGGCCGTACTCTGGAGGTGGAAGATGACTGTCTGGGGCGAGCCCGCCTTCAACAACCAGTGGTCGAGATAGGGGAAGACTGGAACCCCTAATCTGCGCAGATGAGCTGCAACCACTGCCATCACTTTAGTGAATACCCGGGGGGCACTGGTAAGGCCGAAGGGGAGCACGGTAAACTGAAAGTGCTCGTGGCCTACCATGAACCGCATGTAACGCCGGTGGGCCAGCAGGACATGAATATGGAAATAGGTGTCCTGCAAGTCCAACGCTACCATCCAGTCTCCAGGGTCTACGGCAGCCAGAACCTGAGCTAAAGTCAGCATCTTGAACTTCTCCTTCAGGAGGGAGCCGTTGACGCTCCTGAGGTCCAAGATAGAGCACAGGCCCCCTTTGCCCTTCTTTGGAACCAGAAAGTAGTGGGAATAACAACCACGTCCTACTTCTGGACCAGGAACGCGCTCGATGGCCCCCTTGGCCAAGAGGGCCGTAACTTCCTCTCGCAGAAGTTGCAAGTGATCCCCCGACATGGTACTGTGGTGGCATGGCTGGAGGGGTCGCCTCAAAGGGGAGGGAGTAGCCCCTTCAGATGATTTGCAGCACCCACCTGTCTGAAGTGATGGAACGCCAGTGGAGTACGTGATGGCAAACCCTGCCTCCGACTGGCGTGGAATGAACCTGAAAGCTCGGACTAGGAAGGCTTTGCGGCAGAAGCTGCGGGAGCTGATGTGGACTGACCGGCTCTCTGACCCCCTGCTCCGCCACGGCGGGCAGCACGTCCGTGACCGTGTTGAGGCTGTACAAACGTGTGGGGGTGCCCCTTCCGTGGCCACGAAAGAGACGGAAAGCAGAAGTTTGCTGGCGCTGGCCCGACAGGCCCAAGAACTTGGCCATAGCCCTGAAGTCCTTAAAGCGCTCAAGCTCGCTATCTGCTTTGTCGCCAAAGAGGAGACGGCCATCAAAGGGCATGTCCATGAGTGTGTTCTGGACATCCCCTGAAAAACTGTAGGACCTCAGCCAGGCGTGACGAGTAATCGCCACAGTCGTTGAATTTGCTCTGCCCAGCTAGTCCGTGGTGTCAAGTCCACATCGGATGGAATACCGTGCTGCGTCTCGGCCGTCAGCGACAGCCTGGGCGAGCCGTGTCTGGGCCTCCGCCGGACACTGGGGCAGCACGTCCGCCACCGTATCCCGCAGAGAGTGGGTGTAACAGCCCAAAAGGCATGAAGTGTTAATGGACCGCAATCCTAGGCTGACCGAGAAGAACAGTTTCTTGCCAAACTGATCTAGCCTTTTGGATTCCTGATATGGCAGAGCGGTCGGGAATGCGGTCTGGGACGTGGAGGCCTGGATAACCAGACTCTCGGGGGTGGAGTGGGTGGACAGAAAGCAGGGGTCGCCCGAAGCCGGGCGTTGGCGTCGGTCCACGTACTGATCCACAGGGAGAACTGTGGAGGGCTTGGACCAAGTGCCCATCAGAAAGTCAGTGAGGGCCTCAGTAAACGGCAGCAGAGGCTTCGTAGAGCTGACTGGCGGTTGAGTACTGAGAGAAAGGGGTCCCAGTGTGGAAGCAACAATGATTTTATCATTTCACAAAAAAAAAAATTCAAAAACAACAAATGAATCCACATTGTTTTAATTCACAATGAGGATGGGTATAACGAATATACAAAGTATCGTAGGTTGTACAGTGCCCAAGGGGGGAAGGAGGAAGTAATTGAGTGAGGATGGTGTGGTACGGGAGTTGTGACAGTAAAATCAACCTGAGTAACAAAATTACATTTGTATGTTAATTCAAATACAAAAATAGGACCAATGGTTCAATGCAGCAGTATATACATGTCATACTCCAGAAGTGCAAATAATGTCAAATTAGGTATAGAGTTGACAAATATCGGGACAGTTGTCGACGTTTCGACCCTCAATGTAACGCAGGGATTAGTGCAGCCCTTGCAGCAGGGTCTTCATCAGGACATGGAACTGGGCGGGCAACCTAACTAATATATATATAAGTTCTATTAATAGTTCAAAATAATCGTGGGACACAACTTAATTGTGAGTTGTAACAAAAAGCACACATCAACAAAGAGCATACCGTTATGATTATTGCTCTTCCTGTGAGGGGCTTTCGTCGCCGTGGGTCATATTCATTACTAAGGGTGGGAGACAAATTAAATTAGAATTGTGGGAACCGAAGGTTCTGAGAGCAGCAGAATAAACATACTGTTATTCTTTTCAGAGGCTCAAAATGGATTACCGGTCATCATATACACAAGCGTTGTGTACTCACTTTGTGAAATTGAGAGAGCGGTGGAGGTCGAGACCGGCCCGCGGGCGGTGGATTTGGCCGTATCTGGAACAAGACATTGAGTTAGACTTTACAGAGCAACGTCTTGTTGGAGTGATCCGGCACCAGAGACGTGTGGAGAAGCATGCGCTTACCTACGTAATGCGGTAGCTCGGCAAAAAGTCCAGAGGTGGTCTTAAGGGGATCACTCCGTAGTATCTGTGAAGCAATAAGTTAAAAAATGATCGTGAATAGAGGATCTCATCGGGGATCACGATCTCAAAGACTGCAGTGGCAGGGCGGATGAGGCTCACCGAGCACCGTCCCGTGGGAGTGACTCGACACCGGAGACGTGTGGAGAAAAGGGCGCTTACCTAATGCGGTAGCTCGGCAATAAGTCCAGAGGTGGTCTGAAGGGGATCACTCCGTGGTATCTGTGAGGCAATAAGTTAAAAAATTATCGTGAATGGAGGATCTCATCGGAGATCACGATCTCAAAAGTTGGAGTGGCAGGGCGGATGGAACTCACCGAACGCCGACTTAATCGGGCATGTACTCCCGCTCGTGTCTGCGTCTGCAATCGCAAGACGAGCTTCCTGGTTAGGTTAGTAACCTAGGGAACGGTGTCACGTGACTATGGGTCATGAATAGACATTGAAAAAAGACTGCGCGTTTAGTACGATTATAATACTTTAGCGGCAATTAATGGAGTTCGTTTGAAGTGCTCTATAATAGCCGAAAAGGTCATTGACATGATGAAATGATGATTAATCAGACATAGAAAAACCACAGACAATAATTGCAAAAAGGATTAGATATAGAATTCCCCAGACACATTGGTGAAGCCATTGCAGTGTGTAACAACCAATCAAAGAGGAGCATCTTTAAGGATCTAACTAATTCTAACTGATTTTAGCTATTTTTGGCATACCTCTCACATGAGGGTATAGGCCAGTTCTGAGTTAGATCAGTTCAGGATTATGCTACCACCCCAGGGTAGTCAGTTACATAGGAACATATTATGGGTAATATTGCTAACTGGGAAAAAGAGCTATCCTGTTCGTTGAGTCCATTATGGATAGAATTAAAAAGAAGCATCCACTTTACTTCGCGTACATTTAGAATACTAGCAATGTTACCACCTCGTGGTCCCAAAACTGCCTTTTCCAGTACCACCCACTGGAGACTATCTGGGGGGTGTGACGCGAGTTTGAAATGGTCTACAAGTGGGGCGCCCTGGACCTCACATCTGATCCTGCTCATATGTTGGAGAATTCTTACTTTAGCCTTTTGTTGGGTTTGGCCAATATAAATCAATTTGCATGGACATACTATCGCATAGATGATGTTAGATGTATTGCAATTGCTGTGGAATTTGAGTTTGATTCTGTGTTGGAGATGTACGAATTCCTTTGTTGGTATGGTGGTGTCACAGGCCTTGCAGTGGCCACACCTGAAGTGGCCAACAACTGGTGGAAGATTCCATAATGAGGTAATGGTGGGGTCATCAGGACTTGGTAGAAAGGACCGCACTACATAATCCTTCACACTTTTGGCTTTTTTGAAAGCATGTAATGGTGTAGCCATTTGATTGACATCGTCGGATATCAATTGCCAATGTTGGTTTACAATGGGTTTGATTTGATTGCTTTTAGTCGAAAACGTTGTCATACACACAATCCTGTTATTTTGTTCCTCTGTCCTGTCTTTTGGAGTGAGTAGTTCATCTCTTGGATAAAACCAGGCACGTTTCCTTGACTTCTTGACTAGCCCTCTAGGATAGCCCCGTTCTTGAAGACGGTTCGCAAGGTCCTCAGATTCCTTGAAATAGTGATCTTTGTTGGAACAGTTCCTCCGGATACGGAGGAACTGTCCGAATGGCAAGTTGTCACGGAGTGCGCGAGGATGATGGCTGGTATATTGTAACAGTGAATTCCTCTCAGCAGGTTTGCGATAGAGTGTAGTGAATAAGGTTCCAGACTCCTCGTAGATGGTAATGTCCAGAAAATTGATAGTTTTGTTGTCCGATTGGCTTGTGAATTTGAGATGGGGTGATTGTTGATTCAACCATATGAAGAACGATGATAATACCTCAGTGTCGCCACTCCAGATTAACAGTATGTCGTCAATATATCGCATCCAGAGACTGAGTTGGTCTCTGAATGGATTGGAGTGGTTTAGTACAGTATCATCTTCAAATGCCGCCATGTATAGAATTGCCACGTCTGGGGCGAAGGGAGCCCCCATCGCTACGCCAGAGATCTGAAGATAGAATTGATTTTTAAATATAAAAAAGTTTTTTGTCATTGCAATCGTCAGAAGAGCTACAATGAACTCTGTTGGAACTTGCACTGGAGCAGGTCGTTGGTTTAGACACCTGGTTATCACAGCTAAAGCTTCCTGTTGAGGGATGCAGGTGTAGAGCGATACCACATCGCATGTAGCTAGTACTTGACACTGTGGGTCGAAGGATCGATTCTCGACAATGTTTATAGTGTGCATGGTGTCACGCAGGTATGATTGAGTAGACTCTGCGAGAGGTTTAATGAAGAAATCGATATACTTCCCAAGTGGTTCCAGTATGGACCCACAGCCAGAGACTATGGGGCGTCCCGGGGGGTGGTCCATGCTTTGTGTATTTTGGGTATAGTATAAATGGTTGCCAGTCGTGGATGTTTTTGATTAAGATATAAAAGTTCGTGTTCGGACAGAAAACCCTGGTCCAGGCCAGCTTGCGTCAGCTGCTGAATTTCGATGGTGATGGCTTTTGATGGATCCGATCTTAGTAGTTGGTAACTGGTCCCATCGTTTAATTGGCGCAAGATCTCGGATTCGTAGTCGGACATGTCTTGGATCACAATTGCGCCGCCTTTATCCGCTGGCTTAATCACGACATCGTTGTTGCGGGCGAGTGATTGCAGGTCCAACTTTTCAGTTTTACTGATCTTGTACTTTGTGAATGATTTTGTATCCAGAATTTGTTGTACATCTCGCCAAACAACGGTCTCATAGGCCAGTATTTTGTGTGACATGGCACTGGCGTGCGGTACAAAGGTAGATGGTGTTCATAATCCTGTCAATGAAGGGTTGGACCGTGCATCAGAATTGCGAAAAAAATATTTCAGCCGTATTCAGACGAACTGAACTTGAAGAGTTCAGTTGGTATTGTAAAGTTATCAGGCCCGTGGGTCGGTACATATGATAACCCTTTGTTTAGAACTTTGATTTCATCCTCGTTCAAGTTGTGTTGAGATATGTTGATATCTCAGGAGTGTCTACCAACGGTAGGTTTTGTTGCGGGTTACCCTCTCCCCATGCTGTTCCGGTTGAAAGTGCACTTGCTTCGGGGCCTGGCCTCGTCCTCCGTCCCAATTGTTCGTATTCTGTTGGCCGCGTTGCTGGCCACCTCGCCAGTTGTTGCCTCTGCCACGGGATGGACGCCATGGTGCTTGGCGTTGTCCTAAAAAAGGGTTATATTGATGTTGCTGGTAGCCGTAGTCTTGATAATTTTGAAAGGGACTGGGGCCTGAACTATTAATAGAACTTATATATATTCATTAGGTTGCCCGCCCAGTTCCATATCCTGATGAAGACCCTGCTGCAAGGGCTGCACTAATCCCTGCGTTACATTGAGGGTCGAAATGTCGACAACTGTCCCGATATTTGTCAACTCCATACCTAATTTGACATTATTTGCACTTCTGGAGTATGACATGTATATACTGCTGCATTGAACCATTGGTCCTATTTTGGTATTTGAATTAACATACAAATGTAATATTGTTACTCAGGTTGATTTTACTGTCACAACTCCCGTACCACACCATCCTCACTCAATCACTTCCTCCTTCCCCCCTTGGGCACTGTACAACCTACGATACTTTGTATATTCGTTATACCCATCCTCATTGTGAATTAAAACAATGTGGATTCATTTGTTGTTTTTGAATTTTTTTTGTGTGAAATGGTTAAATCATTGTTGCTTCCACACTGGGACCCCTTTCTCTCAGTACTCATTCAACCCAGGTCCCAGTGACTATTTTTGGGTAAACCCCCCCCATATATATACGACTGGCGGTTGAAGCACCTCGGTGAGGAAGTTAGTCCTCACACTGCTGCAGGGAGCTCAAGGGCTAGGGCCTTGGCCGCCCTGCGCAACACCACAGCATAAGTAGCCCCCTCCTCCGTAGTCACGGAGGGAGGAGAGAGAAAACCAGTGTCAGGCGAAGTGTCTAGACCACTGGCATCCCCCAGCTCATCATCCCAGTCCTGACTTAACTGGCACTGCTGTGCCAGAGGGTCCTCAGACCCCTCCCAGTCCTCCCCTTGATCCGTGTCCTGATTAACAGGCATGTCAAATGTCAAAGGTTCTTATATAGCGCCTTATCACCGAAAGGTCTCAAGACGCTTGCTTTGGGAACCCGTCCTGGCTTTTCCCTGTGAGATAATCCCTACTGGGCATCCCCAAGGTGAAAGCCAGGCATCCCGCCGCTGGGAGGCCGTAGTGGAGATTAAGCAAGCTATTGCCCAGAGTTGCAGAGTGTGAACCTGTGATTCGAGTAGGCACCGAAGCGAGAATTGTCGAGTCCGTGGACATTTGGGCTCAAGACCCTGCCGCGTCGGGAATTGAACCCTGGTCCCGGGTCTGACCTCTGCTTCAGGGTCTGCCTCCTCTAACCAGTGAGCCACACTTGCATAAATGACAGAGCCGGGTCATAGGTGAAGGGCTCACCCATCGACATCGGGGACGGCGCTGCTCCGACGCCGAACCGGGACTGGGGCTAAAACCAGAGATGGTGTTGTCCGAGGATGGCGCCGGGGTCAGCACCAGCGGAGGAGTCATAAGGTCAACTGTCTTCGACCGGGATCCAGGCCTGGATCCCACGGGGTCCTGCACACCGAGACCGAAGTTGCTGACGGCACCGGGGCCGAAGCCGCCAGCAAGTTAGGACTCCCAGTCGGACCCGCAGGCCCGAAGCCGCGCCGGCAGGTGTCGACGGCGGGAAGAGAGTCCTCTTGGCCACGAGGAAGTCTCTAATATCGCCCGGAGTCGCATTCAGTCCAGGGACCAGAGGGTGTGGGACAGGATGCGACTCCTGAGCGCCGTGAGTGGCGAGGGGAGTCCTCACTGCTTCTTTTTGACATGCCTCGACTTACCCGAGTGCGAGGACTTGGATCCAGATGATTGGTGATGACTGCGGCTCCGCGATCAGTTCCTCGACTTCCTCCCCGACTGGGACCTCAAGCGGCACAGAGTCGACTGCCGGAGCTCGAGGAGCTTACGGGAACGCTCCCGCCTAGCCTTCGACGTCAAGGCCCGGCAGTCGGAGCACGACTTGTCATCGTGGTCGCCCCCAAACAGTAGGAACACCGGCGGAGGGGGTCGGTAACAGACATCAGTCGGTGATAGGCGTCACACAGCTTGAAACCGGGCATCCCTACTGGCACCAGGAGTCGAGTCGACTCGACAAAGATAGACAAAAATGTCCAAAAAGTTAGTAAAAAAATGACTAAAGGTACGTGCTCTTCCCGGATCTGCGCTAGCTGGCGCGGAAAAAAGAAGAACTGACGTCAGCGCGCGAGGGCGGCGTCTAAGTACTCCAGCGACATCATTCCGGCGATCACGACACCGACGACGGACACCGAGCCGCAGACGACGCCTACCGACGCGCAGGGGTACTGCTGACGAAAAACTTTCCGTATCCAGTCTGACGCCTGGGGGTAATTCTAAGGTAAGGAATCTAACACTAACGTGTTTCTTTCAGATTCTGTCTTTCAGATACTAGCTTTTTTGGCATAAGGATTTTCTCCAGTGTGGAGTTTCACATGGTGAGATAGCGTTTTTCTCTGCAGCTCTTCTGGCATTCAGAACACTCAAAGTTTTTCATCAGTATGGAGAATCGCTTATGATTGTGAGGCTGTGCCTATCAGATAGGAATTTCTGGCATTCACAGCATTGGTAATGTTTTTCCCCTGTGTGCGTCTGCTCATGTAGAGGGAGATTGTGTTTAAAACTGATGCTTTTCTGGCACTAAAATATTTTGATGGTGTGTTTTCTTATGGTGCTTGAAATTATCTCTACCTCTGAATCTTTTCTGACAATTAGAGCACTGATAATTTTCTTCTCCAGTATGGATTCTCATATGTTTAGTGAGATTACATTTAAGGCTGAAACATTTTTGGCATTTGGAGCACTGATAAGGTATTTCCCCAGTGTGGGTTCTTATATGCTGAGTGAGACTGCCTTTTTTACTGAAACATATTTGGCATTCGAGCACCTATATGGTTTTTCCCCAGTGTGGATTCTTATATGATTAATGAGACTGTTTTTTTGGCAGAAATATTTTTGGCATTCAGAGCACTGATATGGTTTTTCCCCAGTGTGGGTTCTTATATGCTGAGTGAGCCTGATTTTTTCACTGAAACATGTGTGGCATTCAGAGCACCGATAAGGTTTTTCCCCAGTGTGGGTTCTTATATGAATAATGAGACTGTTTTTTTGCCCGAAACATTTTTGGCATTCAGAGCACTGATAATGTTTTTCCCCAGTGTGGGTTCTTATATGCTGAGTGAGATTGCTTTTTACCCTGAAACATTTGTCACATTCAGTGCACTGATAAGGTTTTTCCCCAGTGTGGAATCTCACATGCCCAGTTAGAAGTGATTTAAGTGTGAAATCTTTTGGGCATTTAGAGCACTGATAAGGTTTTTCCCCAGTGTGGGTTCTTATATGCTGAGTGAGACTGGGTTTGTCTCTGAAACATTTCTGACATTCAGAGCATGGATAAGGTTTTTCCCCAGTGTGGGTCATTGTATGTTGAGAAAGAGCTCTTTTGTCAGTGAAACATTTCTGGCATTCAGAGCACTGATAAGGTTTTTCCCCAGTGTGGATCTTTTTATGCTGTGTGAGTCTACTTTTTAAACTGAAACATTTCTGGCATTCAGAGCACTGATAAGGTTTTTCCCCAGTGTGGATTCTTATGTGCCGTGTGAGTCTACTTTTTACACTGAAACATTTCTGGCATTCAGAGCACTGATAAGGTTTTTCCCCAGTGTGGATTCGTATGTGCCGTGTGAGTCTGCTTTTTACACTGAAACATTTCTGGCATTCAGAGCATTGATAAGGTTGTTCCACAGAATGGGTTATTGCATGTTGAGAAAGACGTCGTTTGTTACAAAACCTTTCCTGGCATTCAGAGCACTGATAAGGTTTTTCCCCAGTGTGGATTCTTGTATGTTCAATGAGTCTGCTTTTGTAACTGAAACATTTCTGGCATTCAGAGCACTGAAAAGGTTTCTCCCCAGTGTGGGTTCTTATATGCCGAGTGAGACTCTTTTTTTCACTGAAACATTTGTGGCATTCAGAGCACTGATAAGGTTGTTCCACAGAATGGGTTATTGCATGTTGAGAAAGACGTCGTTTGTTACAAAACCTTTCCTGGCATTCAGAGCACTGGTAAGGTTTTTCCCCAGTGTGGGTCCTTGTATGTTCAGTAAGTCTTCTTTTGTCACTGAAACATTTCTGGCATTCAGAGCACTGGTAAGGTTTTTCCCCAGTGTGGGTCCTTGTATGTATAGTAAGTCCTCTTCTGTCACTGAAACATTTCTGGCATTCAGCGCACTGATAAGGTTTTTCCCCAGAGTGGGTTAATGCATGTAGATATAGACTCGATTTGACACTAAACCTTTTCTGGCATTCAGAGCACTGATAAGGTTTTTCTCCAGAGTGGATTCTCATATGTTCAGTGAGTTTCGATTTATGGGCGAAACTTTTCGGGCATTCAGCGCACTGGTAAGGTTTTTCCCCAGAGTGGGTTAATGCATGTAGATATAGACTCGCTTTGACACTAAACCTTTTCTGGCATTCAGAGCACTGATAAGGTTTTTCTCCAGTGTGGATTCTCATATGCACAGTGAGATAAGATTTACGCCTGAAACTTTTTTGGCATACTTTGCACTGAGAGTGGTTTCCCCCAGTGTGCATTGTGTCAAATTCTGTGAGATAAGATTTATGGCTGTATCTTTTTTGGCACATGTAACTTTTTCCCCTAACTTAGGTTATTTTGCCTTGATTGAGGCGGTTTTGAACACTGAATTTGTTCTCACAGTCCGTGTTTTTATAAGGTGTATTCCTAGAGTTAATATCTCTACGTTTAGTTTTCTCTTGCTTATATGCCACAGTAAGAGTGAACCCGATTTTAGAGTTAGGCTTGTTTAGATAATGTTCAGCATTTATCTCTAAAAGAAATTGTGTGTAATCTTTTTAACACTTGAATTGAGCAAACTATGTCTGGAAGCAGTCCTGTAACACCTGTCGAAATATTTCTAGCAGATAATAGTCTTTAGGTTATAGCCTATCCGGCAGCAACTTATTTTGTGACTGAAGATTTTCTCAAATCTATTTGTATAGGTTCTTAGCAATGCAGTGATAAGGTGTTAGTCTGATATTTATTAATTAAACTGATAAGTACCTTTTTGCACTGACGTAATGGCAGTAACTGAGGGCGTTAGAACGTGCACAGTACTATTGTGGATCACGAGTCTCAGAACATCAGTTCCTTTTACCCTTTCTATGTTTGGTGTAAGGTTAAGTTTTGTAGTTCTGAAGACGAGGATTTATTTACATTACCTATAGCACAACTGTGCTCATTTAATCCATTTTTATATTGAACAGTTTTACATATCACTCATTCACAGCAGATACTGTTGAGGCGATTTACATAGAATTACAGAACAGTACACAATAAAAAATAAACAATCTGAGATGGTTATGAACACAATAAAGTGGTGAATTTTTAAGGTTTTCGCAAGAGTTAGCAGAGTGGGTCGTGGTTTTCTACCCAGAGTCAGATAGTCTCAAACTTGTGTAACTGGTTAAAAACAGTTGTTGAACAAAGGTGATTTTCCATTCTTTTGGTTGTTAACGTGTCAGCTTCAGAGTCTTCTCTCAGCGTCTTTTCTTTGATGGTCTGCAGAAGAAACCTTTTGTTATAACTTTCTTTTTATGCAGTGTGTGCTTCCTCTCTGGAATTACATGATGTTTTAGATGAAGGTTATTCTGTACACAGATATGGATTTGCTCTGGGTTAATGAAATGCTAAATTAGAGACTTCACTTACAGTATAGTACTTTCCTCAGCTCCCACTTCCTCGCCACACCTAGATTTTGGAAATTGTTTAAACATAGAATGCTGGATGTCCTTCAGTTTTTCAAAATAATCCTTCTTATGGCACAGACTTCAGTTGCCTGGTGCTAAATCTTGCTTTCTTCGTCAGTAATTTCAATCACCTATAGTATTAAAATTAAATAGTTAATACATGAAAATTTCCCAAAATATAATTTACAAGCCAAATCAATGCAGAGTTGCAGAATTTTGAAAATGTTGAGCTGGTTTTCATACAGAGCAGAGTGTAGAATTGTAGCCTGAGAGTACTTGGATGTAGGAGTGAGGATTTATAGAATTTTCAACATTTTATTAAGCTCACAAAGGATACATGCACCCTATGGACTTGTAACATTGAATCCCAAAGGCAGAAATTAAAGTCATATGCACTGGCACCAAACAGATATTTAAAAAAGGATACTATTAATTAATTTTTAATGTAGATTTCTGGGACGGGAATTTCCCCTCCATGGACAACAGGCGTTTCCCCTGCCCTGAGTTACCACCTACTTGTATCTGGTATCCTGACTTTTGAGCTCTGGCCTCTGCCACACACAAATCTATTGTGTGCTGCGAGGACTATGCCTAGACATATCCCTCAACTATGTCCAGAGTATGAATCAAGGGCAATGAAATTAAGGAGTACTTTCATGTGCTCATTTTATTCCACCTGATTATCAGTTGTTAGGTTTTTCTGCACCTGGATGTACCGGGTGCAGAAAAACAGGACACCATTTTTTTCCAGACAGGAAAATAAGACTGAAAAGACGCACAAGACTCTGGGTGCAGCAGAAGCAGCCAAGACTTATGCTGTTTTTATACAAACTGGGAGAAACACACAATTCTTCCCTTTGTTAGACATTTCTTTACCCTCCCCTCCCCTGATTCACCCATCGCCCAACCAACCACATGCATTTATCTACCACCTGCTTAAAACAAGTGGTAAATAAAAGCAGAAAAACACTATGAAATAGTGAATGGCATGTGATTTGACAGGCAGAAGAATCTGTTCCTTGTGGCAACTCCCCTGTCCATGGCGTCAAACTTGTGACTGCATGTTGCTGGGGTAAATATACCACAAAGTTTAAAAAAAAACAATTACATTAGATTTTTCAGCCACTCCAGCACTGTGCAACTTCTAACAAGGGACTATGAGAGGTCTTGGACCGGTCCTGTGACCTGGAGTGTCACACCAAGTGTTCCCTTATTTAAGCCAGAGGAATGTCATGGGTTTAACAGCTAGAGCGGTGGTGGCAATGCACCCTGTTGTAAGGATCAATAGCCTGATGAGATCTTTGCATCATGATCAGTGGAGTGGCGTCCTGCTGACACACCTATGTTTATTTTTTTTGTTTTTTGTTTTTTATTAGCAATACATGAGTATTCAACTCACAAGAGTACAAACAAATTAAAGTATAGTGAGTACATGCGTCTTAACCATCACACCACATTTAAGCATATACATTTAACTCGGACAGTTCCATATCAGACCGACTTCTTCTGGTATGCCCAACTTTAGTACATAGATTAAACACAACAAAAAAAAATTGCCATTCAAAAATCCAAATAAGATAAAACAGGACCCCAAATTTGTAAGCCTAGCTTTCGCTTATGCCTACCTTTTAATGCATACAAACTATACTCTAAATTAAATTTAGCCTAGAACCTAGCCCTCCAAGCCTCAAACTACGGGGGGTTCCCTTTGTTATCAGCTTGAAGCTATACATAGCCTTAATACTGCTGTTGCTAAAAAGTTCAAATATATAGCATTCCTTGGCACACTATCAGCATTTACCCCCATCTCTACACCCAACAAAAGCTGCGTAGGCGACAAATCAATAGGTGTTTCCAAAATAGCAGTTAGAAATGTATCAACATGCTCTAATAATTCTTTTAATAGTGGACACGTACAGAAGATATGCATCACATCTACATCAGGGTTATCACAGCGAAAGCATTTCCCCTCCTGTCCACCACCCCATTTGGCAATCTTATGAGGTATCATATATAAATAAAAAATTGTTTTATAATGTTGGGCAGACAGGTTAGCAGTCATAAATTATCGACTAGCTAATTCAATGGAGGTCTCCAAACTAATATCAGAACATCCTAACCTGCTTTCCCACTTACGATTATGTTCTTACAAATCATTGGATCTTGTTTCCAACATACAACTATATAACCCCCCTATTCTTACTGCTTTTCGGCTAGCTTCAATAAGAGAATTAGTCTGAATATTCCACCGGGCAGTGAGGAGATAGTTCCTAATTTGTAAATATTTTAAAAAATCTGCCCGGGTATATGGTATTGTTCCATGATCTGATTAAACAATTTCAGACCCCCTTCCGTATACAAATCCCCCACTATTTTTATACCCTTACTCTGCCAGTTCTGCACTGTCCTATCCCAAAATACACTCGGAAAGCAAGTAACAACAGTTAATGGGGTATACCAGGAGACTTTCTCTATCATGAACATTTTCTTAATAGCTTTCCAAACCTTCCAAGCTGCTAATACAGTCTTGAATCTTGTGCGCTTATAATAGCTCCAGTCTAGGTGAATGAACAAACAGTTTTTTGCATCTGACCCCAGCAACATATGATATATAGCAGGAGATTCAGCAGCCACACTTGGCCCTATTCCAGTAAAGAGTATATTCATATGTTGGAGCATGCATGCTTAGTAGTAGAGTGTAAAGTCCGGTACAGACCACGCCCCAACCGCTCTAGGTAACACCATAAACCGTGCAGCTCTGCGGGCCTTCCCTCGTGCCCATATAAAGTTCATACATAATGACTGTAGGTGTGTCAAATGAGTGCGTGAGACTTCAAGTGGAACACATCTAAAAAAAAATACAGTACTTTTGGCAGGATCATCATTTTCAGCATATTGCACCTGCCAACTAATGACAGATGCAAGCATTCACACCGATCAAGCTGTCTACACACCCCTTGTAAAAGCTTCCAACAATTAGCGCCAACTAATGCTGGTGCCGACGTCCTTAATAGCACTCCTAGATATGTTACTTCCTGTGAGACCCTTGGGTCATTAAAACCTCTAACATTATGGCACAAGATTTGCGTTTTGGCGGTGTTTAATTTATATCCCGAGACAGACCCATATTCTGCAGCGAGATGTTCTACTGCCTGTATTGCTGCTGCAGGTTTAACAGAAAGCACCGCAACATCGTCTGCGTAAGCCAGAACCCGATATTGTTGCTGCTGAACAATAACAGGCTGTATTTGTGGGCTATGGTCAAGCATTTTCAAAAAAGGCTCTATATACAGGGCAAATAATAATGGGGAGCAGGGGTAGCCCTGTCTAGTACCCCACTTTATTACCACTTTTGACTCGATGCCCAGGGTACAGATCTTAGCGACAGGTTGGCAGTATAGCGTTTGTATTGCTACTATATATTGCTGCCCAAAACACCGCTGCCACATTACTTCCCATAAAAAACACCAAGACACTCGGTCAAACGCCTTCTCGGCATCTAACAAAATAAGGCTCAGCGGGTCCCCAGTAGCGTTGGCGTTATCTAATAATGCAATAACTCTACTAACATGATTTGTAGTGCCACGCTTAGGGATAAAGCCATGTTGTCTAATAGACACAAGTGGCGATATTACCGTGGCAAGCCGAGTGGCCAACATTTTTTAATACATTTTGCCATCCGCGTTTAAAAGAGATATGGGGTGATACGATGCTGGAAGCTACGCTGGTTTACCTTTTTTCTAAACACAATAATACTGGCTTTGCCCCACGATTTCGGTGCCAATCCACCTTGTGCTCTTTTAAATATTAATAACATATCATCTTTTATAAACTCGAAGAAAGCTTTATATACCTCCAATGGTAATTTATCAGGGCCCGCAGCCTTACCAATTGCAAGTTCCTTAATAGCTTCTTCGAGTTCCAGCATTGTAATAGGAGCTTCTAATCTCGTTACGTCCTCCTCCCCAATATCTTGCTCACACTGTTGAGATACAAATTTCTTGACTTTCTGGACATCATATTGATCATCCATGTATAATGCTTCATAAAAACTTCTGAACACCTCCAGTACACCATTCTCATTCTCAACACGCTGGCCATTACTATCCAAAATGTAATTGATTCTCTCAGCTGCCTCCTTCATCCTTAATTTTTGTGCCAAGCACCTACCGCTGGCCTCCCCATATTCATAGTTAAGTCGCTGTCTTACTACATATGTTTTAGCAGCCTCTTGGCTCCATTGGAGATTTAATTTCGCCTTGATCTTTGACACTTCTACTACTAATGCCCCAATGTCCCTACCCATATGTATACCCTGAACTAGAGCCTCTTCAGCTCTGACCAGACCCTGATATAGCTCATGTTCCTTTAACGCCTGTTGCTTCTGATTATACAAACCATAACTAAGGGTTTCTCCCCTAAAAGCAGCCTTGAATGCATCCCAAACATACTCAGGATCAGTACTACCCCGATTAATACGAAAAAATTTAGCTATCCAAGCCTGCATATACACAATAAACTGCTCATCCAGGAGAAGGGAGAAGCTTCCGGTCAAAAAAAAATGCCCTGGGTTTATTCAGAACTGCTACACCTGGAATAGATGACACACCTATGTAATGCTCCATTTCTCTGCCTGTGACCAGACTTTGCACTAACATCATGTGCGTGTTTAGGGTGTTGGTGTGCGTAGCATAAAAGCAATGTGAGAGTGCGACAGAGTAAACTGCATCTCCTGCCTGCCAGTTGTGTATACAAGTGGGACCATCTAATCCTCTTTTATACCCTAGTTCAAAGTCCTCTGTTACCAAGGAATAATGTGCTCTACAAAGTACCCAGGTGCCTGCTGTGACACCAGGGATGGTGTCAGCCTGACAGTCTATCTAAGTTGAAGGGACATCACCTGCAGGCTGAATTACTTAATGGAGAAGCTTTGTACCTGTCCTGAAGAGCCAAGAAGTCTGCCTAGAAGCCTGCCTGTCTGGTAAGAAAGGGAAATGACTTTGACTATCCAGCAGGAGGACAAGGCTGTCCTGGAAGAAGCAAGGTCCGACACATCCTCGTTATTTGTAGGGCGGGCCGGAAAGCCATCCAGCAGGACCAGCTAGTCTGAGGGACCCCTCCTCCCCTGCCAAGACTCTCCCAACAGTTCAAGGCAGAAAATAAAACTCTACGACAACGTGATTGCTGAGGCCCAGTTGGACGATTGTGTGCTGCCAACTGCCCGTTCAAGGTTGAATTTGCCAAATTCCTAACACAACAGGGTCTGAATCTACTGTCTTCCTGGAGAGCCTGTGTTGGGCTTTTAGCTGCTGAATTTCTGACTACTCTGTGTCAGAAGCCCATGAGGGACTACAACTGCTCCAGTGTCTGAGCTTACGCCTGTGGTCCAGCCAGCCACAGTGTGGCCTCGATTGCTGACGGTCGGGCCTCCAGAGGGGCTGCACTTACAGACAGGTCAGGTGTGACTGCTACCTTGGGACTGCTGATCTTCAGGCAACTGCAAAGAAAAGACAGAGTGGGTGCCCTACGGAATGCAGCCCTACATCCAGGACAAAAGCTCTCCACAAAAGCCTGCTGGTGGGTCACTGCTCTCCCGAGTGTTTGCGCGTGCCATTCAAGTGCCGGGAAACAGGAAAGAGACCCAGACAAGACTGACTCATCCTGTGGAAGGATAAAACGCTTACGACAGAGCATATACACATTGGGGTGACTAGAGTGACAGAACTGCACCTATACTATATTCATGATACTCCTAAATGCCCCAGGGGGCAAGAGGGTATCAGAACCGGACGCACCTGTCTGCAGCAGATGGTAGTCTGGCATCCCTGCACTATCTTTTCACCCAGACTGTCCATAAAGATGATTTCAGAGCCGCTACGCACATAGCAGTGGGAATCACAGACCATTGGCTGGTGGAGGTGCAACTCGATAGTCCGGTTGTGGACTTCATGCTACCCCCAAGGGGTGATCCGTGATATTTAAAAGACAAGACGTTCAAAGCTCGTATGAGAGATGGAGCAGACTTCTATTTTAAGGAGAACGGGCGGCCTGTTGAATCAGCTTACGTGCTATAGGATGAATTCAAGCCAGTGATCCTTGAGGACACTTACAACAAAGGGGACGGAAATACTGGGAGAGACTTCCTGAAAGACCAGACCCTGCCAATGCTAATGAATGAGGACCGAGACGCACTAGACCAAGACCTGACAGTAGACTAAATAAATAAGACAATAAGAACCTTGCAAACAAGACAAGCAACAGGGCCTAATGAGCTTCCCTCAAAATTATATAAAAGCATGATGGATAAAATCAGGGAGTACCTCCAGAAGAGGTTTAAGACTGCCTGAAAATAAAGGTGTCTCCCAGAGGACCAAAGAACGTCTGAGGTGGTGGTCATCCCAAAAAAGGACAAACCAGTAACTGAGTTTGGGTCTCATAGACCTCTCTCCCTGCTTAATTTTGAGACTAAGGTCCTTGCATAGGCCCTAGCGATCTGCCTGCTGACAGTAGCTTTATGCCACACTAGGGAACGCGCTTAAATCTCCGACACCTTAATGGAGTACCACATGCAACAGGGGATTCCTTTGCTGAACCAGTGGCGCTGCTGTCATGCTCTTGTATGTGGCCCCTCTAGTGTGCATGCGCGTCAATAACACAGTCTCCCGAGTCTTTGCCGTCCGACAGGGATGTTCCTTGTCTCCTATGCTCTTCACACATGCGTAGGTTCGCCAGGATCTCTCATATGGGGTATTCCAGTTGATCAAGAGTGGGATGAGAGAATCTCCCTCTACACTGATGTTTTGGTGTAGGATACGTAATCAGCCTTCTCGAGTGAACGAATCCTACAAATCTTTCACATATTTGGAGATTATTAAGGATATAAGATCAACTGGAAGAAGTCCTTAATATCCCTGCTGGTGGCACGGACCCTGCGGCTGGACTCTACGTGCACAGTTTGAGTGGCACTACATGGCTTTAAATATTTGGGCGTGTTCATTACAAGAGAGCCACGGGCAGGAACATACTTCTGAAATTAGACCGGCTTCGCTGGGATGCCCCACACTTGTGGGCGCTCCCGCTCTCCTTACTGGGCCGAGTGGCCCTATTTAAAGTGATGACCCTCCAGGGTTTCCTGTACATCGTGCAAAAAACGTCCTTTAAGATCCCACCTGACATTTTCTTTTAAAAGGTAGACTGAGAACTTCAGCTCCTGTTTTGGGATGGTGGCTCTTCAAGCTGAGTAAGGTGCAGAGGGGAGTTCAAGGTGGACTGGCGGTCCGGAGCATTCGCAAGTATTACTGGGCCACGCAGCTGGTGGCAGTCACCAACTGGGTTTTTGCGGACCGTGAGGATCCTGCTTACCGGGTAGATAGATTGGCCATGGGCAAGAGAGGTTACCCCACCCCGATGCTGTATCGAAGAAAGTATGAGTGCGCCCTACCAACTCATATCCAAACAGTGGTAAGGGTGTGGAGAGAGGCTACCAAGTGTTTAGGCTGAGAAGCCAAGCTGACTGAAATTACTCCACTGTATGATGGTGATCTTTTAAGTGCAGTGGGAGGATTGCAGGGCTTTACAAAATAGGGATTGATTAGCTTAGAACGCCGGGCGATGTGTGGAGGAGTCAGGCGCTTGTGTCCTTCACAATCCTACAACAACGGTATATTAGGTGACTAAAGACGGTTCTGACATTTGCAGGTGGGTCAAGCTCTGCAAATGTAAATGTAAATGTCAAGGTATTTGTAGAGCGCGCTGCCACCAAGCGGCTATTACTCATACCGCTATGGAACCCCTCCTGGCTTTCCCTGTGAAGTGTCCACTCCTGGGCACCCCCAGGGTGAAGCCAGGCATCCTAGCGCTGTTGGGGCCGGTGTAGAGGTTAAGCAAGCTATTGCCCAGAGTTGCAGCGAGGGACCCATGATTAGACAAGGCACCGAGGCGAGAATTGTCAGGTCTGAGGAAATTGAGCCCAAGACCCGCCGAGGCGGGAATTGAACCCTGGTCCCGGGCTAGACCTCTGCATCAGGGTCTGCCGCTCTAACCATTGAGCCACACTCCTCCGAAAAAGCAATCTCAACCATCTATAGGAAGTTTATCTACAATTCTCTGGATCCCTTGGGGATGTTTCAGGCGACCATTCACCAACTTTTGTGTTTTTCAAAAACAAGCTTTCAAAGCTGGAGTTGATTTTTAAAAACCAATAACTAATCACCCTCACACCCTTGGAACTTTCTCCCTGATTAATTTTCTCCCAGGAAGTGGGTTTCATTTAAAAACAAATTCTCATCACGACTGCCAGGTATTCCCTGGTGGTCCTGAATAAGAGAAAAATACCTCAGACTGCCTGATCTAGAGAGGAAGGGCCGTCCGATGTATTTACATCAATGCCACTCAAGTAAGGCTGGACAAATGACAATCCAGCTGACTTGCATTAGGTCAGGCAGACCATCCGTTTGTTGGACATGATACTCCACCACGCTTGTGCAGGAGTACCCTGCTCACCAAACTCTAAATCAAGACCTTTATCTTGTCTGTGCTATGCATGTATCTATAGTTCTGCTTCATTATGTCCATCAGTGTTTGTATTAGTTACCTGTTATTGAGGCTTGTGTGTTTAGTACAGCGTAATCTTACGGTGTGTGTGTGTGGGTTTATTGGAACCCTGCGGTTTAATCTGCACTTGTTGTTTATGCCGTGTTATCACACCCTTGTAATTATAAAAAGTATGTTACAGGCGGCAAGGTGTCTCTTGCCCGTGACTTCTGCAGAAGTAATGGTGCACAGTTAACAGCAGCAACATTGCAAAGTGTCAAGAGCCTGATTTAGAGTTCGCTGGCAGGGTTAGTCAGACAGAACCGTGACGGATATCCTGGCCGCCGTATTACAAGCACCACTGAATATAATATATGAGAGCCTCATTTCTTTCTTTCGTACTTTCTATTTCCCTTGTTTTTATTATCTTTACTAGCTGTACCCGGCCACGCGTTGCTGTGGCTCAGTCTGGTTAAATGGAAAAGAAAGAAAAGGACAAGCGCACGTTTCTAATATGTTTAATTTCACAATGCTTGTGGGTATACAATATTTTTTGTTGTTCCATTGTCTGTGCAGATGTAGAGATTGTCTGGTTTTCCAACTCTAGAACACCCAACATATAATTGTCCCTGTGAGAAGCAAGATCTAAACCGCACAATTCTAAAGATTGGCCCTGAGCTTTTTAAAAAAAAAAAAAATTTAAACAAACTGTACAGTATCATAGCAAGTACCCATGTTTTTTTGTTTTTGCTGCTTGTTATCCAGTATTTACCGATATCAATTTGATACATGTTTAAATCACATCACATCAGTTAATATAACAGAAACAAACAGTACAGATGGTAGCTTTTGGACGCATCCTTAATATATAACATGTAACAGAACCGCAGGTCGCGGTTGCATCCTGTTCTTTTAAATTATGTTGCAAACTGAACCAACTCCTCCCCCCTTCCTCCACCCACTTCACGGTCTGCCATCCTGACACCAACTGTCCATCCTAATATATGTAGACTATTGCCTCTATGCGTCCCTTGTAGTTGTTGCGCATCAACCAAATCAATAGGGTCTGTTCGGGCCTTCGATTAAAAACACGCACGTATTCGACACACGTGTATTTGAATCCAACGTTGTGTATATAAAAACACGCACGTTTTCAAATCCAATGTTGTGTCAAAACTTCAAAGCAATCGGTGGAGTACTTTCGGAGATTTTAGATTTTGAACAACGAACAGTTACATTTTTATTTATATAGATAGATTTCACTTTTTTTTGTCCTCTTTCTTATTTCTTTTTCTGTTTCTCTCTATTCCTGGCTTATCTCTCATTCATTTCTTAATTTAAGAATGCTTAGCCCCTAAAGCATTTTATTAATTCATTTGCATTTCTTCTTTCCTGTCATGGGGATGACTGCACAGATATCCTTACAAGTAGGATCTTTTGAATTCTGCATGAACCTGTTTACTAATGGTCCTAGTGGAAGGTGTCATTTAGAAGTTAATTATATGTTTCTTATGTGAGGTAGGGTGGGTATGTGTGAGAATGTGTGTGAGTGAGAGAGCGTGTGTGTCTGTGTGTCTATGTTATGTTATTTGTACTTGTAAAGCGCACTGCTACCCTAGGGTGTCCTGCCGTTGAGTACTGGTGACCTGGGGAGCATCAGCTGTTTAGTGGGAGAAGAATCATGTTTTCAAACCCTTGCGAAAAGAAAAAAGGTTTAGCGCATTTCTGAGATGGAACGGAAGTTCATTCCATGCTTTGGAGGCACAGTGGAGAATACTTCTGCCTCCCCAATTAGTTTTCTTAAAGGTGGAGGTTTGGACTAATTTGGATCCGGAGTAACGTAGGAACATACCATGTAAGTCTGGTTTTAAGAAACTCCGGACCAATCCCATTAACCGCCTTAAAGACGACACAAAGTGCCTTGAAGCGTGATCTAAGTGGAACTGGGAGCCAATGCAGTTTCTTAAGTTCTCCTTTGACCGAAGCAAACCTACGGGTTCCCGTCAGCATTCTCGCTGCCGCGTTCTGGACCAGTTGTTCATATGTTGTTTCTGAACATTAAGATAGAGGCTGTTGCAATAGTCCAGACGGGACATAATGAGTGTAGTGACAACCGTCCTTAGGTTTTCTGCCGATAGGAAGAACTGATTTTTTTGCTGAAGTTACCTGATTCACTAGGTCCCCCATGGTGAGTTTGTTATCCACCATGACTCCCCAATTCTTAGCTTTCCTAGAGAGTGTAGGGCACGATCCTAGATCCTCCGGCCACCAGTCTGGGGTCCAGACCCAGGGATTATTGCCAAATTTTAACACCTCAATTTTAGCTGAGTTGAGTTTTAAACAGTTGGACGACATCCAGGTGGAAATAGAGCTCATGCAATTATAGAACCTCTCCCCCGCCTCCCTTTCCGCACCCTCCATCAGTGATAGCACAATTTGTGTGTCATCAGCGTAGGAGGTGAGCTGGAAACCAAACGACTTGATGACACTGGCCAGGGGTACCACTTAGATGTTAAAAAGCGTAGGGCTCAACGCCGAGCCCTGTGGCACCCCGCAGGGAAGTGAGAAGGGTTCCTAAGTGTTGCCATCTAAATCTACTGTCTGAGCTCTGTCAGACAGGAAGGAATGTAGCAGTTTCCATGCTGAGCCCTTCACACCAATATCAGAGAGCCTGTTCAGCAGGACCTTACGGTGGACCGCATCAAAGTCCGCGGATAGGTCCAGGAGGATTAAGATGGCATTACCTCCCCTATCCACTGCTTCTCTGATTTCCTCGGTTGATTTTATTAAAGCCAGTTCCGTTCTGTGAAAAGCTCTAAACCCATATTGCGATGGGTCCAAGGAGTTATTGGCAGAGATAAAGTTGCTGATTTGGCTATTTATTTCTTTTTCCAGTAATTTGGCAGGTAGTGGAAGCCTAGAGATAGGACGATAATTATTCGGGTCCTTAGGGCCAAGATTACTTCTTTAGAAGAGGAAGCACAGAGCCTTTTTCCAATTTTTGGGAAAAATTCCAGTCCGGAAATCTGCATTAAGCAGGGGTGTGAGAGACGTTCCAAAAGTTTCCGGAATTTGCTTAGCAATTCCAACAGGACACGGATTACTAGGGGCACCTGATTTTAGCATAGACAACAATTTGCCCAAATCTGCTTTCTCAATCGGGGTGAAATGCTCCAGTAGTTCTGCCGGGGCACCTAAGCTTCATGATTCTGTTAGATTGAAATCAGTCTGAGTATCATTGATTAGACCATTGAGCGAGGTAAAAAAAAATCTACTTTGGTTTTAAAAAAGCCAGCTATTTTATTACAAAATTCTGCATCCCCCTGTTTCTTTGGAGTGGCAGGGTTAGCTAGTTTAGAAAAATCATTCCACTTTTAAAAAAGCCTTCCTTGGAGTCATCGGACCCGAGTAACTTTCGTCCAATTTCCCAGCTTCCTTTTCTGGCTAAGGTTACTGAGGCATATGTGAAGTCAGTCCTGGCAGAATCTGTCGAGCATTTCAAGTGGTGGCACCACCGTTTCATTCTCACATACATGCTATTAAACACGGGGTTCCTCAGGGCTCTATATTGAGCCCTGCACTTTTTAACATCTTTGTACGGCCCCTAGTCCTGCTGGCAAAAAGCAGAGGGTTGTCATTGGTTTCATACGCCGATGACACCCAGCTAGTCATCACTTTTTTCGAGGAACTGCCAAGACAATCTCATCACATTGAAAGAGGACTTGGTAGCTATCTCTGACTGGATGGCAGCTAGTTGTTTACAGCTGAATGCTGCCAAGTCAGAAATTCTAGTGCTGGGTAGAGACAGCTCCCTCTGGTCAGAGCAGTGGTGGCCTGTCAAACTTAAACCTGCACCCCAGCCAAAGAAGGCTGTAAAATATTTGGGCTTTTCGATCGATAGCGAACTTTCATTTGATGTGCAATCCAAGGCCCTGTCTGGATCCTGCTTTGGTCTCCTAAGAGGGTTGAGGCCCCTACTTGGCTATTTTGCACCAAAAGTTCGCCAAGTCATCCTTCAGGCTACAATTTTGTCAAGGCTGGACTATGGGAACTCCTAATATTTAGGCGTCAACAAGTCCTGTATTGTCCGCCTGCAGAGAATCCAGAACCCAGCAGCTCGCGCCCTGCTAGCTTTGCCCAGATCTTGCTCAGTCTCGCACCTTCTGCCTAAATTGCACTGGCTACCGATAGCGAAAAGAATCCAGTTTAAGTCTTTGTGTGTGGCTCATAAAATATTGACCTACCAAGGACCGCAGATTTTGGCGAGTCTGCTGGCCCATTATGTAAAGAACCGCCTTTTGCTTTCAGCTAATGCGGGCTTGGCTTGCACTTCCCGTTTTCTCAGAGCTAGAGCGGGCGGTCGATCATTTAAAGTTCAGGCGGCACGCCTCTGGAACTCTCTTCCTACATCTATCAGAGGACTCCAGAACCATCTGGCCTTTCGTAAGGCGTTAAAGACCTGGCTCTTTCCAGCTTAGGCTCTTCTTTTTCCTTTGAAGTGTTTCAGCCATGGCTTAGTTAGCGCTGGGACACCCCGTCACTGGGGCAGCTATGCGCTTTATAAAACTTAAAACATTAAAAATAGTTCTAAACAATTCTTTGGAATTGGATTCGGCCATGGTATTTTGTAACGAGAAGTACTCATTTTTTAGCTTCCAAAAGAGCTTGCTTGTAACTGAAAATACAAGTTTTGTAATTCTCCTTCTCTGCTTTGTCATAAAATTTCCGCCAATTCACCTCTGCAGGAGAGGCCCGTTTGGGAGTCCATTTTTTGTGAGAAACAAGCTGATCACAGGCATCCAAAAGCCAATTATTATAAATGGTCGTGGCCTCCTCCACATCCAGCGGGAGCTGGTACATTTGGTTTTCCAAGACATTTCCCAGTCCCTCCACATCCAGCTTGTCTGAGTGTGAGTCTCAATATAGTATGCAAAAACAACAATTGATGGACAGAATGCAGAACAATGTCATACATTCACCCCAGTACAGAGATCTGGGCCTAAATCCATCGTTTTTTTCCACTCCACACCACCCCAGTTCAGACATGGCCATATGCAAATCGGTTTGACCCTGTGCCTCATGGGAACAGTCCAGCCCGAACTGCCAAGCCATGCCTTCCCTGGACTGGAAACAAGCTTCCGAGGACCGGTTTCTGGCATTTCAGCCGTCTTCAGCCAGGATAGCTTGACTACAGTGGTGTGGAGAGCATGGGACTCACGTCTGAGCATACCCATCCCTCTCGGGGTGACAAATGCAAATCTCAATATAGTATACCATAGTGTGCAGAGTGTCCAGTGGATCCCCAGAGATTTTACAGAGGTTAAATTAGATGATACTAATGCTCTTTTGTGGTAGTGTGGGGGAGCAGTTAGATGTATCCGGGGGTACTGTTAAGCACTTGTTGTACACACAGTGGCAATAATGACACACACTGTTGTACGCACAGTGGTAATAAATGACACACACTCAATGAATAAATCTGATATCAATTTATAAAATGATACTTGGTTAGATTTATTTTGCAGAACCACAGAATTTCATCTAGAGTAAATATGTTTTGCAATATTAGGACTGTCCAATATAAAAAGTGGATAATTCGTGCAATTTTCAGACTTTGCAATGTTAACTTATGGGGTGAAAAAAACATTCAACATACGTATAGGCAACATCCACTTACAAGACCATTCTTCGGAAGTTAAGGTCAGTATTGGACAAGGTTCAGTTCAGAACCAACAGTGCACCACCAGCGGCACGTGGGCGCCCAAGTGCAAGTTCAAGGTTAGAAACCCCATACAAGCTAAAGGAGACTGGGGCAATCGGACAGAGGCTGCTTACAGGTAAGTAACAGCGGCTTGGAGGAAGTAGGTGGTCAGGAACTGAAGTTCATGGACTGGGGATGCCACCTAAAACCTAGATTTAAGGGCGTTACAAGGGAGTGACAGGTAGTGTCCAATGGGCCCTTTGCCTGGGGTGTCTACGCACTCTAACATGCCCACCTTCTGTGAGATCCGACTTAGCGGATGGGTGCAGGTTTGAGTGTTTGTTCTTTGGATTTGCCGTGGCTCTGCTCACTGAGATTGTTTCCAGAAGGAGCTGAATGAAGTATAGACTTGCCCCGTGTGAACTGGCATACCCAATTTGGGACATTTGAGTAGACGCCCTCATTTTTGAGGACGTGTACACCAGTACCCGTGTCCTGATGAAGCCTAAAGAAATATTTGGCGGAAGCGCGACTGCGTCGACACCATTCTAAGGAGTCCCCTTATATTGATTTATTGTGTTTCGTTTCTGGCGCCTTCTTCTCTATATTTTTGTGTATAAAGAATTTACAACTTAGGCGCGGAGAGGATTTCCTTTATAGCTTTATATCACTTAAGGTTATAGTGAATACTGTTTATCCTAATTATTTTTCTTTCCTTTTGTAGGGTACACATTGTTTCTTTATATGTAATGTATATAATGTATTTGTATGATGTATATATATATATATATTGTAAATATGTATCATCTATATATTATTTTTGCTGTTGTGCCACCTTGTCCTGTGATGCGTATATCTGTGTTTGTGAATTTGTGAAATCATATGCTTTACAAATAATTGTACATTACAAGGTAATTAAATATATCTTGTGTATAAAGTTTGTTGTCCAATTGATCCCTCTATACCCCCTTTGTTCTACTTTTTCATCCTTGTGACGTACCTAGCCCAGGTTTGGGAGGGTTATTTGGGCAGAACCCCTGCATTATTTTTTCACCTTCTGTGAGAGGACACAGTCCTAGCCCTAACTGGATAAGTCCCATCATCTTCAAGATGGTGGGCACTGAAAAGTGTACTTGACCTAGCCTCCAGCACCCGAGGGCTGGAGTTGGCAGAGGGGGGCTCATCTCCTCTTCTATCAAAGGTTTACCACCTGTCCTGCTGCCAAAAAGGGGTGAGGACAGGATGGAGGCCAGCTCCTTCGAACAGGAGAGGCTGGGGTCACATTACAAAGGACGCAAGACCTCTGAAGCTCCCCACCACGGATGGCTCTTCCTGTGCAGGGGGAGATGTGAACACCTCCACCCAGGAAAGGCATTGTTCTCAGCCTCAGAGTGCGCAGGCGCTCTCCCCTGAGGTCAGAACACACTCTGGTGGTAGCAGGCTGGCTCAGGCCAGTCAAGGACCATTCTGAGGATTGGTAGGTTTCATGGGACCCCTCTAAGGGGCCCTCTGCGTGCAATTTTTAATAAAATCGACACAAATCAGTGCAGGTTTATTGTGTTGAGATGCTTGGTGATAAACATCACATATTTCAGTGAAGCCATCATGGAGCCGGCGAACTCATAATGACGAGTGTCCAGCCTATGTACTTACCATGACTTCCCTGGTCACTTACAATATCCAGGAATCGACTAGGATATTGCAGGGGCATCAGGGGCATTTCATGCAGATATGCCCTCACAGGGGGGAGAGGATGTGGTGCAGCAGCAAGAGCTGCCGTCTCGGGAAATGGGGTTCCGGGCTCAAGTCTCTGCTTCAGCGCAACATCCTGTGATTCTGGGCAAATCACTATCTCCCGGTGCCCATAGACAGCGTCTGTAAACCCTCACAGGTGATGAGCTGCAATATATAAATCTGTGAACTTTAACTCCCTGCCTGAGATATGGGAAGACACCCCTCTAGCAGTGTTCATGGGTATGACACACAGGTCGGCTCTTCAGTTTTGTCTGCAACAAGACACTCAGGCCGCTGTGGCAGTATGCATGTGCTTGGTGAGGGGCCCCTTAGGGTGGCATAATGAATATGCTACTTACCAGTATGCATCTTTTCTTGGCATGTAGGGCTGCTAACATTCATATCTATAGCATAGATCGCCGCCTAGTATTGGGTCCGGATGATTGCACATTGTTGTCCTGGAAGAGTCTTCGAAGTATCACGAGATAGGTGGCTTCTCCCTGGACTACAGTGCGCATGGGCATCGACTCCATCCCCAGATTGTTTTTAGCCGTTGTGGCAAAGATGGAGTGTAATAGTGTAAGCGATGGCCATGCTAATGATTGAATGCAAGAAAAGTCTGCAGTCGCTACGGGCGCCGGGGAGGAGGGCGGGCGATATGAATGTAAGCAGCCCTACATGCCAAGAACAGATGCATACTGGTAAGTAGCATATTCAGTTCGAGGCATGTGGGCTGTTAAATTCATATCTATAGCATAGAATACATAGCAGTCCCTCCATTAACGGCGGCCGCCCGTGCCAGCTGCAGAAGTTTGAAAAAGTGTTTTAAGAACAGCCTGTCCTACAGCTGCCTGCTGTTTGGAATGCACATCTACACAGTAATATTTGGTAAAAGTATGTGGTGTAGACCATGTGGCTGCTCTACAATTGTCTTCCAAAGGAATGTTACCTAGGAATGCCATGGAGGCCCCCAACTTGCGTGTGGAGTGTGCCCTGGGGGGGACCGTTAAAGTGCGCTTAGCTTTCTGATAGCAAATCTGAATACACTTAACGATCCACCTGGCTATTCCTGCTTTGGAAATGGGGTTGCCTTTGTGCTGGGCTGAGAAGGCAACAAAGAGTTGCTGTGTCTTTCTAAAATGTTGTGTTCTGTCAATATAGTACATTAACGCCCTTTTGACATCAAGCGTATGGAGCATTCTTTCTGCTACTGTTTCTGGGTTTGGAAAGAATGCGGGCAGTTCAATGGTTTGATTGACATGAAACTGCGACACCACCTTAGGAAGAAACTTGGGGTTAGTGCAGAGCACCACCCTGTTTGATTGAATTTGTATAAATGGCTCTTGTATCGTGAGCGCCTGTAGCTCACTAACACGTCTTAGAGACGTGATGGCAATGAGAAAAGCCACTTTCCATGTCAAGAACTGAATCTCACATGAATGTAGAGGCTCAAAAGGTGGGCCCATCAACCTGGTGAGCACCACATTGAAGTTCCACACAGGAGCCAGGGGTCCTGGGAGGAATGACCCGTTTCAGCCCTTCTAGGAAGGCTTTAATGGCAGGCACCCTGAAAACAGAGAGATGCTAAGTGTATCCGAATGGAAGCATATGCTAGATTGCATTTGTAAAGATGTAACAAATAGCAGATGATGTTAGGAATGGATGCATCTAGCGGGTTGATATTGTGTTCTGTACAGTACATGACAAACCGCTTTCATTATGCTGCATAGCAAGCTCTGGTAGTGGGCTTTCTTGCCTCCCGGATGATGTCCATGCATTCAGGAGGCAAATTAAGGTAGCCAAACTCTAAGACCTCAGGAGCCAGATCGCCAGATTGAGCTGTTGCGGATCTGGATGCTGAATGTCGCCATGGTTCTGCGTCAAGAGTCTGGGTGTGAGGCGCAGCCTTTGATCCGGTACCACGGAGAGTTCTAGAAACGTGGTGTACCATGGTTGGCGTGCCCACGTTGGAGCAACCAGGATGAGCGTCATCGAGTGTTGCTTTAGCTTTCTTGCCACCAGCGGAATGAGAGGTGCTGGGGGAAAAGCGTACGCAAATTTGCCTGACCAGTTCATCCATATCGCATTGCCCTGCGACTGTGGGTGAGGGAACCTGGCGGCAAAGCTTTGGCATTTTTCGTTTTCCCTTGTGGCAAACAGGTCTATCTCTGGATGACCCCACTGCTGAAAGTACGGGCGGAGTACTGATGGATGTAACTCCCACTCGTGCATCTGGTGGCTGTACCTGCTGAGCAGATCCGCCATCTGATTGTCCTTGCCCGGGAGGTGTTCCGCCATGAAGAAGATGTTCCTCTGAATGGCCCACTTCCACATGCTCTGAGCCAGATGAGACAACTGTGGAGAGTGTGTACCTCCCTGCTTTTGGATGTAGTACATGGCCGTCATGTTGTCCGTCCGGATCAACACGACTTTGTTGCACAGATGTACCTTGAAGGACTTGAGTGCCATGAAGATTGCCATCAGTTCTAGGTAGTTGATGTGCATCTTCCTTTGCTGCGTCGTCCACAGTCCCTGCACCGTGTAGTGGAGCACATGAGCTCCCCATCCCTGGAGAGATGCGTCCATTGTCAGGATAATCTGTGGCACAGGCTCTTGGAACGGTAGGCCCTTGCAAAGGTTGTGTGGATTCCACCAATGCAGAGAGTTGTATGCCCGACCGGTCACCAACACTAGGTCCTTCAACTGTCCTTGAGCCTGAGTCCACTGATGCGCCAAGCATTCTTGGAGCGGACGCATATGCAACCGTGCGTGTGGGACTATGAAGATGCAGGAGGCCATCATGCCTATCAACTGCATGAACACTCTCGCTGGGAGTGAGTGTTGCGGTGTGAACCTCTGGATTAGCGACTGGATATGGTCGATCCTCGCTGGGTTTGGCTGAGCTGTGGCAGCCAGAGTATTTATCGTTGCGCCAAATACTGCCGCACATGGGCTGGCTAAAGGTGCGACTTTGGATAGTTTAGTGAAAACCCCAGACTGTGAAGGAGGTGAATGGTGTGGGACATGTCTGCGGCGCACTGCTGTGCCGACTTGGCCTGAACTAGCCAGTCGTCTAGGTAAGGGTAGACATGTATGTTCTGTCTCCTGAGGTGCGCCGCTACTGTCGCCAGACATTTCGTGAACACTCTGGGGGCAGTGGTCACTCTGAAGGGGAGGACTTTGAACTGGTAATGCCGGTTTTGGATGGTGAACCTGAGGTATTTCCTGTGGGATGGATGGAGTGGTATGTGAAAGTAAGCATCCTTGAGGTCCAAGGTTTCGAGGAAGTCTCCCTGGTTTAACAATGGAAGAACCTGCTGCAGTGTCAACATGTGGAAGTGTTCTGAGAGAATGTACTGGTTCAGAGGCCTGAGGTCCAGAATCGGTCTGAGTGAGCCGTCCTTCTTTGGGATTAAGAAGTACAGGGAATACACCCCTGTGCCTTCTTCCTCCACCGGCACGAGCTCTATTGCGCCTTTTTGCAGCATCACAAGAACCTCCTGCTGCAATAAGTGCAAGTGCTCTGCTGACATAGGACGTTGTCTTGGGGGTATGTTGGGTGGAGTGGATGTTAACACCAAACAATAGCCGAACTGGATAAGTTTCCTTACCCACCTGTCTGTGGTGATGGACTTCCAGACTGGCAGGAACTGTTGGAGTCTCCCCCCGACAGGTGTTGGATGGTCGGGGGGCAGTGACAGGAAGTCACTGTTTGTTGGTGGCAGAGGAACGGGAACTGTTGTTGCCTCTGCCTCTGCCCTTGGCGCTGTTTCCCCGTTAACCTCTTCTACCCTGCTTGGGGTACGAGGATTGCGCCCCACCTTTATTGAATTGCGTCTGCTGTGCCAAGTGTCCTCTGTTAACACCTCGATTGCCTGAGCGACGAAAAGTGTTCCCTCTGAATTGCTGAGACTGGAGAGCACCCATGGATTTGGCAGTCTCAGTATCTTTTTTGATTTTTTCGAGGGTGGTGTCAACCTCTGGACCAAATAACCTGTCTGGGTTAACGGGCTGGTTGAGGATAGTAGTCTGTATCTCTGGCTTGAACCCTGAGATGCGGAGCCATGCTTGACGCCTCAACATCACACTAGTGTTGATTGCTCTCGCTGCCGTGTCCGCAACGTCTAGCGCACATTTTATTGCAGCGTTGGAGATGAGCTTGCCCTCCTGGATAAGCATCTCAGCTCCCTCTTTAAACTGGTCTGGAAGGTGTTGCAACAGCTGCTCTAAGGTGTCATAGTGTGCCCTATCGTATCTGTCCAACAGAGCCTGTGTGTTTGATATGCGCCAGATGTTGGCTGCCTGAGCTGCCACCCTCTTCCCCGATGCCTCCAGCACATTTGATTCTTTGTCTGGGGGAGGAGCTTCACCCGTGGTTTGCGAGTTCGCCCTCTTGTGGGCATTAGAGACCACTAAAGAGTCCAAAGGCAACTGGCCCCGTATGTAGGTTGGGTCGCCAGGTGCTGGTCTGTATTTCTTCTCTATTCTAGGGTTGACAACCCTTGATCTCGTGGGTTCCTTGAAAATGTCTGTGGCATGCTTAAGGACCCCTTTTAGCATTGGAAGAGTTTTCACAGTTTTTTCGGCAGCGGAGAAAGTGTCAAAAAGAAAGTCAACCTCCACAGGGTCAGCATGCATTTCCACTTTATGGTTTGTAGCTGCCCTTTCAATCAAGGCATTAAATGCCGCAGAATCTTCAGTGGGAGACGTTTTCACATTATATACCTGAGGGTCATGGACAGCTTGCTGGTCCCCTTGATCACCTGTGTCCATCCACGAGTCCTGTTGCTCATCAGGCTCTGTGTTTGCAGGAAAATTATACTCCTCATCCTGCTCACCCTCATCTCCATCTGAGTAAGTGGGTGAAGGTGTTGCACTCCTCCTAGGCTGTGGAAGAATGTGTTCAACTGTGGAAAAGTAAATTTTGCCATGTTCTGTGTCCCTACGCCTCATCCATCATATGTTATGTGTGCATGACCAATATGCATATGTTATTCCCCATGTCCGATTAATGACGCAATTACAGTTGTGTCCACCTCTGATATGTCATTTTCCAGTCCTCGTGAATAATACGAATATCAGGCCTATGTAAAGTTATGTTGCCACGTTTCCCAGTGTGCACGTTATTTCATTATAAAGTCCCCGTTTCCAGGCCTCAAAAGGGCCCAGACCACAGATTCAGCTCCTGTCTCCTGAAAGCCTCGCTGAGGAGCGATACAGCCCCCACCTGTATCCTCGACCCTTCACTTACTTCCTGCCTCGCAGTGCCCGGTGCAGCTTGGCTCTGCCTCTGAGTCTGCCAAGAGTATGTTATAGTTCCAGCTATCAGTTCAGTCCTCCTCTTCTGCATTCCTAAGCTACTGAACTGCATCAATAGTTTCCGTCATTGTCTAGCCTTCTCGTCTCCACGTTAGAGAAATACTGTATTAATGGTCATTTAATATTCTTCATCACGCAGTACATGTAGAATAATACATGGTCCAGTCTTAGAGTCAAGTTAGCTTCTCCCCTCATGACTTCTAGTTTATATCAACATGTTCCCTAAACATTAGATACCAGATAGGGTTTAGGTACATGTCGCTCCGACCCTCCAGACTCTAGTCTCTGCTCCTAGCACAGAGTTCGTAGCCCCCAGCTTCTCCTAGTAACACGTCATTGCCAGTTTTCGCGCACCATTAGGTTAGAGGTCCCGGCTCCTTAGGTAGCCCCCTCCAATGTTTCCGCCCCATTCATGACGTTTGCATCACATGTCTAAGTATACTCCCAGTTACACCTCTTTTTACTGTTATCTTTCGCGACTGCTACGCGTCACGCCTTCTGCTCCACCCACTGTTACGCCTACTGCAATGTAATGCTATGTGTTTGCGCTATGTATATAAGTCAATGTATTATTATTAAAAGTCAGCGCGCTCATCCCAGACCCGGCCCCAGCAGCTGCTGGGCCTCTTTTCCCCTGCTGGGTCATCCTATGCAGGTTGTCCTGATCCTGTCCTTATGCTGTAATAAACCTGCAGAAACTCCTACTACCTCGAATCTTGACTCTTATTTTATTGAGCTATCTGTTATTCATTCATTCATTTAAAAATAGATCCGGTATTATTTATTTATATACCACATAATGGCGCCCGAATAGGGACTTGCCCTTTCCCCACGCGTCGGTGAAGCCACGCCGACCCCCTGACCCTCTGCAGCCGTGACGGAACCATACCGGCCACGTGCAGATATTTCTGCTTCAAGTATCCCTCAGGCCCACGGAGGACACGGAGGAGGCGGTCCAGCATCCGAACGAGACGGTGGAGGAACGCGGCGAGTCCCGACCAGAGCCCAAGCCGAGAGTCCAAGGTCCGAGGTATCCGGAGGCCCACCCGTAACTGAAGTCCGAAGTTCGTCGTCGTAGCAGTCCAGTCCCGTTCGAGGCCTTCCGTTCCGTGCTGCCCGGTGAGTACCATTGCTGGGGTAGTATCTAGACAGGACCAATCTAAATTGACTCCTGGTCCGTGGGTTGGTGGTGCCCAGACTCACAAACAAAGTGTTCACCTAGGTGGATACGGGTCTTGATGCGTCCCTTTTTGGGACCGGTATGTTCCGTACTGTTACAGCAGTGCATCCAGTAACTCTAGTCTGTTCCGTTCTCGAGAAAATCTGTTCTGTTTCTGTTTTCAGTATTTTCAGGTAATATTCTGTTCGAACTGTTATGTTATGATATTGTTTAATGTAATTCCAATGTCGTGGTATGCCTGAATTGTTTTTCCCACTTGTTATTGTTCTTCGTGTATTGTATTGTGTTCCGATTTAAGTTTACAATGCCGCTCTTTTCAAGATTACGTCAGTTAAAAACTAGAAAGGGTCTGTTAGAGGAAGCAGTTCCTGTCCCGCCTAGGGACAGTCCAGGTCATTTTATGTATCAGAAACATGGCATAAGCGCCATAATGTATCTAGATTTATGGGTAGAGTATACCAGACAGTTAGAAGAAAAGTATAGATGGCCCTATCGGGTACATGGGATGCCGAATGTATCATGCGAGTAGAAGAAGCATTATGGAAAAAGAAAGCCAGACAGTCACAGAAAGATGCCATCGAGTTATGGCGTAAGGAAGCTCATAGAAGAACGGAAAAGGAAGTCAGAAAGTCAGAGTTAAGTAGAGAATCCCAGGAACGAGCCCAAGAAAGAGAATTAATCGAGATAGGTGAACAAGTCAAAACCGAACAGTCAGACAGACAGAGGCATGCCCTCATTAAGGGTATGTATCCTCTCCTTGCCGAAGGTTTGCCAAAAGCGACCCCAGAGGCATCCAGTAATTTCCCGCCGCCATTAGTTCCGACCAAGCTACGTCACAAACAGACCGCAGCTGATATTTTTATTTCGTCCTACTTGGACGACACAGTCCCAGAATATGCAAATCCTGTTCGCGCTCCGCCAGTCCCTGTAAATCAGGCACTTCCTGCTCCTCCAGACACCGGGGTGCCCTTAACAGCTCCCCCGGCCCAGTCCGCCATACAAGTCCCGTCCACGTTACAATTACCGACTCTGCCAGGACGAAGAATGTCAGTCGACGATTCCAGTTTAGGGGCCGCGGGAGGAGGTCTTCCTCAAACCCCGCCGCCACACAAGCGTTTATCAGCACTCGAATTACATGCTCAAGCATCACAGCGTACTCCTAAAAGTAATAAGTCTGTCACAGAAATCAGACAAGCCCTTGGCGAATGTGTCTATGATCCAGTCCCAGGCGAGTATAATATGGTTTTATATTCCGTACGTGTAAGGAGAGTGACCGAGTATCTAGTCACCTTACCGAATATGAAAGAAGATCTAGACAGAATATATCGTTTCATCCGTACAGGGGATGATCCAGAAAGTATTGGCGAGGTTATGTCTCAAAGGAAAGCCGAGATTCAGCTCATGATATTAAAGTTCCTGATCAATTGTCTAATAAGAGAACAAGATTATCCGTCTAAAGATCCCGCCGAAATGAGAATCCTGACAAGGTGGAGTGATAATATAGCCGAGGGTAAGCACAAGACCGTCGGTGCCATGGAGAGTATGTACAAGAAAATTCGTAAAGAAATAATAAGGTTACACGAACAGCGTAAAGCAGCACAAGTAAGCGAGAAAGAAAGTATCTCTGATCCTGAAGAGGAAGACGAGAATTCCGCCAGAATAGCGTATGTAGGAAAATCTAGATTTCCAGATCGTCATTTACGTCTAGAACACAAGTCTGTTTTTCATCATCCAGCACCAGAACAAGGTTCTCTAGAACAAGTATTTCAAGCTACCGATCACATTCTGAAATCCCGAATCGGTTATAGTGAGTTAAGTACCATGCACGAACAAGAACTAGCCCGATCAGCAGTCCGATGGATTACTGATTCTACCACTTTTCCAGACGAAATAGTGGCACAAATGTTTCTGAAACTGCCCCCAGCCGAGCAGCGACTGGGGGGTATGTATATGATTCAGCACCTCATTACTTTGTATGAGGGTCAACATTCTGACCCAGGTCCGTTGCATGATATCCTGAACGAGTTACTCCAGTATAGATGGAGAGGTCTAGGTACCGATTTAATTAGTGTCATTCTAGAACAGCGCCACAAATATAGAACGTTTCTGAACCCGCATTTCGTTCATGTCTCACCCCCAGAAAGTAAATCATTCTACATAGACAGACAGAATCCGTTACGAGAAGTCCACCCAGTCCAAGGGGCGGGTGGCGTAATGCAACGAGTGTTTGTATACACTCCGATATCAAAGATGGAACTTCTTGAAATGAAGAAATTAATTCCCTGTCATGACAAAGATCCAGCAGGGTTCCATAGAGAATTAAAAGACATGCTCCGTATGGGAGAATACACTTACCCAGATATCATTAAAATGTTAAAGGTCCTGTTACCCGCAGGGGTATATGAAAAGCTAAAGGAAAAAGAATGGGAGGTGGGAGAGAAAAAGATCGATTGGGCAGCTCTAGAAGCTGAAGACAAGGCACGAGTACCAGGTACCGGTCTTGGAGATAAATGTAAAGAATTACCAGAATTACTGATTCAAGTTTTACCCAGATTATTGACAACTAGAAAAGAAGACTGGGATGCAATCTCAGCCTGTAAACAGAAACAAGATGAAGATATTAGTGATTTTTATTCTAGATTTGAGAAATGTTTCAGTATTAACAGTGGTCTCAAGACAAGTAGTGAGTCATACCCTCACCTTTTCGTTACTAAATTAGTCGAGAATTCAAGTCCACAAATTAAAAATCGAGTTTTGAAAGTCGAAAGCACCTGGCAAGCAAATACCCCGTCCCAGATGCTCCAGATGCTCCAGTATCACCAGAATAGAATCAGGGAAGAGCAAGAACACGAGAGAAAACGTATGAAAGACACGAAAATGAAAGTGCTAGTTGCACAAACAGTTCCTCAAGACAGTCAGAAGAGGGGTCCGAATCAAGCCAGTCATCCTGCAGCTCCCGTTAAAGGGAACTGCAATTATTGTAAACAGCCAGGTCATTTTATAAACGAGTGTGCAGTTCTGAAACATAACATAGCTACTGGTAAGACTAAAGAAAGACCACGTCCGCCTAGACAAGAACAAGTTTCACAGATTCCTCAGTCACAGAATGCACCACAGACAGTTACAGCACCGCAGCCTATTGCTGCGACACAGCATGTCACATCACAGATGTACCAGTATGCGCAGTCTGAGTATCCAGAGTACCAGTCATATTCATGAAACAGCCTAGAGAGGGAGGTAGGCTTGCCTCTCATCGAGATACCTGTAGATCAAGAAGGTCCCTATGTTCACAGTCAAGTATTAGGGAAAGACAGAAAGTTTTTGATCGATACAGGGGCAAGTAGGACCACAATTAGTCATGCCGAAGTTCCAGGGGCTCCGCTCTCAGGCTCAAGAAATGTTTCCCTTGGATTTTCAGGAAAGCCAATAGTTAATGAGATATCAAAGCCAGTCACTCTAGAAGTAGGTCCATTGTCCCGTACTACTGATCTGTTACTTACTAAGTCATGTCCAGAAAATCTGTTAGGCATTAAGACACTGAAAGAGTTAGGTGCAGTTATTTGCTGTTCCCCAGAGGGAATACGTCTGTTCCTACGTGACTTTAAGGGTCACTATGTATTACGAGATTTTGATTCGAGATTGTCTAATGTTCCGCAGCACTTATGGGCGCAAGGTCCAACTGATGTAGGTTACATGCAAATCACACCCCATCGTGTGACTCTCAAACCAGGTGTAGTGTTACCCCGAATCAGACAGTACAGATTGCCACCTGAGGCTGTAGCAGCCTTATCCAAAATTATTGACGAGCTCATGGCTCAAGGAGTAGTTGTGGAAACTGACTCCAATGTATGTAATTCTCCGATCATTCCAGTCATGAAACGTACTGATCCGAATGCACCCCCAGTATATCGACTAGTGATTGATTTACGAGAGCTTAATAAATGTATTATTCCTCAGTACCCAGTTGTCCCAGACATCTCATCCCTGTTAACAGCCATTGATTCCGAAGCCATGTTTTTCACTGTCATTGACCTCAAGAATGCATTTTTCAGTGTTCCAATTCATCCAGACAGCCAGTTTCTTTTCGGATTTTGTTTAAATGGAAGGAGCCATATGTTTACACGCGCTCCTCAAGGTTTCACAGAAAGTCCTAGTATTTACAGTCAAGCACTCAAGAGACAATTAGACAACATTCACATGCCAACTGACACTGCCCTGCTCCAGTATGTCGATGATCTCCTGATCACAGCCCGTTCCGAACGTGACTGCGAGCGAGCATCCCTTACAGTTCTGTATTTTCTAGCCGAGATGGGGCACAAGGTGTCACCTTCGAAGCTTCAATTCTGTGTCCAGCAAGTGGTATACTTAGGACACTTGCTGTCCAAGAGGGGTAGGCAGTTGACACCCGACCGTATCCAGTTAATAGCGAGTCTTCCCCAGCCCAGAACCCAGAAGGAGGTACGTGCTTTTATCGGCCTTACATCTTATTGTAGACAATGGATTCCCCAGTATGCATTTCTAGCCAAGCCACTGATACAGTTAACGACACAGGAGGCAGCCGTATCGACTGTCCTCCCTTGGACATCTGACCATACACTTAGTTTCAATGAGTTAAAGAAAGCTTTATGTCAAGCCCCAGTTCTAGCTACACCGAACTACAGTAAGCCTTTTACACTTTTCGTTACTGAACGCGAAGGTACAGCATTATCTGTTCTTACACAAGATCAAGCAGGACAATACAAGCCCTGTGCTTATTTTTCGAGCACATTAGATCCAGTCGCCCAGGCGTTGCCTGCGTGCCTCAAGTCAGTTGCAGCCACAGCACTAGCTATCAGACAAAGTGATTCCATAGTTTTAGGACATTCCCTGACAGTACAAGTTCCACATTCAGTAGAAGTTCTTTTAAACCGAACACAAACACAGCACTTGACAATTGCACGTTTAACAGGTTATGAATTGACACTGTTCCAGCCACACATAGAAATTAGACGCTGCAACGTTCTGAATCCTGCTACACTGTTACCATCAGTTAGTTCAAACCCAGACCCACATGATTGTGTGGAAGTAGTTAACATTACGACTAAGCCAAGACAAGACCTGACAGACATTCCGTTACCAGATTCCGACCTGACACTTTATGTGGATGGTTCATGTATGAGAACTGGTACAGGAGAACTAGTCGCCGCTTATGCAGTGACTACTGACACTGAAGTTATTGAAACACACCGTATTGATACCCTGTCCGCTCAAGCAGCAGAGCTAGTCGCTCTGACACAAGCCTGTATACATGCCAAGAACCTGAAAGTTAATGTTTACACAGATTCACGTTACGCATTCGGAGTTGTACACGACTTCGGAGTGCTCTGGCAGGAGAGAGGTTTCATGACTTCTCATGGAACCAAGATTCAGCATGGTCTCCTTATTCAAGCCCTGTTAGATGCCATACATTTACCGACATCCATTGCTATCATGAAATGTAAAGCACATACGAAAGTTACTGACATTATTTCCCAAGGTAATGATCTAGCAGATCGCACAGCCAAGCTTACAGCACAGACTCCAGACATTCCAGGTAACATGACACATACTCCGGATCCGATTACATGTATGACAGTTAAGGACCCTACACAAGATGTCATAGATATCCAGTTACATGCTACTCCCTCTGAAATCAAGAAATGGTCTGAACAAGGAGGGGTTCAGACAGATCAAGGATGGTTAACGAAGGGTAGAGCCACATGGTTTCTCCCCGATTCTATGGTTCAAGTCATTATCAATACCGCACATAGTCCAGCACATTTAGGAGAAAAAGCTATGTTAGACAGTATCCAGAACATTTGGTTCAACAAGCATTTACGAGCTGCAGCCAAGCAGAAAGTCCGCACCTGTATGATATGTTGTCAGTTTAATCCAGGTAAAAGTGTCCCGGTGGAACAAGGTGGTTTCCAGCCCCCTGACCACCCTTTTGAGGTCCTCCAGATGGATTATATTCAGATGGAGCGATGTCGAGGTTTCAAGTATGTCCTTGTAGTTGTATGCGCTTTGTCCAGGTGGACAGAAGCATATCCAGTCCCAGATTACACAGCCGCGACCACTGCCAAGCAGTTGGTTCGTGAATTCTTCCCTAGATATGGACTCCCTAGAGTCGTATATTCTGATAACGGCCAGCCATTCTCATCCGAACTCATGAAACACGTTTCCCTTTTGTTAGGGTACCAGTGGAAGTTCCATTGTGTACGCCATCCTGAAGCAGCCGGTCTCGTAGAGAGACATAATCAGACCCTGAAAATCCGTATTGCCAAAGTCTGTAAAGAAAAAGGTGTGGACTGGCTAGTAGCTCTGCCAGTTGCTCTGTTTTATATGCGCATGGTCGCACATTCCAGATCAGGTCTGTCCCCGTATGAGGTCGTATTCGGCCGCCCCCCTAACATGTGGGGTACTCCTAGACCCCGAAGTATTACCAATGTTTCATGTAATATGCTGACAGATTACCTAGCTTCCTTGATGTCTGCCCTCAACTCATGTCGTTCACAGGTTGCCGCCGCATTTCCAGACAATACCGAGGTGGCACCGCACGAGATCGTTCCAGGCTCCTTGGTGATGATCAGAAATTTTGACAGATCAAGTCCGCTGGAACCACGTTGGAAGGAGCCACGTCAGGTCCTCTTGACCACCCGTACTGCCGTCAAGTTGGAAGGCAGGAAGGGGTGGGTCCATCTTTCTCATGTAAAACTTTTCAATGGATTGAAACCAGTCTCCAAGAACATTTCCAAGGATTCCCAAGATTCTAAAGACTGCCAAAACATTGCTCTTAAGGACTGTCCCGCACAAGACATTATTACAACCCCTCCCTTGTTAGAGAAAACTCCGCAGCAGGAGTATAAGTTAAAGCTCAGGTCTAGTAAAATAAGTCAGTCAGTTTGATTGTATAAGTCCTCCCCTAGGTGAAACGGTTAGACTGTTTCTGACATGTATAAAATAGACCCCCATAGTGAGAGAGTCAGTCGAAGTTCAATCAGATGTATCGTTTTTCTGAGTTTCGTATTATTCATCAGCATTATGATTTCCTGCACCAGCTATGCGTTCTATCTGTATTGTCCAGTTCCTCATGTAAATATGTCTGCTAATGTTACAGTAGAGCACACGTTTAGTGATCTGCCTCCTCACGAATATTCTTACCGCCTCGCTATGCGTAACAACACATTTATCCGTATGTTACATTACTCGCACCAGACCAGCAATGCTACTAATTGTTGGGTGTGTGGTCGACTCCCCCCTTTTCAGACACCGAAGGGAGTTCTGCCACTGTTTCCTTATCCATTCTCACACAATGGTTCGTGTGGAGCATGGTCCACGTTAACGTCATCCTCAACAGATATGTCTTTTCTTAACAGTACATGTTTCCCAGACAAGCAAGGTTTCCCCCACAGAACAGGTTTAGATTTGGAAAATGAAGTATATAATTTAGGTAATTATTCGTCGAATTTCATGGTCCTGAATGTTCAGTCTGATACTACTCCAGACTTACCTGCTATTTCAGTACTACCAGTCAAAGGCGAATTATGTGTCCGTAATTATGGTTCTGTACATGTAGGTCATAGTGAATGTACTACTGTTATCCAGTATAGTGACAGTGGGAAATCTGTTTTCAAAGCTTCACGTCATTCTTATTTTATTTGTGGTCAGACCGCATATGTCCGTCTGCCCCTCGATTGGGAGGGAACCTGTTACATTGCTTTCCTACTGCCACCTGTTTTTCTAGCCCCATCTGATTATCACAGAAATACACATCTAGTACACATTAGACATAGAAGGGAGTCCCCAATTGTCGATTATACTGAAACTACTCTAGAACAGTATACAGATTTCAATAAAGGTTTCTTCTTCTTTGTAGGACCTGTCCAGAATAGTAAACTGATCCGTAGGTTAACAAGAACCCTTGAAGCTGTAGTAAATGAGACTGCCTCTGCTCTAGGTAACCTAACCGAAGAACAATCTGCTATGAGATTTGTCGTTTTGCAAAATCGTCTCGTCCTTGACGTCATACTGGCCGATAGGGGCGGGGCCTGTAGAGTCATCGGATCTAGTTGCTGCATTTTCATTCCAAATAACGCGCCGTCTGTTTATTCAGCTATAACCAGACTCCATAAAATTGCCCATCTGTTACATCAAGATCCAGGCACCTGGACATGGTCCGGTTGGTTCTGGAATATAATTTCCGCATGGGGATGGAAAGTCCTGTCCTTTCTAGGTATTGCAGTAGCGATTATATTTAGCTGCTGCCTCTGTATACAATGTGGCCCTGCGATTTGCAGCATGTGCGCTACCTCTTGTATTCCTAGTCCCAAGCCCCGTTCTAAATCCCGTTCCAGGATAATTCGAGACGAGCAAATGGTACTGTATGAAATGATAGATGGTATCATGAAAATTGATGTTTCCTGATGAAACGTAGTGACAAGGAGGGAATGTGGAAAAGTAAATTTTGCCATGTTCTGTGTCCCTACGCCTCATCCATCATATGTTATGTGTGCATGACCAATATGCATATGTTATTCCCCATGTCCGATTAATGACGCAATTACAGTTGTGTCCACCTCTGATATGTCATTTTCCAGTCCTCGTGAATAATACGAATATCAGGCCTATGTAAAGTTATGTTGCCACGTTTCCCAGTGTGCACGTTATTTCATTATAAAGTCCCCGTTTCCAGGCCTCAAAAGGGCCCAGACCACAGATTCAGCTCCTGTCTCCTGAAAGCCTCGCTGAGGAGCGATACAGCCCCCACCTGTATCCTCGACCCTTCACTTACTTCCTGCCTCGCAGTGCCCGGTGCAGCTTGGCTCTGCCTCTGAGTCTGCCAAGAGTATGTTATAGTTCCAGCTATCAGTTCAGTCCTCCTCTTCTGCATTCCTAAGCTACTGAACTGCATCAATAGTTTCCGTCATTGTCTAGCCTTCTCGTCTCCACGTTAGAGAAATACTGTATTAATGGTCATTTAATATTCTTCATCACGCAGTACATGTAGAATAATACATGGTCCAGTCTTAGAGTCAAGTTAGCTTCTCCCCTCATGACTTCTAGTTTATATCAACATGTTCCCTAAACATTAGATACCAGATAGGGTTTAGGTACATGTCGCTCCGACCCTCCAGACTCTAGTCTCTGCTCCTAGCACAGAGTTCGTAGCCCCCAGCTTCTCCTAGTAACACGTCATTGCCAGTTTTCGCGCACCATTAGGTTAGAGGTCCCGGCTCCTTAGGTAGCCCCCTCCAATGTTTCCGCCCCATTCATGACGTTTGCATCACATGTCTAAGTATACTCCCAGTTACACCTCTTTTTACTGTTATCTTTCGCGACTGCTAAGCGTCACGCCTTCTGCTCCACCCACTGTTACGCCTACTGCAATGTAATGCTATGTGTTTGCGCTATGTATATAAGTCAATGTATTATTATTAAAAGTCAGCGCGCTCATCCCAGACCCGGCCCCAGCAGCTGCTGGGCCTCTTTTCCCCTGCTGGGTCATCCTATGCAGGTTGTCCTGATCCTGTCCTTATGCTGTAATAAACCTGCAGAAACTCCTACTACCTCGAATCTTGACTCTTATTTTATTGAGCTATCTGTTATTCATTCATTCATTTAAAAATAGATCCGGTATTATTTATTTATATACCACACAACCAGTACTGGTGTCTCTGGTGCTGGGTTTATTCTCTTTAGAGGAATTACAAATGACTCCAAAGGCTGTGATGTAATTTTCCTCTTGTAGAGCGTGAGCTTTCCTGTGTCGGCGTCAATGAAATGCTCCGACTGCTCTTCCAATAAAGGTTGTCGATGACTTAAACTTCCACTCGGGCGAGTTTGTTTCGACACTTCAGTGTCCTTGGGCACCAATCGTGGTGCAAAGGCCTTCGGCGCCACCTTAGGCGGTAGAGTGTAGAGGATCGGCATCGAAGTCTTCTTCGGTGGGGCCATCGGCTTCGGTGCTGAAGGCGTTTTCGGCTCCGACGCCGACGCCTTGTCCCGTATCCGCTTGAGGGAGTCCGAGACCTGCTTCGTGAAGGAAGCGGATAGTTTCGTCGACCCGACCGATGACCTCGGTCCACCCCCAGGGGAAGACCCGAGCGTCGATGACTTCTGTTTGCCTGTCTGAGGTGCAGGAGTATCTTCGACCACTGCGCTTCGATCACCTTCCACGGTCGCAGACGTCGACGCCGACGGCTTCGGATCGGCAGCTTTTGCCTTTGGCGTCGGGACTCCAGACTTCGGCTCGGCGCCCTTTGCCGACTTTGTCTCGACGGGCCTTGTGCCTTTTGGCTCGATAGCCTTGCCTGGTGTAGGCTCGACAGTCTTCTTGGACTTCGACTCGACCACCTTGCTCGACACCTTGCTCGACACACCTGCTCGACGACTTTCTTCGAGCTTGGCTCCTTGACCACTTTCGGCACCTTTGCCTGGTTGACAGCCTTCTTTGACTTTAAGGCCTCCGAAGACGACGGCGTCGATGGTGGATTAGCCGTCTTCGGTTTCGATGGCGTGTTCTTCTTTGTTTTCGGCGACACCGATGGTTTCGGTTTCGATTTTGGTAATGGCGGCTCCGCTGGGGTGTCCGTAGCCGGGCCGGAAGGTGGGGCCGTGGATCGAGGTGTAAGGTCTTGGGTAAGGCCATGTGGCGATCCCGTGACCTGAGCCTTTGTAAAAGTGCGTACGGGGCATAGCTCTTCCTCTGAGCTATCTTCCATGGCCCCATATGCTTCGTCGTCGTCCCCTACCTCATCAACGACTTCCTCTAGGTCTTGGCCTTCGTCGTCCACTTCGTAGACGGACACGACCTCCACCGATGTAGGTGAAATCTGCAGTTGAAGCTCTTGCTCGTCTGCTTCGTCGTCGTCGAAGATGTCCACCGGTGCCGGAGCCGATCGCTGGGCCTATAGGCGCGCCACGCGCCGCATCTTGATCGTCTTCTTCGATCGAAATCGTGAACAGGCCATACAGTTGGCCTCATCGTGGTCCGGCGACAGGCACTTGTTGCACACAGGATGGACGTCGATGTGTGGGTACTTAGAACCACACACGGGGCAGTGCGTGAACGGACTCCGTTCCATGCCGTCGAAGTCTTGCTGCGTCGACTGGGCCTCGATCACCGAAGAGTCACCCGACTCCCCGGATATCCAACTCGACGAGTTTGAGTATACACGAGACCGAACGCGAACAATACCGACGGTGTAAAAGAAGGCCTTTTGGCCTTGAAAAAAGTTTTTATCGATTCCGAACAGGAGATGTCGAAATCACATCCGAACCCAATGACGGAAAAAAACAATCTGGGGATGGACTCGATGCCCATGCGCACTGTAGTCCAGGGGAGGAGCCACCTATCTCGTGATACTTCGAAGACTCTTCCAGGACAACAATGTGCAATCATCCGGACCCAACACTAGGCGGCGATCTATGCTATAGATAGGAATTTAGCAGCCCACATGCCTCGAACTTTGTGCTGCAGCCCTTAGGGACCCTCTTTAACCACACGGCACTTGGTACCAGGGGTACCTTTTACAAAGAACTTATATGTGAGCTAAAGGGGTGCCAATGTGGAAATGACGGGAACAGTTTAGGGAAGGAGATCTGGCATACGGGACCTGGTTGGCAGGGGACTCTGTGCTCTTCTAGTCGTAACCACAATATTTTCCAGGCAACACGTGGGGGCTTACTATGTCCAAAAGAGGCACGTGTATTCATGACAACCTCCCCCCACAAATGAAAGAGGATGAGACTAACCTTCCTCTACAGAGTCTTCATCGCCCGCTTAGTGGATAATGTGAGTAATGCAGGGCTACAGGGTCTGGCCCTTAAGTGGCTTACGTCTTTCCAAGAGGATCGGAATCAAGCTGTACGCTTTGCCCAATTCTCTACCTCTAAAGTCAAATTGACTTGTGGGGTGCCGCAGGGCTCCTCCCTGTCACCGCACCTTTTTAATCTGTATCCTCTAATTCAATCCTTAGGCTAAAGAAAGGTATGCACTTTCAACTAAGCTGACGATCATCAACTGATCTTGGAAATCGACAAGTCTGCAGCCTCTGTTAGTAACTTTCAAACTACCATGTGACATATTGGTAGCTGGATGAACAGTAACCACCTGCATTTAAACCCAGACAAAACTGGCCCTGGAACTATAATGTTTGTCCAACTGAGTTGGGAAACCCACCCCTACCATCTAGATCAACTAAAAGCCTTGGCATCACAATTGACTGCGTTCGATCTGTGAAATCCCAGATTGGGATGGTAGTCTCTACCTGCTTTTTTCCGCTCCGGAAGATCAGGAAGATGAACATAAGTTACTTACCTGTAAACTGTGGTTCTCCAGTATTGGCATCTTTTATAGATTCACATGCTTGAATCATTCCCCGTCGCCGAAGTGGGCGTCTTACGGTACATAGAATAAATAGCAATATAGCAATAGCATAGCGAAAGCATAGCTGAAAGAGCAATAGGAAGTATTGTAACATAGAAGTTAATAGGAAAAAACGTGTCACTTTAATAACTTGTCCAAGTCATTAGATATGGTCCAAACTCCAGCCAATCAGGCAACAGCACCCTCTGGAACCTTCTCCTCAGAGGCTCAGGCTCTCCGATGTTTTAGCACACGTGTGGCATAAGAGCCAAGGAGAAGAGGGGAGCCTCTGAGGGGAGGTGGGTGGGTCACATGTGAATCTATGAAAGATATCAATACTGGAGAAGCACAGTTTTCAGGTAAGTAACTTATGTTCTTCTCCAGTATTGGGGTATCTTTCATAGATTCACATGCTTGAATCAGAGTAGATAGGAGTAATTCGAGAACTGTGCATAGTAAGCCATAAGTACATTGTAAACAGAGTACGAGAGAATACATATACGTATATTACAGAATAGCAGTAAACATGGGCACATCTGCAAAAAGCAGAAATATATACTTGTATACAATGTGTGCAGGAGGAGGTAAGAAACAGAGGCTCACCTTACTTAAAAAGATTACGTAGCACCGCTTGCCCCACAGCGGTGTCAACATTGTTGGCAGATTCCAGACAGTAGTGCTGGGTCGCAGCTCTGCGAATCTGATAAAGAGGCACACCAGCAAAGAGAGAAGTAGAAGAGAAGACTGCTCTAGTAGAGTGTGCTTTAATCGTTGGTTGAAGTGTCTTGCCTGCTTGCTGATTCCAAAAGGAAATTTCTCTAGATATCCAACGTGCAATAGTCTGTTTAGCAACTGGAGGTTCTTTACGCATCCTGCCGTAGGCTATGAAGAGCTGATCAGTTTTACGGATACTGGTTGTTCTTTGCAAATAAAATTTCAAACATATCTTAACATCTAGAGAATGTAAAGTCTTTTCCGCTGGCGACTGTGGATTAGGGAAAAAGTCTTTAAGATGACCGGCTCATTCAGGTGGAAATCAGATGGAACTTTAGGAATTAAGGCCGTATTAGTGCGGAGCGCCACAGCGTCTTTGGTAAATTGAAGAAAAGGTGGTTTGATAGTAAAAGCTTGTATCTCGCTGACTCGAAGTAAGAGCTAAAAGCAGTGATGTCTTCCAGGAGATGAATTTAAGATCAGCCCTACGAATGGGTTCAAATGGGGACTTCATGAGTTGTGCCAACACAATGTTCAGATGCCAAGGAGGAGGCGGGCGTCGAATTGGAGGGAAAATCTGAAATAAGCCTTTGAAAAAATGTTGAATAATTCTTGAAGAATAAAGAGAATTGGAGCCATGCTGCCAGAATTTGGAAATTGCAGCCAGAAAAACCTTCAGGGTAGAGTGAGAGAGGCCTGATATTGCTAATTGTAAGAAAAAAGGCAGAAGCTGCTCTGGCGTAGAGTGAACAGGGTGAACATTTATTTTATCATTATTTGTAAAGCGCAACTGACACCCTACGGGTAACCTGGCGCTGTGATACAGGCGACTAGCTTAGGGCCGAGAGACTGTGTCCCCTGCCCGGAAGACGTTAGCAGGATGCCAAGGAGCATACTCGAGGGTAGAGCCAGGTGTTTAACCTTTTTCTAAACTGCAGGATGTTGTCTATTTGTCTCGTATCAAATGGAAGCGTTTTCCAAAGGCGGGACGCTGCCGCACTGAAGGCCCTACTTCCTGATTTGACTTTCCTAACTCTAGTCACCCTCACAAGATTAGCCGATGAGGAGCGCAGTGCTCGTGGAGGGACATACCATGTCAGTTTCTCCTACAGAGATTTGGGCCCGTGACCATGTGGAGCCTTAAATACTATACCTAGTGCCTTAAATCGTATCCTCTGTGAGACTGGCAGCCAGGGTAAATCTGAGAGTGCCCGGGAGGCGGAGGAGCGGCGTGGTTGCACTAGTACCATTTTGGCCACCGTGGTCTGTACTCTCTGCAATCTCTCAATCAGATATTGCGGGGATTCTAGTAACGGGGCATCACAATAGTCCAGCTTACTGAGGATGGTGCTCCGGACCATCATCGCTCTGTTCTGTTAAAAGAACATCGGAAGGATTTTCGGAAATGCTCTGATCAGAGTAAAACCACTTCCAGCTGTTTTGTTGACAGTTTTCTAATGTCAATTTGTTGTCAACCATGACTCCCAGATTATGTACCACGCTACTGGGAGCCAATGGAGTAGCAGGGGATGTTGGCCAAAATTCAAGCGGAAGTTTAGGAGGGATTCTATCTACTGCACAGTGTAGAATCTCTGTCTTCTCAGAGTTAAACTGAAGAATTTGAATTTGAAGCTTCACACCAAAGATAGAACCATTTCCACTTGAGGTTGTAAGTTTTGATAGTGGAGGGTGCTCTAGCGTTAGTGAGGACCTCCCTGCAGTCCAGAGGAATAATCAAATGAGCAAACTCATAGTGCTCAGGCACCAGTAGGATTCGGATGGCAGATCAGGCCGTGGTTTATAGTAAGAAGATTCGAAATTGGGCGCAGCCAAATTGGATTGCACTCCGACAGAAGGAGGAGCTCCGTAAACCAGAACTGGCGAGGCCATCTGGAGGCTATGAGAAGAATGCAGCAGGGTTATTTCCGCATTTTCCAAAGTACCCTTGGGACTAGAGGAATCGGTGGAAAAGCGTAAGCATATATTTTTGACCAGTTCATCAAAAACGCATTCACGCACGATTATGAGTGAGGAAGCCAACTTGCATAGAATGGGCATTTGCAGTTCAGGTTGGTTGCGAATAAATCCAAATTGGGGTGTCCGCAAAGCTGAAAAATGCGGTCCAGCGTTGGCTGATGAAGTTTCCACTAGTGGTTTGACGAGACCGACCTGCTCAGGGAATCCACTAGAAGGTTGGACACCCCCGGAACATGGACTGCTGTTAAAGTGATCTGATGTTGAATCACCCAATCCCAAATTTGCTGAACTTGTAGGGATAGCAAAGTGAATCTCGTGCCCCCTTGTTTGGTCACATAATGCATGCTTGTTGTGTTGTCCATTCGGATCAACACTGAAGCTCCTTGAATGAGGGTGCAAAAGGACTTCAGAGCCGGGAATATCGCCAGTAATTCCAAAAGGTTTATATGCCAAGTTCATAGGTGGGTGTCCCATTTCCCCTTGACTGTGAGGGCTAGAAGATGCGCTACCCACCATTCGAGGGAGGCATCTGTCGTGAGGATGAAACTTGGAGTGTCCACTACAAATGAACTGCTGAGATGTTTGGTATGCGAGTCCACCATAGCAATGCTCTTCGTATGTGAGACGTGATGTTGATGACATCGTCGCAGGACCCTGAGCTTGTTGCAATTGGTTGTCAAGTTCCTCCAGTCGGGGTCCCATTTTGAGGCGGCAGTTGGGAATTAGGGGAATACAGGAAGACAGCATCCCCAGAAGCAATTTGAACTGTCGAACAGAAACATACTTTTATGTGCACAGGAGAGTTGCCAGTTTGGAAATCTGCCGTTGTCTTTCATTGGAGACAAAAGCTCTTGTTTGTTGTGTGTCTATGATGGCCCCCAAGAAGGTCATCACTTGAGAGGGGATGAACTGAGACTTCTCCAGAGTGATGGAAAGACACAGAGACAGGCATGATTGAGTGTGTCTGCTTGCGACTGCGAACGACTAGGCCTTTAGAAGGCAGTCGTCGAGGTAGCGAAATATTTGGACACAAGCTTGACCAAGATATGCTGCCACCGGTGCCAAGACCTTAGTGAACATTCGGGTGCAGAGCGAAGGCCAGATGGAAGGACTTGGAATTGGAAATCTCTGCCAGCCACTCTGAAGCGCAGGAATATTCTGTGTCTGGGTAGGCTAGGGACATGAAAATAGGCATCTTGAAGGTCCAGTGTTGGCTTGTAATCCCCTTGAGACAGTATTTGAAGCACTTCTTGGAGAGACAACATCTGGAAAGTTTGCTTCTAGAGAATCTTTTTGAGGGAACGAAGGTCCAGAATGGGGCGCCACTCCCCCGATTTTTCCTTGATTTGGAAGAATCTTGACTAGAAGCCTGCATCCCCTTGAAGATTCGGTACACTTTGATCGCTCCTTTCCTTAACATGAGATTGATTTGGCATAAAAGTTCCTTCAGACGGGCAGGAGGGGGGCCTCTTGGGGAGAATTTGGAGGGAATTTCACAAATTCCAGAATGTAGCCTCTGGACACCATGTCCAAAACCCATTGATCTGTAGTTATTGCGAACCAATTGGAGAAGAAATGGGAGATCCGCCCTCCAACTTTGGTCGGATTGATGGGAAGAGCCGTTGACAGTTGGCAGTTGGCAGTGCTTTTTTGAGGAATCTCCACCTCAGCAGGAGGATTTCCCTCTGTACTGCTTGTAAGAGGCAGCCTGCAGCTGTCGAAACGACTGCTGTTGCAGGGAGGAGGAGTAACGCGGTTGGCCCGGATAGGGATGGTACTGCTGATATTGGTTGTAACATCCCCGAAAGGAAGAGGAGGAGCCACGACCCCTTGCACCCCTAAAGGGCTGCATTTTAAACAGTACAGTAGACACTTCACACTATACACGGACCCGAGAGGCCTGGAATTTAGACTTTGACATTCCAAAGGAAGATCAAGACTGGCAGCGGTCCTGTGAACTAACATGCATGGTTTCTAGTAATGCCCATTTTCGAATGATACATTATAATTTTCTGCGAAGGACTTACTTAATACCACAAGACCTTTATCGAATGGTTGTGTCTTGCCCAGATATACGCCTGCGCTGCAACACTGTGGGGGCTGATTTCTTACATTAACCATGGCCCTGCGATGCAATACACTCCTCCTGGCAACTAGCTGTCGAAGAAATGGAGCATGCCACACAACTAAATATTGAGCTGACAACCAAATGCTGTTTATTAGGCCTGTTTAGATGCCAAAAGGGCGCAAGATAACCTATACATTTGGTCAGTCGCCTATGGTACTGGCATGACGTAGAATTGCAATCACATGGCTGTCCCAGCATGCCCCAACGATTGCGCTCTGGCATAGAGATGCGCTCGACTGAGCCCTAGCTGAGGAGAAACATATGCGCCTTAGCAGAAAGGATGACAAATTTGAGGATACACTAAACACTTGCCGTGCTCATACAGATAACTCCAAGCTCCTGCTTCCCGAGTGACGACAGACAGACTCTGGCTCTAAAACTGATGAGGCAGAACACTAAGACACTGGGGACGAGCAGGGAGGTGTCTCCACATGATAATTATAAGGTACATTTCCAATTAGGGAAATGGGATACTTATTGATCACCCGGAGAACGGGAAAGCAGATAAGTGCATGTGAAATTATTGACTGCTTCTTGATTAACCTACTTACGAAGAACATATTGGTATGATATGTCTATGTATACTGACTGCCAGGTTGTATGTTGACAAATTAAAATAAAGTTCTAAAAAAACAAAACAAAACAAAGCCATTACATTGTGGGTGGTAGAGGGTAGTGAACCAGTAATTCACACCACACTCCTTCGACATGTGTTTCAAGAAGCCAGACATGAAGTTGGTACCTCTGTATGACACCACCTCCTTAGGGAAGCCCACCCTGATAAAGATGCTAATGAGGGCCCTAGCCACTGCAGGGGCAGTGGTAGTCCTGAGGGTAATAGCCTCAGAATACCTGGAGACATGATCTACTACCAGACCTCACTGAAGGACGTGGAGTCACCACGCCATGGCCCCGGAGGGACGTGGCTCTTCCAGGTGCTTGGGCGTCTACGGGGTTTTGGAAAGGGGCAGAGTAAGAGAGGGACGGGAGGGGAGGCTGAGGGGTGAAATGGACCCAGGGGAAAGGAAATAAGTGAGACGGAAAAGAAAGACAAGAATCATTTACCGAGGATTGCAAAGCTGCGTTTGGACTGTTACTGCTGGGAGCAGGATTTTTACTAGGACCTTCGCCCACGACTTGCAGGACCCGCTCCGCGGGTCCCGCTGCGCCGTCAGGAACTTTGGGGCTGCGGGGATAGCGAGATTGACATCGACTTTAGGTACCGGCAGGGCTGCGAGCAGTACAGCAGGGACTCAACTTCCCAGGAGTCCCTGCTCGCCACACCTGAGGCTGCTCTCCCTGCCGGCAATGCCCCCGCCCCTTTAAAACCCCGCTGGTGGAACCTGACTGCGGGAATCATTTAACGAGGATTGCAAAGCTGCGTTTGGACTGTTACCGCTGGGAGCAGGATTTTTACTAGGACCTTCGCCCACGACTTGCAGGACCCGCTCCGCGGGTCCCGCTGCGCCATCAGGAACTTTGGGGCTGCGGGGATACCGAGATTGACATCGACTTTAGGTACCGGCAGGGCTGCGAGCAGTACAGCAGGGACTCAACTTCCCAGGAGTCCCTGCTCGCCACACCTGAGGCTGCTCTCCCTGCCGGCAACGCCCCCGCCCTAGGTCTACATAAGTGATAGAGGTCACCGCTGGGCGGAAGCGCGCGGGAGCGCCCGGGGCTAAGCCCGGGCAAAGGGCGGGCCCTCTGTGGCCCTCCGAGGCCTGTAGAGCCTGGCCTGGGCAGGCCTCTTCACCTTTTACTAGCGAGGGTCGTCTCCTTTGGGTTCCAAGACAAGTAACCACCTTTTCAATTGTTATTTTACCGATTATTTATAGCTGACCTACTGTGTCATACATATTTTAATCAATCCGCAGTTTGGTATTTGTCTAGTATTTTTATTCCCCTTTTCACCCTGCTTCCTCTTTTAGTGTAGGAGCGATTTTCTAACAATTATTATGTCTACCTGCAAAACACGAAGTCAGAGAGCGGGCAATGCTAAAACCAAAAAAGTTATTGGTACCCTAGATAACTTCATCTCCCGCACTAATACTCTGATTGACCAGGGAATTTCACTTATGGAAAGGAGGGTTTCGATGGATCTTGTCCAAGCCAAAAGATCATCATTAGGCAATATTGCCTTAGCCTGTTCCCCGATCCAAGGATTAAATAATTCTGCTCCTCTCTCCAGCCAGCTTGCTGCCGGCCCACTTCCCGCTTTGTGTTTACCACCACTACCCACTGATCTTCCCCCTATGAGTATACCATCTATTGTTACCCCTATTGTTACCCCCATGTCGAATAATATAGTATCTACAGCAGTGGAAATCCATCGAGAGAATGAACCCCTACAAGTGGGTAGCTCGGGCTCTATCATGACAGCTCTAAATACTCTGAACTCTATAACTGACACCCCTATCATTAATGCACAAGAGGCCATGGGACAAATTGACGGGGAGGTTAACACGGGTGTCCGGGTGGTAGAGGAAAGGATCCCTCTGGCTTCAAATGACCATTTGGAGATCGATATGCTGGATTCCACCCCTCATTTATTATCATTGGGTGTCCCAGATGACACAACCCCTGATAGCAGTTTGGCCAGTATTCTGGACGCAAGTGGTAGCAATGATTCTTCAATTGACCCAGAGGGTGGGAATGATTCTCTTATGAACTCTATGTCCATCCTTATTAAATCATTACTCTTGCCTTTAGAGACTAGACTTGTGAACATCGAACATCAACTTGAGTCTATTCTCTCAATACAAGAATCTAAGATGGACAACCCCATTCCTTCCACCTCTGTTGTAACATCTTCTGTTCCTAATAAAGTCCCTACCATCAAAAACCCTCCTTCAGGGGCCACCACTGTATCTACAACTTGTTTGCCTAATATTCCATTATCGGCGAACAATACAACTAGTATCAATAAACCCCCTACCTCTGTGTGTCCCCGTGTTGTGAAGGGTAAGGCTCCTAGTACCCCAGCTCTCATTATTCCACCACCACAGCCAAGAAATTCCAACATACGCCGAAGTATCAATTTACCACCTGATGCCTGTCCATTTGTGGTTGTTTTGACCGGCATTCCTGAACAGGCCCCTTCTGTTTCAGAGCCCTTTTGGGCAATTAAAAATAAAATCTGCCATTGGCTTGACAAAAATTATCCGCCACCTTCTGGAATAAATAAGAACATTCTCATGGTAGAGAGGGCTCCTTGGGTAGGTGGGAATAAGAAAAGTATAAAGGGTGACTGCGTCGTTATCACGTTTGAGGACCCACGATTGGTGGAATTTATCTGCTCCTTTCCTCCTTGTGATAACAAGTCCGCGGTATTGGCCAAACCATTGTCATTCTTCTACACCGAAGAGGGCCATCAAGACGCCAGGTGGAGCTGGCTGAGGCCGTCTAATAGAGGGCTGGGGAGAGGGAGAAATAGGAGGGAGAATCTTACCTACCAGATCCCCCAAAAGTGGGGGGGGGTTGAAGAGGAAGGCTGGAATCTAGTTCCAGGGAGGGCGGGGAGACAATGGATGGGTGTTCCCCAGCTGAATGGAGAAGGGTTGGGTCCGCAGCTCAACCACCCTCTATTCCCGTGCTATAATCGATATAGTGGGTTAGAAGGGGTGGACTGACCACCACCTCAGCCCCCTGAACTTCCCAATGAGAGAGGGGTACTCACTTCCCCGGGCCCCGGACTTAACAACCACGGCAGGGAGGCACCACTCAATCAGGCTAGTACTAGTTCAGATATAATAGTAAGGGAAATCGATACTGTGACACCATCTAAAGATCTATCATCATCCCTTTCCCCAATTAAGATCCTGTCTTGGAACATAGCAGGTCTAAAAAAAATCTTGTTAACCCTGCGTGGAATAATTTTTTAAATGACTATCATATTTGTATGTTCCAAGAAACCTGGTGTGTCCGGCCAGAATATAAAAATGGATATTCTACATTCTTTATTCCTGCCGTTTCAATGGGGAAAGGACGCCCATCGGGAGGTTTACTCATCTGGGTTAGGATAGATTTGAACTGTGTCACTATTGTCAATAATATTCCCTCAAATGATATTCTGCACATTACTCTTAAAAGTCTGTCTGGTAATAATGTCTTAGAACTTTTTTGTGTTTACGCCAGAGGCTCACCGGGTGGTCAAACCTCACCTATATTGGAGTTGTTAGATAATAGGTTATCTACGCTCCCCACTAAATCCAAAATATTGGTGGGGGGTGATTTTAACTGCACCTTTGAGCCCCTGGATGAGGAAGATTTTTTGGGTTGACACAATGAAGTTGGGAACAAGCTTATACCATCTTTAGCTCTGGCTCCAATTAAGAAGTGGTCTGCACGAGTAATTCAGATAAATGCCCTGGTTTTAGATCATGACCTACGGGCCCTAAATGGTCGTACATTATCAGATCGCGAGGGAGCAATGACTTTTAATCGATTAGGCAGCCCATCGCGGATTGACTACATCCTCTTGGATGTTCAGTCATGGGTCAACCTAGTGGATATGAAGGTCAGTCAAAGGACAGACAGCGACCATAATCCTCTATGTATGGAAATTTATTGGGGAGATAAGGTTAACAATAGTGGTCCTAAAGAGATGATTACCAAAGAAGTAGTTCCCTCTAACTGTAATCGTAAGCTTAAATGGAATACAGTCAGGTGTGATGAAAGGAAACTAGACAACATCAAGGCTCTAGTCCTGGCTGCATCGAGTGACCTGTCACCAGTCACTCCAACAGTCCCCCATTCTCAGGGGTCCATCACAGCAGCCAAGTATACGAACCTAATAGGAGAGATTGGTATGTTTTTTATTAAAAAATCTAAGGCGCAGAATCAGACTAAGCATACTCAAAGTAAGGGTAATCCCTGGTACACAACTAATTGTAGGGAAAAGAGGAAAGCAATTTCCTTGGCAATAAAAAGTAAGGATCCAACAGCTGCAAGAGTTGCAAGACTTGACTATCGCAAAAGCATTGCGACAGCTAAAAAGAAATGGGAAGAGGACCACTGGCAGGCGTTGAAAGATGCAGCATATGGTAAAAACTCCACTGTGTTCTGGAAACTAATAAATACCCTTGACAGGCGAGGGGCTGAGCCCATTCCCAACCACATCACAGAGCGCCAATGGCACTCTCACTTTTCCAAGTTATACGGTGAAGGTAGTATGGAAGATGTGCCAACATCTCCTGCTCCGGGCACTGGCCGTTTGCACAAATCGAATTGTGACAGTGTAGATGAGTTGTTCACGCCCCGCGAAGTCCAGGATGCAATCCACAAAATAATTCCGGGTAAGGCTCCTGGCCCTGACGGAATCCCGGGGGACCTCCTGTTGTATGACCCCATAGTTTGGGCAGACTTTATTGCTAAAATTATGAATCTCATCCAGTCCGGCCACCAAGTACCCGATTCCTGGAAGGGTGCTGAGGTCATTACTATTTTTAAAAAGGGAGCAAGAGAGGACCCTGCCAACTACAGACCAATTAGTTTAATTGATACCATTCAAAAAGTAGTTGGCAGGGTCATTATAAACCGGACAGAGTGTTGGTTAATGGAAAACAACATCTTGTCTCACTTCCAGGCAGGTTTTAGAAGCAACGTAGGTGCTATGGACCAGGTTTTTAGATTCTGTGCGGTCTTTTGGAAATCGGTGCAAATAGCCAGAGGGAGTCTTTACCTGGCCTTTATAGATTTAAAAACCGCTTTTGATGTAATTCCCCGTGCTAAACTTTGGGAGGTTTTAATGGACATGGGATTCCCGTCCTACCTGTTGCAATTCATAATCCAATTACATGAGGGTAATTTTGCTAGGATTCGGTGGGGGATTCAGGGGCAACTCACTAAGAGTATCCCTGTTAACAGAGGGGTGCGGCAGGGGTGTGTGATGGCCCCGACCTTGTTTTCTCTGTTCATAAATGGAGTGGTGGATCATCTGAGAGAAATACCGGCAGACGCTCCTATTATCGCCGGGGAGAAAACACCATCACTCCTCTTTGCCGATGACACCCTTCTGTTATCCAAAACCCCCAAAGGCCTGCAATTCCTCCTTGATCGTTTTAGTGCATTTTGTCAAGTTCGGGGACTAAGAAAACAAGTTACTTACCTGTAACTTCAGTTATCCAGTATTGGTATCTTTCATAGATTCACATGCCTGAATCATTCCCCGTCGTCGAGGCGGGAGTCCCACGGTAAATAAAAAAGCAGTGCCAAAAGCACTTTGCAGTAGTAGGCCCTAGAAAAAAGGCCTGAGGCCTATATTATAGTAGCCTATCTACCTCCTTATGCTAAAAGACCCAAAGTCTTTGCTCCAACCAATCAGCTCACAGCACCCTCTAGAACCTTCCCTGCAGAGCCAGCTCTCCTCAGATTTTCGTAGCACAAGTGGGAACAAGTATCCCAAACTTAGAGAACTGACTCTCCGGGGAGGAGGGTGGGTTGCATGTGAATCTATGAAAGATACCAATACTGGATAACTGAAGTTACAGGTAAGTAACTTGTTTTCTTATCCAGTATTGGGGTATCTTTCATAGATTCACATGCCTGAATCAGAATAGCAAGCAGTAAGCCAGGCAAAGTCGGTTGCGGATGGTGGGAGACTTATTGCAGTGCACCCCCATGAGTGTATCGTCAACAACCAACAAACGCTTAGAGATTGAACCATTACTACATCACGTTCAAGTTCAACATTGACATTACGCATTTTCTTTCTGGAAAGAAATCTTAGGCATCATACAACAAAAACACAACATGTTAAATGCTTTCATATATATATAAATACAATCTAATAAAAGCATATACTTTAAATGAAATAAGTGAACATCAGTACCTGAACATTCTCCTTATGGAAACAGGTGACGTAAAACAGCTTGACCTACTGCCGCATCATCCTGATTTGCTGATTGTAGGCAGTAGTGTCTTGTAAACGTGTGGACATTCTTCCATGTCGCAGCACGGCAAATGTTCTCAAGCGTCACTCCTGCAAATAAAGCCGCAGACGCTGCTACAGCTCTTGTGGAGTGAGATCGAACAGACCTTGTCAATGGTCGATTAGCCTTGACGTGGCAGAATTGAATCGCGGATGCGATCCATCTTGAAATTGTGGCTTTAGTGACCGCTTTCCCCAAAGTATTTTGACCATAAGCCACAAACAATTGATCTGATCTTCTCAAAGTTTTGGTTCTCTGAAGATAGAATTTTAAGCATCTCTTGATGTCTAAAGAATGCAATGTCTTTTCAGCCGGGGTTGACGGGTTTGGAAAGAAAACTTTCAGCTTGACAGGTTCATTTAAATGAAACTGGGAAGGCACTTTCGGTATGAATGTTGGATTTGTTCGTAAAGTGACATAGTCCTGGGAGAAATGCAAAAAGGGCTCCTTTATAGTGAAAGCTTGAATTTCTCCCACTCTTCTTGCGGAAGTTAGCGCCAATAATAAAGCAACCTTCCATGTTAAGAACTTTAGGTCGGCTCTATGGATAGGCTCGAACGGATGTTTCATCAGTTGTGATAGAACCGTGTTGAGCTCCCATTCCGGTGGTGAGGGCTTGACTGGTGGATAAGCCCGGAACAGACCTCTCATAAATTGCTTGATTAGCGATGAAGAGCAGAGTGACTGAGCATTGGTCCTCTTTCTGTACCTGGATAAAGCCGCTAAGTGGACCTTTATTGATGAAAAAGAAAGGCCAGATTGCGCTAAGTGTAACAAATAGGGCAATATCTTTTCTGCCGATGCCTCTATAGGGTGCAAAGCACTAGAGATGCACCATGCGCAAAAACGCTTCCACTTGAGACGATAAGTCTTTAATGTACTCTGGGCTCTTGCCTTCTCTAGAATGTCCCGGCATTCCTGAGGAATTTGAAGATGCTCAAATTCTAAGAAGTTAGGAGCCATGCGTGCAATTTCAGTGATTGAGGATCTGGGTGAAGTACCTGACCCTCGTTGCGTGATAGTAGCTTCGGAACTACCCGCAGCTTGATCGGTGGCTCCTGAGAAAGTAGCATGAGTTCCTGAAACCAATACTGGCGAGGCCACTTGGGAGCAATGAGGAGAAGGCGACAACTCTCCACTTTCATTTTGCGCACCACTCGTGGAATCAGAGGGATCGGAGGGAAAGCGTATGCATATGTCCCTGACCATCGCATCGAAAGGGCATTCCCCCTTGACCCCTGTTGAGGATACCTGCTGGCGTAGAACCGGCATTTCTTGTTCTGTTGGGTCGCAAATAGGTCCAACCTGGGTTTGCCCCATCTCTGAAACACATAGTTCAACTGGCCGTTGTCCAGTTCCCACTCGTGGCACTCTGACAAAGTTCTGCTCAGTTTGTCTGCCAAGGTGTTGTAGAGGCCTCTGACATGCTCCACTTTGAGGGTTATGTTGTGAACTGTTAACCACCTCCATAGCTCTTGGGCTTGTTTGGATAGTGTTGCCGATCTCGTTCCTCCCTGCTTGTTGATATAAAACATGCTTGTGGTGTTGTCCGTTCTGACTAAGACCGAGGATCCCACTATCCTGGGGAGGAACGCTTGAAGAGACAGACAAATGGCTTTCAGCTCTAGGCTGTTGATGTGGCATCTCTTGTCTTGCTGAGACCATCGTCCCTGCACTTGCAGTTCCTGGAGGTGACCACCCCAACCCTCCATGGACGCATCCGTTGTAAGAATAAAATCCGGAGGATTCTGCAAGAATGGAAGCCCCTGCTCCAGATTGCTGATCTGAGACCACCATTGGAGTGCGTGTACCATCCTGTTGGTGACTGTGATGGTGTCCTCGAATGAACCTGTCGCTTGATGCCATTGACAGTTTAGCTCCTCTTGCAGCGGTCGCATCTTTAGACGCACCAATGGAATGAGGTTGATGGCTGAAGAACACATCCCCAGAAGTGATGCATATAGGCGAACTGAAAGTGACTTTCTTCTTGCCAGCTTTCTGGCTAACACCTGCAGACGGAGTTGTCTCTCTCGAGACAAGGATGCCTTGCATTCCACCGTGTCTAGGCAAGCTCCTAGGAACAACAGGCTTTGTTCCGGATGCATCTGAGACTTGGTTTTGTTGATTGTGAGGCCTAGCGATGCGAAGAGATTGCAGCATGCCGTAATGTCGGCTCTCACTTTGGCTTCTGATGGACCTTTGACTAGCCAGTCGTCCAAATACGGGAAGACCTGCACTTTTGCTGCCCGAAGAGCTGCTGCCACCGGGGCCAGGCACTTCGTGAAAATCCTTGGGGCCGACTTGAGGCCGAATGGGAGAACTTTGAATTGATAATGGGCGCCTGCCACAGTGAAACGGAGGTACTTCCGATGGTTTGGGTGGATTGGGATGTGGAAGTATGCGTCTTCCATGTCCAAGGAGGCCATGTAATCTCCCTCGTTGAGGCAACTGAGAATGTCCGAGAGGGTGACCATTCGAAATCCCTGCTTCTTGAGATATTTGTTCAGATTGCGCAGGTCTAGGATCGGTCGCCATTCCCCGGTTTTCTTTTTTATGAGGAAAAAACGGGAATAGAAACCCGTCCCTCTCTGATGGATTGGAACCTTTTCTACTGCGTTCTTGAGTAGCATAGCTTGAACCTCCTTGAACAATAAGTGAAGACGAGGGGGAGGGGGGCCCCTGGGCGGAGTTGGTGGAGGTTTGGTGATGAACTCTAGGGTGTGACCATGTTGGATCAAGTCTAACACCCACCGATCCGATGTTATATTCTGCCATTGTTGTTGAAAAGCAGATATTTTCGCGCCCACGGGAAGGTAAGGGGTTGGAGGCGGCGCCCAATTGCTCTCACTGTTTCTTGTGACTGTCTCGTCCTTGGTTGTTTGCGCGCCTTCTTCCTCCTTGACGAGAGAAACCAGCCGATCCAGATTGTCTGTAAGAAGACTGGTAGTTTTGACGGTATTGTGGTTGATACTGTCTGCCTTGTTGGTAATAACTTCCCCTGGAAGAATAACCTCGTCCTCTAGCTCCTCTGAACGAACCTCTTTTATATTGTAAGGATCCTAGCGACTTTGCGGTATCCGTGTCAGTTTTAATCGTCTGGAGAGCCTCATCGACATGTTTACCAAAGAGAGACTTTCCGTCATAAGCCATGTCCAGAATTTTCAACTGAACCTCCGGACGAAACGTAGTGGCTTTTAACCACCCTTGACGTCTCAGGACGGCTGCTCCAGCCAACTGCCTGAAGTTCGTATTCGCCATATCTAGAGCGCAGTCGATGGATTCTTCCGCTGCCCGCTCTCCTTCCATTAAAACTTTCCTGGCTTCTTGCCTTGAGTCCTCTGGCAATAGCTCTATGAATCTAGCCATCTCCGACCACATTTGGCGATCGTAGCGTCCAATAATCGCCATTGAATTTGCTATCCTGATGGATGCTGCAGCCATAGTGGAGAACTTCTTCCCAATAAGGTCTAATCTTCGTCCCTCTTTATCTGGTGGAGTAGAAATAGGGGTAGCTGGGTTCTTTGACCTTTGCTGCGCCGCTTGAGAGATTACTGAATCCGGGCGTGGATGGCCAATAAGACACGCCGGACTAGAAAGCGGGGCACGATATTTCTTTTCTATTCTGGGTAACACAGCAGGCACAGATGCGGGGTTTTCCATTATCTTTATGCCTTCCTTCCAAATAAACTCAACTATGGGAATGGCTCTAGATATCTTCCTTGTTTCCTCTTTAAAGTCATGGAGAAAACACTCCGTTTGCTCCACTGTAACAGGGAGCTTAAACCTGGTTGATGCCCTCTGCATCAGGTTGTGAAAACCACCTACATCATCAGGCGGTGAATCCGAAGGTTGTGGAGTCGGAGGGGACGGCATGGGAATAACATATTCATCCCATGGGTCCGATGAAGGAATGTTAGGCAACTCTCCATCTTCTACCTCCTCTTCTGATGATGAATCCGGAGTTTGTGGAGGCAAGACCGGTTGTGGAGTGTCCACAATTGGAGAAGCCGGTGGCTGTTGCCGAGGAGGAGCTACCGTGTCAGATTGAGGTACTTGCGGAGGAAAACGCTGTTTGTAATCCGCCAGCATAGCCTGTAAATCCTGTATCAAATTAGGCGGCAACTGAGTGACTTCCGGGACTCTAGGCCTTCTCTGATGATCCAATGAGTGAGGCACTATGATATCCCCTTGGTAATAGTGCTCAGCGTATGAATCCTCCTCATCATCATCTTGGCACTTGATGACAAGCTCGGATGGATGACGTGCCACACCAAAAGCACCCTCATCATCATCATCCTCATAGTCATCTTCTTCATCGTCCGCATAGGTTTCCAGAAGATGAGAAGGCAGAAGTGGAGATATGTATGAACCTTGCTGCCTCTTAAAAGACACCAGTTGAAAGTTTTTTGTCGCTATTGGCGTACAAAAGGCCTGATTCCCAGTGGCAGGTCTTAATAAAGCTGGTTCCATCGACCTTGATGACCCCGGAGACCAAGGCGCATCCATTTGTTGAAAAGATGTCGTCGTCGACGGATTTATCGTCGACGAGATCGACGACGAGGGCATCGTCGACGATAGGCTTGCCGTCGACGGGACTGTCGTCGACGGGCTGGACGTCGACGGGACAATCGTCGATGGACTCGTCGTCGATGGAGCCACCATCGACGGGACGGTCGTCGACGAGGCAACCAATGACGGGCTCGTCGTCGACGGGATAGACGTTGATGCTTTCTTCGTCGACGAGGCAGTCGTCGACGGCGGCGTCGCCGACTTCGTCGACGGGCTCTTCTTAGATGACGAGTTTTTTGATGATGACGGCGTCTTCGTCGACGAGTCGTCTACGAGAGTTCTTTTTGTCACGATACTGATTTTAGTAGACACAATAGGTGTAGTGATAGACGTAGTGGATATCATATCCATAGAAGAAGAGGTTGAAGTGGAGACAGTGGTAACTGGAGAGGAGACAGTAGAAGTCTTACTCACTGTTTTCTTTGCCGGATCGTTGGTGGCTGAGGCTCCAGAGACAGAATGTTTGGATCTCTGTGAAGAGCCTGAAGAAGAGTGGGAGGCCTTAACATGCTTTCTCCCCTCACTTATCTTATCCTCTTGAGACCTCGCCCTCTTGCTAGAGGTAGAGGCTCTGTCATCATCATCCTTGGAAGAGGATTTAAGCCACAAAAGGACTCTGGCCTCCCTATCCCTTAAGGTCTTGGCAGGGAAGGTAACACAGATCTTACAGGTCTTTGCCTCATGCTTGGGATATAGGCAATAAATGCAGTCCTTGTGTAAGTCATCCACATGGACCCTCTTCTTCTCACATGTTCTACAGGGTCTGAACAAGGCCTTCTTGTCAGACATCTTGAAGCTCTGAAGAAAAAACTGAGTCAAGACTCAGGGAGACTCCCTTCCACACGACGTGCGGTGAAAATCTGAGGAGAGCTGGCTCTGCAGGGAAGGTTCTAGAGGGTGCTGTGAGCTGATTGGTTGGAGCAAAGACTTTGGGTCTTTTAGCATAAGGAGGTAGATAGGCTACTATAATATAGGCCTCAGGCCTTTTTTCTAGGGCCTACTACTGCAAAGTGTTTTTGGCACTGCTTTTTTATTTACCGTGGGACTCCCGCCTCGACGACGGGGAATGATTCAGGCATGTGAATCTATGAAAGATACCCCAATACTGGATAACGATAAATACCACAAAAACGAAATTAATGGTTATGACTTTAAAAAGGAACCATAGGAAGATTCATCTTTCCTTGAATGGGTCACCTCTAGAGGTAGTAGATGAGTTCGACTACCTCGGGGTTAGAATTAGTAATAAAATGAACTGGGAATCCCATTTGAGTAAAATGACTTTAAACCTTAAAAGAGTATCCGGCGCTATTTTAAAGAACCAGCGCCTTTCAGTGAGTAGACCAATAGCCCCTGCCCTGTCAGTCTACGAGGGAAAGGCGTTAGCATCTGCAGTCTATGGTTCAGAAATATGGGGTACTGAGAATACTAAAGCTCTTGTGATGCCGAGAATAAGTTTATGAGAGACTTGGTCTCGCTTCCAGTCTCAACCCCACTAAAACCATTATTTGCCGATCTGGGTAGGAGGTCCATTTGTGACATTGTCCAGCTACGTCCTCTATTATTTTGGGTGCGCCTCAGGATGACCCCGGAATTAGCTAATTATGCTTTAGTGTTTGACGAATTATTAAATCTAAACATTTCGGGCAGGATCAAGTGGCTAAACGATTTAAAGAAGCTTACAATTAGCGTGGGTTTAAGCGACGCTTGGGCTTCCCAATCTCCCCCACCGAAACAAACGGTAAAAAAACTCTATTGGGACTGGATAGAGGCTAAGGCTCTGCACAACCCAAATTGGGGCCAATTAACCGAGAATTTTTTATCCCATAAGCCTATTACCAAGTTAGAACCGCTTTTGGATTTTATTCAGATTCCCCGTGATAGGACTCTCTATCTGAAATTTAGACATGGCACTCTCCCTCTTAAAAACTTTACGACAGGGTGGGGTAGGAGGAGGTAAGAGGATAGGAAGTGTCCGGGTTGTTCCTGCCCGGAAGAATCTTTAGGACACTTTCTCTTTGCCTGTAAAGCTTATATTCAGGCTAGGAACAAATGGTTAAAGCCAGTTTTTAAAAATCTTGGAGTTAGGGATCACAAAACAGCCCTACGAATTATTGTCTCCAATACCACTTGTATGGTTACCGTTTGTGGGGTTGCAAAGTTTTTAGCATGTGCATGGATCATCAGGTTAAGGTTGTTGCAACATACGTCTACAGTCAATATCCCCATTTGACTCTTAAATGTATTATTCCTACTCTGTTTTAATAATTTTTCGTGTAATGACGAAGTGGTTTCTCTTTCAAAAAAAAAAAAAGTGTAATATTTGTAAACATATATGTTTGTATTTTATGTTTGTACTTTTTATGATATATGTATCGAATAAAAGTATAATGATGATGATGAGAAAGACAAGAGCAGAAATCATCGGCTACTCCTTTTCTTTTGGTTGCTCCAACCTCTAGCCCCTCCCTTCACATTTATGCATAGCTATTATTTATCCCTCACATCCTCCCTTGACTAAACCACAAAGCAAAAACGCTTACCTGAGTCTTTTCCTTCTGTCCGAGGGACGACGGCGGCCGAGGCTCACCTAAGGGACTGAAGTGGAAGACCCTGTGGGAAAGAAGAATATAACAGGACAATCAATCATTGTGATTTCCTGTAATACTAATAAAAAGTGCATACCAAGAAATTATTCAATGCAGTGTGCTCCTTCTTGACTGGCTCTTCTAGAATGGGGAGCTACATACTCTCCCTACAGGGAATGGGAGACAGACACACAGACACACACACGGGAAAGCATTGTAGGAAAAAGCTACATACAGTTGTTCTATGCTTGCATATGTACATTGTTTTAGAAAGATGGTGGAACTATTTATGTTGTTCAATGTGCTTATACTGCTAATTACTTTTATCTGCTTCTATTATCATTGCACATAAATTCTATACAAGAATTACGATGGTTCAATTAATAATGAAAATGCTAATGTTATATTATTTTAATTTGATTTCGCACATGAATTACCCCTAAGCAGAAACTACTTTAAGGAGAAATTTTGGATTAGTTGTAGAACCATTCAATCTTTGTGAAGTTGAAAGAAAGGCTCTTGTATAGGTAATGCCTGAAGTTCATCAACTGTCCTTAGTGAGGTTATCGTTATGAGGAAAGCAACTTTCCATGATAGGAATTGTAACTGACATTTGTGCATTGGTTCAAAAGGCGGGCCCATTAGCCTTGGAAGGACTATGTTTAAGTTCCACTCCGGAGCAGGGGGAATACTTGGCGGTATAACCCTTTTTAATCCTTTCATGAAGACTTTAATCACTGGTACTCTGAAGAGAGATAGGTGTTGTCTATTTTGCAAGTATGCAGCTACGACTCCCAGGTGTAAACAAATGGATGTCTAAGTTAATCTACATTGCTGTAAATGCAACAGTTAACAAATTATTCTGCACAAACGCATCAAGATGATTGATATTGTTGTTGTTACAATAGGAAACAAAACGCTTCCATTTGCTGCATAACATGCTCTAGTAGTCGGCTTTCAAGCTTCCTTGAGAATATTCATACAGTCTCGTTGTAGTTGTAAATAACCAAACTCTATGACTTCAGGAGCCAAATCGCTAGGTTGAGTTCTCTGGGAATTGGATGTCCGACTTCCCCATGGATCTGAGTTAGGAGACAAGGTGTGAGATGTAGCTTTTGATGTGGAACCACTGAGAGTTCTAACAGGGTGGTGTACCAAGGTTGCGAGCCCATGTGGGGGCTATTAAGATCTGTGTGAGGGAAGTTTGTCTGAGTTTCCGAACAAGTAATGGAATTAGGAGGAGAGGCGGAAAAGCATAAGCAAATATAACTGATCAAATCATCCATAGGGTATTGCCTTTGGATGCTGGTTGTGGGAACCTAGATGCAAAGTTTGGGAATTTTGCATTGTGTACTGTTGCAAACAGATCTATTTGTAGAAAAGCCCACTTTTGAAAGTAGGGAAGAAGAACTTGGGGATGAATTTCCCACTTGTGGACTTGCTGCCTGTGTCTGCTCAGCAGGGCTGCAATCTGATGGCCTACCCCTGGGAGGTGTTCTGCTAGGAGATGGATTATTTGGGTGAATCGCCCAATTCCAAATGCTTTGTGCACAGCGTGACAGCTGGAGAGAGGGAGTCCCTCCCTGTTTCTGTAGGTAGTACATTGCTGTGATGTTCTCCGTGCGTACTAAGACAGTCTTGCCTACAAGTTGGGTGAGAAAAGCTTTGAGTGCTAGGAACACTGCTAGAAGTTCCAGGTAGTTGATGTGAAGATGTTTGTATTCGTCCGACCACAGCCCTGTACTGTGTAATATTGAAATGGGCACCCCAACCTGTTAATGATGCGTCTGTTGTGAGTATAGTCTGTGGAATCAGGTCTACGGAAGGCCGCCCTTTTGCTAAGTTTTGAGGGTTCAACCACTGCAGAGAGCGATGGGTGCGACTGTCTACCAACACTAGATCGGTTAATAGACCCTGTGATTGACTGCACTTACTCGCTGGACATTGCTGCAGAGGACACATGTGAAGCCTTGTATGAGGTACGATTGCAACGCAGGATGCCATCATTCCCAGCAGCAGCATGAAGACTCTGGCTGGTAATGATTGGTTGGGTTGAAATTGTAATAGTGTGACCTGGATATTGTGAATCCGGGCTATATTTGAAGTGGCTAGAGCTTTGAGAGTGTTGATGGAAGCTCCCAGATAAGATTGCACTTGTGCCGGATACAGGTGAGATTTTTGTGCATTTATTGTAAAACCCAACTGGTGAAGTAGGTGTACTGTTGTCTGAGTGTGTAGTATACAGTTTTGGTAAGTGCTCGCTTCGATAAGCCAGTCGTCCAGGTAAGGGAAGACATTGTGTTCTGAGATGAGCAGCTGCTACTGCGAGACATTTGGTGAACACTCTGGAGGCCGTGGTGACGCCGAATGAAAGTACCTTGTAATGGTAATGTTCGCCTGCTATCATAAACATGAGATATTTGCGATGAGCGGGATGAATTGGAATATGAAAGTAGGCGTCTTTTAGATCTAATCAATCAATCAGGGGACTTGTAAGCGCGCTACTCACCCATGAGGGTCTCAAGGCGCTGGGGGGGGGGGGGGGCAGCTCTTTTCAGTCAAAGAGCCAGGTCTTGAGTGTCTTCCTGAAGATGTTCACGGAGGGGGAACGTCTGATGTCGATTGGAAGCTTGTTCCAGGTCTTGGCCGCGATGAGAAGGCTCTTCCACCTGTTCTCGCTTTTCTGCTGCGTGGGGTTTCGGCGAGGTCGGCAGATCGGAGGTTTCTCTTGGGTACATAGAAGGAGATCCTTTCGTTGAGGTATTGGGGGCCAGTGTTGTGGAGGCATTTGTAGGCATGGGTGAGTTTCTTGAAAGTAACTATCGTCTCCACGGTAAGCTGGTGGCGGTTACGCAGGTGTTGGGTGATGTGTTCGTGTCGAGGGATGCAGAGGAAGAGTCTGGCTGCGGTGTTCTGTATGGTCTGGAGTTTGTGGAGCAGAGACCTGTTGATCCCGGCGTACAGGGTGTTTCCGTTGTCCAGTCTGCTGGGTATGAGTGTGTGGGTGACCATCTTCCTTTTTTCGGGAGGGATCCATTTGAAGGTCTTTTGGAGGATGCAGGGGGTGTTGAAGCAGCTAGAGGTGACGGCGTTGACCTATCTAGTCTTGCCTTTCAGCTATAATGGATCATTTCAGGCCTTTCAGACCATTTTTTCATATGCCCTTGAGACCTATCCTCCGCGTCCACCACGGTCCACTAAATACAACTCAGCCAACAAAGCTTTAGTCCAGGGAATTATTGATATGATTAAAGACGTCAATAATACTCCATCTTATCCTAGAGATGAATTACTGGTGTATTTGAGTTGGAACTCTACAGAGTATCGCCTTAGTTTGGGAGAAAGCAAGCGTAAAAGCTCCACTTCAGTTTGGGTCGTGCCTCACCGAGGTCAGGTCTGTTTGCAAGGAAATGGGAGAAATCCGAGAGCTCAGCTAGGGAGGAGTGAGTGCGTTGAGACTTACGTATTTCCGTCTAACTCCTCCCCTGCCTTTCTGACTGCTAGGGGTACCTACTTCATTTGTCAGGACAGAGCATATACATGGCTGCCTGCTGACTTTTCAGGTTCATGTTATATTGCTCGATTGTTACCCCCGACATACACTGCCTCTTCAGATTATCACAAAACCAGAGTAGCAAGAGGTGTCTTCAGCAAGGAAGATACCGCTGGTCAAGAAGCTGGAGACTTTTTCAAAGGTTTCCTTCCGTTTTGGGGGCCTATGGCCAATAGTAGAAATCTTCGTCAACTAACACGAGTAGTTGAATCTACTATTACAGAAACTGCTGGTGCCCTTAGTAACTTAACAGCTGAGCTTCAGGCGGATCGTCTCATGACGTTGCAGAACCGTATGGTTCTAGACGTAATACTTGCAGATCGAGGTGGGGTATGCAGAATGATCCAATCGAGCTGCTGTGTTTTTATTCCAAATAATGCTCCAACAGTCTATGAAGCAATCTCTAAGCTGCATAAGATTTCTGACTCTATACACGTAGATAAGGGAAACTGGTCCTTCATGGAGTGGTTTTGGACTCTGGTATCAGCGTGGGGATGGAAGGTTCTGATGGTTATTGGTGTCATCCTAGTATTTCTGTTCTCGTGCTGTCTTATTATCCAATGTGGTCCCGCTCTGTGTAGCCTCTGTGCTGCAACCTGTTTCAGAAAACCACCTGCATTAGGAGAAAAGGCACGAGACAGGATGATGATACAACAACATGTCACTGACCTAATGAGCATAGAATTAGACTCTGACTCTGATATAGACTGAGTAATTGCCAAGTAAGACAACAGGGGATCCTTTTCAGGGTCCTCTACTATCTTAGCCGTACTCGATGGTAAAGCAGGATAGCACTTGTCTATCGCTAAATTACGCTCTCTATCAGCCACCTCCATTGCTTTCTCAGACTCGTTGAGTTGCAGCTGCCTAGCAGACTGTTCTAAAGTCAACTCTTGCTCTTTCTGTTTTTTCTTCAACTTTTTAATTTCTCTCTGTTTAGATTCTTTTCGCCAATAACGGAAAGAATCAAACATTGCCGGCCGGGCTTTCTTCTTAAACAACTTTCTTTCTAGATTATCGAGAACTTCAGGTTCAAAACTACCATGTAGTGGCCAACTAAGGACACCATCTTTCTCTGTGTAGTGGATCCATATCTCGTTATAAGAGATAGGGCCCACACCAAACTTGCAATAAAGATCATAAAGGGGAGTTCCAATCGGAGGAACCAAACACGAGTCCTCCAACTGGGAATCACTGTTGCAACTAAAACAAGACAACATACAATTTTTCCGACTTACCATTTTATAATCCGGAACACAAAACAAACAAGACACAAACAGAAAAGATGCGCACTCGAATCAAGAACTTAGGCCTACCAGAACTGACAAATGTATCGATACCTGAACTGAACAGAATGATTATCGTAACCAGAATAACCAGTGATAATCTTACAGAACTGAACTGAACTGAGAACTAAAAGGATTATCCAAATAGGAGCAACCCTTACAAAATAACCAACTAGCAGCCACTGAATACTTAACTGAGGCACTGAAGACGTCACCAAGGAGAAACCCGTCACGTTTCGCCGTACTGAGGACTGCACCTCGGGTCCAAGACAGGGCGACGGTCAAGGCAACGGACCACTGCAGCCGTCTGAACGGGAACCCTCGTGGAAGAGAACGTCGGGGCCACTTTTGCGATATGCCGGGATCGATGAAGTGGGGCGCCTCCCTCTGAAATCTTCACACGAAGCTCCTCGAACTCTTCAGGCTTTTGGACCGGTACCGAATGACGTCGCCCCACGTTGGGCGCCAATTGGAGTTCTGGACTTTTTGGTTCCGTCCAGAGGTGTCAGGGATAACACCCGAAGACCCCGGAGTTCCACCTGTCTTGGTGCACAAACAAACAGAAACACGGGCTTCTCGATGGTGGCGTCAAAGACCAAAGGTTTATTACTGCAGGGACACAGAAGTCACAGAAACTACACATGGGCAGTATCTAGGAGCCTGTTCGATTTGTACAAAGAGGGTTGCTCCTTATATACTAAATATTGGGCTTCAGGCAAATTCTTTACATGTTACCACAGTTCTAAACATTCGTGTCTTAAACAATAAATATTTGGCGTTGCACAGGAATCGTCAACAGTATCTGATGTCAAAACATTACAAATGAGGGGTTCCCACTAGTCCATCATAATCCCATGTCAATTCTTCATTCAAGACCCGGACCGCCTCATCGTAAATTTCGTTACCTCCCCCCAATAAAGGCCCAGAAGGAAAGGAGCAGAGCCAGGTGCAGAAGATAGAAAGACAGGATAAGAAATGTTTGTGGGTCGTAAATGGGCACGGTTACCAGCTTCGGCCACCTAATCATGATCAGGCCAACGGACACAAGAACCAGTATAGCAGGACTGGCCTCAGGCTGGGGAGGCAGTTCTTGCCGAGTCATGCTGCCACAGCGTTGCTGGCCTAAGGTGCACGTGTCACTAGCAAGGTGAATCGCCGGTTAAGGCCTACGTGTCCTTAAATAAAAAGAGGTCATTGCGTGTCCATTGACTATGTGAGGGCAAGGAATACAAAATGGCTTCCGTGTTCTAAGATGGATGCCATGGGTAAATCACAAATGTGTTGGTAACAGGAGTGCTCTTGCTCGTAGCATCGCGAAAATACCAGGGTATACTAAATGGATCATTTGCGGTTCACTGATACCAAAATTATGTATTTACGACAATGTTAAAAACACGAGTCAAATCGTCACGGAACCTCAAGAAGTATCTCCCTTGGAGTGAAGGAGTCACTCCCATGCACCATACAGGTTCAATGTAGGACCCTGTGGAGCATCAAAGACTACGGAAGTATCTCCCTTGGAGTGAAGGAGTCACTCCCATGCACCATACAGGTTCCGTGTAGGACCCTGTGGAGCATCAAAGACTAAGGAAGTATCTCCCTTGGAGTGAAGGAGTCACTCCCATGCACCATACAGGTTCAGTGTAGGACCCTGTGGAGCATCAAAGACTACGGAAGTATCTCCCTTGGAGTGAAGGAGTCACTCCCATGCACCATACAGGTTCCGTGTAGGACCCTGTGGAGCATCAAAGACTACGGGAGTATCTCCCTTGGAGTGAAGGAGTCACTCCCCTGCACCATACAGGATCAGTGTAGGACCCTGTGGAGCATCAACAACTACGGAAGTATCTCCCTTGGAGTGAAGGAGTCACTACCATGCACCATACAGGTTCAGTGTAGGACCCTGTGGAGCATCAAAGACTACGGAAGTATCTCCCTTGGAGTGAAGGAGTCACTCCCATGCACCATACAGGTTCCGTGTAGGACCCTGTGGAGCATCAAAGACTACAGAAGTATCTCCCTTGGAGTGAAGGAGTCACACCCCTGCACCATACAGGTTCAGTGTAGGACCCTGTGGAGCATCAAACACTATGGAAGTATCTCCCTTGGAGTGAAGGAGTCACTCCCATGCACCATACAGGTTCCGTGTAGGACCCTGTGGAGCATCAAAGACTACAGAAGTATCTCCCTTGGAGTGAAGGAGTCACTCCCATGCACCATACAGGTTCCGTGTAGGACCCTGTGGAGCGTCAAAGACTACGGAAGTATCTCCCTTGGAGTGAAGGAGTCACTCCCATGCACCATACAGGTTCCGTGTAGGACCCTGTGGAGCATCAAAGACTACGGAAGTATCTCCCTTGGAGTGAAGGAGTCACTCCCATGCACCATACAGGTTCAGTGTAGGACCCTGTGGAGCATCAAAGACTACAGAAGTATCTCTCTTGGAGTGTAGGAGTCACGCCCATGCACCATACAGGTTCCGTGTAGGACGCTGTGGAGCATCAAAGACTACAGAAGTATCTCCCTTGGAGTGTAGGAGTCACTCCCATGCACCATACAGGATCAGTGTAGGACCCTGTGGAGCATCAAAGACTATGGAAGTATCTCCCTTGGAGTGAAGGAGTCACTCCCCTGCACCATACAGGTTCAGTGTAGGACCCTGTGGAGCATCAAAGACTACGGAAGTATCTCCCTTGGAGTGAAGGAGTCACTCCCATGCACCATACAGGTTCAGTGTAGGACCCTGTGGAGCATCAAAGACTACGGAAGTATCTCCCTTGGAGTGAAGGAGTCACTCCCTTGCACCATACAGGTTCAGTGTAGGACCCTGTGGAGCATCAAAGACTACAGAAGTATCTCCCTTGGAGTGTAGGAGTCACTCCCATGCACCATACAGGTTCCGTGTAGGACCCTGTGGAGCATCAAAGACTACGGAAGTATCTCCCTTGGAGTGAAGGAGTCACTCCCCGGCACCATACAGGTTCAGTGTAGGACCCTGTGGAGCATCAAAGACTACGGAAGTATCTCCCTTGGAGTGAAGGAGTCACTCCCCGGCACCATACAGGTTCAGTGTAGGACCCTGTGGAGCATCAAACACTACGGAAGTATCTCCCTTGGAGTGAAGGAGTCACTCCCATGCACCATACAGGTTCCGTGTAGGACCCTGTGGAGCATCAAAGACTACGGAAGTATCTCCCTTGGCGTGTAGGAGTCACTCCCCGGCACCATACAGGTTCCGTGTAGGACCCTGTGGAGCATCAAAGACTACGGAAGTATCTGCCTTGGAGTGAAGGAGTCGCTCCCCGGCACCATACAGATTCAGTGTAGGACCCTGTGGAGCATCAAAGACTACGGAAGTATCTCCCTTGGAGTGGAGGAGTCACTCCCATGCACCATACAGGTTCAGTGTAGGACCCTGTGGAGCATCAAAGACTACAGAAGTATCTCCCTTGGAGTGAAGGAGTCACTCCCATGCACCATACAGGTTCAGTGTAGGACCCTGTGGAGCATCAAAGACTACGGAAGTATCTCCCTTGGAGTGAAGGAGTCACTCCCATGCACCATACAGGTTCCGTGTAGGACCCTGTGGAGCATCAAAGACTACGGAAGTATCTCCCTTGGAGTGAAGGAGTCACTCCCATGCACCATACAGGTTCAGTGTAGGACCCTGTGGAGCATCAAAGACTACAGAAGTATCTCCCTTGGAGTGAAGGAGTCACTCCCATGCACCATACAGGTTCAGTGTAGGACCCTGTGGAGCATCAAAGACTACGGAAGTATCTCCCTTGGAGTGAAGGAGTCACTCCCATGCACCATACAGGATCAGTGTAGGACCCTGTGGAGCATCAAAGACTACAGAAGTATCTCCCTTGGAGTGAAGGAGTCACTTCCCTGCACCATACAGGTTCAGTGTAGGACCCTGTGGAGCATCAAAGACTACGGAAGTATCTCCCTTGGAGTGTAGGAGTCACTCCCATGCACCATACAGGTACCGTGTAGGACCCTGTGGAGCATCAAAGACTACGGAAGTATCTCCCTTGGAGTGAAGGAGTCACTCCCATGCACCATACAGGTTCCGTGTAGGACCCTGTGGAGCATCAAAGACTACGGATGTATCTCCCTTGGAGTGAAGGAGTCACTCCCATGCACCATACAGGTTCCGTGTAGGACCATGTGGAGCATCAAAGACTACGGAAGTATCTCCCTTGGAGTGAAGGAGTCCCTCCCATGCACCATACAGGTTCCGTGTAGGACCCTGTGGAGCATCAAAGACTACGGAAGTATCTCCCTTGGAGTGAAGGAGTCACTCCCTTGCACCATACAGGTTCAGTGTAGGACCCTGTGGAGCATCAAAGACTACAGAAGTATCTCCCTTGGAGTGTAGGAGTCACTCCCATGCACCATACAGGATCCGTGTAGGACCCTGTGGAGCATCAAAGACTACGGAAGTATCTCCCTTGGAGTGAAGGAGTCACTCCCCGGCACCATACAGGTTCCGCGTAGGACCCTGTGGAGCATCAAAGACTACAGAAGTATCTGCCTTGGAGTGAAGGAGTCACTCCCATGCACCATACAGGTTCCGTGTAGGACCCTGTGGAGCATCAAAGACTACGGAAGTATCTCCCTTGGAGTGTAGGAGTCACTCCCATGCACCATACAGGATCAGTGTAGGACCCTGTGGAGCATCAAAGACTACAGAAGTATCTCCCTTGGAGTGAAGGAGTCACTCCCATGCACCATACAGGTTCCGTGTAGGACCCTGTGGAGCATCAAAGACTACGGAAGTATCTCCCTTGGAGTGAAGGAGTCACTCCCATGCACCATACAGGTTCAGTGTAGGACCCTGTGGAGCATCAAAGACTACGGAAGTATCTCCCTTGGAGTGAAGGAGTCACTCCCATGCACCATACAGGATCCGTGTAGGACCCTGTGGAGCATCAAAGACTACAGAAGTATCTCCCTTGGAGTGAAGGAGTCACTCCCCTGCACCATACAGGGTCCGTGTAGGACCCTGTGGAGCATCAAAGACTACAGAAGTATCTCCCTTGGAGTGAAGGAGTCACTCCCATGCACCATACAGGTTCCGTGTAGGACCCTGTGGAGCATCAAAGACTACGGAAGTATCTCCCTTGGAGTGTAGGAGTCACTCCCATGCACCATACAGGATCAGTGTAGGACCCTGTGGAGCATCAAAGACTACAGAAGTATCTCCCTTGGAGTGAAGGAGTCACTCCCATGCACCATACAGGTTCCGTGAAGGACCCTGTGGAGCATCAAAGACTACGGAAGTATCTCCCTTGGAGTGAAGGAGTCACTCCCATGCACCATACAGGTTCCGTGTAGGACCCTGTGGAGCATCAAAGACTACAGAAGTATCTCCCTTGGCGTGTAGGAGTCACTCCCATGCACCATACAGGATCAGTGTAGGACCCTGTGGAGCATCAAAGACTACGGAAGTATCTCCCTTGGAGTGAAGTAGTCACTCCCATGCACCATACAGGTTCCGTGTAGGACCCTGTGGAGCATCAAAGACTACAGAAGTATCTCCCTTGGAGTGTAGGAGTCACTCCCATGCACCATACAGGATCAGTGTAGGACCCTGTGGAGCATCAAAGACTACGGAAGTATCTCCCATGGAGTGAAGGAGTCACTCCCATGCACCATACAGGATCCGTGTAGGACCCTGTGGAGAATCAAAGACTACAGAATTATCTCCCTTGGAGTGTAGGAGTCACTCCCATGCACCATACAGGTTCCGTGTAGGACCCTGTGGAGCATCAAAGACTACGGAAGTATCTCCCTTGGAGTGAAGGAGTCACTCCCATGCACCATACAGGTTCCGTGTAGGACCCTGTGGAGCATCAAAGACTACAGAAGTATCTCCCTTGGCGTGTAGGAGTCACTCCCATGCACCATACAGGATCAGTGTAGGACCCTGTGGAGCATCAAAGACTACAGAAGTATCTCCCTTGGCGTGTAGGAGTCACTCCCATGCACCATACAGGATCAGTGTAGGACCCTGTGGAGCATCAAAGACTACGGAAGTATCTCCCTTGGAGTGAAGTAGTCACTCCCATGCACCATACAGGTTCCGTGTAGGACCCTGTGGAGCATCAAAGACTACAGAAGTATCTCCCTTGGAGTGTAGGAGTCACTCCCATGCACCATACAGGATCAGTGTAGGACCCTGTGGAGCATCAAAGACTACGGAAGTATCTCCCATGGAGTGAAGGAGTCACTCCCATGCACCATACAGGATCCGTGTAGGACCCTGTGGAGCATCAAAGACTACAGAATTATCTCCCTTGGAGTGTAGGAGTCACTCCCATGCACCATACAGGTTCCGTGTAGGACCCTGTGGAGCATCAAAGACTACGGAAGTATCTCCCTTGGAGTGAAGGAGTCACTCCCACGCACCATACAGGATCAGTGTAGGACCCTGTGGAGCATCAAAGACTACGGAAGTATCTCCCTTGGAGTGAAGGAGTCACTCCCATGCACCATACAGGTTCCGTGTAGGACCCTGTGGAGCATCAAAGACTACGGAAGTATCTACCTTGGAGTGAAGGAGTCACTCCCATGCACCATACAGGTTCCCTGTAGGACCCTGTGGAGCATCAAAGACTATGGAAGTATCTCCCTTGGAGTGAAGGAGTCACTCCCATGCACCATACAGGTTCCGTGTAGGACCCTGTGGAGCATCAAAGACTACGGAAGTATCTCCCTTGGAGTGAAGGAGTCACTCCCCGGCACCATACAGGTTCAGTGTAGGACCCTGTGGAGCATCAAAGACTACGGAAGTATCTCCCTTGGAGTGAAGGAGTCACTCCCATGCACCATACAGGTTCCGTGTAGGACCCTGTGGAGCATGAAAGACTACGGAAGTATCTCCCTTGGAGTGAAGGAGTCACTCCCATGCACCATACAGGTTCCGTGTAGGACCCTGTGGAGCATCAAAGACTACAGAAGTATCTCCCTTGGAGTGAAGGAGTCACTCCCCTGCACCATACAGGTTCAGTGTAGGACCCTGTGGAGCATCAAAGACTACGGAAGTATCTCCCTTGGAGTGAAGGAGTCACTCCCATGCACCATACAGATTCAGTGTAGGACCCTGTGGAGCATCAAAGACTACGGAAGCATCTCCATTGGAGTGAAGGAGTCACTCCCATGCACCATACAGGATCAGTGTAGGACCCTGTGGAGCATCAAAGACTACATAAGTATCTCCCTTGGAGTGTAGGAGTCACTCCCATGCACCATACAGGTTCCGTGTAGGACCCTGTGGAGCATCAAAGACTACGGAAGTATCTCCCTTGGAGTGAAGGAGTCACTCCCCGGCACCATACAGGTTCCGCGTAGGACCCTGTGGAGCATCAAAGACTACATAAGTATCTCCCTTGGAGTGAAGGAGTCACTCCCATGCACCATACAGGTTCCGTGTAGGACCCTGTGGAGCATCAAAGACTACAGAAGTATCTCCCTTGGAGTGAAGGAGTCACTCCCATGCACCATACAGGTTCCGTGTAGGACCCTGTGGAGCATCAAAGACTACGGAAGTATCTCCCTTGGAGTGTAGGAGTCACTCCCATGCACCATACAGGATCAGTGTAGGACCCTGTGGAGCATCAAAGACTACGGAAGTATCTCCCTTGGAGTGAAGGAGTCACTCCCATGCACCATACAGGTTCCGTGTAGGACCCTGTGGAGCATCAAAGACTACAGAAGTATCTCCCTTGGAGTGAAGGAGTCACTCCGATGCACCATACAGGTTCCGTGTAGGACCCTGTGGAGCATCAAAGAGTCACTCCCATGCACCATAAAGGTTCCGTGTAGGACCCTGTGGAGCATCAAAGACTACGGAAGTATCTCCCTTGGAGTGAAGGAGTCACTCCCATGCACCATACAGGTTCCGTGTAGGACCCTGTGGAGCATCAAAGACTTCGGAAGTATCTCCCTTGGAGTGAAGGAGTCACTCCCATGCACCATACAGGTTCAGTGTAGGACCCTGTGGAGCATCAAAGACTACGGAAGTATCTCCCTTGGAGTGAAGGAGTCACTCCCATGCACCATACAGGTTCCGTGTAGGAACCTGTGGAGCATCAAAGACTACGGAAGTATCTCCCTTGGAGTGAAGGAGTCACTCCCCTGCACCATACAGGTTCCGTGTAGGACCCTGTGGAGCATCAAAGACTACGGAGGTATCTCCCTTGGAGTGAAGGAGTCACTCCCATGCACCATACAGGTTCCGTGTAGGACCCTGTGGAGCATCAAAGACTACAGAAGTATCTCCCTTGGAGTGAAGGAGTCACTCCCATGCACCATACAGGTTCAGTGTAGGACCCTGTGGAGCATCAAAGACTACGGAAGTATCTCCCTTGGAGTGAAGGAGTCACTCCCATGCACCATACAGGTTCCGTGTAGGAACCTGTGGAGCATCAAAGACTACGGAAGTATCTCCCTTGGAGTGAAGGAGTCACTCCCCTGCACCATACAGGTTCCGTGTAGGACCCTGTGGAGCATCAAAGACTACGGAGGTATCTCCCTTGGAGTGAAGGAGTCACTCCCATGCACCATACAGGTTCCGTGTAGGACCCTGTGGAGCATCAAAGACTACAGAAGTATCTCCCTTGGAGTGAAGGAGTCACTCCCATGCACCATACAGGTTCCGTGTAGGACCCTGTGGAGCATCAAATACTACGGAAATATCTCCCTTGGAGTGAAGGAGTCACTCCCATGCACCATACAGGTTCCGTGTAGGACCCTGTGGAGCATCAAATACTACGGAAGTATTTCCCTTGGAGTGTAGGAGTCACTCCCATGCACCATACAGGTTCAGTGTAGGACCCTGTGGAGCATCAAAGACTACGGAAGTATCTCCCTTGGAGTGAAGGAGTCACTCCCCGGCACCATACAGGATCAGTGTAGGACCCTGTGGAGCATCAAAGACTACGGAAGTATCTCCCTTGGAGTGAAGGAGTCACTCCCATGCACCATACAGGATAAGTGTAGGACCCTGTGGAGCATCAAAGACTACGGAAGTATCTCCCTTGGAGTGAAGGAGTCACTCCCATGCACCATACAGGATCAGTGTAGGACCCTGTGGAGCATCAACGACTACAGAAGTATCTCCCTTGGAGTGAAGGAGTCACTCCCATGCACCATACAGGTTCAGTGTAGGACCCTGTGGAGCATCAAAGACTACGGAAGTATCTCCCTCGGAGTGTAGGAGTCACTCCCATGCACCATACAGGTTCCGTGTAGGACCCTGTGGAGCATCAAAGACTACGGAAGTATCTCCCTTGGCGTGAAGGACTCACTCCCTTGCACCATACAGGTTCAGTGTAGGACCCTGTGGAGCATCAAAGACTACAGAAGTATCTCCCTTGGAGTGTAGGAGTCACTCCCATGCACCATACAGGTTCCGTGTAGGACCCTGTGGAGCATCAAAGACTACGGTAGTATCTCCCTTGGAGTGTAGGAGTCACTCCCATGCACCATACAGGATCAGTGTAGGACCCTGTGGAGCATCAAAGACTACGGAAGTATCTCCCTTGGAGTGAAGGAGTCACTCCCATGCACCATACAGGTTCCGTGTAGGACCCTGTGGAGCATCAAAGACTACGGAAGTATCTCCCTTGGAGTGAAGGAGTCACTCCCAAGCACCATACAGGTTCCGCGTAGGACCCTGTGGAGCATCAAAGACTACGGAAGTATCTCCCTTGGAGTGAAGGAGTCACTCCCATGCACCATACAGGTTCCGCGTAGGACCCTGTGGAGCATCAAAGACTACAGAAGTATCTCCCTTGGAGTGAAGGAGTCACTCCCATGCACCATACAGGTTCCGCGTAGGACCCTGTGGAGCATCAAAGCCTACAGAAGTATCTCCCTTGGTGTGAAGGAGTCCCTCCCATGCACCATACAGGTTCCGCGTAGGACCCTGTGGAGCATCAAAGACTACAGAAGTATCTCCCTTGGAGTGAAGGAGTCACTCCCCTGCACCATACAGGTTCAGCGTAGGACCCTGTGGAGCATCAAAGACTACAGAAGTATCTCCCTTGGAGTGAAGGAGTCACTCCCATGCACCATACAGGTTCCGCGTAGGACCCTGTGGAGCATCAAAGACTACAGAAGTATCTCCCTTGGTGTGAAGGAGTCCCTCCCATGCACCATACAGGTTCCGCGTAGGACCCTGTGGAGCATCAAAGACTACAGAAGTATCTCCCTTGGAGTGAAGGAGTCACTCCCCTGCACCATACAGGTTCAGCGTAGGACCCTGTGGAGCATCAAAGACTACGGAAGTATCTCCCTTGGAGTGAAGGAGTCACTCCCATGCACCATACAGGTTCCGCGTAGGACCCTGTGGAGCATCAAAGACTACAGAAGTATCTCCCTTGGAGTGAAGGAGTCACTCCCATGCAACATACAGGTTCCGCGTAGGACCCTGTGGAGCATCAAAGACTACAGAAGTATCTCCCTTGGAGTGAAGGAGTCACTCCCATGCACCATACAGGTTCCGTGTAGGACCCTGTGGAGCATCAAAGACTACGGAAGTATCTCCCTTGGAGTGAAGGAGTCACTCCCGGGCACCATACAGGTTCCGTGTAGGACCCTGTGGAGCATCAAAGACTACAGAAGTATCTCCCTTGGAGTGAAGGAGTCACTCCCATGCACCATACAGGTTCCGTGTAGGACCCTGTGGAGCATCAAAGACTATAGAAGTATCTCCCTTGGAGTGAAGGAGTCACTCCCATGCACCATACAGGTTCCGTGTAGGACCCTGTGGAGCATCAAAGACTACAGAAGTATCTCCCTTGGAGTGAAGGAGTCACTCCCATGCACCATACAGGTTCCGTGTAGGACCCTGTGGAGCATCAAAGACTATAGAAGTATCTCCCTTGGAGTGAAGGAGTCACTCCCATGCACCATACAGGTTCCGTGTAGGACCCTGTGGAGCATCAAAGACTACAGAAGTATCTCCCTTGGAGTGAAGGAGTCACTCCCATGCACCATACAGGTTCCGTGTAGGACCCTGTGGAGCATCAAAGACTACGGAAGTATCTCCCTTGGAGTGAAGGAGTCACTCCCATGCACCATACAGGTTCCGTGTAGGACCCTGTGGAGCATCAAAGACTACGGAAGTATCTCCCTTGGAGTGAAGGAGTCATTCCCGGGCACCATACAGGTTCCGTGTAGGACCCTGTGGAGCATCAAAGACTACAGAAGTATCTCCCTTGGAGTGAAGGAGTCACTCCCATGCACCATACAGGTTCCGTGTAGGACCCTGTGGAGCATCAAAGACTACAGAAGTATCTCCCTTGGAGTGAAGGAGTCACTCCCATGCACCATACAGGTTCCGTGTAGGACCCTGTGGAGCATCAAAGACTACGGAAGTATCTCCCTTGGAGTGAAGGAGTCACTCCCGGGCACCATACAGGTTCCGTGTAGGACCCTGTGGAGCATCAAAGACTACAGAAGTATCTCCCATGGAGTGAAGGAGTCACTCCCATGCACCATACAGGTTCCGTGTAGGACCCTGTGGAGCATCAAAGACTATAGAAGTATCTCCCTTGGAGTGAAGGAGTCACTCCCATGCACCATACAGGTTCCGTGTAGGACCCTGTGGAGCATCAAAGACTACAGAAGTATCTCCCTTGGAGTGAAGGAGTCACTCCCATGCACCATACAGGTTCCGTGTAGGACCCTGTGGAGCATCAAAGACTACGGAAGTATCTCCCTTGGAGTGAAGGAGTCACTCCCATGCACCATACAGGTTCCGCGTAGGACCCTGTGGAGCATCAAAGACTACGTAAGTATCTCCCTTGGAGTGAAGGAGTCACTCCCATGCACCATACAGGTTCCGCGTAGGACCCTGTGGAGCATCAAAGACTACAGAAGTATCTCCCTTGGAGTGAAGGAGTCACTCCCATGCACCATACAGGTTCCGCGTAGGACCCTGTGGAGCATCAAAGACTACAGAAGTATCTCCCTTGGTGTGAAGGAGTCCCTCCCATGCACCATACAGGTTCCGCGTAGGACCCTGTGGAGCATCAAAGACTACAGAAGTATCTCCCTTGGAGTGAAGGAGTCACTCCCCTGCACCATACAGGTTCAGCGTAGGACCCTGTGGAGCATCAAAGACTACAGAAGTATCTCCCTTGGAGTGTAGGAGTCACTCCCATGCACCATACAGGTTCCGCGTAGGACCCTGTGGAGCATCAAAGACTACAGAAGTATCTCCCTTGGTGTGAAGGAGTCCCTCCCATGCACCATACAGGTTCCGCGTAGGACCCTGTGGAGCATCAAAGACTACAGAAGTATCTCCCTTGGAGTGAAGGAGTCACTCCCCTGCACCATACAGGTTCAGCGTAGGACCCTGTGGAGCATCAAAGACTACGGAAGTATCTCCCTTGGAGTGAAGGAGTCACTCCCATGCACCATACAGGTTCCGCGTAGGACCCTGTGGAGCATCAAAGACTACAGAAGTATCTCCCTTGGAGTGAAGGAGTCACTCCCATGCAACATACAGGTTCCGCGTAGGACCCTGTGGAGCATCAAAGACTACAGAAGTATCTCCCTTGGAGTGAAGGAGTCACTCCCATGCACCATAAAGGTTCCGTGTAGGACCCTGTGGAGCATCAAAGACTACGGAAGTATCTCCCTTGGAGTGAAGGAGTCACTCCCATGCACCATACAGGATCAGTGTAGGACCCTGTGGAGCATCAAAGACTACAGAAGTATCTCCCTTGGAGTGAAGGACTCACTCCCATGCACCATACAGGTTCCGTGTAGGACCCTGTGGAGCATCAAAGACTACAGAAGTATCTCCCTTGGAGAGAAGGAGTCACTCCCATGCACCATACAGGTTCCGTGTAGGACCCTGTGGAGCATCAAAGACTACGGAAGTATCTCCCTTGGAGTGAAGGAGTCACTCCCATGCACCATACAGGTTCCGTGTAGGACCCTGTGGAGCATCAAAGACTACAGAAGTATCTCCCTTGGAGTGTAGGAGTCACTCCCATGCACCATACAGGTTCCGTGTAGGACCCTCTGGAGCATCAAAGACTACGGGAGTATCTCCCTTGGAGTGAATGAGTCACTCCCATGCACCATACAGGATCCGTGTAGGACCCTGTGGAGCATCAAAGACTACGGAAGTATCTCCCTTGGAGTGAAGGAGTCACTCCCATGCACCATACAGGTTCCGTGTAGGACCCTGTGGAGCATCAAAGACTACGGAAGTATCTCCCTTGGAGTGAAGGAGTCACTCCCATGCACCATACAGGTTCCGTGTAGGACCCTGTGGAGCATCAAAGACTACGGAAGTATCTCCATTGGAGTGAAGGAGTCACTCCCATGCACCATACAGGTTCCGTGTAGGACCCTCTGGAGCATCAAAGACTACGGAAGTATCTCCCTTGGAGTGAAGGAGTCACTCCCCTGCACCATACAGGATCAGTGTAGGACCCTGTGGAGCATCAAAGACTACAGAAGTATCTCCCTTGGAGTGAAGGACTCACTCCCATGCACCATACAGGTTCCGTGTAGGACCCTGTGGAGCATCAAAGACTACGGAAGTATCTCCCTTGGAGAGAAGGAGTCACTCCCATGCACCATACAGGTTCCGTGTAGGACCCTGTGGAGCATCAAATACTACGGAAGTATCTCCCTTGGAGTGAAGGAGTCACTCCCATGCACCATACAGGTTCCGAGTAGGACCCTGTGGAGCATCAAAGACTACAGAAGTATCTCCCTTGGAGTGTAGGAGTCACTCCCATGCACCATACAGGTTCCGTGTAGGACCCTCTGGAGCATCAAAGACTACGGGATTATCTCCCTTGGAGTGAATGAGTCACTCCCATGCACCATACAGGATCCGTGTAGGACCCTGTGGAGCATCAAAGACTACGGAAGTATCTCCCTTGGAGTGAAGGAGTCACTCCCATGCACCATACAGGTTCAGTGTAGGACCCTGTGGAGCATCAAAGACTACAGAAGTATCTCCCTTGGAGTGAAGGAGTCACGCCCCGGCACCATACAGGTTCAGTGTAGGACCCTGTGGAGCATCAAAGACTACGGAAGTATCTCCCTTGGAGTGAAGGAGTCACTCCCCTGCACCATACAGGTTCAGTGTAGGACCCTGTGGAGCATCAAAGACTACGGAAGTATCTCCCTATGAGTGAAGGAGTCACTCCCATGCACCATACAGGTTCCGTGTAGGACCCTGTGGAGCATCAAAGACTACAGAAGTATCTCCCTTGGAGTGTAGGAGTCACTCCATGCACCATACAGGATCCGTGTAGGACCCTGTGGAGCATCAAAGACTACGGAAGCATCTCCCTTGGAGTGAAGGAGTCACTCCCATGCACCATACAGGTTCAGTGTAGGACCCTGTGGAGCATCAAAGACTACAGAAGTATCTCCCTTGGAGTGAAGGAGTCACACCCATGCACCATACAGGTTCCGTGTAGGACCCTGTGGAGCATCAAAGACTACGGAAGTATCTCCCTATGAGTGAAGGAGTCACTCCCATGCACCATACAGGTTCCGTGTAGGACCCTGTGGAGCATCAAAGACTACAGAAGTATCTCCCTTGGAGTGAAGGAGTCACTCCCCTGCACCATACAGGTTCAGTGTAGGACCCTGTGGAGCATCAAAGACTACAGAAGTATCTCCTTTGGAGTGAAGGAGTCACACCCATGCACCATACAGGTTCCGTGTAGGACCCTGTGGAGCATCAAAGACTACAGAAGTATCTCCCTTGGAGTGTAGGAGTCACTCCCATGCACCATACAGGATCAGTGTAGGACCCTGTGGAGCATCAAAGACTACAGAAGTATCTCCCTTGGAGTGAAGGAGTCACTCCCATGCACCATACAGGTTCTGTGTAGGACCCTGTGGAGCATCAAAGACTCCGGAAGTATCTCCCTTGGAGTGAAGGAGTCACTCCCATGCACCATACAGATTCAGTGTAGGACCCTGTGGAGCATCAACGACTACGGAAGTATCTCCATTGGAGTGAAGGAGTCACTCCCATGCACCATACAGGATCAGTGTAGGACCCTGTGGAGCATCAAAGACTACGGAAGTATCTCCCTTGGAGTGAAGGAGTCACTCCCATGCACCATACAGGTTCCGTGTAGGACCCTGTGGAGCATCAAAGACTACAAAAGTATCTCCCTTGGAGTGAAGGAGTCACTCCCATGCACCATACAGGATCAGTGTAGGACCCTGTGGAGCATCAAAGACTACGGAAGTATCTCCCTTGGAGTGTAGGAGTCACTCCCATGCACCATACAGGTTCCGTGTAGGACCCTGTGGAGCATCAAAGACTACGGAAGTATCTCCCTTAGAGTGTAGGAGTCACTCCCATGCACCATACAGGATCAGTGTAGGACCCTGTGGAGCATCAAAGACTACGGAAGTATCTCCCTTGGAGTGAAGGAGTCACTCCCATGCACCATACAGGTTCCGTGTAGGACCCTGTGGAGCGTCAAAGACTACGGAAGTATCTCCCTTGGAGTGTAGGAGTCACTCCCATGCACCATACAGGTTCCGCGTAGGACCCTGTGGAGCATCAAAGACTACGGAAGTATCTCCCTTGGAGTGAAGGAGTCACTCCCATGCACCATACAGGTTCAGTGTAGGACCCTGTGGAGCATCAAAGACTACGGAAGTATCTCCCTTGGAGTGAAGGAGTCACTCCCATGCACCATACAGATTCAGTGTAGGACCCTGTGGAGCATCAAAGACTACGGAAGCATCTCCATTGGAGTGAAGGAGTCACTCCCATGCACCATACAGGATCAGTGTAGGACCCTGTGGAGCATCAAAGACTACATAAGTATCTCCCTTGGAGTGTAGGAGTCACTCCCATGCACCATACAGGTTCCGTGTAGGACCCTGTGGAGCATTAAAGACTACGGAAGTATCTCCCTTGGAGTGAAGGAGTCACTCCCCGGCACCATACAGGTTCCGCGTAGGACCCTGTGGAGCATCAAAGACTACATAAGTATCTCCCTTGGAGTGAAGGAGTCACTCCCATGCACCATACAGGTTCCGTGTAGGACCCTGTGGAGCATCAAAGACTACAGAAGTATCTCCCTTGGAGTGTAGGAGTCACTCCCATGCACCATACAGGATCAGTGTAGGACCCTGTGGAGCATCAAAGACTACAGAAGTATCTCCCTTGGAGTGAAGGAGTCACTCCCATGCACCATACAGGTTCAGTGTAGGACCCTGTGGAGCATCAAAGACTACAACAGTATCTCCCTTGGAGTGAAGGAGTCACACCCATGCACCATACAGGTTCCGTGTAGGACCCTGTGGAGCATCAAAGACTACAGAAGTATCTCCCTTGGAGTGAAGGAGTCACTCCCATGCACCATACAGGTTCCATGTAGGACCCTGTGGAGCATCAAAGACTATGGAAGTATCTCCCTTGGAGTGTAGGAGTCACTCACCGGCACCATACAGGTTCAGTGTAGGACCCTGTGGAGCATCAAAGACTACGGAAGTATCTCCGTTGGAGTGAAGGAGTCACACCCATGCACCATACAGGTTCAGTGTAGGACCCTGTGGAGCATCAAAGACTACGGAAGTATCTCCCTTGGAGTGAAGGAGTCACTCCCATGCACCATACAGGTTCCGTGTAGGAACCTGTGGAGCATCAAAGACTACGGAAGTATCTCCCTTGGAGTGAAGGAGTCACTCCCCTGCACCATACAGGTTCCGTGTAGGACCCTGTGGAGCATCAAAGACAACGGAAGTATTTCCCTTGGAGTGTAGGAGTCACTCCCATGCACCATACAGGTTCCGTGTAGGACCCTGTGGAGCATCAAATACTACGGAAGTATTTCCCTTGGAGTGTAGGAGTCACTCCCATGCACCATACAGGTTCAGTGTAGGACCCTGTGGAGCATCAAAGACTACGGAAGTATCTCCCTTGGAGTGAAGGAGTCACTCCCCGGCACCATACAGGATCAGTGTAGGACCCTGTGGAGCATCAAAGACTACGGAAGTATCTCCCTTGGAGTGAAGGAGTCACTCCCATGCACCATACAGGATAAGTGTAGGACCCTGTGGAGCATCAAAGACTACGGAAGTATCTCCCTTGGAGTGAAGGAGTCACTCCCATGCACCATACAGGATCAGTGTAGGACCCTGTGGAGCATCAACGACTACAGAAGTATCTCCCTTGGAGTGAAGGAGTCACTCCCATGCACCATACAGGTTCAGTGTAGGACCCTGTGGAGCATCAAAGACTACGGAAGTATCTCCCTTGGAGTGAAGGAGTCACTCCCATGCACCATACAGGATCAGTGTAGGACCCTGTGGAGCATCAAAGACTACGGAAGTATCTCCCTCGGAGTGTAGGAGTCACTCCCATGCACCATACAGGTTCCGTGTAGGACCCTGTGGAGCATCAAAGACTACGGAAGTATCTCCCTTGGAGTGAAGGACTCACTCCCTTGCACCATACAGGTTCAGTGTAGGACCCTGTGGAGCATCAAAGACTACAGAAGTATCTCCCTTGGAGTGTAGGAGTCACTCCCATGCACCATACAGGTTCCGTGTAGGACCCTGTGGAGCATCAAAGACTACGGAAGTATCTCCCTTGGAGTGAAGGAGTCACTCCCATGCACCATACAGGTTCCGTGTAGGACCCTGTGGAGCATCAAAGACTACAGAAGTATCTCCCTTGGAGTGAAGGAGTCACTCCCATGCACCATACAGGTTCCGTGTAGGACCCTGTGGAGCATCAAAGACTACGGAAGTATCTCCCTTGGAGTGTAGGAGTCACTCCCATGCACCATACAGGATCAGTGTAGGACCCTGTGGAGCATCAAAGACTACGGAAGTATCTCCCTTGGAGTGAAGGAGTCACTCCCATGCACCATACAGGTTCCGTGTAGGACCCTGTGGAGCATCAAAGACTACAGAAGTATCTCCCTTGGAGTGAAGGAGTCACTCCGATGCACCATACAGGTTCCGTGTAGGACCCTGTGGAGCATCAAAGAGTCACTCCCATGCACCATAAAGGTTCCGTGTAGGACCCTGTGGAGCATCAAAGACTACGGAAGTATCTCCCTTGGAGTGAAGGAGTCACTCCCATGCACCATACAGGTTCCGTGTAGGACCCTGTGGAGCATCAAAGACTTCGGAAGTATCTCCCTTGGAGTGAAGGAGTCACTCCCATGCACCATACAGGTTCAGTGTAGGACCCTGTGGAGCATCAAAGACTACGGAAGTATCTCCCTTGGAGTGAAGGAGTCACTCCCATGCACCATACAGGTTCCGTGTAGGAACCTGTGGAGCATCAAAGACTACGGAAGTATCTCCCTTGGAGTGAAGGAGTCACTCCCCTGCACCATACAGGTTCCGTGTAGGACCCTGTGGAGCATCAAAGACTACGGAGGTATCTCCCTTGGAGTGAAGGAGTCACTCCCATGCACCATACAGGTTCCGTGTAGGACCCTGTGGAGCATCAAAGACTACAGAAGTATCTCCCTTGGAGTGAAGGAGTCACTCCCATGCACCATACAGGTTCAGTGTAGGACCCTGTGGAGCATCAAAGACTACGGAAGTATCTCCCTTGGAGTGAAGGAGTCACTCCCATGCACCATACAGGTTCCGTGTAGGAACCTGTGGAGCATCAAAGACTACAGAAGTATCTCCCTTGGAGTGAAGGAGTCACTCCCCTGCACCATACAGGTTCCGTGTAGGACCCTGTGGAGCATCAAAGACTACGGAGGTATCTCCCTTGGAGTGAAGGAGTCACTCCCATGCACCATACAGGTTCCGTGTAGGACCCTGTGGAGCATCAAAGACTACAGAAGTATCTCCCTTGGAGTGAAGGAGTCACTCCCATGCACCATACAGGTTCCGTGTAGGACCCTGTGGAGCATCAAATACTACGGAAATATCTCCCTTGGAGTGAAGGAGTCACTCCCATGCACCATACAGGTTCCGTGTAGGACTCTGTGGAGCATCAAATACTACGGAAGTATTTCCCTTGGAGTGTAGGAGTCACTCCCATGCACCATACAGGTTCAGTGTAGGACCCTGTGGAGCATCAAAGACTACGGAAGTATCTCCCTTGGAGTGAAGGAGTCACTCCCCGGCACCATACAGGATCAGTGTAGGACCCTGTGGAGCATCAAAGACTACGGAAGTATCTCCCTTGGAGTGAAGGAGTCACTCCCATGCACCATACAGGATAAGTGTAGGACCCTGTGGAGCATCAAAGACTACGGAAGTATCTCCCTTGGAGTGAAGGAGTCACTCCCATGCACCATACAGGATCAGTGTAGGACCCTGTGGAGCATCAACGACTACAGAAGTATCTCCCTTGGAGTGAAGGAGTCACTCCCATGCACCATACAGGTTCAGTGTAGGACCCTGTGGAGCATCAAAGACTACGGAAGTATCTCCCTCGGAGTGTAGGAGTCACTCCCATGCACCATACAGGTTCCGTGTAGGACCCTGTGGAGCATCAAAGACTACGGAAGTATCTCCCTTGGCGTGAAGGACTCACTCCCTTGCACCATACAGGTTCAGTGTAGGACCCTGTGGAGCATCAAAGACTACAGAAGTATCTCCCTTGGAGTGTAGGAGTCACTCCCATGCACCATACAGGTTCCGTGTAGGACCCTGTGGAGCATCAAAGACTACGGTAGTATCTCCCTTGGAGTGTAGGAGTCACTCCCATGCACCATACAGGATCAGTGTAGGACCCTGTGGAGCATCAAAGACTACGGAAGTATCTCCCTTGGAGTGTAGGAGTCACTCCCATGCACCATACAGGTTCCGTGTAGGACCCTGTGGAGCATCAAAGACTACGGTAGTATCTCCCTTGGAGTGTAGGAGTCACTCCCATGCACCATACAGGTTCCGTGTAGGACCCTGTGGAGCATCAAAGACTACGGAAGTATCTCCCTTGGAGTGAAGGAGTCACTCCGATGCACCATACAGGTTCCGTGTAGGACCCTGTGGAGCATCAAAGAGTCACTCCCATGCACCATACAGGTTCCGTGTAGGACCCTGTGGAGCATCAAAGACTTCGGAAGTATCTCCCTTGGAGTGAAGGAGTCACTCCCATGCACCATACAGGTTCAGTGTAGGACCCTGTGGAGCATCAAAGACTACGGAAGTATCTCCCTTGGAGTGAAGGAGTCACTCCCATGCACCATACAGGTTCCGTGTAGGACCCTGTGGAGCATCAAAGACTACGGAAGTATCTCCCTTGGAGTGTAGGAGTCACTCCCATGCACCATACAGGATCAGTGTAGGACCCTGTGGAGCATCAAAGACTACAGAAGTATCTCCCTTGGAGTAAAGGAGTCACTCCCATGCACCATACAGATTCAGTGTAGGACCCTGTGGAGCATCAAAGACTACAGAAGTATCTCCCTTGGAGTGAAGGAGTCACTCCCATGCACCATACAGGTTCCGTGTAGGACCCTGTGGAGCATCAAAGACTATGGAAGTATGTCCCTTGAGTGAAGGAGTCACTCCCATGCACCATACAGGATCAGTGTAGGACCCTGTGGAGGATCAACGACTACGGAAGTATCTCCCTTGGAGTGAAGGAGTCACTCCCCGGCACCATACAGGTTCAGTGTAGGACCCTGTGGAGCATCAAAGACTACGGAAGTATCTCCCTTGGAGTGAAGGATTCACTCCCCGGCACCATACAGGTTCCGTGTAGGACCCTGTGGTGCATCAAAGACTACGGAAGTATCTCCCTTGGAGTGAAGGAGTCACTCCCGTGCACCATACAGGTTCAGTGTAGGACCCTGTGGAGCATCAAAGACTACGGAAGTATCTCCCTTGGAGTGAAGGAGTCACTCCCCGGCACCATACAGGTTCCGTGTAGTACCCTGTGGAGCATCAAAGTCTACGGAAGTATCTCCCTTGGAGTGAAGGAGTCACTCCCATGCACCATACAGGTTCCGTGTAGGACCCTGTGGAGCATCAAAGACTACGGAAGTATCTCCCTTGGAGTGAAGGAGTCACTCCCATGCACCATACAGGTTCCGTGTAGGACCCTGTGGAGCATCAAATACTACGGAAGTATTTCCCTTGGAGTGTAGGAGTCACTCCCATGCACCATACAGGTTCAGTGTAGGACCCTGTGGAGCATCAAAGACTACGGAAGTATCTCCCTTGGAGTGAAGGAGTCACTCCCCGGCACCATACAGGATCAGTGTAGGACCCTGTGGAGCATCAAAGACTACGGAAGTATCTCCCTTGGAGTGAAGGAGTCACTCCCATGCACCATACAGGATAAGTGTAGGACCCTGTGGAGCATCAAAGACTACGGAAGTATCTCCCTTGGAGTGAAGGAGTCACTCCCATGCACCATACAGGATCAGTGTAGGACCCTGTGGAGCATCAACGACTACAGAAGTATCTCCCTTGGAGTGAAGGAGTCACTCCCATGCACCATACAGGTTCAGTGTAGGACCCTGTGGAGCATCAAAGACTACGGAAGTATCTCCCTCGGAGTGTAGGAGTCACTCCCATGCACCATACAGGTTCCGTGTAGGACCCTGTGGAGCATCAAAGACTACGGAAGTATCTCCCTTGGCGTGAAGGACTCACTCCCTTGCACCATACAGGTTCAGTGTAGGACCCTGTGGAGCATCAAAGACTACAGAAGTATCTCCCTTGGAGTGTAGGAGTCACTCCCATGCACCATACAGGTTCCGTGTAGGACCCTGTGGAGCATCAAAGACTACGGTAGTATCTCCCTTGGAGTGTAGGAGTCACTCCCATGCACCATACAGGATCAGTGTAGGACCCTGTGGAGCATCAAAGACTACGGAAGTATCTCCCTTGGAGTGAAGGAGTCACTCCCATGCACCATACAGGTTCCGTGTAGGACCCTGTGGAGCATCAAAGACTACGGAAGTATCTCCCTTGGAGTGAAGGAGTCACTCCGATGCACCATACAGGTTCCGTGTAGGACCCTGTGGAGCATCAAAGAGTCACTCCCATGCACCATACAGGTTCCGTGTAGGACCCTGTGGAGCATCAAAGACTTCGGAAGTATCTCCCTTGGAGTGAAGGAGTCACTCCCATGCACCATACAGGTTCAGTGTAGGACCCTGTGGAGCATCAAAGACTACGGAAGTATCTCCCTTGGAGTGAAGGAGTCACTCCCATGCACCATACAGGTTCCGTGTAGGACCCTGTGGAGCATCAAAGACTACGGAAGTATCTCCCTTGGAGTGTAGGAGTCACTCCCATGCACCATACAGGATCAGTGTAGGACCCTGTGGAGCATCAAAGACTACAGAAGTATCTCCCTTGGAGTAAAGGAGTCACTCCCATGCACCATACAGATTCAGTGTAGGACCCTGTGGAGCATCAAAGACTACAGAAGTATCTCCCTTGGAGTGAAGGAGTCACTCCCATGCACCATACAGGTTCCGTGTAGGACCCTGTGGAGCATCAAAGACTATGGAAGTATGTCCCTTGGAGTGAAGGAGTCACTCCCATGCACCATACAGGATCAGTGTAGGACCCTGTGGAGGATCAACGACTACGGAAGTATCTCCCTTGGAGTGAAGGAGTCACTCCCCGGCACCATACAGGTTCAGTGTAGGACCCTGTGGAGCATCAAAGACTACGGAAGTATCTCCCTTGGAGTGAAGGATTCACTCCCCGGCACCATACAGGTTCCGTGTAGGACCCTGTGGTGCATCAAAGACTACGGAAGTATCTCCCTTGGAGTGAAGGAGTCACTCCCGTGCACCATACAGGTTCAGTGTAGGACCCTGTGGAGCATCAAAGACTACGGAAGTATCTCCCTTGGAGTGAAGGAGTCACTCCCCGGCACCATACAGGTTCCGTGTAGTACCCTGTGGAGCATCAAAGTCTACGGAAGTATCTCCCTTGGAGTGAAGGAGTCACTCCCATGCACCATACAGGTTCCGTGTAGGACCCTGTGGAGCATCAAAGACTACGGAAGTATCTCCCTTGGAGTGAAGGAGTCACTCCCATGCACCATACAGGTTCCGTGTAGGACCCTGTGGAGCATCAAAGACTACGGAAGTATCTCCCTTGGAGTGAAGGAGTCACTCCCATGCACCATACAGGTTCCGTGTAGGACCCTGTGGAGAATCAAAGACTACAGAAGTATCTCCCTTGGAGTGAAGGAGTCACTCCCATGCACCATACAGGTTCCGTGTAGGACCCTGTGGAGCATCAAAGACTACGGAAGTATCTCCCTTGGAGTGTAGGAGTCACACCAATGCACCATACAGGATCAGTGTAGGACCCTGTGGAGCATCAACGACTACAGAAGTATCTCCCTTGGAGTGAAGGAGTCACTCCCCGGCACCATACAGGTTCCATGTAGGACCCTGTGGAGCATCAAAGACTACAGAAGTATCTCCCTTGGAGTGAAGGAGTCACTCCCTTGCACCATACAGGTTCAGTGTAGGACCCTGTGGAGCATCAAAGACTACAGAAGTATCTCCCTTGGAGTGTAGGAGTCACTCCCATGCACCATACAGGTTCCGTGTAGGACCCTGTGGAGCATCAAAGACTACGGAAGTATCTCCCTTGGAGTGAAGGAGTCACTCCCATGCACCATACAGGTTCCGTGTAGGACCCTGTGGAGCATCAAAGACTACAGAAGTATCTCCCTTGGAGTGAAGGAGTCACTCCCATGCACCATACAGGTTCCGTGTAGGACCCTGTGGAGCATCAAAGACTACGGAAGTATCTCCCTTGGAGTGTAGGAGTCACTCCCATGCACCATACAGGATCAGTGTAGGACCCTGTGGAGCATCAAAGACTACGGAAGTATCTCCCTTGGAGTGAAGGAGTCACTCCCATGCACCATACAGGTTCCGTGTAGGACCCTGTGGAGCATCAAAGACTACGGAAGTATCTCCCTTGGAGTGAAGGAGTCACTCCGATGCACCATACAGGTTCCGTGTAGGACCCTGTGGAGCATCAAAGAGTCACTCCCATGCACCATACAGGTTCCGTGTAGGACCCTGTGGAGCATCAAAGACTACGGAAGTATCTCCCTTGGAGTGAAGGAGTCACTCCCATGCACCATACAGGTTCCGTGTAGGACCCTGTGGAGCATCAAAGACTTCGGAAGTATCTCCCTTGGAGTGAAGGAGTCACTCCCATGCACCATACAGGTTCAGTGTAGGACCCTGTGGAGCATCAAAGACTACGGAAGTATCTCCCTTGGAGTGAAGGAGTCACTCCCATGCACCATACAGGTTCCGTGTAGGACCCTGTGGAGCATCAAAGACTACGGAAGTATCTCCCTTGGAGTGTAGGAGTCACTCCCATGCACCATACAGGATCAGTGTAGGACCCTGTGGAGCATCAAAGACTACAGAAGTATCTCCCTTGGAGTGAAGGAGTCACTCCCATGCACCATACAGATTCAGTGTAGGACCCTGTGGAGCATCAAAGACTACAGAAGTATCTCCCTTGGAGTGAAGGAGTCACTCCCATGCACCATACAGGTTCCGTGTAGGACCCTGTGGAGCATCAAAGACTACGGAAGTATGTCCCTTGGAGTGAAGGAGTCACTCCCATGCACCATACAGGATCAGTGTAGGACCCTGTGGAGCATCAACGACTACGGAAGTATCTCCCTTGGAGTGAAGGAGTCACTCTCCGGCACCATACAGGTTCAGTGTAGGACCCTGTGGAGCATCAAAGACTACGGAAGTATCTCCCTCGGAGTGAAGGATTCACTCCCCGGCACCATACAGGTTCCGTGTAGGACCCTGTGGAGCATCAAAGACTACGGAAGTATCTCCCTTGGAGTGAAGGAGTCACTCCCGTGCACCATACAGGTTCAGTGTAGGACCCTGTGGAGCATCAAAGACTATGGAAGTATGTCCCTTGGAGTGAAGGAGTCACTCCCATGCACCATACAGGATCAGTGTAGGACCCTGTGGAGGATCAACGACTACGGAAGTATCTCCCTTGGAGTGAAGGAGTCACTCCCCGGCACCATACAGGTTCAGTGTAGGACCCTGTGGAGCATCAAAGACTACGGAAGTATCTCCCTTGGAGTGAAGGATTCACTCCCCGGCACCATACAGGTTCCGTGTAGGACCCTGTGGTGCATCAAAGACTACGGAAGTATCTCCCTTGGAGTGAAGGAGTCACTCCCGTGCACCATACAGGTTCAGTGTAGGACCCTGTGGAGCATCAAAGACTACGGAAGTATCTCCCTTGGAGTGAAGGAGTCACTCCCCGGCACCATACAGGTTCCGTGTAGTACCCTGTGGAGCATCAAAGTCTACGGAAGTATCTCCCTTGGAGTGAAGGAGTCACTCCCATGCACCATACAGGTTCCGTGTAGGACCCTGTGGAGCATCAAAGACTACGGAAGTATCTCCCTTGGAGTGAAGGAGTCACTCCCATGCACCATACAGGTTCCGTGTAGGACCCTGTGGAGCATCAAAGACTACGGAAGTATCTCCCTTGGAGTGAAGGAGTCACTCCCATGCACCATACAGGTTCCGTGTAGGACCCTGTGGAGAATCAAAGACTACAGAAGTATCTCCCTTGGAGTGAAGGAGTCACTCCCATGCACCATACAGGTTCCGTGTAGGACCCTGTGGAGCATCAAAGACTACGGAAGTATCTCCCTTGGAGTGTAGGAGTCACACCAATGCACCATACAGGATCAGTGTAGGACCCTGTGGAGCATCAACGACTACAGAAGTATCTCCCTTGGAGTGAAGGAGTCACTCCCCGGCACCATACAGGTTCCATGTAGGACCCTGTGGAGCATCAAAGACTACAGAAGTATCTCCCTTGGAGTGAAGGAGTCACTCCCTTGCACCATACAGGTTCAGTGTAGGACCCTGTGGAGCATCAAAGACTACAGAAGTATCTCCCTTGGAGTGTAGGAGTCACTCCCATGCACCATACAGGTTCCGTGTAGGACCCTGTGGAGCATCAAAGACTACGGAAGTATCTCCCTTGGAGTGAAGGAGTCACTCCCATGCACCATACAGGTTCCGTGTAGGACCCTGTGGAGCATCAAAGACTACAGAAGTATCTCCCTTGGAGTGAAGGAGTCACTCCCATGCACCATACAGGTTCCGTGTAGGACCCTGTGGAGCATCAAAGACTACGGAAGTATCTCCCTTGGAGTGTAGGAGTCACTCCCATGCACCATACAGGATCAGTGTAGGACCCTGTGGAGCATCAAAGACTACGGAAGTATCTCCCTTGGAGTGAAGGAGTCACTCCCATGCACCATACAGGTTCCGTGTAGGACCCTGTGGAGCATCAAAGACTACGGAAGTATCTCCCTTGGAGTGAAGGAGTCACTCCGATGCACCATACAGGTTCCGTGTAGGACCCTGTGGAGCATCAAAGAGTCACTCCCATGCACCATACAGGTTCCGTGTAGGACCCTGTGGAGCATCAAAGACTACGGAAGTATCTCCCTTGGAGTGAAGGAGTCACTCCCATGCACCATACAGGTTCCGTGTAGGACCCTGTGGAGCATCAAAGACTTCGGAAGTATCTCCCTTGGAGTGAAGGAGTCACTCCCATGCACCATACAGGTTCAGTGTAGGACCCTGTGGAGCATCAAAGACTACGGAAGTATCTCCCTTGGAGTGAAGGAGTCACTCCCATGCACCATACAGGTTCCGTGTAGGACCCTGTGGAGCATCAAAGACTACGGAAGTATCTCCCTTGGAGTGTAGGAGTCACTCCCATGCACCATACAGGATCAGTGTAGGACCCTGTGGAGCATCAAAGACTACAGAAGTATCTCCCTTGGAGTGAAGGAGTCACTCCCATGCACCATACAGATTCAGTGTAGGACCCTGTGGAGCATCAAAGACTACAGAAGTATCTCCCTTGGAGTGAAGGAGTCACTCCCATGCACCATACAGGTTCCGTGTAGGACCCTGTGGAGCATCAAAGACTACGGAAGTATGTCCCTTGGAGTGAAGGAGTCACTCCCATGCACCATACAGGATCAGTGTAGGACCCTGTGGAGCATCAACGACTACGGAAGTATCTCCCTTGGAGTGAAGGAGTCACTCTCCGGCACCATACAGGTTCAGTGTAGGACCCTGTGGAGCATCAAAGACTACGGAAGTATCTCCCTCGGAGTGAAGGATTCACTCCCCGGCACCATACAGGTTCCGTGTAGGACCCTGTGGAGCATCAAAGACTACGGAAGTATCTCCCTTGGAGTGAAGGAGTCACTCCCGTGCACCATACAGGTTCAGTGTAGGACCCTGTGGAGCATCAAAGACTACGGAAGTATCTCCCTTGGAGTGAAGGAGTCACTCCCCGGCACCATACAGGTTCCGTGTAGTACCCTGTGGAGCATCAAAGTCTACGGAAGTATCTCCCTTGGAGTGAAGGAGTCACTCCCATGCACCATACAGGTTCCGTGTAGGACCCTGTGGAGCATCAAAGACTACGGAAGTATCTCCCTTGGAGTGAAGGAGTCACTCCCATGCACCATACAGGTTCCGTGTAGGACCCTGTGGAGCATCAAAGACTACGGAAGTATCTCCCTTGGAGTGAAGGAGTCACTCCCATGCACCATACAGGTTCCGTGTAGGACCCTGTGGAGCATCAAAGACTACAGAAGTATCTCCCTTGGAGTGAAGGAGTCACTCCCATGCACCATACAGGTTCCGTGTAGGACCCTGTGGAGCATCAAAGACTACGGAAGTATCTCCCTTGGAGTGTAGGAGTCACTCCAATGCACCATACATGATCAGTGTAGGACCCTGTGGAGCATCAACGACTACAGAAGTATCTCCCTTGGAGTGAAGGAGTCACTCCCCGGCACCATACAGGTTCCGTGTAGGACCCTGTGGAGCATCAAAGACTACAGAAGTATCTCCCTTGGAGTGAAGGAGTCACTCCCATGCACCATACAGGTTCCGTGTAGGACCCTGTGGAGCATGAAAGACTACGGAAGTATCTCCCTTGGAGTGAAGGAGTCACTCCCATGCACCATACAGGATCAGTGTAGGACCCTGTGGAGCATCAAAGACTACAGAAGTATCTCCCTTGGAGTGAAGGAGTCACTCCCATGCACCATACAGGTTCCGTGTAGGACCCTGTGGAGCATCAAAGACTACAGAAGTATCTCCCTTGGAGTGAAGGAGTCACACCCCTGCACCATACAGGTTCAGTGTAGGACCCTGTGGAGCATCAAACACTATGGAAGTATCTCCCTTGGAGTGAAGGAGTCACTCCCATGCACCATACAGGTTCCGTGTAGGACCCTGTGGAGCATCAAAGACTACGGAAGTATCTCCCTTGGAGTGAAGGAGTCACTCCCATGCACCATACAGGTTCCGTGTAGGACCCTGTGGAGCATCAAAGACTACAGAAGTATCTCCCTTGGAGTGAAGGAGTCACTCCCATGCACCATACAGGTTCCGTGTAGGACCCTGTGGAGCATCAAAGACTACAGAAGTATCTCCCTTGGAGTGAAGGAGTCACTCCCATGCACCATACAGGTTCCGTGTAGGACCCTGTGGAGCATCAAAGACTACAGAAGTATCTCCCTTGGAGTGTAGGAGTCACTCCCATGCACCATACAGGTTCCGTGTAGGACCCTGTGGAGCATCAAAGACTACGCAAGTATCTCCCTTGGAGTGAAGGAGTCACTCCCATGCACCATACAGGTTCCGTGTAGGACCCTGTGGAGCATCAAAGACTACAGAAGTATCTCCCTTGGAGTGAAGGAGTCACTCCCATGCACCATACAGGTTCCGTGTAGGACCCTGTGGAGCATCAAAGACTACAGAAGTATCTCCCTTGGAGTGAAGGAGTCACTCCCATGCACCATACAGGTTCCGTGTAGGACCCTGTGGAGCATCAAAGACTACAGAAGTATCTCCCTTGGAGTGTAGGAGTCACTTCCATGCACCATACAGGATCAGTGTAGGACCCTGTGGAGCATCAAAGACTATGGAAGTATCTCCCTTGGAGTGAAGGAGTCACTCCCCTGCACCATACAGGTTCAGTGTAGGACCCTGTGGAGCATCAAAGACTATGGAAGTATCTCCCTTGGAGTGAAGGAGTCACTCCCATGCACCATACAGGTTCAGTGTAGGACCCTGTGGAGCATCAAAGACTACGGAAGTATCTCCCTTGGAGTGAAGGAGTCACTCCCATGCACCATACAGTTTCCGTGTAGGACCCTGTGGAGCATCAAAGACTACGGAAGTATCTCCCTTGGAGTGAAGGAGTCACTCCCATGCACCATACAGGTTCCGTGTAGGACCCTGTGGAGCATCAAAGACTACGGAAGTATCTCCCTTGGAGTGAAGGAGTCACTCCCCGGCACCATACAGGTTCCGTGTAGGACCCTGTGGAGCATCAAAGACTACGGAAGTATCTCCCTTGGAGTGAAGGAGTCACTCCCATGCACCATACAGGTTCCGTGTAGGACCCTGTGGAGCATCAAAGACTACGGAAGTATCTCCCTTGGAGTGAAGGAGTCACTCCCCGGCACCATACAGGTTCAGTGTAGGACCCTGTGGAGCATCAAAGACTACGGAAGTATCTCCCATGGAGTGAAGGAGTCACTCCCCGGCACCATACAGGTTCAGTGTAGGACCCTGTGGAGCATCAAAGACTACGGAAGCATCTCCCTTGGAGTGAAGGAGTCACTCCCATGCACCATACAGGTTCCGTGTAGGACCCTGTGGAGCATCAAAGACTACGGAAGTATCTCCCTTGGCGTGTAGGAGTCACTCCCCGGCACCATACAGGTTCCGTGTAGGACCCTGTGGAGCATCAAAGACTACAGAAGTATCTCCCTTGGAGTGAAGGAGTCACTCCCATGCAACATACAGGTTCCGTGTAGGACCCTGTGGAGCATCAAAGACTACGGAAGTATCTCCCTTGGAGTGAAGGAGTCACTCCCATGCACCATACAGGTTCCGTGTAGGACCCTGTGGAGCATCAAAGACTACGGAAGTATCTCCCTTGGAGTGAAGGAGTCACTCCCATGCACCATACAGGTTCCGCGTAGGACCCTGTGGAGCATCAAAGACTACGGAAGTATCTCCCTTGGAGTGAAGGAGTCACTCCCATGCACCATACAGGTTCCGCGTAGGACCCTGTGGAGCATCAAAGACTACAGAAGTATCTCCCTTGGAGTGAAGGAGTCACTCCCATGCACCATACAGGTTCCGCGTAGGACCCTGTGGAGCATCAAAGACTACAGAAGTATCTCCCTTGGTGTGAAGGAGTCCCTCCCATGCACCATACAGGTTCCGCGTAGGACCCTGTGGAGCATCAAAGACTACAGAAGTATCTCCCTTGGAGTGAAGGAGTCACTCCCCTGCACCATACAGGTTCAGCGTAGGACCCTGTGGAGCATCAAAGACTACGGAAGTATCTCCCTTGGAGTGAAGGAGTCACTCCCATGCACCATACAGGTTCCGCGTAGGACCCTGTGGAGCATCAAAGACTACAGAAGTATCTCCCTTGGAGTGAAGGAGTCACTCCCATGCAACATACAGGTTCCGTGTAGGACCCTGTGGAGCATCAAAGACTACGGGAGTATCTCCCTTGGAGTGAAGGAGTCACTCCCATGCACCATAAAGGTTCCGTGTAGGACCCTGTGGAGCATCAAAGACTACGGAAGTATCTCCCTTGGAGTGAAGGAGTCACTCCCATGCACCATACAGGATCAGTGTAGGACCCTGTGGAGCATCAAAGACTACAGAAGTATCTCCCTTGGAGTGAAGGACTCACTCCCATGCACCATACAGGTTCCGTGTAGGACCCTGTGGAGCATCAAAGACTACGGAAGTATCTCCCTTGGAGAGAAGGAGTCACTCCCATGCACCATACAGGTTCCGTGTAGGACCCTGTGGAGCATCAAAGACTACGGAAGTATCTCCCTTGGAGTGAAGGAGTCACTCCCATGCACCATACAGGTTCCGTGTAGGACCCTGTGGAGCATCAAAGACTACAGAAGTATCTCCCTTGGAGTGTAGGAGTCACTCCCATGTACCATACAGGTTCCGTGTAGGACCCTCTGGAGCATCAAAGACTACGGGAGTATCTCCCTTGGAGTGAATGAGTCACTCCCATGCACCATACAGGATCCGTGTAGGACCCTGTGGAGCATCAAAGACTACGGAAGTATCTCCCTTGGAGTGAAGGAGTCACTCCCATGCACCATACAGGTTCCGTGTAGGACCCTGTGGAGCATCAAAGACTACGGAAGTATCTCCCTTGGAGTGAAGGAGTCACTCCCATGCACCATACAGGTTCCGTGTAGGACCCTGTGGAGCATCAAAGACTACGGAAGTATCTCCATTGGAGTGAAGGAGTCACTCCCATGCACCATACAGGTTCTGTGTAGGACCCTGTGGAGCATCAAAGACTACGGAAGTATCTCCCTTGGAGTGAAGGAGTCACTCCCCTGCACCATACAGGATCAGTGTAGGACCCTGTGGAGCATCAAAGACTACAGAAGTATCTCCCTTGGAGTGAAGGACTCACTCCCATGCACCATACAGGTTCCGTGTAGGACCCTGTGGAGCATCAAAGACTACGGAAGTATCTCCCTTGGAGAGAAGGAGTCACTCCCATGCACCATACAGGTTCCGTGTAGGACCCTGTGGAGCATCAAAGACTACGGAAGTATCTCCCTTGGAGTGAAGGAGTCACTCCCATGCACCATACAGGTTCCGAGTAGGACCCTGTGGAGCATCAAAGACTACAGAAGTATCTCCCTTGGAGTGTAGGAGTCACTCCCATGCACCATACAGGTTCCGTGTAGGACCCTCTGGAGCATCAAAGACTACGGGAGTATCTCCCTTGGAGTGAATGAGTCACTCCCATGCACCATACAGGATCCGTGTAGGACCCTGTGGAGCATCAAAGACTATGGAAGTATCTCCCTTGGAGTGAAGGAGTCACTCCCATGCACCATACAGATTCAGTGTAGGACCCTGTGGAGCATCAACGACTACGGAAGTATCTCCATTGGAGTGAAGGAGTCACTCCCATGCACCATACAGGATCAGTGTAGGACCCTGTGGAGCATCAAAGACTACGGAAGTATCTCCCTTGGAGTGAAGGAGTCACTCCCATGCACCATACAGGTTCCGTGTAGGACCCTGTGGAGCATCAAAGACTACAAAAGTATCTCCCTTGGAGTGAAGGAGTCACTCCCATGCACCATACAGGATCAGTGTAGGACCCTGTGGAGCATCAAAGACTACGGAAGTATCTCCCTTGGAGTGTAGGAGTCACTCCCATGCACCATACAGGATCAGTGTAGGACCCTGTGGAGCATCAAAGACTACGGAAGTATCTCCCTTGGAGTGTAGGAGTCACTCCCATGCACCATACAGGATCAGTGTAGGACCCTGTGGAGCATCAAAGACTACGGAAGTATCTCCCTTGGAGTGTAGGAGTCACTCCCATGCACCATACAGGTTCCGTGTAGGACCCTGTGGAGCATCAAAGACTACGGAAGTATCTCCCTTAGAGTGTAGGAGTCACTCCCATGCACCATACAGGATCAGTGTAGGACCCTGTGGAGCATCAAAGACTACGGAAGTATCTCCCTTGGAGTGAAGGAGTCACTCCCATGCACCATACAGGTTTCGTGTAGGACCCTGTGGAGCGTCAAAGACTACGGAAGTATCTCCCTTGGAGTGTAGGAGTCACTCCCATGCACCATACAGGTTCCGCGTAGGACCCTGTGGAGCATCAAAGACTACGGAAGTATCTCCCTTGGAGTGAAGGAGTCACTCCCATGCACCATACAGGTTCAGTGTAGGACCCTGTGGAGCATCAAAGACTACGGAAGTATCTCCCTTGGAGTGAAGGAGTCACTCCCATGCACCATACAGATTCAGTGTAGGACCCTGTGGAGCATCAAAGACTACGGAAGCATCTCCATTGGAGTGAAGGAGTCACTCCCATGCACCATACAGGATCAGTGTAGGACCCTGTGGAGCATCAAAGACTACATAAGTATCTCCCTTGGAGTGTAGGAGTCACTCCCATGCACCATACAGGTTCCGTGTAGGACCCTGTGGAGCATCAAAGACTACGGAAGTATCTCCCTTGGAGTGAAGGAGTCACTCCCCGGCACCATACAGGTTCCGCGTAGGACCCTGTGGAGCATCAAAGACTACATAAGTATCTCCCTTGGAGTGAAGGAGTCACTCCCATGCACCATACAGGTTCCGTGTAGGACCCTGTGGAGCATCAAAGACTACAGAAGTATCTCCCTTGGAGTGTAGGAGTCACTCCCATGCACCATACAGGATCAGTGTAGGACCCTGTGGAGCATCAAAGACTACAGAAGTATCTCCCTTGGAGTGAAGGAGTCACTCCCATGCACCATACAGGTTCAGTGTAGGACCCTGTGGAGCATCAAAGACTACAAAAGTATCTCCCTTGGAGTGAAGGAGTCACACCCATGCACCATACAGGTTCCGTGTAGGACCCTGTGGAGCATCAAAGACTACAGAAGTATCTCCCTTGGAGTGAAGGAGTCACTCCCATGCACCATACAGGTTCCATGTAGGACCCTGTGGAGCATCAAAGACTACGGGAGTATCTCCCTTAGAGTGTAGGAGTCACTCCCATGCACCATACAGGTTCCATGTAGGACCCTGTGGAGGATCAAAGACTACGGAAGTATCTCCCTTGGAGTGAAGGAGTCACTCCCATGCACCATACAGGTTCCGTGTAGGACCCTGTGGAGCATCAAAGACTACGGAAGTATCTCCCTTGGAGTGAAGGAGTCACTCCCATGCACCATACAGGTTCCGTGTAGGACCCTGTGGAGCATCAAAGACTACGGAAGTATCTCCCTTGGAGTGAAGGAGTCACTACCATGCACCATACAGGTTCCATGTAGGACCCTGTGGAGCATCAAAGACTACGGAAGTATCTCCCTTGGAGTGTAGGAGTCACTCACCGGCACCATACAGGTTCAGTGTAGGACCCTGTGGAGCATCAAAGACTACGGAAGTATCTCCGTTGGAGTGAAGGAGTCACACCCATGCACCATACAGGTTCAGTGTAGGACCCTGTGGAGCATCAAAGACTACGGAAGTATCTCCCTTGGAGTGAAGGAGTCACTCCCATGCACCATACAGGTTCCGTGTAGGAACCTGTGGAGCATCAAAGACTACGGAAGTATCTCCCTTGGAGTGAAGGAGTCACTCCCCTGCACCATACAGGTTCCGTGTAGGACCCTGTGGAGCATCAAAGACTACGGAAGTATTTCCCTTGGAGTGTAGGAGTCACTCCCATGCACCATACAGGTTCCGTGTAGGACCCTGTGGAGCATCAAATACTACGGAAGTATTTCCCTTGGAGTGTAGGAGTCACTCCCATGCACCATACAGGTTCAGTGTAGGACCCTGTGGAGCATCAAAGACTACGGAAGTATCTCCCTTGGAGTGAAGGAGTCACTCCCCGGCACCATACAGGATCAGTGTAGGACCCTGTGGAGCATCAAAGACTACGGAAGTATCTCCCTTGGAGTGAAGGAGTCACTCCCATGCACCATACAGGATAAGTGTAGGACCCTGTGGAGCATCAAAGACTACGGAAGTATCTCCCTTGGAGTGAAGGAGTCACTCCCATGCACCATACAGGATCAGTGTAGGACCCTGTGGAGCATCAACGACTACAGAAGTATCTCCCTTGGAGTGAAGGAGTCACTCCCATGCACCATACAGGTTCAGTGTAGGACCCTGTGGAGCATCAAAGACTACGGAAGTATCTCCCTTGGAGTGAAGGAGTCACTCCCATGCACCATACAGGATCAGTGTAGGACCCTGTGGAGCATCAAAGACTACGGAAGTATCTCCCTCGGAGTGTAGGAGTCACTCCCATGCACCATACAGGTTCCGTGTAGGACCCTGTGGAGCATCAAAGACTACGGAAGTATCTCCCTTGGAGTGAAGGACTCACTCCCTTGCACCATACAGGTTCAGTGTAGGACCCTGTGGAGCATCAAAGACTACAGAAGTATCTCCCTTGGAGTGTAGGAGTCACTCCCATGCACCATACAGGTTCCGTGTAGGACCCTGTGGAGCATCAAAGACTACGGAAGTATCTCCCTTGGAGTGAAGGAGTCACTCCCATGCACCATACAGGTTCCGTATAGGACCCTGTGGAGCATCAAAGACTACAGAAGTATCTCCCTTGGAGTGAAGGAGTCACTCCCATGCACCATACAGGTTCCGTGTAGGACCCTGTGGAGCATCAAAGACTACGGAAGTATCTCCCTTGGAGTGTAGGAGTCACTCCCATGCACCATACAGGATCAGTGTAGGACCCTGTGGAGCATCAAAGACTACGGAAGTATCTCCCTTGGAGTGAAGGAGTCACTCCCATGCACCATACAGGTTCCGTGTAGGACCCTGTGGAGCATCAAAGACTACGGAAGTATCTCCCTTGGAGTGAAGGAGTCACTCCGATGCACCATACAGGTTCCGTGTAGGACCCTGTGGAGCATCAAAGAGTCACTCCCATGCACCATAAAGGTTCCGTGTAGGACCCTGTGGAGCATCAAAGACTACAGAAGTATCTCCCTTGGAGTGAAGGAGTCACTCCCATGCACCATACAGGTTCCGTGTAGGACCCTGTGGAGCATCAAATACTACGGAAATATCTCCCTTGGAGTGAAGGAGTCACTCCCATGCACCATACAGGTTCCGTGTAGGACCCTGTGGAGCATCAAATACTACGGAAATATCTCCCTTGGAGTGAAGGAGTCACTCCCATGCACCATACAGGTTCCGTGTAGGACCCTGTGGAGCATCAAATACTACGGAAGTATTTCCCTTGGAGTGTAGGAGTCACTCCCATGCACCATACAGGTTCAGTGTAGGACCCTGTGGAGCATCAAAGACTACGGAAGTATCTCCCTTGGAGTGAAGGAGTCACTCCCCGGCACCATACAGGATCAGTGTAGGACCCTGTGGAGCATCAAAGACTACGGAAGTATCTCCCTTGGAGTGAAGGAGTCACTCCCATGCACCATACAGGATAAGTGTAGGACCCTGTGGAGCATCAAAGACTACGGAAGTATCTCCCTTGGAGTGAAGGAGTCACTCCCATGCACCATACAGGATCAGTGTAGGACCCTGTGGAGCATCAACGACTACAGAAGTATCTCCCTTGGAGTGAAGGAGTCACTCCCATGCACCATACAGGTTCAGTGTAGGACCCTGTGGAGCATCAAAGACTACGGAAGTATCTCCCTCGGAGTGTAGGAGTCACTCCCATGCACCATACAGGTTCCGTGTAGGACCCTGTGGAGCATCAAAGACTACGGAAGTATCTCCCTTGGCGTGAAGGACTCACTCCCTTGCACCATACAGGTTCAGTGTAGGACCCTGTGGAGCATCAAAGACTACGGTAGTATCTCCCTTGGAGTGTAGGAGTCACTCCCATGCACCATACAGGATCAGTGTAGGACCCTGTGGAGCATCAAAGACTACGGAAGTATCTCCCTTGGAGTGAAGGAGTCACTCCCATGCACCATACAGGTTCCGTGTAGGACCCTGTGGAGCATCAAAGACTACGGAAGTATCTCCCTTGGAGTGAAGGAGTCACTCCGATGCACCATACAGGTTCCGTGTAGGACCCTGTGGAGCATCAAAGAGTCACTCCCATGCACCATACAGGTTCCGTGTAGGACCCTAGGGACCATCAAAGACTACGGAAGAATCTCCCTTGGAGTGAAGGAGTCACTCCCATGCACCATACAGGTTCCGTGTAGGACCCTGTGGAGCATCAAAGACTTCGGAAGTATCTCCCTTGGAGTGAAGGAGTCACTCCCATGCACCATACAGGTTCAGTGTAGGACCCTGTGGAGCATCAAAGACTACGGAAGTATCTCCCTTGGAGTGAAGGAGTCACTCCCATGCACCATACAGGTTCCGTGTAGGACCCTGTGGAGCATCAAAGACTACGGAAGTATCTCCCTTGGAGTGTAGGAGTCACTCCCATGCACCATACAGGATCAGTGTAGGACCCTGTGGAGCATCAAAGACTACAGAAGTATCTCCCTTGGAGTAAAGGAGTCACTCCCATGCACCATACAGATTCAGTGTAGGACCCTGTGGAGCATCAAAGACTACAGAAGTATCTCCCTTGGAGTGAAGGAGTCACTCCCCGGCACCATACAGGATCAGTGTAGGACCCTGTGGAGCATCAAAGACTACGGAAGTATCTCCCTTGGAGTGAAGGAGTCACTCCCATGCACCATACAGGTTCCGTGTAGGACCCTGTGGAGCATCAAAGACTACGGAAGTATCTCCCTTGGAGTGAAGGAGTCACTCCCATGCACCATACAGGTTCCGTGTAGGACCCTGTGGAGCATCAAAGACTATGGAAGTATGTCCCTTGGAGTGAAGGAGTCACTCCCATGCACCATACAGGATCAGTGTAGGACCCTGTGGAGGATCAACGACTACGGAAGTATCTCCCTTGGAGTGAAGGAGTCACTCCCCGGCACCATACAGGTTCAGTGTAGGACCCTGTGGAGCATCAAAGACTACGGAAGTATCTCCCTTGGAGTGAAGGATTCACTCCCCGGCACCATACAGGTTCCGTGTAGGACCCTGTGGTGCATCAAAGACTACGGAAGTATCTCCCTTGGAGTGAAGGAGTCACTCCCGTGCACCATACAGGTTCAGTGTAGGACCCTGTGGAGCATCAAAGACTACGGAAGTATCTCCCTTGGAGTGAAGGAGTCACTCCCCGGCACCATACAGGTTCCGTGTAGTACCCTGTGGAGCATCAAAGTCTACGGAAGTATCTCCCTTGGAGTGAAGGAGTCACTCCCATGCACCATACAGGTTCCGTGTAGGACCCTGTGGAGCATCAAAGACTACGGAAGTATCTCCCTTGGAGTGAAGGAGTGTGAGAAGTTGGCCTGGTAGGGGATGTTTCCAATTCTGGAACCACCTACTACCTGACCAAACAATCCCCTTATGGTGTCTGGTTGTAAGTCAACCTTATTAGACAAGCTATCCTAGGGGTAGCATGGACTAAGCAGCCTAAAGGCTTAACTTAAGAGGTCGTGTTAAGCGAGCTGTTTTACCACATACAATCCTGTAATACCAAATGAAAGGACACCACACAAGTATATATTATAAAAATATATGTGTTTATTACTAAAAACAATCCCCAGTATTCTTTATGAATAAAGGGGCACAAGCGTTAAATCAAAAGCACTGTTTAAACATACAAGTTGCACAATTATGGATGAGGGCGGGGGGCCACTCAAACCATATACTAAACAAGTGGTATAAGAGAGGCCACTCGAACAGTGGTTAGGCCTAGGGCCTAGGGAATCGCTGGGAGCAGTCAGGACAAGCAATGCTGAAGTCGGGAATGGCCCTCGGGATTCGGGAGATGTGCGGAAAGCGCACGCATGCACCAATGTTAACCAATGGTGCGTAAAAGTCAAAGAGTTAAAGTTTAAGGACACTTCCGCTGAACCTAGAGGAACAAAACTTAACACACAGACCCTAGAGGTGTGCACCAGTGTGGGAACACCGGCGGAGCAAAGTTACCTCACCCACAGGAAGTGGGTGCACAGGGTCGAAGTGGCGTCGGGTTTTGACACGCAGGCTCTTGGTGCTTGAAGCTGAAAGGGCTGCAGGCAGGGTGAAGACGAAGTGTCCGGTGGAGTCCAAGGGTGGACTCAAGTTGTAGAGTACCTGAAAGCAGAGGGGACAGAGTCTGGGTCACTCAGCAGTGACCAGGGTGGAACCAGGACGGAACCAGGCAATGTCGGGCGCAATCAGGTGGTCGTCGAGGAGCTTCTCTCCGCTGTCACGTGGGCTCTGGGGCATCTGCGACGTCCAGGAGCAGGTCACGATCTGTCCCACGCAGGCTCTCACCGTCGGTGCAGTCGGCTTCAGGTTTGGAGCAAACAAGCCTTGGTAAGAGCAATCCACGCAGGATCGGAAGATTGCTTCTCACTCGGACCAGGAAGGTCAGAGTCGGGGCTCCTTTTCAGGGGAGCTGGTGTGGATCTGGAGCAACCAGATTCACGAGTCTTCTTTGGTAGTTCGTCGGCACAGGGACCACAAGCCAGCTGGCAAGTGACCGGGCCAACGCGTTGAGCCAAATCGTGCCAAAGGGCCCCACGCAGCACTCGTCGAGTGTGGAGGGCTGAACTTCGGCTCAGGAGTAGCTCAGGGTGGGGGCTTCTCAAACCCCGGTGTACAGCTTCGAGGGTCACTCGTGGGCTGCACGGTCAGCGTCTCGTGGTCACTTCAAGATGGCGTGCCCCACGCTTCCGGTCGCCTCCACGGGTCTCAGCTTTGCATGGACTGTGGATCGGGCTGTTAGAAGCTGGGCAGGCTTGATCTCGTCGATCTCAGTCGCTCGAGTTCCGGCGGGAACTGCAACTAAGTAGACGTCGAGGGCTGGATGGTGCCTGCTGCTGCAGGGTGGTCACTCCTTGACCACAAGGGAGATTCTTCGGGCTTCCACGTTGAGATGGAGGGCGAAGGGTCCAGAATATCGTTTCAAATGTTTCTTCCAGGAAATCTGATGTGCATTGGCACTGCTCCCACTCTTATTCGAATCTGGTGGGCGTGATTACCTGCTAGGTCCCCTCCTATGGGTGGGACCCAGGAAGTGGGTGGATACACCCCCTTCCTTTGATCCAGGCCGCCCTGGCACGAGGGCTGGAGTGCCCCAGAACCGGTTTGGCCGGATTATGCAAGGGGCAGCCTTGTGCGCCCCAGGCAGTGTCTGGTTTCTTTCAAACCCCCCTGCTACAATACACTATCTCCTGTCTGGAGGGCGGTGACACCCTCCTGTGACAGGAAACCCTTTGTCCAGGACCCCCTTGACTGGGTTTCGGTCAGCTCCAGGGGTCCAGACATTTGTCTGTGGCAGAGGCATCCATTTTGTGGATCTTAAGGCCTTTGGAGAAATCAACCGCATTAAAGTGAAGTAACATGTCTTACCCCTCTAGAGGGGTGGAATGCCATCCCCGTCGCCAGAACTGGCGAGGGGATGGTATTCCAAAGCGTATGACACCTTACACGACATGTTTTGATAAAGCCAAACCAGAGTTGCTAAATAACCGCGAGGATTATAAGGCACTTAATAGTATATGGTATGGCATTATCCTGAAACAGCTTAGGGATTTGTTCCCGACGGCTGCAGACAGGCTCAGCTCATGCTAGAGCTCCATCTCACATAAAAACCATGCACCCAGCCTCCAGGATTGGTGAGGCCTGTCTATAGGAGTGGCTCACAGGTTTACATGTGTCCAGATATAGGTTTAGACATAGGTATACTATATCTAAGCAAGGGGTGTGTACACCACCTTACCCCAGCTGAGTGATCAGCCAGTTGTGTCAATTTAAGAACCAGCCAGGGGTGGCAAAAGATATGCTGCAGCCCCTGGTAGGCCTTAGTGGCCCCTATGCCCTGTGCACCTATAGTGCATTATACAGGGGCTGACAAGGAGTCCATTTCCAATTGTGGTATGTACCTAGGGTACATGGAATCCATTTTACAGAGAGAGCAGATGGCCTGGGGCCCTGATTAGCAGGGAACCAGGTCAACTAAGTCAAAAAACCAGCTAAACACAGGCAAAAAATCTGGGGTAACCATAGTCAGGTAGCCACCTTCCTACAAGGAGTCACTCCCATGCACCATACAGGTTCCGTGTAGGACCCTGTGGAGCATCAAAGACTACGGAAGTATCTCCCTTGGAGTGAAGGAGTCACTCCCATGCACCATACAGGTTCCGTGTAGGACCCTGTGGAGAATCAAAGACTACAGAAGTATCTCCCTTGGAGTGAAGGAGTCACTCCCATGCACCATACAGGTTCCGTGTAGGACCCTGTGGAGCATCAAAGACTACGGAAGTATCTCCCTTGGAGTGTAGGAGTCACACCAATGCACCATACAGGATCAGTGTAGGACCCTGTGGAGCATCAACGACTACAGAAGTATCTCCCTTGGAGTGAAGGAGTCACTCCCCGGCACCATACAGGTTCCGTGTAGGACCCTGTGGAGCATCAAAGACTACAGAAGTATCTCCCTTGGAGTGAAGGAGTCACTCCCTTGCACCATACAGGTTCAGTGTAGGACCCTGTGGAGCATCAAAGACTACAGAAGTATCTCCCTTGGAGTGTAGGAGTCACTCCCATGCACCATACAGGTTCCGTGTAGGACCCTGTGGAGCATCAAAGACTACGGAAGTATCTCCCTTGGAGTGAAGGAGTCACTCCCATGCACCATACAGGTTCCGTGTAGGACCCTGTGGAGCATCAAAGACTACAGAAGTATCTCCCTTGGAGTGAAGGAGTCACTCCCATGCACCATACAGGTTCCGTGTAGGACCCTGTGGAGCATCAAAGACTACGGAAGTATCTCCCTTGGAGTGTAGGAGTCACTCCCATGCACCATACAGGATCAGTGTAGGACCCTGTGGAGCATCAAAGACTACGGAAGTATCTCCCTTGGAGTGAAGGAGTCACTCCCATGCACCATACAGGTTCCGTGTAGGACCCTGTGGAGCATCAAAGACTACGGAAGTATCTCCCTTGGAGTGAAGGAGTCACTCCGATGCACCATACAGGTTCCGTGTAGGACCCTGTGGAGCATCAAAGAGTCACTCCCATGCACCATACAGGTTCCGTGTAGGACCCTGTGGAGCATCAAAGACTACGGAAGTATCTCCCTTGGAGTGAAGGAGTCACTCCCATGCACCATACAGGTTCCGTGTAGGACCCTGTGGAGCATCAAAGACTTCGGAAGTATCTCCCTTGGAGTGAAGGAGTCACTCCCATGCACCATACAGGTTCAGTGTAGGACCCTGTGGAGCATCAAAGACTACGGAAGTATCTCCCTTGGAGTGAAGGAGTCACTCCCATGCACCATACAGGTTCCGTGTAGGACCCTGTGGAGCATCAAAGACTACGGAAGTATCTCCCTTGGAGTGTAGGAGTCACTCCCATGCACCATACAGGATCAGTGTAGGACCCTGTGGAGCATCAAAGACTACGGAAGTATCTCCCTTGGAGTGAAGGAGTCACTCCCATGCACCATACAGGTTCCGTGTAGGACCCTGTGGAGCATCAAAGACTTCGGAAGTATCTCCCTTGGAGTGAAGGAGTCACTCCCATGCACCATACAGGTTCAGTGTAGGACCCTGTGGAGCATCAAAGACTACGGAAGTATCTCCCTTGGAGTGAAGGAGTCACTCCCATGCACCATACAGGTTCCGTGTAGGACCCTGTGGAGCATCAAAGACTACGGAAGTATCTCCCTTGGAGTGTAGGAGTCACTCCCATGCACCATACAGGATCAGTGTAGGACCCTGTGGAGCATCAAAGACTACAGAAGTATCTCCCTTGGAGTGAAGGAGTGTAGGAAGGTGGCTACCTGACTATGGTTACCCCAGATTTTTTGCCTGTGTTTAGCTGGTTTTTTGACTTAGTTGACCTGGTTCCCTGCTAATCAGGGCCCCAGGCCATCTGCTCTCTCTGTAAAATGGATTCCATGTACCCTTGGTACATACCACAATTGGAAATGGACTCCTTGTCAGCCCCTGTATAATGCACTATAGGTGCCCAGGGCATAGGAGCCACCAAGGCCTACCAGGGGCTGCAGCATATCTTTTGCCACCCCTGGCTGGTTCTTAAATTGACACAACTGGCTGATCACTCAGCTGGGGTAAGGTGGTGTAAGCACCCCTTGCTTAGATATAGTATACCTATATCTAAACCTATATCTGGACACATATTAACCTGTGAGCCACTCCTATGGAAGGCCTCATCAATCCTGGAGGCAGAGTGCGTGGTTTAATGTGAGATGGAGCTCTAGCATGAGCTGAGCCTGTCTGCAGCTGTCGGGAACAACTCCCTAAGCTGTTTCAGGATAAGGCCATACCATATACTCTTAAGTGCCTTATAATCCTCGCGGTTATATAGCAACTTTGGTTTGGCTTTATCAAAACATGTCGTGTAAGGTGTCATACGATTTGGAATACTATCCCCTCGCCAGTTCTGGCGACGGGGATAGCATTCCACCCCTCTAGAGGGGTAAGACATGTTACTTTGCTTAAATGCGGTTAATTTCAAAAAGGACCTTAGATCCACAAAATGGATGCCTCTGCCACAGACAAATGTCTGGACCCCTGCAGTTGACCGAAACTCAGCAGATGGGGCCTGGACAAAGGGTTTCCTGTCACAGGAGGGTGTCACCGCCCTCCAGACAGGAGATAGTGTATTGTAGCAGGGAGGTTTGAAAGAAACCAGACAGTGCCTGGGGAGCACAAGGCTTCCCCTTGCATAATCCGGTCAAACCGGTTCTGGGGCAGCCCAGCCCCAGCTCCAGTGAGACCTGGACAAAGGAAAGGGGGTGTAACCACCCCCCTTCCTGGTCCCACCCATAGGGAGGGACCTAGCAGGAGATCCACCCCTCAGATTGGAATAAGAGTGGGAGCAGTGCCCTAGCACAGCAGATCATCCTGAAATCACCTTTAAACTAAGAAGACGACTGGACTTCGACATTCTGATGATAGAAGACTGAAGAGAATCTCCCTTGTGGCCTAGGAGGGGCCACCCTGTGAACACAGGCACCACCCAGCACCTCGACGTCTGCTTTGCCGCCGCCTCCCGCCGGAGCCCGAGTGCAGAGCCTGACAAGACCCAGCTTCCCAGACTTCTCCCAGCCCGATCCACAGTCCCTGCAAAGAAGGGACCCGTGGAGGCACCGAGAGACGTGGGAGCGGACATCTTGAAAGACCCCCGAGACGCTGACTGCGCAGCACCCGAGGCACCCTCGACTCTGTGCTTTGGGGTTTGAGAAGCCCCACAATCGAGCAGCATTTGCACCAAAGATCAGCCCTCCAGCATCTCCACGATCTGCGTGGGGCCCTTTTGCTTTGTGCCACTCGACTCGCCATCCCGGCCGCTTGTCACGTGGTCAGCGGCCATCTTGGCGACGAAACCTATGATTTACACTGTGGGTCTGGTTGCTCCAGACCTGCCCTCACTCCTGTAGAAAGGAGTACCCGCTCTGACCTTGCTGGTCCGAGTAATAAGCCTTTTTCACTTTCCCCGTGGCTTGCATTAGCCAAGGCTTGTTTGCTTCAATCGAGTTGCCGACACCGCCATCAGCTAGAGCCTTTGAGGGACAGCTCGTGATCGACTCCTGGACGTCCTTGACCTCTTCGTGTCCACGTGGCTGCAGAGAGAAGCAACCCCTCATCACCTGTTTGTACCCGACTTTGCCTGGTTCCAATCTGGTTCCACGGTGGTCACTGGCCAGTGACTTTGAACACTGTCCCCTCTGCTTTCAGGTACTCTACAACTTGAGTCCACCCTTGGACTCCACCGGACACTTCATCTTTAACCCGCCTGCAGCCCTTTCAGCTTCAAGCGCCAAGAACCTGCGTGTCAAAACCCGACGCCTCTTCGACCCTGTGCACCCACTTCCTGTGGGTGAGGTAACTTTGCTCCGCCGGTGTTCCCACACTGGTGCACACCTCTAGGGTCTGTGTGTTAAGTTTTGTTCCTCTAGGTTCAGCGGAAGTGTCCTTAAACTTTAACTCTTTGACTTTTACGCACCATTGGTTAACATTGGTGCATGCGTGCGCTTTCCACACATCTCCCGAATCCCGAGGGCCATTCCCGACTTCAGCATTGCTTGTCCTGACTGCTCCCAGCGATTCCCTAGGCCCTAGGCCTAACCACTGTTCGAGTGGCCTCTCTTATACCACTTGTTTAGTATATGGTTTGAGTGGCCACCCGCCCTCATCCATAATTGTGCAACTTGTATGTTTAAACAGTGCTTTTGATTTAACGCTTGTGCCCCTTTATTCATAAAGAATACTGGGGATTGTTTTTAGTAATAAACACATATATTTTTATAATATATACTTGTGTGGTGTCCTTTCATTTGGTATTACAGGATTGTATGTGGTAAAACAGCTCGCTTAACACGACCTCTTAAGTTAAGCCTTTAGGCTGCTTAGTCCATGCTACCCCTAGGATAGCTTGTCTAATAAGGTTGACTTACAACCAGACACCATAAGGGATTGTTTGGTCAGGTAGTAGGTGGTTCCAGAATTGGAAACATCCCCTACCAGGCCAACTTCTCACATTGGTGAGCAGCGGTGCGGATTTGAGCTTGCTGTTGTTTTACCATTGCAATCTTTATATCAAATTGAAAGATCACATCAAGTACCTCTAGGTACATATAAAATCAAAAGCTTAGCATATTAAGTTCTACTGAACTTAGTAGTTGTAGGTTGAAGGGATTAGCACACCCTGACTACAACTAACTAGCAAGGTACAGTAGGAAAACACTTAGTGTAGGTAAGTGCACCACTTACACCTCACTAGTAACCATGTCTGACACAGGAAAAGCCTCAGGGTCTAATCCTGTGACAGTTGACCCTACCCAGGCAACTTTTGGATATGACAAACTAACCCGCAGAGACTTGATTGCCTTGTGCAAAGCAAGAGGGTTAAAAAGGGGCAGAAGCCCCACCTGCCTAATCCTGGTAGAAATCCTAGAACAGGATGACTTAGAGAAGGCAAAGGCAGCTTCCCTAGACACAGGAAGTGGAGGGAACCCCCATGTTACTGATCCCCCTGAAGAGGAGGATGATGATGACTTAGATGAGGACTCAGATGTTGAGGACTTAGAAGTTCAGGATCAGGGTAGCCAGGTTCCAGTTGCCAGGCTTAGCCAGGCCAACTTGGACCTACTGGGGAATGGAGAGGGCCAGCACCTCCCCAGGACCCAACATGTTATTCTCCCAGGCAACAGAAGAGTGAGATCTCCCTCAGGGGACTCTCATGTTTCTAGTGCCTCCAGAGAATCACAGAGAGGCATGAGTGCTTCTCAAAAGCTAGAGCATAGGGCCAGAATGAGGGCTGTCAAACTCCAGATAGAGAGGGAGGAGGTAGCCTTGGCTCAAGCTAAACTTGCCTTGGCAAGAGAGCAAAAATTGTGTGGCTTAGATGCCACTGGTGGCAGCAATATTCCTAAAGAGAAACCCAGGTCCTATGATAGTAGAAACCTGACAAAGATTGTGCCCCCCTACAAGGAAGGGGATGATATCCACAAGTGGATAACTGCTCTTGAGAGAGCCTGCATGGTACAGCAGGTTCCTGAGGAACAGTGGGCAGCAATCTTATGGTACTCCTTTTCAGAGAAAGGGAGAGATAAGCTCCTCACTGTCAGACATGAGGATGCAAACAATTACAAAGTCCTGAAGAGTGTCCTAATAGATGGGTTTGGCTTAACCACTGAACAGTACAGGTTGAAGTTCAGAGACACCCAGAAGACACAGACTCAGGACTGGACTGATTTTGTTGATTGTGCAACTAAGGCTCTGGAGGGTTGGCTACATGGCAGCAAAGTACATGACTTTACAGGATTGTATAATTTGATTATGAGGGAGCAGATCCTAAGTAATTGTCAGAACCAGCTCTTACACCAGCACCTGGTGGACTCTGATCTGACCTCTCCCCAAGAATTGGGAAAGAAGGCAGACAAATGGGTCAGAACCAGGATTAGGCCTAAGAATCAGGACAGTAACCAGAAGAAGGAGTCTACCAAGCCTCAAGATAAGGGTGGGGATAAAAATAAAGAAAAGACTTCCCCAGGGCCCCAAAACTCCAAGAATGGGGGTGGGTCCCAAGACACTTCTTCAACTGAGAAAAAGCCTTATTGTTATGCCTGTAAACAGGTGGGGCATTACAAAACAGACAACTGTTGTCCCAAGAATAACAATAAAGAAAATATACCTCCAAAGCCAGCTTCACCACCTCCTGTTACTGTCAGCAGTAATCCCCCAGGAAGTGGAAGCACACCCAGGAATCTGGGTGGGTTTACTGTTGGAGCCCAGGTGGACCCTGGCCTATCCAGGTCCCCATCACCCAATGATCTTGTTTATGAGACTGGCATGGGGTTTGCCAACTTCTCTGCTTGCCCAAATACTTTGAGCAAGTATAGACAAGAACCCATCATCAATGGTTTGAAAGTTGAAGCTTTTAGAGACACAGGGGCTAGTATCACCATGGTGGCTGATGGCATAGTCCCCTCTAAGCAACTTTTACCTGGTGCCACATACCAGGTTACAAACATTGATGGAATCCAAACAAATCATCCCATGGCAGTAGTAAGTCTCAGCTGGGGAGGTGTTATTGGCCCAAAGAGAGTGGCAGTGTCATCAAACTTGCCTGTAGACTGCCTACTTGGTAATGATTTGGAGATCTCAGCCTGGGCTGAGGTTGAACAGGAAACCCATTCTAGAATGGTGAATTCCAATGGAAAGGTTAGTGGGGCTGTAATGGCTACAGCCCCAATTCAAGATGTCCTTCCTGAAAAGGTTGGTAGGGCTGAGAAACTCTCTGCCCCATCTTTAGCAAAAGCTCTTCCTGAACAGAATAGCAAAGCTGTTATGATAACAGCAGAAACCCAAACTGAGTCTCCTCCTGAAAAGGTTGGTGGGGCTGTGATGGCCACAGCCCAAACTCAAACTGATATGTGTGTTGTGAAGCCTGAAATGATGGATAACTCCACACAAACTGAGAGCATGGAGGAGGAAGAGAAATCTCCCCCTCACCAGACTTTAGGACAGGATCAGCCTCCTCAGGGAACTGATCTTACCCCCGATGAAGGAACTGCCCCAGAGGTGGTTGGGCCTAGCCTGACAGAACCTCTGATGTCAGTGGACCCTTCTCAGGTGGGACCCAGTCTGGAGCAGGTAACCTGCCCCTCTCTACCTTGCCTTAGCCAGCCCGGGGCTGCAGAGGACAAGAAGGACAGTGAGACCCAGAGGGCCCCCTGTCAAATAAAGCACCCCCATCAAAAGATTAGGTGCACCAAAACTAGTAGCCCTAGTAAGGTGAAAACTTTAAAAACTCCTAAGGGAGCCCCCTTAAAAACAGTTAGGGACCTCCCACAGATGGATTCTGTTGGGCACAGCCAAACCTGGGACCCAAGGGGCCCAAACCTGAACTGTCCCTCCAGCAAGCCAAACAGAGGGACCCAGCCTCCAGCTTTAGGTAGCCAGAGGTTGACCCTGAGAGCACAGTGCAACTCAGTTAAAGAAAGAAAGGCACACATGGTGGAAGATAATTGGAGGAAGCTAAGCCCTAAATTAGTAGAGCCTCACTTCAATACTCCATATCCAAACCAGCCTTTAACTTTGCATAAACACACCCAAGGTAGTGATTCCCTATGGTGGAGACCCTCTAATACCCAAAGGGTGAGGGACTGCTTAGTGGACCATGAGACAGGGGGTACCCATGCTAGTGCAGGTACTTCCTTATATGGCCACTCAGGCAATATAGGCTTACCTGGCCAAGGATAGCCTTATCTCCTTTCGTTTGGGGGGGGGTTATGTAGGAAGGTGGCTACCTGACTATGGTTACCCCAGATTTTTTGCCTGTGTTTAGCTGGTTTTTTGACTTAGTTGACCTGGTTCCCTGCTAATCAGGGCCCCAGGCCATCTGCTCTCTCTGTAAAATGGATTCCATGTACCCTTGGTACATACCACAATTGGAAATGGACTCCTTGTCAGCCCCTGTATAATGCACTATAGGTGCCCAGGGCATAGGAGCCACCAAGGCCTACCAGGGGCTGCAGCATATCTTTTGCCACCCCTGGCTGGTTCTTAAATTGACACAACTGGCTGATCACTCAGCTGGGGTAAGGTGGTGTAAGCACCCCTTGCTTAGATATAGTATACCTATATCTAAACCTATATCTGGACACATATTAACCTGTGAGCCACTCCTATGGAAGGCCTCATCAATCCTGGAGGCAGAGTGCGTGGTTTAATGTGAGATGGAGCTCTAGCATGAGCTGAGCCTGTCTGCAGCTGTCGGGAACAACTCCCTAAGCTGTTTCAGGATAAGGCCATACCATATACTCTTAAGTGCCTTATAATCCTCGCGGTTATATAGCAACTTTGGTTTGGCTTTATCAAAACATGTCGTGTAAGGTGTCATACGATTTGGAATACTATCCCCTCGCCAGTTCTGGCGACGGGGATAGCATTCCACCCCTCTAGAGGGGTAAGACATGTTACTTTGCTTAAATGCGGTTAATTTCAAAAAGGACCTTAGATCCACAAAATGGATGCCTCTGCCACAGACAAATGTCTGGACCCCTGCAGTTGACCGAAACTCAGCAGATGGGGCCTGGACAAAGGGTTTCCTGTCACAGGAGGGTGTCACCGCCCTCCAGACAGGAGATAGTGTATTGTAGCAGGGAGGTTTGAAAGAAACCAGACAGTGCCTGGGGAGCACAAGGCTTCCCCTTGCATAATCCGGTCAAACCGGTTCTGGGGCAGCCCAGCCCCAGCTCCAGTGAGACCTGGACAAAGGAAAGGGGGTGTAACCACCCCCCTTCCTGGTCCCACCCATAGGGAGGGACCTAGCAGGAGATCCACCCCTCAGATTGGAATAAGAGTGGGAGCAGTGCCCTAGCACAGCAGATCATCCTGAAATCACCTTTAAACTAAGAAGACGACTGGACTTCGACATTCTGATGATAGAAGACTGAAGAGAATCTCCCTTGTGGCCTAGGAGGGGCCACCCTGTGAACACAGGCACCACCCAGCACCTCGACGTCTGCTTTGCCGCCGCCTCCCGCCGGAGCCCGAGTGCAGAGCCTGACAAGACCCAGCTTCCCAGACTTCTCCCAGCCCGATCCACAGTCCCTGCAAAGAAGGGACCCGTGGAGGCACCGAGAGACGTGGGAGCGGACATCTTGAAAGACCCCCGAGACGCTGACTGCGCAGCACCCGAGGCACCCTCGACTCTGTGCTTTGGGGTTTGAGAAGCCCCACAATCGAGCAGCATTTGCACCAAAGATCAGCCCTCCAGCATCTCCACGATCTGCGTGGGGCCCTTTTGCTTTGTGCCACTCGACTCGCCATCCCGGCCGCTTGTCACGTGGTCAGCGGCCATCTTGGCGACGAAACCTATGATTTACACTGTGGGTCTGGTTGCTCCAGACCTGCCCTCACTCCTGTAGAAAGGAGTACCCGCTCTGACCTTGCTAGTCCGAGTAATACGCCTTTTTCACTTTCCCCGTGGCTTGCATTAGCCAAGGCTTGTTTGCTTCAATCGAGTTGCCGACACCGCCATCAGCTAGAGCCTTTGAGGGACAGCTCGTGATCGACTCCTGGACGTCCTTGACCTCTTCGTGTCCACGTGGCTGCAGAGAGAAGCAACCCCTCATCACCTGTTTGTACCCGACTTTGCCTGGTTCCAATCTGGTTCCACGGTGGTCACTGCCCAGTGACTTTGAACACTGTCCCCTCTGCTTTCAGGTACTCTACAACTTGAGTCCACCCTTGGACTCCACCGGACACTTCATCTTTAACCCGCCTGCAGCCCTTTCAGCTTCAAGCGCCAAGAACCTGCGTGTCAAAACCCGACGCCTCTTCGACCCTGTGCACCCACTTCCTGTGGGTGAGGTAACTTTGCTCCGCCGGTGTTCCCACACTGGTGCACACCTCTAGGGTCTGTGTGTTAAGTTTTGTTCCTCTAGGTTCAGCGGAAGTGTCCTTAAACTTTAACTCTTTGACTTTTACGCACCATTGGTTAACATTGGTGCATGCGTGCGCTTTCCGCACATCTCCCGAATCCCGAGGGCCATTCCCGACTTCAGCATTGCTTGTCCTGACTGCTCCCAGCGATTCCCTAGGCCCTAGGCCTAACCACTGTTCGAGTGGCCTCTCTTATACCACTTGTTTAGTATATGGTTTGAGTGGCCACCCGCCCTCATCCATAATTGTGCAACTTGTATGTTTAAACAGTGCTTTTGATTTAACGCTTGTGCCCCTTTATTCATAAAGAATACTGGGGATTGTTTTTAGTAATAAACACATATATTTTTATAATATATACTTGTGTGGTGTCCTTTCATTTGGTATTACAGGATTGTATGTGGTAAAACAGCTCGCTTAACACGACCTCTTAAGTTAAGCCTTTAGGCTGCTTAGTCCATGCTACCCCTAGGATAGCTTGTCTAATAAGGTTGACTTACAACCAGACACCATAAGGGATTGTGTGGTCAGGTAGTAGGTGATTCCAGAATTGGAAACATCCCCTACCAGGCCAACTTCTCACAAGGAGTCACTCCCATGCACCATACAGATTCAGTGTAGGACCCTGTGGAGCATCAAAGACTACAGAAGTATCTCCCTCGGAGTGCAGGATTCACTCCCCGGCACCATACAGGTTCCGTGTAGGACCCTGTGGAGCATCAAAGACTACGGAAGTATCTCCCTTGGAGTGAAGGAGTCACTCCCGTGCACCATACAGGTTCAGTGTAGGACCCTGTGGAGCATCAAAGACTACGGAAGTATCTCCCTCGGAGTGCAGGATTCACTCCCCGGCACCATACAGGTTCCGTGTAGGACCCTGTGGAGCATCAAAGACTACGGAAGTATCTCCCTTGGAGTGAAGGAGTCACTCCCGTGCACCATACAGGTTCAGTGTAGGACCCTGTGGAGCATCAAAGACTACGGAAGTATCTCCCTTGGAGTGAAGGAGTCACTCCCCGGCACCATACAGGTTCTGTGTAGTACCCTGTGGAGCATCAAAGTCTACGGAAGTATCTCCCTTGGAGTGAAGGAGTCACTCCCATGCACCATACAGGTTCCGTGTAGGACCCTGTGGAGCATCAAAGACTACGGAAGTATCTCCCTTGGAGTGAAGGAGTCACTCCCATGCACCATACAGGTTCCGTGTAGGACCCTGTGGAGCATCAAAGACTACGGAAGTATCTCCCTTGGAGTGAAGGAGTCACTCCCATGCACCATACAGGTTCCGTGTAGGACCCTGTGGAGCATCAAAGACTACAGAAGTATCTCCCTTGGAGTGAAGGAGTCACTCCCATGCACCATACAGGTTCCGTGTAGGACCCTGTGGAGCATCAAAGACTACGGAAGTATCTCCCTTGGAGTGTAGGAGTCACTCCAATGCACCATACATGATCAGTGTAGGACCCTGTGGAGCATCAACGAATACAGAAGTATCTCCCTTGGAGTGAAGGAGTCACTCCCCGGCACCATACAGGTTCCGTGTAGGACCCTGTGGAGCATCAAAGACTACAGAAGTATCTCCCTTGGAGTGAAGGAGTCACTCCCATGCACCATACAGGTTCCGTGTAGGACCCTGTGGAGCATGAAAGACTACGGAAGTATCTCCCTTGGAGTGAAGGAGTCACTCCCATGCACCATACAGGATCAGTGTAGGACCCTGTGGAGCATCAAAGACTACAGAAGTATCTCCCTTGGAGTGAAGGAGTCACTCCCATGCACCATACAGGTTCCGTGTAGGACCCTGTGGAGCATCAAAGACTACAGAAGTATCTCCCTTGGAGTGAAGGAGTCACACCCCTGCACCATACAGGTTCAGTGTAGGACCCTGTGGAGCATCAAACACTATGGAAGTATCTCCCTTGGAGTGAAGGAGTCACTCCCATGCACCATACAGGTTCCGTGTAGGACCCTGTGGAGCATCAAAGACTACGGAAGTATCTCCCTTGGAGTGAAGGAGTCACTCCCATGCACCATACAGGTTCCGTGTAGGACCCTGTGGAGCATCAAAGACTACAGAAGTATCTCCCTTGGAGTGAAGGAGTCACTCCCATGCACCATACAGGTTCCGTGTAGGACCCTGTGGAGCATCAAAGACTACAGAAGTATCTCCCTTGGAGTGAAGGAGTCACTCCCATGCACCATACAGGTTCCGTGTAGGACCCTGTGGAGCATCAAAGACTACAGAAGTATCTCCCTTGGAGTGTAGGAGTCACTCCCATGCACCATACAGGTTCCGTGTAGGACCCTGTGGAGCATCAAAGACTACGGAAGTATCTCCCTTGGAGTGAAGGAGTCACTCCCATGCACCATACAGGTTCCGTGTAGGACCCTGTGGAGCATCAAAGACTACAGAAGTATCTCCCTTGGAGTGAAGGAGTCACTCCCATGCACCATACAGGTTCCGTGTAGGACCCTGTGGAGCATCAAAGACTACAGAAGTATATCCCTTGGAGTGAAGGAGTCACTCCCATGCACCATACAGGTTCCGTGTAGGACCCTGTGGAGCATCAAAGACTACAGAAGTATCTCCCTTGGAGTGTAGGAGTCACTTCCATGCACCATACAGGATCAGTGTAGGACCCTGTGGAGCATCAAAGACTATGGAAGTATCTCCCTTGGAGTGAAGGAGTCACTCCCCTGCACCATACAGGTTCAGTGTAGGACCCTGTGGAGCATCAAAGACTATGGAAGTATCTCCCTTGGAGTGAAGGAGTCACTCCCATGCACCATACAGGTTCAGTGTAGGACCCTGTGGAGCATCAAAGACTACGGAAGTATCTCCCTTGGAGTGAAGGAGTCACTCCCATGCACCATACAGTTTCCGTGTAGGACCCTGTGGAGCATCAAAGACTACGGAAGTATCTCCCTTGGAGTGAAGGAGTCACTCCCATGCACCATACAGGTTCCGTGTAGGACCCTGTGGAGCATCAAAGACTACGGAAGTATCTCCCTTGGAGTGAAGGAGTCACTCCCCGGCACCATACAGGTTCCGTGTAGGACCCTGTGGAGCATCAAAGACTACGGAAGTATCTCCCTTGGAGTGAAGGAGTCACTCCCATGCACCATACAGGTTCCGTGTAGGACCCTGTGGAGCATCAAAGACTACGGAAGTATCTCCCTTGGAGTGAAGGAGTCACTCCCCGGCACCATACAGGTTCAGTGTAGGACCCTGTGGAGCATCAAAGACTACGGAAGTATCTCCCATGGAGTGAAGGAGTCACTCCCCGGCACCATACAGGTTCAGTGTAGGACCCTGTGGAGCATCAAAGACTACGGAAGTATCTCCCTTGGAGTGAAGGAGTCACTCCCATGCACCATACAGGTTCCGTGTAGGACCCTGTGGAGCATCAAAGACTACGGAAGTATCTCCCTTGGCGTGTAGGAGTCACTCCCCGGCACCATACAGGTTCCGTGTAGGACCCTGTGGAGCATCAAAGACTACAGAAGTATCTCCCTTGGAGTGAAGGAGTCACTCCCATGCAACATACAGGTTCCGTGTAGGACCCTGTGGAGCATCAAAGACTACGGAAGAATCTCCCTTGGAGTGAAGGAGTCACTCCCATGCACCATACAGGTTCCGTGTAGGACCCTGTGGAGCATCAAAGACTACGGAAGTATCTCCCTTGGAGTGAAGGAGTCACTCCCATGCACCATACAGGTTCCGCGTAGGACCCTGTGGAGCATCAAAGACTACGGAAGTATCTCCCTTGGAGTGAAGGAGTCACTCCCATGCACCATACAGGTTCCGCGTAGGACCCTGTGGAGCATCAAAGACTACAGAAGTATCTCCCTTGGAGTGAAGGAGTCACTCCCATGCACCATACAGGTTCCGCGTAGGACCCTGTGGAGCATCAAAGACTACAGAAGTATCTCCCTTGGAGTGAAGGAGTCACTCCCCTGCACCATACAGGTTCAGCGTAGGACCCTGTGGAGCATCAAAGACTACGGAAGTATCTCCCTTGGAGTGAAGGAGTCACTCCCATGCACCATACAGGTTCCGCGTAGGACCCTGTGGAGCATCAAAGACTACAGAAGTATCTCCCTTGGAGTGAAGGAGTCACTCCCATGCAACATACAGGTTCCGTGTAGGACCCTGTGGAGCATCAAAGACTATGGGAGTATCTCCCTTGGAGTGAAGGAGTCACTCCCATGCACCATAAAGGTTCCGTGTAGGACCCTGTGGAGCATCAAAGACTACGGAAGTATCTCCCTTGGAGTGAAGGAGTCACTCCCATGCACCATACAGGATCAGTGTAGGACCCTGTGGAGCATCAAAGACTACAGAAGTATCTCCCTTGGAGTGAAGGACTCACTCCCATGCACCATACAGGTTCCGTGTAGGACCCTGTGGAGCATCAAAGACTACGGAAGTATCTCCCTTGGAGAGAAGGAGTCACTCCCATGCACCATACAGGTTCCGTGTAGGACCCTGTGGAGCATCAAAGACTACGGAAGTATCTCCCTTGGAGTGAAGGAGTCACTCCCATGCACCATACAGGTTCCGTGTAGGACCCTGTGGAGCATCAAAGACTACAGAAGTATCTCCCTTGGAGTGTAGGAGTCACTCCCATGCACCATACAGGATCAGTGTAGGACCCTGTGGAGCATCAAAGACTACAGAAGTATCTCCCTTGGAGTGAAGGACTCACTCCCATGCACCATACAGGTTCCGTGTAGGACCCTGTGGAGCATCAAAGACTACGGAAGTATCTCCCTTGGAGTGAAGAAGTCACTCCCATGCACCATACAGGTTCCGTGTAGGACCCTGTGGAGCATCAAAGACTACAGAAGTATCTCCCTTGGAGTGAAGGAGTCACTCCCATGCACCATACAGGTTCCGTGTAGGACCCTGTGGAGCATCAAAGACTACGGAAGTATCTCCCTTGGAGTGTAGGAGTCACTCCAATGCACCATACATGATCAGTGTAGGACCCTGTGGAGCATCAACGAATACAGAAGTATCTCCCTTGGAGTGAAGGAGTCACTCCCCGGCACCATACAGGTTCCGTGTAGGACCCTGTGGAGCATCAAAGACTACAGAAGTATCTCCCTTGGAGTGAAGGAGTCACTCCCATGCACCATACAGGTTCCGTGTAGGACCCTGTGGAGCATGAAAGACTACGGAAGTATCTCCCTTGGAGTGAAGGAGTCACTCCCATGCACCATACAGGATCAGTGTAGGACCCTGTGGAGCATCAAAGACTACAGAAGTATCTCCCTTGGAGTGAAGGAGTCACTCCCATGCACCATACAGGTTCCGTGTAGGACCCTGTGGAGCATCAAAGACTACAGAAGTATCTCCCTTGGAGTGAAGGAGTCACACCCCTGCACCATACAGGTTCAGTGTAGGACCCTGTGGAGCATCAAACACTATGGAAGTATCTCCCTTGGAGTGAAGGAGTCACTCCCATGCACCATACAGGTTCCGTGTAGGACCCTGTGGAGCATCAAAGACTACGGAAGTATCTCCCTTGGAGTGAAGGAGTCACTCCCATGCACCATACAGGTTCCGTGTAGGACCCTGTGGAGCATCAAAGACTACAGAAGTATCTCCCTTGGAGTGAAGGAGTCACTCCCATGCACCATACAGGTTCCGTGTAGGACCCTGTGGAGCATCAAAGACTACAGAAGTATCTCCCTTGGAGTGAAGGAGTCACTCCCATGCACCATACAGGTTCCGTGTAGGACCCTGTGGAGCATCAAAGACTACAGAAGTATCTCCCTTGGAGTGTAGGAGTCACTCCCATGCACCATACAGGTTCCGTGTAGGACCCTGTGGAGCATCAAAGACTACGGAAGTATCTCCCTTGGAGTGAAGGAGTCACTCCCATGCACCATACAGGTTCCGTGTAGGACCCTGTGGAGCATCAAAGACTACAGAAGTATCTCCCTTGGAGTGAAGGAGTCACTCCCATGCACCATACAGGTTCCGTGTAGGACCCTGTGGAGCATCAAAGACTACAGAAGTATCTCCCTTGGAGTGAAGGAGTCACTCCCATGCACCATACAGGTTCCGTGTAGGACCCTGTGGAGCATCAAAGACTACAGAAGTATCTCCCTTGGAGTGTAGGAGTCACTTCCATGCACCATACAGGATCAGTGTAGGACCCTGTGGAGCATCAAAGACTATGGAAGTATCTCCCTTGGAGTGAAGGAGTCACTCCCCTGCACCATACAGGTTCAGTGTAGGACCCTGTGGAGCATCAAAGACTATGGAAGTATCTCCCTTGGAGTGAAGGAGTCACTCCCATGCACCATACAGGTTCAGTGTAGGACCCTGTGGAGCATCAAAGACTACGGAAGTATCTCCCTTGGAGTGAAGGAGTCACTCCCATGCACCGTACAGTTTCCGTGTAGGACCCTGTGGAGCATCAAAGACTACGGAAGTATCTCCCTTGGAGTGAAGGAGTCACTCCCATGCACCATACAGGTTCCGTGTAGGACCCTGTGGAGCATCAAAGACTACGGAAGTATCTCCCTTGGAGTGAAGGAGTCACTCCCCGGCACCATACAGGTTCCGTGTAGGACCCTGTGGAGCATCAAAGACTACGGAAGTATCTCCCTTGGAGTGAAGGAGTCACTCCCATGCACCATACAGGTTCCGTGTAGGACCCTGTGGAGCATCAAAGACTACGGAAGTATCTCCCTTGGAGTGAAGGAGTCACTCCCCGGCACCATACAGGTTCAGTGTAGGACCCTGTGGAGCATCAAAGACTACGGAAGTATCTCCCATGGAGTGAAGGAGTCACTCCCCGGCACCATACAGGTTCAGTGTAGGACCCTGTGGAGCATCAAAGACTACGGAAGTATCTCCCTTGGAGTGAAGGAGTCACTCCCATGCACCATACAGGTTCCGTGTAGGACCCTGTGGAGCATCAAAGACTACGGAAGTATCTCCCTTGGCGTGTAGGAGTCACTCCCCGGCACCATACAGGTTCCGTGTAGGACCCTGTGGAGCATCAAAGACTACAGAAGTATCTCCCTTGGAGTGAATGAGTCACTCCCATGCAACATACAGGTTCCGTGTAGGACCCTGTGGAGCATCAAAGACTACGGAAGTATCTCCCTTGGAGTGAAGGAGTCACTCCCATGCACCATACAGCTTCCGTGTAGGACCCTGTGGAGCATCAAAGACTACGGAAGTATCTCCCTTGGAGTGAAGGAGTCACTCCCATGCACCATACAGGTTCCGCGTAGGACCCTGTGGAGCATCAAAGACTACGGAAGTATCTCCCTTGGAGTGAAGGAGTCACTCCCATGCACCATACAGGTTCCGCGTAGGACCCTGTGGAGCATCAAAGACTACAGAAGTATCTCCCTTGGAGTGAAGGAGTCACTCCCATGCACCATACAGGTTCCGCGTAGGACCCTGTGGAGCATCAAAGACTACAGAAGTATCTCCCTTGGAGTGAAGGAGTCACTCCCCTGCACCATACAGGTTCAGCGTAGGACCCTGTGGAGCATCAAAGACTACGGAAGTATCTCCCTTGGAGTGAAGGAGTCACTCCCATGCACCATACAGGTTCCGCGTAGGACCCTGTGGAGCATCAAAGACTACAGAAGTATCTCCCTTGGAGTGAAGGAGTCACTCCCATGCAACATACAGGTTCCGTGTAGGACCCTGTGGAGCATCAAAGACTACGGGAGTATCTCCCTTGGAGTGAAGGAGTCACTCCCATGCACCATAAAGGTTCCGTGTAGGACCCTGTGGAGCATCAAAGACTACGGAAGTATCTCCCTTGGAGTGAAGGAGTCACTCCCATGCACCATACAGGATCAGTGTAGGACCCTGTGGAGCATCAAAGACTACAGAAGTATCTCCCTTGGAGTGAAGGACTCACTCCCATGCACCATACAGGTTCCGTGTAGGACCCTGTGGAGCATCAAAGACTACGGAAGTATCTCCCTTGGAGAGAAGGAGTCACTCCCATGCACCATACAGGTTCCGTGTAGGACCCTGTGGAGCATCAAAGACTACGGAAGTATCTCCCTTGGAGTGAAGGGGTCACTCCCATGCACCATACAGGTTCCGTGTAGGACCCTGTGGAGCATCAAAGACTACAGAAGTATCTCCCTTGGAGTGTAGGAGTCACTCCCATGTACCATACAGGTTCCGTGTAGGACCCTCTGGAGCATCAAAGACTACGGGAGTATCTCCCTTGGAGTGAATGAGTCACTCCCATGCACCATACAGGATCCGTGTAGGACCCTGTGGAGCATCAAAGACTACGGAAGTATCTCCCTTGGAGTGAAGGAGTCACTCCCATGCACCATACAGGTTCCGTGTAGGACCCTGTGGAGCATCAAAGACTACGGAAGTATCTCCCTTGGAGTGAAGGAGTCACTCCCATGCACCATACAGGTTCCGTGTAGGACCCTGTGGAGCATCAAAGACTACGGAAGTATCTCCATTGGAGTGAAGGAGTCACTCCCATGCACCATACAGGTTCTGTGTAGGACCCTGTGGAGCATCAAAGACTACGGAAGTATCTCCCTTGGAGTGAAGGAGTCACTCCCCTGCACCATACAGGATCAGTGTAGGACCCTGTGGAGCATCAAAGACTACAGAAGTATCTCCCTTGGAGTGAAGGACTCACTCCCATGCACCATACAGGTTCCGTGTAGGACCCTGTGGAGCATCAAAGACTACGGAAGTATCTCCCTTGGAGAGAAGGAGTCACTCCCATGCACCATACAGGTTCCGTGTAGGACCCTGTGGAGCATCAAAGACTACGGAAGTATCTCCCTTGGAGTGAAGGAGTCACTCCCATGCACCATACAGGTTCCGAGTAGGACCCTGTGGAGCATCAAAGACTACAGAAGTATCTCCCTTGGAGTGTAGGAGTCACTCCCATGCACCATACAGGTTCCGTGTAGGACCCTCTGGAGCATCAAAGACTACGGGAGTATCTCCCTTGGAGTGAATGAGTCACTCCCATGCACCATACAGGATCCGTGTAGGACCCTGTGGAGCATCAAAGACTATGGAAGTATCTCCCTTGGAGTGAAGGAGTCACTCCCATGCACCATACAGGTTCAGTGTAGGACCCTGTGGAGCATCAAAGACTACAGAAGTATCTCCCTTGGAGTGAAGGAGTCACGCCCCGGCACCATACAGGTTCAGTGTAGGACCCTGTGGAGCATCAAAGACTACGGAAGTATCTCCCTTGGAGTGAAGGAGTCACTCCCCTGCACCATACAGGTTCAGTGTAGGACCCTGTGGAGCATCAAAGACTACGGAAGTATCTCCCTATGAGTGAAGGAGTCACTCCCATGCACCATACAGGTTCCGTGTAGGACCCTGTGGAGCATCAAAGACTACAGAAGTATCTCCCTTGGAGTGTAGGAGTCACTCCATGCACCATACAGGATCTGTGTAGGACCCTGTGGAGCATCAAAGACTACGGAAGTATTTCCCTTGGAGTGAAGGAGTCACTCCCATGCACCATACAGGTTCAGTGTAGGACCCTGTGGAGCATCAAAGACTACAGAAGTATCTCCCTTGGAGTGAAGGAGTCACACCCATGCACCATACAGGTTCCGTGTAGGACCCTGTGGAGCATCAAAGACTACGGAAGTATCTCCCTATGAGTGAAGGAGTCACTCCCATGCACCATACAGGTTCCGTGTAGGACCCTGTGGAGCATCAAAGACTACAGAAGTATCTCCCTTGGAGTGAAGGAGTCACTCCCCTGCACCATACAGGTTCAGTGTAGGACCCTGTGGAGCATCAAAGACTACAGAAGTATCTCCTTTGGAGTGAAGGAGTCACAACCATGCACCATACAGGTTCCGTGTAGGACCCTGTGGAGCATCAAAGACTACAGAAGTATCTCCCTTGGAGTGTAGGAGTCACTCCCATGCACCATACAGGATCAGTGTAGGACCCTGTGGAGCATCAAAGACTACAGAAGTATCTCCCTTGGAGTGAAGGAGTCACTCCCATGCACCATACAGGTTCTGTGTAGGACCCTGTGGAGCATCAAAGACTACGGAAGTATCTCCCTTGGAGTGAAGGAGTCACTCCCATGCACCATACAGATTCAGTGTAGGACCCTGTGGAGCATCAAAGACTACGGAAGTATCTCCATTGGAGTGAAGGAGTCACTCCCATGCACCATACAGGTTCAGTGTAGGACCCTGTGGAGCATCAAAGACTACGGAAGTATCTCCCTTGGAGTGTAGGAGTCACTCCCATGCACCATACAGGTTCCGTGTAGTACCCTGTGGAGCATCAAAGTCTACGGAAGTATCTCCCTTGGAGTGAAGGAGTCACTCCCATGCACCATACAGGTTCCGTGTAGGACCCTGTGGAGCATCAAAGACTACAAAAGTATCTCCCTTGGAGTGAAGGAGTCACTCCCATGCACCATACAGGATCAGTGTAGGACCCTGTGGAGCATCAAAGACTACGGAAGTATCTCCCTTGGAGTGTAGGAGTCACTCCCATGCACCATACAGGTTCCGTGTAGGACCCTGTGGAGCATCAAAGACTACGGAAGTATCTCCCTTGGAGTGAAGGAGTCACTCCCCGGCACCATACAGGTTCCGCGTAGGACCCTGTGGAGCATCAAAGACTACAGAAGTATCTCCCTTGGAGTGAAGGAGTCACTCCCATGCACCATACAGGTTCCGTGTAGGACCCTGTGGAGCATCAAAGACTACAGAAGTATCTCCCTTGGAGTGTAGGAGTCACTCCCATGCACCATACAGGATCAGTGTAGGACCCTGTGGAGCATCAAAGACTACAGAAGTATCTCCCTTGGAGTGAAGGAGTCACTCCCATGCACCATACAGGTTCAGTGTAGGACCCTGTGGAGCATCAAAGACTACAAAAGTATCTCCCTTGGAGTGAAGGAGTCACACCCATGCACCATACAGGATCAGTGTAGGACCCTGTGGAGCATCAACGACTACAGAAGTATCTACCTTGGAGTGAAGGAGTCACTCCCATGCACCATACAGGTTCCGTGTAGGACCCTGTGGAGCATCAAAGACTACAGAAGTATCTCCCTTGGAGTGAAGGAGTCACTCCCATGCACCATACAGGTTCCATGTAGGACCCTGTGGAGCATCAAAGACTACGGGAGTATCTCCCTTAGAGTGTAGGAGTCACTCCCATGCACCATACAGGTTCCATGTAGGACCCTGTGGAGGATCAAAGACTACGGAAGTATCTCCCTTGGAGTGAAGGAGTCACTCCCATGCACCATACAGGTTCCGTGTAGGACCCTGTGGAGCATCAAACACTACGGAAGTATCTCCCTTGGAGTGAAGGAGTCACTCCCATGCACCATACAGGTTCCGTGTAGGACCCTGTGGAGCATCAAAGACTACGGAAGTATCTCCCTTGGAGTGAAGGAGTCACTCCCATGCACCATACAGGTTCCATGTAGGACCCTGTGGAGCATCAAAGACTACGGAAGTATCTCCCTTGGAGTGTAGGAGTCACTCACCGGCACCATACAGGTTCAGTGTAGGACCCTGTGGAGCATCAAAGACTACGGAAGTATCTCCGTTGGAGTGAAGGAGTCACACCCATGCACCATACAGGTTCAGTGTAGGACCCTGTGGAGCATCAAAGACTACGGAAGTATCTCCCTTGGAGTGAAGGAGTCACTCCCATGCACCATACAGGTTCCGTGTAGGAACCTGTGGAGCATCAAAGACTACGGAAGTATCTCCCTTGGAGTGAAGGAGTCACTCCCCTGCACCATACAGGTTCCGTGTAGGACCCTGTGGAGCATCAAAGACTACGGAGGTATCTCCCTTGGAGTGAAGGAGTCACTCCCATGCACCATACAGGTTCTGTGTAGGACCCTGTGGAGCATCAAAGACTACAGAAGTATCTCCCTTGGAGTGAAGGAGTCACTCCCATGCACCATACAGGTTCCGTGTAGGACCCTGTGGAGCATCAAATACTACGGAAATATCTCCCTTGGAGTGAAGGAGTCACTCCCATGCACCATACAGGTTCCGTGTAGGACCCTGTGGAGCATCAAATACTACGGAAGTATTTACCTTGGAGTGTAGGAGTCACTCCCATGCACCATACAGGTTCAGTGTAGGACCCTGTGGAGCATCAAAGACTACGGAAGTATCTCCCTTGGAGTGAAGGAGTCACTCCCCGGCACCATACAGGATCAGTGTAGGACCCTGTGGAGCATCAAAGACTACGGAAGTATCTCCCTTGGAGTGAAGGAGTCACTCCCATGCACCATACAGGATAAGTGTAGGACCCTGTGGAGCATCAAAGACTACGGAAGTATCTCCCTTGGAGTGAAGGAGTCACTCCCATGCACCATACAGGATCAGTGTAGGACCCTGTGGAGCATCAACGACTACAGAAGTATCTCCCTTGGAGTGAAGGAGTCACTCCCATGCACCATACAGGTTCAGTGTAGGACCCTGTGGAGCATCAAAGACTACGGAAGTATCTCCCTCGGAGTGTAGGAGTCACTCCCATGCACCATACAGGTTCCGTGTAGGACCCTGTGGAGCATCAAAGACTACGGAAGTATCTCCCTTTGAGTGAAGGACTCACTCCCTTGCACCATACAGGTTCAGTGTAGGACCCTGTGGAGCATCAAAGACTACAGAAGTATCTCCCTTGGAGTGTAGGAGTCACTCCCATGCACCATACAGGTTCCGTGTAGGACCCTGTGGAGCATCAAAGACTACGGAAGTATCTCCCTTGGAGTGTAGGAGTCACTCCCATGCACCATACAGGATCAGAGTAGGACCCTGTGGAGCATCAAAGACTACGGAAGTATCTCCCTTGGAGTGAAGGAGTCACTCCCATGCACCATACAGGTTCCGTGTAGGACCCTGTGGAGCATCAAAGACTACGGAAGTATCTCCCTTGGAGTGAAGGAGTCACTCCGATGCACCATACAGGTTCCGTGTAGGACCCTGTGGAGCATCAAAGAGTCACTCCCATGCACCATACAGGTTCCGTGTAGGACCCTAGGGACCATCAAAGACTACGGAAGTATCTCCCTTGGAGTGAAGGAGTCACTCCCATGCACCATACAGGTTCCGTGTAGGACCCTGTGGAGCATCAAAGACTTCGGAAGTATCTCCCTTGGAGTGAAGGAGTCACTCCCATGCACCATACAGGTTCAGTGTAGGACCCTGTGGAGCATCAAAGACTACGGAAGTATCTCCCTTGGAGTGAAGGAGTCACTCCCATGCACCATACAGGTTCCGTGTAGGACCCTGTGGAGCATCAAAGACTACGGAAGTATCTCCCTTGGAGTGTAGGAGTCACTCCCATGCACCATACAGGATCAGTGTAGGACCCTGTGGAGCATCAAAGACTACAGAAGTATCTCCCTTGGAGTGAAGGAGTCACTCCCATGCACCATACAGATTCAGTGTAGGACCCTGTGGAGCATCAAAGACTACAGAAGTATCTCCCTTGGAGTGAAGGAGTCACTCCCATGCACCATACAGGTTCCGTGTAGGACCCTGTGGAGCATCAAAGACTACGGAAGTATGTCCCTTGGAGTGAAGGAGTCACTCCCATGCACCATACAGGATCAGTGTAGGACCCTGTGGAGCATCAACGACTACGGAAGTATCTCCCTTGGAGTGAAGGAGTCACTCCCCGGCACCATACAGGTTCAGTGTAGGACCCTGTGGAGCATCAAAGACTACGGAAGTATCTCCCTTGGAGTGAAGGAGTCACTCCCATGCACCATACAGGTTCCGTGTAGGAACCTGTGGAGCATCAAAGACTACGGAAGTATCTCCCTTGGAGTGAAGGAGTCACTCCCCTGCACCATACAGGTTCCGTGTAGGACCCTGTGGAGCATCAAAGACTACGGAGGTATCTCCCTTGGAGTGAAGGAGTCACTCCCATGCACCATACAGGTTCTGTGTAGGACCCTGTGGAGCATCAAAGACTACAGAAGTATCTCCCTTGGAGTGAAGGAGTCACTCCCATGCACCATACAGGTTCCGTGTAGGACCCTGTGGAGCATCAAATACTACGGAAATATCTCCCTTGGAGTGAAGGAGTCACTCCCATGCACCATACAGGTTCCGTGTAGGACCCTGTGGAGCATCAAATACTACGGAAGTATTTACCTTGGAGTGTAGGAGTCACTCCCATGCACCATACAGGTTCAGTGTAGGACCCTGTGGAGCATCAAAGACTACGGAAGTATCTCCCTTGGAGTGAAGGAGTCACTCCCCGGCACCATACAGGATCAGTGTAGGACCCTGTGGAGCATCAAAGACTACGGAAGTATCTCCCTTGGAGTGAAGGAGTCACTCCCATGCACCATACAGGATAAGTGTAGGACCCTGTGGAGCATCAAAGACTACGGAAGTATCTCCCTTGGAGTGAAGGAGTCACTCCCATGCACCATACAGGATCAGTGTAGGACCCTGTGGAGCATCAACGACTACAGAAGTATCTCCCTTGGAGTGAAGGAGTCACTCCCATGCACCATACAGGTTCAGTGTAGGACCCTGTGGAGCATCAAAGACTACGGAAGTATCTCCCTCGGAGTGTAGGAGTCACTCCCATGCACCATACAGGTTCCGTGTAGGACCCTGTGGAGCATCAAAGACTACGGAAGTATCTCCCTTTGAGTGAAGGACTCACTCCCTTGCACCATACAGGTTCAGTGTAGGACCCTGTGGAGCATCAAAGACTACAGAAGTATCTCCCTTGGAGTGTAGGAGTCACTCCCATGCACCATACAGGTTCCGTGTAGGACCCTGTGGAGCATCAAAGACTACGGAAGTATCTCCCTTGGAGTGTAGGAGTCACTCCCATGCACCATACAGGATCAGTGTAGGACCCTGTGGAGCATCAAAGACTACGGAAGTATCTCCCTTGGAGTGAAGGAGTCACTCCCATGCACCATACAGGTTCCGTGTAGGACCCTGTGGAGCATCAAAGACTACGGAAGTATCTCCCTTGGAGTGAAGGAGTCACTCCGATGCACCATACAGGTTCCGTGTAGGACCCTGTGGAGCATCAAAGAGTCACTCCCATGCACCATACAGGTTCCGTGTAGGACCCTAGGGACCATCAAAGACTACGGAAGTATCTCCCTTGGAGTGAAGGAGTCACTCCCATGCACCATACAGGTTCCGTGTAGGACCCTGTGGAGCATCAAAGACTTCGGAAGTATCTCCCTTGGAGTGAAGGAGTCACTCCCATGCACCATACAGGTTCAGTGTAGGACCCTGTGGAGCATCAAAGACTACGGAAGTATCTCCCTTGGAGTGAAGGAGTCACTCCCATGCACCATACAGGTTCCGTGTAGGACCCTGTGGAGCATCAAAGACTACGGAAGTATCTCCCTTGGAGTGTAGGAGTCACTCCCATGCACCATACAGGATCAGTGTAGGACCCTGTGGAGCATCAAAGACTACAGAAGTATCTCCCTTGGAGTGAAGGAGTCACTCCCATGCACCATACAGATTCAGTGTAGGACCCTGTGGAGCATCAAAGACTACAGAAGTATCTCCCTTGGAGTGAAGGAGTCACTCCCATGCACCATACAGGTTCCGTGTAGGACCCTGTGGAGCATCAAAGACTACGGAAGTATGTCCCTTGGAGTGAAGGAGTCACTCCCATGCACCATACAGGATCAGTGTAGGACCCTGTGGAGCATCAACGACTACGGAAGTATCTCCCTTGGAGTGAAGGAGTCACTCCCCGGCACCATACAGGTTCAGTGTAGGACCCTGTGGAGCATCAAAGACTACGGAAGTATCTCCCTTGGAGTGAAGGATTCACTCCCCGGCACCATACAGGTTCCGTGTAGGACCCTGTGGAGCATGAAAGACTACGGAAGTATCTCCCTTGGAGTGAAGGAGTCACTCCCGTGCACCATACAGGTTCAGTGTAGGACCCTGTGGAGCATCAAAGACTACGGAAGTATCTCCCTTGGAGTGAAGGAGTCACTCCCCGGCACCATACAGGTTCCGTGTAGTACCCTGTGGAGCATCAAAGTCTACGGTAGTATCTCCCTTGGAGTGAAGGAGTCACTCCCATGCACCATACAGGTTCCGTGTAGGACCCTGTGGAGCATCAAAGACTACGGAAGTATCTCCCTTGGAGTGAAGGAGTCACTCCCATGCACCATACAGGTTCCGTGTAGGACCCTGTGGAGCATCAAAGACTATGGAAGTATCTCCCTTGGAGTGTAGGAGTCACTCCCATGCACCATACAGGTTCCGTGTAGGACCCTGTGGAGCATCAAAGACTACGGAAGTATCTCCCTTTGAGTGAAGGACTCACTCCCTTGCACCATACAGGTTCAGTGTAGGACCCTGTGGAGCATCAAAGACTACAGAAGTATCTCCCTTGGAGTGTAGGAGTCACTCCCATGCACCATACAGGTTCCGTGTAGGACCCTGTGGAGCATCAAAGACTACGGAAGTATCTCCCTTGGAGTGTAGGAGTCACTCCCATGCACCATACAGGATCAGTGTAGGACCCTGTGGAGCATCAAAGACTACGGAAGTATCTCCCTTGGAGTGAAGGAGTCACTCCCATGCACCATACAGGTTCCGTGTAGGACCCTGTGGAGCATCAAAGACTACGGAAGTATCTCCCTTGGAGTGAAGGAGTCACTCCGATGCACCATACAGGTTCCGTGTAGGACCCTGTGGAGCATCAAAGAGTCACTCCCATGCACCATACAGGTTCCGTGTAGGACCCTAGGGACCATCAAAGACTACGGAAGTATCTCCCTTGGAGTGAAGGAGTCACTCCCATGCACCATACAGGTTCCGTGTAGGACCCTGTGGAGCATCAAAGACTTCGGAAGTATCTCCCTTGGAGTGAAGGAGTCACTCCCATGCACCATACAGGTTCAGTGTAGGACCCTGTGGAGCATCAAAGACTACGGAAGTATCTCCCTTGGAGTGAAGGAGTCACTCCCATGCACCATACAGGTTCCGTGTAGGACCCTGTGGAGCATCAAAGACTACGGAAGTATCTCCCTTGGAGTGTAGGAGTCACTCCCATGCACCATACAGGATCAGTGTAGGACCCTGTGGAGCATCAAAGACTACAGAAGTATCTCCCTTGGAGTGAAGGAGTCACTCCCATGCACCATACAGATTCAGTGTAGGACCCTGTGGAGCATCAAAGACTACAGAAGTATCTCCCTTGGAGTGAAGGAGTCACTCCCATGCACCATACAGGTTCCGTGTAGGACCCTGTGGAGCATCAAAGACTACGGAAGTATGTCCCTTGGAGTGAAGGAGTCACTCCCATGCACCATACAGGATCAGTGTAGGACCCTGTGGAGCATCAACGACTACGGAAGTATCTCCCTTGGAGTGAAGGAGTCACTCCCCGGCACCATACAGGTTCAGTGTAGGACCCTGTGGAGCATCAAAGACTACGGAAGTATCTCCCTTGGAGTGAAGGATTCACTCCCCGGCACCATACAGGTTCCGTGTAGGACCCTGTGGAGCATGAAAGACTACGGAAGTATCTCCCTTGGAGTGAAGGAGTCACTCCCGTGCACCATACAGGTTCAGTGTAGGACCCTGTGGAGCATCAAAGACTACGGAAGTATCTCCCTTGGAGTGAAGGAGTCACTCCCCGGCACCATACAGGTTCCGTGTAGTACCCTGTGGAGCATCAAAGTCTACGGTAGTATCTCCCTTGGAGTGAAGGAGTCACTCCCATGCACCATACAGGTTCCGTGTAGGACCCTGTGGAGCATCAAAGACTACGGAAGTATCTCCCTTGGAGTGAAGGAGTCACTCCCATGCACCATACAGGTTCCGTGTAGGACCCTGTGGAGCATCAAAGACTACGGAAGTATCTCCCTTGGAGTGAAGGAGTCACTCCCATGCACCATACAGGTTCCGTGTAGGACCCTGTGGAGAATCAAAGACTACAGAAGTATCTCCCTTGGAGTGAAGGAGTCACTCCCATGCACCATACAGGTTCCGTGTAGGACCCTGTGGAGCATCAAAGACTACGGAAGTATCTCCCTTGGAGTGTAGGAGTCACTCCAATGCACCATACAGGATCAGTGTAGGACCCTGTGGAGCATCAACGACTACAGAAGTATCTCCCTTGGAGTGCAGGAGTCACTCCCCGGCACCATACAGGTTCCGTGTAGGACCCTGTGGAGCATCAAAGACTACAGAAGTATCTCCCTTGGAGTGAAGGAGTCACTCCCTTGCACCATACAGGTTCAGTGTAGGACCCTGTGGAGCATCAAAGACTACAGAAGTATCTCCCTTGGAGTGTAGGAGTCACTCCCATGCATCATACAGGTTCCGTGTAGGACCCTGTGGAGCATCAAAGACTACGGAAGTATCTCCCTTGGAGTGAAGGAGTCACTCCCATGCACCATACAGGTTCCGTGTAGGACCCTGTGGAGCATCAAAGACTACAGAAGTATCTCCCTTGGAGTGAAGGAGTCACTCCCATGCACCATACAGGTTCCGTGTAGGACCCTGTGGAGCATCAAAGACTACGGAAGTATCTCCCTTGGAGTGTAGGAGTCACTCCCATGCACCATACAGGATCAGTGTAGGACCCTGTGGAGCATCAAAGACTACGGAAGTATCTCCCTTGGAGTGAAGGATTCACTCCCCGGCACCATACAGGTTCCGTGTAGGACCCTGTGGAGCATCAAAGACTACGGAAGTATCTCCCTTGGAGTGAAGGAGTCACTCCGATGCACCATACAGGTTCCGTGTAGGACCCTGTGGAGCATCAAAGAGTCACTCCCATGCACCATACAGGTTCCGTGTAGGACCCTGTGGAGCATCAAAGACTGCGGAAGTATCTCCCTTGGAGTGAAGGAGTCACTCCCATGCACCATACAGGTTCCGTGTAGGACCCTGTGGAGCATCAAAGACTTCGGAAGTATCTCCCTTGGAGTGAAGGAGTCACTCCCATGCACCATACAGGTTCAGTGTAGGACCCTGTGGAGCATCAAAGACTACGGAAGTATCTCCCTTGGAGTGAAGGAGTCACTCCCATGCACCATACAGGTTCCGTGTAGGACCCTGTGGAGCATCAAAGACTACGGAAGTATCTCCCTTGGAGTGTAGGAGTCACTCCCATGCACCATACAGGATCAGTGTAGGACCCTGTGGAGCATCAAAGACTACAGAAGTATCTCCCTTGGAGTGAAGGAGTCACTCCCATGCACCATACAGATTCAGTGTAGGACCCTGTGGAGCATCAAAGACTACAGAAGTATCTCCCTTGGAGTGAAGGAGTCACTCCCATGCACCATACAGGTTCCGTGTAGGACCCTGTGGAGCATCAAAGACTACGGAAGTATCTCCCTTGGAGTGAAGGAGTCACTCCCATGCACCATACAGGTTCCGTGTAGGACCCTGTGGAGCATCAAAGACTACGGAAGTATCTCCATTGGAGTGAAGGAGTCACTCCCATGCACCATACAGGTTCTGTGTAGGACCCTGTGGAGCATCAAAGACTACGGAAGTATCTCCCTTGGAGTGAAGGAGTCACTCCCCTGCACCATACAGGATCAGTGTAGGACCCTGTGGAGCATCAAAGACTACAGAAGTATCTCCCTTGGAGTGAAGGACTCACTCCCATGCACCATACAGGTTCCGTGTAGGACCCTGTGGAGCATCAAAGACTACGGAAGTATCTCCCTTGGAGAGAAGGAGTCACTCCCATGCACCATACAGGTTCCGTGTAGGACCCTGTGGAGCATCAAAGACTACGGAAGTATCTCCCTTGGAGTGAAGGAGTCACTCCCATGCACCATACAGGTTCCGAGTAGGACCCTGTGGAGCATCAAAGACTACAGAAGTATCTCCCTTGGAGTGTAGGAGTCACTCCCATGCACCATACAGGTTCCGTGTAGGACCCTCTGGAGCATCAAAGACTACGGGAGTATCTCCCTTGGAGTGAATGAGTCACTCCCATGCACCATACAGGATCCGTGTAGGACCCTGTGGAGCATCAAAGACTATGGAAGTATCTCCCTTGGAGTGAAGGAGTCACTCCCATGCACCATACAGGTTCAGTGTAGGACCCTGTGGAGCATCAAAGACTACAGAAGTATCTCCCTTGGAGTGAAGGAGTCACGCCCCGGCACCATACAGGTTCAGTGTAGGACCCTGTGGAGCATCAAAGACTACGGAAGTATCTCCCTTGGAGTGAAGGAGTCACTCCCCTGCACCATACAGGTTCAGTGTAGGACCCTGTGGAGCATCAAAGACTACGGAAGTATCTCCCTATGAGTGAAGGAGTCACTCCCATGCACCATACAGGTTCCGTGTAGGACCCTGTGGAGCATCAAAGACTACAGAAGTATCTCCCTTGGAGTGTAGGAGTCACTCCATGCACCATACAGGATCTGTGTAGGACCCTGTGGAGCATCAAAGACTACGGAAGTATCTCCCTTGGAGTGAAGGAGTCACTCCCATGCACCATACAGGTTCAGTGTAGGACCCTGTGGAGCATCAAAGACTACAGAAGTATCTCCCTTGGAGTGAAGGAGTCACACCCATGCACCATACAGGTTCCGTGTAGGACCCTGTGGAGCATCAAAGACTACGGAAGTATCTCCCTATGAGTGAAGGAGTCACTCCCATGCACCATACAGGTTCCGTGTAGGACCCTGTGGAGCATCAAAGACTACAGAAGTATCTCCCTTGGAGTGAAGGAGTCACTCCCCTGCACCATACAGGTTCAGTGTAGGACCCTGTGGAGCATCAAAGACTACAGAAGTATCTCCTTTGGAGTGAAGGAGTCACAACCATGCACCATACAGGTTCCGTGTAGGACCCTGTGGAGCATCAAAGACTACAGAAGTATCTCCCTTGGAGTGTAGGAGTCACTCCCATGCACCATACAGGATCAGTGTAGGACCCTGTGGAGCATCAAAGACTACAGAAGTATCTCCCTTGGAGTGAAGGAGTCACTCCCATGCACCATACAGGTTCTGTGTAGGACCCTGTGGAGCATCAAAGACTACGGAAGTATCTCCCTTGGAGTGAAGGAGTCACTCCCATGCACCATACAGATTCAGTGTAGGACCCTGTGGAGCATCAAAGACTACGGAAGTATCTCCATTGGAGTGAAGGAGTCACTCCCATGCACCATACAGGTTCAGTGTAGGACCCTGTGGAGCATCAAAGACTACGGAAGTATCTCCCTTGGAGTGTAGGAGTCACTCCCATGCACCATACAGGTTCCGTGTAGTACCCTGTGGAGCATCAAAGTCTACGGAAGTATCTCCCTTGGAGTGAAGGAGTCACTCCCATGCACCATACAGGTTCCGTGTAGGACCCTGTGGAGCATCAAAGACTACAAAAGTATCTCCCTTGGAGTGAAGGAGTCACTCCCATGCACCATACAGGATCAGTGTAGGACCCTGTGGAGCATCAAAGACTACGGAAGTATCTCCCTTGGAGTGTAGGAGTCACTCCCATGCACCATACAGGTTCCGTGTAGGACCCTGTGGAGCATCAAAGACTACGGAAGTATCTCCCTTGGAGTGAAGGAGTCACTCCCCGGCACCATACAGGTTCCGCGTAGGACCCTGTGGAGCATCAAAGACTACAGAAGTATCTCCCTTGGAGTGAAGGAGTCACTCCCATGCACCATACAGGTTCCGTGTAGGACCCTGTGGAGCATCAAAGACTACAGAAGTATCTCCCTTGGAGTGTAGGAGTCACTCCCATGCACCATACAGGATCAGTGTAGGACCCTGTGGAGCATCAAAGACTACAGAAGTATCTCCCTTGGAGTGAAGGAGTCACTCCCATGCACCATACAGGTTCAGTGTAGGACCCTGTGGAGCATCAAAGACTACAAAAGTATCTCCCTTGGAGTGAAGGAGTCACACCCATGCACCATACAGGATCAGTGTAGGACCCTGTGGAGCATCAACGACTACAGAAGTATCTACCTTGGAGTGAAGGAGTCACTCCCATGCACCATACAGGTTCCGTGTAGGACCCTGTGGAGCATCAAAGACTACAGAAGTATCTCCCTTGGAGTGAAGGAGTCACTCCCATGCACCATACAGGTTCCATGTAGGACCCTGTGGAGCATCAAAGACTACGGGAGTATCTCCCTTAGAGTGTAGGAGTCACTCCCATGCACCATACAGGTTCCATGTAGGACCCTGTGGAGGATCAAAGACTACGGAAGTATCTCCCTTGGAGTGAAGGAGTCACTCCCATGCACCATACAGGTTCCGTGTAGGACCCTGTGGAGCATCAAACACTACGGAAGTATCTCCCTTGGAGTGAAGGAGTCACTCCCATGCACCATACAGGTTCCGTGTAGGACCCTGTGGAGCATCAAAGACTACGGAAGTATCTCCCTTGGAGTGAAGGAGTCACTCCCATGCACCATACAGGTTCCATGTAGGACCCTGTGGAGCATCAAAGACTACGGAAGTATCTCCCTTGGAGTGTAGGAGTCACTCACCGGCACCATACAGGTTCAGTGTAGGACCCTGTGGAGAATCAAAGACTACGGAAGTATCTCCGTTGGAGTGAAGGAGTCACACCCATGCACCATACAGGTTCAGTGTAGGACCCTGTGGAGCATCAAAGACTACGGAAGTATCTCCCTTGGAGTGAAGGAGTCACTCCCATGCACCATACAGGTTCCGTGTAGGAACCTGTGGAGCATCAAAGACTACGGAAGTATCTCCCTTGGAGTGAAGGAGTCACTCCCCTGCACCATACAGGTTCCGTGTAGGACCCTGTGGAGCATCAAAGACTACGGAGGTATCTCCCTTGGAGTGAAGGAGTCACTCCCATGCACCATACAGGTTCTGTGTAGGACCCTGTGGAGCATCAAAGACTACAGAAGTATCTCCCTTGGAGTGAAGGAGTCACTCCCATGCACCATACAGGTTCCGTGTAGGACCCTGTGGAGCATCAAATACTACGGAAATATCTCCCTTGGAGTGAAGGAGTCACTCCCATGCACCATACAGGTTCCGTGTAGGACCCTGTGGAGCATCAAATACTACGGAAGTATTTACCTTGGAGTGTAGGAGTCACTCCCATGCACCATACAGGTTCAGTGTAGGACCCTGTGGAGCATCAAAGACTACGGAAGTATCTCCCTTGGAGTGAAGGAGTCACTCCCCGGCACCATACAGGATCAGTGTAGGACCCTGTGGAGCATCAAAGACTACGGAAGTATCTCCCTTGGAGTGAAGGAGTCACTCCCATGCACCATACAGGATAAGTGTAGGACCCTGTGGAGCATCAAAGACTACGGAAGTATCTCCCTTGGAGTGAAGGAGTCACTCCCATGCACCATACAGGTTCCGAGTAGGACCCTGTGGAGCATCAAAGACTACAGAAGTATCTCCCTTGGAGTGTAGGAGTCACTCCCATGCACCATACAGGTTCCGTGTAGGACCCTCTGGAGCATCAAAGACTACGGGAGTATCTCCCTTGGAGTGAATGAGTCACTCCCATGCACCATACAGGATCCGTGTAGGACCCTGTGGAGCATCAAAGACTATGGAAGTATCTCCCTTGGAGTGAAGGAGTCACTCCCATGCACCATACAGGTTCAGTGTAGGACCCTGTGGAGCATCAAAGACTACAGAAGTATCTCCCTTGGAGTGAAGGAGTCACGCCCCGGCACCATACAGGTTCAGTGTAGGACCCTGTGGAGCATCAAAGACTACGGAAGTATCTCCCTTGGAGTGAAGGAGTCACTCCCCTGCACCATACAGGTTCAGTGTAGGACCCTGTGGAGCATCAAAGACTACGGAAGTATCTCCCTATGAGTGAAGGAGTCACTCCCATGCACCATACAGGTTCCGTGTAGGACCCTGTGGAGCATCAAAGACTACAGAAGTATCTCCCTTGGAGTGTAGGAGTCACTCCATGCACCATACAGGATCTGTGTAGGACCCTGTGGAGCATCAAAGACTACGGAAGTATCTCCCTTGGAGTGAAGGAGTCACTCCCATGCACCATACAGGTTCAGTGTAGGACCCTGTGGAGCATCAAAGACTACAGAAGTATCTCCCTTGGAGTGAAGGAGTCACACCCATGCACCATACAGGTTCCGTGTAGGACCCTGTGGAGCATCAAAGACTACGGAAGTATCTCCCTATGAGTGAAGGAGTCACTCCCATGCACCATACAGGTTCCGTGTAGGACCCTGTGGAGCATCAAAGACTACAGAAGTATCTCCCTTGGAGTGAAGGAGTCACTCCCCTGCACCATACAGGTTCAGTGTAGGACCCTGTGGAGCATCAAAGACTACAGAAGTATCTCCTTTGGAGTGAAGGAGTCACAACCATGCACCATACAGGTTCCGTGTAGGACCCTGTGGAGCATCAAAGACTACAGAAGTATCTCCCTTGGAGTGTAGGAGTCACTCCCATGCACCATACAGGATCAGTGTAGGACCCTGTGGAGCATCAAAGACTACAGAAGTATCTCCCTTGGAGTGAAGGAGTCACTCCCATGCACCATACAGGTTCTGTGTAGGACCCTGTGGAGCATCAAAGACTACGGAAGTATCTCCCTTGGAGTGAAGGAGTCACTCCCATGCACCATACAGATTCAGTGTAGGACCCTGTGGAGCATCAAAGACTACGGAAGTATCTCCATTGGAGTGAAGGAGTCACTCCCATGCACCATACAGGTTCAGTGTAGGACCCTGTGGAGCATCAAAGACTACGGAAGTATCTCCCTTGGAGTGTAGGAGTCACTCCCATGCACCATACAGGTTCCGTGTAGTACCCTGTGGAGCATCAAAGTCTACGGAAGTATCTCCCTTGGAGTGAAGGAGTCACTCCCATGCACCATACAGGTTCCGTGTAGGACCCTGTGGAGCATCAAAGACTACAAAAGTATCTCCCTTGGAGTGAAGGAGTCACTCCCATGCACCATACAGGATCAGTGTAGGACCCTGTGGAGCATCAAAGACTACGGAAGTATCTCCCTTGGAGTGTAGGAGTCACTCCCATGCACCATACAGGTTCCGTGTAGGACCCTGTGGAGCATCAAAGACTACGGAAGTATCTCCCTTGGAGTGAAGGAGTCACTCCCCGGCACCATACAGGTTCCGCGTAGGACCCTGTGGAGCATCAAAGACTACAGAAGTATCTCCCTTGGAGTGAAGGAGTCACTCCCATGCACCATACAGGTTCCGTGTAGGACCCTGTGGAGCATCAAAGACTACAGAAGTATCTCCCTTGGAGTGTAGGAGTCACTCCCATGCACCATACAGGATCAGTGTAGGACCCTGTGGAGCATCAAAGACTACAGAAGTATCTCCCTTGGAGTGAAGGAGTCACTCCCATGCACCATACAGGTTCAGTGTAGGACCCTGTGGAGCATCAAAGACTACAAAAGTATCTCCCTTGGAGTGAAGGAGTCACACCCATGCACCATACAGGATCAGTGTAGGACCCTGTGGAGCATCAACGACTACAGAAGTATCTACCTTGGAGTGAAGGAGTCACTCCCATGCACCATACAGGTTCCGTGTAGGACCCTGTGGAGCATCAAAGACTACAGAAGTATCTCCCTTGGAGTGAAGGAGTCACTCCCATGCACCATACAGGTTCCATGTAGGACCCTGTGGAGCATCAAAGACTACGGGAGTATCTCCCTTAGAGTGTAGGAGTCACTCCCATGCACCATACAGGTTCCATGTAGGACCCTGTGGAGGATCAAAGACTACGGAAGTATCTCCCTTGGAGTGAAGGAGTCACTCCCATGCACCATACAGGTTCCGTGTAGGACCCTGTGGAGCATCAAACACTACGGAAGTATCTCCCTTGGAGTGAAGGAGTCACTCCCATGCACCATACAGGTTCCGTGTAGGACCCTGTGGAGCATCAAAGACTACGGAAGTATCTCCCTTGGAGTGAAGGAGTCACTCCCATGCACCATACAGGTTCCATGTAGGACCCTGTGGAGCATCAAAGACTACGGAAGTATCTCCCTTGGAGTGTAGGAGTCACTCACCGGCACCATACAGGTTCAGTGTAGGACCCTGTGGAGAATCAAAGACTACGGAAGTATCTCCGTTGGAGTGAAGGAGTCACACCCATGCACCATACAGGTTCAGTGTAGGACCCTGTGGAGCATCAAAGACTACGGAAGTATCTCCCTTGGAGTGAAGGAGTCACTCCCATGCACCATACAGGTTCCGTGTAGGAACCTGTGGAGCATCAAAGACTACGGAAGTATCTCCCTTGGAGTGAAGGAGTCACTCCCCTGCACCATACAGGTTCCGTGTAGGACCCTGTGGAGCATCAAAGACTACGGAGGTATCTCCCTTGGAGTGAAGGAGTCACTCCCATGCACCATACAGGTTCTGTGTAGGACCCTGTGGAGCATCAAAGACTACAGAAGTATCTCCCTTGGAGTGAAGGAGTCACTCCCATGCACCATACAGGTTCCGTGTAGGACCCTGTGGAGCATCAAATACTACGGAAATATCTCCCTTGGAGTGAAGGAGTCACTCCCATGCACCATACAGGTTCCGTGTAGGACCCTGTGGAGCATCAAATACTACGGAAGTATTTACCTTGGAGTGTAGGAGTCACTCCCATGCACCATACAGGTTCAGTGTAGGACCCTGTGGAGCATCAAAGACTACGGAAGTATCTCCCTTGGAGTGAAGGAGTCACTCCCCGGCACCATACAGGATCAGTGTAGGACCCTGTGGAGCATCAAAGACTACGGAAGTATCTCCCTTGGAGTGAAGGAGTCACTCCCATGCACCATACAGGATAAGTGTAGGACCCTGTGGAGCATCAAAGACTACGGAAGTATCTCCCTTGGAGTGAAGGAGTCACTCCCATGCACCATACAGGATCAGTGTAGGACCCTGTGGAGCATCAACGACTACAGAAGTATCTCCCTTGGAGTGAAGGAGTCACTCCCATGCACCATACAGGTTCAGTGTAGGACCCTGTGGAGCATCAAAGACTACGGAAGTATCTCCCTCGGAGTGTAGGAGTCACTCCCATGCACCATACAGGTTCCGTGTAGGACCCTGTGGAGCATCAAAGACTACGGAAGTATCTCCCTTTGAGTGAAGGACTCACTCCCTTGCACCATACAGGTTCAGTGTAGGACCCTGTGGAGCATCAAAGACTACAGAAGTATCTCCCTTGGAGTGTAGGAGTCACTCCCATGCACCATACAGGTTCCGTGTAGGACCCTGTGGAGCATCAAAGACTACTGAAGTATCTCCCTTGGAGTGTAGGAGTCACTCCCATGCACCATACAGGATCAGTGTAGGACCCTGTGGAGCATCAAAGACTACGGAAGTATCTCCCTTGGAGTGAAGGAGTCACTCCCATGCACCATACAGGTTCCGTGTAGGACCCTGTGGAGCATCAAAGACTACGGAAGTATCTCCCTTGGAGTGAAGGAGTCACTCCGATGCACCATACAGGTTCCGTGTAGGACCCTGTGGAGCATCAAAGAGTCACTCCCATGCACCATACAGGTTCCGTGTAGGACCCTAGGGGCCATCAAAGACTACGGAAGTATCTCCCTTGGAGTGAAGGAGTCACTCCCATGCACCATACAGGTTCCGTGTAGGACCCTGTGGAGCATCAAAGACTTCGGAAGTATCTCCCTTGGAGTGAAGGAGTCACTCCCATGCACCATACAGGTTCAGTGTAGGACCCTGTGGAGCATCAAAGACTACGGAAGTATCTCCCTTGGAGTGAAGGAGTCACTCCCATGCACCATACAGGTTCCGTGTAGGACCCTGTGGAGCATCAAAGACTACGGAAGTATCTCCCTTGGAGTGTAGGAGTCACTCCCATGCACCATACAGGATCAGTGTAGGACCCTGTGGAGCATCAAAGACTACAGAAGTATCTCCCTTGGAGTGAAGGAGTCACTCCCATGCACCATACAGATTCAGTGTAGGACCCTGTGGAGCATCAAAGACTACAGAAGTATCTCCCTTGGAGTGAAGGAGTCACTCCCATGCACCATACAGGTTCCGTGTAGGACCCTGTGGAGCATCAAAGACTACGGAAGTATGTCCCTTGGAGTGAAGGAGTCACTCCCATGCACCATACAGGATCAGTGTAGGACCCTGTGGAGCATCAACGACTACGGAAGTATCTCCCTTGGAGTGAAGGAGTCACTCCCCGGCACCATACAGGTTCAGTGTAGGACCCTGTGGAGCATCAAAGACTACGGAAGTATCTCCCTTGGAGTGAAGGATTCACTCCCCGGCACCATACAGGTTCCGTGTAGGACCCTGTGGAGCATGAAAGACTACGGAAGTATCTCCCTTGGAGTGAAGGAGTCACTCCCGTGCACCATACAGGTTCAGTGTAGGACCCTGTGGAGCATCAAAGACTACGGAAGTATCTCCCTTGGAGTGAAGGAGTCACTCCCCGGCACCATACAGGTTCCGTGTAGTACCCTGTGGAGCATCAAAGTCTACGGTAGTATCTCCCTTGGAGTGAAGGAGTCACTCCCATGCACCATACAGGTTCCGTGTAGGACCCTGTGGAGCATCAAAGACTACGGAAGTATCTCCCTTGGAGTGAAGGAGTCACTCCCATGCACCATACAGGTTCCGTGTAGGACCCTGTGGAGCATCAAAGACTATGGAAGTATCTCCCTTGGAGTGTAGGAGTCACTCCCATGCACCATACAGGTTCCGTGTAGGACCCTGTGGAGCATCAAAGACTACGGAAGTATCTCCCTTTGAGTGAAGGACTCACTCCCTTGCACCATACAGGTTCAGTGTAGGACCCTGTGGAGCATCAAAGACTACAGAAGTATCTCCCTTGGAGTGTAGGAGTCACTCCCATGCACCATACAGGTTCCGTGTAGGACCCTGTGGAGCATCAAAGACTACGGAAGTATCTCCCTTGGAGTGTAGGAGTCACTCCCATGCACCATACAGGATCAGTGTAGGACCCTGTGGAGCATCAAAGACTACGGAAGTATCTCCCTTGGAGTGAAGGAGTCACTCCCATGCACCATACAGGTTCCGTGTAGGACCCTGTGGAGCATCAAAGACTACGGAAGTATCTCCCTTGGAGTGAAGGAGTCACTCCGATGCACCATACAGGTTCCGTGTAGGACCCTGTGGAGCATCAAAGAGTCACTCCCATGCACCATACAGGTTCCGTGTAGGACCCTAGGGACCATCAAAGACTACGGAAGTATCTCCCTTGGAGTGAAGGAGTCACTCCCATGCACCATACAGGTTCCGTGTAGGACCCTGTGGAGCATCAAAGACTTCGGAAGTATCTCCCTTGGAGTGAAGGAGTCACTCCCATGCACCATACAGGTTCAGTGTAGGACCCTGTGGAGCATCAAAGACTACGGAAGTATCTCCCTTGGAGTGAAGGAGTCACTCCCATGCACCATACAGGTTCCGTGTAGGACCCTGTGGAGCATCAAAGACTACGGAAGTATCTCCCTTGGAGTGTAGGAGTCACTCCCATGCACCATACAGGATCAGTGTAGGACCCTGTGGAGCATCAAAGACTACAGAAGTATCTCCCTTGGAGTGAAGGAGTCACTCCCATGCACCATACAGATTCAGTGTAGGACCCTGTGGAGCATCAAAGACTACAGAAGTATCTCCCTTGGAGTGAAGGAGTCACTCCCATGCACCATACAGGTTCCGTGTAGGACCCTGTGGAGCATCAAAGACTACGGAAGTATGTCCCTTGGAGTGAAGGAGTCACTCCCATGCACCATACAGGATCAGTGTAGGACCCTGTGGAGCATCAACGACTACGGAAGTATCTCCCTTGGAGTGAAGGAGTCACTCCCCGGCACCATACAGGTTCAGTGTAGGACCCTGTGGAGCATCAAAGACTACGGAAGTATCTCCCTTGGAGTGAAGGATTCACTCCCCGGCACCATACAGGTTCCGTGTAGGACCCTGTGGAGCATGAAAGACTACGGAAGTATCTCCCTTGGAGTGAAGGAGTCACTCCCGTGCACCATACAGGTTCAGTGTAGGACCCTGTGGAGCATCAAAGACTACGGAAGTATCTCCCTTGGAGTGAAGGAGTCACTCCCCGGCACCATACAGGTTCCGTGTAGTACCCTGTGGAGCATCAAAGTCTACGGTAGTATCTCCCTTGGAGTGAAGGAGTCACTCCCATGCACCATACAGGTTCCGTGTAGGACCCTGTGGAGCATCAAAGACTACGGAAGTATCTCCCTTGGAGTGAAGGAGTCACTCCCATGCACCATACAGGTTCCGTGTAGGACCCTGTGGAGCATCAAAGACTACGGAAGTATCTCCCTTGGAGTGAAGGAGTCACTCCCATGCACCATACAGGTTCCGTGTAGGACCCTGTGGAGAATCAAAGACTACAGAAGTATCTCCCTTGGAGTGAAGGAGTCACTCCCATGCACCATACAGGTTCCGTGTAGGACCCTGTGGAGCATCAAAGACTACGGAAGTATCTCCCTTGGAGTGTAGGAGTCACTCCAATGCACCATACAGGATCAGTGTAGGACCCTGTGGAGCATCAACGACTACAGAAGTATCTCCCTTGGAGTGCAGGAGTCACTCCCCGGCACCATACAGGTTCCGTGTAGGACCCTGTGGAGCATCAAAGACTACAGAAGTATCTCCCTTGGAGTGAAGGAGTCACTCCCTTGCACCATACAGGTTCAGTGTAGGACCCTGTGGAGCATCAAAGACTACAGAAGTATCTCCCTTGGAGTGTAGGAGTCACTCCCATGCATCATACAGGTTCCGTGTAGGACCCTGTGGAGCATCAAAGACTACGGAAGTATCTCCCTTGGAGTGAAGGAGTCACTCCCATGCACCATACAGGTTCCGTGTAGGACCCTGTGGAGCATCAAAGACTACAGAAGTATCTCCCTTGGAGTGAAGGAGTCACTCCCATGCACCATACAGGTTCCGTGTAGGACCCTGTGGAGCATCAAAGACTACGGAAGTATCTCCCTTGGAGTGTAGGAGTCACTCCCATGCACCATACAGGATCAGTGTAGGACCCTGTGGAGCATCAAAGACTACGGAAGTATCTCCCTTGGAGTGAAGGATTCACTCCCCGGCACCATACAGGTTCCGTGTAGGACCCTGTGGAGCATCAAAGACTACGGAAGTATCTCCCTTGGAGTGAAGGAGTCACTCCGATGCACCATACAGGTTCCGTGTAGGACCCTGTGGAGCATCAAAGAGTCACTCCCATGCACCATACAGGTTCCGTGTAGGACCCTGTGGAGCATCAAAGACTGCGGAAGTATCTCCCTTGGAGTGAAGGAGTCACTCCCATGCACCATACAGGTTCCGTGTAGGACCCTGTGGAGCATCAAAGACTTCGGAAGTATCTCCCTTGGAGTGAAGGAGTCACTCCCATGCACCATACAGGTTCAGTGTAGGACCCTGTGGAGCATCAAAGACTACGGAAGTATCTCCCTTGGAGTGAAGGAGTCACTCCCATGCACCATACAGGTTCCGTGTAGGACCCTGTGGAGCATCAAAGACTACGGAAGTATCTCCCTTGGAGTGTAGGAGTCACTCCCATGCACCATACAGGATCAGTGTAGGACCCTGTGGAGCATCAAAGACTACAGAAGTATCTCCCTTGGAGTGAAGGAGTCACTCCCATGCACCATACAGATTCAGTGTAGGACCCTGTGGAGCATCAAAGACTACAGAAGTATCTCCCTTGGAGTGAAGGAGTCACTCCCATGCACCATACAGGTTCCGTGTAGGACCCTGTGGAGCATCAAAGACTACGGAAGTATGTCCCTTGGAGTGAAGGAGTCACTCCCATGCACCATACAGGATCAGTGTAGGACCCTGTGGAGCATCAACGACTACGGAAGTATCTCCCTTGGAGTGAAGGAGTCACTCCCCGGCACCATACAGGTTCAGTGTAGGACCCTGTGGAGCATCAAAGACTACGGAAGTATCTCCCTCGGAGTGAAGGATTCACTCCCCGGCACCATACAGGTTCCGTGTAGGACCCTGTGGAGCATCAAAGACTACGGAAGTATCTCCCTTGGAGTGAAGGAGTCACTCCCGTGCACCATACAGGTTCAGTGTAGGACCCTGTGGAGCATCAAAGTCTACGGAAGTATCTCCCTTGGAGTGAAGGAGTCACTCCCATGCACCATACAGGTTCCGTGTAGGACCCTGTGGAGCATCAAAGACTACGGAAGTATCTCCCTTGGAGTGAAGGAGTCACTCCCATGCACCATACAGGTTCCGTGTAGGACCCTGTGGAGCATCAAAGACTACGGAAGTATCTCCCTTGGAGTGAAGGAGTCACTCCCATGCACCATACAGGTTCCGTGTAGGACCCTGTGGAGCATCAAAGACTACAGAAGTATCTCCCTTGGAGTGAAGGAGTCACTCCCATGCACCATACAGGTTCCGTGTAGGACCCTGTGGAGCATCAAAGACTACGGAAGTATCTCCCTTGGAGTGTAGGAGTCACTCCAATGCACCATACAGGATCAGTGTAGGACCCTGTGGAGCATCAACGACTACAGAAGTATCTCCCTTGGAGTGAAGGAGTCACTCCCCGGCACCATACAGGTTCCGTGTAGGACCCTGTGGAGCATCAAAGACTACAGAAGTATCTCCCTTGGAGTGAAGGAGTCACTCCCATGCACCATACAGGTTCCGTGTAGGACCCTGTGGAGCATGAAAGACTACGGAAGTATCTCCCTTGGAGTGAAGGAGTCACACCCATGCACCATACAGGTTCCGTGTAGGACCCTGTGGAGCATCAAAGACTACGGAAGTATCTCCCTTGGAGTGAAGGAGTCACTCCCATGCACCATACAGGATCAGTGTAGGACCCTGTGGAGCATCAAAGACTACAGAAGTATCTCCCTTGGAGTGAAGGAGTCACTCCCATGCACCATACAGGTTCCGTGTAGGACCCTGTGGAGCATCAAATACTACAGAAGTATCTCCCTTGGAGTGAAGGAGTCACACCCCTGCACCATACAGGTTCAGTGTAGGACCCTGTGGAGCATCAAACACTATGGAAGTATCTCCCTTGGAGTGAAGGAGTCACTCCCATGCACCATACAGGTTCCGTGTAGGACCCTGTGGAGCATCAAAGACTACGGAAGTATCTCCCTTGGAGTGAAGGAGTCACTCCCATGCACCATACAGGTTCCGTGTAGGACCCTGTGGAGCATCAAAGACTACAGAAGTATCTCCCTTGGAGTGAAGGAGTCACTCCCATGCACCATACAGGTTCCGTGTAGGACCCTGTGGAGCATCAAAGACTACAGAAGTATCTCCCTTGGAGTGAAGGAGTCACTCCCATGCACCATACAGGTTCCGTGTAGGACCCTGTGGAGCATCAAAGACTACAGAAGTATCTCCCTTGGAGTGTAGCAGTCACTCCCATGCACCATACAGGATCAGTGTAGGACCCTGTGGAGCATCAAAGACTATGGAAGTATCTCCCTTGGAGTGAAGGAGTCACTCCCCTGCACCATACAGGTTCAGTGTAGTACCCTGTGGAGCATCAAAGACTACGGAAGTATCTCCCTTGGAGTGAAGGAGTCACTCCCATGCACCATACAGTTTCAGTGTAGGACCCTGTGGAGCATCAAAGACTACGGAAGTATCTCCCTTGGAGTGAAGGAGTCACTCCCATGCACCATACAGTTTCCGTGTAGGACCCTGTGGAGCATCAAAGACTACGGAAGTATCTCCCTTGGAGTGAAGGAGTCACTCCCATGCACCATACAGGTTCCGTGTAGGACCCTGTGGAGCATCAAAGACTACGGAAGTGTCTCCCTTGGAGTGAAGGAGTCACTCCCCGGCACCATACAGGTTCCGTGTAGGACCCTGTGGAGCATCAAAGACTATGGAAGTATCTCCCTTGGAGTGAAGGAGTCACTCCCATGCACCATACAGGTTCCGTGTAGGACCCTGTGGAGCATCAAAGACTACGGAAGTATCTCCCTTGGAGTGAAGGAGTCACTCCCCGGCACCATACAGGTTCAGTGTAGGACCCTGTGGAGCATCAAAGACTACGGAAGTATCTCCCTTGGAGTGAAGGAGTCACTCCCCGGCACCATACAGGTTCAGTGTAGGACCCTGTGGAGCATCAAAGACTACGGAAGTATCTCCCTTGGAGTGAAGGAGTCACTCCCATGCACCATACAGGTTCCGTGTAGGACCCTGTGGAGCATCAAAGACTACGGAAGTATCTCCCTTGGCGTGTAGGAGTCACTCCCCGGCACCATACAGGTTCCGTGTAGGACCCTGTGGAGCATCAAAGACTACGGAAGTATCTGCCTTGGAGTGAAGGAGTCACTCCCCGGCACCATACAGATTCAGTGTAGGACCCTGTGGAGCATCAAAGACTACGGAAGTATCTCCCTATGAGTGAAGGAGTCACTCCCATGCACCATACAGGTTCAGTGTAGGACCCTGTGGAGCATCAAAGAGTCACTCCCATGCACCATACAGGTTCAGTGTAGGACCCTGTGGAGCATCAAAGACTACAGAAGTATCTCCCTTGGAGTGAAGGAGTCACTCCCATGCACCATACAGGTTCAGTGTAGGACCCTGTGGAGCATCAAAGACTACGGAAGTATCTCCCTTGGAGTGTAGGAGTCACTCCAATGCACCATACAGGATCAGTGTAGGACCCTGTGGAGCATCAACGACTACAGAAGTATCTCCCTTGGAGTGAAGGAGTCACTCCCCGGCACCATACAGGTTCCGTGTAGGACCCTGTGGAGCATCAAAGACTACAGAAGTATCTCCCTTGGAGTGAAGGAGTCACTCCCTTGCACCATACAGGTTCAGTGTAGGACCCTGTGGAGCATCAAAGACTACAGAAGTATCTCCCTTGGAGTGTAGGAGTCACTCCCATGCATCATACAGATTCCGTGTAGGACCCTGTGGAGCATCAAAGACTACGGAAGTATCTCCCTTGGAGTGAAGGAGTCACTCCCATGCACCATACAGGTTCCGTGTAGGACCCTGTGGAGCATCAAAGACTACAGAAGTATCTCCCTTGGAGTGAAGGAGTCACTCCCATGCACCATACAGGTTCCGTGTAGGACCCTGTGGAGCATCAAAGAGTCACTCCCATGCACCATACAGGTTCTGTGTAGGACCCTGTGGAGCATCAAAGACTGCGGAAGTATCTCCCTTGGAGTGAAGGAGTCACTCCCATGCACCATACAGGTTCCGTGTAGGACCCTGTGGAGCATCAAAGACTTCGGAAGTATCTCCCTTGGAGTGAAGGAGTCACTCCCATGCACCATACAGGTTCAGTGTAGGACCCTGTGGAGCATCAAAGACTACGGAAGTATCTCCCTTGGAGTGAAGGAGTCACTCCCATGCACCATACAGGTTCCGTGTAGGACCCTGTGGAGCATCAAAGACTACGGAAGTATCTCCCTTGGAGTGTAGGAGTCACTCCCATGCACCATACAGGATCAGTGTAGGACCCTGTGGAGCATCAAAGACTACAGAAGTATCTCCCTTGGAGTGAAGGAGTCACTCCCATGCACCATACAGATTCAGTGTAGGACCCTGTGGAGCATCAAAGACTACAGAAGTATCTCCCTTGGAGTGAAGGAGTCACTCCCATGCACCATACAGGTTCCGTGTAGGACCCTGTGGAGCATCAAAGACTACGGAAGTATGTCCCTTGGAGTGAAGGAGTCACTCCCATGCACCATACAGGATCAGTGTAGGACCCTGTGGAGCATCAACGACTACGGAAGTATCTCCCTTGGAGTGAAGGAGTCACTCCCCGGCACCATACAGGTTCAGTGTAGGACCCTGTGGAGCATCAAAGACTACGGAAGTATCTCCCTCGGAGTGAAGGATTCACTCCCCGGCACCATACAGGTTCCGTGTAGGACCCTGTGGAGCATCAAAGACTACGGAAGTATCTCCCTTGGAGTGAAGGAGTCACTCCCGTGCACCATACAGGTTCAGTGTAGGACCCTGTGGAGCATCAAAGACTACGGAAGTATCTCCCTTGGAGTGAAGGAGTCACTCCCCGGCACCATACAGGTTCCGTGTAGTACCCTGTGGAGCATCAAAGTCTACGGAAGTATCTCCCTTGGAGTGAAGGAGTCACTCCCATGCACCATACAGGTTCCGTGTAGGACCCTGTGGAGCATCAAAGACTACGGAAGTATCTCCCTTGGAGTGAAGGAGTCACTCCCATGCACCATACAGGTTCCGTGTAGGACCCTGTGGAGCATCAAAGACTACGGAAGTATCTCCCTTGGAGTGAAGGAGTCACTCCCATGCACCATACAGGTTCCGTGTAGGACCCTGTGGAGCATCAAAGACTACAGAAGTATCTCCCTTGGAGTGAAGGAGTCACTCCCATGCACCATACAGGTTCCGTGTAGGACCCTGTGGAGCATCAAAGACTACGGAAGTATCTCCCTTGGAGTGTAGGAGTCACTCCAAAGCACCATACAGGATCAGTGTAGGACCCTGTGGAGCATCAACGACTACAGAAGTATCTCCCTTGGAGTGAAGGAGTCACTCCCCGGCACCATACAGGTTCCGTGTAGGACCCTGTGGAGCATCAAAGACTACAGAAGTATCTCCCTTGGAGTGAAGGAGTCACTGCCATGCACCATACAGGTTCCGTGTAGGACCCTGTGGAGCATGAAAGACTACGGAAGTATCTCCCTTGGAGTGAAGGAGTCACACCCATGCACCATACAGGTTCCGTGTAGGACCCTGTGGAGCATCAAAGACTACGGAAGTATCTCCCTTGGAGTGAAGGAGTCACTCCCATGCACCATACAGGATCAGTGTAGGACCCTGTGGAGCATCAAAGACTACAGAAGTATCTCCCTTGGAGTGAAGGAGTCACTCCCATGCACCATACAGGTTCCGTGTAGGACCCTGTGGAGCATCAAATACTACAGAAGTATCTCCCTTGGAGTGAAGGAGTCACACCCCTGCACCATACAGGTTCAGTGTAGGACCCTGTGGAGCATCAAACACTATGGAAGTATCTCCCTTGGAGTGAAGGAGTCACTCCCATGCACCATACAGGTTCCGTGTAGGACCCTGTGGAGCATCAAAGACTACGGAAGTATCTCCCTTGGAGTGAAGGAGTCACTCCCATGCACCATACAGGTTCCGTGTAGGACCCTGTGGAGCATCAAAGACTACAGAAGTATCTCCCTTGGAGTGAAGGAGTCACTCCCATGCACCATACAGGTTCCGTGTAGGACCCTGTGGAGCATCAAAGACTACAGAAGTATCTCCCTTGGAGTGAAGGAGTCACTCCCATGCACCATACAGGTTCCGTGTAGGACCCTGTGGAGCATCAAAGACTACGGAAGTATCTCCCTTGGAGTGTAGCAGTCACTCCCATGCACCATACAGGATCAGTGTAGGACCCTGTGGAGCATCAAAGACTATGGAAGTATCTCCCTTGGAGTGAAGGAGTCACTCCCCTGCACCATACAGGTTCAGTGTAGGACCCTGTGGAGCATCAAAGACTACGGAAGTATCTCCCTTGGAGTGAAGGAGTCACTCCCATGCACCATACAGTTTCAGTGTAGGACCCTGTGGAGCATCAAAGACTACGGGAGTATCTCCCTTGGAGTGAAGGAGTCACTCCCATGCACCATACAGTTTCCGTGTAGGACCCTGTGGAGCATCAAAGACTACGGAAGTATCTCCCTTGGAGTGAAGGAGTCACTCCCATGCACCATACAGGTTCCGTGTAGGACCCTGTGGAGCATCAAAGACTACGGAAGTGTCTCCCTTGGAGTGAAGGAGTCACTCCCCGGCACCATACAGGTTCCGTGTAGGACCCTGTGGAGCATCAAAGACTACGGAAGTATCTCCCTTGGAGTGAAGGAGTCACTCCCATGCACCATACAGGTTCCGTGTAGGACCCTGTGGAGCATCAAAGACTACGGAAGTATCTCCCTTGGAGTGAAGGAGTCACTCCCCGGCACCATACAGGTTCAGTGTAGGACCCTGTGGAGCATCAAAGACTACGGAAGTATCTCCCTTGGAGTGAAGGAGTCACTCCCATGCACCATACAGGTTCCGTGTAGGACCCTGTGGAGCATCAAAGACTACGGAAGTATCTCCCTTGGAGTGAAGGAGTCACTCCCCGGCACCATACAGGTTCCGCGTAGGACCCTGTGGAGCATCAAAGACTACAGAAGTATCTCCCTTGGAGTGAAGGAGTCACTCCCATGCACCATACAGGTTCCGTGTAGGACCCTGTGGAGCATCAAAGACTACAGAAGTATCTCCCTTGGAGTGTAGGAGTCACTCCCATGCACCATACAGGATCAGTGTAGGACCCTGTGGAGCATCAAAGACTACAGAAGTATCTCCCTTGGAGTGAAGGAGTCACTCCCATGCACCATACAGGTTCAGTGTAGGACCCTGTGGAGCATCAAAGACTACAAAAGTATCTCCCTTGGAGTGAAGGAGTCACACCCATGCACCATACAGGATCAGTGTAGGACCCTGTGGAGCATCAACGACTACAGAAGTATCTACCTTGGAGTGAAGGAGTCACTCCCATGCACCATACAGGTTCCGTGTAGGACCCTGTGGAGCATCAAAGACTACAGAAGTATCTCCCTTGGAGTGAAGGAGTCACTCCCATGCACCATACAGGTTCCATGTAGGACCCTGTGGAGCATCAAAGACTACGGGAGTATCTCCCTTAGAGTGTAGGAGTCACTCCCATGCACCATACAGGTTCCATGTAGGACCCTGTGGAGGATCAAAGACTACGGAAGTATCTCCCTTGGAGTGAAGGAGTCACTCCCATGCACCATACAGGTTCCGTGTAGGACCCTGTGGAGCATCAAAGACTACGGAAGTATCTCCCTTGGAGTGAAGGAGTCACTCCCATGCACCATACAGGTTCCGTGTAGGACCCTGTGGAGCATCAAAGACTACGGAAGTATCTCCCTTGGAGTGAAGGAGTCACTCCCATGCACCATACAGGTTCCATGTAGGACCCTGTGGAGCATCAAAGACTACGGAAGTATCTCCCTTGGAGTGTAGGAGTCACTCACCGGCACCATACAGGTTCAGTGTAGGACCCTGTGGAGCATCAAAGACTACGGAAGTATCTCCCTTGGAGTGAAGGAGTCACTCCCCTGCACCATACAGGTTCCGTGTAGGACCCTGTGGAGCATCAAAGACTACGGAGGTATCTCCGTTGGAGTGAAGGAGTCACACCCATGCACCATACAGGTTCAGTGTAGGACCCTGTGGAGCATCAAAGACTACGGAAGTATCTCCCTTGGAGTGAAGGAGTCACTCCCATGCACCATACAGGTTCCGTGTAGGAACCTGTGGAGCATCAAAGACTACGGAAGTATCTCCCTTGGAGTGAAGGAGTCACTCCCCTGCACCATACAGGTTCCGTGTAGGACCCTGTGGAGCATCAAAGACTACGGAGGTATCTCCCTTGGAGTGAAGGAGTCACTCCCATGCACCATACAGGTTCTGTGTAGGACCCTGTGGAGCATCAAAGACTACAGAAGTATCTCCCTTGGAGTGAAGGAGTCACTCCCATGCACCATACAGGTTCCGTGTAGGACCCTGTGGAGCATCAAATACTACGGAAATATCTCCCTTGGAGTGAAGGAGTCACTCCCATGCACCATACAGGTTCCGTGTAGGACCCTGTGGAGCATCAAATACTACGGAAGTATTTCCCTTGGAGTGTAGGAGTCACTCCCATGCACCATACAGGTTCAGTGTAGGACCCTGTGGAGCATCAAAGACTACGGAAGTATCTCCCTTGGAGTGAAGGAGTCACTCCCCGGCACCATACAGGATCAGTGTAGGACCCTGTGGAGCATCAAAGACTACGGAAGTATCTCCCTTGGAGTGAAGGAGTCACTCCCATGCACCATACAGGATAAGTGTAGGACCCTGTGGAGCATCAAAGACTACGGAAGTATCTCCCTTGGAGTGAAGGAGTCACTCCCATGCACCATACAGGATCAGTGTAGGACCCTGTGGAGCATCAACGACTACAGAAGTATCTCCCTTGGAGTGAAGGAGTCACTCCCATGCACCATACAGGTTCAGTGTAGGACCCTGTGGAGCATCAAAGACTACGGAAGTATCTCCCTCGGAGTGTAGGAGTCACTCCCATGCACCATACAGGTTCCGTGTAGGACCCTGTGGAGCATCAAAGACTACGGAAGTATCTCCCTTTGAGTGAAGGACTCACTCCCTTGCACCATACAGGTTCAGTGTAGGACCGTGTGGAGCATCAAAGACTACAGAAGTATCTCCCTTGGAGTGTAGGAGTCACTCCCATGCACCATACAGGTTCCGTGTAGGACCCTGTGGAGCATCAAAGACTACGGAAGTATCTCCCTTGGAGTGAAGGAGTCACTCCCATGCACCATACAGGTTCCGTGTAGGACCCTGTGGAGCATCAAAGACTACAGAAGTATCTCCCTTGGAGTGAAGGAGTCACTCCCATGCACCATACAGGTTCCGTGTAGGACCCTGTGGAGCATCAAAGACTACGGAAGTATCTCCCTTGGAGTGTAGGAGTCACTCCCATGCACCATACAGGATCAGTGTAGGACCCTGTGGAGCATCAAAGACTACGGAAGTATCTCCCTTGGAGTGAAGGAGTCACTCCCATGCACCATACAGGTTCCGTGTAGGACCCTGTGGAGCATCAAAGACTACGGAAGTATCTCCCTTGGAGTGAAGGAGTCACTCCGATGCACCATACAGGTTCCGTGTAGGACCCTGTGGAGCATCAAAGAGTCACTCCCATGCACCATACAGGTTCCGTGTAGGACCCTAGGGACCATCAAAGACTACGGAAGTATCTCCCTTGGAGTGAAGGAGTCACTCCCATGCACCATACAGGTTCCGTGTAGGACCCTGTGGAGCATCAAAGACTTCGGAAGTATCTCCCTTGGAGTGAAGGAGTCACTCCCATGCACCATACAGGTTCAGTGTAGGACCCTGTGGAGCATCAAAGACTACGGAAGTATCTCCCTTGGAGTGAAGGAGTCACTCCCATGCACCATACAGGTTCCGTGTAGGACCCTGTGGAGCATCAAAGACTACGGAAGTATCTCCCTTGGAGTGTAGGAGTCACTCCCATGCACCATACAGGATCAGTGTAGGACCCTGTGGAGCATCAAAGACTACAGAAGTATCTCCCTTGGAGTGAAGGAGTCACTCCCATGCACCATACAGATTCAGTGTAGGACCCTGTGGAGCATCAAAGACTACAGAAGTATCTCCCTTGGAGTGAAGGAGTCACTCCCATGCACCATACAGGTTCCGTGTAGGACCCTGTGGAGCATCAAAGACTACGGAAGTATGTCCCTTGGAGTGAAGGAGTCACTCCCATGCACCATACAGGATCAGTGTAGGACCCTGTGGAGCATCAACGACTACGGAAGTATCTCCCTTGGAGTGAAGGAGTCACTCCCCGGCACCATACAGGTTCAGTGTAGGACCCTGTGGAGCATCAAAGACTACGGAAGTATCTCCCTTGGAGTGAAGGATTCACTCCCCGGCACCATACAGGTTCCGTGTAGGACCCTGTGGAGCATGAAAGACTACGGAAGTATCTCCCTTGGAGTGAAGGAGTCACTCCCGTGCACCATACAGGTTCAGTGTAGGACCCTGTGGAGCATCAAAGACTACGGAAGTATCTCCCTTGGAGTGAAGGAGTCACTCCCCGGCACCATACAGGTTCCGTGTAGTACCCTGTGGAGCATCAAAGTCTACGGTAGTATCTCCCTTGGAGTGAAGGAGTCACTCCCATGCACCATACAGGTTCCGTGTAGGACCCTGTGGAGCATCAAAGACTACGGAAGTATCTCCCTTGGAGTGAAGGAGTCACTCCCATGCACCATACAGGTTCCGTGTAGGACCCTGTGGAGCATCAAAGACTACGGAAGTATCTCCCTTGGAGTGAAGGAGTCACTCCCATGCACCATACAGGTTCCGTGTAGGACCCTGTGGAGAATCAAAGACTACAGAAGTATCTCCCTTGGAGTGAAGGAGTCACTCCCATGCACCATACAGGTTCCGTGTAGGACCCTGTGGAGCATCAAAGACTACGGAAGTATCTCCCTTGGAGTGTAGGAGTCACTCCAATGCACCATACAGGATCAGTGTAGGACCCTGTGGAGCATCAACGACTACAGAAGTATCTCCCTTGGAGTGAAGGAGTCACTCCCCGGCACCATACAGGTTCCGTGTAGGACCCTGTGGAGCATCAAAGACTACAGAAGTATCTCCCTTGGAGTGAAGGAGTCACTCCCTTGCACCATACAGGTTCAGTGTAGGACCCTGTGGAGCATCAAAGACTACAGAAGTATCTCCCTTGGAGTGTAGGAGTCACTCCCATGCATCATACAGGTTCCGTGTAGGACCCTGTGGAGCATCAAAGACTACGGAAGTATCTCCCTTGGAGTGAAGGAGTCACTCCCATGCACCATACAGGTTCCGTGTAGGACCCTGTGGAGCATCAAAGACTACAGAAGTATCTCCCTTGGAGTGAAGGAGTCACTCCCATGCACCATACAGGTTCCGTGTAGGACCCTGTGGAGCATCAAAGACTACGGAAGTATCTCCCTTGGAGTGTAGGAGTCACTCCCATGCACCATACAGGATCAGTGTAGGACCCTGTGGAGCATCAAAGACTACGGAAGTATCTCCCTTGGAGTGAAGGAGTCACTCCCATGCACCATACAGGTTCCGTGTAGGACCCTGTGGAGCATCAAAGACTACGGAAGTATCTCCCTTGGAGTGAAGGAGTCACTCCGATGCACCATACAGGTTCCGTGTAGGACCCTGTGGAGCATCAAAGAGTCACTCCCATGCACCATACAGGTTCCGTGTAGGACCCTGTGGAGCATCAAAGACTGCGGAAGTATCTCCCTTGGAGTGAAGGAGTCACTCCCATGCACCATACAGGTTCCGTGTAGGACCCTGTGGAGCATCAAAGACTTCGGAAGTATCTCCCTTGGAGTGAAGGAGTCACTCCCATGCACCATACAGGTTCAGTGTAGGACCCTGTGGAGCATCAAAGACTACGGAAGTATCTCCCTTGGAGTGAAGGAGTCACTCCCATGCACCATACAGGTTCCGTGTAGGACCCTGTGGAGCATCAAAGACTACGGAAGTATCTCCCTTGGAGTGTAGGAGTCACTCCCATGCACCATACAGGATCAGTGTAGGACCCTGTGGAGCATCAAAGACTACAGAAGTATCTCCCTTGGAGTGAAGGAGTCACTCCCATGCACCATACAGATTCAGTGTAGGACCCTGTGGAGCATCAAAGACTACAGAAGTATCTCCCTTGGAGTGAAGGAGTCACTCCCATGCACCATACAGGTTCCGTGTAGGACCCTGTGGAGCATCAAAGACTACGGAAGTATGTCCCTTGGAGTGAAGGAGTCACTCCCATGCACCATACAGGATCAGTGTAGGACCCTGTGGAGCATCAACGACTACGGAAGTATCTCCCTTGGAGTGAAGGAGTCACTCCCCGGCACCATACAGGTTCAGTGTAGGACCCTGTGGAGCATCAAAGACTACGGAAGTATCTCCCTCGGAGTGAAGGATTCACTCCCCGGCACCATACAGGTTCCGTGTAGGACCCTGTGGAGCATCAAAGACTACGGAAGTATCTCCCTTGGAGTGAAGGAGTCACTCCCGTGCACCATACAGGTTCAGTGTAGGACCCTGTGGAGCATCAAAGACTACGGAAGTATCTCCCTTGGAGTGAAGGAGTCACTCCCCGGCACCATACAGGTTCCGTGTAGTACCCTGTGGAGCATCAAAGTCTACGGAAGTATCTCCCTTGGAGTGAAGGAGTCACTCCCATGCACCATACAGGTTCCGTGTAGGACCCTGTGGAGCATCAAAGACTACGGAAGTATCTCCCTTGGAGTGAAGGAGTCACTCCCATGCACCATACAGGTTCCGTGTAGGACCCTGTGGAGCATCAAAGACTACGGAAGTATCTCCCTTGGAGTGAAGGAGTCACTCCCATGCACCAAACAGGTTCCGTGTAGGACCCTGTGGAGCATCAACGACTACAGAAGTATCTCCCTTGGAGTGAAGGAGTCACTCCCCGGCACCATACAGGTTCCGTGTAGGACCCTGTGGAGCATCAAAGACTACAGAAGTATCTCCCTTGGAGTGAAGGAGTCACTCCCATGCACCATACAGGTTCCGTGTAGGACCCTGTGGAGCATGAAAGACTACGGAAGTATCTCCCTTGGAGTGAAGGAGTCACACCCATGCACCATACAGGTTCCGTGTAGGACCCTGTGGAGCATCAAAGACTACGGAAGTATCTCCCTTGGAGTGAAGGAGTCACTCCCATGCACCATACAGGATCAGTGTAGGACCCTGTGGAGCATCAAAGACTACAGAAGTATCTCCCTTGGAGTGAAGGAGTCACTCCCATGCACCATACAGGTTCCGTGTAGGACCCTGTGGAGCATCAAATACTACAGAAGTATCTCCCTTGGAGTGAAGGAGTCACACCCCTGCACCATACAGGTTCAGTGTAGGACCCTGTGGAGCATCAAACACTATGGAAGTATCTCCCTTGGAGTGAAGGAGTCACTCCCATGCACCATACAGGTTCCGTGTAGGACCCTGTGGAGCATCAAAGACTACGGAAGTATCTCCCTTGGAGTGAAGGAGTCACTCCCATGCACCATACAGGTTCCGTGTAGGACCCTGTGGAGCATCAAAGACTACAGAAGTATCTCCCTTGGAGTGAAGGAGTCACTCCCATGCACCATACAGGTTCCGTGTAGGACCCTGTGGAGCATCAAAGACTACAGAAGTATCTCCCTTGGAGTGAAGGAGTCACTCCCATGCACCATACAGGTTCCGTGTAGGACCCTGTGGAGCATCAAAGACTACAGAAGTATCTCCCTTGGAGTGTAGCAGTCACTCCCATGCACCATACAGGATCAGTGTAGGACCCTGTGGAGCATCAAAGACTATGGAAGTATCTCCCTTGGAGTGAAGGAGTCACTCCCCTGCACCATACAGGTTCAGTGTAGGACCCTGTGGAGCATCAAAGACTACGGAAGTATCTCCCTTGGAGTGAAGGAGTCACTCCCATGCACCATACAGTTTCAGTGTAGGACCCTGTGGAGCATCAAAGACTACGGAAGTATCTCCCTTGGAGTGAAGGAGTCACTCCCATGCACCATACAGTTTCCGTGTAGGACCCTGTGGAGCATCAAAGACTACGGAAGTATCTCCCTTGGAGTGAATGAGTCACTCCCATGCACCATACAGGTTCCGTGTAGGACCCTGTGGAGCATCAAAGACTACGGAAGTGTCTCCCTTGGAGTGAAGGAGTCACTCCCCGGCACCATACAGGTTCCGTGTAGGACCCTGTGGAGCATCAAAGACTACGGAAGTATCTCCCTTGGAGTGAAGGAGTCACTCCCATGCACCATACAGGTTCCGTGTAGGACCCTGTGGAGCATCAAAGACTACGGAAGTATCTCCCTTGGAGTGAAGGAGTCACTCCCCGGCACCATACAGGTTCAGTGTAGGACCCTGTGGAGCATCAAAGACTACGGAAGTATCTCCCTTGGAGTGAAGGAGTCACTCCCCGGCACCATACAGGTTCAGTGTAGGACCCTGTGGAGCATCAAAGACTACGGAAGTATCTCCCTTGGAGTGAAGGAGTCACTCCCATGCACCATACAGGTTCCGTGTAGGACCCTGTGGAGCATCAAAGACTACGGAAGTATCTACCTTGGCGTGTAGGAGTCACTCCCCGGCACCATACAGGTTCCGTGTAGGACCCTGTGGAGCATCAAAGACTACGGAAGTATCTGCCTTGGAGTGAAGGAGTCACTCCCCGGCACCATACAGATTCAGTGTAGGACCCTGTGGAGCATCAAAGACTACGGAAGTATCTCCCTATGAGTGAAGGAGTCACTCCCATGCACCATACAGGTTCAGTGTAGGACCCTGTGGAGCATCAAAGAGTCACTCCCATGCACCATACAGGTTCAGTGTAGGACCCTGTGGAGCATCAAAGACTACAGAAGTATCTCCCTTGGAGTGAAGGAGTCACTCCCATGCACCATACAGGTTCAGTGTAGGACCCTGTGGAGCATCAAAGACTACGGAAGTATCTCCCTTGGAGTGAAGGAGTCACTCCCATGCACCATACAGGTTCCGTGTAGGACCCTGTGGAGCATCAAAGACTACGGAAGTATCTCCCTTGGAGTGAAGGAGTCACTCCCATGCACCATACAGGATCAGTGTAGCACCCTGTGGAGCATCAAAGACTACAGAAGTATCTCCCTTGGAGTGAAGGAGTCACTTCCCTGCACCATACAGGTTCAGTGTAGGACCCTGTGGAGCATCAAAGACTACGGAAGTATCTCCCTTGGAGTGTAGGAGTCACTCCCATGCACCATACAGGTACCGTGTAGGACCCTGTGGAGCATCAAAGACTACGGAAGTATCTCCCTTGGAGTGAAGGAGTCACTCCCATGCACCATACAGGTTCCGTGTAGGACCCTGTGGAGCATCAAAGACTACGGAAGTATCCCCCTTGGAGTGAAGGAGTCACTCCCATGCACCATACAGGTTCCGTGTAGGACCATGTGGAGCATCAAAGACTACGGAAGTATCTCCCTTGGAGTGAAGGAGTCACTCCCATGCACCATACAGGTTCCGTGTAGGACCATGTGGAGCATCAAAGACTACGGAAGTATCTCCCTTGGAGTGAAGGAGTCACTCCCCAGCACCATACAGGTTCAGTGTAGGACCCTGTGGAGCATCAAAGACTACGGAAGTATCTCCCTTGGAGTGAAGGAGTCACTTCCATGCAACATACAGGTTCCGTGTAGGACCCTGTAGAGCATCAAAGACTACGGGAGTATCTCCCTTGGAGTGAAGGAGTCACTCCCATGCACCATACAGGTTCCGTGTAGGACCCTGTGGAGCATCAAAGACTACGGAAGTATCTCCCTTGGAGTGAAGGAGTCACTCCCCTGCACCATACAGGTTCAGTGTAGGACCCTGTGGAGCATCAAAGACTACGGAAGTATCTCCCTTGGAGTGAAGGAGTCACTCCCATGCACCATACAGGATCAGTGTAGGACCCTGTGGAGCATCAAAGACTACGGAAGTATCTCCCTTGGAGTGAAGGAGTCACTCCCTTGCACCATACAGGTTCAGTGTAGGACCCTGTGGAGCATCAAAGACTACGGAAGTATCTCCCTTGGAGTGTAGGAGTCACTCCCATGCACCATACAGGATCAGTGTAGGACCCTGTGGAGCATCAAAGACTACGGAAGTATCTCCCTTGGAGTGAAGGAGTCACTCCCCGGCACCATACAGGTTACGCGTAGGACCCTGTGGAGCATCAAAGACTACATAAGTATCTCCCTTGGAGTGAAGGAGTCACTCCCATGCACCATACAGGATCCGTGTAGGACCCTGTGGAGCATCAAAGACTACAGAAGTATCTCCCTTGGAGTGAAGGAGTCACTCCCATGCACCATACAGGTTCCGTGTAGGACCCTGTGGAGCATCAAAGACTACGGAAGTATCTCCCTTGGAGAGAAGGAGTCACTCCCATGCACCATACAGGTTCAGTGTAGGACCCTGTGGAGCATCAAAGACTACGGAAGTATCTCCCTTGGAGTGAAGGAGTCACTCCCATGCACCATACAGGTTCCGAGTAGGACCCTGTGGAGCATCAAAGACTACAGAAGTATCTCCCTTGGAGTGTAGGCGTCACTCCCATGCACCATACAGGTTCCGTGTAGGACCCTCTGGAGCATCAAAGACTACGGGAGTATCTCCCTTGGAGTGAATGAGTCACTCCCATGCACCATACAGGATCCGTGTAGGACCCTGTGGAGCATCAAAGACTACGGAAGTATCTCCCTTGGAGTGAAGGAGTCACTCCCATGCACCATACAGGTTCAGTGTAGGACCCTGTGGAGCATCAAAGACTACAGAAGTATCTCCCTTGGAGTGAAGGAGTCACGCCCCGGCACCATACAGGTTCAGTGTAGGACCCTGTGGAGCATCAAAGACTACGGAAGTATCTCCCTTGGAGTGAAGGAGTCACTCCCCTGCACCATACAGGTTCAGTGTAGGACCCTGTGGAGCATCAAAGACTAAGGAAGTATCTCCCTATGAGTGAAGGAGTCACTCCCATGCACCATACAGGTTCCGTGTAGGACCCTGTGGAGCATCAAAGACTACAGAAGTATCTCCCTTGGAGTGTAGGAGTCACTCCATGCACCATACAGGATCTGTGTAGGACCCTGTGGAGCATCAAAGACTATGGAAGTATCTCCCTTGGAGTGAAGGAGTCACTCCCATGCACCATACAGGTTCAGTGTAGGACCCTGTGGAGCATCAAAGACTACAGAAGTATCTCCCTTGGAGTGAAGGAGTCACTCCCATGCACCATACAGGTTCAGTGTAGGACCCTGTGGAGCATCAAAGACTACGGAAGTATCTCCCTTGGAGTGAAGGAGTCACTCCCGTGCACCATACAGGTTCCGTGTAGGACACTGTGGAGCATCAAAGACTACGGAAGTATCTCCCTATGAGTGAAGGAGTCACTCCCCTGCACCATACAGGTTCAGTGTAGGACCCTGTGGAGCATCAAAGACTACAGAAGTATCTCCTTTGGAGTGAAGGAGTCACACCCATGCACCATACAGGTTCCGTGTAGGACCCTGTGGAGCATCAAAGACTACAGAAGTATCTCCCTTGGAGTGTAGGAGTCACTCCCATGCACCATACAGGATCAGTGTAGGACCCTGTGGAGCATCAAAGACTACAGAAGTATCTCCCTTGGAGTGAAGGAGTCACTCCCATGCACCATACAGGTTCTGTGTAGGACCCTGTGGAGCATCAAAGACTACGGAAGTATCTCCCTTGGAGTGAAGGAGTCACTCCCATGCACCATACAGGTTCCGTGTAGGACCCTGTGGAGCATCAAAGACTACGGAAGTATCTCCCTTGGAGTGAAGGAGTCACTCCCCGGCACCATACAGGTTCCATGTAGGACCCTGTGGAGCATCAAAGACTACGGAAGTATCTCCCTTGGAGTGAAGGAGTCACTCCCATGCACCATACAGGTTCAGTGTAGGACCCTGTGGAGCATCAAAGACTACAGAAGTATCTCCCTTGGAGTGAAGGAGTCACTCCCATGCACCATACAGGTTCAGTGTAGGACCCTGTGGAGCATCAAAGACTACGGAAGTATCTCCCTTGGAGTGAAGGAGTCACTCCCATGCACCATACAGGTTCCGTGTAGGACCCTGTGGAGCATCAAAGACTTCGGAAGTATCTCCCTTGGAGTGAAGGAGTCACTCCCATGCACCATACAGGTTCCGTGTAGGACCCTGTGGAGCATGAAAGATCACGGAAGTATCTCCCTTGGAGTGAAGGAGTCACTCCCATGCACCATACAGATTCAGTGTAGGACCCTGTGGAGCATCAAAGACTACGGAAGTATCTCCATTGGAGTGAAGGAGTCACTCCCCGGCACCATAAAGGATCAGTGTAGGACCCTGTGGAGCATCAAAGACTACGGAAGTATCTCCCTTGGAGTGTAGGAGTCACTCCCATGCACCATACAGGTTCCGTGTAGGACCCTGTGGAGCATCAAAGACTACGGAAGTATCTCCCTTGGAGTGAAGGAGTCACTCCCATGCACCATACAGGTTCAGTGTAGGACCCTGTGGAGCATCAAATACTACGGAAATATCTCCCTTGGAGTGAAGGAGTCACTCCCATGCACCATACAGGTTCCGTGTAGGACCCTGTGGAGCATCAAATACTACAGAAGTATCTCCCTTGGAGTGAAGGAGTCACTCCCATGCACCATACAGGTTCCGTGTAGGACCCTGTGGAGCATCAAAGACTACGGAAGTATGTCCCTTGGAGTGAAGGAGTCACTCCCATGCACCATACAGGATCAGTGTAGGACCCTGTGGAGCATCAACGACTACGGAAGTATCTCCCTTGGAGTGAAGGAGTCACTCCCCGGCACCATACAGGTTCAGTGTAGGACCCTGTGGAGCATCAAAGACTACGTAAGTATCTCCCTCGGAGTGAAGGATTCACTCCCCGGCACCATACAGGTTCCGTGTAGTACCCTGTGGAGCATCAAAGTCTACGGAAGTATCTCCCTTAGAGTGAAGGAGTCACTCCCATGCACCATACAGGTTCCGTGTAGGACCCTGTGGAGCATCAAAGACTACGGAAGTATCTCCCTTGGAGTGAAGGAGTCACTCCCATGCACCATACAGGTTCCGTGTAGGACCCTGTGGAGCATCAAAGACTACGGAAGTATCTCCCTTGGAGTGAAGGAGTCACTCCCATGCACCATACAGGTTCCGTGTAGGACCCTGTGGAGCATCAAAGACTACAGAAGTATCTCCCTTGGAGTGAAGGAGTCACTCCCATGCACCATACAGGTTCCGTGTAGGACCCTGTGGAGCATCAAAGACTACGGAAGTATCTCCCTTGGAGTGTAGGAGTCACTCCAATGCACCATACAGGATCAGTGTAGGACCCTGTGGAGCATCAACGACTACAGAAGTATCTCCCTTGGAGTGAAGGAGTCACTCCCCGGCACCATACAGGTTCCGTGTAGGACCCTGTGGAGCATCAAAGACTACAGAAGTATCTCCCTTGGAGTGAAGGAGTCACTCCCATGCACCATACAGGTTCCGTGTAGGACCCTGTGGAGCATGAAAGACTACGGAAGTATCTCCCTTGGAGTGAAGGAGTCACACCCATGCACCATACAGGTTCCGTGTAGGACCCTGTGGAGCATCAAAGACTACGGAAGTATCTCCCTTGGAGTGAAGGAGTCACTCCCATGCACCATACAGGATCAGTGTAGGACCCTGTGGAGCATCAAAGACTACAGAAGTATCTCCCTTGGAGTGATGGAGTCACTCCCATGCACCATACAGGTTCCGTGTAGGACCCTGTGGAGCATCAAATACTACAGAAGTATCTCCCTTGGAGTGAAGGAGTCACACCCCTGCACCATACAGGTTCAGTGTAGGACCCTGTGGAGCATCAAACACTATGGAAGTATCTCCCTTGGAGTGAAGGAGTCACTCCCATGCACCATACAGGTTCCGTGTAGGACCCTGTGGAGCATCAAAGACTACGGAAGTATCTCCCTTGGAGTGAAGGAGTCACTCCCATGCACCATACAGGTTCCGTGTAGGACCCTGTGGAGCATCAAAGACTACAGAAGTATCTCCCTTGGAGTGAAGGAGTCACTCCCATGCACCATACAGGTTCCGTGTAGGACCCTGTGGAGCATCAAAGACTACAGAAGTATCTCCCTTGGAGTGAAGGAGTCACTCCCATGCACCATACAGGTTCCGTGTAGGACCCTGTGGAGCATCAAAGACTACAGAAGTATCTCCCTTGGAGTGTAGCAGTCACTCCCATGCACCATACAGGATCAGTGTAGGACCCTGTGGAGCATCAAAGACTATGGAAGTATCTCCCTTGGAGTGAAGGAGTCACTCCCCTGCACCATACAGGTTCAGTGTAGGACCCTGTGGAGCATCAAAGACTACGGAAGTATCTCCCTTGGAGTGAAGGAGTCACTCCCATGCACCATACAGTTTCAGTGTAGGACCCTGTGGAGCATCAAAGACTACGGAAGTATCTCCCTTGGAGTGAAGGAGTCACTCCCCGGCACCATACAGGTTCCATGTAGGACCCTGTGGAGCATCAAAGACAACAGAAGTATCTCCCTTGGAGTGAAGGAGTCACTCCCATGCACCATACAGTTTCCGTGTAGGACCCTGTGGAGCATCAAAGACTACGGAAGTATCTCCCTTGGAGTGAAGGAGTCACTCCCATGCACCAAACAGGTTCCGTGTAGGACCCTGTGGAGCATCAAAGACTACGGAAGTGTCTCCCTTGGAGTGAACGAGTCACTCCCCGGCACCATACAGGTTCCGTGTAGGACCCTGTGGAGCATCAAAGACTACGGAAGTATCTCCCTTGGAGTGAAGGAGTCACTCCCATGCACCATACAGGTTCCGTGTAGGACCCTGTGGAGCATCAAAGACTACGGAAGTATCTCCCTTGGAGTGAAGGAGTCATTCCCCGGCACCATACAGGTTCAGTGTAGGACCCTGTGGAGCATCAAAGACTACGGAAGTATCTCCCTTGGAGTGAAGGAGTCACTCCCCGGCACCATACAGGTTCAGTGTAGGACCCTGTGGAGCATCAAAGACTACGGAAGTATCTCCCTTGGAGTGAAGGAGTCACTCCCATGCACCATACAGGTTCCGTGTAGGACCCTGTGGAGCATCAAAGACTACGGAAGTATCTCCCTTGGCGTGTAGGAGTCACTCCCCGGCACCATACAGGTTCCGTGTAGGACCCTGTGGAGCATCAAAGACTACGGAAGTATCTGCCTTGGAGTGAAGGAGTCACTCCCCGGCACCATACAGATTCAGTGTAGGACCCTGTGGAGCATCAAAGACTACGGAAGTATCTCCCTATGAGTGAAGGAGTCACTCCCATGCACCATACAGGTTCAGTGTAGGACCCTGTGGAGCATCAAAGAGTCACTCCCATGCACCATACAGGTTCAGTGTAGGACCCTGTGGAGCATCAAAGACTACGGAAGTATCTCCCTTGGAGTGAATGAGTCACTCCCATGCACCATACAGGATCCGTGTAGGACCCTGTGGAGCATCAAAGACTACGGAAGTATCTCCCTTGGAGTGAAGGAGTCACTCCCATGCACCATACAGGTTCAGTGTAGGACCCTGTGGAGCATCAAAGACTACAGAAGTATCTCCCTTGGAGTGAAGGAGTCACGCCCCGGCACCATACAGGTTCAGTGTAGGACCCTGTGGAGCATCAAAGACTACGGAAGTATCTCCCTTGGAGTGAAGGAGACACTCCCCTGCACCATACAGGTTCAGTGTAGGACCCTGTGGAGCATCAAAGACTACGGAAGTATCTCCCTATGAGTGAAGGAGTCACTCCCATGCACCATACAGGTTCCGTGTAGGACCCTGTGGAGCATCAAAGACTACAGAAGTATCTCCCTTGGAGTGAAGGAGTCACTCCCCTGCACCATACAGGTTCAGTGTAGGACCCTGTGGAGCATCAAAGACTACAGAAGTATCTCCCTTGGAGTGAAGGAGTCACTCCCATGCACCATACAGGTTCCGTGTAGGACCCTGTGGAGCATCAAAGACTACAGAAGTATCTCCCTTGGAGTGTAGGAGTCACTCCCATGCACCATACAGGATCAGTGTAGGACCCTGTGGAGCATCAAAGACTACAGAAGTATCTCCCTTGGAGTGAAGGAGTCACTCCCATGCACCATACAGGTTCTGTGTAGGACGCTGTGGAGCATCAAAGACTACGGAAGTATCTCCCTTGGAGTGAAGGAGTCACTCCCATGCACCATACAGATTCAGTGTAGGACCCTGTGGAGCATCAAAGACTACGGAAGTATCTCCCTTGGCGTGTAGGAGTCACTCCCCGGCACCATACAGGTTCCATGTAGGACCCTGTGGAGCATCAAAGACTACGGAAGTATCTCCATTGGAGTGAAGGAGTCACTCCCATGCACCATACAGGATCAGTGTAGGACCCTGTGGAGCATCAAAGACTACAAAAGTATCTCCCTTGGAGTGAAGGAGTCACTCCCATGCACCATACAGGATCAGTGTAGGACCTTGTGGAGCATCAAAGACTACGGAAGTATCTCCCTTGGAGTGTAGGAGTCACTCCCATGCACCATACAGGTTCCGTGTAGGACCCTGTGGAGCATCAAAGACTACAGAAGTATCTCCCTTGGATTGAAGGAGTCACTCCCGTGCACCATACAGGTTCCGTGTAGGACCCTGTGGAGCATCAAAGACTACGGAAGTATCTCCCTTGGAGTGAAGGAGTCACTCCCATGCACCATAAGGTTCCGTGTAGGGCCCTGTGGAGCATCAAAGACTACGGAAGTATCTCCCTTGGAGTGAAGGAGTCACACCCATGCACCATACAGGTTCCGTGTAGGACCCTGTGGAGCATCAAAGACTAAAGAAGTATCTCCCTTGGAGTGAAGGAGTCACTCCCATGCACCATACAGGTTCCGTGTAGGACCCTGTGGAGCATCAAAGACTACGGAAGTATCTCCCTTGGAGTGAAGGAGTCACTCCCATGCACCATACAGGTTCCATGTAGGACCCTGTGGAGCATCAAAGACTACGGAAGTATCTCCCTTGGAGTGTAGGAGTCACTCCCCGGCACCATACAGGTTCAGTGTAGGACCCTGTGGAGCATCAAAGACTACGGAAGTATCTCCGTTGGAGTGAAGGAGTCACACCCATGCACCATACAGGTTCAGTGTAGGACCCTGTGGAGCATCAAAGACTACGGAAGTATCTCCCTTGGAGTGAAGGAGTCACTCCCATGCACCATACAGGTTCCGTGTAGGAACCTGTGGAGCATCAAAGACTACGGAATTATCTCCCTTGGAGTGAAGGAGTCACTCCCATCCACCATACAGGTTCCGTGTAGGACCCTGTGGAGCATCAAAGACTACGGAGGTATCTCCCTTGGAGTGAAGGAGTCACTCCCATGCACCATACAGGTTCCGTGTAGGACCCTGTGGAGCATCAAATACTACGGAAGTATCTCCCTTGGAGTGTAGGAGTCACTCCCATGCACCACACAGTTTCCGTGTAGGACCCTGTGGAGCATTAAATACTACGGAAATATCTCCCTTGGAGTGAAGGAGTCACTCCCATGCACCATACAGGTTCCGTGTAGGACCCTGTGGAGCATCAAATACTACGGAAGTATCTCCCTTGGAGTGTAGGAGTCACTCCCATGCACCATACAGGTTCCGCGTAGGACCCTGTGGAGCATCAAAGACTACAGAAGTATCTCCCTTGGAGTGAAGGAGTCACTCCCATGCACCATACAGGTTCCGTGTAGGACCCTGTGGAGCATGAAAGACTACGGAAGTATCTCCCTTGGAGTGAAGGAGTCACTCCCATGCACCATACAGGTTCCGTGTAGGACCCTGTGGAGCATCAAAGACTACAGAAGTATCTCCCTTGGAGTGAAGGAGTCACTCCCCTGCACCATACAGGTTCCGTGTAGGACCCTCTGGAGCATCAAAGACTACAGAAGTATCTCCCTTGGAGTGAATGAGTCACTCCCATGCACCATACAGGTTCCGTGTAGGACCCTGTGGAGCATCAAAGACTACGGAAGTATCTCCCTTGGAGTGAAGGAGTCACTCCCCGGCACCATACAGGTTCCGTGTAGGACCCTGTGGAGCATCAAAGACTACAGAAGTATCTCCCTTGGAGTGAAGGAGTCACTCCCATGCACCATACAGGTTCCGTGTAGGACCCTGTGGAGCATCAAAGACTACGGAAGTATCTCCCTTGGAGTGAAGGAGTCACTCCCCGGCACCATACAGGTTCCGTGTAGGACCCTGTGGAGCATCAAAGACTACAGAAGTATCTCCCTTGGAGTGAAGGAGTCACTCCCATGCACCATACAGGTTCCGTGTAGGACCCTGTGGAGCATCAAAGACTACGGAAGTATCTCCCTTGGAGTGAAGGAGTCACTCCCCGGCACCATACAGGTTCCGTGTAGGACCCTGTGGAGCATCAAAGACTACAGAAGTATCTCCCTTGGAGTGAAGGAGTCACTCCCATGCACCATACAAGTTCCGTGTAGGACCCTGTGGAGCATCAAAGACTACGGAAGTATCTCCCTTGGAGTGAAGGAGTCACTCCCATGCACCATACAGGTTCCGTGTAGGACCCTGTGGAGCATCAAAGACTACGGAAGTATCTCCCTTGGAGTGAAGGAGTCACTCCCCGGCACCATACAGGTTCCGTGTAGGACCCTGTGGAGCATCAAAGACTACAGAAGTATCTCCCTTGGAGTGAAGGAGTCACTCCCATGCACCATACAAGTTCCGTGTAGGACCCTGTGGAGCATCAAAGACTACAGAAGTATCTCCCTTGGAGTGAATGAGTCACTCCCATGCACCATACAGGATCCGTGTAGGACCCTGTGGAGCATCAAAGACTACGGAAGTATCTCCCTTGGAGTGAAGGAGTCACTCCCATGCACCATACAGGTTCAGTGTAGGACCCTGTGGAGCATCAAAGACTACAGAAGTATCTCCCTTGGATTGAAGGAGTCACTCCCATGCACCATACAGGTTCAGTGTAGGACCCTGTGGAGCATCAAAGACTACGGCAGTATCTCCCTTGGAGTGAAGGAGTCACTCCCACTGAGGTGCCGGGTTTTTAGGAACCCGGTGGTGCCAGGGGGTAGCACCCGAAGACCTCTGAGTTCTCCCTTGTTCCGGACCACGGAAACACTGAGTCTTCTAGTTACCGTCAAAGATCAAGTTTTATTGGTAGCTACCAAGTAACACGTGTCCCAGAAGTACACCACACGGAGAGTAGGTTCTCGGGAGACTGTTCGTTTTTACAGAACCAGCCGTCTCCTTATATACAAAAATAATAGCTGCAAGCAAGAATTCCTGAGTTTATGATATGGCTATACACATATTTCTACAATAATACAAAGAGCGGAGTCATGTAAGCAAGCCCATATTTTAGATGTCCAGTTTGTTGATAGATTACCCAGTTAGGCCTGGAACTCCCATCAGATATCGATGAAACCTTAAATAAAGAAAGGTACAACCCAGTCATAAAACTGGCCATAAACAAGGAATGTGGACAGGTGCATGTTTGCAGAAAGCATGGTCTGTATGTAGTGAATGGTTTGTGGAATGTTATGTATTGATGCTATCGTATTCGGCCACTGGGCGAGGAGCTGCCCAAACAGGTTTGGCCTAAGGCAATGGAGTCAGTTGGGACAGGTCAGGGGGAAGTCACGAAAGGTGGACGTGTCCCTTTTGATCAAGCTCAACCTTTAATGGACTTAACATGAGGGCAAGATGCAAGATGGATGCCGTTCACAAAATGAAGTTTAAAGGATGGGGACGGAAACTACGATTTTGGGGTGTTGGCAACCCTCGATCGTGACGCAAATACATAGGAATGACGTCCTAATTATTATCGGTTCATAGATACCAAAATCGTCTTGGTACGTTGAGGTTTTGTGACACGGGTATTGGACCTCGATATCGGGAAAACACCAGGGTCCGGATTTTTAGAACCACACCATGCACCATACAGGATCAGTGTAGGACCCTGTGGAGCATCAAAGACTACGGAAGTATCTCCCTTGGAGTGAAGGAGTCACTCCCGGGCACCATACAGGTTCCGTGTAGGACCCTGTGGAGCATCAAAGACTACAGAAGTATCTCCCTTGGAGTGAAGGAGTCACTCCCATGCACCATACAGGTTCCGTGTAGGACCCTGTGGAGCATCAAAGACTACAGAAGTATCTCCCTTGGAGTGAAGGAGTCACTCCCATGCACCATACAGGTTCCGTGTAGGACCCTGTGGAGCATCAAAGACTACAGAAGTATCTCCCTTGGAGTGAAGGAGTCACTCCCATGCACCATACAGGTTCCGTGTAGGACCCTGTGGAGCATCAAAGACTACGGAAGTATCTCCCTTGGAGTGAAGGAGTCACTCCCATGCACCATACAGGTTCCGTGTAGGACCCTGTGGAGCATCAAAGACTACGGAAGTATCTCCCTTGGAGTGAAGGAGTCACTCCCATGCACCATACAGGTTCCGCGTAGGACCCTGTGGAGCATCAAAGACTACGGAAGTATCTTCCATGGAGTGAAGGAGTCACTCCCATGCACCATACAGGTTCCGCGTAGGACCCTGTGGAGCATCAAAGACTACAGAAGTATCTCCCTTGGAGTGAAGGAGTCACTCCCATGCACCATACAGGTTCCGCGTAGGACCCTGTGGAGCATCAAAGACTACAGAAGTATCTCCCTTGGTGTGAAGGAGTCACTCCCATGCACCATACAGGTTCCGCGTAGGACCCTGTGGAGCATCAAAGACTACAGAAGTATCTCCCTTGGAGTGAAGGAGTCACTCCCCTGCACCATACAGGTTCAGCGTAGGACCCTGTGGAGCATCAAAGACTACAGAAGTATCTCCCTTGGAGTGAAGGAGTCACTCCCATGCACCATACAGGTTCCGTGTAGGACCCTGTGGAGCATCAAAGACTACGGAAGTATCTCCCTTGGAGTGAAGGAGTCACTCCCATGCACCATACAGGTTCCGTGTAGGACCCTGTGGAGCATCAAAGACTACAGAAGTATCTCCCTTGGAGTGTAGGAGTCACTCCCATGCACCATACAGGTTCCGTGTAGGACCCTCTGGAGCATCAAAGACTACGGGAGTATCTCCCTTGGAGTGAATGAGTCACTCCCATGCACCATACAGGATCCGTGTAGGACCCTGTTGAGCATCAAAGACTACGGAAGTATCTCCCTTGGAGTGAAGGAGTCACTCCCATGCACCATACAGATTCAGTGTAGGACCCTGTGGAGCATCAAAGACTACAGAAGTATCTCCCTTGGAGTGAAGGAGTCACTCCCCTGCACCATACAGGTTCAGTGTAGGACCCTGTGGAGCATCAAAGACTACAGAAGTATCTCCCTTGGAGTGAAGGAGTCACTCCCATGCACCATACAGGTTCAGTGTACGACCCTGTGGAGCATCAAAGACTACAGAAGTATCTCCCTTGGAGTGAAGGACTCACTCCCATGCACCATACAGGTTCCGTGTAGGACCCTGTGGAGCATCAAAGACTACGGAAGTATCTCCCTATGAGTGAAGGAGTCACTCCCATGCACCATACAGGTTCCGTGTAGGACCCTGTGGAGCATCAAAGACTACAGAAGTATCTCCCTTGGAGTGTAGGAGTCACTCCCATGCACCATACAGGATCAGTGTAGGACCCTGTGGAGCATCAAAGACTACAGAAGTATCTCCCTTGGAGTGAAGGAGTCACTCCCATGCACCATACAGGTTCTGTGTAGGACGCTGTGGAGCATCAAAGACTACGGAAGTATCTCCCTTGGAGTGAAGGAGTCACTCCCATGCACCATACAGATTCAGTGTAGGACCCTGTGGAGCATCAAAGACTACGGAAGTATCTCCCTTGGCGTGTAGGAGTCACTCCCCGGCACCATACAGGTTCCATGTAGGACCCTGTGGAGCATCAAAGACTACGGAAGTATCTCCATTGGAGTGAAGGAGTCACTCCCATGCACCATACAGGATCAGTGTAGGACCCTGTGGAGCATCAAAGACTACAAAAGTATCTCCCTTGGAGTGAAGGAGTCACTCCCATGCACCATACAGGATCAGTGTAGGACCCTGTGGAGCATCAAAGACTACGGAAGTATCTCCCTTGGAGTGTAGGAGTCACTCCCATGCACCATACAGGTTCCGTGTAGGACCCTGTGGAGCATCAAAGACTACGGAAGTATCTCCCTTGGAGTGAAGGAGTCACTCCCCTGCACCATACAGGTTCCGTGTAGGACCCTGTGGAGCATCAAAGACTACGGAGGTATCTCCCTTGGAGTGAAGGAGTCACTCCCATGCACCATACAGGTTCCGCGTAGGACCCTGTGGAGCATCAAAGACTACAGAAGTATCTCCCTTGGAGTGAAGGAGTCACTCCCATGCACCATACAGGATCAGTGTAGGACCCTGTGGAGCATCAACGACTACAGAAGTATCTACCTTGGAGTGAAGGAGTCACTCCCATGCACCATACAGGTTCAGTGTAGGACCCTGTGGAGCATCAAAGACTACGGAAGTATCTCCCTTGGAGTGAAGGAGTCACTCCCATGCACCATACAGGTTCCGTGTAGGACCCTGTGGAGCATCAAAGACTACAGAAGTATCTCCCTTGGAGTGTAGGAGTCACTCCCATGCACCATACAGGTTCCGTGTAGGACCCTCTGGAGCATCAAAGACTACGGGAGTATCTCCGTTGGAGTGAATGAGTCACTCCCATGCACCATACAGGATCCGTGTAGGACCCTGTTGAGCATCAAAGACTACGGAAGTATCTCCCTTGGAGTGAAGGAGTCACTCCCATGCACCATACAGGTTCAGTGTAGGACCCTGTGGAGCATCAAAGACTACGGAAGTATCTCCCTTGGAGTGAAGGAGTCACGCCCCGGCACCATACAGGTTCAGTGTAGGACCCTGTGGAGCATCAAAGACTACGGAAGTATCTCCCTTGGAGTGAAGGAGTCATTCCCCTGCACCATACAGGTTCAGTGTAGGACCCTGTGGAGCATCAAAGACTACGGAAGTATCTCCCTATGAGTGAAGGAGTCAATCCCATGCACCATACAGGTTCCGTGTAGGACCCTGTGGAGCATCAAAGACTACAGAAGTATCTCCCTTGGAGTGTAGGAGTCACTCCCATGCACCATACAGGATCCGTGTAGGACCCTGTGGAGCATCAAAGACTACGGAAGTATCTCCCTTGGAGTGAAGGAGTCACTCCCATGCACCATACAGGTTCCGTGTAGGACCCTGTGGAGCATCAAAGACTACGGAAGTATCTCCCTTGGAGTGAAGGAGTCACTCCCATGCACCATACAGGTTCCGTGTAGGACCCTGTGGAGCATCAAAGACTACGGAAGTATCTCCCTTGGAGTGAAGGAGTCACTCCCATGCACCATACAGGTTCAGTGTAGTACCCTGTGGAGCATCAAAGACTACAGAAGTATCTCCCTTGGAGTGAAGGACTCACTCCCATGCACCATACAGGTTCCGTGTAGGACCCTGTGGAGCATCAAAGACTACAGAAGTATCTCCTTCGGAGTGAAGGAGTCACTCCCCTGCACCATACAGGTTCTGTGTAGGACCCTGTGGAGCATCAAAGACTACAGAAGTATCTCCCTTGGAGTGAAGGACTCACTCCCATGCACCATACAGGTTCCGTGTAGGACCCTGTGGAGCATCAAAGACTACAGAAGTATCTCCTTCGGAGTGAAGGAGTCACTCCCCTGCACCATACAGGTTCCGTGTAGGACCCTGTGGAGCATCAAAGACTACAGAAGTATCTCCCTTGGAGTGTAGGAGTCACTCCCATGCACCATACAGGTTCTGTGTAGGACCCTGTGGAGCATCAAAGACTACGGAAGTATCTCCCTTGGAGTGTAGGAGTCACTCCCATGCACCATACAGGTTCAGTGTAGGACCCTGTGGAGCATCAAAGACTACAGAAGTATCTCCCTTGGAGTGTAGGAGTCACTCCCATGCACCATACAGGTTCCGTGTAGGACCCTGTGGAGCATCAAAGACTACGGAAGTATCTCCCTTGGAGTGAAGGAGTCACTCCCCTGCACCATACAGGTTCAGTGTAGGACCCTGTGGAGCATCAAAGACTACGGAAGTATCTCCCTTGGAGAGAAGGAGTCACTCCCGTGCACCATACAGGTTCAGTGTAGGACCCTGTGGAGCATCAAAGACTACGGAAGTATCTGCCTTGGAGTGAAGGAGTCGCTCCCCGGCACCATACAGGTTCAGTGTAGGACCCTGTGGAGCATCAAAGACTACGGAAGTATCTGCCTTGGAGTGAAGGAGTCACTCCCATGCACCATACAGGATCAGTGTAGGACCCTGTGGAGCATCAAAGACTACGGAAGTATCTCCCTTGGAGTGAAGGAGTCACTCCCGTGCACCATACAGGTTCAGTGTAGGACCCTGTGGAGCATCAAAGACTACGGAAGTATCTGCCTTGGAGTGAAGGAGTCGCTCCCCGGCACCATACAGATTCAGTGTAGGACCCTGTGGAGCATCAAAGACTACGGAAGTATCTCCCTTGGAGTGAAGGAGTCACTCCCACGCACCATACAGATTCAGTGTAGGACCCTGTGGAGCATCAAAGACTACGGAAGTATCTCCATTGGAGTGAAGGAGTCACTCCCATGCACCATACAGGATCAGTGTAGGACCCTGTGGAGCATCAAAGACTACAAAAGTATCTCCCTTGGAGTGAAGGAGTCACTCCCATGCACCATACAGGATCAGTGTAGGACCCTGTGGAGCATCAAAGACTACGGAAGTATCTCCCTTGGAGTGTAGGAGTCACTCCCATGCACCATACAGGTTCCGTGTAGGACCCTGTGGAGCATCAAAGACTACGGAAGTATCTCCCTTGGAGTGAAGGAGTCACTCCCATGCACCATAAGGTTCCGTGTAGGGCCCTGTGGAGCATCAAAGACTACGGAAGTATCTCCCTTGGAGTGAAGGAGTCACACCCATGCACCATACAGGTTCCGTGTAGGACCCTGTGGAGCATCAAAGACTACAGAAGTATCTCCCTTGGAGGGAAGGAGTCACTCCCATGCACCATACAGGTTCCATGTAGGACCCTGTGGAGCATCAAAGACTACGGAAGTATCTCCCTTAGAGTGTAGGAGTCACTCCCATGCACCATACAGGTTCCATGTAGGACCCTGTGGAGGATCAAAGAGTACGGAAGTATCTCCCTTGGAGTGAAGGAGTCACTCCCATGCACCATACAGGTTCCGTGTAGGACCCTGTGGAGCATCAAAGACTACGGAAGTATCTCCCTTGGAGTGAAGGAGTCACTACCATGCACCATACAGGTTCCGTGTAGGACCCTGTGGAGCATCAAAGACTACGGAAGTATCTCCCTTGGAGTGAAGGAGTCACTCCCATGCACCATACAGGTTCCGTGTAGGACCCTGTGGAGCATCAAAGACTACGGAGGTATCTCCCTTGGAGTGTAGGAGTCACTCCCATGCACCATACAGGTTCCGTGTAGGACCCTGTGGAGCATCAAATACTACGGAAATATCTCCCTTGGAGTGAAGGAGTCACTCCCATGCACCATACAGGTTCCGTGTAGGACCCTGTGGAGCATCAAATACTACGGAAATATCTCCCTTGGAGTGAAGGAGTCACTCCCATGCACCATACAGGTTCCGTGTAGGACCCTGTGGAGCATCAAATACTACGGAAGTATCTCCCTTGGAGTGAAGGAGTCACTCCCATGCACCATACAGGTTCCGTGTAGGACCCTGTGGAGCATCAAAGACTACAGAAGTATCTCCCTTGGAGTGAAGGAGTCACTCCCCTGCACCATACAGGTTCCGTGTAGGACCCTCTGGAGCATCAAAGACTACAGAAGTATCTCCCTTGGAGTGAATGAGTCACTCCCATGCACCATACAGGTTCCGTGTAGGACCCTGTGGAGCATCAAAGACTACGGAAGTATCCCCCTTGGAGGGAAGGAGTCACTCCCCGGCACCATACAGGTTCCGTGTAGGACCCTGTGGAGCATCAAAGACTACAGAAGTATCTCCCTTGGAGTGAAGGAGTCACTCCCATGCACCATACAAGTTCCGTGTAGGACCCTGTTGAGCATCAAAGACTACAGAAGTATCTCCCTTGGAGTGAATGAGTCACTCCCATGCACCATACAGGATCCGTGTAGGACCCTGTGGAGCATCAAAGACTACGGAAGTATCTCCCTTGGAGTGAAGGAGTCACTCCCATGCACCATACAGGTTCAGTGTAGGACCCTGTGCAGCATCAAAGACTACAGAAGTATCTCCCTTGGATTGAAGGAGTCACTCCCATGCACCATACAGGTTCAGTGTAGGACCCTGTGGAGCATCAAAGACTACGGCAGTATCTCCCTTGGAGTGAAGGAGTCACTCCCACTGAGGTGCCGGGTTTTTAGGAACCCGGTGGTGCCAGGGGGTAGCACCCGAAGACCTCTGAGTTCTCCCTTGTTCCGGACCACAGAAACACTGAGTCTTCTAGTTACCGTCAAAGATCAAGTTTTATTGGTAGCTACCAAGTAACACGTGTCCCAGAAGTACACCACACGGAGAGTAGGTTCTCGGGAGACTGTTCGTTTTTACAGAACCAGCCGTCTCCTTATATACAAAAATAATAGCTGCAAGCAAGAATTCCTGAGTTTATGATATGGCTATACACATATTTCTACAATAATACAAAGAGCGGAGTCATGTAAGCAAGCCCATATTTTAGATGTCCAGTTTGTTGATAGATTACCCAGTTAGGCCTGGAACTCCCATCAGATATCGATGAAACCTTAAATAAAGAAAGGTACAACCCAGTCATAAAACTGGCCATAAACAAGGAATGTGGACAGGTGCATGTTTGCAGAAAGCATGGTCTGTATGTAGTGAATGGTTTGTGGAATGTTATGTATTGATGCTATCGTATTCGGCCACTGGGCGAGGAGCTGCCCAAACAGGTTTGGCCTAAGGCAATGGAGTCAGTTGGGACAGGTCAGGGGGAAGTCACGAAAGGTGGACGTGTCCCTTTTGATCAAGCTCAACCTTTAATGGACTTAACATGAGGGCAAGATGCAAGATGGATGCCGTTCACAAAATGGAGTTTAAGGGATGGGGTTGGAAACTACGATTTTGGGGTGTTGGCAACCCTCGATCGTGACGCAAATACATAGGAATGACGTCCTAATTATTATCGGTTCATAGATACCAAAATCGTCTTGGTACGTTGAGGTTTTTGTGACACGGTATTGGACCTCGATATCGGGAAAACATCAGGGTCCGGATTTTTAGAACCACACCATGCACCATACAGGATCAGTGTAGGACCCTGTGGAGCATCAAAGACTACGGAAGTATCTCCCTTGGAGTGAAGGAGTCACTCCCGGGCACCATACAGGTTCCGTGTAGGACCCTGTGGAGCATCAAAGACTACAGAAGTATCTCCCTTGGAGTGAAGGAGTCACTCCCATGCACCATACAGGTTCCGTGTAGGACCCTGTGGAGCATCAAAGACTACAGAAGTATCTCCCTTGGAGTGAAGGAGTCACTCCCATGCACCATACAGGTTCCGTGTAGGACCCTGTGGAGCATCAAAGACTACAGAAGTATCTCCCTTGGAGTGAAGGAGTCACTCCCATGCACCATACAGGTTCCGTGTAGGACCCTGTGGAGCATCAAAGACTACAGAAGTATCTCCCTTGGAGGGAAGGAGTCACTCCCATGCACCATACAGGTTCCATGTAGGACCCTGTGGAGCATCAAAGACTACGGGAGTATCTCCCTTAGAGTGTAGGAGTCACTCCCATGCACCATACAGGTTCCATGTAGGACCCTGTGGAGGATCAAAGAGTACGGAAGTATCTCCCTTGGAGTGAAGGAGTCACTCCCATGCACCATACAGGTTCCGTGTAGGACCCTGTGGAGCATCAAAGACTACGGAAGTATCTCCCTTGGAGTGAAGGAGTCACTCCCATGCACCATACAGGTTCCGTGTAGGACCCTGTGGAGCATCAAAGACTACGGAAGTATCTCCCTTGGAGTGTAGGAGTCACTCCCATGCACCATACAGGTTCCATGTAGGACCCTGTGGAGCATCAAAGACTACGGAAGTATCTCCCTTGGAGTGTAGGAGTCACTCCCCGGCACCATACAGGTTCAGTGTAGGACCCTGTGGAGCATCAAAGACTACGGAAGTATCTCCGTTGGAGTGAAGGAGTCACACCCATGCACCATACAGGTTCAGTGTAGGACCCTGTGGAGCATCAAAGACTACGGAAGTATCTCCCTTGGAGTGAAGGAGTCACTCCCATGCACCATACAGGTTCCGTGTAGGAACCTGTGGAGCATCAAAGACTACGGAAGTATCTCCCTTGGAGTGAAGGAGTCACTCCCCTGCACCATACAGGTTCCGTGTAGGACCCTGTGGAGCATCAAAGACTACGGAGGTATCTCCCTTGTAGTGAAGGAGTCACTCCCATGCACCATACAGGTTCCGTGTAGGACCCTGTGGAGCATCAAATACTACGGAAGTATCTCCCTTGGAGTGTAGGAGTCACTCCCATGCACCATACAGGTTCCGTGTAGGACCCTCTGGAGCATCAAATACTACGGAAATATCTCCCTTGGAGTGAAGGAGTCACTCCCATGCACCATACAGGTTCCGTGTAGGACCCTGTGGAGCATCAAATACTACGGAAGTATCTCCCTTGGAGTGTAGGAGTCACTCCCATGCACCATACAGGTTCCGCGTAGGACCCTGTGGAGCATCAAAGACTACAGAAGTATCTCCCTTGGAGTGAAGGAGTCACTCCCATGCACCATACAGGTTCCGTGTAGGACCCTGTGGAGCATGAAAGACTACGGAAGTATCTCCCTTGGAGTGAAGGAGTCACTCCCATGCACCATACAGGTTCCGTGTAGGACCCTGTGGAGCATCAAAGACTACAGAAGTATCTCCCTTGGAGTGAAGGAGTCACTCCCCTGCACCATACAGGTTCCGTGTAGGACCCTCTGGAGCATCAAAGACTACAGAAGTATCTCCCTTGGAGTGAATGAGTCACTCCCATGCACCATACAGGTTCCGTGTAGGACCCTGTGGAGCATCAAAGACTACGGAAGTATCTCCCTTGGAGTGAAGGAGTCACTCCCCGGCACCATACAGGTTCCGTGTAGGACCCTGTGGAACATCAAAGACTACAGAAGTATCTCCCTTGGAGTGAAGGAGTCACTCCCATGCACCATACAAGTTCCGTGTAGGACCCTGTGGAGCATCAAAGACTACAGAAGTATCTCCCTTGGAGTGAATGAGTCACTCCCATGCACCATACAGGATCCGTGTAGGACCCTGTGGAGCATCAAAGACTACGGAAGTATCTCCCTTGGAGTGAAGGAGTCACTCCCATGCACCATACAGGTTCAGTGTAGGACCCTGTGGAGCATCAAAGACTACAGAAGTATCTCCCTTGGATTGAAGGAGTCACTCCCATGCACCATACAGGTTCAGTGTAGGACCCTGTGGAGCATCAAAGACTACGGCAGTATCTCCCTTGGAGTGAAGGAGTCACTCCCACTGAGGTGCCGGGTTTTTAGGAACCCGGTGGTGCCAGGGGGTAGCACCCGAAGACCTCTGAGTTCTCCCTTGTTCCGGACCACAGAAACACTGAGTCTTCTAGTTACCGTCAAAGATCAAGTTTTATTGGTAGCTACCAAGTAACACGTGTCCCAGAAGTACACCACACGGAGAGTAGGTTCTCGGGAGACTGTTCGTTTTTACAGAACCAGCCGTCTCCTTATATACAAAAATAATAGCTGCAAGCAAGAATTCCTGAGTTTATGATATGGCTATACACATATTTCTACAATAATACAAAGAGCAGAGTCATGTAAGCAAGCCCATATTTTAGATGTCCAGTTTGTTGATAGATTACCCAGTTAGGCCTGGAACTCCCATCAGATATCGATGAAACCTTAAATAAAGAAAGGTACAACCCAGTCATAAAACTGGCCATAAACAAGGAATGTGGACAGGTGCATGTTTGCAGAAAGCATGGTCTGTATGTAGTGAATGGTTTGTGGAATGTTATGTATTGATGCTATCGTATTCGGCCACTGGGCGAGGAGCTGCCCAAACAGGTTTGGCCTAAGGCAATGGAGTCAGTTGGGACAGGTCAGGGGGAAGTCACGAAAGGTGGACGTGTCCCTTTTGATCAAGCTCAACCTTTAATGGACTTAACATGAGGGCAAGATGCAAGATGGATGCCGTTCACAAAATGGAGTTTAAGGGATGGGGACGGAAACTACGATTTTGGGGTGTTGGCAACCCTCGATCGTGACGCAAATACATAGGAATGACGTCCTAATTATTATCGGTTCATAGATACCAAAATCGTCTTGGTACGTTGAGGTTTTGTGACACGGGTATTGGACCTCGATATCGGGAAAACACCAGGGTCCGGATTTTTAGAACCACACCATGCACCATACAGGATCAGTGTAGGACCCTGTGGAGCATCAAAGACTACGGAAGGATCTCCCTTGGAGTGAAGGAGTCACTCCCGGGCACCATACAGGTTCCGTGTAGGACCCTGTGGAGCATCAAAGACTACAGAAGTATCTCCCTTGGAGTGAAGGAGTCACTCCCATGCACCATAAGGTTCCGTGTAGGGCCCTGTGGAGCATCAAAGACTACGGAAGTATCTCCCTTGGAGTGAAGGAGTCACACCCATGCACCATACAGGTTCCGTGTAGGACCCTGTGGAGCATCAAAGACTAAAGAAGTATCTCCCTTGGAGTGAAGGAGTCACTCCCATGCACCATACAGGTTCCGTGTAGGACCCTGTGGAGCATCAAAGACTACGGGAGTATCTCCCTTGGAGTGAAGGAGTCACTCCCATGCACCATACAGGTTCCATGTAGGACCCTGTGGAGCATCAAAGACTACGGAAGTATCTCCCTTGGAGTGTAGGAGTCACTCCCCGGCACCATACAGGTTCAGTGTAGGACCCTGTGGAGCATCAAAGACTACGGAAGTATCTCCGTTGGAGTGAAGGAGTCACACCCATGCACCATACAGGTTCAGTGTAGGACCCTGTGGAGCATCAAAGACTACGGAAGTATCTCCCTTGGAGTGAAGGAGTCACTCCCATGCACCATACAGGTTCCGTGTAGGAACCTGTGGAGCATCAAAGACTACGGAAGTATCTCCCTTGGAGTGAAGGAGTCACTCCCATCCACCATACAGGTTCCGTGTAGGACCCTGTGGAGCATCAAAGACTACGGAGGTATCTCCCTTGGAGTGAAGGAGTCACTCCCATGCACCATACAGGTTCCGTGTAGGACCCTGTGGAGCATCAAATACTACGGAAGTATCTCCCTTGGAGTGTAGGAGTCACTCCCATGCACCATACAGGTTCCGTGTAGGACCCTGTGGAGCATCAAATACTACGGAAATATCTCCCTTGGAGTGAAGGAGTCACTCCCATGCACCATACAGGTTCCGTGTAGGACCCTGTGGAGCATCAAATACTACGGAAGTATCTCCCTTGGAGTGTAGGAGTCACTCCCATGCACCATACAGGTTCCGCGTAGGACCCTGTGGAGCATCAAAGACTACAGAAGTATCTCCCTTGGAGTGAAGGAGTCACTCCCATGCACCATACAGGTTCCGTGTAGGACCCTGTGGAGCATGAAAGACTACGGAAGTATCTCCCTTGGAGTGAAGGAGTCACTCCCATGCACCATACAGGTTCCGTGTAGGACCCTGTGGAGCATCAAAGACTACAGAAGTATCTCCCTTGGAGTGAAGGAGTCACTCCTCTGCACCATACAGGTTCCGTGTAGGACCCTCTGGAGCATCAAAGACTACAGAAGTATCTCCCTTGGAGTGAATGAGTCACTCCCATGCACCATACAGGTTCCGTGTAGGACCCTGTGGAGCATCAAAGACTACGGAAGTATCTCCCTTGGAGTGAAGGAGTCACTCCCCGGCACCATACAGGTTCCGTGTAGGACCCTGTGGAGCATCAAAGACTACAGAAGTATCTCCCTTGGAGTGAAGGAGTCACTCCCATGCACCATACAGGTTCCGTGTAATACCCTGTGGAGCATCAAAGACTACGGAAGTATCTCCCTTGGAGTGAAGGAGTCACTCCCCGGCACCATACAGGTTCCGTGTAGGACCCTGTGGAGCATCAAAGACTACAGAAGTATCTCCCTTGGAGTGAAGGAGTCACTCCCATGCACCATACAGGTTCCGTGTAGGACCCTGTGGAGCATCAAAGACTACAGAAGTATCTCCCTTGGAGTGAAGGAGTCACTCCCATGCACCATACAAGTTCCGTGTAGGACCCTGTGGAGCATCAAAGACTACGGAAGTATCTCCCTTGGAGTGAAGGAGTCACTCCCATGCACCATACAGGTTCCGTGTAGGACCCTGTGGAGCATCAAAGACTACGGAAGTATCTCCCTTGGAGTGAAGGAGTCACTCCCCGGCACCATACAGGTTCCGTGTAGGACCCTGTGGAGCATCAAAGACTACAGAAGTATCTCCCTTGGAGTGAAGGAGTCACTCCCATGCACCATACAAGTTCCGTGTAGGACCCTGTGGAGCATCAAAGACTACAGAAGTATCTCCCTTGGAGTGAATGAGTCACTCCCATGCACCATACAGGATCCGTGTAGGACCCTGTGGAGCATCAAAGACTACGGAAGTATCTCCCTTGGAGTGAAGGAGTCACTCCCATGCACCATACAGGTTCAGTGTAGGACCCTGTGGAGCATCAAAGACTACAGAAGTATCTCCCTTGGATTGAAGGAGTCACTCCCATGCACCATACAGGTTCAGTGTAGGACCCTGTGGAGCATCAAAGACTACGGCAGTATCTCCCTTGGAGTGAAGGAGTCACTCCCACTGAGGTGCCGGGTTTTTAGGAACCCGGTGGTGCCAGGGGGTAGCACCCGAAGACCTCTGAGTTCTCCCTTGTTCCGGACCACAGAAACACTGAGTCTTCTAGTTACCGTCAAAGATCAAGTTTTATTGGTAGCTACCAAGTAACACGTGTCCCAGAAGTACACCACACGGAGAGTAGGTTCTCGGGAGACTGTTCGTTTTTACAGAACCAGCCGTCTCCTTATATACAAAAATAATAGCTGCAAGCAAGAATTCCTGAGTTTATGATATGGCTATACACATATTTCTACAATAATACAAAGAGCGGAGTCATGTAAGCAAGCCCATATTTTAGATGTCCAGTTTGTTGATAGATTACCCAGTTAGGCCTGGAACTCCCATCAGATATCGATGAAACCTTAAATAAAGAAAGGTACAACCCAGTCATAAAACTGGCCATAAACAAGGAATGTGGACAGGTGCATGTTTGCAGAAAGCATGGTCTGTATGTAGTGAATGGTTTGTGGAATGTTATGTATTGATGCTATCGTATTCGGCCACTGGGCGAGGAGCTGCCCAAACAGGTTTGGCCTAAGGCAATGGAGTCAGTTGGGACAGGTCAGGGGGAAGTCACGAAAGGTGGACGTGTCCCTTTTGATCAAGCTCAACCTTTAATGGACTTAACATGAGGGCAAGATGCAAGATGGATGCCGTTCACAAAATGGAGTTTAAGGGATGGGGACGGAAACTACGATTTTGGGGTGTTGGCAACCCTTGATCGTGACGCAAATACATAGGAATGACGTCCTAATTATTATCGGTTCATAGATACCAAAATCGTCTTGGTACGTTGAGGTTTTGTGACACGGGTATTGGACCTCGATATCGGGAAAACACCAGGGTCCGGATTTTTAGAACCACACCATGCACCATACAGGATCAGTGTAGGACCCTGTGGAGCATCAAAGACTACGGAAGTATCTCCCTTGGAGTGAAGGAGTCACTCCCGGGCACCATACAGGTTCCGTGTAGGACCCTGTGGAGCATCAAAGACTACAGAAGTATCTCCCTTGGAGTGAAGGAGTCACTCCCATGCACCATACAGGTTCCGTGTAGGACCCTGTGGAGCATCAAAGACTACAGAAGTATCTCCCTTGGAGTGAAGGAGTCACTCCCATGCACCATACAGGTTCCGTGTAGGACCCTGTGGAGCATCAAAGACTACAGAAGTATCTCCCTTGGAGTGAAGGAGTCACTCCCATGCACCATACAGGTTCCGTGTAGGACCCTGTGGAGCATCAAAGACTACGGAAGTATCTCCCTTGGAGTGAAGGAGTCACTCCCATGCACCATACAGGTTCCGTGTAGGACCCTGTGGAGCATCAAAGACTACGGAAGTATCTCCCTTGGAGTGAAGGAGTCACTCCCATGCACCATACAGGTTCCGCGTAGGACCCTGTGGAGCATCAAAGACTACGGAAGTATCTTCCTTGGAGTGAAGGAGTCACTCCCATGCACCATACAGGTTCCGCGTAGGACCCTGTGGAGCATCAAAGACTACAGAAGTATCTCCCTTGGAGTGAAGGAGTCACTCCCATGCACCATACAGGTTCCGCGTAGGACCCTGTGGAGCATCAAAGACTACAGAAGTATCTCCCTTGGTGTGAAGGAGTCACTCCCATGCACCATACAGGTTCCGCGTAGGACCCTGTGGAGCATCAAAGACTACAGAAGTATCTCCCTTGGAGTGAAGGAGTCACTCCCCTGCACCATACAGGTTCAGCGTAGGACCCTGTGGAGCATCAAAGACTACAGAAGTATCTCCCTTGGAGTGAAGGAGTCACTCCCATGCACCATACAGGTTCCGTGTAGGACCCTGTGGAGCATCAAAGACTACGGAAGTATCTCCCTTGGAGAGAAGGAGTCACTCCCATGCACCATACAGGTTCCGTGTAGGACCCTGTGGAGCATCAAAGACTACGGAAGTATCTCCCTTGGAGTGAAGGAGTCACTCCCATGCACCATACAGGTTCCGTGTAGGACCCTGTGGAGCATCAAAGACTACAGAAGTATCTCCCTTGGAGTGTAGGAGTCACTCCCATGCACCATACAGGTTCCGTGTAGGACCCTCTGGAGCATCAAAGACTACGGGAGTATCTCCCTTGGAGTGAATGAGTCACTCCCATGCACCATACAGGATCCGTGTAGGACCCTGTTGAGCATCAAAGACTACGGAAGTATCTCCCTTGGAGTGAAGGAGTCACTCCCATGCACCATACAGATTCAGTGTAGGACCCTGTGGAGCATCAAAGACTACAGAAGTATCTCCCTTGGAGTGAATGAGTCACTCCCCTGCACCATACAGGTTCAGTGTAGGACCCTGTGGAGCATCAAAGACTACAGAAGTATCTCCCTTGGAGTGAAGGAGTCACTCCCATGCACCATACAGGTTCCGTGTAGGACCCTGTGGAGCATCAAAGACTACAGAAGTATCTCCCTTGGAGTGTAGGAGTCACTCCCATGCACCATACAGGATCAGTGTAGGACCCTGTGGAGCATCAAAGACTACAGAAGTATCTCCCTTGGAGTGAAGGAGTCACTCCCATGCACCATACAGGTTCTGTGTAGGACGCTGTGGAGCATCAAAGACTACGGAAGTATCTCCCTTGGAGTGAAGGAGTCACTCCCATGCACCATACAGATTCAGTGTAGGACCCTGTGGAGCATCAAAGACTACGGAAGTATCTCCCTTGGCGTGTAGGAGTCACTCCCCGGCACCATACAGGTTCCATGTAGGACCCTGTGGAGCATCAAAGACTACGGAAGTATCTCCATTGGAGTGAAGGAGTCACTCCCATGCACCATACAGGATCAGTGTAGGACCCTGTGGAGCATCAAAGACTACAAAAGTATCTCCCTTGGAGTGAAGGAGTCACTCCCATGCACCATACAGGATCAGTGTAGGACCCTGTGGAGCATCAAAGACTACGGAAGTATCTCCCTTGGAGTGTAGGAGTCACTCCCATGCACCATACAGGTTCCGTGTAGGACCCTGTGGAGCATCAAAGACTACGGAAGTATCTCCCTTGGAGTGAAGGAGTCACTCCCCTGCACCATACAGGTTCCGTGTAGGACCCTGTGGAGCATCAAAGACTACGGAGGTATCTCCCTTGGAGTGAAGGAGTCACTCCCATGCACCATACAGGTTCCGCGTAGGACCCTGTGGAGCATCAAAGACTACAGAAGTATCTCCCTTGGAGTGAAGGAGTCACTCCCATGCACCATACAGGATCAGTGTAGGACCCTGTGGAGCATCAACGACTACAGAAGTATCTACCTTGGAGTGAAGGAGTCACTCCCATGCACCATACAGGTTCAGTGTAGGACCCTGTGGAGCATCAAAGACTACGGAAGTATCTCCCTTGGAGTGAAGGAGTCACTCCCATGCACCATACAGGTTCCGTGTAGGACCCTGTGGAGCATCAAAGACTACAGAAGTATCTCCCTTGGAGTGTAGGAGTCACTCCCATGCACCATACAGGTTCCGTGTAGGACCCTCTGGAGCATCAAAGACTACGGGAGTATCTCCCTTGGAGTGAATGAGTCACTCCCATGCACCATACAGGATCCCTGTAGGACCCTGTTGAGCATCAAAGACTACGGAAGTATCTCCCTTGGAGTGAAGGAGTCACTCCCATGCACCATACAGGTTCAGTGTAGGACCCTGTGGAGCATCAAAGACTACAGAAGTATCTCCCTTGGAGTGAAGGAGTCACGCCCCGGCACCATACAGGTTCAGTGTAGGACCCTGTGGAGCATCAAAGACTACGGAAGTATCTCCCTTGGAGTGAAGGAGTCATTCCCCTGCACCATACAGGTTCAGTGTAGGACCCTGTGGAGCATCAAAGACTACGGAAGTATCTCCCTATGAGTGAAGGAGTCAATCCCATGCACCATACAGGTTCCGTGTAGGACCCTGTGGAGCATCAAAGACTACAGAAGTATCTCCCTTGGAGTGTAGGAGTCACTCCCATGCACCATACAGGTTCCGTGTAGGACCCTGTGGAGCATCAAAGACTACGGAAGTATCTCCCTTGGAGTGAAGGAGTCACTCCCATGCACCATACAGGTTCCGTGTAGGACCCTGTGGAGCATCAAAGACTACGGAAGTATCTCCCTTGGAGTAAAGGAGTCACTCCCATGCACCATACAGGTTCCGTGTAGGACCCTGTGGAGCATCAAAGACTACGGAAGTATCTCCCTTGGAGTGAAGGAGTCACTCCCATGCACCATACAGGTTCAGTGTAGGACCCTGTGGAGCATCAAAGACTACAGAAGTATCTCCCTTGGAGTGAAGGACTCACTCCCATGCACCATACAGGTTCCGTGTAGGACCCTGTGGAGCATCAAAGACTACAGAAGTATCTCCCTTGGAGTGTAGGAGTCACTCCCATGCACCATACAGGTTCTGTGTAGGACCCTGTGGAGCATCAAAGACTACGGAAGTATCTCCCTTGGAGTGTAGGAGTCACTCCCATGCACCATACAGGTTCAGTGTAGGACCCTGTGGAGCATCAAAGACTACAGAAGTATCTCCCTTGGAGTGTAGGAGTCACTCCCATGCACCATACAGGTTCCGTGTAGGACCCTGTGGAGCATCAAAGACTACGGAAGTATCTCCCTTGGAGTGAAGGAGTCACTCCCGTGCACCATACAGGTTCAGTGTAGGACCCTGTGGAGCATCAAAGACTACGGAAGTATCTGCCTTGGAGTGAAGGAGTCGCTCCCCGGCACCATACAGGTTCAGTGTAGGACCCTGTGGAGCATCAAAGACTACGGAAGTATCTGCCTTGGAGTGAAGGAGTCACTCCCATGCACCATACAGGATCAGTGTAGGACCCTGTGGAGCATCAAAGACTACGGAAGTATCTCCCTTGGAGTGAAGGAGTCACTCCCGTGCACCATACAGGTTCAGTGTAGGACCCTGTGGAGCATCAAAGACTACGGAAGTATCTGCCTTGGAGTGAAGGAGTCGCTCCCCAGCACCATACAGATTCAGTGTAGGACCCTGTGGAGCATCAAAGACTACGGAAGTATCTCCCTTGGAGTGAAGGAGTCACTCCCCTGCACCATACAGGTTCCGTGTAGGACCCTGTGGAGCATCAAAGACTACAGAATTATCTCCCTTGGAGTGAAGGAGTCACTCCCACGCACCATACAGATTCAGTGTAGGACCCTGTGGAGCATCAAAGACTACGCAAGTATCTCCATTGGAGTGAAGGAGTCACTCCCATGCACCATACAGGATCAGTGTAGGACCCTGTGGAGCATCAAAGACTACAAAAGTATCTCCCTTGGAGTGAAGGAGTCACTCCCATGCACCATACAGGATCAGTGTAGGACCCTGTGGAGCATCAAAGACTACGGAAGTATCTCCCTTGGAGTGTAGGAGTCACTCCCATGCACCATACAGGTTCCGTGTAGGACCCTGTGGAGCATCAAAGACTACGGAAGTATCTCCCTTGGAGTGAAGGAGTCACTCCCATGCACCATAAGGTTCCGTGTAGGGCCCTGTGGAGCATCAAAGACTACGGAAGTATCTCCCTTGGAGTGAAGGAGTCACACCCATGCACCATACAGGTTCCGTGTAGGACCCTGTGGAGCATCAAAGACTACAGAAGTATCTCCCTTGGAGGGAAGGAGTCACTCCCATGCACCATACAGGTTCCATGTAGGACCCTGTGGAGCATCAAAGACTACGGAAGTATCTCCCTTAGAGTGTAGGAGTCACTCCCATGCACCATACAGGTTCCATGTAGGACCCTGTGGAGGATCAGAGAGTACGGAAGTATCTCCCTTGGAGTGAAGGAGTCACTCCCATGCACCATACAGGTTCCGTGTAGGACCCTGTGGAGCATCAAAGACTACGGAAGTATCTCCCTTGGAGTGAAGGAGTCACTACCATGCACCATACAGGTTCCGTGTAGGACCCTGTGGAGCATCAAAGACTACGGAAGTATCTCCCTTGGAGTGAAGGAGTCACTCCCATGCACCATACAGGTTCCGTGTAGGACCCTGTGGAGCATCAAAGACTACGGAGGTATCTCCCTTGGAGTGTAGGAGTCACTCCCATGCACCATACAGGTTCCGTGTAGGACCCTGTGGAGCATCAAATACTACGGAAATATCTCCCTTGGAGTGAAGGAGTCACTCCCATGCACCATACAGGTTCCGTGTAGGACCCTGTGGAGCATCAAATACTACGGAAATATCTCCCTTGGAGTGAAGGAGTCACTCCCATGCACCATACAGGTTCCGTGTAGGACCCTGTGGAGCATCAAATACTACGGAAGTATCTCCCTTGGAGTGTAGGAGTCACTCCCATGCACCATACAGGTTCCGCGTAGGACCCTGTGGAGCATCAAAGACTACAGAAGTATCTCCCTTGGAGTGAAGGAGTCACTCCCATGCACCATACAGGTTCCGTGTAGGACCCTGTGGAGCATGAAAGACTACGGAAGTATCTCCCTTGGAGTGAAGGAGTCACTCCCATGCACCATACAGGTTCCGTGTAGGACCCTGTGGAGCATCAAAGACTACAGAAGTATCTCCCTTGGAGTGAAGGAGTCACTCCCCTGCACCATACAGGTTCCGTGTAGGACCCTCTGGAGCATCAAAGACTACAGAAGTATCTCCCTTGGAGTGAATGAGTCACTCCCATGCACCATACAGGTTCCGTGTAGGACCCTGTGGAGCATCAAAGACTACGGAAGTATCTCCCTTGGAGGGAAGAAGTCACTCCCCGGCACCATACAGGTTCCGTGTAGGACCCTGTGGAGCATCAAAGACTACAGAAGTATCTCCCTTGGAGTGAAGGAGTCACTCCCATGCACCATACAAGTTCCGTGTAGGACCCTGTGGAGCATCAAAGACTACAGAAGTATCTCCCTTGGAGTGAATGAGTCACTCCCATGCACCATACAGGATCCGTGTAGGACCCTGTGGAGCATCAAAGACTACGGAAGTATCTCCCTTGGAGTGAAGGAGTCACTCCCATGCACCATACAGGTTCAGTGTAGGACCCTGTGGAGCATCAAAGACTACAGAAGTATCTCCCTTGGATTGAAGGAGTCACTCCCATGCACCATACAGGTTCAGTGTAGGACCCTGTGGAGCATCAAAGACTACGGCAGTATCTCCCTTGGAGTGAAGGAGTCACTCCCACTGAGGTGCCGGGTTTTTAGGAACCCGGTGGTGCCAGGGGGTAGCACCCGAAGACCTCTGAGTTCTCCCTTGTCCCGGACCACAGAAACACTGAGTCTTCTAGTTACCGTCAAAGATCAAGTTTTATTGGTAGCTACCAAGTAACACGTGTCCCAGAAGTACACCACACGGAGAGTAGGTTCTCGGGAGACTGTTCGTTTTTACAGAACCAGCCGTCTCCTTATATACAAAAATAATAGCTGCAAGCAAGAATTCCTGAGTTTATGATATGGCTATACACATATTTCTACAATAATACAAAGAGCGGAGTCATGTAAGCAAGCCCATATTTTAGATGTCCAGTTTGTTGATAGATTACCCAGTTAGGCCTGGAACTCCCATCAGATATCGATGAAACCTTAAATAAAGAAAGGTACAACCCAGTCATAAAACTGGCCATAAACAAGGAATGTGGACAGGTGCATGTTTGCAGAAAGCATGGTCTGTATGTAGTGAATGGTTTGTGGAATGTTATGTATTGATGCTATCGTATTCGGCCACTGGGCGAGGAGCTGCCAAAACAGGTTTGGCCTAAGGCAATGGAGTCAGTTGGGACAGGTCAGGGGGAAGTCACGAAAGGTGGACGTGTCCCTTTTGATCAAGCTCAACCTTTAATGGACTTAACATGAGGGCAAGATGCAAGATGGATGCCGTTCACAAAATGGAGTTTAAGGGATGGGGTTGGAAACTACGATTTTGGGGTGTTGGCAACCCTCGATCGTGACGCAAATACATAGGAATGACGTCCTAATTATTATCGGTTCATAGATACCAAAATCGTCTTGGTACGTTGAGGTTTTTGTGACACGGGTATTGGACCTCGATATCGGGAAAACACCAGGGTCCGGATTTTTAGAACCACACCATGCACCATACAGGATCAGTGTAGGACCCTGTGGAGCATCAAAGACTACGGAAGTATCTCCCTTGGAGTGAAGGAGTCACTCCCGGGCACCATACAGGTTCCGTGTAGGACCCTGTGGAGCATCAAAGACTACAGAAGTATCTCCCTTGGAGTGAAGGAGTCACTCCCATGCACCATACAGGTTCCGTGTAGGACCCTGTGGAGCATCAAAGACTACAGAAGTATCTCCCTTGGAGTGAAGGAGTCACTCCCATGCACCATACAGGTTCCGTGTAGGACCCTGTGGAGCATCAAAGACTACAGAAGTATCTCCCTTGGAGTGAAGGAGTCACTCCCATGCACCATACAGGTTCCGTGTAGGACCCTGTGGAGCATCAAAGACTACAGAAGTATCTCCCTTGGAGGGAAGGAGTCACTCCCATGCACCATACAGGTTCCATGTAGGACCCTGTGGAGCATCAAAGACTACGGGAGTATCTCCCTTAGAGTGTAGGAGTCACTCCCATGCACCATACAGGTTCCATGTAGGACCCTGTGGAGGATCAAAGAGTACGGAAGTATCTCCCTTGGAGTGAAGGAGTCACTCCCATGCACCATACAGGTTCCGTGTAGGACCCTGTGGAGCATCAAAGACTACGGAAGTATCTCCCTTGGAGTGAAGGAGTCACTCCCATGCACCATACAGGTTCCGTGTAGGACCCTGTGGAGCATCAAAGACTACAGAAGTATCTCCCTTGGAGTGTAGGAGTCACTCCCATGCACCATACAGGTTCCATGTAGGACCCTGTGGAGCATCAAAGACTACGGAAGTATCTCCCTTGGAGTGTAGGAGTCACTCCCCGGCACCATACAGGTTCAGTGTAGGACCCTGTGGAGCATCAAAGACTACGGAAGTATCTCCGTTGGAGTGAAGGAGTCACACCCATGCACCATACAGGTTCAGTGTAGGACCCTGTGGAGCATCAAAGACTACGGAAGTATCTCCCTTGGAGTGAAGGAGTCACTCCCATGCACCATACAGGTTCCGTGTAGGAACCTGTGGAGCATCAAAGACTACGGAAGTATCTCCCTTGGAGTGAAGGAGTCACTCCCCTGCACCATACAGGTTCCGTGTAGGACCCTGTGGAGCATCAAAGACTACGGAGGTATCTCCCTTGTAGTGAAGGAGTCACTCCCATGCACCATACAGGTTCCGTGTAGGACCCTGTGGAGCATCAAATACTACGGAAGTATCTCCCTTGGAGTGTAGGAGTCACTCCCATGCACCATACAGGTTCCGTGTAGGACCCTGTGGAGCATCAAATACTACGGAAATATCTCCCTTGGAGTGAAGGAGTCACTCCCATGCACCATACAGGTTCCGTGTAGGACCCTGTGGAGCATCAAATACTACGGAAGTATCTCCCTTGGAGTGTAGGAGTCACTCCCATGCACCATACAGGTTCCGCGTAGGACCCTGTGGAGCATCAAAGACTACAGAAGTATCTCCCTTGGAGTGAAGGAGTCACTCCCATGCACCATACAGGTTCCGTGTAGGACCCTGTGGAGCATGAAAGACTACGGAAGTATCTCCCTTGGAGTGAAGGAGTCACTCCCATGCACCATACAGGTTCCGTGTAGGACCCTGTGGAGCATCAAAGACTACTGAAGTATCTCCCTTGGAGTGAAGGAGTCACTCCCCTGCACCATACAGGTTCCGTGTAGGACCCTCTGGAGCATCAAAGACTACAGAAGTATCTCCCTTGGAGTGAATGAGTCACTCCCATGCACCATACAGGTTCCGTGTAGGACCCTGTGGAGCATCAAAGACTACGGAAGTATCTCCCTTGGAGTGAAGGAGTCACTCCCCGGCACCATACAGGTTCCGTGTAGGACCCTGTGGAGCATCAAAGACTACAGAAGTATCTCCCTTGGAGTGAAGGAGTCACTCCCATGCACCATACAAGTTCCGTGTAGGACCCTGTGGAGCATCAAAGACTACAGAAGTATCTCCCTTGGAGTGAATGAGTCACTCCCATGCACCATACAGGATCCGTGTAGGACCCTGTGGAGCATCAAAGACTACGGAAGTATCTCCCTTGGAGTGAAGGAGTCACTCCCATGCACCATACAGGTTCGGTGTAGGACCCTGTGGAGCATCAAAGACTACAGAAGTATCTCCCTTGGATTGAAGGAGTCACTCCCATGCACCATACAGGTTCAGTGTAGGACCCTGTGGAGCATCAAAGACTACGGCAGTATCTCCCTTGGAGTGAAGGAGTCACTCCCACTGAGGTGCCGGGTTTTTAGGAACCCGGTGGTGCCAGGGGGTAGCACCCGAAGACCTCTGAGTTCTCCCTTGTTCCGGACCACAGAAACACTGAGTCTTCTAGTTACCGTCAAAGATCAAGTTTTATTGGTAGCTACCAAGTAACACGTGTCCCAGAAGTACACCACACGGAGAGTAGGTTCTCGGGAGACTGTTCGTTTTTACAGAACCAGCCGTCTCCTTATATACAAAAATAATAGCTGCAAGCAAGAATTCCTGAGTTTATGATATGGCTATACACATATTTCTACAATAATACAAAGAGCGGAGTCATGTAAGCAAGCCCATATTTTAGATGTCCAGTTTGTTGATAGATTACCCAGTTAGGCCTGGAACTCCCATCAGATATCGATGAAACCTTAAATAAAGAAAGGTACAACCCAGTCATAAAACTGGCCATAAACAAGGAATGTGGACAGGTGCATGTTTGCAGAAAGCATGGTCTGTATGTAGTGAATGGTTTGTGGAATGTTATGTATTGATGCTATCGTATTCGGCCACTGGGCGAGGAGCTGCCCAAACAGGTTTGGCCTAAGGCAATGGAGTCAGTTGGGACAGGTCAGGGGGAAGTCACGAAAGGTGGACGTGTCCCTTTTGATCAAGCTCAACCTTTAATGGACTTAACATGAGGGCAAGATGCAAGATGGATGCCGTTCACAAAATGGAGTTTAAGGGATGGGGACGGAAACTACGATTTTGGGGTGTTGGCAACCCTCGATCGTGACGCAAATACATAGGAATGACGTCCTAATTATTATCGGTTCATAGATACCAAAATCGTCTTGGTACGTTGAGGTTTTGTGACACGGGTATTGGACCTCGATATCGGGAAAACACCAGGGTCCGGATTTTTAGAACCACACCATGCACCATACAGGATCAGTGTAGGACCCTGTGGAGCATCAAAGACTACGGAAGTATCTCCCTTGGAGTGAAGGAGTCACTCCCGGGCACCATACAGGTTCCGTGTAGGACCCTGTGGAGCATCAAAGACTACAGAAGTATCTCCCTTGGAGTGAAGGAGTCACTCCCATGCACCATACAGGTTCCGTGTAGGACCCTGTGGAGCATCAAAGACTACAGAAGTATCTCCCTTGGAGTGAAGGAGTCACTCCCATGCACCATACAGGTTCCGTGTAGGACCCTGTGGAGCATCAAAGACTACAGAAGTATCTCCCTTGGAGTGAAGGAGTCACTCCCATGCACCATACAGGTTCCGTGTAGGACCCTGTGGAGCATCAAAGTCTACGGAAGTATCTCCCTTGGAGTGAAGGAGTCACTCCCATGCACCATACAGGTTCCGTGTAGGACCCTGTGGAGCATCAAAGACTACGGAAGTATCTCCCTTGGAGTGAAGGAGTCACTCCCATGCACCATACAGGTTCCGCGTAGGACCCTGTGGAGCATCAAAGACTACGGAAGTATCTTCCTTGGAGTGAAGGAGTCACTCCCATGCACCATACAGGTTCCGCGTAGGACCCTGTGGAGCATCAAAGACTACAGAAGTATCTCCCTTGGAGTGAAGGAGTCACTCCCATGCACCATACAGGTTCCGCGTAGGACCCTGTGGAGCATCAAAGACTACAGAAGTATCTCCCTTGGTGTGAAGGAGTCACTCCCATGCACCTTACAGGTTCCGCGTAGGACCCTGTGGAGCATCAAAGACTACAGAAGTATCTCCCTTGGAGTGAAGGAGTCACTCCCCTGCACCATACAGGTTCAGCGTAGGACCCTGTGGAGCATCAAAGACTACAGAAGTATCTCCCTTGGAGTGAAGGAGTCACTCCCATGCACCATACAGGTTCCGTGTAGGACCCTGTGGAGCATCAAAGACTACGGAAGTATCTCCCTTGGAGAGAAGGAGTCACTCCCATGCACCATACAGGTTCCGTGTAGGACCCTGTGGAGCATCAAAGACTACGGAAGTATCTCCCTTGGAGTGAAGGAGTCACTCCCATGCACCATACAGGTTCCGTGTAGGACCCTGTGGAGCATCAAAGACTACAGCAGTATCTCCCTTGGAGTGTAGGAGTCACTCCCATGCACCATACAGGTTCCGTGTAGGACCCTCTGGAGCATCAAAGACTACGGGAGTATCTCCCTTGGAGTGAATGAGTCACTCCCATGCACCATACAGGTTCCGTGTAGGACCCTGTGGAGCATCAAAGACTACGGAAGTATCTCCCTTGGAGTGTAGGAGTCACTCCCATGCACCATACAGGTTCCGTGTAGGACCCTGTGGAGCATCAAATACTACGGAAGTATCTCCCTTGGAGTGTAGGAGTCACTCCCATGCACCATACAGGTTCCGTGTAGGACCCTGTGGAGCATCAAATACTACAGAAATATCTCCCTTGGAGTGAAGGAGTCACTCCCATGCACCATACAGGTTCCGTGTAGGACCCTGTGGAGCATCAAATACTACGGAAGTATCTCCCTTGGAGTGTAGGAGTCACTCCCATGCACCATACAGGTTCCGCGTAGGACCCTGTGGAGCATCAAAGACTACAGAAGTATCTCCCTTGGAGTGAAGGAGTCACTCCCATGCACCATACAGGTTCCGTGTAGGACCCTGTGGAGCATCAAAGACTACGGAAGTATCTCCCTTGGACTGAAGGAGTCACTCCCATGCACCATACAGGTTCCATGTAGGACCCTGTGGAGCATCAAATACTACGGAAGTATCTCCCTTGGAGTGTAGGAGTCACTCCCATGCACCATACAGGTTCCGTGTAGGACCCTGTGGAGCATCAAATACTACGGAAATATCTCCCTTGGAGTGAAGGAGTCACTCCCATGCACCATACAGGTTCCGTGTAGGACCCTGTGGAGCATCAAAGACTACGGAAGTATCTCCGTTGGAGTGAAGGAGTCACACCCATGCACCATACAGGTTCAGTGTAGGACCCTGTGGAGCATCAAAGACTACGGAAGAATCTCCCTTGGAGTGAAGGAGTCACTCCCATGCACCATACAGGTTCCGTGTAGGAACCTGTGGAGCATCAAAGACTACGGAAGTATCTCCCTTGGAGTGAAGGAGTCACTCCCCTGCACCATACAGGTTCCGTGTAGGACCCTGTGGAGCATCAAAGACTACGGAGGTATCTCCCTTGGAGTGAAGGAGTCACTCCCATGCACCATACAGGTTCCGTGTAGGACCCTGTGGAGCATCAAAGACTACAGAAGTATCTCCCTTGGAGTGAAGGAGTCACTCCCCTGCACCATACAGGTTCCGTGTAGGACCCTCTGGAGCATCAAAGACTACAGAAGTATCTCCCTTGGAGTGAATGAGTCACTCCCATGCACCATACAGGATCCGTGTAGGACCCTGTGGAGCATCAAAGACTACGGAAGTATCTCCCTTGGAGTGAAGGAGTCACTCCCATGCACCATACAGGTTCAGTGTAGGACCCTGTGGAGCATCAAAGACTACAGAAGTATCTCCCTTGGAGTGTAGGAGTCACTCCCATGCACCATACAGGTTCCGTGTAGGACCCTCTGGAGCATCAAAGACTATGGGAGTATCTCCCTTGGAGTGAATGAGTCACTCCCATGCACCATACAGGTTCAGTGTAGGACCCTGTGGAGCATCAAAGACTACAGAAGTATCTCCCTTGGAGTGAAGGAGTCACGCCCCGGCACCATACAGGTTCAGTGTAGGACCCTGTGGAGCATCAAAGACTACGGAAGTATCTCCCTTGGAGTGAAGGAGTCACTCCCCTGCACCATACAGGTTCAGTGTAGGACCCTGTGGAGCATCAAAGACTACGGAAGTATCTCCCTATGAGTGAAGGAGTCACTCCCATGCACCATACAGTTTCCGTGTAGGACCCTGTGGAGCATCAAAGACTACAGAAGTATCTCCCTTGGAGTGAAGGAGTCACTCCCCTGCACCATACAGGTTCAGTGTAGGACCCTGTGGAGCATCAAAGACTACAGAAGTATCTCCCTTAGAGTGAAGGAGTCACTCCCATGCACCATACAGGTTCCGTGTAGGACCCTGTGGAGCATCAAAGACTACAGAAGTATCTCCCTTGGAGTGTAGGAGTCACTCCCATGCACCATACAGGATCAGTGTAGGACCCTGTGGAGCATCAAAGACTACAGAAGTATCTCCCTTGGAGTGAAGGAGTCACTCCCATGCACCATACAGGTTCTGTGTAGGACGCTGTGGAGCATCAAAGACTACGGAAGTATCTCCCTTGGAGTGAAGGAGTCACTCCCATGCACCATACAGATTCAGTGTAGGACACTGTGGAGCATCAAAGACTACGGAAGTATCTCCCTTGGCGTGTAGGAGTCACTCCCCGGCACCATACAGGTTCCATGTAGGACCCTGTGGAGCATCAAAGACTACGGAAGTATCTCCATTGGAGTGAAGGAGTCACTCCCATGCACCATACAGGATCAGTGTAGGACCCTGTGGAGCATCAAAGACTACAAAAGTATCTCCCTTGGAGTGAAGGAGTCACTCCCATGCACCATACAGGATCAGTGTAGGACCCTGTGGAGCATCAAAGACTACGGAAGTATCTCCCTTGGAGTGTAGGAGTCACTCCCATGCACCATACAGGTTCCGTGTAGGACCCTGTGGAGCATCAAAGACTACAGAAGTATCTCCCTTGGATTGAAGGAGTCACTCCCATGCACCATACAGGTTCCGTGTAGGACCCTGTGGAGCATCAAAGACTACGGAAGTATCTCCCTTGGAGTGAAGGAGTCACTCCCATGCACCATAAGGTTCCGTGTAGGGCCCTGTGGAGCATCAAAGACTACGGAAGTATCTCCCTTGGAGTGAAGGAGTCACACCCATGCACCATACAGGTTCCGTGTAGGACCCTGTGGAGCATCAAAGACTAAAGAAGTATCTCCCTTGGAGTGAAGGAGTCACTCCCATGCACCATACAGGTTCCGCGTAGGACCCTGTGGAGCATCAAAGACTACGGAAGTATCTTCCTTGGAGTGAAGGAGTCACTCCCATGCACCATACAGGTTCCGCGTAGGACCCTGTGGAGCATCAAAGACTACAGAAGTATCTCCCTTGGAGTGAAGGAGTCACTCCCATGCACCATACAGGTTCCGCGTAGGACCCTGTGGAGCATCAAAGACTACAGAAGTATCTCCCTTGGAGTGAAGGAGTCACTCCCATGCACCATACAGGTTCTGTGTAGGACGCTGTGGAGCATCAAAGACTACGGAAGTATCTCCCTTGGAGTGAAGGAGTCACTCCCATGCACCATACAGATTCAGTGTAGGACACTGTGGAGCATCAAAGACTACGGAAGTATCTCCCTTGGCGTGTAGGAGTCACTCCCCGGCACCATACAGGTTCCATGTAGGACCCTGTGGAGCATCAAAGACTACGGAAGTATCTCCATTGGAGTGAAGGAGTCACTCCCATGCACCATACAGGATCAGTGTAGGACCCTGTGGAGCATCAAAGACTACAAAAGTATCTCCCTTGGAGTGAAGGAGTCACTCCCATGCACCATACAGGATCAGTGTAGGACCCTGTGGAGCATCAAAGACTACGGAAGTATCTCCCTTGGAGTGTAGGAGTCACTCCCATGCACCATACAGGTTCCGTGTAGGACCCTGTGGAGCATCAAAGACTACAGAAGTATCTCCCTTGGATTGAAGGAGTCACTCCCATGCACCATACAGGTTCCGTGTAGGACCCTGTGGAGCATCAAAGACTACGGAAGTATCTCCCTTGGAGTGAAGGAGTCACTCCCATGCACCATAAGGTTCCGTGTAGGGCCCTGTGGAGCATCAAAGACTACGGAAGTATCTCCCTTGGAGTGAAGGAGTCACACCCATGCACCATACAGGTTCCGTGTAGGACCCTGTGGAGCATCAAAGACTAAAGAAGTATCTCCCTTGGAGTGAAGGAGTCACTCCCATGCACCATACAGGTTCCGCGTAGGACCCTGTGGAGCATCAAAGACTACGGAAGTATCTTCCTTGGAGTGAAGGAGTCACTCCCATGCACCATACAGGTTCCGCGTAGGACCCTGTGGAGCATCAAAGACTACAGAAGTATCTCCCTTGGAGTGAAGGAGTCACTCCCATGCACCATACAGGTTCCGCGTAGGACCCTGTGGAGCATCAAAGACTACAGAAGTATCTCCCTTGGTGTGAAGGAGTCACTCCCATGCACCTTACAGGTTCCGCGTAGGACCCTGTGGAGCATCAAAGACTACAGAAGTATCTCCCTTGGAGTGAAGGAGTCACTCCCCTGCACCATACAGGTTCAGCGTAGGACCCTGTGGAGCATCAAAGACTACAGAAGTATCTCCCTTGGAGTGAAGGAGTCACTCCCATGCACCATACAGGTTCCGTGTAGGACCCTGTGGAGCATCAAAGACTACGGAAGTATCTCCCTTGGAGAGAAGGAGTCACTCCCATGCACCATACAGGTTCCGTGTAGGACCCTGTGGAGCATCAAAGACTACGGAAGTATCTCCCTTGGAGTGAAGGAGTCACTCCCATGCACCATACAGGTTCCGTGTAGGACCCTGTGGAGCATCAAAGACTACAGAAGTATCTCCCTTGGAGTGTAGGAGTCACTCCCATGCACCATACAGGTTCCGTGTAGGACCCTCTGGAGCATCAAAGACTACAGAAGTATCTCCCTTGGAGTGAAGGAGTCACTCCCATGCACCATACAGGTTCCGTGTAGGACCCTGTGGAGCATCAAAGACTACGGAAGTATCTCCCTTGGAGTGAAGGAGTCACTCCCATGCACCATACAGGTTCCGCGTAGGACCCTGTGGAGCATCAAAGACTACGGAAGTATCTTCCTTGGAGTGAAGGAGTCACTCCCATGCACCATACAGGATCCGTGTAGGACCCTGTGGAGCATCAAAGACTACGGAAGTATCTCCCTTGGAGTGAAGGAGTCACTCCCATGCACCATACAGGTTCGGTGTAGGACCCTGTGGAGCATCAAAGACTACAGAAGTATCTCCCTTGGATTGAAGGAGTCACTCCCATGCACCATACAGGTTCAGTGTAGGACCCTGTGGAGCATCAAAGACTACGGCAGTATCTCCCTTGGAGTGAAGGAGTCACTCCCACTGAGGTGCCGGGTTTTTAGGAACCCGGTGGTGCCAGGGGGTAGCACCCGAAGACCTCTGAGTTCTCCCTTGTTCCGGACCACAGAAACACTGAGTCTTCTAGTTACCGTCAAAGATCAAGTTTTATTGGTAGCTACCAAGTAACACGTGTCCCAGAAGTACACCACACGGAGAGTAGGTTCTCGGGAGACTGTTCGTTTTTACAGAACCAGCCGTCTCCTTATATACAAAAATAATAGCTGCAAGCAAGAATTCCTGAGTTTATGATATGGCTATACACATATTTCTACAATAATACAAAGAGCGGAGTCATGTAAGCAAGCCCATATTTTAGATGTCCAGTTTGTTGATAGATTACCCAGTTAGGCCTGGAACTCCCATCAGATATCGATGAAACCTTAAATAAAGAAAGGTACAACCCAGTCATAAAACTGGCCATAAACAAGGAATGTGGACAGGTGCATGTTTGCAGAAAGCATGGTCTGTATGTAGTGAATGGTTTGTGGAATGTTATGTATTGATGCTATCGTATTCGGCCACTGGGCGAGGAGCTGCCCAAACAGGTTTGGCCTAAGGCAATGGAGTCAGTTGGGACAGGTCAGGGGGAAGTCACGAAAGGTGGACGTGTCCCTTTTGATCAAGCTCAACCTTTAATGGACTTAACATGAGGGCAAGATGCAAGATGGATGCCGTTCACAAAATGGAGTTTAAGGGATGGGGACGGAAACTACGATTTTGGGGTGTTGGCAACCCTCGATCGTGACGCAAATACATAGGAATGACGTCCTAATTATTATCGGTTCATAGATACCAAAATCGTCTTGGTACGTTGAGGTTTTGTGACACGGGTATTGGACCTCGATATCGGGAAAACACCAGGGTCCGGATTTTTAGAACCACACCATGCACCATACAGGATCAGTGTAGGACCCTGTGGAGCATCAAAGACTACGGAAGTATCTCCCTTGGAGTGAAGGAGTCACTCCCGGGCACCATACAGGTTCCGTGTAGGACCCTGTGGAGCATCAAAGACTACAGAAGTATCTCCCTTGGAGTGAAGGAGTCACTCCCATGCACCATACAGGTTCTGTGTAGGACCCTGTGGAGCATCAAAGACTACAGAAGTATCTCCCTTGGAGTGAAGGAGTCACTCCCATGCACCATACAGGTTCCGTGTAGGACCCTGTGGAGCATCAAAGACTACAGAAGTATCTCCCTTGGAGTGAAGGAGTCACTCCCATGCACCATACAGGTTCCGTGTAGGACCCTGTGGAGCATCAAAGACTACGGAAGTATCTCCCTTGGAGTGAAGGAGTCACTCCCATGCACCATACAGGTTCCGTGTAGGACCCTGTGGAGCATCAAAGACTACGGAAGTATCTCCCTTGGAGTGAAGGAGTCACTCCCATGCACCATACAGGTTCCGCGTAGGACCCTGTGGAGCATCAAAGACTACGGAAGTATCTTCCTTGGAGTGAAGGAGTCACTCCCATGCACCATACAGGTTCCGCGTAGGACCCTGTGGAGCATCAAAGACTACAGAAGTATCTCCCTTGGAGTGAAGGAGTCACTCCCATGCACCATACAGGTTCCGTGTAGGACCCTGTGGAGCATCAAAGACTACGGAAGTATCTCCCTTGGAGAGAAGGAGTCACTCCCATGCACCATACAGGTTCCGTGTAGGACCCTGTGGAGCATCAAAGACTACAGAAGTATCTCCCTTGGAGTGAAGGAGTCACTCCCATGCACCATACAGGTTCCGTGTAGGACCCTGTGGAGCATCAAAGACTACGGAAGTATCTCCCTTGGAGAGAAGGAGTCACTCCCATGCACCATACAGGTTCCGTGTAGGACCCTGTGGAGCATCAAAGACTACGGAAGTATCTCCCTTGGAGTGAAGGAGTCACTCCCATGCACCATACAGGTTCCGTGTAGGACCCTGTGGAGCATCAAAGACTACAGCAGTATCTCCCTTGGAGTGTAGGAGTCACTCCCATGCACCATACAGGTTCCGTGTAGGACCCTCTGGAGCATCAAAGACTACGGGAGTATCTCCCTTGGAGTGAATGAGTCACTCCCATGCACCATACAGGTTCCGTGTAGGACCCTGTGGAGCATCAAAGACTACGGAAGTATCTCCCTTGGAGTGTAGGAGTCACTCCCATGCACCATACAGGTTCCGTGTAGGACCCTGTGGAGCATCAAATACTACGGAAGTATCTCCCTTGGAGTGTAGGAGTCACTCCCATGCACCATACAGGTTCCGTGTAGGACCCTGTGGAGCATCAAATACTACGGAAATATCTCCCTTGGAGTGAAGGAGTCACTCCCATGCACCATACAGGTTCCGTGTAGGACCCTGTGGAGCATCAAATACTACGGAAGTATCTCCCTTGGAGTGTAGGAGTCACTCCCATGCACCATACAGGTTCCGCGTAGGACCCTGTGGAGCATCAAAGACTACAGAAGTATCTCCCTTGGAGTGAAGGAGTCACTCCCATGCACCATACAGGTTCCGTGTAGGACCCTGTGGAGCATCAAAGACTACGGAAGTATCTCCCTTGGACTGAAGGAGTCACTCCCATGCACCATACAGGTTCCATGTAGGACCCTGTGGAGCATCAAATACTACGGAAGTATCTCCCTTGGAGTGTAGGAGTCACTCCCATGCACCATACAGGTTCCGTGTAGGACCCTGTGGAGCATCAAATACTACGGAAATATCTCCCTTGGAGTGAAGGAGTCACTCCCATGCACCATACAGGTTCCGTGTAGGACCCTGTGGAGCATCAAAGACTACGGAAGTATCTCCGTTGGAGTGAAGGAGTCACACCCATGCACCATACAGGTTCAGTGTAGGACCCTGTGGAGCATCAAAGACTACGGAAGAATCTCCCTTGGAGTGAAGGAGTCACTCCCATGCACCATACAGGTTCCGTGTAGGAACCTGTGGAGCATCAAAGACTACGGAAGTATCTCCCTTGGAGTGAAGGAGTCACTCCCCTGCACCATACAGGTTCCGTGTAGGACCCTGTGGAGCATCAAAGACTACGGAGGTATCTCCCTTGGAGTGAAGGAGTCACTCCCATGCACCATACAGGTTCCGTGTAGGACCCTGTGGAGCATCAAAGACTACAGAAGTATCTCCCTTGGAGTGAAGGAGTCACTCCCCTGCACCATACAGGTTCCGTGTAGGACCCTCTGGAGCATCAAAGACTACAGAAGTATCTCCCTTGGAGTGAATGAGTCACTCCCATGCACCATACAGGATCCGTGTAGGACCCTGTGGAGCATCAAAGACTACGGAAGTATCTCCCTTGGAGTGAAGGAGTCACTCCCATGCACCATACAGGTTCAGTGTAGGACCCTGTGGAGCATCAAAGACTACAGAAGTATCTCCCTTGGAGTGTAGGAGTCACTCCCATGCACCATACAGGTTCCGTGTAGGACCCTCTGGAGCATCAAAGACTACGGGAGTATCTCCCTTGGAGTGAATGAGTCACTCCCATGCACCATACAGGTTCAGTGTAGGACCCTGTGGAGCATCAAAGACTACAGAAGTATCTCCCTTGGAGTGAAGGAGTCACGCCCCGGCACCATACAGGTTCAGTGTAGGACCCTGTGGAGCATCAAAGACTACGGAAGTATCTCCCTTGGAGTGAAGGAGTCACTCCCCTGCACCATACAGGTTCAGTGTAGGACCCTGTGGAGCATCAAAGACTACGGAAGTATCTCCCTATGAGTGAAGGAGTCACTCCCATGCACCATACAGTTTCCGTGTAGGACCCTGTGGAGCATCAAAGACTACAGAAGTATCTCCCTTGGAGTGAAGGAGTCACTCCCCTGCACCATACAGGTTCAGTGTAGGACCCTGTGGAGCATCAAAGACTACAGAAGTATCTCCCTTAGAGTGAAGGAGTCACTCCCATGCACCATACAGGTTCCGTGTAGGACCCTGTGGAGCATCAAAGACTACAGAAGTATCTCCCTTGGAGTGTAGGAGTCACTCCCATGCACCATACAGGATCAGTGTAGGACCCTGTGGAGCATCAAAGACTACAGAAGTATCTCCCTTGGAGTGAAGGAGTCACTCCCATGCACCATACAGGTTCTGTGTAGGACGCTGTGGAGCATCAAAGACTACGGAAGTATCTCCCTTGGAGTGAAGGAGTCACTCCCATGCACCATACAGATTCAGTGTAGGACCCTGTGGAGCATCAAAGACTACGGAAGTATCTCCCTTGGCGTGTAGGAGTCACTCCCCGGCACCATACAGGTTCCATGTAGGACCCTGTGGAGCATCAAAGACTACGGAAGTATCTCCATTGGAGTGAAGGAGTCACTCCCATGCACCATACAGATTCAGTGTAGGACCCTGTGGAGCATCAAAGACTACAAAAGTATCTCCCTTGGAGTGAAGGAGTCACTCCCATGCACCATACAGGATCAGTGTAGGACCCTGTGGAGCATCAAAGACTACGGAAGTATCTCCCTTGGAGTGTAGGAGTCACTCCCATGCACCATACAGGTTCCGTGTAGGACCCTGTGGAGCATCAAAGACTACAGAAGTATCTCCCTTGGATTGAAGGAGTCACTCCCATGCACCATACAGGTTCCGTGTAGGACCCTGTGGAGCATCAAAGACTACGGAAGTATCTCCCTTGGAGTGAAGGAGTCACTCCCATGCACCATAAGGTTCCGTGTAGGGCCCTGTGGAGCATCAAAGACTACGGAAGTATCTCCCTTGGAGTGAAGGAGTCACACCCATGCACCATACAGGTTCCGTGTAGGACCCTGTGGAGCATCAAAGACTAAAGAAGTATCTCCCTTGGAGTGAAGGAGTCACTCCCATGCACCATACAGGTTCCGCGTAGGACCCTGTGGAGCATCAAAGACTACGGAAGTATCTTCCTTGGAGTGAAGGAGTCACTCCCATGCACCATACAGGTTCCGCGTAGGACCCTGTGGAGCATCAAAGACTACAGAAGTATCTCCCTTGGAGTGAAGGAGTCACTCCCATGCACCATACAGGTTCCGCGTAGGACCCTGTGGAGCATCAAAGACTACAGAAGTATCTCCCTTGGTGTGAAGGAGTCACTCCCATGCACCTTACAGGTTCCGCGTAGGACCCTGTGGAGCATCAAAGACTACAGAAGTATCTCCCTTGGAGTGAAGGAGTCACTCCCCTGCACCATACAGGTTCAGCGTAGGACCCTGTGGAGCATCAAAGACTACAGAAGTATCTCCCTTGGAGTGAAGGAGTCACTCCCATGCACCATACAGGTTCCGTGTAGGACCCTGTGGAGCATCAAAGACTACGGAAGTATCTCCCTTGGAGAGAAGGAGTCACTCCCATGCACCATACAGGTTCCGTGTAGGACCCTGTGGAGCATCAAAGACTACGGAAGTATCTCCCTTGGAGTGAAGGAGTCACTCCCATGCACCATACAGGTTCCGTGTAGGACCCTGTGGAGCATCAAAGACTACAGAAGTATCTCCCTTGGAGTGTAGGAGTCACTCCCATGCACCATACAGGTTCCGTGTAGGACCCTCTGGAGCATCAAAGACTACGGGATTATCTCCCTTGGAGTGAATGAGTCACTCCCATGCACCATACAGGTTCAGTGTAGGACCCTGTGGAGCATCAAAGACTACAGAAGTATCTCCCTTGGAGTGAAGGAGTCACGCCCCGGCACCATACAGGTTCAGTGTAGGACCCTGTGGAGCATCAAAGACTACGGAAGTATCTCCCTTGGAGTGAAGGAGTCACTCCCCTGCACCATACAGGTTCAGTGTAGGACCCTGTGGAGCATCAAAGACTACGGAAGTATCTCCCTATGAGTGAAGGAGTCACTCCCATGCACCATACAGTTTCCGTGTAGGACCCTGTGGAGCATCAAAGACTACAGAAGTATCTCCCTTGGAGTGAAGGAGTCACTCCCCTGCACCATACAGGTTCAGTGTAGGACCCTGTGGAGCATCAAAGACTACAGAAGTATCTCCCTTAGAGTGAAGGAGTCACTCCCATGCACCATACAGGTTCCGTGTAGGACCCTGTGGAGCATCAAAGACTACAGAAGTATCTCCCTTGGAGTGTAGGAGTCACTCCCATGCACCATTAAGGATCAGTGTAGGACCCTGTGGAGCATCAAAGACTACAGAAGTATCTCCCTTGGAGTGAAGGAGTCACTCCCATGCACCATACAGGTTCTGTGTAGGACGCTGTGGAGCATCAAAGACTACGGAAGTATCTCCCTTGGAGTGAAGGAGTCACTCCCATGCACCATACAGATTCAGTGTAGGACCCTGTGGAGCATCAAAGACTACGGAAGTATCTCCCTTGGCGTGTAGGAGTCACTCCCCGGCACCATACAGGTTCCATGTAGGACCCTGTGGAGCATCAAAGACTACGGAAGTATCTCCATTGGAGTGAAGGAGTCACTCCCATGCACCATACAGGATCAGTGTAGGACCCTGTGGAGCATCAAAGACTACAAAAGTATCTCCCTTGGAGTGAAGGAGTCACTCCCATGCACCATACAGGATCAGTGTAGGACCCTGTGGAGCATCAAAGACTACGGAAGTATCTTCCTTGGAGTGAAGGAGTCACTCCCATGCACCATACAGGTTCAGTGTAGGACCCTGTGGAGCATCAAAGACTACGGAAGAATCTCCCTTGGAGTGAAGGAGTCACTCCCATGCACCATACAGGTTCCGTGTAGGAACCTGTGGAGCATCAAAGACTACGGAAGTATCTCCCTTGGAGTGAAGGAGTCACTCCCCTGCACCATACAGGTTCCGTGTAGGACCCTGTGGAGCATCAAAGACTACGGAGGTATCTCCCTTGGAGTGAAGGAGTCACTCCCATGCACCATACAGGTTCCGTGTAGGACCCTGTGGAGCATCAAAGACTACAGAAGTATCTCCCTTGGAGTGAAGGAGTCACTCCCCTGCACCATACAGGTTCCGTGTAGGACCCTCTGGAGCATCAAAGACTACAGAAGTATCTCCCTTGGAGTGAATGAGTCACTCCCATGCACCATACAGGATCCGTGTAGGACCCTGTGGAGCATCAAAGACTACGGAAGTATCTCCCTTGGAGTGAAGGAGTCACTCCCATGCACCATACAGGTTCAGTGTAGGACCCTGTGGAGCATCAAAGACTACAGAAGTATCTCCCTTGGAGTGTAGGAGTCACTCCCATGCACCATACAGGTTCCGTGTAGGACCCTCTGGAGCATCAAAGACTACGGGAGTATCTCCCTTGGAGTGAATGAGTCACTCCCATGCACCATACAGGTTCAGTGTAGGACCCTGTGGAGCATCAAAGACTACAGAAGTATCTCCCTTGGAGTGAAGGAGTCACGCCCCGGCACCATACAGGTTCAGTGTAGGACCCTGTGGAGCATCAAAGACTACGGAAGTATCTCCCTTGGAGTGAAGGAGTCACTCCCCTGCACCATACAGGTTCAGTGTAGGACCCTGTGGAGCATCAAAGACTACGGAAGTATCTCCCTATGAGTGAAGGAGTCACTCCCATGCACCATACAGTTTCCGTGTAGGACCCTGTGGAGCATCAAAGACTACAGAAGTATCTCCCTTGGAGTGAAGGAGTCACTCCCCTGCACCATACAGGTTCAGTGTAGGACCCTGTGGAGCATCAAAGACTACAGAAGTATCTCCCTTAGAGTGAAGGAGTCACTCCCATGCACCATACAGGTTCCGTGTAGGACCCTGTGGAGCATCAAAGACTACAGAAGTATCTCCCTTGGAGTGTAGGAGTCACTCCCATGCACCATACAGGATCAGTGTAGGACCCTGTGGAGCATCAAAGACTACAGAAGTATCTCCCTTGGAGTGAAGGAGTCACTCCCATGCACCATACAGGTTCTGTGTAGGACGCTGTGGAGCATCAAAGACTACGGAAGTATCTCCCTTGGAGTGAAGGAGTCACTCCCATGCACCATACAGATTCAGTGTAGGACACTGTGGAGCATCAAAGACTACGGAAGTATCTCCCTTGGCGTGTAGGAGTCACTCCCCGGCACCATACAGGTTCCATGTAGGACCCTGTGGAGCATCAAAGACTACGGAAGTATCTCCATTGGAGTGAAGGAGTCACTCCCATGCACCATACAGGATCAGTGTAGGACCCTGTGGAGCATCAAAGACTACAAAAGTATCTCCCTTGGAGTGAAGGAGTCACTCCCATGCACCATACAGGATCAGTGTAGGACCCTGTGGAGCATCAAAGACTACGGAAGTATCTCCCTTGGAGTGTAGGAGTCACTCCCATGCACCATACAGGTTCCGTGTAGGACCCTGTGGAGCATCAAAGACTACAGAAGTATCTCCCTTGGATTGAAGGAGTCACTCCCATGCACCATACAGGTTCCGTGTAGGACCCTGTGGAGCATCAAAGACTACGGAAGTATCTCCCTTGGAGTGAAGGAGTCACTCCCATGCACCATAAGGTTCCGTGTAGGGCCCTGTGGAGCATCAAAGACTACGGAAGTATCTCCCTTGGAGTGAAGGAGTCACACCCATGCACCATACAGGTTCCGTGTAGGACCCTGTGGAGCATCAAAGACTAAAGAAGTATCTCCCTTGGAGTGAAGGAGTCACTCCCATGCACCATACAGGTTCCGCGTAGGACCCTGTGGAGCATCAAAGACTACGGAAGTATCTTCCTTGGAGTGAAGGAGTCACTCCCATGCACCATACAGGTTCCGCGTAGGACCCTGTGGAGCATCAAAGACTACAGAAGTATCTCCCTTGGAGTGAAGGAGTCACTCCCATGCACCATACAGGTTCCGCGTAGGACCCTGTGGAGCATCAAAGACTACAGAAGTATCTCCCTTGGTGTGAAGGAGTCACTCCCATGCACCTTACAGGTTCCGCGTAGGACCCTGTGGAGCATCAAAGACTACAGAAGTATCTCCCTTGGAGTGAAGGAGTCACTCCCCTGCACCATACAGGTTCAGCGTAGGACCCTGTGGAGCATCAAAGACTACAGAAGTATCTCCCTTGGAGTGAAGGAGTCACTCCCATGCACCATACAGGTTCCGTGTAGGACCCTGTGGAGCATCAAAGACTACGGAAGTATCTCCCTTGGAGAGAAGGAGTCACTCCCATGCACCATACAGGTTCCGTGTAGGACCCTGTGGAGCATCAAAGACTACGGAAGTATCTCCCTTGGAGTGAAGGAGTCACTCCCATGCACCATACAGGTTCCGTGTAGGACCCTGTGGAGCATCAAAGACTACAGAAGTATCTCCCTTGGAGTGTAGGAGTCACTCCCATGCACCATACAGGTTCCGTGTAGGACCCTCTGGAGCATCAAAGACTACGGGATTATCTCCCTTGGAGTGAATGAGTCACTCCCATGCACCATACAGGTTCAGTGTAGGACCCTGTGGAGCATCAAAGACTACAGAAGTATCTCCCTTGGAGTGAAGGAGTCACGCCCCGGCACCATACAGGTTCAGTGTAGGACCCTGTGGAGCATCAAAGACTACGGAAGTATCTCCCTTGGAGTGAAGGAGTCACTCCCCTGCACCATACAGGTTCAGTGTAGGACCCTGTGGAGCATCAAAGACTACGGAAGTATCTCCCTATGAGTGAAGGAGTCACTCCCATGCACCATACAGTTTCCGTGTAGGACCCTGTGGAGCATCAAAGACTACAGAAGTATCTCCCTTGGAGTGAAGGAGTCACTCCCCTGCACCATACAGGTTCAGTGTAGGACCCTGTGGAGCATCAAAGACTACAGAAGTATCTCCCTTAGAGTGAAGGAGTCACTCCCATGCACCATACAGGTTCCGTGTAGGACCCTGTGGAGCATCAAAGACTACAGAAGTATCTCCCTTGGAGTGTAGGAGTCACTCCCATGCACCATTAAGGATCAGTGTAGGACCCTGTGGAGCATCAAAGACTACAGAAGTATCTCCCTTGGAGTGAAGGAGTCACTCCCATGCACCATACAGGTTCTGTGTAGGACGCTGTGGAGCATCAAAGACTACGGAAGTATCTCCCTTGGAGTGAAGGAGTCACTCCCATGCACCATACAGATTCAGTGTAGGACCCTGTGGAGCATCAAAGACTACGGAAGTATCTCCCTTGGCGTGTAGGAGTCACTCCCCGGCACCATACAGGTTCCATGTAGGACCCTGTGGAGCATCAAAGACTACGGAAGTATCTCCATTGGAGTGAAGGAGTCACTCCCATGCACCATACAGGATCAGTGTAGGACCCTGTGGAGCATCAAAGACTACAAAAGTATCTCCCTTGGAGTGAAGGAGTCACTCCCATGCACCATACAGGATCAGTGTAGGACCCTGTGGAGCATCAAAGACTACGGAAGTATCTCCCTTGGAGTGTAGGAGTCACTCCCATGCACCATACAGGTTCCGTGTAGGACCCTGTGGAGCATCAAAGACTACAGAAGTATCTCCCTTGGATTGAAGGAGTCACTCCCATGCACCATACAGGTTCCGTGTAGGACCCTGTGGAGCATCAAAGACTACGGAAGTATCTCCCTTGGAGTGAAGGAGTCACTCCCATGCACCATACAGGTTCCGTGTAGGACCCTGTGGAGCATCAAAGACTACAGAAGTATCTCCCTTGGAGTGAAGGAGTCACTCCCATGCACCATACAGGTTCCATGTAGGACCCTGTGGAGCATCAAAGACTACGGGAGTATCTCCCTTAGAGTGTAGGAGTCACTCCCATGCACCATACAGGATCCATGTAGGACCCTGTGGAGCATCAAATACTACGGAAGTATCTCCCTTGGAGTGAAGGAGACACTCCCATGCACCATACAGGTTCCGTGTAGGACCCTGTGGAGCATCAAAGACTACGGAAGTATCTCCCTTGGAGTGAAGGAGTCACTCCCCTGCACCATACAGGTTCCGTGTAGGACCCTGTGGAGCATCAAAGACTACGGAAGTATCTCCCTTGGAGTGAAGGAGTCACTCCCCTGCACCATACAGGTTCCGTGTAGGACCCTGTGGAGCATCAAAGACTACGGAAGTATCTCCCTTGGAGTGAAGGAGTCACTCCCATGCACCATACAGGTTCCATGTAGGACCCTGTGGATCATCAAAGACTACGGAAGTATCTCCCTTGGAGTGTAGGAGTCACTCCCCGGCACCATACAGGTTCAGTGTAGGACCCTGTGGAGCATCAAAGACTACGGAAGTATCTCCGTTGGAGTGAAGGAGTCACACCCATGCACCATACAGATTCAGTGTAGGACCCTGTGGAGCATCAAAGACTACGGAAGTATCTCCCTTGGAGTGAAGGAGTCACTCCCATGCACCATACAGGATCAGTGTAGGACCCTGTGGAGCATCAAAGACTACAAAAGTATCTCCCTTGGAGTGAAGGAGTCACTCCCATGCACCATACAGGATCAGTGTAGGACCCTGTGGAGCATCAAAGACTACGGAAGTATCTCCCTTGGAGTGTAGGAGTCACTCCCATGCACCATACAGGTTCCGTGTAGGACCCTGTGGAGCATCAAAGACTACAGAAGTATCTCCCTTGGATTGAAGGAGTCACTCCCATGCACCATACAGGTTCCGTGTAGGACCCTGTGGAGCATCAAAGACTACGGAAGTATCTCCCTTGGAGTGAAGGAGTCACTCCCATGCACCATACAGGTTCCGTGTAGGACCCTGTGGAGCATCAAAGACTACAGAAGTATCTCCCTTGGAGTGAAGGAGTCACTCCCATGCACCATACAGGTTCCATGTAGGACCCTGTGGAGCATCAAAGACTACGGGAGTATCTCCCTTAGAGTGTAGGAGTCACTCCCATGCACCATACAGGATCCATGTAGGACCCTGTGGAGCATCAAATACTACGGAAGTATCTCCCTTGGAGTGAAGGAGACACTCCCATGCACCATACAGGTTCCGTGTAGGACCCTGTGGAGCATCAAAGACTACGGAAGTATCTCCCTTGGAGTGAAGGAGTCACTCCCCTGCACCATACAGGTTCCGTGTAGGACCCTGTGGAGCATCAAAGACTACGGAAGTATCTCCCTTGGAGTGAAGGAGTCACTCCCCTGCACCATACAGGTTCCGTGTAGGACCCTGTGGAGCATCAAAGACTACGGAAGTATCTCCCTTGGAGTGAAGGAGTCACTCCCATGCACCATACAGGTTCCATGTAGGACCCTGTGGATCATCAAAGACTACGGAAGTATCTCCCTTGGAGTGTAGGAGTCACTCCCCGGCACCATACAGGTTCAGTGTAGGACCCTGTGGAGCATCAAAGACTACGGAAGTATCTCCGTTGGAGTGAAGGAGTCACACCCATGCACCATACAGATTCAGTGTAGGACCCTGTGGAGCATCAAAGACTACGGAAGTATCTCCCTTGGAGTGAAGGAGTCACTCCCATGCACCATACAGGTTCCGTGTAGGAACCTGTGGAGCATCAAAGACTACGGAAGTATCTCCCTTGGAGTGAAGGAGTCACTCCCCTGCACCATACAGGTTCAGTGTAGGACCCTGTGGAGCATCAAAGACTACAGAAGTATCTCCCTTAGAGTGAAGGAGTCACTCCCATGCACCATACAGGTTCCGTGTAGGACCCTGTGGAGCATCAAAGACTACAGAAGTATCTCCCTTGGAGTGTAGGAGTCACTCCCATGCACCATACAGGATCAGTGTAGGACCCTGTGGAGCATCAAAGACTACAGAAGTATCTCCCTTGGAGTGAAGGAGTCACTCCCATGCACCATACAGGTTCTGTGTAGGACGCTGTGGAGCATCAAAGACTACGGAAGTATCTCCCTTGGAGTGAAGGAGTCACTCCCATGCACCATACAGATTCAGTGTAGGACACTGTGGAGCATCAAAGACTACGGAAGTATCTCCCTTGGCGTGTAGGAGTCACTCCCCGGCACCATACAGGTTCCATGTAGGACCCTGTGGAGCATCAAAGACTACGGAAGTATCTCCATTGGAGTGAAGGAGTCACTCCCATGCACCATACAGGATCAGTGTAGGACCCTGTGGAGCATCAAAGACTACAAAAGTATCTCCCTTGGAGTGAAGGAGTCACTCCCATGCACCATACAGGATCAGTGTAGGACCCTGTGGAGCATCAAAGACTACGGAAGTATCTCCCTTGGAGTGTAGGAGTCACTCCCATGCACCATACAGGTTCCGTGTAGGACCCTGTGGAGCATCAAAGACTACAGAAGTATCTCCCTTGGATTGAAGGAGTCACTCCCATGCACCATACAGGTTCCGTGTAGGACCCTGTGGAGCATCAAAGACTACGGAAGTATCTCCCTTGGAGTGAAGGAGTCACTCCCATGCACCATAAGGTTCCGTGTAGGGCCCTGTGGAGCATCAAAGACTACGGAAGTATCTCCCTTGGAGTGAAGGAGTCACACCCATGCACCATACAGGTTCCGTGTAGGACCCTGTGGAGCATCAAAGACTAAAGAAGTATCTCCCTTGGAGTGAAGGAGTCACTCCCATGCACCATACAGGTTCCGCGTAGGACCCTGTGGAGCATCAAAGACTACGGAAGTATCTTCCTTGGAGTGAAGGAGTCACTCCCATGCACCATACAGGTTCCGCGTAGGACCCTGTGGAGCATCAAAGACTACAGAAGTATCTCCCTTGGAGTGAAGGAGTCACTCCCATGCACCATACAGGTTCCGCGTAGGACCCTGTGGAGCATCAAAGACTACAGAAGTATCTCCCTTGGTGTGAAGGAGTCACTCCCATGCACCTTACAGGTTCCGCGTAGGACCCTGTGGAGCATCAAAGACTACAGAAGTATCTCCCTTGGAGTGAAGGAGTCACTCCCCTGCACCATACAGGTTCAGCGTAGGACCCTGTGGAGCATCAAAGACTACAGAAGTATCTCCCTTGGAGTGAAGGAGTCACTCCCATGCACCATACAGGTTCCGTGTAGGACCCTGTGGAGCATCAAAGACTACGGAAGTATCTCCCTTGGAGAGAAGGAGTCACTCCCATGCACCATACAGGTTCCGTGTAGGACCCTGTGGAGCATCAAAGACTACGGAAGTATCTCCCTTGGAGTGAAGGAGTCACTCCCATGCACCATACAGGTTCCGTGTAGGACCCTGTGGAGCATCAAAGACTACAGAAGTATCTCCCTTGGAGTGTAGGAGTCACTCCCATGCACCATACAGGTTCCGTGTAGGACCCTCTGGAGCATCAAAGACTACGGGATTATCTCCCTTGGAGTGAATGAGTCACTCCCATGCACCATACAGGTTCAGTGTAGGACCCTGTGGAGCATCAAAGACTACAGAAGTATCTCCCTTGGAGTGAAGGAGTCACGCCCCGGCACCATACAGGTTCAGTGTAGGACCCTGTGGAGCATCAAAGACTACGGAAGTATCTCCCTTGGAGTGAAGGAGTCACTCCCCTGCACCATACAGGTTCAGTGTAGGACCCTGTGGAGCATCAAAGACTACGGAAGTATCTCCCTATGAGTGAAGGAGTCACTCCCATGCACCATACAGTTTCCGTGTAGGACCCTGTGGAGCATCAAAGACTACAGAAGTATCTCCCTTGGAGTGAAGGAGTCACTCCCCTGCACCATACAGGTTCAGTGTAGGACCCTGTGGAGCATCAAAGACTACAGAAGTATCTCCCTTAGAGTGAAGGAGTCACTCCCATGCACCATACAGGTTCCGTGTAGGACCCTGTGGAGCATCAAAGACTACAGAAGTATCTCCCTTGGAGTGTAGGAGTCACTCCCATGCACCATTAAGGATCAGTGTAGGACCCTGTGGAGCATCAAAGACTACAGAAGTATCTCCCTTGGAGTGAAGGAGTCACTCCCATGCACCATACAGGTTCTGTGTAGGACGCTGTGGAGCATCAAAGACTACGGAAGTATCTCCCTTGGAGTGAAGGAGTCACTCCCATGCACCATACAGATTCAGTGTAGGACCCTGTGGAGCATCAAAGACTACGGAAGTATCTCCCTTGGCGTGTAGGAGTCACTCCCCGGCACCATACAGGTTCCATGTAGGACCCTGTGGAGCATCAAAGACTACGGAAGTATCTCCATTGGAGTGAAGGAGTCACTCCCATGCACCATACAGGATCAGTGTAGGACCCTGTGGAGCATCAAAGACTACAAAAGTATCTCCCTTGGAGTGAAGGAGTCACTCCCATGCACCATACAGGATCAGTGTAGGACCCTGTGGAGCATCAAAGACTACGGAAGTATCTCCCTTGGAGTGTAGGAGTCACTCCCATGCACCATACAGGTTCCGTGTAGGACCCTGTGGAGCATCAAAGACTACAGAAGTATCTCCCTTGGATTGAAGGAGTCACTCCCATGCACCATACAGGTTCCGTGTAGGACCCTGTGGAGCATCAAAGACTACGGAAGTATCTCCCTTGGAGTGAAGGAGTCACTCCCATGCACCATACAGGTTCCGTGTAGGACCCTGTGGAGCATCAAAGACTACAGAAGTATCTCCCTTGGAGTGAAGGAGTCACTCCCATGCACCATACAGGTTCCATGTAGGACCCTGTGGAGCATCAAAGACTACGGGAGTATCTCCCTTAGAGTGTAGGAGTCACTCCCATGCACCATACAGGATCCATGTAGGACCCTGTGGAGCATCAAATACTACGGAAGTATCTCCCTTGGAGTGAAGGAGACACTCCCATGCACCATACAGGTTCCGTGTAGGACCCTGTGGAGCATCAAAGACTACGGAAGTATCTCCCTTGGAGTGAAGGAGTCACTCCCCTGCACCATACAGGTTCCGTGTAGGACCCTGTGGAGCATCAAAGACTACGGAAGTATCTCCCTTGGAGTGAAGGAGTCACTCCCCTGCACCATACAGGTTCCGTGTAGGACCCTGTGGAGCATCAAAGACTACGGAAGTATCTCCCTTGGAGTGAAGGAGTCACTCCCATGCACCATACAGGTTCCATGTAGGACCCTGTGGATCATCAAAGACTACGGAAGTATCTCCCTTGGAGTGTAGGAGTCACTCCCCGGCACCATACAGGTTCAGTGTAGGACCCTGTGGAGCATCAAAGACTACGGAAGTATCTCCGTTGGAGTGAAGGAGTCACACCCATGCACCATACAGATTCAGTGTAGGACCCTGTGGAGCATCAAAGACTACGGAAGTATCTCCCTTGGAGTGAAGGAGTCACTCCCATGCACCATACAGGTTCCGTGTAGGAACCTGTGGAGCATCAAAGACTACGGAAGTATCTCCCTTGGAGTGAAGGAGTCACTCCCCTGCACCATACAGGTTCCGTGTAGGACCCTGTGGAGCATCAAAGACTACGGAGGTATCTCCCTTGGAGTGAAGGAGTCACTCCCATGCACCATACAGGATCAGTGTAGGACCCTGTGGAGCATCAACGACTACAGAAGTATCTACCTTGGAGTGAAGGAGTCACTCCCATGCACCATACAGGTTCAGTGTAGGACCCTGTGGAGCATCAAAGACTACGGAAGTATCTCCCTTGGAGTGAAGGAGTCACTCCCATGCACCATACAGGTTCCGTGTAGGACCCTGTGGAGCATCAAAGACTACAGAAGTATCTCCCTTGGAGTGTAGGAGTCACTCCCATGCACCATACAGGTTCCGTGTAGGACCCTCTGGAGCATCAAAGACTACGGGAGTATCTCCCTTGGAGTGAATGAGTCACTCCCATGCACCATACAGGATCCGTGTAGGACCCTGTGGAGCATCAAAGACTACGGAAGTATCTCCCTTGGAGTGAAGGAGTCACTCCCATGCACCATACAGGTTCAGTGTAGGACCCTGTGGAGCATCAAAGACTACAGAAGTATCTCCCTTGGAGTGAAGGAGTCACGCCCCGGCACCATACAGGTTCAGTGTAGGACCCTGTGGAGCATCAAAGACTACGGAAGTATCTCCCTTGGAGTGAAGGAGTCACTCCCCTGCACCATACAGGTTCAGTGTAGGACCCTGTGGAGCATCAAAGACTACGGAAGTATCTCCCTATGAGTGAAGGAGTCACTCCCATGCACCATACAGGTTCCGTGTAGGACCCTGTGGAGCATCAAAGACTACAGAAGTATCTCCCTTGGAGTGTAGGAGTCACTCCCATGCACCATACAGGATCCGTGTAGGACCCTGTGGAGCATCAAAGACTACGGAAGTATCTCCCTTGGAGTGAAGGAGTCACTCCCATGCACCATACAGGTTCAGTGTAGGACCCTGTGGAGCATCAAAGACTATAGAAGTATCTCCCTTGGAGTGAAGGACTCACTCCCATGCACCATACAGGTTCCGTGTAGGACCCTGTGGAGCATCAAAGACTACAGAAGTATCTCCTTCGGAGTGAAGGAGTCACTCCCCTGCACCATACAGGTTCAGTGTAGGACCCTGTGGAGCATCAAAGACTACGGAAGTATCTCCCTTGGAGTGAAGGAGTCACTCCCCTGCACCATACAGGTTCCGTGTAGGACCCTGTGGAGCATCAAAGACTACGGAAGTATCTCCCTTGGAGAGAAGGAGTCACTCCCGTGCACCATACAGGTTCAGTGTAGGACCCTGTGGAGCATCAAAGACTACGGAAGTATCTGCCTTGGAGTGAAGGAGTCGCTCCCCGGCACCATACAGGTTCAGTGTAGGACCCTGTGGAGCATCAAAGACTACGGAAGTATCTCCCTTGGACTGAAGGAGTCACTCCCATGCACCATACAGATTCAGTGTAGGACCCTGTGGAGCATCAAAGACTACGGAAGTATCTGCCTTGGAGTGAAGGAGTCACTCCCATGCACCATACAGGATCAGTGTAGGACCCTGTGGAGCATCAAAGACTACTGAAGTATCTCCCTTGGAGTGAAGGAGTCACTCCCGTGCACCATACAGGTTCAGTGTAGGACCCTGTGGAGCATCAAAGACTACGGAAGTATCTGCCTTGGAGTGAAGGAGTCGCTCCCCGGCACCATACAGATTCAGTGTAGGACCCTGTGGAGCATCAAAGACTACGGAAGTATCTCCCTTGGAGTGAAGGAGTCACTCCCCTGCACCATACAGGTTCCGTGTAGGACCCTGTGGAGCATCAAAGACTACAGAAGTATCTCCCTTGGAGTGAAGGAGTCACTCCCACGCACCATACAGATTCAGTGTAGGACCCTGTGGAGCATCAAAGACTACGGAAGTATCTCCATTGGAGTGAAGGAGTCACTCCCATGCACCATACAGGTTCCGTGTAGGACCCTGTGGAGCATCAAAGACTACAGAAGTATCTCCCTTGGAGTGTAGGAGTCACTCCCATGCACCATACAGGTTCCGTGTAGGACCCTCTGGAGCATCAAAGACTACGGGATTATCTCCCTTGGAGTGAATGAGTCACTCCCATGCACCATACAGGTTCAGTGTAGGACCCTGTGGAGCATCAAAGACTACAGAAGTATCTCCCTTGGAGTGAAGGAGTCACGCCCCGGCACCATACAGGTTCAGTGTAGGACCCTGTGGAGCATCAAAGACTACGGAAGTATCTCCCTTGGAGTGAAGGAGTCACTCCCCTGCACCATACAGGTTCAGTGTAGGACCCTGTGGAGCATCAAAGACTACGGAAGTATCTCCCTATGAGTGAAGGAGTCACTCCCATGCACCATACAGTTTCCGTGTAGGACCCTGTGGAGCATCAAAGACTACAGAAGTATCTCCCTTGGAGTGAAGGAGTCACTCCCCTGCACCATACAGGTTCAGTGTAGGACCCTGTGGAGCATCAAAGACTACAGAAGTATCTCCCTTAGAGTGAAGGAGTCACTCCCATGCACCATACAGGTTCCGTGTAGGACCCTGTGGAGCATCAAAGACTACAGAAGTATCTCCCTTGGAGTGTAGGAGTCACTCCCATGCACCATACAGGATCAGTGTAGGACCCTGTGGAGCATCAAAGACTACAGAAGTATCTCCCTTGGAGTGAAGGAGTCACTCCCATGCACCATACAGGTTCTGTGTAGGACGCTGTGGAGCATCAAAGACTACGGAAGTATCTCCCTTGGAGTGAAGGAGTCACTCCCATGCACCATACAGATTCAGTGTAGGACCCTGTGGAGCATCAAAGACTACGGAAGTATCTCCCTTGGCGTGTAGGAGTCACTCCCCGGCACCATACAGGTTCCATGTAGGACCCTGTGGAGCATCAAAGACTACGGAAGTATCTCCATTGGAGTGAAGGAGTCACTCCCATGCACCATACAGGATCAGTGTAGGACCCTGTGGAGCATCAAAGACTACAAAAGTATCTCCCTTGGAGTGAAGGAGTCACTCCCATGCACCATACAGGATCAGTGTAGGACCCTGTGGAGCATCAAAGACTACGGAAGTATCTCCCTTGGAGTGTAGGAGTCACTCCCATGCACCATACAGGTTCCGTGTAGGACCCTGTGGAGCATCAAAGACTACAGAAGTATCTCCCTTGGATTGAAGGAGTCACTCCCATGCACCATACAGGTTCCGTGTAGGACCCTGTGGAGCATCAAAGACTACGGAAGTATCTCCCTTGGAGTGAAGGAGTCACTCCCATGCACCATAAGGTTCCGTGTAGGGCCCTGTGGAGCATCAAAGACTACGGAAGTATCTCCCTTGGAGTGAAGGAGTCACACCCATGCACCATACAGGTTCCGTGTAGGACCCTGTGGAGCATCAAAGACTAAAGAAGTATCTCCCTTGGAGTGAAGGAGTCACTCCCATGCACCATACAGGTTCAGTGTAGGACCCTGTGGAGCATCAAAGACTACGGAAGTATCTCCCTTGGAGTGAAGGAGTCACTCCCATGCACCATACAGGTTCCGTGTAGGACCCTGTGGAGCATCAAAGACTACGGAAGTATCTCCCTTGGAGTGAAGGACTCACTCCCATGCACCATACAGGTTCCGTGTAGGACCCTGTGGAGCATCAAAGACTACAGAAGTATCTCCCTTGGAGTGAAGGAGTCACTCCCCTGCACCATACAGGTTCAGTGTAGGACCCTGTGGAGCATCAAAGACTACGGAAGTATCTCCCTTGGAGTGAAGGAGTCACTCCCATGCACCATACAGGTTCCGTGTAGGACCCTGTGGAGCATCAAAGACTACAGAAGTATCTCCCTTGGAGTGAAGGAGTCACTCCCATGCACCATACAGGTTCCATGTAGGACCCTGTGGAGCATCAAAGACTACGGGAGTATCTCCCTTAGAGTGTAGGAGTCACTCCCATGCACCATACAGGATCCATGTAGGACCCTGTGGAGCATCAAAGACTACGGAAGTATCTCCCTTGGAGTGAAGGAGACACTCCCATGCACCATACAGGTTCCGTGTAGGACCCTGTGGAGCATCAAAGACTACGGAAGTATCTCCCTTGGAGTGAAGGAGTCACTCCCCTGCACCATACAGGTTCCGTGTAGGACCCTGTGGAGCATCAAAGACTACGGAAGTATCTCCCTTGGAGTGAAGGAGTCACTCCCCTGCACCATACAGGTTCCGTGTAGGACCCTGTGGAGCATCAAAGACTACGGAAGTATCTCCCTTGGAGTGAAGGAGTCACTCCCATGCACCATACAGGTTCCATGTAGGACCCTGTGGATCATCAAAGACTACGGAAGTATCTCCCTTGGAGTGTAGGAGTCACTCCCCGGCACCATACAGGTTCAGTGTAGGACCCTGTGGAGCATCAAAGACTACGGAAGTATCTCCGTTGGAGTGAAGGAGTCACACCCATGCACCATACAGGTTCAGTGTAGGACCCTGTGGAGCATCAAAGACTACGGAAGTATCTCCCTTGGAGTGAAGGAGTCACTCCCATGCACCATACAGGTTCCGTGTAGGAACCTGTGGAGCATCAAAGACTACGGAAGTATCTCCCTTGGAGTGAAGGAGTCACTCCCCTGCACCATACAGGTTCCGTGTAGGACCCTGTGGAGCATCAAAGACTACGGAGGTATCTCCCTTGGAGTGAAGGAGTCACTCCCATGCACCATACAGGATCAGTGTAGGACCCTGTGGAGCATCAACGACTACAGAAGTATCTACCTTGGAGTGAAGGAGTCACTCCCATGCACCATACAGGTTCAGTGTAGGACCCTGTGGAGCATCAAAGACTACGGAAGTATCTCCCTTGGAGTGAAGGAGTCACTCCCATGCACCATACAGGTTCCGTGTAGGAACCTGTGGAGCATCAAAGACTACAGAAGTATCTCCCTTGGAGTGTAGGAGTCACTCCCATGCACCATACAGGTTCCGTGTAGGACCCTCTGGAGCATCAAAGACTACGGGAGTATCTCCCTTGGAGTGAATGAGTCACTCCCATGCACCATACAGGATCCGTGTAGGACCCTGTGGAGCATCAAAGACTACGGAAGTATCTCCCTTGGAGTGAAGGAGTCACTCCCATGCACCATACAGGTTCAGTGTAGGACCCTGTGGAGCATCAAAGACTACGGAAGTATCTCCCTTGGCGTGTAGGAGTCACTCCCCGGCACCATACAGGTTCAGTGTAGGACCCTGTGGAGCATCAAAGACTACGGAAGTATCTCCCTTGGAGTGAAGGAGTCACTCCCCTGCACCATACAGGTTCAGTGTAGGACCCTGTGGAGCATCAAAGACTACGGAAGTATCTCCCTATGAGTGAAGGAGTCACTCCCATGCACCATACAGTTTCCGTGTAGGACCCTGTGGAGCATCAAAGACTACAGAAGTATCTCCCTTGGAGTGAAGGAGTCACTCCCCTGCACCATACAGGTTCAGTGTAGGACCCTGTGGAGCATCAAAGACTACAGAAGTATCTCCCTTAGAGTGAAGGAGTCACTCCCATGCACCATACAGGTTCCGTGTAGGACCCTGTGGAGCATCAAAGACTACAGAAGTATCTCCCTTGGAGTGTAGGAGTCACTCCCATGCACCATACAGGATCAGTGTAGGACCCTGTGGAGCATCAAAGACTACAGAAGTATCTCCCTTGGAGTGAAGGAGTCACTCCCATGCACCATACAGGTTCTGTGTAGGACGCTGTGGAGCATCAAAGACTACGGAAGTATCTCCCTTGGAGTGAAGGAGTCACTCCCATGCACCATACAGATTCAGTGTAGGACCCTGTGGAGCATCAAAGACTACGGAAGTATCTCCCTTGGCGTGTAGGAGTCACTCCCCGGCACCATACAGGTTCCATGTAGGACCCTGTGGAGCATCAAAGACTACGGAAGTATCTCCATTGGAGTGAAGGAGTCACTCCCATGCACCATACAGGATCAGTGTAGGACCCTGTGGAGCATCAAAGACTACAAAAGTATCTCCCTTGGAGTGAAGGAGTCACTCCCATGCACCATACAGGATCAGTGTAGGACCCTGTGGAGCATCAAAGACTACGGAAGTATCTCCCTTGGAGTGTAGGAGTCACTCCCATGCACCATACAGGTTCCGTGTAGGACCCTGTGGAGCATCAAAGACTACAGAAGTATCTCCCTTGGATTGAAGGAGTCACTCCCATGCACCATACAGGTTCCGTGTAGGACCCTGTGGAGCATCAAAGACTACGGAAGTATCTCCCTTGGAGTGAAGGAGTCACTCCCATGCACCATAAGGTTCCGTGTAGGGCCCTGTGGAGCATCAAAGACTACGGAAGTATCTCCCTTGGAGTGAAGGAGTCACACCCATGCACCATACAGGTTCCGTGTAGGACCCTGTGGAGCATCAAAGACTAAAGAAGTATCTCCCTTGGAGTGAAGGAGTCACTCCCATGCACCATACAGGTTCAGTGTAGGACCCTGTGGAGCATCAAAGACTACGGAAGTATCTCCCTTGGAGTGAAGGAGTCACTCCCATGCACCATACAGGTTCCGTGTAGGACCCTGTGGAGCATCAAAGACTACGGAAGTATCTCCCTTGGAGTGAAGGACTCACTCCCATGCACCATACAGGTTCCGTGTAGGACCCTGTGGAGCATCAAAGACTACAGAAGTATCTCCCTTGGAGTGAAGGAGTCACTCCCCTGCACCATACAGGTTCAGTGTAGGACCCTGTGGAGCATCAAAGACTACGGAAGTATCTCCCTTGGAGTGAAGGAGTCACTCCCATGCACCATACAGGTTCCGTGTAGGACCCTGTGGAGCATCAAAGACTACAGAAGTATCTCCCTTGGAGTGAAGGAGTCACTCCCATGCACCATACAGGTTCCATGTAGGACCCTGTGGAGCATCAAAGACTACGGGAGTATCTCCCTTAGAGTGTAGGAGTCACTCCCATGCACCATACAGGATCCATGTAGGACCCTGTGGAGCATCAAAGACTACGGAAGTATCTCCCTTGGAGTGAAGGAGACACTCCCATGCACCATACAGGTTCCGTGTAGGACCCTGTGGAGCATCAAAGACTACGGAAGTATCTCCCTTGGAGTGAAGGAGTCACTCCCCTGCACCATACAGGTTCCGTGTAGGACCCTGTGGAGCATCAAAGACTACGGAAGTATCTCCCTTGGAGTGAAGGAGTCACTCCCCTGCACCATACAGGTTCCGTGTAGGACCCTGTGGAGCATCAAAGACTACGGAAGTATCTCCCTTGGAGTGAAGGAGTCACTCCCATGCACCATACAGGTTCCATGTAGGACCCTGTGGATCATCAAAGACTACGGAAGTATCTCCCTTGGAGTGTAGGAGTCACTCCCCGGCACCATACAGGTTCAGTGTAGGACCCTGTGGAGCATCAAAGACTACGGAAGTATCTCCGTTGGAGTGAAGGAGTCACACCCATGCACCATACAGGTTCAGTGTAGGACCCTGTGGAGCATCAAAGACTACGGAAGTATCTCCCTTGGAGTGAAGGAGTCACTCCCATGCACCATACAGGTTCCGTGTAGGAACCTGTGGAGCATCAAAGACTACGGAAGTATCTCCCTTGGAGTGAAGGAGTCACTCCCCTGCACCATACAGGTTCCGTGTAGGACCCTGTGGAGCATCAAAGACTACGGAGGTATCTCCCTTGGAGTGAAGGAGTCACTCCCATGCACCATACAGGATCAGTGTAGGACCCTGTGGAGCATCAACGACTACAGAAGTATCTACCTTGGAGTGAAGGAGTCACTCCCATGCACCATACAGGTTCAGTGTAGGACCCTGTGGAGCATCAAAGACTACGGAAGTATCTCCCTTGGAGTGAAGGAATCACTCCCATGCACCATACAGGTTCCGTGTAGGACCCTGTGGAGCATCAAAGACTACAGAAGTATCTCCCTTGGAGTGTAGGAGTCACTCCCATGCACCATACAGGTTCCGTGTAGGACCCTCTGGAGCATCAAAGACTACGGGAGTATCTCCCTTGGAGTGAATGAGTCACTCCCATGCACCATACAGGATCCGTGTAGGACCCTGTGGAGCATCAAAGACTACGGAAGTATCTCCCTTGGAGTGAAGGAGTCACTCCCATGCACCATACAGGTTCAGTGTAGGACCCTGTGGAGCATCAAAGACTACAGAAGTATCTCCCTTGGAGTGAAGGAGTCACGCCCCGGCACCATACAGGTTCAGTGTAGGACCCTGTGGAGCATCAAAGACTACGGAAGTATCTCCCTTGGAGTGAAGGAGTCACACCCATGCACCATACAGGTTCCGTGTAGGACCCTGTGGAGCATCAAAGACTAAAGAAGTATCTCCCTTGGAGTGAAGGAGTCACTCCCATGCACCATACAGGTTCAGTGTAGGACCCTGTGGAGCATCAAAGACTACGGAAGTATCTCCCTTGGAGTGAAGGAGTCACTCCCATGCACCATACAGGTTCCGTGTAGGACCCTGTGGAGCATCAAAGACTACGGAAGTATCTCCCTTGGAGTGAAGGACTCACTCCCATGCACCATACAGGTTCCGTGTAGGACCCTGTGGAGCATCAAAGACTACAGAAGTATCTCCCTTGGAGTGAAGGAGTCACTCCCCTGCACCATACAGGTTCAGTGTAGGACCCTGTGGAGCATCAAAGACTACGGAAGTATCTCCCTTGGAGTGAAGGAGTCACTCCCATGCACCATACAGGTTCCGTGTAGGACCCTGTGGAGCATCAAAGACTACAGAAGTATCTCCCTTGGAGTGAAGGAGTCACTCCCATGCACCATACAGGTTCCATGTAGGACCCTGTGGAGCATCAAAGACTACGGGAGTATCTCCCTTAGAGTGTAGGAGTCACTCCCATGCACCATACAGGATCCATGTAGGACCCTGTGGAGCATCAAAGACTACGGAAGTATCTCCCTTGGAGTGAAGGAGACACTCCCATGCACCATACAGGTTCCGTGTAGGACCCTGTGGAGCATCAAAGACTACGGAAGTATCTCCCTTGGAGTGAAGGAGTCACTCCCCTGCACCATACAGGTTCCGTGTAGGACCCTGTGGAGCATCAAAGACTACGGAAGTATCTCCCTTGGAGTGAAGGAGTCACTCCCCTGCACCATACAGGTTCCGTGTAGGACCCTGTGGAGCATCAAAGACTACGGAAGTATCTCCCTTGGAGTGAAGGAGTCACTCCCATGCACCATACAGGTTCCATGTAGGACCCTGTGGATCATCAAAGACTACGGAAGTATCTCCCTTGGAGTGTAGGAGTCACTCCCCGGCACCATACAGGTTCAGTGTAGGACCCTGTGGAGCATCAAAGACTACGGAAGTATCTCCGTTGGAGTGAAGGAGTCACACCCATGCACCATACAGGTTCAGTGTAGGACCCTGTGGAGCATCAAAGACTACGGAAGTATCTCCCTTGGAGTGAAGGAGTCACTCCCATGCACCATACAGGTTCCGTGTAGGAACCTGTGGAGCATCAAAGACTACGGAAGTATCTCCCTTGGAGTGAAGGAGTCACTCCCCTGCACCATACAGGTTCCGTGTAGGACCCTGTGGAGCATCAAAGACTACGGAGGTATCTCCCTTGGAGTGAAGGAGTCACTCCCATGCACCATACAGGATCAGTGTAGGACCCTGTGGAGCATCAACGACTACAGAAGTATCTACCTTGGAGTGAAGGAGTCACTCCCATGCACCATACAGGTTCAGTGTAGGACCCTGTGGAGCATCAAAGACTACGGAAGTATCTCCCTTGGAGTGAAGGAGTCACTCCCATGCACCATACAGGTTCCGTGTAGGACCCTGTGGAGCATCAAAGACTACAGAAGTATCTCCCTTGGAGTGTAGGAGTCACTCCCATGCACCATACAGGTTCCGTGTAGGACCCTCTGGAGCATCAAAGACTACGGGAGTATCTCCCTTGGAGTGAATGAGTCACTCCCATGCACCATACAGGATCCGTGTAGGACCCTGTGGAGCATCAAAGACTACGGAAGTATCTCCCTTGGAGTGAAGGAGTCACTCCCATGCACCATACAGGTTCAGTGTAGGACCCTGTGGAGCATCAAAGACTACAGAAGTATCTCCCTTGGAGTGAAGGAGTCACGCCCCGGCACCATACAGGTTCAGTGTAGGACCCTGTGGAGCATCAAAGACTACGGAAGTATCTCCCTTGGAGTGAAGGAGTCACTCCCCTGCACCATACAGGTTCAGTGTAGGACCCTGTGGAGCATCAAAGACTACGGAAGTATCTCCCTATGAGTGAAGGAGTCACTCCCATGCACCATACAGGTTCCGTGTAGGACCCTGTGGAGCATCAAAGACTACAGAAGTATCTCCCTTGGAGTGTAGGAGTCACTCCCATGCACCATACAGGATCCGTGTAGGACCCTGTGGAGCATCAAAGACTACGGAAGTATCTCCCTTGGAGTGAAGGAGTCACTCCCATGCACCATACAGGTTCAGTGTAGGACCCTGTGGAGCATCAAAGACTATAGAAGTATCTCCCTTGGAGTGAAGGACTCACTCCCATGCACCATACAGGTTCCGTGTAGGACCCTGTGGAGCATCAAAGACTACAGAAGTATCTCCTTCGGAGTGAAGGAGTCACTCCCCTGCACCATACAGGTTCAGTGTAGGACCCTGTGGAGCATCAAAGACTACGGAAGTATCTCCCTTGGAGTGAAGGAGTCACTCCCCTGCACCATACAGGTTCCGTGTAGGACCCTGTGGAGCATCAAAGACTACGGAAGTATCTCCCTTGGAGAGAAGGAGTCACTCCCGTGCACCATACAGGTTCAGTGTAGGACCCTGTGGAGCATCAAAGACTACGGAAGTATCTGCCTTGGAGTGAAGGAGTCGCTCCCCGGCACCATACAGGTTCAGTGTAGGACCCTGTGGAGCATCAAAGACTACGGAAGTATCTCCCTTGGACTGAAGGAGTCACTCCCATGCACCATACAGATTCAGTGTAGGACCCTGTGGAGCATCAAAGACTACGGAAGTATCTGCCTTGGAGTGAAGGAGTCACTCCCATGCACCATACAGGATCAGTGTAGGACCCTGTGGAGCATCAAAGACTACTGAAGTATCTCCCTTGGAGTGAAGGAGTCACTCCCGTGCACCATACAGGTTCAGTGTAGGACCCTGTGGAGCATCAAAGACTACGGAAGTATCTGCCTTGGAGTGAAGGAGTCGCTCCCCGGCACCATACAGATTCAGTGTAGGACCCTGTGGAGCATCAAAGACTACGGAAGTATCTCCCTTGGAGTGAAGGAGTCACTCCCCTGCACCATACAGGTTCCGTGTAGGACCCTGTGGAGCATCAAAGACTACAGAAGTATCTCCCTTGGAGTGAAGGAGTCACTCCCACGCACCATACATATTCAGTGTAGGACCCTGTGGAGCATCAAAGACTACGGAAGTATCTCCATTGGAGTGAAGGAGTCACTCCCATGCACCATACAGGATCAGTGTAGGACCCTGTGGAGCATCAAAGACTACAAAAGTATCTCCCTTGGAGTGAAGGAGTCACTCCCATGCACCATACAGGATCAGTGTAGGACCCTGTGGAGCATCAAAGACTACGGAAGTATCTCCCTTGGAGTGTAGGAGTCACTCCCATGCACCATACAGGTTCCGTGTAGGACCCTGTGGAGCATCAAAGACTACGGAAGTATCTCCCTTGGAGTGAAGGAGTCACTCCCATGCACCATAAGGTTCTGTGTAGGGCCCTGTGGAGCATCAAAGACTACGGAAGTATCTCCCTTGGAGTGAAGGAGTCACACCCATGCACCATACAGGTTCCGTGTAGGACCCTGTGGAGCATCAAAGACTACAGAAGTATCTCCCTTGGAGGGAAGGAGTCACTCCCATGCACCATACAGGTTCCATGTAGGACCCTGTGGAGCATCAAAGACTACGGGAGTATCTCCCTTAGAGTGTAGGAGTCACTCCCATGCACCATACAGGTTCCATGTAGGACCCTGTGGAGGATCAAAGAGTACGGAAGTATCTCCCTTGGAGTGAAGGAGTCACTCCCATGCACCATACAGGTTCAGTGTAGGACCCTGTGGAGCATCAAAGACTACAGAAGTATCTCCCTTGGAGTGAAGGAGTCGCTCCCCGGCACCATACAGATTCAGTGTAGGACCCTGTGGAGCATCAAAGACTACGGAAGTATCTCCCTTGGAGTGAAGGAGTCACTCCCCTGCACCATACAGGTTCCGTGTAGGACCCTGTGGAGCATCAAAGACTACAGAAGTATCTCCCTTGGAGTGAAGGAGTCACTCCCACGCACCATACAGATTCAGTGTAGGACCCTGTGGAGCATCAAAGACTACGGCAGTATCTCCCTTGGAGTGAAGGAGTCACTCCCACTGAGGTGCCGGGTTTTTAGGAACCCGGTGGTGCCAGGGGGTAGCACCCGAAGACCTCTGAGTTCTCCCTTGTTCCGGACCACAGAAACACTGAGTCTTCTAGTTACCGTCAAAGATCAAGTTTTATTGGTAGCTACCAAGTAACACGTGTCCCAGAAGTACACCACACGGAGAGTAGGTTCTCGGGAGACTGTTCGTTTTTACAGAACCAGCCGTCTCCTTATATGCAAAAATAATAGCTGCAAGCAAGAATTCCTGAGTTTATGATATGGCTATACACATATTTCTACAATAATACAAAGAGCGGAGTCATGTAAGCAAGCCCATATTTTAGATGTCCAGTTTGTTGATAGATTACCCAGTTAGGCCTGGAACTCCCATCAGATATCGATGAAACCTTAAATAAAGAAAGGTACAACCCAGTCATAAAACTGGCCATAAACAAGGAATGTGGACAGGTGCATGTTTGCAGAAAGCATGGTCTGTATGTAGTGAATGGTTTGTGGAATGTTATGTATTGATGCTATCGTATTCGGCCACTGGGCGAGGAGCTGCCCAAACAGGTTTGGCCTAAGGCAATGGAGTCAGTTGGGACAGGTCAGGGGGAAGTCACGAAAGGTGGACGTGTCCCTTTTGATCAAGCTCAACCTTTAATGGACTTAACATGAGGGCAAGATGCAAGATGGATGCCGTTCACAAAATGGAGTTTAAGGGATGGGGATGGAAACTACGATTTTGGGGTGTTGGCAACCCTCGATCGTGACGCAAATACATAGGAATGACGTCCTAATTATTATCGGTTCATAGATACCAAAATCGTCTTGGTACGTTGAGGTTTTTTGACACGGGTATTGGACCTCGATATCGGGAAAACACCAGGGTCCGGATTTTTAGAACCACACCATGCACCATACAGGATCAGTGTAGGACCCTGTGGAGCATCAAAGACTACGGAAGTATCTCCCTTGGAGTGAAGGAGTCACTCCCGGGCACCATACAGGTTCCGTGTAGGACCCTGAGGAGCATCAAAGACTACAGAAGTATCTCCCTTGGAGTGAAGGAGTCACTCCCATGCACCATACAGGTTCCGTGTAGGACCCTGTGGAGCATCAAAGACTACAGAAGTATCTCCCTTGGAGTGAAGGAGTCACTCCCATGCACCATACAGGTTCCGTGTAGGACCCTGTGGAGCATCAAAGACTACAGAAGTATCTCCCTTGGAGTGAAGGAGTCACTCCCATGCACCATACAGGTTCCGTGTAGGACCCTGTGGAGCATCAAAGACTACGGAAGTATCTCCCTTGGAGTGAAGGAGTCACTCCCATGCACCATACAGGTTCCGTGTAGGACCCTGTGGAGCATCAAAGACTACGGAAGTATCTCCCTTGGAGTGAAGGAGTCACTCCCATGCACCATACAGGTTCCGCGTAGGACCCTGTGGAGCATCAAAGACTACGGAAGTATCTTCCTTGGAGTGAAGGAGTCACTCCCATGCACCATACAGGTTCCGCGTAGGACCCTGTGGAGCATCAAAGACTACAGAAGTATCTCCCTTGGAGTGAAGGAGTCACTCCCATGCACCATACAGGTTCCGCGTAGGACCCTGTGGAGCATCAAAGACTACAGAAGTATCTCCCTTGGTGTGAAGGAGTCACTCCCATGCACCATACAGGTTCCGCGTAGGACCCTGTGGAGCATCAAAGACTACAGAAGTATCTCCCTTGGAGTGAAGGAGTCACTCCCCTGCACCATACAGGTTCAGCGTAGGACCCTGTGGAGCATCAAAGACTACGGAAGTATCTCCCTTGGAGTGAAGGAGTCACTCCCATGTACCATACAGGTTCCGCGTAGGACCCTGTGGAGCATCAAAGACTACAGAAGTATCTCCCTTGGAGTGAAGGAGTCACTCCCATGCAACATACAGGTTCCGTGTAGGACCCTGTGGAGCATCAAAGACTACGGGAGTATCTCCCTTGGAGTGAAGGAGTCACTCCCATGCACCATAAAGGTCACGTGTAGGACCCTGTGGAGCATCAAAGACTACGGAAGTATCTCCCTTGGAGTGAAGGAGTCACTCCCCGGCACCATACAGGTTCCGTGTAGGACCCTGTGGAGCATCAACGACTACAGAAGTATCTCCCTTGGTCCCTTGGAGTGAAGGAGTCACTCCCATGCACCATACAGGTTCCGTGTAGGACCCTGTGGAGCATCAAAGACTACGGAAGTATCTCCCTTGGAGTGAAGGAGTCACTCCCCTGCACCATACAGGATCAGTGTAGGACCCTGTGGAGCATCAAAGACTACAGAAGTATCTCCCTTGGAGTGAAGGACTCACTCCCATGCACCATACAGGTTCCGTGTAGGACCCTGTGGAGCATCAAAGACTACGGAAGTATCTCCCTTGGAGAGAAGGAGTCACTCCCATGCACCATACAGGTTCCGTGTAGGACCCTGTGGAGCATCAAAGACTACGGAAGTATCTCCCTTGGAGTGAAGGAGTCACTCCCATGCACCATACAGGTTCCGTGTACGACCCTGTGGAGCATCAAAGACTACAGAAGTATCTCCCTTGGAGTGTAGGAGTCACTCCCATGCACCATACAGGTTCCGTGTAGGACCCTCTGGAGCATCAAAGACTACGGGAGTATCTCCCTTGGAGTGAAGGGGTCACTCCCATGCACCATACAGGTTCCGTGTAGGACCCGGTGGAGCATCAAAGACTACGGAAGTATCTCCCTTGGAGTGAAGGAGTCACTCCCATGCACCATACAGGTTCCGTGTAGGACCCTGTGGAGCATCAAAGACTACGGAAGTATCTCCCTTGGAGTGAAGGAGTCACTCCCATGCACCATACAGGTTCCGTGTAGGACCCTGTGGAGCATCAAAGACTACGGAAGTATCTCCATTGGAGTGAAGGAGTCACTCCCATGCACCATACAGGTTCCGTGTAGGACCCTGTGGAGCATCAAAGACTACGGAAGTATCTCCCTTGGAGTGAAGGAGTCACTCCCCTGCACCAAACAGGATCAGTGTAGGACCCTGTGGAGCATCAAAGACTACAGAAGTATCTCCCTTGGAGTGAAGGACTCACTCCCATGCACCATACAGGTTCCGTGTAGGACCCTGTGGAGCATCAAAGACTACGGAAGTATCTCCCTTGGAGAGAAGGAGTCACTCCCATGCACCATACAGGTTCCGTGTAGGACCCTGTGGAGCATCAAAGACTACGGAAGTATCTCCCTTGGAGTGAAGGAGTCACTCCCATGCACCATACAGGTTCCGTGTAGGACCCTGTGGAGCATCAAAGACTACAGAAGTATCTCCCTTGGAGTGTAGGAGTCACTCCCATGCACCATACAGGTTCCGTGTAGGACCCTCTGGAGCATCAAAGACTACGGGAGTATCTCCCTTGGAGAGAAGGAGTCACTCCCATGCACCATACAGGTTCCGTGTAGGACCCTCTGGAGCATCAAAGACTACGGGAGTATCTCCCTTGGAGTGAATGAGTCACTCCCATGCACCATACAGGATCCGTGTAGGACCCTGTGGAGCATCAAAGACTACGGAAGTATCTCCCTTGGAGTGAAGGAGTCACTCCCATGCACCATACAGGTTCAGTGTAGGACCCTGTGGAGCATCAAAGACTACAGAAGTATCTCCCTTGGAGTGAAGGAGTCACGCCCCGGCACCATACAGGTTCAGTGTAGGACCCTGTGGAGCATCAAAGACTACGGAAGTATCTCCCTTGGAGTGAAGGAGTCACTCCCATGCACCATACAGGTTCCATGTAGGACCCTGTGGAGCATCAAAGACTACGGGAGTATCTCCCTTAGAGTGTAGGAGTCACTCCCATGCACCATACAGGTTCCATGTAGGACCCTGTGGAGGATCAAAGAGTACGGAAGTATCTCCCTTGGAGTGAAGGAGTCACTCCCATGCACCATACAGGTTGCGTGTAGGACCCTGTGGAGCATCAAAGACTACGGAAGTATCTCCCTTGGAGTGAAGGAGTCACTCCCATGCACCATACAGGTTCCGTGTAGGACCCTGTGGAGCATCAAAGACTACGGAAGTATCTCCCTTGGAGTGAAGGAGTCACTCCCATGCACCATACAGGTTCCATGTAGGACCCTGTGGAGCATCAAAGACTACGGAAGTATCTCCCTTGGAGTGTAGGAGTCACTCCCCGGCACCATACAGGTTCAGTGTAGGACCCTGTGGAGCATCAAAGACTACGGAAGTATCTCCCTTGGAGTGAAGGAGTCACTCCCATGCACCATACAGGTTCAGTGTAGGACCCTGTGGAGCATCAAAGACTACGGAAGTATCTCCCTTGGAGTGAAGGAGTCACTCCCATGCACCATACAGGTTCCGTGTAGGAACCTGTGGAGCATCAAAGACTACGGAAGTATCTCCCTTGGAGTGAAGGAGTCACTCCCCTGCACCATACAGGTTCCGTGTAGGACCCTGTGGAGCATCAAAGACTACGGAGGTATCTCCCTTGGAGTGAAGGAGTCACTCCCATGCACCATACAGGTTCCGTGTAGGACCCTGCGGAGCATCAAATACTACGGAAGTATCTCCCTTGGAGTGTAGGAGTCACTCCCATGCACCATACAGGTTCCGTGTAGGACCCTGTGGAGCATCAAATACTACGGAAATATCTCCCTTGGAGTGAAGGAGTCACTCCCATGCACCATACAGGTTCCGTGTAGGACCCTGTGGAACATCAAATACTACGGAAGTATCTCCCTTGGAGTGAAGGAGTCACTCCCATGCACCATACATGTTCCGTGTAGGACCCTGTGGAGCATGAAAGACTACGGAAGTATCTCCCTTGGAGTGAATGAGTCACTCCCATGCACCATACAGGTTCCGTGTAGGACCCTGTGGAGCATCAAAGACTACGGAAGTATCTCCCTTGGAGTGAAGGAGTCACTCCCCTGCACCATACAGGTTCCGTGTAGGACCCTCTGGAGCATCAAAGACTACAGAAGTATCTCCCTTGGAGTGAAGGAGTCACTCCCATGCACCATACAAGTTCCGTGTAGGACCCTGTGGAGCATCAAAGACTACAGAAGTATCTCCCTTGGAGTGAATGAGTCACTCCCATGCACCATACAGGATCCGTGTAGGACCCTGTGGAGCATCAAAGACTACGGAAGTATCTCCCTTGGAGTGAAGGAGTCACTCCCATGCACATACAGGTTCAGTGTAGGACCCTGTGGAGCATCAAAGACTACAGAAGTATCTCCCTTGGATTGAAGGAGTCACTCCCACTGAGGTGCCGGGTTTTTAGGAACCCGGTGGTGCCAGGGGGTAGCACCTGAAGACCTCTGAGTTCTCCCTTGTTCCGGACCACAGAAACACTGAGTCTTCTAGTTACCGTCAAAGATCAAGTTTTATTGGTAGCTACCAAGTAACACGTGTCCCAGAAGTACACCACACGGAGAGTAGGTTCTCGGGAGACTGTTCGTTTTTACAGAACCAGCCGTCTCCTTATATACAAAAATAATAGCTGCAAGCAAGAATTCCTGAGTTTATGATATGGCTATACACATATTTCTACAATAATACAAAGAGCGGAGTCATGTAAGCAAGCCCATATTTTAGATGTCCAGTTTGTTGATAGATTACCCAGTTAGGCCTGGAACTCCCATCAGATATCGATGAAACCTTAAATAAAGAAAGGTACAACCCAGTCATTAAACTGGCCATAAACAAGGAATGTGGACAGGTGCATGTTTGCAGAAAGCATGGTCTGTATGTAGTGAATGGTTTGTGGAATGTTATGTATTGATGCTATCGTATTCGGCCACTGGGCGAGGAGCTGCCCAAACAGGTTTGGCCTAAGGCAATGGAGTCAGTTGGGACAGGTCAGGGGGAAGTCACGAAAGGTGGACGTGTCCCTTTTGATCAAGCTCAACCTTTAATGGACTTAACATGAGGGCAAGATGCAAGATGGATGCCGTTCACAAAATGGAGTTTAAGGGATGGGGACGGAAACTACGATTTTGGGGTGTTGGCAACCCTCGATCGTGACGCAAATACATAGGAATGACGTCCTAATTATTATCGGTTCATAGATACCAAAATCGTCTTGGTACGTTGAGGTTTTGTGACACGGGTATTGGACCTCGATATCGGGAAAACACCAGGGTCCGGATTTTTAGAACCACACCATGCACCATACAGGATCAGTGTAGGACCCTGTGGAGCATCAAAGACTACGGAAGTATCTCCCTTGGAGTGAAGGAGTCACTCCCGGGCACCATACAGGTTCCGTGTAGGACCCTGTGGAGCATCAAAGACTACAGAAGTATCTCCCTTGGAGTGAAGGAGTCACTCCCATGCACCATACAGGTTCCGTGTAGGACCCTGTGGAGCATCAAAGACTACGGAAGTATCTCCCTTGGAGTGAAGGAGTCACTCCCATGCACCATACAGGTTCCGCGTAGGACCCTGTGGAGCATCAAAGACTACGGAAGTATCTTCCTTGGAGTGAAGGAGTCACTCCCATGCACCATACAGGTTCCGCGTAGGACCCTGTGGAGCATCAAAGACTACAGAAGTATCTCCCTTGGAGTGAAGGAGTCACTCCCATGCACCATACAGGTTCCGCGTAGGACCCTGTGGAGCATCAAAGACTACAGAAGTATCTCCCTTGGTGTGAAGGAGTCACTCCCATGCACCATACAGGTTCCGCGTAGGACCCTGTGGAGCATCAAAGACTACAGAAGTATCTCCCTTGGAGTGAAGGAGTCACTCCCCTGCACCATACAGGTTCAGCGTAGGACCCTGTGGAGCATCAAAGACTACGGAAGTATCTCCCTTGGAGTGAAGGAGTCACTCCCATGCACCATACAGGTTCCGCGTAGGACCCTGTGGAGCATCAAAGACTACAGAAGTATCTCCCTTGGAGTGAAGGAGTCACTCCCATGCAACATACAGGTTCCGTGTAGGACCCTGTGGAGCATCAAAGACTACGGGAGTATCTCCCTTGGAGTGAAGGAGTCACTCCCATGCACCATAAAGGTTCCGTGTAGGACCCTGTGGAGCATCAAAGACTACGGAAGTATCTCCCTTGGAGTGAAGGAGTCACTCCCCGGCACCATACAGGTTCCGTGTAGGACCCTGTGGAGCATCAACGACTACAGAAGTATCTCCCTTGGAGTGAAGGAGTCACTCCCATGCACCATACAGGTTCCGTGTAGGACCCTGTGGAGCATCAAGGACTACGGAAGTATCTCCCTTGGAGTGAAGGAGTCACTCCCCTGCACCATACAGGATCAGTGTAGGACCCTGTGGAGCATCAAAGACTACAGAAGTATCTCCCTTGGAGTGAAGGACTCACTCCCATGCACCATACAGGTTCCGTGTAGGACCCTGTGGAGCATCAAAGACTACGGAAGTATCTCCCTTGGAGAGAAGGAGTCACTCCCATGCACGATACAGGTTCCGTGTAGGACCCTGTGGAGCATCAAAGACTACGGAAGTATCTCCCTTGGAGTGAAGGAGTCACTCCCATGCACCATACAGGTTCCGTGTAGGACCCTGTGGAGCATCAAAGACTACAGAAGTATCTCCCTTGGAGTGTAGGAGTCACTCCCATGCACCATACAGGTTCCGTGTAGGACCCTCTGGAGCATCAAAGACTACGGGAGTATCTCCCTTGGAGTGAAGGGGTCACTCCCATGCACCATACAGGTTCCGTGTAGGACCCGGTGGAGCATCAAAGACTACGGAAGTATCTCCCTTGGAGTGAAGGAGTCACTCCCATGCACCATACAGGTTCCGTGTAGGACCCTGTGGAGCATCAAAGACTACGGAAGTATCTCCCTTGGAGTGAAGGAGTCACTCCCATGCACCATACAGGTTCCGTGTAGGACCCTGTGGAGCATCAAAGACTACGGAAGTATCTCCATTGGAGTGAAGGAGTCACTCCCCTGCACCATACAGGATCAGTGTAGGACCCTGTGGAGCATCAAAGACTACAGAAGTATCTCCCTTGGAGTGAAGGACTCACTCCCATGCACCATACAGGTTCCGTGTAGGACCCTGTGGAGCATCAAAGACTACGGAAGTATCTCCCTTGGAGAGAAGGAGTCACTCCCATGCACCATACAGGTTCCGTGTAGGACCCTGTGGAGCATCAAAGACTACGGAAGTATCTCCCTTGGAGTGAAGGAGTCACTCCCATGCACCATACAGGTTCCGTGTAGGACCCTGTGGAGCATCAAAGACTACAGAAGTATCTCCCTTGGAGTGTAGGAGTCACTCCCATGCACCATACAGGTTCCGTGTAGGACCCTCTGGAGCATCAAAGACTACGGGAGTATCTCCCTTGGAGTGAATGAGTCACTCCCATGCACCATACAGGATCCGTGTAGGACCCTGTGGAGCATCAAAGACTACGGAAGTATCTCCCTTGGAGTGAAGGAGTCACTCCCATGCACCATACAGGTTCAGTGTAGGACCCTGTGGAGCATCAAAGACTACAGAAGTATCTCCCTTGGAGTGAAGGAGTCACGCCCCGGCACCATACAGGTTCAGTGTAGGACCCTGTGGAGCATCAAAGACTACGGAAGTATCTCCCTTGGAGTGAAGGAGTCACTCCCCTGCACCATACAGGTTCAGTGTAGGACCCTGTGGAGCATCAAAGACTACAGAAGTATCTCCCTTGGAGTGAAGGAGTCACTCCCATGCACCATACAGGTTCCATGTAGGACCCTGTGGAGCATCAAAGACTACGGGAGTATCTCCCTTAGAGTGTAGGAGTCACTCCCATGCACCATACAGGTTCCATGTAGGACCCTGTGGAGGATCAAAGAGTACGGAAGTATCTCCCTTGGAGTGAAGGAGCCACTCCCATGCACCATACAGGTTGCGTGTAGGACCCTGTGGAGCATCAAAGACTACGGAAGTATCTCCCTTGGAGTGAAGGAGTCACTCCCATGCACCATACAGGTTCCGTGTAGGACCCTGTCAAGCATCAAAGACTACGGAAGTATCTCCCTTGGAGTGAAGGAGTCACTCCCATGCACCATACAGGTTCCATGTAGGACCCCGTGGAGCATCAAAGACTACGGAAGTATCTCCCTTGGAGTGTAGGAGTCACTCCCCGGCACCATACAGGTTCAGTGTAGGACCCTGTGGAGCATCAAAGACTACGGAAGTATCTCCGTTGGAGTGAAGGAGTCACACCCATGCACCATACAGGTTCCGTGTAGGAACCTGTGGAGCATCAAAGACTACGGAAGTATCTCCCTTGGAGTGAAGGAGTCACTCCCCTGCACCATACAGGTTCCGTGTAGGACCCTGTGGAGCATCAAAGACTACGGAGGTATCTCCCTTGGAGTGAAGGAGTCACTCCCATGCACCATACAGGTTCCGTGTAGGACCCTGCGGAGCATCAAATACTACGGAAGTATCTCCCTTGGAGTGTAGGAGTCACTCCCATGCACCATACAGGTTCCGTGTAGGACCCTGTGGAGCATCAAATACTACGGAAATATCTCCCTTGGAGTGAAGGAGTCACTCCCATGCACCATACAGGTTCCGTGTAGGACCCTGTGGAGCATCAAATACTACGGAAGTATCTCCCTTGGAGTGAAGGAGTCACTCCCATGCACCATACATGTTCCGTGTAGGACCCTGTGGAGCATGAAAGACTACGGAAGTATCTCCCTTGGAGTGAAGGAGTCACTCCCATGCACCATACAGGTTCCGTGTAGGACCCTGTGGAGCATCAAAGACTACAGAAGTATCTCCCTTGGAGTGAAGGAGTCACTCCCCTGCACCATACAGGTTCCGTGTAGGACCCTCTGGAGCATCAAAGACTACAGAAGTATCTCCCTTGGAGTGAATGAGTCACTCCCATGCACCATACAGGTTCCGTGTAGGACCCTGTGGAGCATCAAAGACTACGGAAGTATCTCCCTTGGAGTGAAGGAGTCACTCCCCGGCACCATACAGGTTCCGTGTAGGACCCTGTGGAGCATCAAAGACTACAGAAGTATCTCCCTTGGAGTGAAGGAGTCACTCCCATGCACCATACAAGTTCCGTGTAGGACCCTGTGGAGCATCAAAGACTACAGAAGTATCTCCCTTGGAGTGAATGAGTCACTCCCATGCACCATACAGGATCCGTGTAGGACCCTGTGGAGCATCAAAGACTACGGAAGTATCTCCCTTGGAGTGAAGGAGTCACTCCCATGCACATACAGGTTCAGTGTAGGACCCTGTGGAGCATCAAAGACTACAGAAGTATCTCCCTTGGATTGAAGGAGTCACTCCCATGCACCATACAGGTTCAGTGTAGGACCCTGTGGAGTATCAAAGACTACGGCAGTATCTCCCTTGGAGTGAAGGAGTCACTCCCACTGAGGTGCCGGGTTTTTAGGAACCCGGTGGTGCCAGGGGGTAGCACCCGAAGACCTCTGAGTTCTCCCTTGTTCCGGACCACAGAAACACTGAGACTTCTAGTTACCGTCAAAGATCAAGTTTTATTGGTAGCTACCAAGTAACACGTGTCCCAGAAGTACAACACACGGAGAGTAGGTTCTCGGGAGACTGTTCGTTTTTACAGAACCAGCCGTCTCCTTATATACAAAAATAATAGCTGCAAGCAAGAATTCCTGAGTTTATGATATGGCTATACACATATTTCTACAATAATACAAAGAGCGGAGTCATGTAAGCAAGCCCATATTTTAGATGTCCAGTTTGTTGATAGATTACCCAGTTAGGCCTGGAACTCCCATCAGATATCGATGAAACCTTAAATAAAGAAAGGTACAACCCAGTCATAAAACTGGCCATAAACAAGGAATGTGGACAGGTGCATGTTTGCAGAAAGCATGGTCTGTATGTAGTGAATGGTTTGTGGAATGTTATGTATTGATGCTATCGTATTCGGCCACTGGGCGAGGAGCTGCCCAAACAGGTTTGGCCTAAGGCAATGGAGTCAGTTGGGACAGGTCAGGGGGAAGTCACGAAAGGTGGACGTGTCCCTTTTGATCAAGCTCAACCTTTAATGGACTTAACATGAGGGCAAGATGCAAGATGGATGCCGTTCACAAAATGGAGTTTAAGGGATGGGGACGGAAACTACGATTTTGGGGTGTTGGCAACCCTCGATCGTGACGCAAATACATAGGAATGACGTCCTAATTATTATCGGTTCATAGATACCAAAATCGTCTTGGTACGTTGAGGTTTTGTGACACGGGTATTGGACCTCGATATCGGGAAAACACCAGGGTCCGGATTTTTAGAACCACACCATGCACCATACAGGATCAGTGTAGGACCCTGTGGAGCATCAAAGACTACGGAAGTATTTCCCTTGGAGTGAAGGAGTCACTCCCGGGCACCATACAGGTTCCGTGTAGGACCCTGTGGAGCATCAAAGACTACAGAAGTATCTCCCTTGGAGTGAAGGAGTCACTCCCATGCACCATACAGGTTCCGTGTAGGACCCTGTGGAGCATCAAAGACTACAGAAGTATCTCCCTTGGAGTGAAGGAGTCACTCCCATGCACCATACAGGTTCCGTGTAGGACCCTGTGGAGCATCAAAGACTACAGAAGTATCTCCCTTGGAGTGAAGGAGTCACTCCCATGCACCATACAGGTTCCGCGTAGGACCCTGTGGAGCATCAAAGACTACGGAAGTATCTTCCTTGGAGTGAAGGAGTCACTCCCATGCACCATACAGGTTCCGCGTAGGACCCTGTGGAGCATCAAAGACTACAGAAGTATCTCCCTTGGAGTGAAGGAGTCACTCCCATGCACCATACAGGTTCCGCGTAGGACCCTGTGGAGCATCAAAGACTACAGAAGTATCTCCCTTGGTGTGAAGGAGTCACTCCCATGCACCATACAGGTTCCGCGTAGGACCCTGTGGAGCATCAAAGACTACAGAAGTATCTCCCTTGGAGTGAAGGAGTCACTCCCCTGCACCATACAGGTTCAGCGTAGGACCCTGTGGAGCATCAAAGACTACGGAAGTATCTCCCTTGGAGTGAAGGAGTCACTCCCATGCACCATACAGGTTCCGCGTAGGACCCTGTGGAGCATCAAAGACTACAGAAGTATCTCCCTTGGAGTGAAGGAGTCACTCCCATGCAACATACAGGTTCCGTGTAGGACCCTGTGGAGCATCAAAGACTACGGGAGTATCTCCCTTGGAGTGAAGGAGTCACTCCCATGCACCATAAAGGTTCCGTGTAGGACCCTGTGGAGCATCAAAGACTACGGAAGTATCTCCCTTGGAGTGAAGGAGTCACTCCCCGGCACCATACAGGTTCCGTGTAGGACCCTGTGGAGCATCAACGACTACAGAAGTATCTCCCTTGGAGTGAAGGAGTCACTCCCATGCACCATACAGGTTCCGTGTAGGACCCTGTGGAGCATCAAAGACTACGGAAGTATCTCCCTTGGAGTGAAGGAGTCACTCCCCTGCACCATACAGGATCAGTGTAGGACCCTGTGGAGCATCAAAGACTACAGAAGTATCTCCCTTGGAGTGAAGGACTCACTCCCATGCACCATACAGGTTCCGTGTAGGACCCTGTGGAGCATCAAAGACTACGGAAGTATCTCCCTTGGAGAGAAGGAGTCACTCCCATGCACCATACAGGTTCCGTGTAGGACCCTGTGGAGCATCAAAGACTACGGAAGTATCTCCCTTGGAGTGAAGGAGTCACTCCCATGCACCATACAGGTTCCGTGTAGGACCCTGTGGAGCATCAAAGACTACAGAAGTATCTCCCTTGGAGTGTAGGAGTCACTCCCATGCACCATACAGGTTCCGTGTAGGTCCCTCTGGAGCATCAAAGACTACGGGAGTATCTCCCTTGGAGTGAAGGGGTCACTCCCATGCACCATACAGGTTCCGTGTAGGACCCTGTGGAGCATGAAAGACTACGGAAGTATCTCCCTTGGAGTGAAGGAGTCACTCCCATGCACCATACAGGTTCCGTGTAGGACCCTCTGGAGCATCAAAGACTACAGAAGTATCTCCCTTGGAGTGAATGAGTCACTCCCATGCACCATACAGGTTCCGTGTAGGACCCTGTGGAGCATCAAAGACTACGGAAGTATCTCCCTTGGAGTGAAGGAGTCACTCCCCGGCACCATACACGTTCCGTGTAGGACCCTGTGGAGCATCAAAGACTACAGAAGTATCTCCCTTGGAGTGAAGGAGTCACTCCCATGCACCATACAAGTTCCGTGTAGGACCCTGTGGAGCATCAAAGACTACAGAAGTATCTCCCTTGGAGTGAATGAGTCACTCCCATGCACCATACAGGATCCGTGTAGGACCCTGTGGAGCATCAAAGACTACGGAAGTATCTCCCTTGGAGTGAAGGAGTCACTCCCATGCACCATACAGGTTCAGTGTAGGACCCTGTGGAGCATCAAAGACTACAGAAGTATCTCCCTTGGATTGAAGGAGTCACTCCCATGCACCATACAGGTTCAGTGTAGGACCCTGTGGAGCATCAAAGACTACGGCAGTATCTCCCTTGGAGTGAAGGAGTCACTCCCACTGAGGTGCCGGGTTTTTAGGAACCCGGTGGTGCCAGGGGGTAGCACCCGAAGACCTCTGAGTTCTCCCTTGTTCCGGACCACAGAAACACTGAGTCTTCTAGTTACCGTCAAAGATCAAGTTTTATTGGTAGCTACCAAGTAACACGTGTCCCAGAAGTACACCACACGGAGAGTAGGTTCTCGGGACACTGTTCGTTTTTACAGAACCAGCCGTCTCCTTATATACAAAAATAATAGCTGCAAGCAAGAATTCCTGAGTTTATGATATGGCTATACACATATTTCTACAATAATACAAAGAGCGGAGTCATGTAAGCAAGCCCATATTTTAGATGTCCAGTTTGTTGATAGATTACCCAGTTAGGCCTGGAACTCCCATCAGATATCGATGAAACCTTAAATAAAGAAAGGTACAACCCAGTCATAAAACTGGCCATAAACAAGGAATGTGGACAGGTGCATGTTTGCAGAAAGCATGGTCTGTATGTAGTGAATGGTTTGTGGAATGTTATGTATTGATGCTATCGTATTCGGCCACTGGGCGAGGAGCTGCCAAACAGGTTTGGCCTAAGGCAATGGAGTCAGTTGGGACAGGTCAGGGGGAAGTCACGAAAGGTGGACGTGTCCCTTTTGATCAAGCTCAACCTTTAATGGACTTAACATGAGGGCAAGATGCAAGATGGATGCCGTTCACAAAATGGAGTTTAAGGGATGGGGACGGAAACTACGATTTTGGGGTGTTGGCAACCCTCGATCGTGACGCAAATACATAGGAATGACGTCCTAATTATTATCGGTTCATAGATACCAAAATCGTCTTGGTACGTTGAGGTTTTGTGACACGGGTATTGGACCTCGATATCGGGAAAACACCAGGGTCCGGATTTTTAGAACCACACCATGCACCATACAGGATCAGTGTAGGACCCTGTGGAGCATCAAAGACTACGGAAGTATTTCCCTTGGAGTGAAGGAGTCACTCCCGGGCACCATACAGGTTCCGTGTAGGACCCTGTGGAGCATCAAAGACTACAGAAGTATCTCCCTTGGAGTGAAGGAGTCACTCCCATGCACCATACAGGTTCCGTGTAGGACCCTGTGGAGCATCAAAGACTACAGAAGTATCTCCCTTGGAGTGAAGGAGTCACTCCCATGCACCATACAGGTTCCGTGTAGGACCCTGTGGAGCATCAAAGACTACAGAAGTATCTCCCTTGGAGTGAAGGAGTCACTCCCATGCACCATACAGGTTCCGTGTAGGACCCTGTGGAGCATCAAAGACTACGGAAGTATCTCCCTTGGAGTGAAGGAGTCACTCCCATGCACCATACAGGTTCCGTGTAGGACCCTGTGGAGCATCAAAGACTACGGAAGTATCTCCCTTGGAGTGAAGGAGTCACTCCCATGCACCATACAGGTTCCGCGTAGGACCCTGTGGAGCATCAAAGACTACGGAAGTATCTTCCTTGGAGTGAAGGAGTCACTCCCATGCACCATACAGGTTCCGCGTAGGACCCTGTGGAGCATCAAAGACTACAGAAGTATCTCCCTTGGAGTGAAGGAGTCACTCCCATGCACCATACAGGTTCCGCGTAGGACCCTGTGGAGCATCAAAGACTACAGAAGTATCTCCCTTGGTGTGAAGGAGTCACTCCCATGCACCATACAGGTTCCGCGTAGGACCCTGTGGAGCATCAAAGACTACAGAAGTATCTCCCTTGGAGTGAAGGAGTCACTCCCCTGCACCATACAGGTTCAGCGTAGGACCCTGTGGAGCATCAAAGACTACGGAAGTATCTCCCTTGGAGTGAAGGAGTCACTCCCATGCACCATACAGGTTCCGTGTAGGACCCTGTGGAGCATCAAAGACTACAGAAGTATCTCCCTTGGAGTGTAGGAGTCACTCCCATGCACCATACAGGTTCCGTGTAGGACCCTGTGGAGCATCAAAGACTACAGAAGTATCTCCCTTGGAGTGTAGGAGTCACTCCCATGCACCATACAGGATCAGTGTAGGACCCTGTGGAGCATCAAAGACTACAGAAGTATCTCCCTTCGAGTGAAGGAGTCACTCCCATGCACCATACAGGTTCTGTGTAGGACCCTGTGGAGCATCAAAGACTACGGAAGTATCTCCCTTGGAGTGAAGGAGTCACTCCCATGCACCATACAGATTCAGTGTAGGACCCTGTGGAGCATCAAAGACTACGGAAGTATCTCCATTGGAGTGAAGGAGTCACTCCCATGCACCATACAGGATCAGTGTAGGACCCTGTGGAGCATCAAAGACTACAAAAGTATCTCCCTTGGAGTGAAGGAGTCACTCCCATGCACCATACAGGATCAGTGTAGGACCCTGTGGAGCATCAAAGACTACGGAAGTATCTCCCTTGGAGTGTAGGAGTCACTCCCATGCACCATACAGGTTCCGTGTAGGACCCTGTGGAGCATCAAAGACTACGGAAGTATCTCCCTTGGAGTGAAGGAGTCACTCCCATGCACCATAAGGTTCCGTGTAGGGCCCTGTGGAGCATCAAAGACTACGGAAGTATCTCCCTTGGAGTGAAGGAGTCACACCCATGCACCATACAGGTTCCGTGTAGGACCCTGTGGAGCATCAAAGACTACGGAAGTATTTCCCTTGGAGTGAAGGAGTCACTCCCATGCACCATAAGGTTCCGTGTAGGGCCCTGTGGAGCATCAAAGACTACAGAAGTATCTCCCTTGGAGTGTAGGAGTCACTCCCATGCACCATACAGGTTCCGTGTAGGACCCTGTGGAGCATCAAAGACTACGGAAGTATCTCCCTTGGAGTGAAGGAGTCACTCCCATGCACCATAAGGTTCTGTGTAGGGCCCTGTGGAGCATCAAAGACTACAGAAGTATCTCCCTTGGAGTGAAGGAGTCACTCCCATGCACCATACAGGTTCCATGTAGGACCCTGTGGAGCATCAAAGACTACGGGAGTATCTCCCTTAGAGTGTAGGAGTCACTCCCATGCACCATACAGGTTCCATGTAGGACCCTGTGGAGGATCAAAGACTACGGAAGTATCTCCCTTGGAGTGAAGGAGTCACTCCCCTGCACCATACAGGTTCCGTGTAGGACCCTGTGGAGCATCAAAGACTACGGAAGTATCTCCCTCGGAGTGAAGGAGTCACTCCCATGCACCATACAGGTTCCGTGTAGGACCCTCTGGAGCATCAAAGACTACAGAAGTATCTCCCTTGGAGTGAAGGAGTCACTCCCCTGCACCATACAGGTTCCGTGTAGGACCCTGTGGAGCATCAAAGACTACGGAAGTATCTCCCTTGGAGTGAAGGAGTCACTCCCCTGCACCATACAGGTTCAGTGTAGGACCCTGTGGAGCATCAAAGACTACGGAAGTATCTCCCTTGGAGTGTAGGAGTCACTCCCCGGCACCATACAGGTTCAGTGTAGGACCCTGTGGAGCATCAAAGACTACGGAAGTATCTCCGTTGGAGTGAAGGAGTCACACCCATGCACCATACAGGTTCAGTGTAGGACCCTGTGGAGCATCAAAGACTACGGAAGTATCTCCCTTGGAGTGAAGGAGTCACTCCCATGCACCATACAGGTTCCGTGTAGGAACCTGTGGAGCATCAAAGACTACGGAAGTATCTCCCTTGGAGTGAAGGAGTCACTCCCCTGCACCATACAGGTTCCGTGTAGGACCCTGTGGAGCATCAAAGACTACGGAGGTATCTCCCTTGGAGTGAAGGAGTCACTCCCATGCACCATACAGGATCAGTGTAGGACCCTGTGGAGCATCAACGACTACAGAAGTATCTACCTTGGAGTGAAGGAGTCACTCCCATGCACCATACAGGTTCAGTGTAGGACCCTGTGGAGCATCAAAGACTACGGAAGTATCTCCCTTGGAGTGAAGGAGTCACTCCCATGCACCATACAGGTTCCGTGTAGGACCCTGTGGAGCATCAAAGACTACAGAAGTATCTCCCTTGGAGTGTAGGAGTCACTCCCATGCACCATACAGGTTCCGTGTAGGACCCTCTGGAGCATCAAAGACTACGGGAGTATCTCCCTTTGGAGTGAATGAGTCACTCCCATGCACCATACAGGATCCGTGTAGGACCCTGTGGAGCATCAAAGACTACGGAAGTATCTCCCTTGGAGTGAAGGAGTCACTCCCATGCACCATACAGGTTCAGTGTAGGACCCTGTGGAGCATCAAAGACTTCAGAAGTATCTCCATTGGAGTGAAGGAGTCACGCCCCGGCACCATACAGGTTCAGTGTAGGACCCTGTGGAGCATCAAAGACTACGGAAGTATCTCCCTTGGAGTGAAGGAGTCACTCCCCTGCACCATACAGGTTCAGTGTAGGACCCTGTGGAGCATCAAAGACTACGGAAGTATCTCCCTATGAGTGAAGGAGTCACTCCCATGCACCATACAGGTTCCGTGTAGGACCCTGTGGAGCATCAAAGACTACAGAAGTATCTCCCTTGGAGTGAAGGACTCACTCCCATGCACCATACAGGTTCCGTGTAGGACCCTGTGGAGCATCAAAGACTACAGAAGTATCTCCTTCGGAGTGAAGGAGTCACTCCCCTGCACCATACAGGTTCAGTGTAGGACCCTGTGGAGCATCAAAGACTACAGAAGTATCTCCCTTGGAGTGAAGGAGTCACTCCCATGCACCATACAGGTTCCGTGTAGGACCCTGTGGAGCATCAAAGACTACAGAAGTATCTCCCTTGGAGTGTAGGAGTCACTCCCATGCACCATACAGGATCAGTGTAGGACCCTGTGGAGCATCAAAGACTACAGAAGTATCTCCCTTGGAGTGAAGGAGTCACTCCCATGCACCATACAGGTTCTGTGTAGGACCCTGTGGAGCATCAAAGACTACAGAAGTATCTCCCTTGGAGTGAAGGAGTCACTCCCATGCACCATACAGGTTCCGTGTAGGACCCTGTGGAGCATCAAAGACTACGGAAGTATCTCCATTGGAGTGAAGGAGTCACTCCCATGCACCATACAGGATCAGTGTAGGACCCTGTGGAGCATCAAAGACTACAAAAGTATCTCCCTTGGAGTGAAGGAGTCACTCCCATGCACCATACAGGATCAGTGTAGGACCCTGTGGAGCATCAAAGACTACGGAAGTATCTCACTTGGAGTGTAGGAGTCACTCCCATGCACCATACAGGTTCCGTGTAGGACCCTGTGGAGCATCAAAGACTACGGAAGTATCTCCCTTGGAGTGAAGGAGTCACTCCCATGCACCATAAGGTTCCGTGTAGGGCCCTGTGGAGCATCAAAGACTACGGAAGTATCTCCCTTGGAGTGAAGGAGTCACACCCATGCACCATACAGGTTCCGTGTAGGACCCTGTGGAGCATCAAAGACTACAGAAGTATCTCCCTTGGAGTGAAGGAGTCACTGCCATGCACCATACAGGTTCCATGTAGGACCCTGTGGAGCATCAAAGACTACGGAAGTATCTCCCTTGGAGTGTAGGAGTCACTCCACGGCACCATACAGGTTCAGTGTAGGACCCTGTGGAGCATCAAAGACAACGGAAGTATCTCCGTTGGAGTGAAGGAGTCACACCCATGCACCATACAGGTTCAGTGTAGGACCCTGTGGAGCATCAAAGACTACGGAAGTATCTCCCTTGGAGTGAAGGAGTCACTCCCATGCACCATACAGGTTCCGTGTAGGAACCTGTGGAGCATCAAAGACTACGGAAGTATCTCCCTTGGAGTGAAGGAGTCACTCCCCTGCACCATACAGGTTCTGTGTAGGACCCTGTGGAGCATCAAAGACTACGGAGGTATCTCCCTTGGAGTGAAGGAGTCACTCCCATGCACCATACAGGTTCCGTGTAGGACCCTGTGGAGCATCAAATACTACGGAAGTATCTCCCTTGGAGTGTAGGAGTCACTCCCATGCACCATACAGGTTCCGTGTAGGACCCTGTGGAGCATCAAATACTACGGAAATATCTCCCTTGGAGTGAAGGAGTCACTCCCATGCACCATACAGGTTCCGTGTAGGACCCTGTGGAGCATCAAATACTACGGAAGTATCTCCCTTGGAGTGTAGGAGTCACTCCCATGCACAATACAGGTTCAGTGTAGGACCCTGTGGAGCATCAAAGACTACGGAAGTATCTCCCTTGGAGTGAAGGAGTCACTCCCCGGCACCATACAGGATCAGTGTAGGACCCTGTGGAGCATCAAAGACTACGGAAGTATCTCCCTCGGAGTGTAGGAGTCACTCCCATGCACCATACAGGTTCCGTGTAGGACCCTGTGGAGCATCAAAGACTACGGAAGTATCTCCCTTGGAGTGAAGGACTCACTCCCTTGCACCATACAGGTTCAGTGTAGGACCCTGTGGAGCATCAAAGACTACAGAAGTATCTCCCTTGGAGTGTAGGATTCACTCCCATGCACCATACAGGTTCCGTGAAGGACCCTGTGGAGCATCAAAGACTACGGAAGTATCTCCCTTGGAGTGAAGGAGTCACTCCCATGCACCATACAGGTTCCGTGTAGGACCCTGTGGAGCATCAAAGACTACAGAAGTATCTCCCTTGGAGTGAAGGAGTCACTCCCATGCACCATACAGGTTCCGTGTAGGACCCTGTGGAGCATCAAAGACTACAGAAGTATCTCCCTTGGAGTGTAGGAGTCACTCCCATGCACCATACAGGATCAGTGTAGGACCCTGTGGAGCATCAAAGACTACAGAAGTATCTCCCTTGGAGTGAAGGAGTCACTCCCATGCACCATACAGGTTCTGTGTAGGACCCTGTGGAGCATCAAAGACTACAGAAGTATCTCCCTTGGAGTGAAGGAGTCACTCCCATGCACCATACAGGTTCCGTGTAGGACCCTGTGGAGCATCAAAGACTACGGAAGTATCTCCATTGGAGTGAAGGAGTCACTCCCATGCACCATACAGGATCAGTGTAGGACCCTGTGGAGCATCAAAGACTACAAAAGTATCTCCCTTGGAGTGAAGGAGTCACTCCCATGCACCATACAGGATCAGTGTAGGACCCTGTGGAGCATCAAAGACTACGGAAGTATCTCACTTGGAGTGTAGGAGTCACTCCCATGCACCATACAGGTTCCGTGTAGGACCCTGTGGAGCATCAAAGACTACGGAAGTATCTCCCTTGGAGTGAAGGAGTCACTCCCATGCACCATAAGGTTCCGTGTAGGGCCCTGTGGAGCATCAAAGACTACGGAAGTATCTCCCTTGGAGTGAAGGAGTCACACCCATGCACCATACAGGTTCCGTGTAGGACCCTGTGGAGCATCAAAGACTACAGAAGTATCTCCCTTGGAGTGAAGGAGTCACTGCCATGCACCATACAGGTTCCATGTAGGACCCTGTGGAGCATCAAAGACTACGGAAGTATCTCCCTTGGAGTGTAGGAGTCACTCCACGGCACCATACAGGTTCAGTGTAGGACCCTGTGGAGCATCAAAGACAACGGAAGTATCTCCGTTGGAGTGAAGGAGTCACACCCATGCACCATACAGGTTCAGTGTAGGACCCTGTGGAGCATCAAAGACTACGGAAGTATCTCCCTTGGAGTGAAGGAGTCACTCCCATGCACCATACAGGTTCCGTGTAGGAACCTGTGGAGCATCAAAGACTACGGAAGTATCTCCCTTGGAGTGAAGGAGTCACTCCCCTGCACCATACAGGTTCTGTGTAGGACCCTGTGGAGCATCAAAGACTACGGAGGTATCTCCCTTGGAGTGAAGGAGTCACTCCCATGCACCATACAGGTTCCGTGTAGGACCCTGTGGAGCATCAAATACTACGGAAGTATCTCCCTTGGAGTGTAGGAGTCACTCCCATGCACCATACAGGTTCCGTGTAGGACCCTGTGGAGCATCAAATACTACGGAAATATCTCCCTTGGAGTGAAGGAGTCACTCCCATGCACCATACAGGTTCCGTGTAGGACCCTGTGGAGCATCAAATACTACGGAAGTATCTCCCTTGGAGTGTAGGAGTCACTCCCATGCACAATACAGGTTCAGTGTAGGACCCTGTGGAGCATCAAAGACTACGGAAGTATCTCCCTTGGAGTGAAGGAGTCACTCCCCGGCACCATACAGGATCAGTGTAGGACCCTGTGGAGCATCAAAGACTACGGAAGTATCTCCCTCGGAGTGTAGGAGTCACTCCCATGCACCATACAGGTTCCGTGTAGGACCCTGTGGAGCATCAAAGACTACGGAAGTATCTCCCTTGGAGTGAAGGACTCACTCCCTTGCACCATACAGGTTCAGTGTAGGACCCTGTGGAGCATCAAAGACTACAGAAGTATCTCCCTTGGAGTGTAGGATTCACTCCCATGCACCATACAGGTTCCGTGAAGGACCCTGTGGAGCATCAAAGACTACGGAAGTATCTCCCTTGGAGTGAAGGAGTCACTCCCATGCACCATACAGGTTCCGTGTAGGACCCTGTGGAGCATCAAAGACTACAGAAGTATCTCCCTTGGAGTGAAGGAGTCACTCCCATGCACCATACAGGTTCCGTGTAGGACCCTGTGGAGCATCAAAGACTACGGAAGTATCTCCCTTGGAGTGTAGGAGTCACTCCCATGCACCATAAAGGATCAGTGTAGGACCCTGTGGAGCATCAAAGACTACGGAAGTATGTCCCTTGGAGTGAAGGAGTCACTCCCATGCACCATACAGGTTCCGTGTAGGACCCTGTGGAGCATCAAAGACTACGGAAGTATCTCCCTTGGAGTGAAGGAGTCACTCCGATGCACCATACAGGTTCCGTGTAGGACCCTGTGGAGCATCAAAGAGTCACTCCCATGCACCATACAGGTTCCGTGTAGGACCCTGTGGAGCATCAAAGACTACGGAAGTATCTCCCTTGGAGTGAAGGAGTCACTCCCATGCACCATACAGGTTCCGTGTAGGACCCTGTGGAGCATCAAAGACTACGGAAGTATCTCCCTTGGAGTGTAAGAGTCACTCCCATGCACCATACAGGATCAGTGTAGGACCCTGTGGAGCATCAACGACTACGGAAGTATCTCCCTTGGAGTGAAGGAGTCACTCTCCGGCACCATACAGGTTCAGTGTAGGACCCTGTGGAGCATCAAAGACTACGGAAGTATCTCCCTTGGAGTGAAGGATTCACTCCCCGGCACCATACAGGTTCCGTGTAGGACCCTGTGGAGCATCAAAGACTACGGAAGTATCTCCCTTGGAGTGAAGGAGTCACTCCCGTGCACCATACAGGTTCAGTGTAGGACCCTGTGGAGCATCAAAGACTACGGAAGTATCTCCCTTGGAGTGAAGGAGTCACTCCCCGGCACCATACAGGTTCCGTGTAGTACCCTGTGGAGCATCAAAGTCTACGGAAGTATCTCCCTTGGAGTGAAGGAGTCACTCCCATGCACCATACAGGTTCCGTGTAGGACCCTGTGGAGCATCAAAGACTACGGAAGTATCTCCCTTGGAGTGAAGGAGTCACTCCCATGCACCATACAGGTTCCGTGCAGGACCCTGTGGAGCATCAAAAACTACGGAAGTATCTCCCTTGGAGTGAAGGAGTCACTCCCATGCACCATACAGGTTCCGTGTAGGACCCTGTGGAGCATCAAAGACTACAGAAGTATCTCCCTTGGAGTGAAGGAGTCACTCCCATGCACCATACAGGTTACGTGTAGGACCCTGTGGAGCATCAAAGACTACGGAAGTATCTCCCTTGGAGTGTAGGAGTCACTCCCATGCACCATACAGGATCAGTGTAGGACCCTGTGGAGCATCAACAACTACAGAAGTATCTCCCTTGGAGTGAAGGAGTCACTCCCCGGCACCATACAGGTTCCGTGTAGGACCCTGTGGAGCATCAAAGACTACAGAAGTATCTCCCTTGGAGTGAAGGAGTCACTCCCATGCACCATACAGGTTCCGTGTAGGACCCTGTGGAGCATGAAAGACTACGGAAGTATCTCCCTTGGAGTGAAGGAGTCACACCCATGCACCATACAGGTTCCGTGTAGGACCCTGTGGAGCATCAAAGACTACAGAAGTATCTCCCTTGGAGTGCAGGATTCACTCCCATGCACCATACAGGTTCCGTGAAGGACCCTGTGGAGCATCAAAGACTACGGAAGTATCTCCCTTGGAGTGAAGGAGTCACTCCCATGCACCATACAGGTTCCGTGTAGGACCCTGTGGAGCATCAAAGACTACAGAAGTATCTCCCTTGGAGTGAAGGAGTCACTCCCATGCACCATACAGGTTCCGTGTAGGACCCTGTGGAGCATCAAAGACTACGGAAGTATCTCCCTTGGAGTGTAGGAGTCACTCCCATGCACCATAAAGGATCAGTGTAGGACCCTGTGGAGCATCAAAGACTACGGAAGTATCTCCCTTGGAGTGAAGGAGTCACTCCCATGCACCATACAGGTTCCGTGTAGGACCCTGTGGAGCATCAAAGACTACGGAAGTATCTCCCTTGGAGTGAAGGAGTCACTCCCATGCACCATACAGGTTCAGTGTAGGACCCTGTGGAGCATCAAAGACTACGGAAGTATCTCCCTTGGAGTGAAGGAGTCACTCCGATGCACCATGCAGGTTCCGTGTAGGACCCTGTGGAGCATCAAAGAGTCACTCCCATGCACCATACAGGTTCCGTGTAGGACCCTGTGGAGCATCAAAGACTACGGAAGTATCTCCCTTGGAGTGAAGGAGTCACTCCCATGCACCATACAGGTTCCGTGTAGGACCCTGTGGAGCATCAAAGAGTCACTCCCATGCACCATACAGGTTCCGTGTAGGACCCTGTGGAGCATCAAAGACTACGGAAGTATCTCCCTTGGAGTGAAGGAGTCACTCCCATGCACCATACAGGTTCAGTGTAGGACCCTGTGGAGCATCAAAGACTACGGAAGTATCTCCCCTGGAGTGAAGGAGTCACTCCCATGCACCATACAGGTTCCGTGTAGGACCCTGTGGAGCATCAAAGACTACGGAAGTATCTCCCTTGGAGTGTAAGAGTCACTCCCATGCACCATACAGGATCAGTGTAGGACCCTGTGGAGCATCAACGACTACGGAAGTATCTCCCTTGGAGTGAAGGAGTCACTCTCCGGCACCATACAGGTTCAGTGTAGGACCCTGTGGAGCATCAAAGACTACGAAAGTATCTCCCTTGGAGTGAAGGATTCACTCCCCGGCACCATACAGGTTCCGTGTAGGACCCTGTGGAGCATCAAAGACTACAGAAGTATCTCCCTTGGAGTGAAGGAGTCACTCCCATGCACCATACAGGATCAGTGTAGGACCCTGTGGAGCATCAACAACTACAGAAGTATCTCCCTTGGAGTGAAGGAGTCACTCCCCGGCACCATACAGGTTCCGTGTAGGACCCTGTGGAGCATCAAAGACTACAGAAGTATCTCCCTTGGAGTGAAGGAGTCACTCCCATGCACCATACAGGTTCCGTGTAGGACCCTGTGGAGCATGAAAGACTACGGAAGTATCTCCCTTGGAGTGAAGGAGTCACACCCATGCACCATACAGGTTCCGTGTAGGACCCTGTGGAGCATCAAAGACTACGGAAGTATCTCCCTTGGAGTGAAGGAGTCACTCCCATGCACCATACAGGATCAGTGTAGGACCCTGTGGAGCATCAAAGACTACAGAAGTATCTCCCTTGGAGTAAAGGAGTCACTCCCATGCACCATACAGGTTCCGTGTAGGACCCTGTGGAGCATCAAAGACTACGGAAGTATCTCCCCTGGAGTAAAGGAGTGACTCCCATGCACCATACAGGATCCGTGTAGGACCCTGTGGAGCATCAAAGACTACGGAAGTATCTCCCTTGGAGTGAAGGAGTCACTCCCCGGCACCATACAGGTTCAGTGTAGGACCCTGTGGAGCATCAAAGACTACGGAAGTATCTCCCTTGGAGTGAAGGAGTCACTCCCATGCACCATACAGGTTCCGTGTAGGACCCTGTGGAGCATCAAAGACTACGGAAGTATCTCCCTTGGAGTGAAGGAGTCACTCCCATGCACCATACAGGTTCCGTGTAGGACCCTGTGGAGCATCACAGACTACGGAAGTATCTCCCTTGGAGTGAAGGAGTCACTCCCATGCACCATACAGGATCCGTGTAGGACACTGTGGAGCATCAAAGACTACAGAAGTATCTCCCTTGGATTGAAGGAGTCACTCCCATGCACCATACAGGTTCCGTGTAGGACCCTGTGGAGCATCAAAGACTACGGAAGTATCTCCCTTGGAGTGAAGGAGTCACTCCCATGCACCATACAGGTTCCGTGTAGGACCCTGTGGAGCATCAAAGACTACGGAAGTATCTCCCTTGGAGTGAAGGAGTCACTCCCATGCACCATACAGGTTCCGTGTAGGACCCTGTGGAGCATCAAAGACTACGGAAGTATCTCCCTTGGAGTGAAGGAGTCACTCCCATGCACCATACAGGTTCCGTGTAGGAACCTGTGGAGCATCAAAGACTACGGAAGTATCTCCCTTGGAGTGAAGGAGTCACTTCCCTGCACCATACAGGATCAGTGTAGGACCCTGTGGAGCATCAAAGACTACGGAAGTATCTCCCTTGGAGTGAAGGAGTCACTCCCATGCACCATACAGGTTCAGTGTAGGACCCTGTGGAGCATCAAAGACTACGGAAGTATCTCCCTTGGAGTGTAGGAGTCACTCCCATGCACCATACAGGTTCCGTGTAGGACCCTGTGGAGCATCAAAGACTACGGAAGTATCTCCCTTGGAGTGAAGGAGTCACTCCCATGCACCGAACAGGTTCCGTGTAGGACCCTGTGGAGCATCAAAGACTACGGAAGTATCTCCCTTGGAGTGAATGAGTCACTCCCATGCACCATACAGGATCCGTGTAGGACCCTGTGGAGCATCAAAGACTACGGAAGTATCTCCCTTAGAGTGAAGGAGTCACTCCCATGCACCATACAGGTACAGTGTAGGACCCTGTGGAGCATCAAAGACTACAGAAGTATCTCCCTTGGATTGAAGGAGTCACTCCCATGCACCATACAGGTTCAGTGTAGGACCCTGTGGAGCATCAAAGACTACGGCAGTATCTCCCTTGGAGTGAAGGAGTCACTCCCACTGAGGTGCCGGGTTTTTAGGAACCCGGTGGTGCCAGGGGGTAGCACCCGAAGACCTCTGAGTTCTCCCTTGTTCCGGACCACAGAAACACTGAGTCTTCTAGTTACCGTCAAAGATCAAGTTTTATTGGTAGCTACCAAGTAACACGTGTCCCAGAAGTACACCACACGGAGAGTAGGTTCTCGGGAGACTGTTCGTTTTTACAGAACCAGCCGTCTCCTTATATACAAAAATAATAGCTGCAAGCAAGAATTCCTGAGTTTATGATATGGCTATACACATATTTCTACAATAATACAAAGAGCGGAGTCATGTAAGCAAGCCCATATTTCAGATGTCCAGTTTGTTGATAGATTACCCAGTTAGGCCTGGAACTCCCATCAGATATCGATGAAACCTTAAATAAAGAAAGGTACAACCCAGTCATAAAACTGGCCATAAACAAGGAATGTGGACAGGTGCATGTTTGCAGAAAGCATGGTCTGTATGTAGTGAATGGTTTGTGGAATGTTATGTATTGATGCTATCGTATTCGGCCACTGGGCGAGGAGCTGCCCAAACAGGTTTGGCCTAAGGCAATGGAGTCAGTTGGGACAGGTCAGGGGGAAGTCACGAAAGGTGGACGTGTCCCTTTTGATCAAGCTCAACCTTTAATGGACTTAACATGAGGGCAAGATGCAAGATGGATGCCGTTCACAAAATGGAGTTTAAGGGATGGGGACGGAAACTACGATTTTGGGGTGTTGGCAACCCTCGATCGTGACGCAAATACATAGGAATGACGTCCTAATTATTATCGGTTCATAGATACCAAAATCGTCTTGGTACGTTGAGGTTTTGTGACACGGGTATTGGACCTCGATATCGGGAAAACACCAGGGTCCGGATTTTTAGAACCACACCATGCACCATACAGGATCAGTGTAGGACCCTGTGGAGCATCAAAGACTACGGAAGTATTTCCCTTGGAGTGAAGGAGTCACTCCCGGGCACCATACAGGTTCCGTGTAGGACCCTGTGGAGCATCAAAGACTACAGAAGTATCTCCCTTGGAGTGAAGGAGTCACTCCCATGCACCATACAGGTTCCGTGTAGGACCCTGTGGAGCATCAAAGACTACAGAAGTATCTCCCTTGGAGTGAAGGAGTCACTCCCATGCACCATACAGGTTCCGTGTAGGACCCTGTGGAGCATCAAAGACTACAGAAGTATCTCCCTTGGAGTGAAGGAGTCATTCCCATGCACCATACAGGTTCCGTGTAGGACCCTGTGGAGCATCAAAGACTACGGAAGTATCTCCCTTGGAGTGAAGGAGTCACTCCCATGCACCATACAGGTTCCGTGTAGGACCCTGTGGAGCATCAAAGACTACAGAAGTATCTCCCTTGGAGTGTAGGAGTCACTCCCATGCACCATACAGGTTCCGTGTAGGACCCTGTGGAGCATCAAAGACTACAGAAGTATCTCCCTTGGAGTGTAGGAGTCACTCCCATGCACCATACAGGATCAGTGTAGGACCCTGTGGAGCATCAAAGACTACAGAAGTATCTCCCTTGGAGTGAAGGAGTCACTCCCATGCACCATACAGGTTCTGTGTAGGACCCTGTGGAGCATCAAAGACTACGGAAGTATCTCCCTTGGAGTGAAGGAGTCACTCCCATGCACCATACAGATTCAGTGTAGGACCCTGTGGAGCATCAAAGACTACGGAAGTATCTCCATTGGAGTGAAGGAGTCACTCCCATGCACCATACAGGATCAGTGTAGGACCCTGTGGAGCATCAAAGACTACAAAAGTATCTCCCTTGGAGTGAAGGAGTCACTCCCATGCACCATACAGGATCAGTGTAGGACCCTGTGGAGCATCAAAGACTACGGAAGTATCTCTCTTGGAGTGTAGGAGTCACTCCCATGCACCATACAGGTTCCGTGTAGGACCCTGTGGAGCATCAAAGACTACGGAAGTATCTCCCTTGGAGTGAAGGAGTCACTCCCATGCACCATAAGGTTCCGTGTAGGGCCCTGTGGAGCATCAAAGACTACGGAAGTATCTCCCTTGGAGTGAAGGAGTCACACCCATGCACCATACAGGTTCCGTGTAGGACCCTGTGGAGCATCAAAGACTACGGAAGTATCTCCCTTGGAGTGAAGGAGTCACTCCCATGCACCATAAGGTTCCGTGTAGGGCCCTGTGGAGCATCAAAGACTACAGAAGTATCTCCCTTGGAGTGTAGGAGTCACTCCCATGCACCATACAGGTTCCGTGTAGGACCCTGTGGAGCATCAAAGACTACGGAAGTATCTCCCTTGGAGTGAAGGAGTCACTCCCATGCACCATACAGGTTCCGTGTAGGACCCTGTGGAGCATCAAAGAGTCACTCCCATGCACCATACAGGTTCCGTGTAGGACCCTGTGGAGCATCAAAGACTACGGAAGTATCTCCCTTGGAGTGAAGGAGTCACTCCCATGCACCATACAGGTTCAGTGTAGGACCCTGTGGAGCATCAAAGACTACGGAAGTATCTCCCTTGGAGTGAAGGAGTCACTCCCATGCACCATACAGGTTCCGTGTAGGACCCTGTGGAGCATCAAAGACTACGGAAGTATCTCCCTTGGAGTGTAGGAGTCACTCCCATGCACCATACAGGATCAGTGTAGGACCCTGTGGAGCATCAACAACTACAGAAGTATCTCCCTTGGAGTGAAGGAGTCACTCCCCGGCACCATACAGGTTCCGTGTAGGACCCTGTGGAGCATCAAAGACTACAGAAGTATCTCCCTTGGAGTGAAGGAGTCACTCCCATGCACCATACAGGTTCCGTGTAGGACCCTGTGGAGCATGAAAGACTACGGAAGTATCTCCCTTGGAGTGAAGGAGTCACACCCATGCACCATACAGGTTCCGTGTAGGACCCTGTGGAGCATCAAAGACTACAGAAGTATCTCCCTTGGAGTGCAGGATTCACTCCCATGCACCATACAGGTTCCGTGAAGGACCCTGTGGAGCATCAAAGACTACGGAAGTATCTCCCTTGGAGTGAAGGAGTCACTCCCATGCACCATACAGGTTCCGTGTAGGACCCTGTGGAGCATCAAAGACTACAGAAGTATCTCCCTTGGAGTGAAGGAGTCACTCCCATGCACCATACAGGTTCCGTGTAGGACCCTGTGGAGCATCAAAGACTACGGAAGTATCTCCCTTGGAGTGTAGGAGTCACTCCCATGCACCATAAAGGATCAGTGTAGGACCCTGTGGAGCATCAAAGACTACGGAAGTATCTCCCTTGGAGTGAAGGAGTCACTCCCATGCACCATACAGGTTCCGTGTAGGACCCTGTGGAGCATCAAAGACTACGGAAGTATCTCCCTTGGAGTGAAGGAGTCACTCCCATGCACCATACAGGTTCAGTGTAGGACCCTGTGGAGCATCAAAGACTACGGAAGTATCTCCCTTGGAGTGAAGGAGTCACTCCGATGCACCATGCAGGTTCCGTGTAGGACCCTGTGGAGCATCAAAGAGTCACTCCCATGCACCATACAGGTTCCGTGTAGGACCCTGTGGAGCATGAAAGACTACGGAAGTATCTCCCTTGGAGTGAAGGAGTCACACCCATGCACCATACAGGTTCCATGTAGGACCCTGTGGAGCATCAAAGACTACAGAAGTATCTCCCTTGGAGTGCAGGATTCACTCCCATGCACCATACAGGTTCCGTGAAGGACCCTGTGGAGCATCAAAGACTACGGAAGTATCTCCCTTGGAGTGAAGGAGTCACTCCCATGCACCATACAGGTTCCGTGTAGGACCCTGTGGAGCATCAAAGACTACAGAAGTATCTCCCTTGGAGTGAAGGAGTCACTCCCATGCACCATACAGGTTCCGCGTAGGACCCTGTGGAGCATCAAAGACTACAGAAGTATCTCCCTTGGTGTGAAGGAGTCACTCCCATGCACCATACAGGTTCCGCGTAGGACCCTGTGGAGCATCAAAGACTACAGAAGTATCTCCCTTGGAGTGAAGGAGTCACTCCCCTGCACCATACAGGTTCAGCGTAGGACCCTGTGGAGCATCAAAGACTACGGAAGTATCTCCCTTGGAGTGAAGGAGTCACTCCCATGCACCATACAGGTTCCGTGTAGGACCCTGTGGAGCATCAAAGACTACAGAAGTATCTCCCTTGGAGTGTAGGAGTCACTCCCATGCACCATACAGGTTCCGTGTAGGACCCTGTGGAGCATCAAAGACTACAGAAGTATCTCCCTTGGAGTGTAGGAGTCACTCCCATGCACCATACAGGATCAGTGTAGGACCCTGTGGAGCATCAAAGACTACAGAAGTATCTCCCTTGGAGTGAAGGAGTCACTCCCATGCACCATACAGGTTCTGTGTAGGACCCTGTGGAGCATCAAAGACTACGGAAGTATCTCCCTTGGAGTGAAGGAGTCACTCCCATGCACCATACAGATTCAGTGTAGGACCCTGTGGAGCATCAAAGACTACGGAAGTATCTCCATTGGAGTGAAGGAGTCACTCCCATGCACCATACAGGATCAGTGTAGGACCCTGTGGAGCATCAAAGACTACAAAAGTATCTCCCTTGGAGTGAAGGAGTCACTCCCATGCACCATACAGGATCAGTGTAGGACCCTGTGGAGCATCAAAGACTACGGAAGTATCTCTCTTGGAGTGTAGGAGTCACTCCCATGCACCATACAGGTTCCGTGTAGGACCCTGTGGAGCATCAAAGACTACGGAAGTATCTCCCTTGGAGTGAAGGAGTCACTCCCATGCACCATAAGGTTCCGTGTAGGGCCCTGTGGAGCATCAAAGACTACGGAAGTATCTCCCTTGGAGTGAAGGAGTCACACCCATGCACCATACAGGTTCCGTGTAGGACCCTGTGGAGCATCAAAGACTACGGAAGTATCTCCCTTGGAGTGAAGGAGTCACTCCCATGCACCATAAGGTTCCGTGTAGGGCCCTGTGGAGCATCAAAGACTACAGAAGTATCTCCCTTGGAGTGTAGGAGTCACTCCCATGCACCATACAGGTTCCGTGTAGGACCCTGTGGAGCATCAAAGACTACGGAAGTATCTCCCTTGGAGTGAAGGAGTCACTCCCATGCACCATACAGGTTCCGTGTAGGACCCTGTGGAGCATCAAAGAGTCACTCCCATGCACCATACAGGTTCCGTGTAGGACCCTGTGGAGCATCAAAGACTACGGAAGTATCTCCCTTGGAGTGAAGGAGTCACTCCCATGCACCATACAGGTTCAGTGTAGGACCCTGTGGAGCATCAAAGACTACGGAAGTATCTCCCTTGGAGTGAAGGAGTCACTCCCATGCACCATACAGGTTCCGTGTAGGACCCTGTGGAGCATCAAAGACTACGGAAGTATCTCCCTTGGAGTGTAGGAGTCACTCCCATGCACCATACAGGATCAGTGTAGGACCCTGTGGAGCATCAACAACTACAGAAGTATCTCCCTTGGAGTGAAGGAGTCACTCCCCGGCACCATACAGGTTCCGTGTAGGACCCTGTGGAGCATCAAAGACTACAGAAGTATCTCCCTTGGAGTGAAGGAGTCACTCCCATGCACCATACAGGTTCCGTGTAGGACCCTGTGGAGCATGAAAGACTACGGAAGTATCTCCCTTGGAGTGAAGGAGTCACACCCATGCACCATACAGGTTCCGTGTAGGACCCTGTGGAGCATCAAAGACTACAGAAGTATCTCCCTTGGAGTGCAGGATTCACTCCCATGCACCATACAGGTTCCGTGAAGGACCCTGTGGAGCATCAAAGACTACGGAAGTATCTCCCTTGGAGTGAAGGAGTCACTCCCATGCACCATACAGGTTCCGTGTAGGACCCTGTGGAGCATCAAAGACTACAGAAGTATCTCCCTTGGAGTGAAGGAGTCACTCCCATGCACCATACAGGTTCCGTGTAGGACCCTGTGGAGCATCAAAGACTACGGAAGTATCTCCCTTGGAGTGTAGGAGTCACTCCCATGCACCATAAAGGATCAGTGTAGGACCCTGTGGAGCATCAAAGACTACGGAAGTATCTCCCTTGGAGTGAAGGAGTCACTCCCATGCACCATACAGGTTCCGTGTAGGACCCTGTGGAGCATCAAAGACTACGGAAGTATCTCCCTTGGAGTGAAGGAGTCACTCCCATGCACCATACAGGTTCAGTGTAGGACCCTGTGGAGCATCAAAGACTACGGAAGTATCTCCCTTGGAGTGAAGGAGTCACTCCGATGCACCATGCAGGTTCCGTGTAGGACCCTGTGGAGCATCAAAGAGTCACTCCCATGCACCATACAGGTTCCGTGTAGGACCCTGTGGAGCATCAAAGACTACGGAAGTATCTCCCTTGGAGTGAAGGAGTCACTCCCATGCACCATACAGGTTCCGTGTAGGACCCTGTGGAGCATCAAAGAGTCACTCCCATGCACCATACAGGTTCCGTGTAGGACCCTGTGGAGCATCAAAGACTACGGAAGTATCTCCCTTGGAGTGAAGGAGTCACTCCCATGCACCATACAGGTTCAGTGTAGGACCCTGTGGAGCATCAAAGACTACGGAAGTATCTCCCTTGGAGTGAAGGAGTCACTCCCATGCACCATACAGGTTCCGTGTAGGACCCTGTGGAGCATCAAAGACTACGGAAGTATCTCCCTTGGAGTGTAAGAGTCACTCCCATGCACCATACAGGATCAGTGTAGGACCCTGTGGAGCATCAACGACTACGGAAGTATCTCCCTTGGAGTGAAGGAGTCACTCTCCGGCACCATACAGGTTCAGTGTAGGACCCTGTGGAGCATCAAAGACTACGAAAGTATCTCCCTTGGAGTGAAGGATTCACTCCCCGGCACCATACAGGTTCCGTGTAGGACCCTGTGGAGCATCAAAGACTACAGAAGTATCTCCCTTGGAGTGAAGGAGTCACTCCCATGCACCATACAGGATCAGTGTAGGACCCTGTGGAGCATCAACAACTACAGAAGTATCTCCCTTGGAGTGAAGGAGTCACTCCCCGGCACCATACAGGTTCCGTGTAGGACCCTGTGGAGCATCAAAGACTACAGAAGTATCTCCCTTGGAGTGAAGGAGTCACTCCCATGCACCATACAGGTTCCGTGTAGGACCCTGTGGAGCATGAAAGACTACGGAAGTATCTCCCTTGGAGTGAAGGAGTCACACCCATGCACCATACAGGTTCCGTGTAGGACCCTGTGGAGCATCAAAGACTACGGAAGTATCTCCCTTGGAGTGAAGGAGTCACTCCCATGCACCATACAGGATCAGTGTAGGACCCTGTGGAGCATCAAAGACTACAGAAGTATCTCCCTTGGAGTAAAGGAGTCACTCCCATGCACCATACAGGTTCCGTGTAGGACCCTGTGGAGCATCAAAGACTACGGAAGTATCTCCCCTGGAGTAAAGGAGTGACTCCCATGCACCATACAGGATCCGTGTAGGACCCTGTGGAGCATCAAAGACTACGGAAGTATCTCCCTTGGAGTGAAGGAGTCACTCCCCGGCACCATACAGGTTCAGTGTAGGACCCTGTGGAGCATCAAAGACTACGGAAGTATCTCCCTTGGAGTGAAGGAGTCACTCCCATGCACCATACAGGTTCCGTGTAGGACCCTGTGGAGCATCAAAGACTACGGAAGTATCTCCCTTGGAGTGAAGGAGTCACTCCCATGCACCATACAGGTTCCGTGTAGGACCCTGTGGAGCATCAAAGACTACAGAAGTATCTCCCTTGGAGTGAAGGAGTCACTCCCATGCACCATACAGGTTCCGTGTAGGACCCTGTGGAGCATCAAAGACTACAGAAGTATCTCCCTTGGAGTGAAGGAGTCACTCCCATGCACCATACAGGTTCCGTGTAGGACCCTGTGGAGCATCAAAGACTACGGAAGTATCTCCCTTGGAGTGAAGGAGTCACTCCCATGCACCATACAGGTTCCGTGTAGGACCCTGTGGAGCATCAAAGACTACGGAAGTATCTCCCTTGGAGTGAAGGAGTCACTCCCATGCACCATACAGGTTCCGCGTAGGACCCTGTGGAGCATCAAAGACTACGGAAGTATCTTCCTTGGAGTGAAGGAGTCACTCCCATGCACCATACAGGTTCCGCGTAGGACCCTGTGGAGCATCAAAGACTACAGAAGTATCTCCCTTGGAGTGAAGGAGTCACTCCCATGCACCATACAGGTTCCGCGTAGGACCCTGTGGAGCATCAAAGACTACAGAAGTATCTCCCTTGGTGTGAAGGAGTCACTCCCATGCACCATACAGGTTCCGCGTAGGACCCTGTGGAGCATCAAAGACTACAGAAGTATCTCCCTTGGAGTGAAGGAGTCACTCCCCTGCACCATACAGGTTCAGCGTAGGACCCTGTGGAGCATCAAAGACTACGGAAGTATCTCCCTTGGAGTGAAGGAGTCACTCCCATGCACCATACAGGTTCCGTGTAGGACCCTGTGGAGCATCAAAGACTACAGAAGTATCTCCCTTGGAGTGTAGGAGTCACTCCCATGCACCATACAGGTTCCGTGTAGGACCCTGTGGAGCATCAAAGACTACAGAAGTATCTCCCTTGGAGTGTAGGAGTCACTCCCATGCACCATACAGGATCAGTGTAGGACCCTGTGGAGCATCAAAGACTACAGAAGTATCTCCCTTGGAGTGAAGGAGTCACTCCCATGCACCATACAGGTTCTGTGTAGGACCCTGTGGAGCATCAAAGACTACGGAAGTATCTCCCTTGGAGTGAAGGAGTCACTCCCATGCACCATACAGATTCAGTGTAGGACCCTGTGGAGCATCAAAGACTACGGAAGTATCTCCATTGGAGTGAAGGAGTCACTCCCATGCACCATACAGGATCAGTGTAGGACCCTGTGGAGCATCAAAGACTACAAAAGTATCTCCCTTGGAGTGAAGGAGTCACTCCCATGCACCATACAGGATCAGTGTAGGACCCTGTGGAGCATCAAAGACTACGGAAGTATCTCTCTTGGAGTGTAGGAGTCACTCCCATGCACCATACAGGTTCCGTGTAGGACCCTGTGGAGCATCAAAGACTACGGAAGTATCTCCCTTGGAGTGAAGGAGTCACTCCCATGCACCATAAGGTTCCGTGTAGGGCCCTGTGGAGCATCAAAGACTACGGAAGTATCTCCCTTGGAGTGAAGGAGTCACACCCATGCACCATACAGGTTCCGTGTAGGACCCTGTGGAGCATCAAAGACTACGGAAGTATCTCCCTTGGAGTGAAGGAGTCACTCCCATGCACCATAAGGTTCCGTGTAGGGCCCTGTGGAGCATCAAAGACTACAGAAGTATCTCCCTTGGAGTGTAGGAGTCACTCCCATGCACCATACAGGTTCCGTGTAGGACCCTGTGGAGCATCAAAGACTACGGAAGTATCTCCCTTGGAGTGAAGGAGTCACTCCCATGCACCATACAGGTTCCGTGTAGGACCCTGTGGAGCATCAAAGACTACGGAAGTATCTCCCTTGGAGTGAAGGAGTCACTCCCATGCACCATACAGGTTCAGTGTAGGACCCTGTGGAGCATCAAAGACTACGGAAGTATCTCCCTTGGAGTGTAGGAGTCACTCCCATGCACCATACAGGATCAGTGTAGGACCCTGTGGAGCATCAAAGACTACGGAAGTATCTCCCTTGGAGTGTAGGAGTCACTCCCATGCACCATACAGGATCAGTGTAGGACCCTGTGGAGCATCAACAACTACAGAAGTATCTCCCTTGGAGTGAAGGAGTCACTCCCATGCACCATACAGGATCAGTGTAGGACCCTGTGGAGCATCAAAGACTACGGAAGTATCTCCCTTGGAGTGAAGGAGTCACTCCCATGCACCATACAGGTTCAGTGTAGGACCCTGTGGAGCATCAAAGACTACGGAAGTATCTCCCTTGGAGTGTAGGAGTCACTCCCATGCACCATACAGGATCAGTGTAGGACCCTGTGGAGCATCAACAACTACAGAAGTATCTCCCTTGAAGTGAAGGAGTCACTCCCATGCACCATACAGGATCAGTGTAGGACCCTGTGGAGCATCAAAGACTACAAAAGTATCTCCCTTGGAGTGAAGGAGTCACTCCCATGCACCATACAGGATCAGTGTAGGACCCTGTGGAGCATGAAAGACTACGGAAGTATCTCCCTTGGAGTGAAGGAGTCACACCCATGCACCATACAGGTTCCGTGTAGGACCCTGTGGAGCATCAAAGACTACGGAAGTATCTCCCTTGGAGTGAAGGAGTCACTCCCATGCACCATACAGGATCAGTGTAGGACCCTGTGGAGCATCAAAGACTACAGAAGTATCTCACTTGGAGTAAAGGAGTCACTCCCATGCACCATACAGGTTCCGTGTAGGACCCTGTGGAGCATCAAAGACTACGGAAGTATCTCCCTTGGAGTGAAGGAGTCACTCCCATGCACCATACAGGATCAGTGTAGGACCCTGTGGAGCATCAAAGACTACAAAAGTATCTCCCTTGGAGTGAAGGAGTCACTCCCATGCACCATACAGGATCAGTGTAGGACCCTGTGGAGCATGAAAGACTACGGAAGTATCTCCCTTGGAGTGAAGGAGTCACACCCATGCACCATACAGGTTCCGTGTAGGACCCTGTGGAGCATCAAAGACTACGGAAGTATCTCCCTTGGAGTGAAGGAGTCACTCCCATGCACCATACAGGATCAGTGTAGGACCCTGTGGAGCATCAAAGACTACAGAAGTATCTCCCTTGGAGTAAAGGAGTCACTCCCATGCACCATACAGGTTCCGTGTAGGACCCTGTGGAGCATCAAAGACTACGGAAGTATCTCCCCTGGAGTAAAGGAGTGACTCCCATGCACCATACAGGATCCGTGTAGGACCCTGTGGAGCATCAAAGACTACGGAAGTATCTCCCTTGGAGTGAAGGAGTCACTCCCCGGCACCATACAGGTTCAGTGTAGGACCCTGTGGAGCATCAAAGACTACGGAAGTATCTCCCTTGGAGTGAAGGAGTCACTCCCATGCACCATACAGGTTCCGTGTAGGACCCTGTGGAGCATCAAAGACTACGGAAGTATCTCCCTTGGAGTGAAGGAGTCACTCCCATGCACCATACAGGTTCCGTGTAGGACCCTGTGGAGCATCACAGACTACGGAAGTATCTCCCTTGGAGTGAAGGAGTCACTCCCATGCACCATACAGGATCCGTGTAGGACACTGTGGAGCATCAAAGACTACAGAAGTATCTCCCTTGGATTGAAGGAGTCACTCCCATGCACCATACAGGTTCCGTGTAGGACCCTGTGGAGCATCAAAGACTACGGAAGTATCTCCCTTGGAGTGAAGGAGTCACTCCCATGCACCATACAGGTTCCGTGTAGGACCCTGTGGAGCATCAAAGACTACGGAAGTATCTCCCTTGGAGTGAAGGAGTCACTCCCATGCACCATACAGGTTCCGTGTAGGACCCTGTGGAGCATCAAAGACTACGGAAGTATCTCCCTTGGAGTGAAGGAGTCACTCCCATGCACCATACAGGTTCCGTGTAGGAACCTGTGGAGCATCAAAGACTACGGAAGTATCTCCCTTGGAGTGAAGGAGTCACTTCCCTGCACCATACAGGATCAGTGTAGGACCCTGTGGAGCATCAAAGACTACGGAAGTATCTCCCTTGGAGTGAAGGAGTCACTCCCATGCACCATACAGGTTCAGTGTAGGACCCTGTGGAGCATCAAAGACTACGGAAGTATCTCCCTTGGAGTGTAGGAGTCACTCCCATGCACCATACAGGTTCCGTGTAGGACCCTGTGGAGCATCAAAGACTACGGAAGTATCTCCCTTGGAGTGAAGGAGTCACTCCCATGCACCGAACAGGTTCCGTGTAGGACCCTGTGGAGCATCAAAGACTACGGAAGTATCTCCCTTGGAGTGAATGAGTCACTCCCATGCACCATACAGGATCCGTGTAGGACCCTGTGGAGCATCAAAGACTACGGAAGTATCTCCCTTGGAGTGAAGGAGTCACTCCCATGCACCATACAGGTACAGTGTAGGACCCTGTGGAGCATCAAAGACTACAGAAGTATCTCCCTTGGATTGAAGGAGTCACTCCCATGCACCATACAGGTTCAGTGTAGGACCCTGTGGAGCATCAAAGACTACGGCAGTATCTCCCTTGGAGTGAAGGAGTCACTCCCACTGAGGTGCCGGGTTTTTAGGAACCCGGTGGTGCCAGGGGGTAGCACCCGAAGACCTCTGAGTTCTCCCTTGTTCCGGACCACAGAAACACTGAGTCTTCTAGTTACCGTCAAAGATCAAGTTTTATTGGTAGCTACCAAGTAACACGTGTCCCAGAAGTACACCACACGGAGAGTAGGTTCTCGGGAGACTGTTCGTTTTTACAGAACCAGCCGTCTCCTTATATACAAAAATAATAGCTGCAAGCAAGAATTCCTGAGTTTATGATATGGCTATACACATATTTCTACAATAATACAAAGAGCGGAGTCATGTAAGCAAGCCCATATTTTAGATGTCCAGTTTGTTGATAGATTACCCAGTTAGGCCTGGAACTCCCATCAGATATCGATGAAACCTTAAATAAAGAAAGGTACAACCCAGTCATAAAACTGGCCATAAACAAGGAATGTGGACAGGTGCATGTTTGCAGAAAGCATGGTCTTTATGTAGTGAATGGTTTGTGGAATGTTATGTATTGATGCTATCGTATTCGGCCACTGGGCGAGGAGCTGCCCAAACAGGTTTGGCCTAAGGCAATGGAGTCAGTTGGGACAGGTCAGGGGGAAGTCACGAAAGGTGGACGTGTCCCTTTTGATCAAGCTCAACCTTTAATGGACTTAACATGAGGGCAAGATGCAAGATGGATGCCGTTCACAAAATGGAGTTTAAGGGATGGGGACGGAAACTACGATTTTGGGGTGTTGGCAACCCTCGATCGTGACGCAAATACATAGGAATGACGTCCTAATTATTATCGGTTCATAGATACCAAAATCGTCTTGGTACGTTGAGGTTTTGTGACACGGGTATTGGACCTCGATATCGGGAAAACACCAGGGTCCGGATTTTTAGAACCACACCATGCACCATACAGGATCAGTGTAGGACCCTGTGGAGCATCAAAGACTACGGAAGTATTTCCCTTGGAGTGAAGGAGTCACTCCCGGGCACCATACAGGTTCCGTGTAGGACCCTGTGGAGCATCAAAGACTACAGAAGTATCTCCCTTGGAGTGAAGGAGTCACTCCCATGCACCATACAGGTTCCGTGTAGGACCCTGTGGAGCATCAAAGACTACAGAAGTATCTCCCTTGGAGTGAAGGAGTCACTCCCATGCACCATACAGGTTCCGTGTAGGACCCTGTGGAGCATCAAAGACTACAGAAGTATCTCCCTTGGAGTGAAGGAGTCACTCCCATGCACCATACAGGTTCCGTGTAGGACCCTGTGGAGCATCAAAGACTACGGAAGTATCTCCCTTGGAGTGAAGGAGTCACTCCCATGCACCATACAGGTTCCGTGTAGGACCCTGTGGAGCATCAAAGACTACGGAAGTATCTCCCTTGGAGTGAAGGAGTCACTCCCATGCACCATACAGGTTCCGCGTAGGACCCTGTGGAGCATCAAAGACTACGGAAGTATCTTCCTTGGAGTGAAGGAGTCACTCCCATGCACCATACAGGTTCCGCGTAGGACCCTGTGGAGCATCAAAGACTACAGAAGTATCTCCCTTGGAGTGAAGGAGTCACTCCCATGCACCATACAGGTTCCGCGTAGGACCCTGTGGAGCATCAAAGACTACAGAAGTATCTCCCTTGGTGTGAAGGAGTCACTCCCATGCACCATACAGGTTCCGCGTAGGACCCTGTGGAGCATCAAAGACTACAGAAGTATCTCCCTTGGAGTGAAGGAGTCACTCCCCTGCACCATACAGGTTCAGCGTAGGACCCTGTGGAGCATCAAAGACTACGGAAGTATCTCCCTTGGAGTGAAGGAGTCACTCCCATGCACCATACAGGTTCCGTGTAGGACCCTGTGGAGCATCAAAGACTACAGAAGTATCTCCCTTGGAGTGTAGGAGTCACTCCCATGCACCATACAGGTTCCGTGTAGGACCCTGTGGAGCATCAAAGACTACAGAAGTATCTCCCTTGGAGTGTAGGAGTCACTCCCATGCACCATACAGGATCAGTGTAGGACCCTGTGGAGCATCAAAGACTACAGAAGTATCTCCCTTGGAGTGAAGGAGTCACTCCCATGCACCATACAGGTTCTGTGTAGGACCCTGTGGAGCATCAAAGACTACGGAAGTATCTCCCTTGGAGTGAAGGAGTCACTCGCATGCACCATACAGATTCAGTGTAGGACCCTGTGGAGCATCAAAGACTACGGAAGTATCTCCATTGGAGTGAAGGAGTCACTCCCATGCACCATACAGGATCAGTGTAGGACCCTGTGGAGCATCAAAGACTACAAAAGTATCTCCCTTGGAGTGAAGGAGTCACTCCCATGCACCATACAGGATCAGTGTAGGACCCTGTGGAGCATCAAAGACTACGGAAGTATCTCTCTTGGAGTGTAGGAGTCACTCCCATGCACCATACAGGTTCCGTGTAGGACCCTGTGGAGCATCAAAGACTACGGAAGTATCTCCCTTGGAGTGAAGGAGTCACTCCCATGCACCATAAGGTTCCGTGTAGGGCCCTGTGGAGCATCAAAGACTACGGAAGTATCTCCCTTGGAGTGAAGGAGTCACACCCATGCACCATACAGGTTCCGTGTAGGACCCTGTGGAGCATCAAAGACTACGGAAGTATCTCCCTTGGAGTGAAGGAGTCACTCCCATGCACCATAAGGTTCCGTGTAGGGCCCTGTGGAGCATCAAAGACTACAGAAGTATCTCCCTTGGAGTGTAGGAGTCACTCCCATGCACCATACAGGTTCCGTGTAGGACCCTGTGGAGCATCAAAGACTACGGAAGTATCTCCCTTGGAGTGAAGGAGTCACTCCCATGCACCATAAGGTTCTGTGTAGGGCCCTGTGGAGCATCAAAGACTACAGAAGTATCTCCCTTGGAGTGAAGGAGTCACTCCCATGCACCATACAGGTTCCATGTAGGACCCTGTGGAGCATCAAAGACTACGGGAGTATCTCCCTTAGAGTGTAGGAGTCACTCCCATGCACCATACAGGTTCCATGTAGGACCCTGTGGAGGATCAAAGACTACGGAAGTATCTCCCTTGGAGTGAAGGAGTCACTCCCCTGCACCATACAGGTTCCGTGTAGGACCCTGTGGAGCATCAAAGACTACGGAAGTATCTCCCTCGGAGTGAAGGAGTCACTCCCATGCACCATACAGGTTCCGTGTAGGACCCTCTGGAGCATCAAAGACTACAGAAGTATCTCCCTTGGAGTGAAGGAGTCACTCCCCTGCACCATACAGGTTCCGTGTAGGACCCTGTGGAGCATCAAAGACTACGGAAGTATCTCCCTTGGAGTGAAGGAGTCACTCCCCTGCACCATACAGGTTCAGTGTAGGACCCTGTGGAGCATCAAAGACTACGGAAGTATCTCCCTTGGAGTGTAGGAGTCACTCCCCGGCACCATACAGGTTCAGTGTAGGACCCTGTGGAGCATCAAAGACTACGGAAGTATCTCCGTTGGAGTGAAGGAGTCACACCCATGCACCATACAGGTTCAGTGTAGGACCCTGTGGAGCATCAAAGACTACGGAAGTATCTCCCTTGGAGTGAAGGAGTCACTCCCATGCACCATACAGGTTCCGTGTAGGAACCTGTGGAGCATCAAAGACTACGGAAGTATCTCCCTTGGAGTGAAGGAGTCACTCCCATGCACCATACAGGTTCCGTGTAGGACCCTGTGGAGCATCAAAGACTACGGAGGTATCTCCCTTGGAGTGAAGGAGTCACTCCCATGCACCATACAGGTTCCGCGTAGGACCCTGTGGAGCATCAAAGACTACAGAAGTATCTCCCTTGGTGTGAAGGAGTCACTCCCATGCACCATACAGGTTCCGCGTAGGACCCTGTGGAGCATCAAAGACTACAGAAGTATCTCCCTTGGAGTGAAGGAGTCACTCCCCTGCACCATACAGGTTCAGCGTAGGACCCTGTGGAGCATCAAAGACTACGGAAGTATCTCCCTTGGAGTGAAGGAGTCACTCCCATGCACCATACAGGTTCCGTGTAGGACCCTGTGGAGCATCAAAGACTACAGAAGTATCTCCCTTGGAGTGTAGGAGTCACTCCCATGCACCATACAGGTTCCGTGTAGGACCCTGTGGAGCATCAAAGACTACAGAAGTATCTCCCTTGGAGTGTAGGAGTCACTCCCATGCACCATACAGGATCAGTGTAGGACCCTGTGGAGCATCAAAGACTACAGAAGTATCTCCCTTGGAGTGAAGGAGTCACTCCCATGCACCATACAGGTTCTGTGTAGGACCCTGTGGAGCATCAAAGACTACGGAAGTATCTCCCTTGGAGTGAAGGAGTCACTCGCATGCACCATACAGATTCAGTGTAGGACCCTGTGGAGCATCAAAGACTACGGAAGTATCTCCATTGGAGTGAAGGAGTCACTCCCATGCACCATACAGGATCAGTGTAGGACCCTGTGGAGCATCAAAGACTACAAAAGTATCTCCCTTGGAGTGAAGGAGTCACTCCCATGCACCATACAGGATCAGTGTAGGACCCTGTGGAGCATCAAAGACTACGGAAGTATCTCTCTTGGAGTGTAGGAGTCACTCCCATGCACCATACAGGTTCCGTGTAGGACCCTGTGGAGCATCAAAGACTACGGAAGTATCTCCCTTGGAGTGAAGGAGTCACACCCATGCACCATACAGGTTCCGTGTAGGACCCTGTGGAGCATCAAAGACTACGGAAGTATCTCCCTTGGAGTGAAGGAGTCACTCCCATGCACCATAAGGTTCCGTGTAGGGCCCTGTGGAGCATCAAAGACTACAGAAGTATCTCCCTTGGAGTGTAGGAGTCACTCCCATGCACCATACAGGTTCCGTGTAGGACCCTGTGGAGCATCAAAGACTACGGAAGTATCTCCCTTGGAGTGAAGGAGTCACTCCCATGCACCATAAGGTTCTGTGTAGGGCCCTGTGGAGCATCAAAGACTACAGAAGTATCTCCCTTGGAGTGAAGGAGTCACTCCCATGCACCATACAGGTTCCATGTAGGACCCTGTGGAGCATCAAAGACTACGGGAGTATCTCCCTTAGAGTGTAGGAGTCACTCCCATGCACCATACAGGTTCCATGTAGGACCCTGTGGAGGATCAAAGACTACGGAAGTATCTCCCTTGGAGTGAAGGAGTCACTCCCCTGCACCATACAGGTTCCGTGTAGGACCCTGTGGAGCATCAAAGACTACGGAAGTATCTCCCTCGGAGTGAAGGAGTCACTCCCATGCACCATACAGGTTCCGTGTAGGACCCTCTGGAGCATCAAAGACTACAGAAGTATCTCCCTTGGAGTGAAGGAGTCACTCCCCTGCACCATACAGGTTCCGTGTAGGACCCTGTGGAGCATCAAAGACTACGGAAGTATCTCCCTTGGAGTGAAGGAGTCACTCCCCTGCACCATACAGGTTCAGTGTAGGACCCTGTGGAGCATCAAAGACTACGGAAGTATCTCCCTTGGAGTGTAGGAGTCACTCCCCGGCACCATACAGGTTCAGTGTAGGACCCTGTGGAGCATCAAAGACTACGGAAGTATCTCCGTTGGAGTGAAGGAGTCACACCCATGCACCATACAGGTTCAGTGTAGGACCCTGTGGAGCATCAAAGACTACGGAAGTATCTCCCTTGGAGTGAAGGAGTCACTCCCATGCACCATACAGGTTCCGTGTAGGAACCTGTGGAGCATCAAAGACTACGGAAGTATCTCCCTTGGAGTGAAGGAGTCACTCCCCTGCACCATACAGGTTCCGTGTAGGACCCTGTGGAGCATCAAAGACTACGGAGGTATCTCCCTTGGAGTGAAGGAGTCACTCCCATGCACCATACAGGATCAGTGTAGGACCCTGTGGAGCATCAACGACTACAGAAGTATCTACCTTGGAGTGAAGGAGTCACTCCCATGCACCATACAGGTTCAGTGTAGGACCCTGTGGAGCATCAAAGACTACGGAAGTATCTCCCTTGGAGTGAAGGAGTCACTCCCATGCACCATACAGGTTCCGTGTAGGACCCTGTGGAGCATCAAAGACTACAGAAGTATCTCCCTTGGAGTGTAGGAGTCACTCCCATGCACCATACAGGTTCCGTGTAGGACCCTCTGGAGCATCAAAGACTACGGGAGTATCTCCCTTGGAGTGAATGAGTCACTCCCATGCACCATACAGGATCCGTGTAGGACCCTGTGGAGCATCAAAGACTACGGAAGTATCTCCCTTGGAGTGAAGGAGTCACTCCCATGCACCATACAGGTTCAGTGTAGGACCCTGTGGAGCATCAAAGACTACAGAAGTATCTCCATTGGAGTGAAGGAGTCACGCCCCGGCACCATACAGGTTCAGTGTAGGACCCTGTGGAGCATCAAAGACTACGGAAGTATCTCCCTTGGAGTGAAGGAGTCACTCCCCTGCACCATACAGGTTCAGTGTAGGACCCTGTGGAGCATCAAAGACTACGGAAGTATCTCCCTATGAGTGAAGGAGTCACTCCCATGCACCATACAGGTTCCGTGTAGGACCCTGTGGAGCATCAAAGACTACAGAAGTATCTCCCTTGGAGTGAAGGACTCACTCCCATGCACCATACAGGGTCCGTGTAGGACCCTGTGGAGCATCAAAGACTACAGAAGTATCTCCTTCGGAGTGAAGGAGTCACTCCCCTGCACCATACAGGTTCAGTGTAGGACCCTGTGGAGCATCAAAGACTACAGAAGTATCTCCCTTGGAGTGAAGGAGTCACTCCCCTGCACCATACAGGTTCAGTGTAGGACCCTGTGGAGCATCAAAGACTACGGAAGTATCTCCCTTGGAGTGTAGGAGTCACTCCACGGCACCATACAGGTTCAGTGTAGGACCCTGTGGAGCATCAAAGACTACGGAAGTATCTCCCTTGGAGTGTAGGAGTCACTCCCATGCACCATACAGGTTCCGTGTAGGACCCTGTGGAGCATCAAATACTACGGAAATATCTCCCTTGGAGTGAAGGAGTCACTCCCATGCACCATACAGGTTCCGTGTAGGACCCTGTGGAGCATCAAATACTACGGAAGTATCTCCCTTGGAGTGTAGGAGTCACTCCCATGCACAATACAGGTTCAGTGTAGGACCCTGTGGAGCATCAAAGACTACGGAAGTATCTCCCTTGGAGTGAAGGAGTCACTCCCCGGCACCATACAGGATCAGTGTAGGACCCTGTGGAGCATCAAAGTCTACGGAAGTATCTCCCTCGGAGTGTAGGAGTCACTCCCATGCACCATACAGGTTCCGTGTAGGACCCTGTGGAGCATCAAAGACTACGGAAGTATCTCCCTTGGAGTGAAGGACTCACTCCCTTGCACCATACAGGTTCAGTGTAGGACCCTGTGGAGCATCAAAGACTACAGAAGTATCTCCCTTGGAGTGTAGGATTCACTCCCATGCACCATACAGGTTCCGTGAAGGACCCTGTGGAGCATCAAAGACTACGGAAGTATCTCCCTTGGAGTGAAGGAGTCACTCCCATGCACCATACAGGTTCCGTGTAGGACCCTGTGGAGCATCAAAGACTACAGAAGTATCTCCCTTGGAGTGAAGGAGTCACTCCCATGCACCATACAGGTTCCGTGTAGGACCCTGTGGAGCATCAAAGACTACGGAAGTATCTCCCTTGGAGTGTAGGAGTCACTCCCATGCACCATAAAGGATCAGTGTAGGACCCTGTGGAGCATCAAAGACTACGGAAGTATCTCCCTTGGAGTGAAGGAGTCACTCCCATGCACCATACAGGTTCCGTGTAGGACCCTGTGGAGCATCAAAGACTACGGAAGTATCTCCCTTGGAGTGAAGGAGTCACTCCGATGCACCATACAGGTTCCGTGTAGGACCCTGTGGAGCATCAAAGAGTCACTCCCATGCACCATACAGGTTCCGTGTAGGACCCTGTGGAGCATCAAAGACTACGGAAGTATCTCCCTTGGAGTGAAGGAGTCACTCCCATGCACCATACAGGTTCAGTGTAGGACCCTGTGGAGCATCAAAGACTATGGAAGTATCTCCCTTGGAGTGAAGGAGTCACTCCCATGCACCATACAGGATCAGTGTAGGACCCTGTGGAGCATCAAAGACTACGGAAGTATCTCCCTTGGAAAGTAAGAGTCACTCCCATGCACCATACAGGATCAGTGTAGGACCCTGTGGAGCATCAACGACTACGGAAGTATCTCCCTTGGAGTGAAGGAGTCACTCTCCGGCACCATACAGGTTCAGTGTAGGACCCTGTGGAGCATCAAAGACTACGGAAGTATCTCCCTTGGAGTGAAGGATTCACTCCCCGGCACCATACAGGTTCGGTGTAGGACCCTGTGGAGCATCAAAGACTACGGAAGTATCTCCCTTGGAGTGAAGGAGTCACTCCCGTGCACCATACAGGTTCAGTGTAGGACCCTGTGGAGCATCAAAGACTACGGAAGTATCTCCCTTGGAGTGAAGGAGTCACTCCCCGGCACCATACAGGTTCCGTGTAGTACCCTGTGGAGCATCAAAGTCTACGGAAGTATCTCCCTTGGAGTGAAGGAGTCACTCCCATGCACCATACAGGTTCCGTGTAGGACCCTGTGGAGCATCAAAGACTACGGAAGTATCTCCCTTGGAGTGAAGGAGTCACTCCCATGCACCATACAGGTTCCGTGCAGGACCCTGTGGAGCATCAAAAACTACGGAAGTATCTCCCTTGGAGTGAAGGAGTCACTCCCATGCACCATACAGGTTCCGTGTAGGACCCTGTGGAGCATCAAAGACTACAGAAGTATCTCCCTTGGAGTGAAGGAGTCACTCCCATGCACCATACAGGTTCCGTGTAGGACCCTGTGGAGCATCAAAGACTACGGAAGTATCTCCCTTGGAGTGTAGGAGTCACTCCCATGCACCATACAGGATCAGTGTAGGACCCTGTGGAGCATCAACAACTACAGAAGTATCTCCCTTGGAGTGAAGGAGTCACTCCCCGGCACCATACAGGTTCCGTGTAGGACCCTGTGGAGCATCAAAGACTACAGAAGTATCTCCCTTGGAGTGAAGGAGTCACTCCCATGCACCATACAGGTTCCGTGTAGGACCCTGTGGAGCATGAAAGACTACGGAAGTATCTCCCTTGGAGTGAAGGAGTCACACCCATGCACCATACAGGTTCCGTGTAGGACCCTGTGGAGCATCAAAGACTACAGAAGTATCTCCCTTGGAGTGCAGGATTCACTCCCATGCACCATACAGGTTCCGTGAAGGACCCTGTGGAGCATCAAAGACTACGGAAGTATCTCCCTTGGAGTGAAGGAGTCACTCCCATGCACCATACAGGTTCCGTGTAGGACCCTGTGGAGCATCAAAGACTACAGGAGTATCTCCCTTGGAGTGAAGGAGTCACTCCCATGCACCATACAGGTTCCGTGTAGGACCCTGTGGAGCATCAAAGACTACGGAAGTATCTCCATTGGAGTGAAGGAGTCACTCCCATGCACCATACAGGATCAGTGTAGGACCCTGTGGAGCATCAAAGACTACAAAAGTATCTCCCTTGGAGTGAAGGAGTCACTCCCATGCACCATACAGGATCAGTGTAGGACCCTGTGGAGCATCAAAGACTACGGAAGTATCTCCCTTGGAGTGTAGGAGTCACTCCCATGCACCATACAGGTTCCGTGTAGGACCCTGTGGAGCATCAAAGACTACGGAAGTATCTCCCTTGGAGTGAAGGAGTCACTCCCATGCACCATAAGGTTCCGTGTAGGGCCCTGTGGAGCATCAAAGACTACGGAAGTATCTCCCTTGGAGTGAAGGAGTCACACCCATGCACCATACAGGTTCCGTGTAGGACCCTGTGGAGCATCAAAGACTACAGAAGTATCTCCCTTGGAGTGAAGGAGTCACTGCCATGCACCATACAGGTTCCATGTAGGACCCTGTGGAGCATCAAAGACTACGGAAGTATCTCCCTTGGAGTGTAGGAGTCACTCCACGGCACCATACAGGTTCAGTGTAGGACCCTGTGGAGCATCAAAGACAACGGAAGTATCTCCGTTGGAGTGAAGGAGTCACACCCATGCACCATACAGGTTCAGTGTAGGACCCTGTGGAGCATCAAAGACTACGGAAGTATCTCCCTTGGAGTGAAGGAGTCACTCCCATGCACCATACAGGTTCCGTGTAGGAACCTGTGGAGCATCAAAGACTACGGAAGTATCTCCCTTGGAGTGAAGGAGTCACTCCCCTGCACCATACAGGTTCTGTGTAGGACCCTGTGGAGCATCAAAGACTACGGAGGTATCTCCCTTGGAGTGAAGGAGTCACTCCCATGCACCATACAGGTTCCGTGTAGGACCCTGTGGAGCATCAAATACTACGGAAGTATCTCCCTTGGAGTGTAGGAGTCACTCCCATGCACCATACAGGTTCCGTGTAGGACCCTGTGGAGCATCAAATACTACGGAAATATCTCCCTTGGAGTGAAGGAGTCACTCCCATGCACCATACAGGTTCCGTGTAGGACCCTGTGGAGCATCAAATACTACGGAAGTATCTCCCTTGGAGTGTAGGAGTCACTCCCATGCACAATACAGGTTCAGTGTAGGACCCTGCGGAGCATCAAAGACTACGGAAGTATCTCCCTTGGAGTGAAGGAGTCACTCCCCGGCACCATACAGGATCAGTGTAGGACCCTGTGGAGCATCAAAGACTACGGAAGTATCTCCCTCGGAGTGTAGGAGTCACTCCCATGCACCATACAGGTTCCGTGTAGGACCCTGTGGAGCATCAAAGACTACGGAAGTATCTCCCTTGGAGTGAAGGACTCACTCCCTTGCACCATACAGGGTCAGTGTAGGACCCTGTGGAGCATCAAAGACTACAGAAGTATCTCCCTTGGAGTGTAGGATTCACTCCCATGCACCATACAGGTTCCGTGAAGGACCCTGTGGAGCATCAAAGACTACGGAAGTATCTCCCTTGGAGTGAAGGAGTCACTCCCATGCACCATACAGGTTCCGTGTAGGACCCTGTGGAGCATCAAAGACTACAGAAGTATCTCCCTTGGAGTGAAGGAGTCACTCCCATGCACCATACAGGTTCCGTGTAGGACCCTGTGGAGCATCAAAGACTACGGAAGTATCTCCCTTGGAGTGTAGGAGTCACTCCCATGCACCATAAAGGATCAGTGTAGGACCCTGTGGAGCATCAAAGACTACGGAAGTATCTCCCTTGGAGTGAAGGAGTCACTCCCATGCACCATACAGGTTCCGTGTAGGACCCTGTGGAGCATCAAAGACTACGGAAGTATCTCCCTTGGAGTGAAGGAGTCACTCCGATGCACCATACAGGTTCCGTGTAGGACCCTGTGGAGCATCAAAGAGTCACTCCCATGCACCATACAGGTTCCGTGTAGGACCCTGTGGAGCATCAAAGACTACGGAAGTATCTCCCTTGGAGTGAAGGAGTCACTCCCATGCACCATACAGGTTCCGTGTAGGACCCTGTGGAGCATCAAAGACTACAGAAGTATCTCCCTTGGAGTGCAGGATTCACTCCCATGCACCATACAGGTTCCGTGAAGGACCCTGTGGAGCATCAAAGACTACGGAAGTATCTCCCTTGGAGTGAAGGAGTCACTCCCATGCACCATACAGGTTCCGTGTAGGACCCTGTGGAGCATCAAAGACTACAGAAGTATCTCCCTTGGAGTGAAGGAGTCACTCCCATGCACCATACAGGTTCCGTGTAGGACCCTGTGGAGCATCAAAGACTACGGAAGTATCTCCCTTGGAGTGTAGGAGTCACTCCCATGCACCATAAAGGATCAGTGTAGGACCCTGTGGAGCATCAAAGACTACGGAAGTATCTCCCTTGGAGTGAAGGAGTCACTCCCATGCACCATACAGGTTCCGTGTAGGACCCTGTGGAGCATCAAAGACTACGGAAGTATCTCCCTTGGAGTGAAGGAGTCACTCCCATGCACCATACAGGTTCAGTGTAGGACCCTGTGGAGCATCAAAGACTACGGAAGTATCTCCCTTGGAGTGAAGGAGTCACTCCGATGCACCATACAGGTTCCGTGTAGGACCCTGTGGAGCATCAAAGAGTCACTCCCATGCACCATACAGGTTCCGTGTAGGACCCTGTGGAGCATCAAAGACTACGGAAGTTTCTCCCTTGGAGTGAAGGAGTCACTCCCATGCACCATACAGGTTCCGTGTAGGACCCTGTGGAGCATCAAAGAGTCACTCCCATGCACCATACAGGTTCCGTGTAGGACCCTGTGGAGCATCAAAGACTACGGAAGTATCTCCCTTGGAGTGAAGGAGTCACTCCCATGCACCATACAGGTTCAGTGTAGGACCCTGTGGAGCATCAAAGACTACGGAAGTATCTCCCTTGGAGTGAAGGAGTCACTCCCATGCACCATACAGGTTCCGTGTAGGACCCTGTGGAGCATCAAAGACTACGGAAGTATCTCCCTTGGAGTGTAAGAGTCACTCCCATGCACCATACAGGATCAGTGTAGGACCCTGTGGAGCATCAACGACTACGGAAGTATCTCCCTTGGAGTGAAGGAGTCACTCTCCGGCACCATACAGGTTCAGTGTAGGACCCTGTGGAGCATCAAAGACTACGGAAGTATCTCCCTTGGAGTGAAGGATTCACTCCCCGGCACCATACAGGTTCCGTGTAGGACCCTGTGGAGCATCAAAGACTACGGAAGTATCTCCCTTGGAGTGAAGGAGTCACTCCCGTGCACCATACAGGTTCAGTGTAGGACCCTGTGGAGCATCAAAGACTACGGAAGTATCTCCCTTGGAGTGAAGGAGTCACTCCCCGGCACCATACAGGTTCCGTGTAGTACCCTGTGGAGCATCAAAGTCTACGGAAGTATCTCCCTTGGAGTGAAGGAGTCACTCCCATGCACCATACAGGTTCCGTGTAGGACCCTGTGGAGCATCAAAGACTACGGAAGTATCTCCCTTGGAGTGAAGGAGTCACTCCCATGCACCATACAGGTTCCGTGCAGGACCCTGTGGAGCATCAAAAACTACGGAAGTATCTCCCTTGGAGTGAAGGAGTCACTCCCATGCACCATACAGGTTCCGTGTAGGACCCTGTGGAGCATCAAAGACTACAGAAGTATCTCCCTTGGAGTGAAGGAGTCACTCCCATGCACCATACAGGTTCCGTGTAGGACCCTGTGGAGCATCAAAGACTACGGAAGTATCTCCCTTGGAGTGTAGGAGTCACTCCCATGCACCATACAGGATCAGTGTAGGACCCTGTGGAGCATCAACAACTACAGAAGTATCTCCCTTGGAGTGAAGGAGTCACTCCCCGGCACCATACAGGTTCCGTGTAGGACCCTGTGGAGCATCAAAGACTACAGAAGTATCTCCCTTGGAGTGAAGGAGTCACTCCCATGCACCATACAGGTTCCGTGTAGGACCCTGTGGAGCATGAAAGACTACGGAAGTATCTCCCTTGGAGTGAAGGAGTCACACCCATGCACCATACAGGTTCCGTGTAGGACCCTGTGGAGCATCAAAGACTACGGAAGTATCTCCCTTGGAGTGAAGGAGTCACTCCCATGCACCATACAGGATCAGTGTAGGACCCTGTGGAGCATCAAAGACTACAGAAGTATCTCCCTTGGAGTAAAGGAGTCACTCCCATGCACCATACAGGTTCCGTGTAGGACCCTGTGGAGCATCAAAGACTACGGAAGTATCTCCCCTGGAGTAAAGGAGTGACTCCCATGCACCATACAGGATCCGTGTAGGACCCTGTGGAGCATCAAAGACTACGGAAGTATCTCCCTTGGAGTGAAGGAGTCACTCCCCGGCACCATACAGGTTCAGTGTAGGACCCTGTGGAGCATCAAAGACTACGGAAGTATCTCCCTTGGAGTGAAGGAGTCACTCCCATGCACCATACAGGTTCCGTGTAGGACCCTGTGGAGCATCAAAGACTACGGAAGTATCTCCCTTGGAGTGAAGGAGTCACTCCCATGCACCATACAGGTTCCGTGTAGGACCCTGTGGAGCATCACAGACTACGGAAGTATCTCCCTTGGAGTGAAGGAGTCACTCCCATGCACCATACAGGATCCGTGTAGGACACTGTGGAGCATCAAAGACTACAGAAGTATCTCCCTTGGATTGAAGGAGTCACTCCCATGCACCATACAGGTTCCGTGTAGGACCCTGTGGAGCATCAAAGACTACGGAAGTATCTCCCTTGGAGTGAAGGAGTCACTCCCATGCACCATACAGGTTCAGTGTAGGACCCTGTGGAGCATCAAAGACTACGGAAGTATCTCCCTTGGAGTGTAGGAGTCACTCCCATGCACCATACAGGTTCCGTGTAGGACCCTGTGGAGCATCAAAGACTACGGAAGTATCTCCCTTGGAGTGAAGGAGTCACTCCCATGCACCGAACAGGTTCCGTGTAGGACCCTGTGGAGCGTCAAAGACTACGGAAGTATCTCCCTTGGAGTGAAGGAGTCACTCCCATGCACCATACAGGTTCAGTGTAGGACCCTGTGGAGCATCAAAGACTACAGAAGTATATCCCTTGGTGTGAAGGAGTCACTCCCATGCACCATACAGGTTCCGCGTAGGACCCTGTGGAGCATCAAAGACTACAGAAGTATCTCCCTTGGAGTGAAGGAGTCACTCCCCTGCACCATACAGGTTCAGCGTAGGACCCTGTGGAGCATCAAAGACTACGGAAGTATCTCCCTTGGAGTGAAGGAGTCACTCCCATGCACCATACAGGTTCCGTGTAGGACCCTGTGGAGCATCAAAGACTACAGAAGTATCTCCCTTGGAGTGTAGGAGTCACTCCCATGCACCATACAGGTTCCGTGTAGGACCCTGTGGAGCATCAAAGACTACAGAAGTATCTCCCTTGGAGTGTAGGAGTCACTCCCATGCACCATACAGGATCAGTGTAGGACCCTGTGGAGCATCAAAGACTACGGAAGTATCTCCCTTGGAGTGAAGGAGTCACTCCCATGCACCATAAGGTTCCGTGTAGGGCCCTGTGGAGCATCAAAGACTACGGAAGTATCTCCCTTGGAGTGAAGGAGTCACACCCATGCACCATACAGGTTCCGTGTAGGACCCTGTGGAGCATCAAAGACTACGGAAGTATCTCCCTTGGAGTGAAGGAGTCACTCCCATGCACCATAAGGTTCCGTGTAGGGCCCTGTGGAGCATCAAAGACTACAGAAGTATCTCCCTTGGAGTGTAGGAGTCACTCCCATGCACCATACAGGTTCCGTGTAGGACCCTGTGGAGCATCAAAGACTACGGAAGTATCTCCCTTGGAGTGAAGGAGTCACTCCCATGCACCATAAGGTTCTGTGTAGGGCCCTGTGGAGCATCAAAGACTACAGAAGTATCTCCCTTGGAGTGAAGGAGTCACTCCCATGCACCATACAGGTTCCATGTAGGACCCTGTGGAGCATCAAAGACTACGGGAGTATCTCCCTTAGAGTGTAGGAGTCACTCCCATGCACCATACAGGTTCCATGTAGGACCCTGTGGAGGATCAAAGACTACGGAAGTATCTCCCTTGGAGTGAAGGAGTCACTCCCCTGCACCATACAGGTTCCGTGTAGGACCCTGTGGAGCATCAAAGACTACGGAAGTATCTCCCTCGGAGTGAAGGAGTCACTCCCATGCACCATACAGGTTCCGTGTAGGACCCTCTGGAGCATCAAAGACTACAGAAGTATCTCCCTTGGAGTGAAGGAGTCACTCCCCTGCACCATACAGGTTCCGTGTAGGACCCTGTGGAGCATCAAAGACTACGGAAGTATCTCCCTTGGAGTGAAGGAGTCACTCCCCTGCACCATACAGGTTCAGTGTAGGACCCTGTGGAGCATCAAAGACTACGGAAGTATCTCCCTTGGAGTGTAGGAGTCACTCCCCGGCACCATACAGGTTCAGTGTAGGACCCTGTGGAGCATCAAAGACTACGGAAGTATCTCCGTTGGAGTGAAGGAGTCACACCCATGCACCATACAGGTTCAGTGTAGGACCCTGTGGAGCATCAAAGACTACGGAAGTATCTCCCTTGGAGTGAAGGAGTCACTCCCATGCACCATACAGGTTCCGTGTAGGAACCTGTGGAGCATCAAAGACTACGGAAGTATCTCCCTTGGAGTGAAGGAGTCACTCCCATGCACCATACAGGTTCCGTGTAGGACCCTGTGGAGCATCAAAGACTACGGAGGTATCTCCCTTGGAGTGAAGGAGTCACTCCCATGCACCATACAGGTTCCGCGTAGGACCCTGTGGAGCATCAAAGACTACAGAAGTATCTCCCTTGGTGTGAAGGAGTCACTCCCATGCACCATACAGGTTCCGCGTAGGACCCTGTGGAGCATCAAAGACTACAGAAGTATCTCCCTTGGAGTGAAGGAGTCACTCCCCTGCACCATACAGGTTCAGCGTAGGACCCTGTGGAGCATCAAAGACTACGGAAGTATCTCCCTTGGAGTGAAGGAGTCACTCCCATGCACCATACAGGTTCCGTGTAGGACCCTGTGGAGCATCAAAGACTACAGAAGTATCTCCCTTGGAGTGTAGGAGTCACTCCCATGCACCATACAGGTTCCGTGTAGGACCCTGTGGAGCATCAAAGACTACAGAAGTATCTCCCTTGGAGTGTAGGAGTCACTCCCATGCACCATACAGGATCAGTGTAGGACCCTGTGGAGCATCAAAGACTACAGAAGTATCTCCCTTGGAGTGAAGGAGTCACTCCCATGCACCATACAGGTTCTGTGTAGGACCCTGTGGAGCATCAAAGACTACGGAAGTATCTCCCTTGGAGTGAAGGAGTCACTCGCATGCACCATACAGATTCAGTGTAGGACCCTGTGGAGCATCAAAGACTACGGAAGTATCTCCATTGGAGTGAAGGAGTCACTCCCATGCACCATACAGGATCAGTGTAGGACCCTGTGGAGCATCAAAGACTACAAAAGTATCTCCCTTGGAGTGAAGGAGTCACTCCCATGCACCATACAGGATCAGTGTAGGACCCTGTGGAGCATCAAAGACTACGGAAGTATCTCTCTTGGAGTGTAGGAGTCACTCCCATGCACCATACAGGTTCCGTGTAGGACCCTGTGGAGCATCAAAGACTACGGAAGTATCTCCCTTGGAGTGAAGGAGTCACTCCCATGCACCATAAGGTTCCGTGTAGGGCCCTGTGGAGCATCAAAGACTACGGAAGTATCTCCCTTGGAGTGAAGGAGTCACACCCATGCACCATACAGGTTCCGTGTAGGACCCTGTGGAGCATCAAAGACTACGGAAGTATCTCCCTTGGAGTGAAGGAGTCACTCCCATGCACCATAAGGTTCCGTGTAGGGCCCTGTGGAGCATCAAAGACTACAGAAGTATCTCCCTTGGAGTGTAGGAGTCACTCCCATGCACCATACAGGTTCCGTGTAGGACCCTGTGGAGCATCAAAGACTACGGAAGTATCTCCCTTGGAGTGAAGGAGTCACTCCCATGCACCATAAGGTTCTGTGTAGGGCCCTGTGGAGCATCAAAGACTACAGAAGTATCTCCCTTGGAGTGAAGGAGTCACTCCCATGCACCATACAGGTTCCATGTAGGACCCTGTGGAGCATCAAAGACTACGGGAGTATCTCCCTTAGAGTGTAGGAGTCACTCCCATGCACCATACAGGTTCCATGTAGGACCCTGTGGAGGATCAAAGACTACGGAAGTATCTCCCTTGGAGTGAAGGAGTCACTCCCCTGCACCATACAGGTTCCGTGTAGGACCCTGTGGAGCATCAAAGACTACGGAAGTATCTCCCTCGGAGTGAAGGAGTCACTCCCATGCACCATACAGGTTCCGTGTAGGACCCTCTGGAGCATCAAAGACTACAGAAGTATCTCCCTTGGAGTGAAGGAGTCACTCCCCTGCACCATACAGGTTCCGTGTAGGACCCTGTGGAGCATCAAAGACTACGGAAGTATCTCCCTTGGAGTGAAGGAGTCACTCCCCTGCACCATACAGGTTCAGTGTAGGACCCTGTGGAGCATCAAAGACTACGGAAGTATCTCCCTTGGAGTGTAGGAGTCACTCCCCGGCACCATACAGGTTCAGTGTAGGACCCTGTGGAGCATCAAAGACTACGGAAGTATCTCCGTTGGAGTGAAGGAGTCACACCCATGCACCATACAGGTTCAGTGTAGGACCCTGTGGAGCATCAAAGACTACGGAAGTATCTCCCTTGGAGTGAAGGAGTCACTCCCATGCACCATACAGGTTCTGTGTAGGAACCTGTGGAGCATCAAAGACTACGGAAGTATCTCCCTTGGAGTGAAGGAGTCACTCCCCTGCACCATACAGGTTCCGTGTAGGACCCTGTGGAGCATCAAAGACTACGGAGGTATCTCCCTTGGAGTGAAGGAGTCACTCCCATGCACCATACAGGATCAGTGTAGGACCCTGTGGAGCATCAACGACTACAGAAGTATCTACCTTGGAGTGAAGGAGTCACTCCCATGCACCATACAGGTTCAGTGTAGGACCCTGTGGAGCATCAAAGACTACGGAAGTATCTCCCTTGGAGTGAAGGAGTCACTCCCATGCACCATACAGGTTCCGTGTAGGACCCTGTGGAGCATCAAAGACTACAGAAGTATCTCCCTTGGAGTGTAGGAGTCACTCCCATGCACCATACAGGTTCCGTGTAGGACCCTCTGGAGCATCAAAGACTACGGGAGTATCTCCCTTGGAGTGAATGAGTCACTCCCATGCACCATACAGGATCCGTGTAGGACCCTGTGGAGCATCAAAGACTACGGAAGTATCTCCCTTGGAGTGAAGGAGTCACTCCCATGCACCATACAGGTTCAGTGTAGGACCCTGTGGAGCATCAAAGACTACAGAAGTATCTCCATTGGAGTGAAGGAGTCACGCCCCGGCACCATACAGGTTCAGTGTAGGACCCTGTGGAGCATCAAAGACTACGGAAGTATCTCCCTTGGAGTGAAGGAGTCACTCCCCTGCACCATACAGGTTCAGTGTAGGACCCTGTGGAGCATCAAAGACTACAGAAGTATCTCCCTATGAGTGAAGGAGTCACTCCCATGCACCATACAGGTTCCGTGTAGGACCCTGTGGAGCATCAAAGACTACAGAAGTATCTCCCTTGGAGTGAAGGACTCACTCCCATGCACCATACAGGGTCCGTGTAGGACCCTGTGGAGCATCAAAGACTACAGAAGTATCTCCTTCGGAGTGAAGGAGTCACTCCCCTGCACCATACAGGTTCAGTGTAGGACCCTGTGGAGCATCAAAGACTACAGAAGTATCTCCCTTGGAGTGAAGGAGTCACTCCCCTGCACCATACAGGTTCAGTGTAGGACCCTGTGGAGCATCAAAGACTACGGAAGTATCTCCCTTGGAGTGTAGGAGTCACTCCACGGCACCATACAGGTTCAGTGTAGGACCCTGTGGAGCATCAAAGACTACGGAAGTATCTCCCTTGGAGTGAAGGAGTCACTCCCATGCACCATACAGGTTCCGTGTAGGAACCTGTGGAGCATCAAAGACTACGGAAGTATCTCCCTTGGAGTGAAGGAGTCACTCCCCTGCACCATACAGGTTCTGTGTAGGACCCTGTGGAGCATCAAAGACTACGGAGGTATCTCCCTTGGAGTGAAGGAGTCACTCCCATGCACCATACAGGTTCCGTGTAGGACCCTGTGGAGCATCAAATACTACGGAAGTATCTCCCTTGGAGTGTAGGAGTCACTCCCATGCACCATACAGGTTCCGTGTAGGACCCTGTGGAGCATCAAATACTACGGAAATATCTCCCTTGGAGTGAAGGAGTCACTCCCATGCACCATACAGGTTCCGTGTAGGACCCTGTGGAGCATCAAATACTACGGAAGTATCTCCCTTGGAGTGTAGGAGTCACTCCCATGCACAATACAGGTTCAGTGTAGGACCCTGTGGAGCATCAAAGACTACGGAAGTATCTCCCTTGGAGTGAAGGAGTCACTCCCCGGCACCATACAGGATCAGTGTAGGACCCTGTGGAGCATCAAAGTCTACGGAAGTATCTCCCTCGGAGTGTAGGAGTCACTCCCATGCACCATACAGGTTCCGTGTAGGACCCTGTGGAGCATCAAAGACTACGGAAGTATCTCCCTTGGAGTGAAGGACTCACTCCCTTGCACCATACAGGTTCAGTGTAGGACCCTGTGGAGCATCAAAGACTACAGAAGTATCTCCCTTGGAGTGTAGGATTCACTCCCATGCACCATACAGGTTCCGTGAAGGACCCTGTGGAGCATCAAAGACTACGGAAGTATCTCCCTTGGAGTGAAGGAGTCACTCCCATGCACCATACAGGTTCCGTGTAGGACCCTGTGGAGCATCAAAGACTACAGAAGTATCTCCCTTGGAGTGAAGGAGTCACTCCCATGCACCATACAGGTTCCGTGTAGGACCCTGTGGAGCATCAAAGACTACGGAAGTATCTCCCTTGGAGTGTAGGAGTCACTCCCATGCACCATAAAGGATCAGTGTAGGACCCTGTGGAGCATCAAAGACTACGGAAGTATCTCCCTTGGAGTGAAGGAGTCACTCCCATGCACCATACAGGTTCCGTGTAGGACCCTGTGGAGCATCAAAGACTACGGAAGTATCTCCCTTGGAGTGAAGGAGTCACTCCGATGCACCATACAGGTTCCGTGTAGGACCCTGTGGAGCATCAAAGAGTCACTCCCATGCACCATACAGGTTCCGTGTAGGACCCTGTGGAGCATCAAAGACTACGGAAGTATCTCCCTTGGAGTGAAGGAGTCACTCCCATGCACCATACAGGTTCAGTGTAGGACCCTGTGGAGCATCAAAGACTATGGAAGTATCTCCCTTGGAGTGAAGGAGTCACTCCCATGCACCATACAGGATCAGTGTAGGACCCTGTGGAGCATCAAAGACTACGGAAGTATCTCCCTTGGAAAGTAAGAGTCACTCCCATGCACCATACAGGATCAGTGTAGGACCCTGTGGAGCATCAACGACTACGGAAGTATCTCCCTTGGAGTGAAGGAGTCACTCTCCGGCACCATACAGGTTCAGTGTAGGACCCTGTGGAGCATCAAAGACTACGGAAGTATCTCCCTTGGAGTGAAGGATTCACTCCCCGGCACCATACAGGTTCGGTGTAGGACCCTGTGGAGCATCAAAGACTACGGAAGTATCTCCCTTGGAGTGAAGGAGTCACTCCCGTGCACCATACAGGTTCAGTGTAGGACCCTGTGGAGCATCAAAGACTACGGAAGTATCTCCCTTGGAGTGAAGGAGTCACTCCCCGGCACCATACAGGTTCCGTGTAGTACCCTGTGGAGCATCAAAGTCTACGGAAGTATCTCCCTTGGAGTGAAGGAGTCACTCCCATGCACCATACAGGTTCCGTGTAGGACCCTGTGGAGCATCAAAGACTACGGAAGTATCTCCCTTGGAGTGAAGGAGTCACTCCCATGCACCATACAGGTTCCGTGCAGGACCCTGTGGAGCATCAAAAACTACGGAAGTATCTCCCTTGGAGTGAAGGAGTCACTCCCATGCACCATACAGGTTCCGTGTAGGACCCTGTGGAGCATCAAAGACTACAGAAGTATCTCCCTTGGAGTGAAGGAGTCACTCCCATGCACCATACAGGTTCCGTGTAGGACCCTGTGGAGCATCAAAGACTACGGAAGTATCTCCCTTGGAGTGTAGGAGTCACTCCCATGCACCATACAGGATCAGTGTAGGACCCTGTGGAGCATCAACAACTACAGAAGTATCTCCCTTGGAGTGAAGGAGTCACTCCCCGGCACCATACAGGTTCCGTGTAGGACCCTGTGGAGCATCAAAGACTACAGAAGTATCTCCCTTGGAGTGAAGGAGTCACTCCCATGCACCATACAGGTTCCGTGTAGGACCCTGTGGAGCATGAAAGACTACGGAAGTATCTCCCTTGGAGTGAAGGAGTCACACCCATGCACCATACAGGTTCCGTGTAGGACCCTGTGGAGCATCAAAGACTACAGAAGTATCTCCCTTGGAGTGCAGGATTCACTCCCATGCACCATACAGGTTCCGTGAAGGACCCTGTGGAGCATCAAAGACTACGGAAGTATCTCCCTTGGAGTGAAGGAGTCACTCCCATGCACCATACAGGTTCCGTGTAGGACCCTGTGGAGCATCAAAGACTACAGGAGTATCTCCCTTGGAGTGAAGGAGTCACTCCCATGCACCATACAGGTTCCGTGTAGGACCCTGTGGAGCATCAAAGACTACGGAAGTATCTCCATTGGAGTGAAGGAGTCACTCCCATGCACCATACATGATCAGTGTAGGACCCTGTGGAGCATCAAAGACTACAAAAGTATCTCCCTTGGAGTGAAGGAGTCACTCCCATGCACCATACAGGATCAGTGTAGGACCCTGTGGAGCATCAAAGACTACGGAAGTATCTCCCTTGGAGTGTAGGAGTCACTCCCATGCACCATACAGGTTCCGTGTAGGACCCTGTGGAGCATCAAAGACTACGGAAGTATCTCCCTTGGAGTGAAGGAGTCACTCCCATGCACCATAAGGTTCCGTGTAGGGCCCTGTGGAGCATCAAAGACTACGGAAGTATCTCCCTTGGAGTGAAGGAGTCACACCCATGCACCATACAGGTTCCGTGTAGGACCCTGTGGAGCATCAAAGACTACAGAAGTATCTCCCTTGGAGTGAAGGAGTCACTGCCATGCACCATACAGGTTCCATGTAGGACCCTGTGGAGCATCAAAGACTACGGAAGTATCTCCCTTGGAGTGTAGGAGTCACTCCACGGCACCATACAGGTTCAGTGTAGGACCCTGTGGAGCATCAAAGACAACGGAAGTATCTCCGTTGGAGTGAAGGAGTCACACCCATGCACCATACAGGTTCAGTGTAGGACCCTGTGGAGCATCAAAGACTACGGAAGTATCTCCCTTGGAGTGAAGGAGTCACTCCCATGCACCATACAGGTTCCGTGTAGGAACCTGTGGAGCATCAAAGACTACGGAAGTATCTCCCTTGGAGTGAAGGAGTCACTCCCCTGCACCATACAGGTTCTGTGTAGGACCCTGTGGAGCATCAAAGACTACGGAGGTATCTCCCTTGGAGTGAAGGAGTCACTCCCATGCACCATACAGGTTCCGTGTAGGACCCTGTGGAGCATCAAATACTACGGAAGTATCTCCCTTGGAGTGTAGGAGTCACTCCCATGCACCATACAGGTTCCGTGTAGGACCCTGTGGAGCATCAAATACTACGGAAATATCTCCCTTGGAGTGAAGGAGTCACTCCCATGCACCATACAGGTTCCGTGTAGGACCCTGTGGAGCATCAAATACTACGGAAGTATCTCCCTTGGAGTGTAGGAGTCACTCCCATGCACAATACAGGTTCAGTGTAGGACCCTGCGGAGCATCAAAGACTACGGAAGTATCTCCCTTGGAGTGAAGGAGTCACTCCCCGGCACCATACAGGATCAGTGTAGGACCCTGTGGAGCATCAAAGACTACGGAAGTATCTCCCTCGGAGTGTAGGAGTCACTCCCATGCACCATACAGGTTCCGTGTAGGACCCTGTGGAGCATCAAAGACTACGGAAGTATCTCCCTTGGAGTGAAGGACTCACTCCCTTGCACCATACAGGGTCAGTGTAGGACCCTGTGGAGCATCAAAGACTACAGAAGTATCTCCCTTGGAGTGTAGGATTCACTCCCATGCACCATACAGGTTCCGTGAAGGACCCTGTGGAGCATCAAAGACTACGGAAGTATCTCCCTTGGAGTGAAGGAGTCACTCCCATGCACCATACAGGTTCCGTGTAGGACCCTGTGGAGCATCAAAGACTACAGAAGTATCTCCCTTGGAGTGAAGGAGTCACTCCCATGCACCATACAGGTTCCGTGTAGGACCCTGTGGAGCATCAAAGACTACGGAAGTATCTCCCTTGGAGTGTAGGAGTCACTCCCATGCACCATAAAGGATCAGTGTAGGACCCTGTGGAGCATCAAAGACTACGGAAGTATCTCCCTTGGAGTGAAGGAGTCACTCCCATGCACCATACAGGTTCCGTGTAGGACCCTGTGGAGCATCAAAGACTACGGAAGTATCTCCCTTGGAGTGAAGGAGTCACTCCGATGCACCATACAGGTTCCGTGTAGGACCCTGTGGAGCATCAAAGAGTCACTCCCATGCACCATACAGGTTCCGTGTAGGACCCTGTGGAGCATCAAAGACTACGGAAGTATCTCCCTTGGAGTGAAGGAGTCACTCCCATGCACCATACAGGTTCCGTGTAGGACCCTGTGGAGCATCAAAGACTACAGAAGTATCTCCCTTGGAGTGCAGGATTCACTCCCATGCACCATACAGGTTCCGTGAAGGACCCTGTGGAGCATCAAAGACTACGGAAGTATCTCCCTTGGAGTGAAGGAGTCACTCCCATGCACCATACAGGTTCCGTGTAGGACCCTGTGGAGCATCAAAGACTACAGAAGTATCTCCCTTGGAGTGAAGGAGTCACTCCCATGCACCATACAGGTTCCGTGTAGGACCCTGTGGAGCATCAAAGACTACGGAAGTATCTCCCTTGGAGTGTAGGAGTCACTCCCATGCACCATAAAGGATCAGTGTAGGACCCTGTGGAGCATCAAAGACTACGGAAGTATCTCCCTTGGAGTGAAGGAGTCACTCCCATGCACCATACAGGTTCCGTGTAGGACCCTGTGGAGCATCAAAGACTACGGAAGTATCTCCCTTGGAGTGAAGGAGTCACTCCCATGCACCATACAGGTTCAGTGTAGGACCCTGTGGAGCATCAAAGACTACGGAAGTATCTCCCTTGGAGTGAAGGAGTCACTCCGATGCACCATACAGGTTCCGTGTAGGACCCTGTGGAGCATCAAAGAGTCACTCCCATGCACCATACAGGTTCCGTGTAGGACCCTGTGGAGCATCAAAGACTACGGAAGTTTCTCCCTTGGAGTGAAGGAGTCACTCCCATGCACCATACAGGTTCCGTGTAGGACCCTGTGGAGCATCAAAGAGTCACTCCCATGCACCATACAGGTTCCGTGTAGGACCCTGTGGAGCATCAAAGACTACGGAAGTATCTCCCTTGGAGTGAAGGAGTCACTCCCATGCACCATACAGGTTCAGTGTAGGACCCTGTGGAGCATCAAAGACTACGGAAGTATCTCCCTTGGAGTGAAGGAGTCACTCCCATGCACCATACAGGTTCCGTGTAGGACCCTGTGGAGCATCAAAGACTACGGAAGTATCTCCCTTGGAGTGTAAGAGTCACTCCCATGCACCATACAGGATCAGTGTAGGACCCTGTGGAGCATCAACGACTACGGAAGTATCTCCCTTGGAGTGAAGGAGTCACTCTCCGGCACCATACAGGTTCAGTGTAGGACCCTGTGGAGCATCAAAGACTACGGAAGTATCTCCCTTGGAGTGAAGGATTCACTCCCCGGCACCATACAGGTTCCGTGTAGGACCCTGTGGAGCATCAAAGACTACGGAAGTATCTCCCTTGGAGTGAAGGAGTCACTCCCGGGCACCATACAGGTTCAGTGTAGGACCCTGTGGAGCATCAAAGACTACGGAAGTATCTCCCTTGGAGTGAAGGAGTCACTCCCCGGCACCATACAGGTTCCGTGTAGTACCCTGTGGAGCATCAAAGTCTACGGAAGTATCTCCCTTGGAGTGAAGGAGTCACTCCCATGCACTATACAGGTTCCGTGTAGGACCCTGTGGAGCATCAAAGACTACGGAAGTATCTCCCTTGGAGTGAAGGAGTCACTCCCATGCACCATACAGGTTCCGTGCAGGACCCTGTGGAGCATCAAAAACTACGGAAGTATCTCCCTTGGAGTGAAGGAGTCACTCCCATGCACCATACAGGTTCCGTGTAGGACCCTGTGGAGCATCAAAGACTACAGAAGTATCTCCCTTGGAGTGAAGGAGTCACTCCCATGCACCATACAGGTTCCGTGTAGGACCCTGTGGAGCATCAAAGACTACGGAAGTATCTCCCTTGGAGTGTAGGAGTCACTCCCATGCACCATACAGGATCAGTGTAGGACCCTGTGGAGCATCAACAACTACAGAAGTATCTCCCTTGGAGTGAAGGAGTCACTCCCCGGCACCATACAGGTTCTGTGTAGGACCCTGTGGAGCATCAAAGACTACGGAAGTATCTCCCTTGGAGTGAAGGAGTCACTCGCATGCACCATACAGATTCAGTGTAGGACCCTGTGGAGCATCAAAGACTACGGAAGTATCTCCATTGGAGTGAAGGAGTCACTCCCATGCACCATACAGGATCAGTGTAGGACCCTGTGGAGCATCAAAGACTACAAAAGTATCTCCCTTGGAGTGAAGGAGTCACTCCCATGCACCATACAGGATCAGTGTAGGACCCTGTGGAGCATCAAAGACTACGGAAGTATCTCTCTTGGAGTGTAGGAGTCACTCCCATGCACCATACAGGTTCCGTGTAGGACCCTGTGGAGCATCAAAGACTACGGAAGTATCTCCCTTGGAGTGAAGGAGTCACTCCCATGCACCATAAGGTTCCGTGTAGGGCCCTGTGGAGCATCAAAGACTACGGAAGTATCTCCCTTGGAGTGAAGGAGTCACACCCATGCACCATACAGGTTCCGTGTAGGACCCTGTGGAGCATCAAAGACTACGGAAGTATCTCCCTTGGAGTGAAGGAGTCACTCCCATGCACCATAAGGTTCCGTGTAGGGCCCTGTGGAGCATCAAAGACTACAGAAGTATCTCCCTTGGAGTGTAGGAGTCACTCCCATGCACCATACAGGTTCCGTGTAGGACCCTGTGGAGCATCAAAGACTACGGAAGTATCTCCCTTGGAGTGAAGGAGTCACTCCCATGCACCATAAGGTTCTGTGTAGGGCCCTGTGGAGCATCAAAGACTACAGAAGTATCTCCCTTGGAGTGAAGGAGTCACTCCCATGCACCATACAGGTTCCATGTAGGACCCTGTGGAGCATCAAAGACTACGGGAGTATCTCCCTTAGAGTGTAGGAGTCACTCCCATGCACCATACAGGTTCCATGTAGGACCCTGTGGAGGATCAAAGACTACGGAAGTATCTCCCTTGGAGTGAAGGAGTCACTCCCCTGCACCATACAGGTTCCGTGTAGGACCCTGTGGAGCATCAAAGACTACGGAAGTATCTCCCTCGGAGTGAAGGAGTCACTCCCATGCACCATACAGGTTCCGTGTAGGACCCTCTGGAGCATCAAAGACTACAGAAGTATCTCCCTTGGAGTGAAGGAGTCACTCCCCTGCACCATACAGGTTCCGTGTAGGACCCTGTGGAGCATCAAAGACTACGGAAGTATCTCCCTTGGAGTGAAGGAGTCACTCCCCTGCACCATACAGGTTCAGTGTAGGACCCTGTGGAGCATCAAAGACTACGGAAGTATCTCCCTTGGAGTGTAGGAGTCACTCCCCGGCACCATACAGGTTCAGTGTAGGACCCTGTGGAGCATCAAAGACTACGGAAGTATCTCCGTTGGAGTGAAGGAGTCACACCCATGCACCATACAGGTTCAGTGTAGGACCCTGTGGAGCATCAAAGACTACGGAAGTATCTCCCTTGGAGTGAAGGAGTCACTCCCATGCACCATACAGGTTCCGTGTAGGAACCTGTGGAGCATCAAAGACTACGGAAGTATCTCCCTTGGAGTGAAGGAGTCACTCCCCTGCACCATACAGGTTCCGTGTAGGACCCTGTGGAGCATCAAAGACTACGGAGGTATCTCCCTTGGAGTGAAGGAGTCACTCCCATGCACCATACAGGATCAGTGTAGGACCCTGTGGAGCATCAACGACTACAGAAGTATCTACCTTGGAGTGAAGGAGTCACTCCCATGCACCATACAGGTTCAGTGTAGGACCCTGTGGAGCATCAAAGACTACGGAAGTATCTCCCTTGGAGTGAAGGAGTCACTCCCATGCACCATACAGGTTCCGTGTAGGACCCTGTGGAGCATCAAAGACTACAGAAGTATCTCCCTTGGAGTGTAGGAGTCACTCCCATGCACCATACAGGTTCCGTGTAGGACCCTCTGGAGCATCAAAGACTACGGGAGTATCTCCCTTGGAGTGAATGAGTCACTCCCATGCACCATACAGGATCCGTGTAGGACCCTGTGGAGCATCAAAGACTACGGAAGTATCTCCCTTGGAGTGAAGGAGTCACTCCCATGCACCATACAGGTTCAGTGTAGGACCCTGTGGAGCATCAAAGACTACAGAAGTATCTCCATTGGAGTGAAGGAGTCACGCCCCGGCACCATACAGGTTCAGTGTAGGACCCTGTGGAGCATCAAAGACTACGGAAGTATCTCCCTTGGAGTGAAGGAGTCACTCCCCTGCACCATACAGGTTCAGTGTAGGACCCTGTGGAGCATCAAAGACTACAGAAGTATCTCCCTATGAGTGAAGGAGTCACTCCCATGCACCATACAGGTTCCGTGTAGGACCCTGTGGAGCATCAAAGACTACAGAAGTATCTCCCTTGGAGTGAAGGACTCACTCCCATGCACCATACAGGGTCCGTGTAGGACCCTGTGGAGCATCAAAGACTACAGAAGTATCTCCTTCGGAGTGAAGGAGTCACTCCCCTGCACCATACAGGTTCAGTGTAGGACCCTGTGGAGCATCAAAGACTACAAAAGTATCTCCCTTGGAGTGAAGGAGTCACTCCCCTGCACCATACAGGTTCAGTGTAGGACCCTGTGGAGCATCAAAGACTACGGAAGTATCTCCCTTGGAGTGTAGGAGTCACTCCACGGCACCATACAGGTTCAGTGTAGGACCCTGTGGAGCATCAAAGACTACGGAAGTATCTCCCTTGGAGTGAAGGAGTCACTCCCATGCACCATACAGGTTCCGTGTAGGAACCTGTGGAGCATCAAAGACTACGGAAGTATCTCCCTTGGAGTGAAGGAGTCACTCCCCTGCACCATACAGGTTCTGTGTAGGACCCTGTGGAGCATCAAAGACTACGGAGGTATCTCCCTTGGAGTGAAGGAGTCACTCCCATGCACCATACAGGTTCCGTGTAGGACCCTGTGGAGCATCAAATACTACGGAAGTATCTCCCTTGGAGTGTAGGAGTCACTCCCATGCACCATACAGGTTCCGTGTAGGACCCTGTGGAGCATCAAATACTACGGAAATATCTCCCTTGGAGTGAAGGAGTCACTCCCATGCACCATACAGGTTCCGTGTAGGACCCTGTGGAGCATCAAATACTACGGAAGTATCTCCCTTGGAGTGTAGGAGTCACTCCCATGCACAATACAGGTTCAGTGTAGGACCCTGTGGAGCATCAAAGACTACGGAAGTATCTCCCTTGGAGTGAAGGAGTCACTCCCCGGCACCATACAGGATCAGTGTAGGACCCTGTGGAGCATCAAAGTCTACGGAAGTATCTCCCTCGGAGTGTAGGAGTCACTCCCATGCACCATACAGGTTCCGTGTAGGACCCTGTGGAGCATCAAAGACTACGGAAGTATCTCCCTTGGAGTGAAGGACTCACTCCCTTGCACCATACAGGTTCAGTGTAGGACCCTGTGGAGCATCAAAGACTACAGAAGTATCTCCCTTGGAGTGTAGGATTCACTCCCATGCACCATACAGGTTCCGTGAAGGACCCTGTGGAGCATCAAAGACTACGGAAGTATCTCCCTTGGAGTGAAGGAGTCACTCCCATGCACCATACAGGTTCCGTGTAGGACCCTGTGGAGCATCAAAGACTACAGAAGTATCTCCCTTGGAGTGAAGGAGTCACTCCCATGCACCATACAGGTTCCGTGTAGGACCCTGTGGAGCATCAAAGACTACGGAAGTATCTCCCTTGGAGTGTAGGAGTCACTCCCATGCACCATAAAGGATCAGTGTAGGACCCTGTGGAGCATCAAAGACTACGGAAGTATCTCCCTTGGAGTGAAGGAGTCACTCCCATGCACCATACAGGTTCCGTGTAGGACCCTGTGGAGCATCAAAGACTACGGAAGTATCTCCCTTGGAGTGAAGGAGTCACTCCGATGCACCATACAGGTTCCGTGTAGGACCCTGTGGAGCATCAAAGAGTCACTCCCATGCACCATACAGGTTCCGTGTAGGACCCTGTGGAGCATCAAAGACTACGGAAGTATCTCCCTTGGAGTGAAGGAGTCACTCCCATGCACCATACAGGTTCAGTGTAGGACCCTGTGGAGCATCAAAGACTATGGAAGTATCTCCCTTGGAGTGAAGGAGTCACTCCCATGCACCATACAGGATCAGTGTAGGACCCTGTGGAGCATCAAAGACTACGGAAGTATCTCCCTTGGAAAGTAAGAGTCACTCCCATGCACCATACAGGATCAGTGTAGGACCCTGTGGAGCATCAACGACTACGGAAGTATCTCCCTTGGAGTGAAGGAGTCACTCTCCGGCACCATACAGGTTCAGTGTAGGACCCTGTGGAGCATCAAAGACTACGGAAGTATCTCCCTTGGAGTGAAGGATTCACTCCCCGGCACCATACAGGTTCGGTGTAGGACCCTGTGGAGCATCAAAGACTACGGAAGTATCTCCCTTGGAGTGAAGGAGTCACTCCCGTGCACCATACAGGTTCAGTGTAGGACCCTGTGGAGCATCAAAGACTACGGAAGTATCTCCCTTGGAGTGAAGGAGTCACTCCCCGGCACCATACAGGTTCCGTGTAGTACCCTGTGGAGCATCAAAGTCTACGGAAGTATCTCCCTTGGAGTGAAGGAGTCACTCCCATGCACCATACAGGTTCCGTGTAGGACCCTGTGGAGCATCAAAGACTACGGAAGTATCTCCCTTGGAGTGAAGGAGTCACTCCCATGCACCATACAGGTTCCGTGCAGGACCCTGTGGAGCATCAAAAACTACGGAAGTATCTCCCTTGGAGTGAAGGAGTCACTCCCATGCACCATACAGGTTCCGTGTAGGACCCTGTGGAGCATCAAAGACTACAGAAGTATCTCCCTTGGAGTGAAGGAGTCACTCCCATGCACCATACAGGTTCCGTGTAGGACCCTGTGGAGCATCAAAGACTACGGAAGTATCTCCCTTGGAGTGTAGGAGTCACTCCCATGCACCATACAGGATCAGTGTAGGACCCTGTGGAGCATCAACAACTACAGAAGTATCTCCCTTGGAGTGAAGGAGTCACTCCCCGGCACCATACAGGTTCCGTGTAGGACCCTGTGGAGCATCAAAGACTACAGAAGTATCTCCCTTGGAGTGAAGGAGTCACTCCCATGCACCATACAGGTTCCGTGTAGGACCCTGTGGAGCATGAAAGACTACGGAAGTATCTCCCTTGGAGTGAAGGAGTCACACCCATGCACCATACAGGTTCCGTGTAGGACCCTGTGGAGCATCAAAGACTACAGAAGTATCTCCCTTGGAGTGCAGGATTCACTCCCATGCACCATACAGGTTCCGTGAAGGACCCTGTGGAGCATCAAAGACTACGGAAGTATCTCCCTTGGAGTGAAGGAGTCACTCCCATGCACCATACAGGTTCCGTGTAGGACCCTGTGGAGCATCAAAGACTACAGGAGTATCTCCCTTGGAGTGAAGGAGTCACTCCCATGCACCATACAGGTTCCGTGTAGGACCCTGTGGAGCATCAAAGACTACGGAAGTATCTCCATTGGAGTGAAGGAGTCACTCCCATGCACCATACAGGATCAGTGTAGGACCCTGTGGAGCATCAAAGACTACAAAAGTATCTCCCTTGGAGTGAAGGAGTCACTCCCATGCACCATACAGGATCAGTGTAGGACCCTGTGGAGCATCAAAGACTACGGAAGTATCTCCCTTGGAGTGTAGGAGTCACTCCCATGCACCATACAGGTTCCGTGTAGGACCCTGTGGAGCATCAAAGACTACGGAAGTATCTCCCTTGGAGTGAAGGAGTCACTCCCATGCACCATAAGGTTCCGTGTAGGGCCCTGTGGAGCATCAAAGACTACGGAAGTATCTCCCTTGGAGTGAAGGAGTCACACCCATGCACCATACAGGTTCCGTGTAGGACCCTGTGGAGCATCAAAGACTACAGAAGTATCTCCCTTGGAGTGAAGGAGTCACTGCCATGCACCATACAGGTTCCATGTAGGACCCTGTGGAGCATCAAAGACTACGGAAGTATCTCCCTTGGAGTGTAGGAGTCACTCCACGGCACCATACAGGTTCAGTGTAGGACCCTGTGGAGCATCAAAGACAACGGAAGTATCTCCGTTGGAGTGAAGGAGTCACACCCATGCACCATACAGGTTCAGTGTAGGACCCTGTGGAGCATCAAAGACTACGGAAGTATCTCCCTTGGAGTGAAGGAGTCACTCCCATGCACCATACAGGTTCCGTGTAGGAACCTGTGGAGCATCAAAGACTACGGAAGTATCTCCCTTGGAGTGAAGGAGTCACTCCCCTGCACCATACAGGTTCTGTGTAGGACCCTGTGGAGCATCAAAGACTACGGAGGTATCTCCCTTGGAGTGAAGGAGTCACTCCCATGCACCATACAGGTTCCGTGTAGGACCCTGTGGAGCATCAAATACTACGGAAGTATCTCCCTTGGAGTGTAGGAGTCACTCCCATGCACCATACAGGTTCCGTGTAGGACCCTGTGGAGCATCAAATACTACGGAAATATCTCCCTTGGAGTGAAGGAGTCACTCCCATGCACCATACAGGTTCCGTGTAGGACCCTGTGGAGCATCAAATACTACGGAAGTATCTCCCTTGGAGTGTAGGAGTCACTCCCATGCACAATACAGGTTCAGTGTAGGACCCTGCGGAGCATCAAAGACTACGGAAGTATCTCCCTTGGAGTGAAGGAGTCACTCCCCGGCACCATACAGGATCAGTGTAGGACCCTGTGGAGCATCAAAGACTACGGAAGTATCTCCCTCGGAGTGTAGGAGTCACTCCCATGCACCATACAGGTTCCGTGTAGGACCCTGTGGAGCATCAAAGACTACGGAAGTATCTCCCTTGGAGTGAAGGACTCACTCCCTTGCACCATACAGGGTCAGTGTAGGACCCTGTGGAGCATCAAAGACTACAGAAGTATCTCCCTTGGAGTGTAGGATTCACTCCCATGCACCATACAGGTTCCGTGAAGGACCCTGTGGAGCATCAAAGACTACGGAAGTATCTCCCTTGGAGTGAAGGAGTCACTCCCATGCACCATACAGGTTCCGTGTAGGACCCTGTGGAGCATCAAAGACTACAGAAGTATCTCCCTTGGAGTGAAGGAGTCACTCCCATGCACCATACAGGTTCCGTGTAGGACCCTGTGGAGCATCAAAGACTACGGAAGTATCTCCCTTGGAGTGTAGGAGTCACTCCCATGCACCATAAAGGATCAGTGTAGGACCCTGTGGAGCATCAAAGACTACGGAAGTATCTCCCTTGGAGTGAAGGAGTCACTCCCATGCACCATACAGGTTCCGTGTAGGACCCTGTGGAGCATCAAAGACTACGGAAGTATCTCCCTTGGAGTGAAGGAGTCACTCCGATGCACCATACAGGTTCCGTGTAGGACCCTGTGGAGCATCAAAGAGTCACTCCCATGCACCATACAGGTTCCGTGTAGGACCCTGTGGAGCATCAAAGACTACGGAAGTATCTCCCTTGGAGTGAAGGAGTCACTCCCATGCACCATACAGGTTCCGTGTAGGACCCTGTGGAGCATCAAAGACTACAGAAGTATCTCCCTTGGAGTGCAGGATTCACTCCCATGCACCATACAGGTTCCGTGAAGGACCCTGTGGAGCATCAAAGACTACGGAAGTATCTCCCTTGGAGTGAAGGAGTCACTCCCATGCACCATACAGGTTCCGTGTAGGACCCTGTGGAGCATCAAAGACTACAGAAGTATCTCCCTTGGAGTGAAGGAGTCACTCCCATGCACCATACAGGTTCCGTGTAGGACCCTGTGGAGCATCAAAGACTACGGAAGTATCTCCCTTGGAGTGTAGGAGTCACTCCCATGCACCATAAAGGATCAGTGTAGGACCCTGTGGAGCATCAAAGACTACGGAAGTATCTCCCTTGGAGTGAAGGAGTCACTCCCATGCACCATACAGGTTCCGTGTAGGACCCTGTGGAGCATCAAAGACTACGGAAGTATCTCCCTTGGAGTGAAGGAGTCACTCCCATGCACCATACAGGTTCAGTGTAGGACCCTGTGGAGCATCAAAGACTACGGAAGTATCTCCCTTGGAGTGAAGGAGTCACTCCGATGCACCATACAGGTTCCGTGTAGGACCCTGTGGAGCATCAAAGAGTCACTCCCATGCACCATACAGGTTCCGTGTAGGACCCTGTGGAGCATCAAAGACTACGGAAGTTTCTCCCTTGGAGTGAAGGAGTCACTCCCATGCACCATACAGGTTCCGTGTAGGACCCTGTGGAGCATCAAAGAGTCACTCCCATGCACCATACAGGTTCCGTGTAGGACCCTGTGGAGCATCAAAGACTACGGAAGTATCTCCCTTGGAGTGAAGGAGTCACTCCCATGCACCATACAGGTTCAGTGTAGGACCCTGTGGAGCATCAAAGACTACGGAAGTATCTCCCTTGGAGTGAAGGAGTCACTCCCATGCACCATACAGGTTCCGTGTAGGACCCTGTGGAGCATCAAAGACTACGGAAGTATCTCCCTTGGAGTGTAAGAGTCACTCCCATGCACCATACAGGATCAGTGTAGGACCCTGTGGAGCATCAACGACTACGGAAGTATCTCCCTTGGAGTGAAGGAGTCACTCTCCGGCACCATACAGGTTCAGTGTAGGACCCTGTGGAGCATCAAAGACTACGGAAGTATCTCCCTTGGAGTGAAGGATTCACTCCCCGGCACCATACAGGTTCCGTGTAGGACCCTGTGGAGCATCAAAGACTACGGAAGTATCTCCCTTGGAGTGAAGGAGTCACTCCCGTGCACCATACAGGTTCAGTGTAGGACCCTGTGGAGCATCAAAGACTACGGAAGTATCTCCCTTGGAGTGAAGGAGTCACTCCCCGGCACCATACAGGTTCCGTGTAGTACCCTGTGGAGCATCAAAGTCTACGGAAGTATCTCCCTTGGAGTGAAGGAGTCACTCCCATGCACTATACAGGTTCCGTGTAGGACCCTGTGGAGCATCAAAGACTACGGAAGTATCTCCCTTGGAGTGAAGGAGTCACTCCCATGCACCATACAGGTTCCGTGCAGGACCCTGTGGAGCATCAAAAACTACGGAAGTATCTCCCTTGGAGTGAAGGAGTCACTCCCATGCACCATACAGGTTCCGTGTAGGACCCTGTGGAGCATCAAAGACTACAGAAGTATCTCCCTTGGAGTGAAGGAGTCACTCCCATGCACCATACAGGTTCCGTGTAGGACCCTGTGGAGCATCAAAGACTACGGAAGTATCTCCCTTGGAGTGTAGGAGTCACTCCCATGCACCATACAGGATCAGTGTAGGACCCTGTGGAGCATCAACAACTACAGAAGTATCTCCCTTGGAGTGAAGGAGTCACTCCCCGGCACCATACAGGTTCCGTGTAGGACCCTGTGGAGCATCAAAGACTACAGAAGTATCTCCCTTGGAGTGAAGGAGTCACTCCCATGCACCATACAGGTTCCGTGTAGGACCCTGTGGAGCATGAAAGACTACGGAAGTATCTCCCTTGGAGTGAAGGAGTCACACCCATGCACCATACAGGTTCCGTGTAGGACCCTGTGGAGCATCAAAGACTACGGAAGTATCTCCCTTGGAGTGAAGGAGTCACTCCCATGCACCATACAGGATCAGTGTAGGACCCTGTGGAGCATCAAAGACTACAGAAGTATCTCCCTTGGAGTAAAGGAGTCACTCCCATGCACCATACAGGTTCCGTGTAGGACCCTGTGGAGCATCAAAGACTACGGAAGTATCTCCCCTGGAGTAAAGGAGTGACTCCCATGCACCATACAGGATCCGTGTAGGACCCTGTGGAGCATCAAAGACTACGGAAGTATCTCCCTTGGAGTGAAGGAGTCACTCCCCGGCACCATACAGGTTCAGTGTAGGACCCTGTGGAGCATCAAAGACTACGGAAGTATCTCCCTTGGAGTGAAGGAGTCACTCCCATGCACCATACAGGTTCCGTGTAGGACCCTGTGGAGCATCAAAGACTACGGAAGTATCTCCCTTGGAGTGAAGGAGTCACTCCCATGCACCATACAGGTTCCGTGTAGGACCCTGTGGAGCATCACAGACTACGGAAGTATCTCCCTTGGAGTGAAGGAGTCACTCCCATGCACCATACAGGATCCGTGTAGGACACTGTGGAGCATCAAAGACTACAGAAGTATCTCCCTTGGATTGAAGGAGTCACTCCCATGCACCATACAGGTTCCGTGTAGGACCCTGTGGAGCATCAAAGACTACGGAAGTATCTCCCTTGGAGTGAAGGAGTCACTCCCATGCACCATACAGGTTCAGTGTAGGACCCTGTGGAGCATCAAAGACTACGGAAGTATCTCCCTTGGAGTGTAGGAGTCACTCCCATGCACCATACAGGTTCCGTGTAGGACCCTGTGGAGCATCAAAGACTACGGAAGTATCTCCCTTGGAGTGAAGGAGTCACTCCCATGCACCGAACAGGTTCCGTGTAGGACCCTGTGGAGCGTCAAAGACTACGGAAGTATCTCCCTTGGAGTGAAGGAGTCACTCCCATGCACCATACAGGTTCAGTGTAGGACCCTGTGGAGCATCAAAGACTACAGAAGTATATCCCTTGGAGTGAAGGAGTCACTCCCATGCACCATACAGGATCAGTGTAGGACACTGTGGAGCATCAAAGACTACATAAGTATCTCCCTTGGAGTGAAGGAGTCACTCCCATGCACCATACGGGATCAGTGTGGGACCCTGTGGAGCATCAAAGACTACAGAAGTATCTCCCTTGGAGTGAAGGAGTCACTCCCATGCACCATACAGGTTCCGTGTAGGACCCTGTGGAGCATCAAAGACTACGGAAGTATCTCCCTTGGAGTGAAGGAGACACTCCCATGCACCATACAGGATCAGTGTAGGACCCTGTGGAGCATCAAAGACTACGGAACTATCTCCCTTGGAGTGAAGGAGTCACTTCCCTGCACCATACAGGTTCAGTGTAGGACCCTGTGGAGCATCAAAGACTACGGAAGTATCTTCCTTGGAGTGTAGGAGTCCCTCCCATGCACCATACAGGTTCCGTGTAGGACACTGTGGAGCATCAAAGACTACGGAAGTATCTCCCTTGGAGTGAAGGAGTCACTCCCATGCACCATACAGGTTCCGTGTAGGACCCTGTGGAGCATCAAAGACTACGGAAGTATCTCCCTTGGAGTGAAGGAGTCACTCCCATGCACCATACAGGTTCCGCGTAGGACCCTGTGGAGCATCGAAGACTACGGAAGTATCTCCCTTGGAGTGCAGGAGTCACTCCCATGCACCATACAGGATCAGTGTAGGACCCTGTGGAGCATCAAAGACTACGGAAGTATCTCCCTTGGAGTGAAGGAGTCACTCCCTTGCACCATACAGGTTCAGTGTAGGACCCTGTGGAGCATCAAAGACTACAGAAGTATCTCCCTTGGAGTGAAGGACTCACTCCCCGGCACCATACAGGTTCAGTGTAGGACCCTGTGGAGCATCAAAGACTACGGAAGTATCTCCCTTGGAGTTAAGGAGTCACTCCCATGCACCATACAGGTTCAGTGTAGGACCCTGTGGAGCGTCAAAGACTACGGAAGTATCTCCCTTGGAGTGAAGGAGTCACTCCCATGCACCATACAGGTTCCGTGTAGGACCCTCTGGAGCATCAAAGACTACAGAAGTATCTCCCTTGGAGTGAATGAGTCACTCCCATGCACCATACAGGTTCCGTGTAGGACCCTGTGGAGCATCAAAGACTACGGAAGTATCTCCCTTGGAGTGAAGGAGTCACTCCCCGGCACCATACAGGTTCTGTGTAGGACCCTGTGGAGCATCAAAGACTACAGAAGTATCTCCCTTGGAGTGAAGGAGTCACTCCCATGCACCATACAAGTTCCGTGTAGGACCCTGTGGAGCATCAAAGACTACAGAAGTATCTCCCTTGGAGTGAATGAGTCACTTCCATGCACCATACAGGATCCGTGTAGGACCCTGTGGAGCATCAAAGACTACGGAAGTATCTCCCTTGGAGTGAAGGAGTCACTCCCATGCACCATACAGGTTCAGTGTAGGACCCTGTGGAGCATCAAAGACTACAGAAGTATCTCCCTTGGATTGAAGGAGTCACTCCCATGCACCATACAGGTTCAGTGTAGGACCCTGTGGAGCATCAAAGACTACGGCAGTATCTCCCTTGGAGTGAAGGAGTCACTCCCACTGAGGTGCCGGGTTTTTAGGAACCCGGTGGTGCCAGGGGGTAGCACCCGAAGACCTCTGAGTTCTCCCTTGTTCCGGACCACAGAAACACTGAGTCTTCTAGTTACCGTCAAAGATCAAGTTTTATTGGTAGCTACCAAGTAACACGTGTCCCAGAAGTACACCACACGGAGAGTAGGTTCTCGGGAGACTGTTCGTTTTTACAGAACCAGCCGTCTCCTTATATACAAAAATAATAGCTGCAAGCAAGAATTCCTGAGTTTATGATATGGCTATACACATATTTCTACAATAATACAAAGAGCGGAGTCATGTAAGCAAGCCCATATTTTAGATGTCCAGTTTGTTGATAGATTACCCAGTTAGGCCTGGAACTCCCATCAGATATCGATGAAACCTTAAATAAAGAAAGGTACAACCCAGTCATAAAACTGGCCATAAACAAGGAATGTGGACAGGTGCATGTTTGCAGAAAGCATGGTCTGTATGAAGTGAATGGTTTGTGGAATGTTATGTATTGATGCTATCATATTCGGCCACTGGGCGAGGAGCTGCCCAAATAGGTTTGGCCTAAGGCAATGGAGTCAGTTGGGACAGGTCAGGGGGAAGTCACGAAAGGTGGACGTGTCCCTTTTGATCAAGCTCAACCTTTAATGGACTTAACATGAGGGCAAGATGCAAGATGGATGCCGTTCACAAAATGGAGTTTAAGGGATGGGGACGGAAACTACGATTTTGGGGTGTTGGCAACCCTCGATCGTGACGCAAATACATAGGAATGACGTCCTAATTATTATCGGTTCATAGATACCAAAATCGTCTTGGTACGTTGAGGTTTTGTGACACGGGTATTGGACCTCGATATCGGGAAAACACCAGGGTCCGGATTTTTAGAACCACACCATGCACCATACAGGATCAGTGTAGGACCCTGTGGAGCATCAAAGACTACGGAAGTATCTCCCTTGGAGTGAAGGAGTCACTCCCGGGCACCATACAGGTTCCGTGTAGGACCCTGTGGAGCATCAAAGACTACAGAAGTATCTCCCTTGGAGTGAAGGAGTCACTCCCATGCACCATACAGGTTCCGCGTAGGACCCTGTGGAGCATCAAAGACTACAGAAGTATCTCCCTTGGTGTGAAGGAGTCACTCCCATGCACCATACAGGTTCCGCGTAGGACCCTGTGGAGCATCAAAGACTACAGAAGTATCTCCCTTGGAGTGCAGGAGTCACTCCCATGCACCATACAGGTTCCGCGTAGGACCCTGTGGAGCATCAAAGACTACAGAAGTATCTCCCTTGGAGTGAAGGAGTCACTCCCATGCAACATACAGGTTCCGTGTAGGACCCTGTGGAGCATCAAAGACTACGGGAGTATCTCCCTTGGAGTGAAGGAGTCACTCCCATGCACCATAAAGGTTCCGTGTAGGACCCTGTGGAGCATCAAAGACTACGGAAGTATCTCCCTTGGAGTGAAGGAGTCACTCCCCGGCACCATACAGGTTCCGTGTAGGACCCTGTGGAGCATCAACGACTACAGAAGTATCTCCCTTGGAGTGAAGGAGTCACTCCCATGCACCATACAGGTTCCGTGTAGGACCCTGTGGAGCATCAAAGACTACGGAAGTATTTCCCTTGGAGTGAAGGAGTCACTCCCCTGCACCATACAGGATCAGTGTAGGACCCTGTGGAGCATCAAAGACTACAGAAGTATCTCCCTTGGAGTGAAGGACTCACTCCCATGCACCATACAGGTTCCGTGTAGGACCCTGTGGAGCATCAAAGACTACGGAAGTATCTCCCTTGGAGAGAAGGAGTCACTCCCATGCACCATACAGGTTCCGTGTAGGACCCTGTGGAGCATCAAAGACTACGGAAGTATCTCCCTTGGAGTGAAGGAGTCACTCCCATGCACCATACAGGTTCCGTGTAGGACCCTGTGGAGCATCAAAGACTACAGAAGTATCTCCCTTGGAGTGTAGGAGTCACTCCCATGCACCATACAGGTTCCGTGTAGGACCCTCTGGAGCATCAAAGACTACGGGAGTATCTCCCTTGGAGTGAAGGGGTCACTCCCATGCACCATACAGGTTCCGTGTAGGACCCGGTGGAGCATCAAAGACTACGGAAGTATCTCCCTTGGAGTGAAGAAGTCACTCCCATGCACCATACAGGTTACGTGTAGGACCCTGTGGAGCATCAAAGACTACGGAAGTATCTCCCTTGGAGTGAAGGAGTCACTCCCATGCACCATACAGGTTCCGTGTAGGACCCTGTGGAGCATCAAAGACTACGGAAGTATCTCCATTGGAGTGAAGGAGTCACTCCCATGCACCATACAGGTTCCGTGTAGGACCCTGTGGAGCATCAAAGACTACGGAAGTATCTCCCTTGGAGTGAAGGAGTCACTCCCCTGCACCATACAGGATCAGTGTAGGACCCTGTGGAGCATCAAAGACTACAGAAGTATCTCCCTTGGAGTGAAGGACTCACTCCCATGCACCATACAGGTTCCGTGTAGGACCCTGTGGAGCATCAAAGACTACGGAAGTATCTCCCTTGGAGAGAAGGAGTCACTCCCATGCACCATACAGGTTCCGTGTAGGACCCTGTGGAGCATCAAAGACTACAGAAGTATCTCCCTTGGAGTGAAGGAGTCACTCCCATGCACCATACAGGTTCCGTGTAGGACCCTGTGGAGCATCAAAGACTACAGAAGTATCTCCCTTGGAGTGTAGGAGTCACTCCCATGCACCATACAGGTTCCGTATAGGACCCTCTGGAGCATCAAAGACTACGGGAGTATCTCCCTTGGAGTGAATGAGTCACTCCCATGCACCATACAGGATCCGTGTAGGACCCTGTGGAGCATCAAAGACTACGGCAGTATCTCCCTTGGAGTGAAGGAGTCACTCCCATGCACCATACAGGTTCAGTGTAGGACCCTGTGGAGCATCAAAGACTACAGAAGTATCTCCCTTGGAGTGAAGGAGTCACGCCCCGGCACCATACAGGTTCAGTGTAGGACCCTGTGGAGCATCAAAGACTACGGAAGTATCTCCCTTGGAGTGAAGGAGTCACTCCCCTGCACCATACAGGTTCAGTGTAGGACCCTGTGGAGCATCAAAGACTACGGAAGTATCTCCCTATAAGTGAAGGAGTCACTCCCATGCACCATACAGGTTCCGTGTAGGACCCTGTGGAGCATCAAAGACTACAGAAGTATCTCCCTTGGAGTGTAGGAGTCACTCCCATGCACCATACAGGATCCGTGTAGGACCCTGTGGAGCATCAAAGACTACGGAAGTATCTCCCTTGGAGTGAAGGAGTCACTCCCATGCACCATACAGGTTCAGTGTAGGACCCTGTGGAGCATCAAAGACTACAGACGTATCTCCCTTGGAGTGAAGGACTCACTCCCATGCACCATACAGGTTCCGTGTAGGACCCTGTGGAGCATCAAAGACTACAGAAGTATCTCCCTTGGAGTGAAGGAGTCACTCCCCTGCACCATACAGGTTCAGTGTAGGACCCTGTGGAGCATCAAAGACTACAGAAGTATCTCCCTTGGAGTGAAGGAGTCACTCCCATGCACCATACAGGTTCCGTGTAGGACCCTGTGGAGCATCAAAGACTACAGAAGTATCTCCCTTGGAGTGTAGGAGTCACTCCCATGCACCATACAGGATCAGTGTAGGACCCTGTGGAGCATCAAAGACTACAGAAGTATATCCCTTGGAGTGAAGGAGTCACTCCCATGCACCATACAGGTTCTGTGTAGGACCCTGTGGAGCATCAAAGACTACGGAAGTATCTCCCTTGGAGTGAAGGAGTCACTCCCATGCACCATACAGATTCAGTGTAGGACCCTGTGGAGCATCAAAGACTACGGAAGTATCTCCATTGGAGTGAAGGAGTCACTCCCATGCACCATACAGGATCAGTGTAGGACCCTGTGGAGCATCAAAGACTACAAAAGTATCTCCCTTGGAGTGAAGGAGTCACTCCCATGCACCATACAGGATCAGTGTAGGACCCTGTGGAGCATCAAAGACTACGGAAGTATCTCCCTTGGAGTGTAGGAGTCACTCCCATGCACCATACAGGTTCCGTGTAGGACCCTGTGGAGCATCAAAGACTACGGAAGTATCTCCCTTGGAGTGAAGGAGTCACTCCCATGCACCATAAGGTTCCGTGTAGGGCCCTGTGGAGCATCAAAGACTACGGAAGTATCTCCCTTGGAGTGAAGGAGTCACACCCATTCACCATACAGGTTCCGTGTAGGACCCTGTGGAGCATCAAAGACTACGGAAGTATCTCCCTTAGAGTGAAGGAGTCACTCCCATGCACCATACAGGTTCCGTGTAGGACCCTGTGGAGCATCAAAGAGTCACTCCCATGCACCATACAGGGTCCGTGTAGGACCCTGTGGAGCATCAAAGACTACGGAAGTATCTCCCTTGGAGTGAAGGAGTCACTCCCATGCACCATACAGGTTCCGTGTAGGACCCTGTGGAGCATCAAAGACTTCGGAAGTATCTCCCTTGGAGTGAAGGAGTCACTCCCATGCACCATACAGGTTCAGTGTAGGACCCTGTGGAGCATCAAAGACTACGGAAGTATCTCCCTTGGAGTGAAGGAGTCACTCCCATGCACCATACAGGTTCCGTGTAGGACCCTGTGGAGCATCAAAGACTACGGAAGTATCTCCCTTGGAGTGTAGGAGTCACTCCCATGCACCATACAGGATCAGTGTAGGACCCTGTGGAGCATCAACGACTACGGAAGTATCTCCCTTGGAGTGAAGGAGTCACTCCCCGGCACCATACAGGTTCAGTGTAGGACCCTGTGGAGCATCAAAGACTACGGAAGTATCTCCCTTGGAGTGAAGCAGTCACTCCCGTGCACCATACAGGTTCAGTGTAGGACCCTGTGGAGCATCAAAGACTACGGAAGTATCTCCCTTGGAGTGAAGGAGTCACTCCCATGCACCATACAGGTTCCGTGTAGGACCCTGTGGAGCATCAAAGACTACGGAAGTATCTCCCTTGGAGTGAAGGAGTCACTCCCATGCACCATACAGGTTCCGTGTAGGACCCTGTGGAGCATCAAAGACTACAGAAGTATCTCCCTTGGAGTGAAGGAGTCACTCCCATGCACCATACAGGTTCCGTGTAGGACCCTGTGGAGCATCAAAGACTACGGAAGTATCTCCCTTGGAGTGTAGGAGTCACTCCCATGCACCATACAGGATCAGTGTAGGACCCTGTGGAGCATCAACGACTACAGAAGTATCTCCCTTGGAGTGAAGGAGTCACTCCCCGGCACCATACAGGTTCCGTGTAGGACACTGTGGAGCATCAAAGACTACAGAAGTATCTCCCTTGGAGTGAAGGAGTCACTCCCATGCACCATACAGGTTCTGTGTAGGACCCTGTGGAGCATGAAAGACTACGGAAGTATCTCCCTTGGAGTGAAGGAGTCACACCCATGCACCATACAGGTTCCGTGTAGGACCCTGTGGAGCATCAAAGACTACGGAAGTATCTCCCTTGGAGTGAAGGAGTCACTCCCATGCACCATAAGGTTCCGTGTAGGGCCCTGTGGAGCATCAAAGACTACAGAAGTATCTCCCTTGGAGTGAAGGAGTCACTCCCATGCACCATACAGGTTCCATGTAGGACCCTGTGGAGCATCAAAGACTACGGGAGTATCTCCCTTAGAGTGTAGGAGTCACTCCCATGCACCATACAGGTTCCATGTAGGACCCTGTGGAGGATCAAAGACTACGGAAGTATCTCCCTTGGAGTGAAGGAGTCACTCCCATGCACCATACAGGTTCCGTGTAGGACCCTGTGGAGCATCGAAGACTACGGAAGTATCTCCCTTGGAGTGAAGGAGTCACTCCCATGCACCATACAGGTTCCGTGTAGGACCCTGTGGAGCATCAAAGACTACGGAAGTATCTCCCTTGGAGTGAAGGAGTCACTCCCATGCACCATACAGGTTCCATGTAGGACCCTGTGGAGCATCAAAGACTACGGAAGTATCTCCGTTGGAGTGAAGGAGTCACACCCATGCACCATACAGGTTCAGTGTAGGACCCTGTGGAGCATCAAAGACTACGGAAGTATCTCCCTTGGAGTGAAGGAGTCACTCCCATGCACCATACAGGTTCCGTGTAGGAACCTGTGGAGCATCAAAGACTACGGAAGTATCTCCCTTGGAGTGAAGGAGTCACTCCCCTGCACCATACAGGTTCCGTGTAGGACCCTGTGGAGCATCAAAGACTACGGAGGTATCTCCCTTGGAGTGAAGGAGTCACTCCCATGCACCATACAGGATCAGTGTAGGACCCTGTGGAGCATCAACGACTACAGAAGTATCTACCTTGGAGTGAAGGAGTCACTCCCAGGCACCATACAGGTTCAGTGTAGGACCCTGTGGAGCATCAAAGACTACGGAAGTATCTCCCTTGGAGTGAAGGAGTCACTCCCATGCACCATAAGGTTCCGTGTAGGGCCCTGTGGAGCATCAAAGACTACAGAAGTATCTCCCTTGGAGTGAAGGAGTCACTCCCATGCACCATACAGGTTCCATGTAGGACCCTGTGGAGCATCAAAGACTACGGGAGTATCTCCCTTAGAGTGTAGGAGTCACTCCCATGCACCATACAGGTTCCATGTAGGACCCTGTGGAGGATCAAAGACTACGGAAGTATCTCCCTTGGAGTGAAGGAGTCACTCCCATGCACCATACAGGTTCCGTGTAGGACCCTGTGGAGCATCAAAGACTACGGAAGTATCTCCCTTGGAGTGAAGGAGTCACTCCCATGCACCATACAGGTTCCGTGTAGGACCCTGTGGAGCATCAAAGACTACGGAAGTATCTCCCTTGGAGTGAAGGAGTCACTCCCATGCACCATACAGGTTCCATGTAGGACCCTGTGGAGCATCAAAGACTACGGAAGTATCTCCGTTGGAGTGAAGGAGTCACACCCATGCACCATACAGGTTCAGTGTAGGACCCTGTGGAGCATCAAAGACTACGGAAGTATCTCCCTTGGAGTGAAGGAGTCACTCCCATGCACCATACAGGTTCCGTGTAGGAACCTGTGGAGCATCAAAGACTACGGAAGTATCTCCCTTGGAGTGAAGGAGTCACTCCCCTGCACCATACAGGTTCCGTGTAGGACCCTGTGGAGCATCAAAGACTACGGAGGTATCTCCCTTGGAGTGAAGGAGTCACTCCCATGCACCATACAGGATCAGTGTAGGACCCTGTGGAGCATCAACGACTACAGAAGTATCTACCTTGGAGTGAAGGAGTCACTCCCAGGCACCATACAGGTTCAGTGTAGGACCCTGTGGAGCATCAAAGACTACGGAAGTATCTCCCTTGGAGTGAAGGAGTCACTCCCATGCACCATACAGGTTCCGTGTAGGACCCTGTGGAGCATCAAAGACTACAGAAGTATCTCCCTTGGAGTGTAGGAGTCACTCCCATGCACCATACAGGTTCCGTGTAGGACCCTCTGGAGCATCAAAGACTACGGGAGTATCTCCCTTGGAGTGAATGAGTCACTCCCATGCACCATACAGGATCCGTGTAGGACCCTGTGGAGCATCAAAGACTACGGAAGTATCTCCCTTGGAGTGAAGGAGTCACTCCCATGCACCATACAGGTTCAGTGTAGGACCCTGTGGAGCATCAAAGACTACAGAAGTATCTCCCTTGGAGTGAAAGAGTCACGCCCCGGCACCATACAGGTTCAGTGTAGGACCCTGTGGAGCATCAAAGACTTCGGAAGTATCTCCCTTGGAGTGAAGGAGTCACTCCCCTGCACCATACAGGTTCAGTGTAGGACCCTGTGGAGCATCAAAGACTACGGAAGTATCTCCCTATGAGTGAAGGAGTCACTCCCATGCACCATACAGGTTCCGTGTAGGACCCTGTGGAGCATCAAAGACTACAGAAGTATCTCCCTTGGAGTGTAGGAGTCACTCCCATGCACCATACAGGATCCGTGTAGGACCCTGTGGAGCATCAAAGACTACAGAAGTATCTCCCTTGGAGTGAAGGAGTCACTCCCATGCACCATACAGGTTCAGTGTAGGACCCTGTGGAGCATCAAAGACTACAGAAGTATCTCCCTTGGAGTGAAGGACTCACTCCCATGCACCATACAGGTTCCGTGTAGGACCCTGTGGAGCATCAAAGACTACAGAAGTATCTCCTTCGGAGTGAAGGAGTCACTCCCCTGCACCATACAGGTTCAGTGTAGGACCCTGTGGAGCATCAAAGACTACAGAAGTATCTCCCTTGGAGTGAAGGAGTCACTCCCATGCACCATACAGGTTCCGTGTAGGACCCTGTGGAGCATCAAAGACTACAGAAGTATCTCCCTTGGAGTGTAGGAGTCACTCCCATGCACCATACAGGATCAGTGTAGGACCCTGTGGAGCATCAAAGACTACAGAAGTATCTCCCTTGGAGTGAAGGAGTCACTCCCATGCACCATACAGGTTCTGTGTAGGACCCTGTGGAGCATCAAAGACTACGGAAGTATCTCCCTTGGAGTGAAGGAGTCACTCCCATGCACCATACAGGTTCCGTGTAGGACCCTGTGGAGCATCAAAGACTACGGAAGTATCTCCCTTGGAGTGTAGGAGTCACTCCCATGCACCATACAGGTTCCGTGTAGGACCTTGTGGAGCATCAAAGACTACGGAAGTATCTCCCTTGGAGTGAAGGAGTCACTCCCATGCACCATAAGGTTCCGTGTAGGGCCCTGTGGAGCATCAAAGACTACGGGAGTATCTCCCTTAGAGTGTAGGAGTCACTCCCATGCACCATACAGGTTCCATGTAGGACCCTGTGGAGGATCAAAGACTACGGAAGTATCTCCCTTGGAGTGAAGGAGTCACTCCCATGCACCATACAGGTTCCGTGTAGGACCCTGTGGAGCATCAAAGACTACGGAAGTATCTCCCTTGGAGTGAAGGAGTCACTCCCATGCACCATACAGGTTCCGTGTAGGACCCTGTGGAGCATCAAAGACTACGGAAGTATCTCCCTTGGAGTGAAGGAGTCACTCCCATGCACCATACAGGTTCCATGTAGGACCCTGTGGAGCATCAAAGACTACGGAAGTATCTCCCTTGGAGTGTAGGAGTCACTCCCCGGCACCATACAGGTTCAGTGTAGGACCCTGTGGAGCATCAAAGACTACGGAAGTATCTCCGTTGGAGTGAAGGAGTCACACCCATGCACCATACAGGTTCAGTGTAGGACCCTGTGGAGCATCAAAGACTACGGAAGTATCTCCCTTGGAGTGAAGGAGTCACTCCCATGCACCATACAGGTTCCGTGTAGGAACCTGTGGAGCATCAAAGACTACGGAAGTATCTCCCTTGGAGTGAAGGAGTCACTCCCCTGCACCATACAGGTTCCGTGTAGGACCCTGTGGAGCATCAAAGACTACGGAGGTATCTCCCTTGGAGTGAAGGAGTCACTCCCATGCACCATACAGGTTCCGTGTAGGACCCTGTGGAGCATCAAAGACTACGGAAGTATCTCCCTTGGAGTGAAGGAGTCACTCCCATGCACCATACAGGTTCCGTGTAGGACCCTGTGGAGCATCAAATACTACGGAAGTATCTCCCTTGGAGTATAGGAGTCACTCCCATGCACCATACAGGTTCCGTGTAGGACCCTGTGGAGCATCAAATACTACGGAAATATCTCCCTTGGAGTGAAGGAGTCACTCCCATGCACCATACAGGTTCCGTGTAGGACCCTGTGGAGCATCAAATACTACGGAAGTATCTCCTTTGGAGTGTAGGAGTCACTCCCATGCACCATACAGGTTCAGTGTAGGACCCTGTGGAGCATCAAAGACTACGGAAGTATCTCCCTTGGAGTGAAGGAGTCACTCCCCGGCACCATACAGGATCAGTATAGGACCCTGTGGAGCATCAAAGACTACGGAAGTATCTCCCTCGGAGTGTAGGAGTCACTCCCATGCACCATACAGGTTCCGTGTAGGACCCTGTGGAGCATCAAAGACTACGGAAGTATCTCCCTTGGAGTGAAGGACTCACTTCCTTGCACCATACAGGTTCAGTGTAGGACCCTGTGGAGCATCAAAGACTACGGAAGTATCTCCCTTGGAGTGAAGGAGTCACTCCCATGCACCATACAGGTTCCGTGTAGGACCCTGTGGAGCATCAAAGACTACGGAAGTATCTCCCTTGGAGTGAAGGAGTCACTCCGATGCACCATACAGGTTCCGTGTAGGACCCTGTGGAGCATCAAAGAGTCACTCCCATGCACCATACAGGTTCCGTGTAGGACCCTGTGGAGCATCAAAGACTACGGAAGTATCTCCCTTGGAGTGAAGGAGTCACTCCCATGCACCATACAGGTTCCGTGTAGGACCCTGTGGAGCATCAAAGACTACGGAAGTATCTCCCTTGGAGTGAAGGAGTCACTCCCATGCACCAAACAGGTTCCGTGTAGGACCCTGTGGAGCATCAAAGACTACAGAAGTATCTCCCTTGGAGTGAAGGAGTCACTCCCATGCACCATACAGGTTCCGTGTAGGACCCTGTGGAGCATGAAAGACTACGGAAGTATCTCCCTTGGAGTGAAGGAGTCACACCCATGCACCATACAGGTTCCGTGTAGGACCCTGTGGAGCATCAAAGACTACGGAAGTATCTCCCTTGGAGTGAAGGAGTCACTCCCATGCACCATACAGGATCAGTGTAGGACCCTGTGGAGCATCAAAGACTACAGAAGTATCTCCCTTGGAGTGAAGGAGTCACTCCCATGCACCATACAGGTTTTGTGTAGGACCCTGTGGAGCATCAAAGACTACGGAAGTATCTCCCCTGGAGTAAAGGAGTGACTCCCATGCACCATACAGGATCCGTGTAGGACCCTGTGGAGCATCAAAGACTACGGAAGTATCTCCCTTGGAGTGAAAGAGTCACTCCCCGGCACCATACAGGTTCAGTGTAGGACCCTGTGGAGCATCAAAGACTACGGAAGTATCTCCCTTGGAGTGAAGGAGTCACTCCCATGCACCATACAGGTTCCGTGTAGGACCCTGTGGAGCATCAAAGACTACGGAAGTATCTCCCTTGGAGTGAAGGAGTCACTCCCATGCACCATACAGGTTCCGTGTAGGACCCTGTGGAGCATCAAAGACTACGGAAGTATCTCCCTTGGAGTGAAGGAGTCACTCCCATGCACCATACAGGTTCCGTGTAGGACCCTGTGGAGCATCAAAGACTACGGAAGTATCTCCCTTGGAGTGAAGGAGTCACTTCCCTGCACCATACAGGATCAGTGTAGGACCCTGTGGAGCATCAAAGACTACGGAAGTATCTCCCTTGGAGTGAAGGAGTCACTCCCATGCACCATACAGGTTCAGTGTAGGACCCTGTGGAGCATCAAAGACTACGGAAGTATCACCCTTGGAGTGTAGGAGTCACTCCCATGCACCATACAGGTTCCGTGTAGGACCCTGTGGAGCATCAAAGACTACGGAAGTATCTCCCTTGGAGTGAAGGAGTCACTCCCATGCACCAAACAGGTTCCGTGTAGGACCCTGTGGAGCGTCAAAGACTACGGAAGTATCTCCCTTGGAGTGAAGGAGTCACTCCCATGCACCATACAGGATCAGTGTAGGACACTGTGGAGCATCAAAGTCTACAGAAGTATCTCCCTTGGAGTGAAGGAGTCACTCCCATGCACCATACAGGATCAGTGTAGGACCCTGTGGAGCATCAAAGACTACAGAAGTATCTCCCTTGGAGTGAAGGAGTCACTCCCATGCACCATACGGGATCAGTGTGGGACCCTGTGGAGCATCAAAGACTACAGAAGTATCTCCCTTGGAGTGTAGGAGTCACTCCCATGCACCATACAGGTTCCGTGTAGGACCCTGTGGAGCATCAAAGACTACGGAAGTATCTCCCTTGGAGTGAAGGAGACACTCCCATGCACCATACAGGATCAGTGTAGGACCCTGTGGAGCATCAAAGACTACAGAAGTATCTCCCTTGGAGTGAAGGAGTCACTCCCATGCACCATACAGGTTCCGTGTAGGACCCTGTGGAGCATGAAAGACTACGGAAGTATCTCCCTTGGAGTGAAGGAGTCACACCCATGCACCATACAGATTCCGTGTAGGACCCTGTGGAGCATCAAAGACTACGGAAGTATCTCCCTTGGAGTGAAGGAGTCACTCCCATGCACCATACAGGATAAGTGTAGGACCCTGTGGAGCATCAAAGACTACAGAAGTATCTCCCTTGGAGTGAAGGAGTCACTCCCATGCACCATACAGGTTTTGTGTAGGACCCTGTGGAGCATCAAAGACTACGGAAGTATCTCCCCTGGAGTAAAGGAGTGACTCCCATGCACCATACAGGATCCGTGTAGGACCCTGTGGAGCATCAAAGACTACGGAAGTATCTCCCTTGGAGTGAAAGAGTCACTCCCCGGCACCATACAGGTTCAGTGTAGGACCCTGTGGAGCATCAAAGACTACGGAAGTATCTCCCTTGGAGTGAAGGAGTCACTCCCATGCACCATACAGGTTCCGTGTAGGACCCTGTGGAGCATCAAAGACTACGGAAGTATCTCCCTTGGAGTGAAGGAGTCACTCCCATGCACCATACAGGTTCCGTGTAGGACCCTGTGGAGCATCAAAGACTACGGAAGTATCTCCCTTGGAGTGAAGGAGTCACTCCCATGCACCATACAGGTTCCGTGTAGGACCCTGTGGAGCATCAAAGACTACGGAAGTATCTCCCTTGGAGTGAAGGAGTCACTTCCCTGCACCATACAGGATCAGTGTAGGACCCTGTGGAGCATCAAAGACTACGGAAGTATCTCCCTTGGAGTGAAGGAGTCACTCCCATGCACCATACAGGTTCAGTGTAGGACCCTGTGGAGCATCAAAGACTACGGAAGTATCACCCTTGGAGTGTAGGAGTCACTCCCATGCACCATACAGGTTCCGTGTAGGACCCTGTGGAGCATCAAAGACTACGGAAGTATCTCCCTTGGAGTGAAGGAGTCACTCCCATGCACCAAACAGGTTCCGTGTAGGACCCTGTGGAGCGTCAAAGACTACGGAAGTATCTCCCTTGGAGTGAAGGAGTCACTCCCATGCACCATACAGGATCAGTGTAGGACACTGTGGAGCATCAAAGTCTACAGAAGTATCTCCCTTGGAGTGAAGGAGTCACTCCCATGCACCATACAGGATCAGTGTAGGACCCTGTGGAGCATCAAAGACTACAGAAGTATCTCCCTTGGAGTGAAGGAGTCACTCCCATGCACCATACGGGATCAGTGTGGGACCCTGTGGAGCATCAAAGACTACAGAAGTATCTCCCTTGGAGTGTAGGAGTCACTCCCATGCACCATACAGGTTCCGTGTAGGACCCTGTGGAGCATCAAAGACTACGGAAGTATCTCCCTTGGAGTGAAGGAGACACTCCCATGCACCATACAGGATCAGTGTAGGACCCTGTGGAGCATCAAAGACTACGGAAGTATCTCCCTTGGAGTGAAGGAGTCACTTCCCTGCACCATACAGGTTCAGTGTAGGACCCTGTGGAGCATCAAAGACTACGGAAGTATCTTCCTTGGAGTGTAGGAGTCACTCCCATGCACCATACAGGTTCCGTGTAGGACACTGTGGAGCATCAAAGACTACGGAAGTATCTCCCTTGGAGTGAAGGAGTCACTCCCATGCACCATACAGGTTCCGTGTAGGACCCTGTGGAGCATCAAAGACTACGGAAGTATCTCCCTTGGAGTGAAGGAGTCACTCCCATGCACCATACAGGTTCAGTGTAGGACCCTGTGGAGCATCAAAGACTACGGAAGTATCTCCCTTGGAGTGAAGGAGTCACTCCCATGCACCATACAGGTTCCGTGTAGGACCCTGTGGAGCATCAAAGTCTACGGAAGTATCTCCCTTGGAGTGAAGGAGTCACTCCCCTGCACCATACAGGTTCAGTGTAGGACCCTGTGGAGCATCGAAGACTACGGAAGTATCTTGCTTGGAGTGCAGGAGTCACTCCCATGCACCATACAGGATCAGTGTAGGACCCTGTGGAGCATCAAAGACTACGGAAGTATCTGCCTTGGAGTGAAGGAGTCACTCCCTTGCACCATACAGGTTCAGTGTAGGACCCTGTGGAGCATCAAAGACTACAGAAGTATCTCCCTTGGAGTGAAGGACTCACTCCCATGCACCATACAGGTTCCGTGTAGGACCCTGTGGAGCATCAAAGACTACGGAAGTATCTCCCTTGGAGTGAAGGAGTCACTCCCCGGCACCATACAGGTTCCGTGTAGGACCCTGTGGAGCATCAAAGACTACAGAAGTATCTGCCTTGGAGTGAAGGAGTCACTCCCATGCACCATACAGGTTCCGTGTAGGACCCTGTGGAGCATCAAAGACTACGGAAGTATCTCCCTAGGAGTGAAGGAGTCACTCCCCTGCACCATACAGGTTCCGCGTAGGACCCTGTGGAGCATCAAAGACTACGGAAGTATCTCCCTTGGAGTGAAGGACTCACTCCCATGCACCATACAGGATCAGTGTAGGACCCTGTGGAGCATCAAAGACTACGGAAGTATCTCCCTTGGAGTGAAGGAGTCACTCCCATGCACCATACAGGTTCCGTGTAGGACCCTGTGGAGCATCAACGACTACAGAAGTATCTCCCTTGGAGTGAAGGAGTCACTCCCCGGCACCATACAGGTTCAGTGTAGGACCCTGTGGAGCATCAAAGACTACGGAAGTATCTCCCTTGGAGTGAAGGAGTCACTCCCCGGCACCATACAGGTTCAGTGTAGGACCCTGTGGAGCATCAAAGACTACGGAAGTATCTCCCTTGGAGTGAAGGAGTCACTACCATGCACCATACAGGTTCCGTGTAGGACCCTGTGGAGCATCAAAGACTACAGAAGTATCTCCCTTGGAGTGTAGGAGTCACTCCCCGGCACCATACAGGTTCAGTGTAGGACCCTGTGGAGCATCAAAGACTACGGAAGTATCTCCCTTGGAGTTAAGGAGTCACTCCCATGCACCATACAGGTTCAGTGTAGGACCCTGTGGAGCGTCAAAGACTACGGAAGTATCTCCCTTGGAGTGAAGGAGTCACTCCCATGCACCATACAGGTTCCGTGTAGGACCCTGTGGAGCATCAAAGACTACGGAAGTATCTCTCTTGGAGTGAAGGAGTCACTCCCATGCACCATACAGGTTCCATGTAGGACCCTGTGGAGCATCAAAGACTACGGAAGTATCTCCCTTGGAGTGTAGGAGTCACTCCCCGGCACCATACAGGTTCAGTGTAGGACCCTGTGGAGCATCAAAGACTACGGAAGTATCTCCGTTGGAGTGAAGGAGTCACACCCATGCACCATACAGGTTCAGTGTAGGACCCTGTGGAGCATCAAAGACTACGGAAGTATCTCCCTTGGAGTGAAGGAGTCACTTCCCTGCACCATACAGGATCAGTGTAGGACCCTGTGGAGCATCAAAGACTACGGAAGTATCTCCCTTGGAGTGAAGGAGTCACTCCCATGCACCATACAGGTTCAGTGTAGGACCCTGTGGAGCATCAAAGACTACGGAGGTATCTCCCTTGGAGTGAAGGAGTCACTCCCATGCACCATACAGGTTCCGTGTAGGACCCTGTGGAGCATCAAATACTACGGAAGTATCTCCCTTGGAGTGTAGGAGTCACTCCCATGCACCATACAGGTTCCGTGTAGGACCCTGTGGAGCATCAAAGACTACGGAAGTATCTCCCTTGGAGTGTAGGAGTCACTCCCATGCACCATACAGGTTCCGTGTAGGACCCTGTGGAGCATCAAAGACTACGGAAGTATCTCCCTTGGAGTGTAGGAGTCACTCCCATGCACCATACAGGTTCCGTGTAGGACCCTCTGGAGCATCAAAGACTACGGGAGTATCTCCCTTGGAGTGAAGGGGTCACTCCCATGCACCATACAGGTTCCGTGTAGGACCCGGTGGAGCATCAAAGACTATGGAAGTATCTCCCTTGGAGTGAAGGAGTCACTCCCATGCACCATACAGGTTCCGTGTAGGACCCTGTGGAGCATCAAAGACTACGGAAGTATCTCCCTTGGAGTGAAGGAGTCACTTCCCTGCACCATACAGGATCAGTGTAGGACCCTGTGGAGCATCAAAGACTACGGAAGTATCTCCCTTGGAGTGAAGGAGTCACTCCCATGCACCATACAGGTTCAGTGTAGGACCCTGTGGAGCATCAAAGACTACAGAAGTATCTCCCTTGGAGTGAAGGAGTCACTCCCATGCACCATACAGGTTCCGTGTAGGACCCTGTGGAGCATCAAAGACTACAGAAGTATCTCCCTTGGAGTGAAGGAGTCACTCCCATGCACCATACAGGTTCCGTGTAGGACCCTGTGGAGCATCAAAGACTACAGAAGTATCTCCCTTGGAGTGAAGGAGTCACTCCCATGCACCATACAGGTTCCGTGTAGGACCCTGTGGAGCATCAAAGACTACAGAAGTATCTCCCTTGGAGTGAAGGAGTCACTCCCATGCACCATACAGGTTCTGTGTAGGACCCTGTGGAGCATCAAAGACTACGGAAGTATCTCCCTTGGAGTGTAGGAGTCACTCCCATGCACCATACAGGATCAGTGTAGGACCCTGTGGAGCATCAACGACTACAGAAGTATCTCCCTTGGAGTGAAGGAGTCACTCCCCGGCACCATACAGGTTCCGTGTAGGACACTGTGGAGCATCAAAGACTACAGAAGTATCTCCCTTGGAGTGAAGGAGTCACTCCCATGCACCATACAGGTTCCGTGTAGTACCCTGTGGAGCATCAAAGACTACGGAAGTATCTCCCTTGGAGTGAAGGAGTCACTCCCATGCACCATACAGGTTCCGTGTAGGACCCTGTGGAGCATCAAAGACTACGGAAGTATCTCCCTTGGAGTGAAGGAGTCACACCCATGCACCATACAGGTTCCGTGTAGGACCCTGTGGAGCATGAAAGACTACGGAAGTATCTCCCTTGGAGTGAAGGAGTCACACCCATGCACCATACAGGTTCCGTGTAGGACCCTGTGGAGCATCAAAGACTACGGAAGTATCTCCCTTGGAGTGAAGGAGTCACTCCCATGCACCATACAGGTTCCGTGTAGGACCCTGTGGAGCATCAAAGACTACGGAAGTATCTCCCTTGGAGTGAAGGAGTCACTTCCCTGCACCATACAGGATCAGTGTAGGACCCTGTGGAGCATCAAAGACTACGGAAGTATCTCCCTTGGAGTGAAGGAGTCACTCCCATGCACCATACAGGTTCCGTGTAGGACCCTGTGGAGCATCAAAGACTACGGAAGTATCTCCCTTGGAGTGAAGGAGTCACTCCCATGCACCATACAGGTTCCGTGTAGGACCCTGTGGAGCATCAAAGTCTACGGAAGTATCTCCCTTGGAGTGAAGGAGTCACTCCCATGCACCATACAGGTTCCGTGTAGGACCCTGTGGAGCATCAAAGACTACGGAAGTATCTCCCTTGGAGTGAAGGAGTCACTCCCATGCACCATACAGGTTCCGTGTAGGACCCTGTGGAGCATCAAAGACTACAGAAGTATCTCCCTTGGAGTGAAGGAGTCACTCCCATGCACCATACAGGTTCCGTGTAGGACCCTGTGGAGCATGAAAGACTACGGAAGTATCTCCCTTGGAGTGAAGGAGTCACACCCATGCACCATACAGGTTCCGTGTAGGACCCTGTGGAGCATCAAAGACTACGGAAGTATCTCCCTTGGAGTGAAGGAGTCACTCCCATGCACCATACAGGATCAGTGTAGGACCCTGTGGAGCATCAAAGACTACAGAAGTATCTCCCTTGGAGTGAAGGAGTCACTCCCATGCACCATACAGGTTCCGTGTAGGACCCTGTGGAGCATCAAAGACTACGGAAGTATCTCCCCTGGAGTAAAGGAGTGACTCCCATGCACCATACAGGATCCGTGTAGGACCCTGTGGAGCATCAAAGACTACGGAAGTATCTCCCTTGGAGTGAAGGAGTCACTCCCCGGCACCATACAGGTTCAGTGTAGGACCCTGTGGAGCATCAAAGACTACGGAAGTATCTCCCTTGGAGTGAAGGAGTCACTCCCATGCACCATACAGGTTCCGTGTAGGACCCTGTGGAGCATCAAAGACTACAGAAGTATCTCCCTTGGAGTGAAGGAGTCACTCCCATGCACCATACAGGTTCCGTGTAGGACCCTGTGGAGCATCACAGACTACGGAAGTATCTCCCTTGGAGTGAAGGAGTCACTCCCATGCACCATACAGGATCCGTGTAGGACCCTGTGGAGCATCAAAGACTACAGAAGTATCTCCCTTGGATTGAAGGAGTCACTCCCATGCACCATACAGGTTCCGTGTAGGACCCTGTGGAGCATCAAAGACTACGGAACTATCTCCCTTAGAGTGAAGGAGTCACTCCCATGCACCATACAGGTTCTGTGTAGGACCCTGTGGAGCATCAAAGACTACGGAAGTATCTCCCTTGGAGTGAAGGAGTCACTCCCATGCACCATACAGGTTCCGTGTAGGACCCTGTGGAGCATCAAAGACTACGGAAGTATCTCCCTTGGAGTGAAGGAGTCACTCCCATGCACCATACAGGTTCCGTGTAGGACCCTGTGGAGCATCAAAGACTACGGAAGTATCTCCATTGGAGTGAAGGAGTCACTTCCCTGCACCATACAGGATCAGTGTAGGACCCTGTGGAGCATCAAAGACTACGGAAGTATCTCCCTTGGAGTGAAGGAGTCACTCCCATGCACCATACAGGATCAGTGTAGGACCCTGTGGAGCATCAAAGACTACAGAAGTATCTCCCTTGGAGTGAAGGAGTCACTCCCATGCACCATACAGGTTTCGTGTAGGACCCTGTGGAGCATCAAAGACTACGGAAGTATCTCCCCTGGAGTAAAGGAGTGACTCCCATGCACCATACAGGATCCGTGTAGGACCCTGTGGAGCATCAAAGACTACGGAAGTATCTCCCTTGGAGTGAAAGAGTCACTCCCCGGCACCATACAGGTTCAGTGTAGGACCCTGTGGAGCATCAAAGACTACGGAAGTATCTCCCTTGGAGTGAAGGAGTCACTCCCATGCACCATACAGGTTCCGTGTAGGACCCTGTGGAGCATCAAAGACTACGGAAGTATCTCCCTTGGAGTGAAGGAGTCACTCCCATGCACCATACAGGTTCCGTGTAGGACCCTGTGGAGCATCAAAGACTACGGAAGTATCTCCCTTGGAGTGAAGGAGTCACTCCCATGCACCATACAGGTTCCGTGTAGGACCCTGTGGAGCATCAAAGACTACGGAAGTATCTCCCTTGGAGTGAAGGAGTCACTTCCCTGCACCATACAGGATCAGTGTAGGACCCTGTGGAGCATCAAAGACTACGGAAGTATCTCCCTTGGAGTGAAGGAGTCACTCCCATGCACCATACAGGTTCAGTGTAGGACCCTGTGGAGCATCAAAGACTACGAAAGTATCACCCTTGGAGTGTAGGAGTCACTCCCATGCACCATACAGGTTCCGTGTAGGACCCTGTGGAGCATCAAAGACTACGGAAGTATCTCCCTTGGAGTGAAGGAGTCACTCCCATGCACCAAACAGGTTCCGTGTAGGACCCTGTGGAGCGTCAAAGACTACGGAAGTATCTCCCTTGGAGTGAAGGAGTCACTCCCATGCACCATACAGGTTCAGTGTAGGACCCTGTGGAGCATCAAAGACTACAGAAGTATCTCCCTTGGAGTGAAGGAGTCACTCCCATGCACCATACAGGATCAGTGTAGGACACTGTGGAGCATCAAAGTCTACAGAAGTATCTCCCTTGGAGTGAAGGAGTCACTCCCATGCACCATACAGGATCAGTGTAGGACCCTGTGGAGCATCAAAGACTACAGAAGTATCTCCCTTGGAGTGAAGGAGTCACTCCCATGCACCATACGGGATCAGTGTGGGACCCTGTGGAGCATCAAAGACTACAGAAGTATCTCCCTTGGAGTGTAGGAGTCACTCCCATGCACCATACAGGTTCCGTGTAGGACCCTGTGGAGCATCAAAGACTACGGAAGTATCTCCCTTGGAGTGAAGGAGACACTCCCATGCACCATACAGGATCAGTGTAGGACCCTGTGGAGCATCAAAGACTACGGAAGTATCTCCCTTGGAGTGAAGGAGTCACTTCCCTGCACCATACAGGTTCAGTGTAGGACCCTGTGGAGCATCAAAGACTACGGAAGTATCTTCCTTGGAGTGAAGGAGTCACTCCCATGCACCATACAGGTTCCGTGTAGGACCCTGTGGAGCATCAAAGACTGCGGAAGTATCTCCCTTGGAGTGAAGGAGTCACTCCCATGCACCATACAGGTTCAGTGTAGGACCCTGTGGAGCATCAAAGACTACGGAAGTATCTCCCTTGGAGTGAAGGAGTCACTCCCATGCACCATACAGGTTCCGTGTAGGACCCTGTGGAGCATCAAAGTCTACGGAAGTATCTCCCTTGGAGTGAAGGAGTCACTCCCCTGCACCATACAGGTTCAGTGTAGGACCCTGTGGAGCATCGAAGACTACGGAAGTATCTTGCTTGGAGTGCAGGAGTCACTCCCATGCACCATACAGGATCAGTGTAGGACCCTGTGGAGCATCAAAGACTACGGAAGTATCTCCCTTGGAGTGAAGGAGTCACTCCCTTGCACCATACAGGTTCAGTGTAGGACCCTGTGGAGCATCAAAGACTACGGAAGTATCTCCCTTGGAGTGAAGGAGTCACTCCCCGGCACCATACAGGTTCCGTGTAGGACCCTGTGGAGCATCAAAGACTACAGAAGTATCTGCCTTGGAGTGAAGGAGTCACTCCCATGCACCATACAGGTTCCGTGTAGGACCCTGTGGAGCATCAAAGACTAAGGAAGTATCTCCCTAGGAGTGAAGGAGTCACTCCCCTGCACCATACAGGTTCCGCGTAGGACCCTGTGGAGCATCAAAGACTACGGAAGTATCTCCCTTGGAGTGAAGGACTCACTCCCATGCACCATACAGGATCAGTGTAGGACCCTGTGGAGCATCAAAGACTACGGAAGTATCTCCCTTGGAGTGAAGGAGTCACTCCCATGCACCATACAGGTTCCGTGTAGGACCCTGTGGAGCATCAACGACTACAGAAGTATCTCCCTTGGAGTGAAGGAGTCACTCCCCGGCACCATACAGGTTCAGTGTAGGACCCTGTGGAGCATCAAAGACTACGGAAGTATCTCCCTTGGAGTGAAGGAGTCACTCCCCGGCACCATACAGGTTCAGTGTAGGACCCTGTGGAGCATCAAAGACTACGGAAGTATCTCCCTTGGAGTGAAGGAGTCACTACCATGCACCATACAGGTTCCGTGTAGGACCCTGTGGAGCATCAAAGACTACAGAAGTATCTCCCTTGGAGTGTAGGAGTCACTCCCCGGCACCATACAGGTTCAGTGTAGGACCCTGTGGAGCATCAAAGACTACGGAAGTATCTCCCTTGGAGTTAAGGAGTCACTCCCATGCACCATACAGGTTCAGTGTAGGACCCTGTGGAGCGTCAAAGACTACGGAAGTATCTCCCTTGGAGTGAAGGAGTCACTCCCATGCACCATACAGGTTCCGTGTAGGACCCTGTGGAGCATCAAAGACTACGGAAGTATCTCTCTTGGAGTGAAGGAGTCACTCCCATGCACCATACAGGTTCCATGTAGGACCCTGTGGAGCATCAAAGACTACGGAAGTATCTCCCTTGGAGTGTAGGAGTCACTCCCCGGCACCATACAGGTTTAGTGTAGGACCCTGTGGAGCATCAAAGACTACGGAAGTATCTCCGTTGGAGTGAAGGAGTCACACCCATGCACCATACAGGTTCAGTGTAGGACCCTGTGGAGCATCAAAGACTACGGAAGTATCTCCCTTGGAGTGAAGGAGTCACTCCCATGCACCATACAGGTTCCGTGTAGGAACCTGTGGAGCATCAAAGACTACGGAAGTATCTCCCTTGGAGTAAAGGAGTCACTCCCCTGCACCATACAGGTTCCGTGTAGGACCCTGTGGAGCATCAAAGACTACGGAGGTATCTCCCTTGGAGTGAAGGAGTCACTCCCATGCACCATACAGGTTCCGTGTAGGACCCTGTGGAGCATCAAATACTACGGAAGTATCTCCCTTGGAGTGTAGGAGTCACTCCCATGCACCATACAGGTTCCGTGTAGGACCCTGTGGAGCATCAAATACTACGGAAATATCTCCCTTGGAGTGAAGGAGTCACTCCCATGCACCATACAGGTTCCGTGTAGGACCCTGTGGAGCATCAAATACTACGGAAGTATCTCCCTTGGAGTGTAGGAGTCACTCCCATGCACCATACAGGTTCAGTGTAGGACCCTGTGGAGCATCAAAGACTACGGAAGTATCTCCCTTGGAGTGAAGGAGTCACTCCCCGGCACCATACAGGATCAGTGTAGGACCCTGTGGAGCATCAAAGACTACGGAAGTATCTGCCTTGGAGTGAAGGAGTCACTCCCATGCACCATACAGGATAAGTGTAGGACCCTGTGGAGCATCAAAGACTACAGAAGTATCTCCCTTGGAGTGAAGGAGTCACTCCCATGCACCATACAGGATCAGTGTAGGACCCTGTGGAGCATCAACGACTACAGAAGTATCTCCCTTGGAGTGAAGGAGTCACTCCCATGCACCATACAGGTTCAGTGTAGGACCCTGTGGAGCATCAAAGACTACGGAAGTATCTCCCTCGGAGTGTAGGAGTCACTCCCATGCACCATACAGGTTCCGTGTAGGACCCTGTGGAGCATCAAAGACTACGGAAGTATCTCCCTTGGAGTGAAGGACTCACTCCCTTGCACCATACAGGTTCAGTGTAGGACCCTGTGGAGCATCAAAGACTACAGAAGTATCTCCCTTGGAGTGTAGGAGTCACTCCCATGCACCATACAGGTTCCGTGTAGGACCCTGTGGAGCATCAAAGACTACGGAAGTATCTCCCTTGGAGTGAAGGAGTCACTCCCATGCACCATACAGGTTCCGTGTAGGACCCTGTGGAGCATCAAAGACTACAGAAGTATCTCCCTTGGAGTGAAGGAGTCACTCCCATGCACCATACAGGTTCCGTGTAGGACCCTGTGGAGCATCAAAGACTACGGAAGTATCTCCCTTGGAGTGTAGGAGTCACTCCCATGCACCATACAGGATCAGTGTAGGACCCTGTGGAGCATCAAAGACTACGGAAGTATCTCCCTTGGAGTGAAGGAGTCACTCCCATGCACCATACAGGTTCCGTGTAGGACCCTGTGGAGCATCAAAGACTACGGAAGTATCTCCCTTGGAGTGAAGGAGTCACTCCGATGCACCATACAGGTTCCGTGTAGGACCCTGTGGAGCATCAAAGAGTCACTCCCATGCACCATACAGGGTCCGTGTAGGACCCTGTGGAGCATCAAAGACTACGGAAGTATCTCCCTTGGAGTGAAGGAGTCACTCCCATGCACCATACAGGTTCCGTGTAGGACCCTGTGGAGCATCAAAGACTTCGGAAGTATCTCCCTTGGAGTGAAGGAGTCACTCCCATGCACCATACAGGTTCAGTGTAGGACCCTGTGGAGCATCAAAGACTACGGAAGTATCTCCCTTGGAGTGAAGGAGTCACTCCCATGCACCATACAGGTTCCGTGTAGGACCCTGTGGAGCATCAAAGACTACGGAAGTATCTCCCTTGGAGTGTAGGAGTCACTCCCATGCACCATACAGGATCAGTGTAGGACCCTGTGGAGCATCAACGACTACGGAAGTATCTCCCTTGGAGTGAAGGAGTCACTCCCCGGCACCATACAGGTTCAGTGTAGGACCCTGTGGAGCATCAAAGACTACGGAAGTATCTCCCTTGGAGTGAAGCAGTCACTCCCGTGCACCATACAGGTTCAGTGTAGGACCCTGTGGAGCATCAAAGACTACGGAAGTATCTCCCTTGGAGTGAAGGAGTCACTCCCATGCACCATACAGGTTCCGTGTAGGACCCTGTGGAGCATCAAAGACTACGGAAGTATCTCCCTTGGAGTGAAGGAGTCACTCCCATGCACCATACAGGTTCCGTGTAGGACCCTGTGGAGCATCAAAGACTACAGAAGTATCTCCCTTGGAGTGAAGGAGTCACTCCCATGCACCATACAGGTTCCGTGTAGGACCCTGTGGAGCATCAAAGACTACGGAAGTATCTCCCTTGGAGTGTAGGAGTCACTCCCATGCACCATACAGGATCAGTGTAGGACCCTGTGGAGCATCAACGACTACAGAAGTATCTCCCTTGGAATGAAGGAGTCACTCCCCGGCACCATACAGGTTCCGTGTAGGACACTGTGGAGCATCAAAGACTACAGAAGTATCTCCCTTGGAGTGAAGGAGTCACTCCCATGCACCATACACGTTCTGTGTAGGACCCTGTGGAGCATGAAAGACTACGGAAGTATCTCCCTTGGAGTGAAGGAGTCACACCCATGCACCATACAGGTTCCGTGTAGGACCCTGTGGAGCATCAAAGACTACGGAAGTATCTCCCTTGGAGTGAAGGAGTCACTCCCATGCACCATACAGGTTCCGTGTAGGACCCTGTGGAGCATCAAAGACTACGGAAGTATCTCCCTTGGAGTGAAGGAGTCACTCCCATGCACCATACAGGTTCCGTGTAGGACCCTGTGGAGCATCAAAGACTACGGAAGTATCTCCCTTGGAGTGTAGGAGTCACTCCCATGCACCATACAGGTTCCGTGTAGGACCCTCTGGAGCATCAAAGACTACGGGAGTATCTCCCTTGGAGTGAAGGGGTCACTCCCATGCACCATACAGGTTCCGTGTAGGACCCGGTGGAGCATCAAAGACTACGGAAGTATCTCCCTTGGAGTGAAGGAGTCACTCCCATGCACCATACAGGTTCCGTGTAGGACCCTGTGGAGCATCAAAGACTACGGAAGTATCTCCCTTGGAGTGAAGGAGTCACTTCCCTGCACCATACAGGATCAGTGTAGGACCCTGTGGAGCATCAAAGACTACGGAAGTATCTCCCTTGGAGTGAAGGAGTCACTCCCATGCACCATACAGGTTCAGTGTAGGACCCTGTGGAGCATCAAAGACTACAGAAGTATCTCCCTTGGAGTGAAGGAGTCACTCCCATGCACCATACAGGTTCCGTGTAGGACCCTGTGGAGCATCAAAGACTACAGAAGTATCTCCCTTGGAGTGAAGGAGTCACTCCCATGCACCATACAGGTTCCGTGTAGGACCCTGTGGAGCATCAAAGACTACAGAAGTATCTCCCTTGGAGTGAAGGAGTCACTCCCATGCACCATACAGGTTCCGTGTAGGACCCTGTGGAGCATCAAAGACTACAGAAGTATCTCCCTTGGAGTGAAGGAGTCACTCCCATGCACCATACAGGTTCCGTGTAGGACCCTGTGGAGCATCAAAGACTACGGAAGTATCTCCCTTGGAGTGTAGGAGTCACTCCCATGCACCATACAGGATCAGTGTAGGACCCTGTGGAGCATCAACGACTACAGAAGTATCTCCCTTGGAGTGAAGGAGTCACTCCCCGGCACCATACAGGTTCCGTGTAGGACACTGTGGAGCATCAAAGACTACAGAAGTATCTCCCTTGGAGTGAAGGAGTCACTCCCATGCACCATACAGGTTCCGTGTAGTACCCTGTGGAGCATCAAAGACTACGGAAGTATCTCCCTTGGAGTGAAGGAGTCACTCCCATGCACCATACAGGTTCCGTGTAGGACCCTGTGGAGCATCAAAGACTACGGAAGTATCTCCCTTGGAGTGAAGGAGTCACACCCATGCACCATACAGGTTCCGTGTAGGACCCTGTGGAGCATGAAAGACTACGGAAGTATCTCCCTTGGAGTGAAGGAGTCACACCCATGCACCATACAGGTTCCGTGTAGGACCCTGTGGAGCATCAAAGACTACGGAAGTATCTCCCTTGGAGTGAAGGAGTCACTCCCATGCACCATACAGGTTCCGTGTAGGACCCTGTGGAGCATCAAAGACTACGGAAGTATCTCCCTTGGAGTGAAGGAGTCACTTCCCTGCACCATACAGGATCAGTGTAGGACCCTGTGGAGCATCAAAGACTACGGAAGTATCTCCCTTGGAGTGAAGGAGTCACTCCCATGCACCATACAGGTTCCGTGTAGGACCCTGTGGAGCATCAAAGACTACGGAAGTATCTCCCTTGGAGTGAAGGAGTCACTCCCATGCACCATACAGGTTCCGTGTAGGACCCTGTGGACCATCAAAGTCTACGGAAGTATCTCCCTTGGAGTGAAGGAGTCACTCCCATGCACCATACAGGTTCCGTGTAGGACCCTGTGGAGCATCAAAGACTACGGAAGTATCTCCCTTGGAGTGAAGGAGTCACTCCCATGCACCATACAGGTTCCGTGTAGGACCCTGTGGAGCATCAAAGACTACAGAAGTATCTCCCTTGGAGTGAAGGAGTCACTCCCATGCACCATACAGGTTCCGTGTAGGACCCTGTGGAGCATGAAAGACTACGGAAGTATCTCCCTTGGAGTGAAGGAGTCACACCCATGCACCATACAGGTTCCGTGTAGGACCCTGTGGAGCATCAAAGACTACGGAAGTATCTCCCTTGGAGTGAAGGAGTCACTCCCATGCACCATACAGGATCAGTGTAGGACCCTGTGGAGCATCAAAGACTACAGAAGTATCTCCCTTGGAGTGAAGGAGTCACTCCCATGCACCATACAGGTTCCGTGTAGGACCCTGTGGAGCATCAAAGACTACGGAAGTATCTCCCCTGGAGTAAAGGAGTGACTCCCATGCACCATACAGGATCCGTGTAGGACCCTGTGGAGCATCAAAGACTACGGAAGTATCTCCCTTGGAGTGAAGGAGTCACTCCCCGGCACCATACAGGTTCAGTGTAGGACCCTGTGGAGCATCAAAGACTACGGAAGTATCTCCCTTGGAGTGAAGGAGTCACTCCCATGCACCATACAGGTTCCGTGTAGGACCCTGTGGAGCATCAAAGACTACAGAAGTATCTCCCTTGGAGTGAAGGAGTCACTCCCATGCACCATACAGGTTCCGTGTAGGACCCTGTGGAGCATCACAGACTACGGAAGTATCTCCCTTGGAGTGAAGGAGTCACTCCCATGCACCATACAGGATCCGTGTAGGACCCTGTGGAGCATCAAAGACTACAGAAGTATCTCCCTTGGATTGAAGGAGTCACTCCCATGCACCATACAGGTTCCGTGTAGGACCCTGTGGAGCATCAAAGACTACGGAAGTATCTCCCTTAGAGTGAAGGAGTCACTCCCATGCACCATACAGGTTCCGTGTAGGACCCTGTGGAGCATCAAAGACTACGGAAGTATCTCCCTTGGAGTGAAGGAGTCACTCCCATGCACCATACAGGTTCCGTGTAGGACCCTGTGGAGCATCAAAGACTACGGAAGTATCTCCCTTGGAGTGAAGGAGTCACTCCCATGCACCATACAGGTTCCGTGTAGGACCCTGTGGAGCATCAAAGACTACGGAAGTATCTCCCTTGGAGTGAAGGAGTCACTTCCCTGCACCATACAGGATCAGTGTAGGACCCTGTGGAGCATCAAAGACTACGGAAGTATCTCCCTTGGAGTGAAGGAGTCACTCCCATGCACCATACAGGTTCAGTGTAGGACCCTGTGGAGCATCAAAGACTACGGAAGTATCTCCCTTGGAGTGTAGGAGTCACTCCCATGCACCATACAGGTTCCGTGTAGGACCCTGTGGAGCATCAAAGACTACGGAAGTATCTCCCTTGGAGTGAAGGAGTCACTCCCATGCACCAAACAGGTTCCGTGTAGGACCCTGTGGAGCGTCAAAGACTACGGAAGTATCTCCCTTGGAGTGAAGGAGTCACTCCCATGCACCATACAGGTTCAGTGTAGGACCCTGTGGAGCATCAAAGACTACAGAAGTATCTCCCTTGGAGTGAAGGAGTCACTCCCATGCACCATACAGGATCAGTGTAGGACACTGTGGAGCATCAAAGTCTACAGAAGTATCTCCCTTGGAGTGAAGGAGTCACTCCCATGCACCATACAGGATCAGTGTAGGACCCTGTGGAGCATCAAAGACTACAGAAGTATCTCCCTTGGAGTGAAGGAGTCACTCCCATGCACCATACGGGATCAGTGTGGGACCCTGTGGAGCATCAAAGACTACAGAAGTATCTCCCTTGGAGTGTAGGAGTCACTCCCATGCACCATACAGGTTCCGTGTAGGACCCTGTGGAGCATCAAAGACTACGGAAGTATCTCCCTTGGATTGAAGGAGTCACTTCCCTGCACCATACAGGTTCAGTGTAGGACCCTGTGGAGCATCAAAGACTACGGAAGTATCTCCCTTGGAGTGAAGGAGTCACTTCCCTGCACCATACAGGTTCAGTGTAGGACCCTGTGGAGCATCAAAGACTACGGAAGTATCTTCCTTGGAGTGTAGGAGTCACTCCCATGCACCATACAGGTTCCGTGTAGGACACTGTGGAGCATCAAAGACTACGGAAGTATCTCCCTTGGAGTGAAGGAGTCACTCCCATGCACCATACAGGTTCCGTGTAGGACCCTGTGGAGCATCAAAGACTACGGAAGTATCTCCCTTGGAGTGAAGGAGTCACTCCCATGCACCATACAGGTTCAGTGTAGGACCCTGTGGAGCCTCAAAGACTACGGAAGTATCTCCCTTGGAGTGAAGGAGTCACTCCCATGCACCATACAGGTTCCGTGTAGGACCCTGTGGAGCATCAAAGTCTACGGAAGTATCTCCCTTGGAGTGAAGGAGTCACTCCCCTGCACCATACAGGTTCAGTGTAGGACCCTGTGGAGCATCGAAGACTACGGAAGTATCTTGCTTGGAGTGCAGGAGTCACTCCCATGCACCATACAGGATCAGTGTAGGACCCTGTGGAGCATCAAAGACTACGGAAGTATCTCCCTTGGAGTGAAGGAGTCACTCCCTTGCACCATACAGGTTCAGTGTAGGACCCTGTGGAGCATCAAAGACTACAGAAGTATCTCCCTTGGAGTGAAGGACTCACTCCCATGCACCATACAGGTTCCGTGTAGGACCCTGTGGAGCATCAAAGACTACGGAAGTATCTCCCTTGGAGTGAAGGAGTCACTCCCCGGCACCATACAGGTTCCGTGTAGGACCCTGTGGAGCATCAAAGACTACAGAAGTATCTGCCTTGGAGTGAAGGAGTCACTCCCATGCACCATACAGGTTCCGCGTAGGACCCTGTGGAGCATCAAAGACTACGGAAGTATCTCCCTAGGAGTGAAGGAGTCACTCCCCTGCACCATACAGGTTCCGCGTAGGACCCTGTGGAGCATCAAAGACTACGGAAGTATCTCCCTTGGAGTGAAGGACTCACTCCCATGCACCATACAGGTTCCGTGTAGGACCCTGTGGAGCATCAACGACTACAGAAGTATCTCCCTTGGAGTGAATGAGTCACTCCCCGGCACCATACAGGTTCAGTGTAGGACCCTGTGGAGCATCAAAGACTACGGAAGTATCTCCCTTGGAGTGAAGGAGTCACTCCCCGGCACCATACAGGTTCAGTGTAGGACCCTGTGGAGCATCAAAGACTACGGAAGTATCTCCCTTGGAGTGAAGGAGTCACTACCATGCACCATACAGGTTCCGTGTAGGACCCTGTGGAGCATCAAAGACTACAGAAGTATCTCCCTTGGAGTGTAGGAGTCACTCCCCGGCACCATACAGGTTCAGTGTAGGACCCTGTGGAGCATCAAAGACTACGGAAGTATCTCCCTTGGAGTTAAGGAGTCACTCCCATGCACCATACAGGTTCAGTGTAGGACCCTGTGGAGCGTCAAAGACTACGGAAGTATCTCCCTTGGAGTGAAGGAGTCACTCCCATGCACCATACAGGTTCCGTGTAGGACCCTGTGGAGCATCAAAGACTACGGAAGTATCTCTCTTGGAGTGAAGGAGTCACTCCCATGCACCATACAGGTTCCATGTAGGACCCTGTGGAGCATCAAAGACTACGGAAGTATCTCCCTTGGAGTGTAGGAGTCACTCCCCGGCACCATACAGGTTCAGTGTAGGACCCTGTGGAGCATCAAAGACTACGGAAGTATCTCCGTTGGAGTGAAGGAGTCACACCCATGCACCATACAGGTTCAGTGTAGGACCCTGTGGAGCATCAAAGACTACGGAAGTATCTCCCTTGGAGTGAAGGAGTCACTCCCATGCACCATACAGGTTCCGTGTAGGAACCTGTGGAGCATCAAAGACTACGGAAGTATCTCCCTTGGAGTGAAGGAGTCACTCCCCTGCACCATACAGGTTCCGTGTAGGACCCTGTGGAGCATCAAAGACTACGGAGGTATCTCCCTTGGAGTGAAGGAGTCACTCCCATGCACCATACAGGTTCCGTGTAGGACACTGTGGAGCATCAAATACTACGGAAGTATCTCCCTTGGAGTGTAGGAGTCACTCCCATGCACCATACAGGTTCCGTGTAGGACCCTGTGGAGCATCAAATACTACGGAAATATCTCCCTTGGAGTGAAGGAGTCACTCCCATGCACCATACAGGTTCCGTGTAGGACCCTGTGGAGCATCAAATACTACGGAAGTATCTCCCTTGGAGTGTAGGAGTCACTCCCATGCACCATACAGGTTCAGTGTAGGACCCTGTGGAGCATCAAAGACTACGGAAGTATCTCCCTTGGAGTGAAGGAGTCACTCCCCGGCACCATACAGGATCAGTGTAGGACCCTGTGGAGCATCAAAGACTACGGAAGTATCTGCCTTGGAGTGAAGGAGTCACTCCCATGCACCATACAGGATAAGTGTAGGACCCTGTGGAGCATCAAAGACTACAGAAGTATCTCCCTTGGAGTGAAGGAGTCACTCCCATGCACCATACAGGATCAGTGTAGGACCCTGTGGAGCATCAACGACTACAGAAGTATCTCCCTTGGAGTGAAGGAGTCACTCCCATGCACCATACAGGTTCAGTGTAGGACCCTGTGGAGCATCAAAGACTATGGAAGTATCTCCCTTGGAGTGAAGGAGTCACTCCCATGCACCATACAGGTTCCGTGTAGGACCCTGTGGAGCATCAAAGACTATGGAAGTATCTCCCTTGGAGTGAAGGAGTCACTCCCATGCACCATACAGGTTCCGTGTAGGACCCTGTGGAGCATCAAAGACTACAGAAGTATCTCCCTTGGAGTGAAGGAGTCACTCCCATGCACCATACAGGTTCCGTGTAGGACCCTGTGGAGCATCAAAGAGTCACTCCCATGCACCATACAGGGTCCGTGTAGGACCCTGTGGAGCATCAAAGACTACGGAAGTATCTCCCTTGGAGTGAAGGAGTCACTCCCATGCACCATACAGGTTCCGTGTAGGACCCTGTGGAGCATCAAAGACTTCGGAAGTATCTCCCTTGGAGTGAAGGAGTCACTCCCATGCACCATACAGGTTCAGTGTAGGACCCTGTGGAGCATCAAAGACTACGGAAGTATCTCCCTTGGAGTGAAGGAGTCACTCCCATGCACCATACAGGTTCCGTGTAGGACCCTGTGGAGCATCAAAGACTACGGAAGTATCTCCCTTGCAGTGTAGGAGTCACTCCCATGCACCATACAGGATCAGTGTAGGACCCTGTGGAGCATCAACGACTACGGAAGTATCTCCCTTGGAGTGAAGGGGTCACTCCCGTGCACCATACAGGTTCAGTGTAGGACCCTGTGGAGCATCAAAGACTACGGAAGTATCTCCCTTGGAGTGAAGGAGTCACTCCCATGCACCATACAGGTTCCGTGTAGGACCCTGTGGAGCATCAAAGACTTCGGAAGTATCTCCCTTGGAGTGAAGGAGTCACTCCTATGCACCATACAGGTTCAGTGTAGGACCCTGTGGAGCATCAAAGACTACGGAAGTATCTCCCTTGGAGTGAAGGAGTCACTCCCATGCACCATACAGGTTCCGTGTAGGACCCTGTGGAGCATCAAAGACTACGGAAGTATCTCCCTTGGAGTGTAGGAGTCACTCCCATGCACCATACAGGATCAGTGTAGGACCCTGTGGAGCATCAACGACTACGGAAGTATCTCCCTTGGAGTGAAGGAGTCACTCCCCGGCACCATACAGGTTCAGTGTAGGACCCTGTGGAGCATCAAAGACTACGGAAGTATCTCCCTTGGAGTGAAGGAGTCACTCCCCGGCACCATACAGGTTCCGTGTAGGACCCTGTGGAGCATCAAAGACTACGGAAGTATCTCCCTTGGAGTGAAGGAGTCACTCCCGTGCACCATACAGGTTCAGTGTAGGACCCTGTGGAGCATCAAAGACTACGGAAGTATCTCCCTTGGAGTGAAGGAGTCACTCCCCGGCACCATACAGGTTCCGTGTAGTACCCTGTGGAGCATCAAAGTCTACGGAAGTATCTCCCTTGGAGTGAAGGAGTCACTCCCATGCACCATACAGGTTCCGTGTAGGACCCTGTGGAGCATCAAAGACTACGGAAGTATCTCCCTTGGAGTGAAGGAGTCACTCCCATGCACCATACAGGTTCCGTGTAGGACCCTGTGGAGCATCAAAGACTACGGAAGTATCTCCCTTGGAGTGAAGGAGTCACTCCCATGCACCATACAGGTTCCGTGTAGGACCCTGTGGAGCATCAAAGACTACAGAAGTATCTCCCTTGGAGTGAAGGAGTCACTCCCATGCACCATACAGGTTCCGTGTAGGACCCTGTGGAGCATCAAAGACTACGGAAGTATCTCCCTTGGAGTGTAGGAGTCACTCCCATGCACCATACAGGATCAGTGTAGGACCCTGTGGAGCATCAACGACTACAGAAGTATCTCCCTTGGAGTGAAGGAGTCACTCCCCGGCACCATACAGGTTCCGTGTAGGACACTGTGGAGCATCAAAGACTACAGAAGTATCTCCCTTGGAGTGAAGGAGTCACTCCCATGCACCATACAGGTTCTGTGTAGGACCCTGTGGAGCATGAAAGACTACGGAAGTATCTCCCTTGGAGTGAAGGAGTCACACCCATGCACCATACAGGTTCCGTGTAGGACCCTGTGGAGCATCAAAGACTACGGAAGTATCTCCCTTGGAGTGAAGGAGTCACTCCCATGCACCATACAGGTTCCGTGTAGGACCCTGTGGAGCATCAAAGACTACGGAAGAATCTCCCTTGGAGTGAAGGAGTCACTTCCCTGCACCATACAGGATCAGTGTAGGACCCTGTGGAGCATCAAAGACTACGGAAGTATCTCCCTTGGAGTGAAGGAGTCACTCCCATGCACCATACAGGTTCCGTGTAGGACCCTGTGGAGCATCAAAGACTACGGAAGTATCTCCCTTGGAGTGAAGGAGTCACTTCCCTGCACCATACAGGTTCCGTGTAGGACCCTGTGGAGCATCAAAGTCTACGGAAGTATCTCCCTTGGAGTGAAGGAGTCACTCCCATGCACCATACAGGTTCCGTGTAGGACCCTGTGGAGCATCAAAGACTACGGAAGTATCTCCCTTGGAGTGAAGGAGTCACTCCCATGCACCATACAGGTTCCGTGTAGGACCCTGTGGAGCATCAAAGACTACGGAAGTATCTCCCTTGGAGTGAAGGAGTCACTCCCATGCACCATACAGGTTCCGTGTAGGACCCTGTGGAGCATCAAAGACTACAGAAGTATCTCCCTTGGAGTGAAGGAGTCACTACCATACAGGTTCCGTGTAGGACCCTGTGGAGCATCAAAGACTACGGAAGTATCTCCCTTGGAGTGTAGGAGTCACTCCCATGCACCATACAGGATCAGTGTAGGACCCTGTGGAGCATCAACGACTACAGAAGTATCTCCCTTGGAGTGAAGGAGTCACTCCCCGGCACCATACAGGTTCCGTGTAGGACACTGTGGAGCATCAAAGACTACAGAAGTATCTCCCTTAGAGTGAAGGAGTCACTCCCATGCACCATACAGGTTCCGTGTAGGACCCTGTGGAGCATGAAAGACTACGGAAGTATCTCCCTTGGAGTGAAGGAGTCACACCCATGCACCATACAGGTTCCGTGTAGGACCCTGTGGAGCATCAAAGACTACGGAAGTATCTCCCTTGGAGTGAAGGAGTCACTCCCATGCACCATACAGGTTCCGTGTAGGACCCTGTGGAGCATCAAAGACTACGGAAGTATCTCCCTTGGAGTGAAGGAGTCACTTCCCTGCACCATACAGGATCAGTGTAGGACCCTGTGGAGCATCAAAGACTACGGAAGTATCTCCCTTGGGGTGAAGGAGTCACTCCCATGCACCATACAGGTTCCGTGTAGGACCCTGTGGAGCATCAAAGACTACGGAAGTATCTCCCTTGGAGTGAAGGAGTCACACCCATGCACCATACAGGTTCCGTGTAGGACCCTGTGGAGCATCAAAGACTACGGAAGTATCTCCCTTGGAGTGAAGGAGTCACTCCCATGCACCATACAGGTTCCGTGTAGGACCCTGTGGAGCATCAAAGACTACGGAAGTATCTCCCTTGGAGTGAAGGAGTCACTTCCCTGCACCATACAGGTTCAGTGTAGGACCCTGTGGAGCATCAAAGACTACAGAAGTATCTCCCTTGGAGTGAAGGAGTCACTCCCATGCACCATACAGGTTCCGTGTAGGACCCTGTGGAGCATCAAAGACTACAGAAGTATCTCCCTTGGAGTGAAGGAGTCACTCCCATGCACCATACAGGTTCCGTGTAGGACCCTGTGGAGCATCAAAGACTACAGAAGTATCTCCCTTGGAGTGAAGGAGTCACTCCCATGCACCATACAGGTTCTGTGTAGGACCCTGTGGAGCATCAAAGACTACGGAAGTATCTCCCTTGGAGTGTAGGAGTCACTCCCATGCACCATACAGGATCAGTGTAGGACCCTGTGGAGCATCAACGACTACAGAAGTATCTCCCTTGGAGTGAAGGAGTCACTCCCCGGCACCATACAGGTTCCGTGTAGGACACTGTGGAGCATCAAAGACTACAGAAGTATCTCCCTTGGAGTGAAGGAGTCACTCCCCGGCACCATACAGGTTCAGTGTAGGACCCTGTGGAGCATCAAAGACTACGGAAGTATCTCCCTTGGAGTGAAGCAGTCACTCCCGTGCACCATACAGGTTCAGTGTAGGACCCTGTGGAGCATCAAAGACTACGGAAGTATCTCCCTTGGAGTGAAGGAGTCACTCCCATGCACCATACAGGTTCCGTGTAGGACCCTGTGGAGCATCAAAGACTTCGGAAGTATCTCCCTTGGAGTGAAGGAGTCACTCCTATGCACCATACAGGTTCAGTGTAGGACCCTGTGGAGCATCAAAGACTACGGAAGTATCTCCCTTGGAGCGAAGGAGTCACTCCCATGCACCATACAGGTTCCGTGTAGGACCCTGTGGAGCATCAAAGACTACGGAAGTATCTCCCTTGGAGTGTAGGAGTCACTCCCATGCACCATACAGGATCAGTGTAGGACCCTGTGGAGCATCAACGACTACGGAAGTATCTCCCTTGGAGTGAAGGAGTCACTCCCCGGCACCATACAGGTTCAGTGTAGGACCCTGTGGAGCATCAAAGACTACGGAAGTATCTCCCTTGGAGTGAAGGAGTCACTCCCCGGCACCATACAGGTTCCGTGTAGGACCCTGTGGAGCATCAAAGACTACGGAAGTATCTCCCTTGGAGTGAAGGAGTCACTCCCGTGCACCATACAGGTTCAGTGTAGGACCCTGTGGAGCATCAAAGACTACGGAAGTATCTCCCTTGGAGTGAAGGAGTCACTCCCCGGCACCATACAGGTTCCGTGTAGTACCCTGTGGAGCATCAAAGTCTACGGAAGTATCTCCCTTGGAGTGAAGGAGTCACTCCCATGCACCATACAGGTTCCGTGTAGGACCCTGTGGAGCATCAAAGACTACGGAAGTATCTCCCTTGGAGTGAAGGAGTCACTCCCATGCACCATACAGGTTCCGTGTAGGACCCTGTGGAGCATCAAAGACTACGGAAGTATCTCCCTTGGAGTGAAGGAGTCACTCCCATGCACCATACAGGTTCCGTGTAGGACCCTGTGGAGCATCAAAGACTACAGAAGTATCTCCCTTGGAGTGAAGGAGTCACTCCCATGCACCATACAGGTTCCGTGTAGGACCCTGTGGAGCATCAAAGACTACGGAAGTATCTCCCTTGGAGTGTAGGAGTCACTCCCATGAACCATACAGGATCAGTGTAGGACCCTGTGGAGCATCAACGACTACAGAAGTATCTCCCTTGGAGTGAAGGAGTCACTCCCCGGCACCATACAGGTTCCGTGTAGGACACTGTGGAGCATCAAAGACTACAGAAGTATCTCCCTTGGAGTGAAGGAGTCACTCCCATGCACCATACAGGTTCTGTGTGGGACCCTGTGGAGCATGAAAGACTACGGAAGTATCTCCCTTGGAGTGAAGGAGTCAAACCCATGCACCATACAGGTTCCGTGTAGGACCCTGTGGAGCATCAAAGACTACGGAAGTATCTCCCTTGGAGTGAAGGAGTCACTCCCATGCACCATACAGGTTCCGTGTAGGACCCTGTGGAGCATCAAAGACTACGGAAGTATCTCCCTTGGAGTGAAGGAGTCACTTCCCTGCACCATACAGGATCAGTGTAGGACCCTGTGGAGCATCAAAGACTACGGAAGTATCTCCCTTGGAGTGAAGGAGTCACTCCCATGCACCATACAGGTTCCGTGTAGGACCCTGTGGAGCATCAAAGACTACGGAAGTATCTCCCTTGGAGTGAAGGAGTCACTTCCCTGCACCATACAGGTTCCGTGTAGGACCCTGTGGAGCATCAAAGTCTACGGAAGTATCTCCCTTGGAGTGAAGGAGTCACTCCCATGCACCATACAGGTTCCGTGTAGGACCCTGTGGAGCATCAAAGACTACGGAAGTATCTCCCTTGGAGTGAAGGAGTCACTCCCATGCATCATACAGGTTCCGTGTAGGACCCTGTGGAGCATCAAAGACTACGGAAGTATCTCCCTTGGAGTGAAGGAGTCACTCCCATGCACCATACAGGTTCCGTGTAGGACCCTGTGGAGCATCAAAGACTACAGAAGTATCTCCCTTGGAGTGAAGGAGTCACTCCCTTGCACCATACAGGTTCCGTGTAGGACCCTGTGGAGCATCAAAGACTACGGAAGTATCTCCCTTGGAGTGAAGGAGTCACTCCCATGCACCATACAGGTTCCGTGTAGGACCCTGTGGAGCATGAAAGACTACGGAAGTATCTCCCTTGGAGTGAAGGAGTCACACCCATGCACCATACAGGTTCCGTGTAGGACCCTGTGGAGCATCAAAGACTACGGAAGTATCTCCCTTGGAGTGAAGGAGTCACTCCCATGCACCATACAGGTTCCGTGTAGGACCCTGTGGAGCATCAAAGACTACGGAAGTATCTCCCTTGGAGTGAAGGAGTCACTTCCCTGCACCATACAGGATCAGTGTAGGACCCTGTGGAGCATCAAAGACTACGGAAGTATCTCCCTTGGGGTGAAGGAGTCACTCCCATGCACCATACAGGTTCCGTGTAGGACCCTGTGGAGCATCAAAGACTACGGAAGTATCTCCCTTGGAGTGAAGGAGTCACACCCATGCACCATACAGGTTCCGTGTAGGACCCTGTGGAGCATCAAAGACTACGGAAGTATCTCCCTTGGAGTGAAGGAGTCACTCCCATGCACCATACAGGTTCCGTGTAGGACCCTGTGGAGCATCAAAGACTACGGAAGTATCTCCCTTGGAGTGAAGGAGTCACTTCCCTGCACCATACAGGATCAGTGTAGGACCCTGTGGAGCATCAAAGACTACGGAAGTATCTCCCTTGGAGTGAAGGAGTCACTCCCATGCACCATACAGGTTCCGTGTAGGACCCTGTGGAGCATCAAAGACTACAGAAGTATCTCCCTTGGAGTGAAGGAGTCACTCCCATGCACCATACAGGTTCCGTGTAGGACCCTGTGGAGCATCAAAGACTACAGAAGTATCTCCCTTGGAGTGAAGGAGTCACTCCCATGCACCATACAGGTTCTGTGTAGGACCCTGTGGAGCATCAAAGACTACGGAAGTATCTCCCTTGGAGTGTAGGAGTCACTCCCATGCACCATACAGGATCAGTGTAGGACCCTGTGGAGCATCAACGACTACAGAAGTATCTCCCTTGGAGTGAAGGAGTCACTCCCCGGCACCATACAGGTTCCGTGTAGGACACTGTGGAGCATCAAAGACTACAGAAGTATCTCCCTTGGAGTGAAGGAGTCACTCCCATGCACCATACAGGTTCCGTGTAGGACCCTGTGGAGCATCAAAGACTACGGAAGTATCTCCCTTGGAGTGAAGGAGTCACTCCCATGCACCATACAGGTTCCGTGTAGGACCCTGTGGAGCATCAAAGACTACGGAAGTATCTCCCTTGGAGTGAAGGAGTCACTCCCATGCACCATACAGGTTCCGTGTAGGACCCTGTGGAGCATCAAAGACTACGGAAGTATCTCCCTTGGAGTGAAGGAGTCACTTCCCTGCACCATACAGGATCAGTGTAGGACCCTGTGGAGCATCAAAGACTACGGAAGTATCTCCCTTGGAGTGAAGGAGTCACTCCCATGCACCATACAGGTTCAGTGTAGGACCCTGTGGAGCATCAAAGACTACGAAAGTATCACCCTTGGAGTGTAGGAGTCACTCCCATGCACCATACAGGTTCCGTGTAGGACCCTGTGGAGCATCAAAGACTACGGAAGTATCTCCCTTGGAGTGAAGGAGTCACTCCCATGCACCAAACAGGTTCCGTGTAGGACCCTGTGGAGCGTCAAAGACTACGGAAGTATCTCCCTTGGAGTGAAGGAGTCACTCCCATGCACCATACAGGTTCCGTGTAGGACCCTGTGGAGCATCAAAGACTACGGAAGTATCTCCCTTGGAGTGAAGGAGTCACTTCCCTGCACCATACAGGATCAGTGTAGGACCCTGTGGAGCATCAAAGACTACGGAAGTATCTCCCTTGGAGTGAAGGAGTCACTCCCATGCACCATACAGGTTCAGTGTAGGACCCTGTGGAGCATCAAAGACTACGAAAGTATCACCCTTGGAGTGTAGGAGTCACTCCCATGCACCATACAGGTTCCGTGTAGGACCCTGTGGAGCATCAAAGACTACGGAAGTATCTCCCTTGGAGTGAAGGAGTCACTCCCATGCACCAAACAGGTTCCGTGTAGGACCCTGTGGAGCGTCAAAGACTACGGAAGTATCTCCCTTGGAGTGAAGGAGTCACTCCCATGCACCATACAGGTTCAGTGTAGGACCCTGTGGAGCATCAAAGACTACAGAAGTATCTCCCTTGGAGTGAAGGAGTCACTCCCATGCACCATACAGGATCAGTGTAGGACACTGTGGAGCATCAAAGTCTACAGAAGTATCTCCCTTGGAGTGAAGGAGTCACTCCCATGCACCATACAGGATCAGTGTAGGACCCTGTGGAGCATCAAAGACTACAGAAGTATCTCCCTTGGAGTGAAGGAGTCACTCCCATGCACCATACGGGATCAGTGTGGGACCCTGTGGAGCATCAAAGACTACAGAAGTATCTCCCTTGGAGTGTAGGAGTCACTCCCATGCACCATACAGGTTCCGTGTAGGACCCTGTGGAGCATCAAAGACTACGGAAGTATCTCCCTTGGAGTGAAGGAGACACTCCCATGCACCATACAGGATCAGTGTAGGACCCTGTGGAGCATCAAAGACTACGGAAGTATCTCCCTTGGAGTGAAGGAGTCACTTCCCTGCACCATACAGGTTCAGTGTAGGACCCTGTGGAGCATCAAAGACTACGGAAGTATCTTCCTTGGAGTGAAGGAGTCACTCCCATGCACCATACAGGTTCCGTGTAGGACCCTGTGGAGCATCAAAGACTACGGAAGTATCTCCCTTGGAGTGAAGGAGTCACTCCCATGCACCATACAGGTTCAGTGTAGGACCCTGTGGAGCATCAAAGACTACGGAAGTATCTCCCTTGGAGTGAAGGAGTCACTCCCATGCACCATACAGGTTCCGTGTAGGACCCTGTGGAGCATCAAAGTCTACGGAAGTATCTCCCTTGGAGTGAAGGAGTCACTCCCCTGCACCATACAGGTTCAGTGTAGGACCCTGTGGAGCATCGAAGACTACGGAAGTATCTTGCTTGGAGTGCAGGAGTCACTCCCATGCACCATACAGGATCAGTGTAGGACCCTGTGGAGCATCAAAGACTACGGAAGTATCTCCCTTGGAGTGAAGGAGTCACTCCCTTGCACCATACAGGTTCCGTGTAGGACCCTGTGGAGCATCAAAGACTACGGAAGTATCTCCCTTGGAGTGTAGGAGTCACTCCCATGCACCATACAGGATCAGTGTAGGACCCTGTGGAGCATCAACGACTACAGAAGTATCTCCCTTGGAGTGAAGGAGTCACTCCCCGGCACCATACAGGTTCCGTGTAGGACACTGTGGAGCATCAAAGACTACAGAAGTATCTCCCTTGGAGTGAAGGAGTCACTCCCATGCACCATACAGGTTCTGTGTAGGACCCTGTGGAGCATGAAAGACTACGGAAGTATCTCCCTTGGAGTGAAGGAGTCACACCCATGCACCATACAGGTTCCGTGTAGGACCCTGTGGAGCATCAAAGACTACGGAAGTATCTCCCTTGGAGTGAAGGAGTCACTCCCATGCACCATACAGGTTCCGTGTAGGACCCTGTGGAGCATCAAAGACTACGGAAGAATCTCCCTTGGAGTGAAGGAGTCACTTCCCTGCACCATACAGGATCAGTGTAGGACCCTGTGGAGCATCAAAGACTACGGAAGTATCTCCCTTGGAGTGAAGGAGTCACTCCCATGCACCATACAGGTTCCGTGTAGGACCCTGTGGAGCATCAAAGACTACGGAAGTATCTCCCTTGGAGTGAAGGAGTCACTTCCCTGCACCATACAGGTTCCGTGTAGGACCCTGTGGAGCATCAAAGTCTACGGAAGTATCTCCCTTGGAGTGAAGGAGTCACTCCCATGCACCATACAGGTTCCGTGTAGGACCCTGTGGAGCATCAAAGACTACGGAAGTATCTCCCTTGGAGTGAAGGAGTCACTCCCATGCACCATACAGGTTCCGTGTAGGACCCTGTGGAGCATCAAAGACTACGGAAGTATCTCCCTTGGAGTGAAGGAGTCACTCCCATGCACCATACAGGTTCCGTGTAGGACCCTGTGGAGCATCAAAGACTACAGAAGTATCTCCCTTGGAGTGAAGGAGTCACTACCATACAGGTTCCGTGTAGGACCCTGTGGAGCATCAAAGACTACGGAAGTATCTCCCTTGGAGTGTAGGAGTCACTCCCATGCACCATACAGGATCAGTGTAGGACCCTGTGGAGCATCAACGACTACAGAAGTATCTCCCTTGGAGTGAAGGAGTCACTCCCCGGCACCATACAGGTTCCGTGTAGGACACTGTGGAGCATCAAAGACTACGGAAGTATCTCCCTTGGAGTGAAGGAGTCACTCCCATGCACCATACAGGTTCCGTGTAGGACCCTGTGGAGCATGAAAGACTACGGAAGTATCTCCCTTGGAGTGAAGGAGTCACACCCATGCACCATACAGGTTCCGTGTAGGACCCTGTGGAGCATCAAAGACTACGGAAGTATCTCCCTTGGAGTGAAGGAGTCACTCCCATGCACCATACAGGTTCCGTGTAGGACCCTGTGGAGCATCAAAGACTACGGAAGTATCTCCCTTGGGGTGAAGGAGTCACTTCCCTGCACCATACAGGATCAGTGTAGGACCCTGTGGAGCATCAAAGACTACGGAAGTATCTCCCTTGGGGTGAAGGAGTCACTCCCATGCACCATACAGGTTCCGTGTAGGACCCTGTGGAGCATCAAAGACTACGGAAGTATCTCCCTTGGAGTGAAGGAGTCACACCCATGCACCATACAGGTTCCGTGTAGGACCCTGTGGAGCATCAAAGACTACGGAAGTATCTCCCTTGGAGTGAAGGAGTCACTCCCATGCACCATACAGGTTCCGTGTAGGACCCTGTGGAGCATCAAAGACTACGGAAGTATCTCCCTTGGAGTGTAGGAGTCACTCCCATGCACCATACAGGATCAGTGTAGGACCCTGTGGAGCATCAACGACTACAGAAGTATCTCCCTTGGAGTGAAGGAGTCACTCCCCGGCACCATACAGGTTCCGTGTAGGACACTGTGGAGCATCAAAGACTACAGAAGTATCTCCCTTGGAGTGAAGGAGTCACTCCCATGCACCATACAGGTTCTGTGTAGGACCCTGTGGAGCATGAAAGACTACGGAAGTATCTCCCTTGGAGTGAAGGAGTCACACCCATGCACCATACAGGTTCCGTGTAGGACCCTGTGGAGCATCAAAGACTACGGAAGTATCTCCCTTGGAGTGAAGGAGTCACTCCCATGCACCATACAGGTTCCGTGTAGGACCCTGTGGAGCATCAAAGACTACGGAAGAATCTCCCTTGGAGTGAAGGAGTCACTTCCCTGCACCATACAGGATCAGTGTAGGACCCTGTGGAGCATCAAAGACTACGGAAGTATCTCCCTTGGAGTGAAGGAGTCACTCCCATGCACCATACAGGTTCCGTGTAGGACCCTGTGGAGCATCAAAGACTACGGAAGTATCTCCCTTGGAGTGAAGGAGTCACTTCCCTGCACCATACAGGTTCCGTGTAGGACCCTGTGGAGCATCAAAGTCTACGGAAGTATCTCCCTTGGAGTGAAGGAGTCACTCCCATGCACCATACAGGTTCCGTGTAGGACCCTGTGGAGCATCAAAGACTACGGAAGTATCTCCCTTGGAGTGAAGGAGTCACTCCCATGCACCATACAGGTTCCGTGTAGGACCCTGTGGAGCATCAAAGACTACGGAAGTATCTCCCTTGGAGTGAAGGAGTCACTCCCATGCACCATACAGGTTCCGTGTAGGACCCTGTGGAGCATCAAAGACTACAGAAGTATCTCCCTTGGAGTGAAGGAGTCACTACCATACAGGTTCCGTGTAGGACCCTGTGGAGCATCAAAGACTACGGAAGTATCTCCCTTGGAGTGTAGGAGTCACTCCCATGCACCATACAGGATCAGTGTAGGACCCTGTGGAGCATCAACGACTACAGAAGTATCTCCCTTGGAGTGAAGGAGTCACTCCCCGGCACCATACAGGTTCCGTGTAGGACACTGTGGAGCATCAAAGACTACGGAAGTATCTCCCTTGGAGTGAAGGAGTCACTCCCATGCACCATACAGGTTCCGTGTAGGACCCTGTGGAGCATGAAAGACTACGGAAGTATCTCCCTTGGAGTGAAGGAGTCACACCCATGCACCATACAGGTTCCGTGTAGGACCCTGTGGAGCATCAAAGACTACGGAAGTATCTCCCTTGGAGTGAAGGAGTCACTCCCATGCACCATACAGGTTCCGTGTAGGACCCTGTGGAGCATCAAAGACTACGGAAGTATCTCCCTTGGGGTGAAGGAGTCACTTCCCTGCACCATACAGGATCAGTGTAGGACCCTGTGGAGCATCAAAGACTACGGAAGTATCTCCCTTGGGGTGAAGGAGTCACTCCCATGCACCATACAGGTTCCGTGTAGGACCCTGTGGAGCATCAAAGACTACGGAAGTATCTCCCTTGGAGTGAAGGAGTCACACCCATGCACCATACAGGTTCCGTGTAGGACCCTGTGGAGCATCAAAGACTACGGAAGTATCTCCCTTGGAGTGAAGGAGTCACTCCCATGCACCATACAGGTTCCGTGTAGGACCCTGTGGAGCATCAAAGACTACGGAAGTATCTCCCTTGGAGTGAAGGAGTCACTTCCCTGCACCATACAGGTTCAGTGTAGGACCCTGTGGAGCATCAAAGACTACAGAAGTATCTCCCTTGGAGTGAAGGAGTCACTCCCATGCACCATACAGGTTCCGTGTAGGACCCTGTGGAGCATCAAAGACTACAGAAGTATCTCCCTTGGAGTGAAGGAGTCACTCCCATGCACCATACAGGTTCCGTGTAGGACCCTGTGGAGCATCAAAGACTACGGAAGTATCTCCCTTGGAGTGAAGGAGTCACTCCCATGCACCATACAGGTTCTGTGTAGGACCCTGTGGAGCATCAAAGACTACGGAAGTATCTCCCTTGGAGTGTAGGAGTCACTCCCATGCACCATACAGGATCAGTGTAGGACCCTGTGGAGCATCAACGACTACAGAAGTATCTCCCTTGGAGTGAAGGAGTCACTCCCCGGCACCATACAGGTTCCGTGTAGGACACTGTGGAGCATCAAAGACTACGGAAGTATCTCCCTTGGAGTGAAGGAGTCACTCCCCGGCACCATACAGGTTCAGTGTAGGACCCTGTGGAGCATCAAAGACTACGGAAGTATCTCCCTTGGAGTGAAGCAGTCACTCCCGTGCACCATACAGGTTCAGTGTAGGACCCTGTGGAGCATCAAAGACTACGGAAGTATCTCCCTTGGAGTGAAGGAGTCACTCCCATGCACCATACAGGTTCCGTGTAGGACCCTGTGGAGCATCAAAGACTTCGGAAGTATCTCCCTTGGAGTGAAGGAGTCACTCCTATGCACCATACAGGTTCAGTGTAGGACCCTGTGGAGCATCAAAGACTACGGAAGTATCTCCCTTGGAGCGAAGGAGTCACTCCCATGCACCATACAGGTTCCGTGTAGGACCCTGTGGAGCATCAAAGACTACGGAAGTATCTCCCTTGGAGTGAAGGAGTCACTCCCCGGCACCATACAGGTTCAGTGTAGGACCCTGTGGAGCATCAAAGACTACGGAAGTATCTCCCTTGGAGTGAAGGAGTCACTCCCCGGCACCATACAGGTTCCGTGTAGGACCCTGTGGAGCATCAAAGACTACGGAAGTATCTCCCTTGGAGTGAAGGAGTCACTCCCGTGCACCATACAGGTTCAGTGTAGGACCCTGTGGAGCATCAAAGACTACGGAAGTATCTCCCTTGGAGTGAAGGAGTCACTCCCCGGCACCATACAGGTTCCGTGTAGTACCCTGTGGAGCATCAAAGTCTACGGAAGTATCTCCCTTGGAGTGAAGGAGTCACTCCCATGCACCATACAGGTTCCGTGTAGGACCCTGTGGAGCATCAAAGACTACGGAAGTATCTCCCTTGGAGTGAAGGAGTCACTCCCATGCACCATACAGGTTCCGTGTAGGACCCTGTGGAGCATCAAAGACTACGGAAGTATCTCCCTTGGAGTGAAGGAGTCACTCCCATGCACCATACAGGTTCCGTGTAGGACCCTGTGGAGCATCAAAGACTACAGAAGTATCTCCCTTGGAGTGAAGGAGTCACTCCCATGCACCATACAGGTTCCGTGTAGGACCCTGTGGAGCATCAAAGACTACGGAAGTATCTCCCTTGGAGTGTAGGAGTCACTCCCATGAACCATACAGGATCAGTGTAGGACCCTGTGGAGCATCAACGACTACAGAAGTATCTCCCTTGGAGTGAAGGAGTCACTCCCCGGCACCATACAGGTTCCGTGTAGGACACTGTGGAGCATCAAAGACTACAGAAGTATCTCCCTTGGAGTGAAGGAGTCACTCCCATGCACCATACAGGTTCTGTGTGGGACCCTGTGGAGCATGAAAGACTACGGAAGTATCTCCCTTGGAGTGAAGGAGTCAAACCCATGCACCATACAGGTTCCGTGTAGGACCCTGTGGAGCATCAAAGACTACGGAAGTATCTCCCTTGGAGTGAAGGAGTCACTCCCATGCACCATACAGGTTCCGTGTAGGACCCTGTGGAGCATCAAAGACTACGGAAGTATCTCCCTTGGAGTGAAGGAGTCACTTCCCTGCACCATACAGGATCAGTGTAGGACCCTGTGGAGCATCAAAGACTACGGAAGTATCTCCCTTGGAGTGAAGGAGTCACTCCCATGCACCATACAGGTTCCGTGTAGGACCCTGTGGAGCATCAAAGACTACGGAAGTATCTCCCTTGGAGTGAAGGAGTCACTTCCCTGCACCATACAGGTTCCGTGTAGGACCCTGTGGAGCATCAAAGTCTACGGAAGTATCTCCCTTGGAGTGAAGGAGTCACTCCCATGCACCATACAGGTTCCGTGTAGGACCCTGTGGAGCATCAAAGACTACGGAAGTATCTCCCTTGGAGTGAAGGAGTCACTCCCATGCATCATACAGGTTCCGTGTAGGACCCTGTGGAGCATCAAAGACTACGGAAGTATCTCCCTTGGAGTGAAGGAGTCACTCCCATGCACCATACAGGTTCCGTGTAGGACCCTGTGGAGCATCAAAGACTACAGAAGTATCTCCCTTGGAGTGAAGGAGTCACTCCCTTGCACCATACAGGTTCCGTGTAGGACCCTGTGGAGCATCAAAGACTACGGAAGTATCTCCCTTGGAGTGAAGGAGTCACTCCCATGCACCATACAGGTTCCGTGTAGGACCCTGTGGAGCATGAAAGACTACGGAAGTATCTCCCTTGGAGTGAAGGAGTCACACCCATGCACCATACAGGTTCCGTGTAGGACCCTGTGGAGCATCAAAGACTACGGAAGTATCTCCCTTGGAGTGAAGGAGTCACTCCCATGCACCATACAGGTTCCGTGTAGGACCCTGTGGAGCATCAAAGACTACGGAAGTATCTCCCTTGGAGTGAAGGAGTCACTTCCCTGCACCATACAGGATCAGTGTAGGACCCTGTGGAGCATCAAAGACTACGGAAGTATCTCCCTTGGGGTGAAGGAGTCACTCCCATGCACCATACAGGTTCCGTGTAGGACCCTGTGGAGCATCAAAGACTACGGAAGTATCTCCCTTGGAGTGAAGGAGTCACACCCATGCACCATACAGGTTCCGTGTAGGACCCTGTGGAGCATCAAAGACTACGGAAGTATCTCCCTTGGAGTGAAGGAGTCACTCCCATGCACCATACAGGTTCCGTGTAGGACCCTGTGGAGCATCAAAGACTACGGAAGTATCTCCCTTGGAGTGAAGGAGTCACTTCCCTGCACCATACAGGATCAGTGTAGGACCCTGTGGAGCATCAAAGACTACGGAAGTATCTCCCTTGGAGTGAAGGAGTCACTCCCATGCACCATACAGGTTCCGTGTAGGACCCTGTGGAGCATCAAAGACTACAGAAGTATCTCCCTTGGAGTGAAGGAGTCACTCCCATGCACCATACAGGTTCCGTGTAGGACCCTGTGGAGCATCAAAGACTACAGAAGTATCTCCCTTGGAGTGAAGGAGTCACTCCCATGCACCATACAGGTTCTGTGTAGGACCCTGTGGAGCATCAAAGACTACGGAAGTATCTCCCTTGGAGTGTAGGAGTCACTCCCATGCACCATACAGGATCAGTGTAGGACCCTGTGGAGCATCAACGACTACAGAAGTATCTCCCTTGGAGTGAAGGAGTCACTCCCCGGCACCATACAGGTTCCGTGTAGGACACTGTGGAGCATCAAAGACTACAGAAGTATCTCCCTTGGAGTGAAGGAGTCACTCCCATGCACCATACAGGTTCCGTGTAGGACCCTGTGGAGCATCAAAGACTACGGAAGTATCTCCCTTGGAGTGAAGGAGTCACTCCCATGCACCATACAGGTTCCGTGTAGGACCCTGTGGAGCATCAAAGACTACGGAAGTATCTCCCTTGGAGTGAAGGAGTCACTCCCATGCACCATACAGGTTCCGTGTAGGACCCTGTGGAGCATCAAAGACTACGGAAGTATCTCCCTTGGAGTGAAGGAGTCACTTCCCTGCACCATACAGGATCAGTGTAGGACCCTGTGGAGCATCAAAGACTACGGAAGTATCTCCCTTGGAGTGAAGGAGTCACTCCCATGCACCATACAGGTTCAGTGTAGGACCCTGTGGAGCATCAAAGACTACGAAAGTATCACCCTTGGAGTGTAGGAGTCACTCCCATGCACCATACAGGTTCCGTGTAGGACCCTGTGGAGCATCAAAGACTACGGAAGTATCTCCCTTGGAGTGAAGGAGTCACTCCCATGCACCAAACAGGTTCCGTGTAGGACCCTGTGGAGCGTCAAAGACTACGGAAGTATCTCCCTTGGAGTGAAGGAGTCACTCCCATGCACCATACAGGTTCCGTGTAGGACCCTGTGGAGCATCAAAGACTACGGAAGTATCTCCCTTGGAGTGAAGGAGTCACTTCCCTGCACCATACAGGATCAGTGTAGGACCCTGTGGAGCATCAAAGACTACGGAAGTATCTCCCTTGGAGTGAAGGAGTCACTCCCATGCACCATACAGGTTCAGTGTAGGACCCTGTGGAGCATCAAAGACTACGAAAGTATCACCCTTGGAGTGTAGGAGTCACTCCCATGCACCATACAGGTTCCGTGTAGGACCCTGTGGAGCATCAAAGACTACGGAAGTATCTCCCTTGGAGTGAAGGAGTCACTCCCATGCACCAAACAGGTTCCGTGTAGGACCCTGTGGAGCGTCAAAGACTACGGAAGTATCTCCCTTGGAGTGAAGGAGTCACTCCCATGCACCATACAGGTTCAGTGTAGGACCCTGTGGAGCATCAAAGACTACAGAAGTATCTCCCTTGGAGTGAAGGAGTCACTCCCATGCACCATACAGGATCAGTGTAGGACACTGTGGAGCATCAAAGTCTACAGAAGTATCTCCCTTGGAGTGAAGGAGTCACTCCCATGCACCATACAGGATCAGTGTAGGACCCTGTGGAGCATCAAAGACTACAGAAGTATCTCCCTTGGAGTGAAGGAGTCACTCCCATGCACCATACGGGATCAGTGTGGGACCCTGTGGAGCATCAAAGACTACAGAAGTATCTCCCTTGGAGTGTAGGAGTCACTCCCATGCACCATACAGGTTCCGTGTAGGACCCTGTGGAGCATCAAAGACTACGGAAGTATCTCCCTTGGAGTGAAGGAGACACTCCCATGCACCATACAGGATCAGTGTAGGACCCTGTGGAGCATCAAAGACTACGGAAGTATCTCCCTTGGAGTGAAGGAGTCACTTCCCTGCACCATACAGGTTCAGTGTAGGACCCTGTGGAGCATCAAAGACTACGGAAGTATCTTCCTTGGAGTGAAGGAGTCACTCCCATGCACCATACAGGTTCCGTGTAGGACCCTGTGGAGCATCAAAGACTACGGAAGTATCTCCCTTGGAGTGAAGGAGTCACTCCCATGCACCATACAGGTTCAGTGTAGGACCCTGTGGAGCATCAAAGACTACGGAAGTATCTCCCTTGGAGTGAAGGAGTCACTCCCATGCACCATACAGGTTCCGTGTAGGACCCTGTGGAGCATCAAAGTCTACGGAAGTATCTCCCTTGGAGTGAAGGAGTCACTCCCCTGCACCATACAGGTTCAGTGTAGGACCCTGTGGAGCATCGAAGACTACGGAAGTATCTTGCTTGGAGTGCAGGAGTCACTCCCATGCACCATACAGGATCAGTGTAGGACCCTGTGGAGCATCAAAGACTACGGAAGTATCTCCCTTGGAGTGAAGGAGTCACTCCCTTGCACCATACAGGTTCAGTGTAGGACCCTGTGGAGCATCAAAGACTACAGAAGTATCTCCCTTGGAGTGAAGGACTCACTCCCATGCACCATACAGGTTCCGTGTAGGACCCTGTGGAGCATCAAAGACTACGGAAGTATCTCCCTTGGAGTGAAGGAGTCACTCCCCGGCACCATACAGGTTCCGTGTAGGACCCTGTGGAGCATCAAAGACTACAGAAGTATCTGCCTTGGAGTGAAGGAGTCACTCCCATGCACCATACAGGTTCCGTGTAGGACCCTGTGGAGCATCAAAGACTACGGAAGTATCTCCCTAGGAGTGAAGGAGTCACTCCCCTGCACCATACAGGTTCCGCGTAGGACCCTGTGGAGCATCAAAGACTACGGAAGTATCTCCCTTGGAGTGAAGGACTCACTCCCATGCACCATACAGGATCAGTGTAGGACCCTGTGGAGCATCAAAGACTACGGAAGTATCTCCCTTGGAGTGAAGGAGTCACTCCCATGCACCATACAGGTTCCGTGTAGGACCCTGTGGAGCATCAACGACTACAGAAGTATCTACCTTGGAGTGAAGGAGTCACTCCCCGGCACCATACAGGTTCAGTGTAGGACCCTGTGGAGCATCAAAGACTACGGAAGTATCTCCCTTGGAGTGAAGGAGTCACTCCCCGGCACCATACAGGTTCAGTGTAGGACCCTGTGGAGCATCAAAGACTACGTAAGTATCTCCCTTGGAGTGAAGGAGTCACTACCATGCACCATACAGGTTCCGTGTAGGACCCTGTGGAGCATCAAAGACTACAGAAGTATCTCCCTTGGAGTGTAGGAGTCACTCCCCGGCACCATACAGGTTCAGTGTAGGACCCTGTGGAGCATCAAAGACTACGGAAGTATCTCCCTTGGAGTTAAGGAGTCACTCCCATGCACCATACAGGTTCAGTGTAGGACCCTGTGGAGCGTCAAAGACTACGGAAGTATCTCCCTTGGAGTGAAGGAGTCACTCCCATGCACCATACAGGTTCCGTGTAGGACCCTGTGGAGCATCAAAGACTACGGAAGTATCTCTCTTGGAGTGAAGGAGTCACTCCCATGCACCATACAGGTTCCATGTAGGACCCTGTGGAGCATCAAAGACTACGGAAGTATCTCCCTTGGAGTGTAGGAGTCACTCCCCGGCACCATACAGGTTCAGTGTAGGACCCTGTGGAGCATCAAAGACTACGGAAGTATCTCCGTTGGAGTGAAGGAGTCACACCCATGCACCATACAGGTTCAGTGTAGGACCCTGTGGAGCATCAAAGACTACGGAAGTATCTCCCTTGGAGTGAAGGAGTCACTCCCATGCACCATACAGGTTCCGTGTAGGAACCTGTGGAGCATCAAAGACTACGGAAGTATCTCCCTTGGAGTAAAGGAGTCACTCCCCTGCACCATACAGGTTCCGTGTAGGACCCTGTGGAGCATCAAAGACTACGGAGGTATCTCCCTTGGAGTGAAGGAGTCACTCCCATGCACCATACAGGTTCCGTGTAGGACCCTGTGGAGCATCAAATACTACGGAAGTATCTCCCTTGGAGTGTAGGAGTCACTCCCATGCACCATACAGGTTCCGTGTAGGACCCTGTGGAGCATCAAATACTACGGAAATATCTCCCTTGGAGTGAAGGAGTCACTCCCATGCACCATACAGGTTCCGTGTAGGACCCTGTGGAGCATCAAATACTACGGAAGTATCTCCCTTGGAGTGTAGGAGTCACTCCCATGCACCATACAGGTTCAGTGTAGGACCCTGTGGAGCATCAAAGACTACGGAAGTATCTCCCTTGGAGTGAAGGAGTCACTCCCCGGCACCATACAGGATCAGTGTAGGACCCTGTGGAGCATCAAAGACTACGGAAGTATCTGCCTTGGAGTGAAGGAGTCACTCCCATGCACCATACAGGATAAGTGTAGGACCCTGTGGAGCATCAAAGACTACAGAAGTATCTCCCTTGGAGTGAAGGAGTCACTCCCATGCACCATACAGGATCAGTGTAGGACCCTGTGGAGCATCAACGACTACAGAAGTATCTCCCTTGGAGTGAAGGAGTCACTCCCATGCACCATACAGGTTCAGTGTAGGACCCTGTGGAGCATCAAAGACTACGGAAGTATCTCCCTCGGAGTGTAGGAGTCACTCCCATGCACCATACAGGTTCCGTGTAGGACCCTGTGGAGCATCAAAGACTACGGAAGTATCTCCCTTGGAGTGAAGGACTCACTCCCTTGCACCATACAGGTTCAGTGTAGGACCCTGTGGAGCATCAAAGACTACAGAAGTATCTCCCTTGGAGTGTAGGAGTCACTCCCATGCACCATACAGGTTCCGTGTAGGACCCTGTGGAGCATCAAAGACTACGGAAGTATCTCCCTTGGAGTGAAGGAGTCACTCCCATGCACCATACAGGTTCCGTGTAGGACCCTGTGGAGCATCAAAGACTACAGAAGTATCTCCCTTGGAGTGAAGGAGTCACTCCCATGCACCATACAGGTTCCGTGTAGGACCCTGTGGAGCATCAAAGACTACGGAAGTATCTCCCTTGGAGTGTAGGAGTCACTCCCATGCACCATACAGGATCAGTGTAGGACCCTGTGGAGCATCAAAGACTACGGAAGTATCTCCCTTGGAGTGAAGGAGTCACTCCCATGCACCATACAGGTTCCGTGTAGGACCCTGTGGAGCATCAAAGACTACGGAAGTATCTCCCTTGGAGTGAAGGAGTCACTCCGATGCACCATACAGGTTCCGTGTAGGACCCTGTGGAGCATCAAAGAGTCACTCCCATGCACCATACGGGGTCCGTGTAGGACCCTGTGGAGCATCAAAGACTACGGAAGTATCTCCCTTGGAGTGAAGGAGTCACTCCCATGCACCATACAGGTTCCGTGTAGGACCCTGTGGAGCATCAAAGACTTCGGAAGTATCTCCCTTGGAGTGAAGGAGTCACTCCCATGCACCATACAGGTTCAGTGTAGGACCCTGTGGAGCATCAAAGACTACGGAAGTATCTCCCTTGGAGTGAAGGAGTCACTCCCATGCACCATACAGGTTCCGTGTAGGACCCTGTGGAGCATCAAAGACTACGGAAGTATCTCCCTTGGAGTGTAGGAGTCACTCCCATGCACCATACAGGATCAGTGTAGGACCCTGTGGAGCATCAACGACTACGGAAGTATCTCCCTTGGAGTGAAGGAGTCACTCCCCGGCACCATACAGGTTCAGTGTAGGACCCTGTGGAGCATCAAAGACTACGGAAGTATCTCCCTTGGAGTGAAGCAGTCACTCCCGTGCACCATACAGGTTCAGTGTAGGACCCTGTGGAGCATCAAAGACTACGGAAGTATCTCCCTTGGAGTGAAGGAGTCACTCCCATGCACCATACAGGTTCCGTGTAGGACCCTGTGGAGCATCAAAGACTACGGAAGTATCTCCCTTGGAGTGAAGGAGTCACTCCCATGCACCATACAGGTTCCGTGTAGGACCCTGTGGAGCATCAAAGACTACAGAAGTATCTCCCTTGGAGTGAAGGAGTCACTCCCATGCACCATACAGGTTCCGTGTAGGACCCTGTGGAGCATCAAAGACTACGGAAGTATCTCCCTTGGAGTGTAGGAGTCACTCCCATGCACCATACAGGATCAGTGTAGGACCCTGTGGAGCATCAACGACTACAGAAGTATCTCCCTTGGAGTGAAGGAGTCACTCCCCGGCACCATACAGGTTCCGTGTAGGACACTGTGGAGCATCAAAGACTACAGAAGTATCTCCCTTGGAGTGAAGGAGTCACTCCCATGCACCATACAGGTTCTGTGTAGGACCCTGTGGAGCATGAAAGACTACGGAAGTATCTCCCTTGGAGTGAAGGAGTCACACCCATGCACCATACAGGTTCCGTGTAGGACCCTGTGGAGCATCAAAGACTACGGAAGTATCTCCCTTGGAGTGAAGGAGTCACTCCCATGCACCATACAGGTTCCGTGTAGGACCCTGTGGAGCATCAAAGACTACGGAAGTATCTCCCTTGGAGTGAAGGAGTCACTTCCCTGCACCAAACAGGATCAGTGTAGGACCCTGTGGAGCATCAAAGACTACGGAAGTATCTCCCTTGGGGTGAAGGAGTCACTCCCATGCACCATACAGGTTCCGTGTAGGACCCTGTGGAGCATCAAAGACTACGGAAGTATCTCCCTTGGAGTGAAGGAGTCACACCCATGCACCATACAGGTTCCGTGTAGGACCCTGTGGAGCATCAAAGACTACGGAAGTATCTCCCTTGGAGTGAAGGAGTCACTCCCATGCACCATACAGGTTCCGTGTAGGACCCTGTGGAGCATCAAAGACTACGGAAGTATCTCCCTTGGAGTGTAGGAGTCACTCCCATGCACCATACAGGTTCCGTGTAGGACCCTCTGGAGCATCAAAGACTACGGGAGTATCTCCCTTGGAGTGAAGGGGTCACTCCCATGCACCATACAGGTTCCGTGTAGGACCCGGTGGAGCATCAAAGACTACGGAAGTATCTCCCTTGGAGTGAAGGAGTCACTCCCATGCACCATACAGGTTCCGTGTAGGACCCTGTGGAGCATCAACGACTACAGAAGTATCTCCCTTGGAGTGAAGGAGTCACTCCCCGGCACCATACAGGTTCCGTGTAGGACACTGTGGAGCATCAAAGACTACAGAAGTATCTCCCTTGGAGTGAAGGAGTCACTCCCATGCACCATACAGGTTCCGTGTAGTACCCTGTGGAGCATCAAAGACTACGGAAGTATCTCCCTTGGAGTGAAGGAGTCACTCCCATGCACCATACAGGTTCCGTGTAGGACCCTGTGGAGCATCAAAGACTACGGAAGTATCTCCCTTGGAGTGAAGGAGTCACTCCCATGCACCATACAGGTTCCGTGTAGGACCCTGTGGAGCATCAAAGACTACAGAAGTATCTCCCTTGGAGTGAAGGAGTCACTCCCATGCACCATACAGGTTCCGTGTAGGACCCTGTGGAGCATCAAAGACTACAGAAGTATCTCCCTTGGAGTGAAGGAGTCACTCCCATGCACCATACAGGTTCTGTGTAGGACCCTGTGGAGCATCAAAGACTACGGAAGTATCTCCCTTGGAGTGTAGGAGTCACTCCCATGCACCATACAGGATCAGTGTAGGACCCTGTGGAGCATCAACGACTACAGAAGTATCTCCCTTGGAGTGAAGGAGTCACTCCCCGGCACCATACAGGTTCCGTGTAGGACACTGTGGAGCATCAAAGACTACAGAAGTATCTCCCTTGGAGTGAAGGAGTCACTCCCATGCACCATACAGGTTCCGTGTAGTACCCTGTGGAGCATCAAAGACTACGGAAGTATCTCCCTTGGAGTGAAGGAGTCACTCCCATGCACCATACAGGTTCCGTGTAGGACCCTGTGGAGCATCAAAGACTACGGAAGTATCTCCCTTGGAGTGAAGGAGTCACACCCATGCACCATACAGGTTCCGTGTAGGACCCTGTGGAGCATGAAAGACTACGGAAGTATCTCCCTTGGAGTGAAGGAGTCACACCCATGCACCATACAGGTTCCGTGTAGGACCCTGTGGAGCATCAAAGACTACGGAAGTATCTCCCTTGGAGTGAAGGAGTCACTCCCATGCACCATACAGGTTCCGTGTAGGACCCTGTGGAGCATCAAAGACTACGGAAGTATCTCCCTTGGAGTGAAGGAGTCACTTCCCTGCACCATACAGGATCAGTGTAGGACCCTGTGGAGCATCAAAGACTACGGAAGTATCTCCCTTGGAGTGAAGGAGTCACTCCCATGCACCATACAGGTTCCGTGTAGGACCCTGTGGAGCATCAAAGACTACGGAAGTATCTCCCTTGGAGTGAAGGAGTCACTCCCATGCACCATACAGGTTCCGTGTAGGACCCTGTGGAGCATCAAAGTCTACGGAAGTATCTCCCTTGGAGTGAAGGAGTCACTCCCATGCACCATACAGGTTCCGTGTAGGACTCTGTGGAGCATCAAAGACTACGGAAGTATCTCCCTTGGAGTGAAGGAGTCACTCCCATGCACCATACAGGTTCCGTGTAGGACCCTGTGGAGCATCAAAGACTACAGAAGTATCTCCCTTGGAGTGAAGGAGTCACTCCCATGCACCATACAGGTTCCGTGTAGGACCCTGTGGAGCATGAAAGACTACGGAAGTATCTCCCTTGGAGTGAAGGAGTCACACCCATGCACCATACAGGTTCCGTGTAGGACCCTGTGGAGCATCAAAGACTACGGAAGTATCTCCCTTGGAGTGAAGGAGTCACTCCCATGCACCATACAGGATCAGTGTAGGACCCTGTGGAGCATCAAAGACTACAGAAGTATCTCCCTTGGAGTGAAGGAGTCACTCCCATGCACCATACAGGTTCCGTGTAGGACCCTGTGGAGCATCAAAGACTACGGAAGTATCTCCCCTGGAGTAAAGGAGTGACTCCCATGCACCATACAGGATCCGTGTAGGACCCTGTGGAGCATCAAAGACTACGGAAGTATCTCCCTTGGAGTGAAGGAGTCACTCCCCGGCACCATACAGGTTCAGTGTAGGACCCTGTGGAGCATCAAAGACTACGGAAGTATCTCCCTTGGAGTGAAGGAGTCACTCCCATGCACCATACAGGTTCCGTGTAGGACCCTGTGGAGCATCAAAGACTACAGAAGTATCTCCCTTGGAGTGAAGGAGTCACTCCCATGCACCATACAGGTTCCGTGTAGGACCCTGTGGAGCATCACAGACTACGGAAGTATCTCCCTTGGAGTGAAGGAGTCACTCCCATGCACCATACAGGATCCGTGTAGGACCCTGTGGAGCATCAAAGACTACAGAAGTATCTCCCTTGGATTGAAGGAGTCACTCCCATGCACCATACAGGTTCCGTGTAGGACCCTGTGGAGCATCAAAGACTACAGAAGTATCTCCCTTAGAGTGAAGGAGTCACTCCCATGCACCATACAGGTTCTGTGTAGGACCCTGTGGAGCATCAAAGACTACGGAAGTATCTCCCTTGGAGTGAAGGAGTCACTCCCATGCACCATACAGGTTCCGTGTAGGACCCTGTGGAGCATCAAAGACTACGGAAGTATCTCCCTTGGAGTGAAGGAGTCACTCCCATGCACCATACAGGTTCCGTGTAGGACCCTGTGGAGCATCAAAGACTACGGAAGTATCTCCCTTGGAGTGAAGGAGTCACTTCCCTGCACCATACAGGATCAGTGTAGGACCCTGTGGAGCATCAAAGACTACGGAAGTATCTCCCTTGGAGTGAAGGAGTCACTCCCATGCACCATACAGGTTCAGTGTAGGACCCTGTGGAGCATCAAAGACTACGGAAGTATCTCCCTTGGAGTGTAGGAGTCACTCCCATGCACCATACAGGTTCCGTGTAGGACCCTGTGGAGCATCAAAGACTACGGAAGTATCTCCCTTGGAGTGAAGGAGTCACTCCCATGCACCAAACAGGTTCCGTGTAGGACCCTGTGGAGCGTCAAAGACTATGGAAGTATCTCCCTTGGAGTGAAGGAGTCACTCCCATGCACCATACAGGTTCAGTGTAGGACCCTGTGGAGCATCAAAGACTACAGAAGTATCTCCCTTGGAGTGAAGGAGTCACTCCCATGCACCATACAGGATCAGTGTAGGACACTGTGGAGCATCAAAGTCTACAGAAGTATCTCCCTTGTGTGGAAAAGTAAATTTTGCCATGTTCTGTGTCCCTACGCCTCATCCATCATATGTTATGTGTGCATGACCAATATGCATATGTTATTCCCCATGTCCGATTAATGACGCAATTCCAGTTGTGTCCACCTTTTTCTATGCTAGTTTCCAGTCCTCGTGAATACTACGAATATCAGGCCTATGTAAAGTTATGTTGCCACGTTTCTCAGTGTGCACGTTATTCCATTGTAAAGTCCCCGTTTCCAGGCCTCAAAAGGGCCCGGACATCAGATTCAGCTCCTGTCTCCTGAAAACCTCGCTGAGGAGCGATACAGCCCCCACCTGTATCCTCGACCCTTCACTTACTTCCTGCCTCGCAGTGCCCGGTGCAGCTTGGCTCTGCCTCTGAGTCTGCCAAAAGTATGTTATAGTTCCAGCTATCAGTTCAGTCCTCCTCCTTAGCATTCCTAAGCTACTGAACTGCATCAATAGTTTCCGTCATTGTCTAGCCTTCTCGTCTCCACGTTAGAGAAATACTGTATTAATGGTCATTTAATATTCTTCATCACGCACTACATGTAGAATAATGCATGGTCCAGTCTTAGAGTCAAGTTAGCTTTTCCCCTCATGACTCCTAGTTTATATCAACATGTTCCCTAAACATCAGATACCAGATAGGGTTTAGGTACATGTCGCTCCGACCCTCCAGACTTTAGTCTCTGCTCCTAGCACAGAGTTCGTAGCCCCCAGCTTCTCCTAGTGATACGTCATTGTCAGTTTTCGCGCACCATTAGATTAGAGGTCCCGGCTCCTTAGGTAGCCCCCTCCAATGTTTCCGCCCATTCATGACATATTCTGTTACGTTTTGCATCACATGTCTATGTATACTCCCAGTTACACCTCTTTTTACTGTTATCTTTCGCGACTGCTACGCGTCACGCCTTCTGCTCCACCCACTGCTACGCCTACTGCAATGTAATGCTATGTGTTTGCGCTATGTATATAAGTCAATGTATTGTTATTAAAAGTTAGCGCGCTCATCCCAGACCAAGCCCCAGCAGCTGCTGGGTCATCCTATGCAGGTTGTCCTGATCCTGTCCTTATGCTGTAATAAACCTGCAGATACTCCTACTACCTCGAATCTTGACTCTTATTTTATTGAGCTATCTGTTATTCATTCATTCATTTAAAAATAGATCCGGTATTATTTATTTATATACCACATAATGGCGCCCGAACAGGGACTTGCCCTTTCCCCACGCGTCGGTGAAGCCACGCCGACCCCCTGACCCTCTGCAGCCGTGACGGAACCATACCGGCCACGTGCAGATATTTCTGCTTCAAGTATCCCTCAGGCCCACGGAGGAGACGGAGGAGGCGGTCCAGCATCCGAACGAGACGGTGGAGGAACGCGGCGAGTCCCGACCAGAGCCCAAGCCGAGAGTCCAAGGTCCGAGGTATCCGGAGGCCCACCCGTAACTGAAGTCCGAAGTCCGAAGTTCGTCGTCGTAGCAGTCCAGTCCCGTCCGAGGCCTTCCGTTCCGTGCTGCCCGGTGAGTACCATTGCTGGGGTAGTATCTAGACAGGACCAATCTAAATTGACTCCTGGTCCGTGGGTTGGTGGTGCCCAGACTCACAAACGAAGTGTTCACCTAGGTGGATACGGGTCTTGATGCGTCCCTTTATGGGACCGGTATGTTCCGTACTGTTACAGCAGTGCATCCAGTAACTCTAGTCTGTTCCGTTCTCGAGAAAATCTGTCCTGTTTCTGTTTTCAGTATTTTCAGGTAATATTCTGTTCGAACTGTTATGTTATGATATTGTTTAATGTATTTCCAATGTCGTGGTATGCCTGAATTGTTTTCCCACTTGTTATTGTTCTTCGTGTATTGTATTGTGTTCCGATTTAAGTTTACAATGCCGCTCTTTTCAAGATTACGTCAGTTAAAAACTAGAAAGGGTCTGTTAGAGGAAGCAGTTCCTGTCCCGCCTAGGGACAGTCCAGGTCATTTTATGTATCAGAAACATGGCATAAGCGCCATAATGTATCTAGATTTATGGGTAGAGTATACCAAACAGTTAGAAGAAAAGTATAGATGGCCCGTATCGGGTACATGGGATGCCGAATGCATCATGCGAGTAGAGGAAGCATTATGGAAAAAGAAAGCCAGACAGTCACAGAAAGATGCCATCGAGTTATGGCGCAAGGAAGCTCATAGAAGAACGGAAAAGGAAGTCAGAAAGTCAGAGTTAAGTAGAGAATCCCAGGAACGAGCCCAAGAAAGAGAATTAATCGAGATAGGTGAACAAGTCAAAGCCGAACAGTCAGACAGACAGAGGCATGCCCTCATTAAGGGTATGTATCCTCTCCTTGCCGAAGGTTTGCCAAAAGCGACCCCAGAGGCATCCAGTAATTTCCCGCCGCCATTAGTTCCGACCAAGCTACGTCACAAACAGACCGCAGCTGATATTTTTATTTCGTCCTATTTGGACGACACAGTCCCCGAATATGCAAATCCTGTTCGCGCTCCGCCAGTCCCTGTAAATCAGGCACTTCCTGCTCCTCCAGACACCGGGGTGCCCTTAACAGCTCCCCCGGCCCAGTCCGCCATACAAGTCCAGCCCACGTTACAATTACCGACCCTGCCAGGACGAAGAATGTCAGTCGACGATTCTAGTCTAGGGGCCGCAGGAGGAGGTCCTCCTCAAACCCCGCCGCCACACAAGCGTTTATCAGCACTCGAATTACATGCTCAAGCATCACAGCGTACTCCTAAAAGTAATAAGTCTGTCACAGAAATCAGACAAGCCCTTGGCGAATGTGTCTATGATCCAGTCCCAGGCGAGTATAATATGGTTTTATATTCCGTACGTGTAAGGAGAGTGACCGAGTATCTAGTCACCTTACCGAATATGAAAGAAGATCTAGACAGAATATATCGTTTCATCCGTACAGGGGATGATCCAGAAAGTATTGGCGAGATTATGTCTCAAAGGAAAGCCGAGATTCAGCTCATGATATTAAAGTTCCTGATCAATTGTCTAATAAGAGAACAAGATTATCCGTCTAAAGATCCCGCCGAAATGAGAATCCTGACAAGGTGGAGTGATAATATAGCCGAGGGTAAGCACAAGACCGTCGGTGCCATGGAGAGTATGTACAAGAAAATTCGTAAAGAAATAATAAAGATACACGAACAGCGTAAAGCAGCACAAGTAAGCGAGAAAGAAAGTATCTCTGATCCTGAAGAAGAGGACGAGAATCCCGTCAGAATAGCGTATGTAGGAAAATCTAGATTTCCAGATCGCCATTTACGCCTAGAACACAAGTCTATTTTTCATCATCCAGCACCAGAACAAGGTTCCCTAGAACAAGTATTTCAAGTTACCGATCACATTCTGAAATCACGAGTCGGTTACAGTGAATTAAGTACTATGCATGAACAAGAACTAGCCCGATCAGCAGTCCGATGGATTACTGATTCTACCACTTTTCCAGACGAAATAGTGGCACAAATGTTTCTGGAACTGCCCCCAGCCGAGCAGCGACTGGTGGGTATGTATATGATTCAGCACCTCATTACTTTGTATGAGGGTCAACATTCCGACCCAGGTCCGTTGCATCATATCCTGAACGAGTTACTCCAGTATAGATGGAGAGGTCTAGGTACCGATTTAATTAGTGTCATTCTAGAACAGCGCCACAAATATAGAACGTTTCTGAACCCGCATTTCGTTCATGTCTCACCCCCAGAAAGTAAATCATTCTACATAGACAGACAGAATCCGTTACGAGAAGTCCACCCAGTCCAAGGGGCGGGTGGCGTAATGCAACGAGTGTTTGTATACACTCCGATATCAAAGATGGAACTTCTTGAAATGAAGAAATTAATTCCCTGTCATGACAAAGATCCAGCAGGGTTCCATAGAGAATTAAAAGACATGCTCCGTATGGGAGAATACACGTACCCAGATATCATTAAAATGTTAAAGGTCCTGTTACCCGCAGGGGTGTATGAAAAGTTAAAGGAAAAGGAATGGGAGGTGGGAGAGAAAAAGATCGATTGGACAGCTCTAGAAGCTGAAGACAAGGCACGAGTACCAGGTACCGGTCTTGGAGATAAATGTAAAGAATTACCAGAATTATTGATTCAAGTTTTACCCAGATTATTGACAACGAGAAAAGAAGACTGGGATGCAATCTCAGCCTGTAAACAGAAACAAGACGAAGATATTAGTGATTTTTATTCTAGATTTGAGAAATGTTTCAGTATTAACAGTGGTCTCAAGACAAGTAGTGAGTCATACCCTCATCTTTTTGTTACTAAATTAGTCGAGAATGCGAGTCCACAAATTAAAAACCGAGTTTTGAAAGTCGAAAGCACCTGGCAAGCAAATACTCCGTCCCAGATGCTCCAGATGCTCCAGTATCACCAGAATAGAATCAGAGAAGAGCAAGAACACGAGAGAAAACGTATGAAAGACACGAAAATGAAAGTGCTAGTTGCACAAACTGTTCCTCAAGACAGTCAGAAGAGGGGTCCGAATCAAGCCAGTCATCCTGCAGCTCCCGTTACAGGGAACTGCAATTATTGTAAACAGCCAGGTCATTTTATAAACGAGTGTGCAGTTCTGAAACATAACATAGCTACTGGTAAGACTAAAGAAAGACCACGTCCGCCTAGACAAGAACAAGTTTCACAGACTCCTCAGTCACAAAATGCACAACAGACAGTTACAGTACCGCAGCCTATTGCTGCAACACAGCACGTTACATCGCAGATGTACCAGTATGCACAGTCTGAGTATCCAGAATATCAGTCATATTCATGAAACAGCCTAGAGAGGGAGGTAGGCTTGCCTCTCATCGAGATACCTGTAGATCAAGAAGGTCCCTATGTTCACAGTCAAGTATTAGGGAAAGACAGAAAGTTTTTGATCGATACAGGGGCAAGTAGGACCACAATTAGTCATGCCGAAGTTCCAGGGGCTCCGCTCTCAGGCTCAAGAAATGTTTCCCTTGGATTTTCAGGAAAGCCAATAGTTAATGAGATATCAAAGCCAGTCACTCTAGAAGTAGGTCCATTGTCCCGTACTACTGATCTGTTACTTACTAAGTCATGTCCAGAAAATCTGTTAGGCATTAAGACACTGAAAGAGTTAGGTGCAGTTATTTGCTGTTCCCCAGAGGGAATACGTCTGTTCCTACGTGACTTTAAGGGTCACTATGTATTACGAGATTTTGATTCAAGATTGTCTAATGTTCCGCAGCATCTATGGGCGCAAGGTCCAACTGATGTAGGTTACATGCAAATCACACCCCATCGTGTGACTCTCAAACCAGGTGTAGTGTTACCCCGAATCAGACAGTACAGATTGCCACCTGAGGCTGTAGCAGCCTTATCCAAAATTATTGACGAGCTCATGGCTCAAGGAGTAGTTGTAGAAACTGACTCCAATGTATGTAATTCTCCGATCATTCCAGTCATGAAACGTACTGATCCGAATGCACCCCCAGTATATCGATTAGTGATTGATTTGCGAGAGCTTAATAAATGTATTATTCCTCAGTACCCAGTTGTCCCAGATATTTCTTCCCTGTTAACTGCTATTGATTCCGAAGCCATGTTTTTCACTGTCATAGACCTCAAGAATGCATTTTTCAGTGTTCCAATTCATCCAGACAGCCAGTTTCTTTTCGGATTTTGTTTAAATGGAAGGAGCTATATGTTTACACGCGCTCCTCAAGGTTTCACAGAAAGTCCTAGTATTTACAGTCAAGCACTCAAGAGACAACTAGACAACATTCACATGCCAACTGACACTGCCCTGCTCCAGTATGTTGATGATCTACTGATCACAGCCCGTTCTGAACGTGACTGCGAGCAAGCGTCACTGACAGTTTTGTATTTTCTAGCCGAGATGGGGCACAAGGTGTCACCTTCGAAGCTTCAATTCTGTGTCCAGCAAGTGGTATACTTAGGACACTTGCTGTCCAAGAGGGGTAGGCAGTTGACACCCGACCGTATCCAGTTAATAGCGAGTCTTCCCCAGCCCAGAACCCAGAAGGAGGTACGTGCCTTTATCGGCCTTACTTCTTATTGTAGACAATGGATTCCCCAGTATGCATTTCTAGCCAAGCCACTGATACAGTTAACGACACAGGAGGCAGCCGTATCGACTGTCCTCCCTTGGACATCTGAACATACACTTAGTTTCAACGAGTTAAAGAAAGCCCTATGTCAAGCTCCAGTTCTAGCTACACCGAACTACAGTAAGCCTTTTACACTTTTCGTTACTGAACGCGAAGGTACAGCATTATCTGTTCTCACACAAGATCAAGCAGGACAATACAAGCCCTGTGCTTATTTTTCGAGCACATTAGATCCAGTCGCCCAGGCGTTGCCTGCGTGCCTCAAGTCAGTTGCAGCCACAGCACTAGCTATCAGACAAAGTGATTCCATAGTTTTAGGACATTCCCTGACAGTACAAGTCCCACATTCAGTAGAAGTTCTTTTAAACCGAACACAAACACAGCACTTGACAATTGCACGTTTAACAGGTTATGAATTGACACTGTTCCAGCCACACATAGAGATTAGACGCTGCAACGTCCTGAATCCTGCTACACTGTTACCATCAGTTAGTTCAAATCCAGACCCACATGATTGTGTGGAAGTAGTTAACATTACGACTAAGCCAAGACAAGACCTGACAGACATTCCGTTACCAGATTCCGACCTGACACTTTATGTGGATGGTTCATGTATGAGAACTAGTACAGGAGAACTAGTCGCCGCGTATGCAGTGACTACTGACACTGAAGTTATTGAAACACACCGTATTGATACTCTGTCCGCTCAAGCAGCAGAGCTGGTTGCTCTGACACAAGCCTGTATACACGCCAAGAACCTGAAAGTTAATGTTTACACAGATTCACGTTACGCATTCGGAGTTGTACACGACTTCGGAGTGCTCTGGCAGGAGAGAGGTTTCATGACTTCTCATGGAACCAAGATTCAGCATGGTCTCCTTATTCAAGCCCTGTTAGATGCCATACATTTACCGACATCCATTGCTATCATGAAATGTAAAGCACATACGAAAGTTACTGACATTATTTCCCAAGGTAATGATCTAGCAGATCGCACAGCCAAGCATACAGCACAGACTCCCGACATTCCAGTTAACCTGACACATACTCCAGATCCGATTACATGCATGACAGTTAAGGACCCTACACAAGATGTCATAGATATCCAGTTACATGCTACTCCCGATGAAATCAAGAAATGGTCTGAACAAGGAGGGGTTCAGACAGATCAAGGATGGTTGACGAAGGGTAGAGCCACATGGTTTCTCCCCGATTCTATGGTTCAAGTCCTTATCAATACCGCACATAGTCCAGCACATTTAGGAGAAAAAGCTATGTTAGACAGTATCCAGAACATTTGGTTCAACAAGCATTTACGTGCTGCAGCCAAGCAGAAAGTCCGCACCTGTATGATATGTTGTCAGTTTAATCCAGGTAAAAGTGTCCCGGTGGAACAAGGTGGTTTCCAGCCCCCTGACCACCCTTTTGAGGTCCTCCAGATGGATTATATTCAGATGGAGCGATGTCGAGGTTTCAAGTATGTCCTTGTAGTTGTATGCGCTTTGTCCAGGTGGACAGAAGCATATCCAGTCCCAGATTACACAGCCGCGACCACTGCCAAGCAGTTGGTTCGTGAATTCTTCCCTAGATATGGACTCCCTAAAGTCGTATATTCTGATAACGGTCAGCCATTCTCATCCGAACTCATGAAGCACGTTTCCCTTTTGTTAGGGTACCAGTGGAAGTTCCATTGTGTACGCCATCCTGAAGCAGCCGGTCTCGTAGAGAGACACAATCAGACCCTGAAAATCCGTATTGCCAAAGTCTGTAAAGAAAAAGGTGTGGACTGGCTAGTAGCTCTGCCAGTCGCTTTGTTTTATATGCGCATGGTCGCACATTCCAGATCAGGTCTGTCCCCGTATGAGGTCGTATTCGGCCGCCCCCCTAACATGTGGGGTACTCCTAGACCCCGAAGTATTACCGATGTTTCATGTAATATGCTGACAGATTACCTAGCTTCCTTGATGTCTGCCCTCAACTCATGTCGTTCACAGGTTGCTGCCGCCTTTCCAGACAATACCGAGGTGGCACCGCACGAGATCGTTCCAGGCTCCTTGGTGATGATCAGAAATTTCGACAGATCAAGTCCGCTGGAACCACGTTGGAAAGAGCCACGTCAGGTCCTCTTGACCACCCGTACTGCCGTCAAGTTGGAAGGCAGAAAAGGATGGATCCACCTTTCTCATGTAAAACTTTTTAAAGGACTGAAATCTGTTTCTAAAAACATTTCCCAGGATTTGAAGGATTGCCCGAATATTGCTCTTAAGGACTGTCCCGCACAAGACATTATTACAACCCCTCCCTTGTTAGAGAAAACTCCGCAGCAGGAGTATAAGTTAAAGCTCAGGTCTAGTAAAATAAGTCAGTCAGTTTGATTGTATAAGTCCTCCCCTAGGTGAAACGGTTAGACTGTTTCTGACATGTATAAAATAGACCCCCATAGTGAGAGAGTCAGTCAAAGTTCAATCAGATGTATCGTTTTTCTGAGTTTCCTATTATTCAGCAGCATAATGATTTCCTGCACCAGCTATGCGTTCTATCTGTATTTTCCAGTTCCTCATGTAAATATGTCTGCTAATGCTACAGTAGAGCACACGTTTAGTGATCTGCCTCCTCACGAATATTCTTACCGCCTCGCTATGCGAAACAACTCATTTATCCGTATGTTACATTACTCACACCAGACCAGCAATGCCACTAATTGTTGGGTGTGTGGTCGACTCCCCCCTTTCCAGACACCGAAGGGAGTTCTGCCACTCTTTCCTTATCCATTCTCACACAATGGTTCGTGTGGAGCATGGTCCACGTTAACGTCATCCTCAACAGATATGTCTTTTCTTAACAGTACATGTTTTCCAGACAAGCAAGGTCTCCCCCACAGAACAGGTTTAGATCTAGAAAATGAAGTATATAATTTAGGTAATTATTCGTCGAATTTTATGGTCCTGAATGTTCAGTCTGATACTACTCCAGACTTACCTGCTATTTCAGTACTACCTGTCAAAGGCGAATTATGTGTCCGTAGTTATGGTTCCATACATGTAGGTCATAGTGAATGTACTACTGTTATCCAGTATAGTGACAGTGGGAAATCTGTTTTCAAAGCTTCACGTCATTCTTATTTTATTTGTGGTCAGACCGCATATGTCCGTCTGCCCCTCGATTGGGAGGGAACCTGTTACATTGCCTTCCTACTGCCACCTGTTTTTCTAGCCCCATCTGATTATCACAGAAACACACATCTAGTACACATTAGACATAGAAGGGAGTCCCCAATTGTCGATTATACTGAAACTACTCTAGAACAGTATACAGATTTCAATAAAGGTTTCTTCTTCTTTGTAGGACCTGTCCAGAATAGTAAACTGATCCGTAGGTTAACAAGAACCCTTGAAGCTGTAGTAAATGAGACTGCCTCTGCTCTAGGTAACTTAACCGAAGAACAATCTGCTATGAGATTTGTCGTTTTGCAAAATCGTCTCGTCCTTGACGTCATACTGGCCGATAGGGGCGGGGCCTGTAGAGTCATCGGATCTAGTTGCTGCATTTTCATTCCAAATAACGCGCCGTCTGTTTATTCAGCTATAACCAGACTCCATAAAATTGCCCATCTGTTACATCAAGATCCAGGCACCTGGACATGGTCCGGTTGGTTCTGGAATATACTGTCCGCATGGGGATGGAAAGTCCTGTCCTTTCTAGGTATTGCAGTAGCGATCATATTTAGCTGCTGCCTCTGTATACAATGTGGCCCTGCGATTTGCAGCATGTGTGCTACCTCTTGTATTTCTAGTCCCAAGCCCCGTTCTAAATCCCGTTCCAAGACAATTCGAGATGAGCAAATGGTACTGTATGAAATGATAGATGGTATCATGAAAATTGATGTTTCCTGATGGAAACGTAGTGACAAGGAGGGAATGTGGAAAAGTAAATTTTGCCATGTTCTGTGTCCCTACGCCTCATCCATCATATGTTATGTGTGCATGACCAATATGCATATGTTATTCCCCATGTCCGATTAATGACGCAATTCCAGTTGTGTCCACCTTTTTCTATGCTAGTTTCCAGTCCTCGTGAATACTACGAATATCAGGCCTATGTAAAGTTATGTTGCCACGTTTCTCAGTGTGCACGTTATTCCATTGTAAAGTCCCCGTTTCCAGGCCTCAAAAGGGCCCGGACATCAGATTCAGCTCCTGTCTCCTGAAAACCTCGCTGAGGAGCGATACAGCCCCCACCTGTATCCTCGACCCTTCACTTACTTCCTGCCTCGCAGTGCCCGGTGCAGCTTGGCTCTGCCTCTGAGTCTGCCAAAAGTATGTTATAGTTCCAGCTATCAGTTCAGTCCTCCTCCTTAGCATTCCTAAGCTACTGAACTGCATCAATAGTTTCCGTCATTGTCTAGCCTTCTCGTCTCCACGTTAGAGAAATACTGTATTAATGGTCATTTAATATTCTTCATCACGCACTACATGTAGAATAATGCATGGTCCAGTCTTAGAGTCAAGTTAGCTTTTCCCCTCATGACTCCTAGTTTATATCAACATGTTCCCTAAACATCAGATACCAGATAGGGTTTAGGTACATGTCGCTCCGACCCTCCAGACTTTAGTCTCTGCTCCTAGCACAGAGTTCGTAGCCCCCAGCTTCTCCTAGTGATACGTCATTGTCAGTTTTCGCGCACCATTAGATTAGAGGTCCCGGCTCCTTAGGTAGCCCCCTCCAATGTTTCCGCCCATTCATGACATATTCTGTTACGTTTTGCATCACATGTCTATGTATACTCCCAGTTACACCTCTTTTTACTGTTATCTTTCGCGACTGCTACGCGTCACGCCTTCTGCTCCACCCACTGCTACGCCTACTGCAATGTAATGCTATGTGTTTGCGCTATGTATATAAGTCAATGTATTGTTATTAAAAGTTAGCGCGCTCATCCCAGACCAAGCCCCAGCAGCTGCTGGGTCATCCTATGCAGGTTGTCCTGATCCTGTCCTTATGCTGTAATAAACCTGCAGATACTCCTACTACCTCGAATCTTGACTCTTATTTTATTGAGCTATCTGTTATTCATTCATTCATTTAAAAATAGATCCGGTATTATTTATTTATATACCACACTTGGAGTGAAGGAGTCACTCCCATGCACCATACAGGATCAGTGTAGGACCCTGTGGAGCATCAAAGACTACAGAAGTATCTCCCTTGGAGTGAAGGAGTCACTCCCATGCACCATACGGGATCAGTGTGGGACCCTGTGGAGCATCAAAGACTACAGAAGTATCTCCCTTGGAGTGTAGGAGTCACTCCCATGCACCATACAGGTTCCGTGTAGGACCCTGTGGAGCATCAAAGACTACGGAAGTATCTCCCTTGGAGTGAAGGAGTCACTTCCCTGCACCATACAGGTTCAGTGTAGGACCCTGTGGAGCATCAAAGACTACGGAAGTATCTCCCTTGGAGTGAAGGAGTCACTTCCCTGCACCATACAGGTTCAGTGTAGGACCCTGTGGAGCATCAAAGACTACGGAAGTATCTTCCTTGGAGTGTAGGAGTCACTCCCATGCACCATACAGGTTCCGTGTAGGACACTGTGGAGCATCAAAGACTACGGAAGTATCTCCCTTGGAGTGAAGGAGTCACTCCCATGCACCATACAGGTTCCGTGTAGGACCCTGTGGAGCATCAAAGACTACGGAAGTATCTCCCTTGGAGTGAAGGAGTCACTCCCATGCACCATACAGGTTCAGTGTAGGACCCTGTGGAGCCTCAAAGACTACGGAAGTATCTCCCTTGGAGTGAAGGAGTCACTCCCATGCACCATACAGGTTCCGTGTAGGACCCTGTGGAGCATCAAAGTCTACGGAAGTATCTCCCTTGGAGTGAAGGAGTCACTCCCCTGCACCATACAGGTTCAGTGTAGGACCCTGTGGAGCATCGAAGACTACGGAAGTATCTTGCTTGGAGTGCAGGAGTCACTCCCATGCACCATACAGGATCAGTGTAGGACCCTGTGGAGCATCAAAGACTACGGAAGTATCTCCCTTGGAGTGAAGGAGTCACTCCCTTGCACCATACAGGTTCAGTGTAGGACCCTGTGGAGCATCAAAGACTACAGAAGTATCTCCCTTGGAGTGAAGGACTCACTCCCATGCACCATACAGGTTCCGTGTAGGACCCTGTGGAGCATCAAAGACTACGGAAGTATCTCCCTTGGAGTGAAGGAGTCACTCCCCGGCACCATACAGGTTCCGTGTAGGACCCTGTGGAGCATCAAAGACTACAGAAGTATCTGCCTTGGAGTGAAGGAGTCACTCCCATGCACCATACAGGTTCCGCGTAGGACCCTGTGGAGCATCAAAGACTACGGAAGTATCTCCCTAGGAGTGAAGGAGTCACTCCCCTGCACCATACAGGTTCTGCGTAGGACCCTGTGGAGCATCAAAGACTACGGAAGTATCTCCCTTGGAGTGAAGGACTCACTCCCATGCACCATACAGGATCAGTGTAGGACCCTGTGGAGCATCAAAGACTACGGAAGTATCTCCCTTGGAGTGAAGGAGTCACTCCCATGCACCATACAGGTTCCGTGTAGGACCCTGTGGAGCATCAACGACTACAGAAGTATCTCCCTTGGAGTGAAGGAGTCACTCCCCGGCACCATACAGGTTCAGTGTAGGACCCTGTGGAGCATCAAAGACTACGGAAGTATCTCCCTTGGAGTGAAGGAGTCACTCCCCGGCACCATACAGGTTCAGTGTAGGACCCTGTGGAGCATCAAAGACTACGGAAGTATCTCCCTTGGAGTGAAGGAGTCACTACCATGCACCATACAGGTTCCGTGTAGGACCCTGTGGAGCATCAAAGACTACAGAAGTATCTCCCTTGGAGTGTAGGAGTCACTCCCCGGCACCATACAGGTTCAGTGTAGGACCCTGTGGAGCATCAAAGACTACGGAAGTATCTCCCTTGGAGTTAAGGAGTCACTCCCATGCACCATACAGGTTCAGTGTAGGACCCTGTGGAGCGTCAAAGACTACGGAAGTATCTCCCTTGGAGTGAAGGAGTCACTCCCATGCACCATACAGGTTCCGTGTAGGACCCTGTGGAGCATCAAAGACTACGGAAGTATCTCTCTTGGAGTGAAGGAGTCACTCCCATGCACCATACAGGTTCCATGTAGGACCCTGTGGAGCATCAAAGACTACGGAAGTATCTCCCTTGGAGTGTAGGAGTCACTCCCCGGCGCCATACAGGTTCAGTGTAGGACCCTGTGGAGCATCAAAGACTACGGAAGTATCTCCGTTGGAGTGAAGGAGTCACACCCATGCACCATACAGGTTCAGTGTAGGACCCTGTGGAGCATCAAAGACTACGGAAGTATCTCCCTTGGAGTGAAGGAGTCACTCCCATGCACCATACAGGTTCCGTGTAGGAACCTGTGGAGCATCAAAGACTACGGAAGTATCTCCCTTGGAGTGAAGGAGTCACTCCCCTGCACCATACAGGTTCCGTGTAGGACCCTGTGGAGCATCAAAGACTACGGAGGTATCTCCCTTGGAGTGAAGGAGTCACTCCCATGCACCATACAGGTTCCGTGTAGGACACTGTGGAGCATCAAATACTACGGAAGTATCTCCCTTGGAGTGTAGGAGTCACTCCCATGCACCATACAGGTTCCGTGTAGGACCCTGTGGAGCATCAAATACTACGGAAATATCTCCCTTGGAGTGAAGGAGTCACTCCCATGCACCATACAGGTTCCGTGTAGGACCCTGTGGAGCATCAAATACTACGGAAGTATCTCCCTTGGAGTGTAGGAGTCACTCCCATGCACCATACAGGTTCAGTGTAGGACCCTGTGGAGCATCAAAGACTACGGAAGTATCTCCCTTGGAGTGAAGGAGTCACTCCCCGGCACCATACAGGATCAGTGTAGGACCCTGTGGAGCATCAAAGACTACGGAAGTATCTGCCTTGGAGTGAAGGAGTCACTCCCATGCACCATACAGGATAAGTGTAGGACCCTGTGGAGCATCAAAGACTACAGAAGTATCTCCCTTGGAGTGAAGGAGTCACTCCCATGCACCATACAGGATCAGTGTAGGACCCTGTGGAGCATCAACGACTACAGAAGTATCTCCCTTGGAGTGAAGGAGTCACTCCCATGCACCATACAGGTTCAGTGTAGGACCCTGTGGAGCATCAAAGACTATGGAAGTATCTCCCTTGGAGTGAAGGAGTCACTCCCATGCACCATACAGGTTCCGTGTAGGACCCTGTGGAGCATCAAAGACTATGGAAGTATCTCCCTTGGAGTGAAGGAGTCACTCCCATGCACCATACAGGTTCCGTGTAGGACCCTGTGGAGCATCAAAGACTACAGAAGTATCTCCCTTGGAGTGAAGGAGTCACTCCCATGCACCATACAGGTTCCGTGTAGGACCCTGTGGAGCATCAAAGACTACGGAAGTATCTCCCTTGGAGTGTAGGAGTCACTCCCATGCACCATACAGGATCAGTGTAGGACCCTGTGGAGCATCAAAGACTACGGAAGTATCTCCCTTGGAGTGAAGGAGTCACTCCCATGCACCATACAGGTTCCGTGTAGGACCCTGTGGAGCATCAAAGACTACGGAAGTATCTCCCTTGGAGTGAAGGAGTCACTCCGATGCACCATACAGGTTCCGTGTAGGACCCTGTGGAGCATCAAAGAGTCACTCCCATGCACCATACAGGGTCCGTGTAGGACCCTGTGGAGCATCAAAGACTACGGAAGTATCTCCCTTGGAGTGAAGGAGTCACTCCCATGCACCATACAGGTTCCGTGTAGGACCCTGTGGAGCATCAAAGACTTCGGAAGTATCTCCCTTGGAGTGAAGGAGTCACTCCCATGCACCATACAGGTTCAGTGTAGGACCCTGTGGAGCATCAAAGACTACGGAAGTATCTCCCTTGGAGTGAAGGAGTCACTCCCATGCACCATACAGGTTCCGTGTAGGACCCTGTGGAGCATCAAAGACTACGGAAGTATCTCCCTTGCAGTGTAGGAGTCACTCCCATGCACCATACAGGATCAGTGTAGGACCCTGTGGAGCATCAACGACTACGGAAGTATCTCCCTTGGAGTGAAGGGGTCACTCCCGTGCACCATACAGGTTCAGTGTAGGACCCTGTGGAGCATCAAAGACTACGGAAGTATCTCCCTTGGAGTGAAGGAGTCACTCCCATGCACCATACAGGTTCCGTGTAGGACCCTGTGGAGCATCAAAGACTTCGGAAGTATCTCCCTTGGAGTGAAGGAGTCACTCCCATGCACCATACAGGTTCCGTGTAGGACCCTGTGGAGCATCAAAGACTACGGAAGTATCTCCCTTGGAGTGTAGGAGTCACTCCCATGCACCATACAGGATCAGTGTAGGACCCTGTGGAGCATCAACGACTACGGAAGTATCTCCCTTGGAGTGAAGGAGTCACTCCCCGGCACCATACAGGTTCAGTGTAGGACCCTGTGGAGCATCAAAGACTACGGAAGTATCTCCCTTGGAGTGAAGGAGTCACTCCCCGGCACCATACAGGTTCCGTGTAGGACCCTGTGGAGCATCAAAGACTACGGAAGTATCTCCCTTGGAGTGAAGGAGTCACTCCCGTGCACCATACAGGTTCAGTGTAGGACCCTGTGGAGCATCAAAGACTACGGAAGTATCTCCCTTGGAGTGAAGGAGTCACTCCCCGGCACCATACAGGTTCCGTGTAGTACCCTGTGGAGCATCAAAGTCTACGGAAGTATCTCCCTTGGAGTGAAGGAGTCACTCCCATGCACCATACAGGTTCCGTGTAGGACCCTGTGGAGCATCAAAGACTACGGAAGTATCTCCCTTGGAGTGAAGGAGTCACTCCCATGCACCATACAGGTTCCGTGTAGGACCCTGTGGAGCATCAAAGACTACGGAAGTATCTCCCTTGGAGTGAAGGAGTCACTCCCATGCACCATACAGGTTCTGTGTAGGACCCTGTGGAGCATCAAAGACTACAGAAGTATCTCCCTTGGAGTGAAGGAGTCACTCCCATGCACCATACAGGTTCCGTGTAGGACCCTGTGGAGCATCAAAGACTACGGAAGTATCTCCCTTGGAGTGTAGGAGTCACTCCCATGCACCATACAGGATCAGTGTAGGACCCTGTGGAGCATCAACGACTACAGAAGTATCTCCCTTGGAGTGAAGGAGTCACTCCCCGGCACCATACAGGTTCCGTGTAGGACACTGTGGAGCATCAAAGACTACAGAAGTATCTCCCTTGGAGTGAAGGAGTCACTCCCATGCACCATACAGGTTCTGTGTAGGACCCTGTGGAGCATGAAAGACTACGGAAGTATCTCCCTTGGAGTGAAGGAGTCACACCCATGCACCATACAGGTTCCGTGTAGGACCCTGTGGAGCATCAAAGACTACGGAAGTATCTCCCTTGGAGTGAAGGAGTCACTCCCATGCACCATACAGGTTCCGTGTAGGACCCTGTGGAGCATCAAAGACTACGGAAGTATCTCCCTTGGAGTGAAGGAGTCACTTCCCTGCACCATACAGGATCAGTGTAGGACCCTGTGGAGCATCAAAGACTACGGAAGTATCTCCCTTGGAGTGAAGGAGTCACTCCCATGCACCATACAGGTTCCGTGTAGGACCCTGTGGAGCATCAAAGACTACGGAAGTATCTCCCTTGGAGTGAAGGAGTCACTTCCCTGCACCATACAGGTTCCGTGTAGGACCCTGTGGAGCATCAAAGTCTACGGAAGTATCTCCCTTGGAGTGAAGGAGTCACTCCCATGCACCATACAGGTTCCGTGTAGGACCCTGTGGAGCATCAAAGACTACGGAAGTATCTCCCTTGGAGTGAAGGAGTCACTCCCATGCACCATACAGGTTCCGTGTAGGACCCTGTGGAGCATCAAAGACTACGGAAGTATCTCCCTTGGAGTGAAGGAGTCACTCCCATGCACCATACAGGTTCCGTGTAGGACCCTGTGGAGCATCAAAGACTACGGAAGTATCTCCCTTGGAGTGTAGGAGTCACTCCCATGCACCATACAGGATCAGTGTAGGACCCTGTGGAGCATCAACGACTACAGAAGTATCTCCCTTGGAGTGAAGGAGTCACTCCCCGGCACCATACAGGTTCCGTGTAGGACACTGTGGAGCATCAAAGACTACAGAAGTATCTCCCTTAGAGTGAAGGAGTCACTCCCATGCACCATACAGGTTCCGTGTAGGACCCTGTGGAGCATGAAAGACTACGGAAGTATCTCCCTTGGAGTGAAGGAGTCACACCCATGCACCATACAGGTTCCGTGTAGGACCCTGTGGAGCATCAAAGACTACGGAAGTATCTCCCTTGGAGTGAAGGAGTCACTCCCATGCACCATACAGGTTCTGTGTAGGACCCTGTGGAGCATCAAAGACTACGGAAGTATCTCCCTTGGAGTGAAGGAGTCACTTCCCTGCACCATACAGGATCAGTGTAGGACCCTGTGGAGCATCAAAGACTACGGAAGTATCTCCCTTGGGGTGAAGGAGTCACTCCCATGCACCATACAGGTTCCGTGTAGGACCCTGTGGAGCATCAAAGACTACGGAAGTATCTCCCTTGGAGTGAAGGAGTCACACCCATGCACCATACAGGTTCTGTGTAGGACCCTGTGGAGCATCAAAGACTACGGAAGTATCTCCCTTGGAGTGAAGGAGTCACTCCCATGCACCATACAGGTTCCGTGTAGGACCCTGTGGAGCATCAAAGACTACGGAAGTATCTCCCTTGGAGTGAAGGAGTCACTTCCCTGCACCATACAGGTTCAGTGTAGGACCCTGTGGAGCATCAAAGACTACAGAAGTATCTCCCTTGGAGTGAAGGAGTCACTCCCATGCACCATACAGGTTCCGTGTAGGACCCTGTGGAGCATCAAAGACTACAGAAGTATCTCCCTTGGAGTGAAGGAGTCACTCCCATGCACCATACAGGTTCCGTGTAGGACCCTGTGGAGCATCAAAGACTACAGAAGTATCTCCCTTGGAGTGAAGGAGTCACTCCCATGCACCATACAGGTTCTGTGTAGGACCCTGTGGAGCATCAAAGACTACGGAAGTATCTCCCTTGGAGTGTAGGAGTCACTCCCATGCACCATACAGGATCAGTGTAGGACCCTGTGGAGCATCAACGACTACAGAAGTATCTCCCTTGGAGTGAAGGAGTCACTCCCCGGCACCATACAGGTTCCGTGTAGGACACTGTGGAGCATCAAAGACTACAGAAGTATCTCCCTTGGAGTGAAGGAGTCACTCCCCGGCACCATACAGGTTCAGTGTAGGACCCTGTGGAGCATCAAAGACTACGGAAGTATCTCCCTTGGAGTGAAGCAGTCACTCCCGTGCACCATACAGGTTCAGTGTAGGACCCTGTGGAGCATCAAAGACTACGGAAGTATCTCCCTTGGAGTGAAGGAGTCACTCCCATGCACCATACAGGTTCCGTGTAGGACCCTGTGGAGCATCAAAGACTTCGGAAGTATCTCCCTTGGAGTGAAGGAGTCACTCCTATGCACCATACAGGTTCAGTGTAGGACCCTGTGGAGCATCAAAGACTACGGAAGTATCTCCCTTGGAGCGAAGGAGTCACTCCCATGCACCATACAGGTTCCGTGTAGGACCCTGTGGAGCATCAAAGACTACGGAAGTATCTCCCTTGGAGTGTAGGAGTCACTCCCCGGCACCATACAGGTTCCGTGTAGGACACTGTGGAGCATCAAAGACTACAGAAGTATCTCCCTTGGAGTGAAGGAGTCACTCCCCGGCACCATACAGGTTCCGTGTAGGACCCTGTGGAGCATCAAAGACTATGGAAGTATCTCCCTTGGAGTGAAGGAGTCACTCCCGTGCACCATACAGGTTCAGTGTAGGACCCTGTGGAGCATCAAAGACTACGGAAGTATCTCCCTTGGAGTGAAGGAGTCACTCCCCGGCACCATACAGGTTCCGTGTAGTACCCTGTGGAGCATCAAAGTCTACGGAAGTATCTCCCTTGGAGTGAAGGAGTCACTCCCATGCACCATACAGGTTCCGTGTAGGACCCTGTGGAGCATCAAAGACTACGGAAGTATCTCCCTTGGAGTGAAGGAGTCACTCCCATGCACCATACAGGTTCCGTGTAGGACCCTGTGGAGCATCAAAGACTACGGAAGTATCTCCCTTGGAGTGAAGGAGTCACTCCCATGCACCATACAGGTTCCGTGTAGGACCCTGTGGAGCATCAAAGACTACAGAAGTATCTCCCTTGGAGTGAAGGAGTCACTCCCATGCACCATACAGGTTCCGTGTAGGACCCTGTGGAGCATCAAAGACTACGGAAGTATCTCCCTTGGAGTGTAGGAGTCACTCCCATGCACCATACAGGATCAGTGTAGGACCCTGTGGAGCATCAACGACTACAGAAGTATCTCCCTTGGAGTGAAGGAGTCACTCCCCGGCACCATACAGGTTCCGTGTAGGACACTGTGGAGCATCAAAGACTACAGAAGTATCTCCCTTGGAGTGAAGGAGTCACTCCCATGCACCATACAGGTTCTGTGTAGGACCCTGTGGAGCATGAAAGACTACGGAAGTATCTCCCTTGGAGTGAAGGAGTCACACCCATGCACCATACAGGTTCCGTGTAGGACCCTGTGGAGCATCAAAGACTACGGAAGTATCTCCCTTGGAGTGAAGGAGTCACTCCCATGCACCATACAGGTTCCGTGTAGGACCCTGTGGAGCATCAAAGACTACGGAAGTATCTCCCTTGGAGAGAAGGAGTCACTTCCCTGCACCATACAGGATCAGTGTAGGACCCTGTGGAGCATCAAAGACTACGGAAGTATCTCCCTTGGAGTGAAGGAGTCACTCCCATGCACCATACAGGTTCCGTGTAGGACCCTGTGGAGCATCAAAGACTACGGAAGTATCTCCCTTGGAGTGAAGGAGTCACTTCCCTGCACCATACAGGTTCCGTGTAGGACCCTGTGGAGCATCAAAGTCTACTGAAGTATCTCCCTTGGAGTGAAGGAGTCACTCCCATGCACCATACAGGTTCCGTGTAGGACCCTGTGGAGCATCAAAGACTACGGAAGTATCTCCCTTGGAGTGAAGGAGTCACTCCCATGCACCATACAGGTTCCGTGTAGGACCCTGTGGAGCATCAAAGACTACGGAAGTATCTCCCTTGGAGTGAAGGAGTCACTCCCATGCACCATACAGGTTCCGTGTAGGACCCTGTGGAGCATCAAAGACTACAGAAGTATCTCCCTTGGAGTGAAGGAGTCACTCCCTTGCACCATACAGGTTCCGTGTAGGACCCTGTGGAGCATCAAAGACTACGGAAGTATCTCCCTTGGAGTGAAGGAGTCACTCCCATGCACCATACAGGTTCCGTGTAGGACCCTGTGGAGCATGAAAGACTACGGAAGTATCTCCCTTGGAGTGAAGGAGTCACACCCATGCACCATACAGGTTCCGTGTAGGACCCTGTGGAGCATCAAAGACTACGGAAGTATCTCCCTTGGAGTGAAGGAGTCACTCCCATGCACCATACAGGTTCCGTGTAGGACCCTGTGGAGCATCAAAGACTACGGAAGTATCTCCCTTGGAGTGAAGGAGTCACTTCCCTGCACCATACAGGATCAGTGTAGGACCCTGTGGAGCATCAAAGACTACGGAAGTATCTCCCTTGGGGTGAAGGAGTCACTCCCATGCACCATACAGGTTCCGTGTAGGACACTGTGGAGCATCAAAGACTACAGAAGTATCTCCCTTGGAGTGAAGGAGTCACTCCCATGCACCATACAGGTTCTGTGTAGGACCCTGTGGAGCATGAAAGACTACGGAAGTATCTCCCTTGGAGTGAAGGAGTCACACCCATGCACCATACAGGTTCCGTGTAGGACCCTGTGGAGCATCAAAGACTACGGAAGTATCTCCCTTGGAGTGAAGGAGTCACTCCCATGCACCATACAGGTTCCGTGTAGGACCCTGTGGAGCATCAAAGACTACGGAAGTATCTCCCTTGGAGTGAAGGAGTCACTTCCCTGCACCATACAGGATCAGTGTAGGACCCTGTGGAGCATCAAAGACTACGGAAGTATCTCCCTTGGAGTGAAGGAGTCACTCCCATGCACCATACAGGTTCCGTGTAGGACCCTGTGGAGCATCAAAGACTACGGAAGTATCTCCCTTGGAGTGAAGGAGTCACTTCCCTGCACCATACAGGTTCCGTGTAGGACCCTGTGGAGCATCAAAGTCTACGGAAGTATCTCCCTTGGAGTGAAGGAGTCACTCCCATGCACCATACAGGTTCCGTGTAGGACCCTGTGGAGCATCAAAGACTACGGAAGTATCTCCCTTGGAGTGAAGGAGTCACTCCCATGCACCATACAGGTTCCGTGTAGGACCCTGTGGAGCATCAAAGACTACGGAAGTATCTCCCTTGGAGTGAAGGAGTCACTCCCATGCACCATACAGGTTCCGTGTAGGACCCTGTGGAGCATCAAAGACTACAGAAGTATCTCCCTTGGAGTGAAGGAGTCACTCCCTTGCACCATACAGGTTCCGTGTAGGACCCTGTGGAGCATCAAAGACTACGGAAGTATCTCCCTTGGAGTGAAGGAGTCACTCCCATGCACCATACAGGTTCCGTGTAGGACCCTGTGGAGCATGAAAGACTACGGAAGTATCTCCCTTGGAGTGAAGGAGTCACACCCATGCACCATACAGGTTCCGTGTAGGACCCTGTGGAGCATCAAAGACTACGGAAGTATCTCCCTTGGAGTGAAGGAGTCACTCCCATGCACCATACAGGTTCCGTGTAGGACCCTGTGGAGCATCAAAGACTACGGAAGTATCTCCCTTGGAGTGAAGGAGTCACTTCCCTGCACCATACAGGATCAGTGTAGGACCCTGTGGAGCATCAAAGACTACGGAAGTATCTCCCTTGGGGTGAAGGAGTCACTCCCATGCACCATACAGGTTCCGTGTAGGACCCTGTGGAGCATCAAAGACTACGGAAGTATCTCCCTTGGAGTGAAGGAGTCACACCCATGCACCATACAGGTTCCGTGTAGGACCCTGTGGAGCATCAAAGACTACGGAAGTATCTCCCTTGGAGTGAAGGAGTCACTCCCATGCACCATACAGGTTCCGTGTAGGACCCTGTGGAGCATCAAAGACTACGGAAGTATCTCCCTTGGAGTGAAGGAGTCACTTCCCTGCACCATACAGGATCAGTGTAGGACCCTGTGGAGCATCAAAGACTACGGAAGTATCTCCCTTGGAGTGAAGGAGTCACTCCCATGCACCATACAGGTTCAGTGTAGGACCCTGTGGAGCATCAAAGACTACAGAAGTATCTCCCTTGGAGTGAAGGAGTCACTCCCATGCACCATACAGGTTCCGTGTAGGACCCTGTGGAGCATCAAAGACTACAGAAGTATCTCCCTTGGAGTGAAGGAGTCACTCCCATGCACCATACAGGTTCCGTGTAGGACCCTGTGGAGCATCAAAGACTACAGAAGTATCTCCCTTGGAGTGAAGGAGTCACTCCCATGCACCATACAGGTTCTGTGTAGGACCCTGTGGAGCATCAAAGACTACGGAAGTATCTCCCTTGGAGTGTAGGAGTCACTCCCATGCACCATACAGGATCAGTGTAGGACCCTGTGGAGCATCAACGACTACAGAAGTATCTCCCTTGGAGTGAAGGAGTCACTCCCCGGCACCATACAGGTTCCGTGTAGGACACTGTGGAGCATCAAAGACTACAGAAGTATCTCCCTTGGAGTGAAGGAGTCACTCCCATGCACCATACAGGTTCCGTGTAGGACCCTGTGGAGCATGAAAGACTACGGAAGTATCTCCCTTGGAGTGAAGGAGTCACACCCATGCACCATACAGGTTCCGTGTAGGACCCTGTGGAGCATCAAAGACTACGGAAGTATCTCCCTTGGAGTGAAGGAGTCACTCCCATGCACCATACAGGTTCCGTGTAGGACCCTGTGGAGCATCAAAGACTACGGAAGTATCTCCCTTGGAGTGAAGGAGTCACTTCCCTGCACCATACAGGATCAGTGTAGGACCCTGTGGAGCATCAAAGACTACGGAAGTATCTCCCTTGGAGTGAAGGAGTCACTCCCATGCACCATACAGGTTCCGTGTAGGACCCTGTGGAGCATCAAAGACTACGGAAGTATCTCCCTTGGAGTGAAGGAGTCACTCCCATGCACCATACAGGTTCCGTGTAGGACCCTGTGGAGCATCAAAGTCTACGGAAGTATCTCCCTTGGAGTGAAGGAGTCACTCCCATGCACCATACAGGTTCCGTGTAGGACCCTGTGGAGCATCAAAGACTACGGAAGTATCTCCCTTGGAGTGAAGGAGTCACTCCCATGCACCATACAGGTTCCGTGTAGGACCCTGTGGAGCATCAAAGACTACGGAAGTATCTCCCTTGGAGTGAAGGAGTCACTCCCATGCACCATACAGGTTCCGTGTAGGACCCTGTGGAGCATCAAAGACTACAGAAGTATCTCCCTTGGAGTGAAGGAGTCACTCCCATGCACCATACAGGTTCCGTGTAGGACCCTGTGGAGCATCAAAGACTACGGAAGTATCTCCCTTGGAGTGTAGGAGTCACTCCCATGTACCATACAGGTTCCGTGTAGGACCCTGTGGAGCATCAAAGTCTACGGAAGTATCTCCCTTGGAGTGAAGGAGTCACTCCCATGCACCATACAGGTTCCGTGTAGGACCCTGTGGAGCATCAAAGACTACGGAAGTATCTCCCTTGGAGTGAAGGAGTCACTCCCATGCACCATACAGGATCAGTGTAGGACCCTGTGGAGCATAAAAGACTACAGAAGTATCTCCCTTGGAGTGAAGGAGTCACTCCCCTGCACCATACAGGTTCCGTGTAGGACCCTGTGGAGCATCAAAGACTACGGAAGTATCTCCCTTGTAGTGAAGGAGTCACTCCCATGCACCAAACAGGTTCCGTGTAGGACCCTGTGGAGCATCAAAGACTACGGAAGTATCTCCCTTGGAGTGAAGGAGTCACTCCCATGCACCATACAGGTTCCGTGTAGGACCCTGTGGAGCATCAAAGACTACGGAAGTATCTCCATTGGAGTGAAGGAGTCACTCCCCTGCACCATACAGGTTCCGTGTAGGACCCTGTGGAGCATCAAAGACTACGGAAGTATCTCCCTTGGAGTGAAGGAGTCACTCCCATGCACCATACAGGTTCCGTGTAGGACCCTGTGGAGCATCAAAGACTACGGAAGTATCTCCCTTGGAGTGAAGGAGTCACTCCCATGCACCATAAGGTTCTGTGTAGGGCCCTGTGGTTCATCAAAGACTACGGAAGTATCTCCCTTGGAGTGAAGGAGTCACTCCCATGCACCATACAGGTTCCGTGTAGGACCCTGTGGAGCATCAAAGACTACGGAAGTATCTCCATTGGAGTGAAGGAGTCACTCCCCTGCACCATACAGGTTCAGTGTAGGACCCTGTGGAGCATCAAAGACTACAGAAGTATCTCCCTTGGAGTGAAGGAGTCACTCCCCTGCACCATACAGGATCAGTGTAGGACCCTGTGGAGCATCAAAGACTACGGAAGTATCTCCCTTGGAGTGAAGGAGTCACTCCTCTGCATTCACAGGCATGTAACACAATTAACCATTCTGCTGATCCTGAGCTCCTGCGGATTCCGAAGGCTCCAACAACACAGGAGGCAGGTTGCCAAGTTCCCTGAGGTCGAGCTGCCCTCTCACCGAGTTTGAGGCCAGTATCCCTCGTGGGGACCGCATAACCCATACCCCTGTTCACCGCGTTCATTTGCAAGTGCATATGCTTGTTGGCATTCCCCAAATTTGTGCATTGGGGTGTCAGCCCCAACCTGTGCGCACATTTCCTACCAAGGACTTCGGCCTCCTCACACTCTTGTGCCCTAGGAACTGAGATTTTGTGAAATTGCCCGAGGTCCCCTCGCGACTCCTGTGCCTCCAGCATGTGGGTCCTCTTGAGGGTCAACACTGCTTTATTTGGGCTCCCCTGGTTGCTCCAGGCTTGCCCGGACTTCCTTTGCTGTGGTGAGTCTCATGGTCCTTGTTGGGCCAGACCCTAACCAATCTTGACCATCTTCGTGGGTTGCCATTGCCAAGGCTTGTTGGTGTTCCCGCCGGACACTGACCCCTCAGCACTCGACATCCGGGTCAGCTCACATCTGGCTCCTGGTCGTCCTCGATGTCTCCTTGTCCCTGCAGCTGAAGAATCAAGTACCCCCTCATCTCACCAGAAGCACCCGATGTTGGACTTGGCCCGCAGGGCAGGTTCGCCCCTAAACTTTTTGCCTTATGTGTGACCCTGTGTCAGTGATTTTTGGGTCTCTGCGCACTTTCCCCTGGGTCCCAGAGTGAAAGTGCGTGCGTGTAGTATGGCTGGCCTGCCCTCCCATAGGAATGCATGGGGAATGTGTGTGTCCATGGTAGTTCCTGATGCGTGGGGAGTGCAGGCTCGAGTTTAGTATGTGTAAACTCGTGAGAGTGAATGCTGCGAGATGGTGTCTGCGGCATGTATGTGTCTAGAAGGGAAGTGCTACTTCTGGACACTGAGATATGTGTGCATGTGCTGTGAGGGTGCTGGAGCGTGATTGGCTGGAGCTGGCTGGCATGCCAGGCTCCAGGACGTCTAGATGGGTTTGCCCGGTGGTGAGTGGGAGATTAGCATGAGTGATGTGTGGGAGGAGTGTACCTGTGTCCTGGATGGGCTGGGTTTTCCCCACACAATGCTGGCTCCGCCCCCCTGTGGTGTGTCTAACGACCCTAGCCTCCCCAGTGAAAGAAATGGGTGGTTGGGCCATCAAGAGTGCTCCAAAGCCAGCTGAAACTGGTTTTCCCCCCACCCTGCATCTCAAACAAAGGGAAATACTGTATAAAAATGGGGCTGTGTCCCCACTGAAGTTGTTCTCTTCCAGGATCCTGAGGGGGCTGTTGCTGCTGCTGGGCCAGAGGACCGCCACTTGGGGTGTCTCCCTGCCTGGAGACCCAGTGTGCTGGCTCTGGGCCCAGCCTTGCCCCCTGCCTTGCTGAAGGACTCTGCTGGACCTTTATTTTACTTATAGCGCCTGGGAGCGCTCTATTTTGGTCCTCTAGCGCTTGGGAGCGCTTGATTTTGTCCCAGCGCTGGGAGCGCTGTATTTTGCCCCCGCAAGCGCCTGTGAGCGCTTTAATGGTGTCCTAGCGAGGGAGCGCTTTATTTTCCACATATAGCGCTTGGAGCGCTTTAGGTTTGCCTGGCGCCGCCTTGATTGCTTCGGCCGGTGCCCACCCGGCATTGATCGCCCCGTTGTGGATCAACTCGAGGGAGCCAACCCCTCGGTTGAGTCATCGTCTGCTTACATCCCACCGCTGCCACCAATGTTGGAAATGGGATCCCTGGCTGGCCAGGGCTTTCGCCAAAGTCAGTCAGAGACCACCACACCCAAGTCAGGGCAAGGGAGTTACACGCCAAGATAACCCCTACTCGCCCTCTAGGTAACGTGGCGCGAGCAGCAAGGCTAAACTTGGAGGCGATGTAAGTTAAGTATTTGCGCACGCACCCCAGCAACAACAACCAAAGGCCCACCACAAAGGAAAACTCCACACAAGGTTATATAAAAATAGCCTTTGTATTATAATAAATATACATCAGATAAAACACACATCTTGTTACACTGTGCCAACAGGCACGGGTAGAATTTACAAGGGATATTGTACAGGACAGGGCCACTTGGACCACTGTCAGGGGTATCAGCACTTTTAGAACTTTGTAGAAATAAAAATCAGTGTAGCACACAAGATAAAAATAGAGCACACCACCAGCAATCACTGGTAACAGGACCTCACTAGCACCACCTGTACTAGGGAGAAAACAACCACCTACACATCACAGTACCTGTAGGGGTGTAAAAACAAAACACATGATGCATTAACATTCAGAGGTGTAGCAATAACATTGCGCAAAACTCAGATCAGTCACCACCTGTGACAGTCCCTGTGTCCCAATGTCAGGGGCCTAAACGTAGCAGTTGCCCACAAAGTGCTGGGCAACTGGTTCAGGGAAAGTTAGGGCAACTGTGGAGCCTCTCTGGGCTCAAGAACCGCTGCTGTGGCACTCTGGGGCAGTGGTTCTGGAAAGAAGTGCCTGAGCGAGGCTCAGGGCGCCATTTCTTGTCCAGAAGCCCAGTGAGGCCCGGGCCTGCGTCCGTGTTCTATCGCCCCAAGCAGGGAAGTCCATCACGGTGGTGATTGTTCTCCCCTGCGTTTTGGCTGGAAGGGGGTTGTGTTGGACTTGGCCCGCAGGGCAGGTTCGCCCCTAAACTTTTTGCCTTATGTGTGACCCTGTGTCAGTGATTTTTGGGTCTCTGCGCACTTTCCCCTGGGTCCCAGAGTGAAAGTGCGTGCGTGTAGTATGGCTGGCCTGCCCTCCCATAGGAATGCATGGGGAATGTGTGTGTCCATGGTAGTTCCTGATGCGTGGGGAGTGCAGGCTCGAGTTTAGTATGTGTAAACTCGTGAGAGTGAATGCTGCGAGATGGTGTCTGCGGCATGTATGTGTCTAGAAGGGAAGTGCTACTTCTGGACATTGAGATATGTGTGCATGTGCTGTGAGGGTGCTGGAGCGTGATTGGCTGGAGCTGGCTGGCATGCTAGGCTCCAGGAAGTCTAGATGGGTTTGCCCGGTGGTGAGTGGGAGATTAGCATGAGTGATGTGTGGGAGGAGTGTACCTGTGTCCTGGATGGGCTGGGTTTTCCCCACACAATGCTGGCTCCGCCCCCCTGTGGTGTGTCTAACGACCCTAGCCTCCCCAGTGAAAGAAATGGGTGGTTGGGCCATCAAGAGTGCTCCAAAGCCAGCTGAAACTGGTTTTCCCCCCACCCTGCATCTCAAACAAAGGGAAATACTGTATAAAAATGGGGCTGTGTCCCCACTGAAGTTGTTCTCTTCCAGGATCCTGAGGGGGCTGTTGCTGCTGCTGGGCCAGAGGACCGCCACTTGGGGTGTCTCCCTGCCTGGAGACCCAGTGTGCTGGCTCTGGGCCCAGCCTTGCCCCCTGCCTTGCTGAAGGACTCTGCTGGACCTTTATTTTACTTATAGCGCCTGGGAGCGCTCTATTTTGGTCCTCTAGCGCTTGGGAGCGCTTGATTTTGTCCCAGCGCTGGGAGCGCTGTATTTTGCCCCCGCAAGCGCCTGTGAGCGCTTTATTGGTGTCCTAGCGAGGGAGCGCTTTATTTTCCACATATAGCGCTTGGAGCGCTTTAGGTTTGCCTGGCGCCGCCTTGATTGCTTCGGCCGGTGCCCACCCGGCATTGATCGCCCCGTTGTGGATCAACTCGAGGGAGCCAACCCCTCGGTTGAGTCATCGTCTGCTTACATCCCACCGCTGCCACCAATGTTGGAAATGGGATCCCTGGCTGGCCAGGGCTTTCGCCAAAGTCAGTCAGAGACCACCACACCCAAGTCAGGGCAAGGGAGTTACACGCCAAGATAACCCCTACTCGCCCTCTAGGTAACGTGGCGCGAGCAGCAAGGCTAAACTTGGAGGCGATGTAAGTTAAGTATTTGCGCACGCACCCCAGCAACAACAACCAAAGGCCCACCACAAAGGAAAACTCCACACAAGGTTATATAAAAATAGCCTTTGTATTATAATAAATATACATCAGATAAAACACACATCTTGTTACACTGTGCCAACAGGCACGGGTAGAATTTACAAGGGATATTGTACAGGACAGGGCCATTTGGACCACTGTCAGGGGTATCAGCACTTTTAGAACTTTGTAGAAATAAAAATCAGTGTAGCACACAAGATAAAAATAGAGCACACCACCAGCAATCACTGGTAACAGGACCTCACTAGCACCACCTGTACTAGGGAGAAAACAACCACCTACACATCACAGTACCTGTAGGGGTGTAAAAACAAAACACATGATGCATTAACATTCAGAGGTGTAGCAATAACATTGCGCAAAACTCAGATCAGTCACCACCTGTGACAGTCCCTGTGTCCCAATGTCAGGGGCCTAAACGTAGCAGTTGCCCACAAAGTGCTGGGCAACTGGTTCAGGGAAAGTTAGGGCAACGTTGGAGCCTCTCTGGGCTCAAGAACCGCTGCTTTGGCACTCTGGGGCAGTGGTTCTGGAAAAAAGTGCCTGAGCGAGGCTCAGGGCGCCATTTCTTGTCCAGAAGCCCAGTGAGGCCCCACAGTGCCACAGCAGCGGTTCTTGAGCCCAGAGAGGCTCCAACGTTGCCCTAACTTTCCCTGAACCAGTTGCCCAGCACTTTGTGGGCAACTGCTACGTTTAGGCCCCTGACATTGGGACACAGGGACTGTCACAGGTGGTGACTGATCTGAGTTTTGCGCAATGTTATTGCTACACCTCTGAATGTTAATGCATCATGTGTTTTGTTTTTACACCCCTACAGGTACTGTGATGTGTAGGTGGTTGTTTTCTCCCTAGTACAGGTGGTGCTAGTGAGGTCCTGTTACCAGTGATTGCTGGTGGTGTGCTCTATTTTTATCTTGTGTGCTACACTGATTTTTATTTCTACAAAGTTCTAAAAGTGCTGATACCCCTGACAGTGGTCCAAGTGGCCCTGTCCTGTACAATATCCCTTGTAAATTCTACCCGTGCCTGTTGGCACAGTGTAACAAGATGTGTGTTTTATCTGATGTATATTTATTATAATACAAAGGCTATTTTTATATAACCTTGTGTGGAGTTTTCCTTTGTGGTGGGCCTTTGGTTGTTGTTGCTGGGGTGCGTGCGCAAATACTTAACTTACATCGCCTCCAAGTTTAGCCTTGCTGCTCGCGCCACGTTACCTAGAGGGCGAGTAGGGGTTATCTTGGCGTGTAACTCCCTTGCCCTGACTTGGGTGTGGTGGTCTCTGACTGACTTTGGCGAAAGCCCTGGCCAGCCAGGGATCCCATTTCCAACACCCGACATCGGTGGGCATTCGTCTCCAGAGCCCCTGGTCACTCCTGAATGACCCAAACTCTGTCCCCTTTGCTTTCAGGTTCCTTCCATCAAGAATCCACTTGTGGATTCCACTGGACATTCTTCTTCCTTCCAGCAGAGGCATTTCCTTGAAGTCTCCCATTGAGAACGACATCGTTTTCCGACACCACTTCAGCCCTATGCACCCAGCTTCCCTGGGATAGGTAACACTGGTACTACGGTATCCACGTCTCTCCAACATTCTAAGTTCCAAAGGGCTTCTTCGTAATCCACTGGGAAGGGTCCTTAATCTTTAAAAATTCAACCGCAACTCTCCCATAGAGTTGTACGGAGCACGCGTCCTCCGTGGGGTTACTATGTACTCACCTTGGGTCGTTCCTTGGGGTTGTGCGATTCTACACCCCCTAGACATTGTCTTGACTCAAGTCGTGGTTCTTATTCCACTATTTTAGTATATGGTTTGGTCTTCCCCTGGAGCCCACTGTGTATTGTGCTACTTATGATTGTTTAATTGCTAAAGTATTGCGTGCTGTGTGTTGTATCCTCAAATAGAGGATACTAGAGAGTGTTATATTAATAAATACATATTTTTATAACTACTGTGTGGTTTACCTTTCATTCAACCAATACTATAAGGTTGCATTCTGGTAAAACAAGCTGCTTAACATTCCTTCAAGACTAATCCTAACAGGTGCTCTCCACAGATACCACTTGGATAGCTTTCTAAGGTTATCATTAACCTAATTATCATAAGGGATGTTTGGACTGGAGCAAGGTGCCCACTTTAACTAGTGGACAGCATATACCAGACCAACTTCTCACATTGGTGTGCAGCCGTTGGGATTCACCCCTGCATTATTTTACCACATACATCTTTGTATTGATTAACTGGAAAACCACAAGTACTCGGTACCTATAATGCTAGCTTGGATAAGTAAGTTCTACTGAACTTGGGGTTGAGAAGTCAAGGGTTTAGCACACCTTTCCCCAACCTAAGAGAGTTTAGTTTCCCATTAGGTTAGGTAGGTGCACACACCACACCACACTTAGTATGTTTACTAAAGGAGAAACCAGTGGCTCTCTGCCCTCTAGATACCGTGAGCTTTCATTCCAGGAATTGAAAGCCCTGTGTGCCTCTAGAAAGCTGAAGACAGGGCGAGCAGCCAACACTCAACGCCTGACTGAGGTGTTACTCATAAATGACCTTAGGAAGACCCCTGGGTCAGATGAGCTGGAGAGAGTGGGTGGGTCAAGGAATGAGGACATGTCAGGAGGTGACACCTTTTATGACTTAGACTCAAACCCTGGCAGGAGGAACCTGAAGGTTCCCACCTGGACTGTTCAGATATTCCAGAGGATCAGGGAGATGGCTCAGGGGAGCCAATCTTCACCCCTCCCGGAAGAGAGCAGAGTTTACCAAGGAGATCTAGATCCCCATTTGCAGAATGAGATCGCTCATGGCACTCAGTAGGGACCTCTGTATCCAGCTAAAGGGATCACTCTTTAGATAGAGAATAACAGTTACTTGAGCTTGAGAAAGCTAGGTTTAGAGTCAGGCAAGAGCAACTGCACTTGACAAAAAGTCCCTGGAAGTCTAGAGAGCTAGAAAAAAAGTTGGGACTAGAGTCCCATGGTGGCAGCAACAGTATCCCTAGAGTTAAGAAACATTAATTTGACAACAGGAACCTGAGCAAGATTGTCCCTCTCTACCATGTTGGGGATGACATCCACAAATGGAGACCTGCTTTAGAGAGGGCATGTAAAGTACAGAGGGTCCCTCAAGAGCAGTGGGCAGCTATCTCGCGGCTCTCCTTTGCTGACAATAGAGATAAGCCCCTCACTGTTAGACAAGAAGATGCTGACAATTATTCAGTTCTGAAGAGTGCTCTCATTGATGGGTTTGGCTTAACCACTGAGCAATACAAGATTAAGTTCAGAGACACCCAGAAGGCACAGACTCAGGCCTGGGTGGACTTTGTGAACAGTGCTATTAAGGCTCTGTAAGGCTGGTTGCTTGGCAGCATGATTTTGTAGGATTGTATAATAAATTATGAGGGAGAAGATACTTAATAATTGCCAAAGTTCGTTATTGCATCAGTACCTGGTTGACTCAGATTTGACTTCTCCCCAAGAATTGGGAAAGAAGGCATATAAGTGGGTCAGAACCAGGGTGAAGCAGAAAACCCAGAACACTGGTGGTGACCAAAAGAAGCAAGATTCCAAGACTCCGGATGGGGGTTTGGAGAAAGGTAAAGATCTGAAGTCTTCATTGGGGCCCCATAAACCTAAATCTAGGGGGGAGAGGTATCACAGTCTAACAAAGGTAAAGGCAAAAATAAACCTTGGTGCTATTTATGTAAAGAAAAGACCCATTGGACAAAAGATGTCAATTGTCCAAAAGGCAAGGATTCAACTCCACCTATTACCACTGCCCCTAAGGTAACTTCACCACCTAGCACAGGTACAAGTGGTGGTACAGGGAACAAGGCAATAGTAGGGTTAACCTTGGGCTCCGAGGTGGGTTCTGTCTTAGCCAGAACTCCAGCACGGGCTGTACTTGTCTGTGATGGTGGCAAGCCCGTCTGCGCCCATCCGCTCCTGACCGGGGCCAGGGGCCAGGACCCCTGCTACTCGCAGCACGGACCTGCGATACTCGCAAACCTATTCCACAGATGTTCCTCACTGACCTCAACAGGCATGCCCCAAGCAACCACGAAGAATGCTTTAGAGCTTCTCCTGAAAACATCAAAGGACCATTCACATGCTTAAAATGCAAATGGTGCAGCCTAGCACACATAGAATCCACACCCAAAACGGTGAATAGCGGCCTAAGAACCAAATGCCTATAGTTCAGATCCCTCCACAAAAACTCCGAGGAGATCTGGAACATTATTAACGAAATGAACCCCAACTTAGTGTTTATAACTGAAACCTGGCTAGATGAGAACAACTGCCCTGATATAGCCAACGCATTCCCCCCTCCGAAATATAAAATCATATGTCAAGATAAGCAAGGGAAAAGAGGAGGGGGACTTGCAATAATATTTAGGAACAACATCAACTGCCTCCCACTCACAGTAGCCCAGCTTGATGAGCACGAATTACTAGCATTCCAAGTAGCTAAGGGTAATCACACCCTATTAGGAGGAGCAGTGATGTATAATCCCCCCGGATATCATGCAGACTTCAGCGCGAAGCTGCTCACGCAACTATTCCCTGTCTGTCTCAAATACAAAAACTTTCTGGGGATCGGAGATTTTAACATTCACTTCGACAAACCAGACAGCTTAGCTGCCACACATCTAAACAATGACATGCAAATTCTCCAATTTAAACAATGGATCCAAGGTCCCACTCATAATGCAGGCCACACATTGGACCTACTGTTCTCCAACATTGAAACTACCTCGATTGAGGAGATTCAACCCGTGACATGGACGGACCACTCCCTTGTCTCCTTTTCATTTGCTCTGCCTGCGTTATCCGCTAGACCTTCTCTACCTGCACCCGACTTTTACAGACCTTGGAAACTGGTAACTCCAGAATCATTTAAACTCCACTGGCCAACAAACACCAACCTAGAACACCTAGGTACTCCCCTCACCAACAAAGGTGCTCTGAATCTAGACACGGAGATCACCCACACTTTGAACTTATGTGCCCCCTTAATCAAATCTAAATCCATAAAAAGAACCACCTCTGAAAAATGGTATACCTCAGAAATCAAAACACGTACAAAGAAATGCAAAATCAAGGCGGAGTAAGCAGAGCGGCTAGCGCCTTTCTAAACACTGCGAATATTTTAATTGTAAAATCGTGACTACAACGTTTTACATTGTTTTAAAATTTAACTCGCACATGTTGTCACTATTTTGATTGTAACCCGAACGCGCACAATTGATTGCAGAATTGTACGTTTGTCTTACCTGACACCCTAATCCCTGGTCCGCCGCGGGAAGTCCCGTTTGAAGCGGAGGGATAATAGGGTTGCTCAAGAATCCATCTGTCACTTAGCCGCCATCTTAGGTGTGGCGTGACTAGTAGGACGCGATCTAGCTGTCGCGACTTCCGCCCCACGAGCCCTACGAGCCTATTTAGCCCTATGCTCTTCCGGAAGTGCAGCGGGCGCGCCGGCAGCGCGCCAAAGGCGCGCAGTAGGCAAGCCCGTCTGCGCCCGTCCGCGCCGGGCCAGCGCCCAGGGCCCTAGCCCCTGCCCAAAACCCACTAGCTCATATGAAACATGTCTACTCCAAAGAAACGCTTATTAACCTAAGACGCAACGATTTTGAACATCTGGCTAAACCCTCTGACAGAGGCATGCCGTACACTCGCAAATGCGGACTGTGCGGCTACACAATACCTTATCTCGCATCCAGCGAACCCAATACTATACCCAGGGCAACTTCTCTCTACCCCCTGCTCCACCCCCGCACTGGTGTTTTAAACCGAATATCAAATCCTTAAAAAACATACTTCTAAATGTCAGGTCAATGCCAAAACACAAATATGAAATTGAATCCCTCATCTCAAACAACGAGATCGATCTGGCCTTCCTGACTGAAACGTGGGCCACAGATTCATCTGGGCCAGACTGGAACATCGCAGTACCCACAGATTACTCTGTGGCACATGTGGACAGACAGGGAACCACTGGTAGAGGGGTAGCCATCATTCACCGGTCTATCTTTAAACTACACATTCTCCATCAGCCGGGACTAGAAGCAGAGGCTATATCTTTTTCGGTCAAATATAACAACCAACTTATATTTACCGGACTTCTGATATACCGACCCCCAGGACCCAGAGGTCCATTTACCAATGCCCTTCTAACCTTCCTGGAGTCCACATCAGACCATCCCACCTTTACTGTTCTGGGAGATTTTAATTTTCACCTCGAAGACAATAACTCCAATGAAACCACCACCCTTATAGATAACTTCCATAGCTACGGACTAACCCAACTAAGGGCTGGACCAACCCACACAGCTGGTCATACGCTAGATTCAATTTTTACCAATAACCACCACATCCAGATCACCTCCACTACGCCTCTCCCCTGGTCCGATCACGCTGTAATAAACTTCAACCTTGCATTTACGTTGACAAATGCAAGGAGAAAGGACCTTGTACTTCCGACTAAATCCCGTCCATGGAAAAAATTAGAAGCTACATCCCTAGCAAATACACTCAGCAGGGATCTATCCACTTTAGCTAGCACGGACAGTAACGATGGAGCCCGCAAATTTAACACCTGGCTCACACAGGCAATGGACAAGCTAGCCCCGGAAGAATCCAAAAAACCTAAGATTCGTTCAGCAACCTCACAATGGTACACCCCTGAGGTTAAATTGATAAAACTGAAATGCAGGAGGGCCGAGAGGCTGTGGCGAAATGACTACAGTTCCCAGTCTAGAAAGGAGTATACGGCCACTCTACATGATTATAAGCTCGCTATAGAGCAAGCTAAGGCTGCTTTCTATACAAAGAAAATCCAAGAGTCCGCAAACTCCTCAAAGGAATTATTTAAAACCATCACACACCTAGCTAAAAGCCGCAGAGAAACCATTTTTAAGCCTCACCGAGATTTTGTGGAAACTATAGCAAAATTCTTTCAGCAGAAAGTCCAGACAGTGTATGATGACCTTCGCTTGCTTCCCACGTGTGAAGAGGTCCCCCATGAAATAGACCAACAGCTATCAGTTCCAGAATTCCCCAAATTCTCCCAGCTTAGCTACGATCAGGTTGCCACCTTGCTCCTGCAGACTAAATCTGAGTCACCGCTAGACCCATGTCCCCCTCACATCCTACATTTGGTCCCTGAAACTATCAGCTTAGCCTTAACTCCCCTCCTTAACACTGCAATTAACTCCGGCCAATTTCCCAGCAGTTGGAGGAAGGCGTGTATCAGGCCCATCCTTAAAAAGGAGACCCTGGATCCTAAGGAAGCTAAACATTACCGTCCTATATCGTGTTTGCCCCTTCCTGCTAAAATTCTTGAAACTGCAATGAATCAAGAACTTACCAAACACCTTGAAGACAGCCACCTATTAGACCTCACACAACATGGTTTCAGGGCCTGTCACTCAACGGAAACTGCTCTGATTATAGCATCTGATGACATTCGTCAAACCATGGACAAGGGAGGCAGAGCCGCTCTGATCTTATTGGATCTGACAGCGGCGTTTGACACCGTTAATCATGACGTCCTTGTAAATAGACTAACAATGATGGGCATTACACATACCGCCCTAAAATTGCTTCATTCCTTTTTAGAGGCACGCATTCATCAAATTCACTGGGATGGTCTCCTTTCTAAGGAGTTCCTTCTACCATGTGGAGTCCCTCAGGGTTCGGCTTTGTCACCAACCCTTTTTAATCTCTATGTCAATCCCCTAGCTGCACTGATAAAAACCCATGGCCTGCATTTAGTCTCTTATGCCGACGACACCCAACTGGTGGTCTCACTGGCGCACACAGTAGAAGCCACAGCCACCAGTTTCAGGAACTGTATATCGGATGTTAAGTTATGGATGAACGCTCACTTCCTCAAACTTAACACTGGAAAAACGGAGGTCATCGAGTTTGGCCAAAAACCCTCCATTTGGAACGATCTATGGTGGCCCTCTGAAGCTGGCACCTGCCCGACTCCGGCCGACAAGGTCAGAAACCTCGGTTTCATAATGGATAAGGACCTTTCCTGCACAGCCCAAATAAACCAGGTCACATCGGGTTGTTTCTTTACACTTAAGGTCCTTCGAAAAATCCTGCCCAACATCCCTTTCCCCCTGAGGAAGACAGTGGTGGCAGCTCTGATCATGTCCAGGGTAGATTACTGTAACGCCCTGTACATAGGGGCCGGAGAAAAACAACTTAACCGCCTCCAGTCAATTCAAAATGCTGCGGCCAGAGTACTGCTTAACCTCCCTAAACGACATCCCACTTCTAAAGCAATTAGTGAACTACATTGGCTTCCGGTCAGGAGAAGAATTCAATTCAAGGTCATGTGCCTGGCCCACAAATCCCTTTATGGGCAGACCTCCAAACAGCTCTCTAATCTCCTTTCCCCGTACATACCTGAGCGTTCACTCAGATCCAGTTCCAAAAATCTACTGTGCATTCCTAGGACTAGGAGAGTCCGTTGGGGCGGCAGATCTTTCTCCCATCAAGTCCCAAAGCTCTGGAACAGTTTACCATACTTGCTTCGTTCCGAAAAGAGCATAGCTAAGTTTAGAAAGGCACTGAAGACCTGGCTTTTTGTGCTGCCCTAATTCCAACTTCTCTCTCTCCGTCCCACAGCGCCAAGACGCCTCGGCATAAGAGCGCTCTAAAAATAATTCAGTCTGTCAGTCAGTCAGTCAGTCAAGGAACACCACCTGGAGAATGTCCCGACTAGATGCTGAAAAGTTAATCTACAAAACTGTTCTCAAAACTTACAATCATGCCATACAAAAAAGGCAAAAAGGACACACTATGCACAAAGAATCAACGAAAATAGCAACTCAACCACAGAGCTATATAAAACCGTAAAAGAACTGTGTAAACCCGCCTGCATGTCCCAAACATTGCACCGTTCAACAGAAAACTGTGAAATGAGGAGTAATTTTTTCACAGATAAAGTAGAGAAAATCTACTCAACATTGGACCTAAACACCCCAGTGGCCCCCACTAGCAGGGGAAAATCAGACCCCCCCCTTGAATAATCACACCCAACTAAATAGCTTCACCCCAATTTCAGAAGCAGAAGTTGCCAGAACCATGAACGATATCAAATCTGGATCCCCCCTTGAATCCTGCCCACATTTTATTTTAACCGCATCGCTGCGGCGGCTATTCCGCCACAGCGCTAAGGGGGCGGGGCGGCCGCGCGGAGACCGCATGCTGGTGACGGAACCAATCCGTCACCAGCCGCGGTTGCGCTGTGCTCATGACGGAGCGGATCTGTCATGGCCCCGCCTGCTCAATAGAACGCCCAGCGCAGGCGCGGAATTCGCACCGCGCAGGCGCGGCGGCCGGGCCATGACGGAACCGCTCCGTCATCAGCACAGCGCCACCGCAGCTGATGACGGAGCGGTTCCGTCATCAGCATAGAAAGGGTTAAGACAGATCATACCTTCCCTCGCCCCAGCTATCAAGCAGCTTTTCAACAACTCCCTAGAAGCAGCAACTCTCCCAGAAACATGGAAACAAGCGATTCTGACCCCGCTGCTAAAAAAAGCAGGTACAGATGTGACAAACCCGGTCAACTACAGACCCATATCTCAACTCCTGTATCTCGCCAAAGTGTTGGTGGAGCTGATTAATATACAGCTATCCAAATACCTAGAATACAACAACCTACTGGACCCCTACTGGAAAAAGGGATAAATGGAAAAGCCCTTGAATGGCTCAGTTCTTTTCTGTGCAACAGAACCCAAACGGTCCAGCTAGGAGCCTTCTCATCTAAACAGAAACAACTGAAATGTGGTCTCCCGCAGGGAGCATCCCTCAGCCCCACGCTGTTCAACGCCTATGTCTCACCTCTGGCACAAATTGGGACAAAATTGGGCTTTGGGGTTTGCTCCTATGCGGATGATACACAACTTACAATCACCATAGGGAAGGGGCATGAAGATACCAAAACTAAACTTACTAGCTGCCTTACCGAAATGGCTGACTGGATGGTAGACCACTGCCTAAAGCTAAATGCAGACAAAACCGAAATCCTGCTTCTCGGAGAAGCCAAACACATCTGGGACTCTTCCTGATGGCCCTCCTCTTTAGGAGACGCCCCCACACCCAAGCACTGTGCCAAAAACCCATGTGTAACTATTGACGACACACTATCTATGCAGGCCCACGTACGAACTCTATTTGGGAAAAGCTTCACCACCCTGAAACTCCTAAAAAGGTTATTCCTGTGGATCCCCCTGGAAAGCAGGAAAACAGTCACACAGGCCCTGCTAGTCAGCAGGTTCGACTATGGCAATGCCCTTTTCGTGGGCATGCCAGACTACCATTTAAACGTTTACAGGTGGTGCAGAATGCTGTAGAAAAACTAGTGTGCAACAAAGGCAAACACAGTTAAGCAAAGGACTGCCTAAAGCAACTCCACTGGCTGCCCATGCGTCAAAGAGCCTGCTTCAAGCTCCTTGGTCATGCTCACAGGACACTCCATGACACAGGCCCCATGATCCTTCAGAACAAAATACACTTTTATATTCCCACTAGACCACTAAGATCGCAACACCTTGCTCTGGCCGAAACAAAAAAGATAAATAAGTCTAGAACAGGAGGCCGTACCTTTTCACATCTGGCAGCACGGCATTGGAACGAGCTCCCAGTCGAACTTAAGTTGACTAAACAGTACAACGCCTTCAGGAGAAAACTCAAAACACACGTATTCCCTAAAGACTGATATCTGGCCCTCACCCACCTACTCACTACCGTAACCCTTAGCGCCGTGACATACCCTGGGATAAATGTTGAGCTTTATAAATATATGAATAAATAAATAAATAAATAAATAAATAAATATAAATAAATATGGTCACCTTATTTGTCAGTCCAAGTAACTTCGGAAAATGCAGGCAGCAGCCTTTGATTAATGGTAAGGAGGCCATAGCATACAGGGACACAGGTGCCAGTGTCACTATGGTGGACCCTAATCAAATCAAACTTGGTGAGATGTAGGAAGTGATCAAAGTTAACAATGTCAGGGCTGATCATTACTTGCCAGTTGTTAATTTCAGCTGGGAAGGGTTCACAGGCGCTAAAAAAATTGTGGTTAGTTCAGACCTTCCGGTGGAATGCTTATTGGGCAATGATTTAGAATCTTCAGCATGGGCTGAAGTAGACCTAAGGACTCATGCAGCAATGCTGGGCATCTCTGCAGATGTGTTTGCTGCGACTAGGTCACAGGCCAAACAGACATCCACTGAACAGACCCTGGATCCTGGAAGAATGGACCAGGAGGGGTAAGGCTGTGTCTTCCCCCCAGGCTCAGAAGGAGGACCAGTGTCTACTGAGGGAGATGATCACGGTCCCTGTGAAGGTACTGTCTCAGAGGAACTTATATCTGATCAGGTTGAGTTCTTGGGGACAGGGGGCCCTTCAGGTCAGATCTGAGCCAGGAGAAGCAAACCTGCCCCTCTCTTGAACCCCTCAGCCAGCAAGTTGCTGCTGAGGCTGATGAGAGTGCCAGTGGGTCCCACAGGATCTACTGGGATGAAGGACTCCTTTACTCAGAGGATAGAGACCCCAAGCCTGGTGTCACCAGGAGGTTGGCCATTTCTACCTCTGAAGTTTAGGGGCTTCCTACTGACACTGGCACATGACATCCCTTAAGCAGGACACATAGGCCAAAGTAAGACTTGGGACAGGCTTGTCCCTCACTTTCATTGGCCTCACAAGTCAGAGGACACAAAAGAGTTTTGTCACTCCTGACCCACCTGCCACAGATGGCTCTTCCTGACCAGGGGGAGGTGTGAACACCTCCAACCAACAAAGGCATTATCGACCTCAAAGTGCGCAGGCACTCTCCCCATGAGGACAGAACACTGTCCGGTGGTAGCAGGCTGGCTCAGGCCAGTTGGTGACCCCCCTAAGGATTGGTAGATTTTAGGGGACCCCTCTAAGGTGCACTCTGTGTGCAATTTTTAATAAATCGGACACTGCATCAGTGCAGGTTTATTATGCTGAGATGTTTGGTACCAAATATCCCATATTTCAGTGCTTCCTTCATGGAGCTGTGGCACTTGTAATGACGAGTGTCCAGCCAATGTACTTACTATAGAGCTTCCCTGGTCACTTACAATATCCAGGAATCGACAAGGATATTGTAGGGGCATATCCAGGAATCGACAAGGATATTGTAGGGGCATATCTGCTCATGTAGATATGCCCTCTCAGGAGATATCCATAAAACATCATGCACTATAAGGCCTGCTAGAGCGGTGTCTTACCTACATCTCAGTAGAAAAAGGACAATCCCTTGGTGGACAAAAACTTTCTTAAACTAATCTGTGTGCTCTTCACACAGATTGCAGCCCATGTATTAGAATGTACACCTAATACCAACACCATTGATTATAAGGTAAGTAAATACTATAATTTCTTTATTTTTTGTTAAAGTCAACATCCTAAACATTATACCAGTCAGTACTAAAAATTCATTGCCATTAAAAACATATGCAGTAATATTACATATACATCCAACAGTATCTCATCAATCAAGCAAAAAATATTATTCCATTAAAAAAAGTTTGAACCTAAACAATACTACACCTAAATTGCCCAAGCTAAATACTAATAGGCACTAGACCACAGGGAGAGACAAAAGACAGACACTATTTTTTGTCATGAAATCAGGGTTAACAATACTTCTTAGCTTTTCCTAAATATGCTCAATATTTCATATCTACAGGTTAGGCTATTTCCATTGATTGTGTACAATGAAGCGTCGATGGTTTATATACGATAGTTCATCTTTATCAAGACAGTTATATATGTCTCTCTTTTTATAGGCAGGGCTCGAAAAATCTGAACAATGGTACTAGTCCTGCAGGTCTAGTACCTTTAAAAGTCCCCTTGACCTAACAGTAACCTACTTCACCTCCGTCCCTGAAAGCAGAGCAAACGTGACAGGATAAAAAGATTTAAAGGCATCTTTATTGCTCATTTGGTTTGTGAGCAATAAAAAGGCCTTTAAATCTTGTTATCTTGTCACATTTGCTCCATTTTAAAAGAGGGAGAACAAGAGCTAGTATGTTTTCCTACTCGCCAGAAAAGGCGAGTAGGACCTAAAAAAAGCTCGACCTCATAAAATTTACCTCGAAATGCCAGCGGTTGTGTGGATTTGTCGAGCCCTGATAGGCACTGGTAGGTTGCCACTTTAGTTTGATTCCTGTAGAAAAACACAATTAAATAGTTGTTTTAGAAAACAAGGCAATCTCACATTGTCCCATTCTATACATTTCCTATTCAATATAGTTGTATGGACATATTCCAACTGCACATTATCTTGGGTGCACATTCCTCCTATACATTTCCTTTTTAGGTCTCGCCTGTCAATGCGCATGCGCATTGAGCAGAGCGAGACTATAGGGGCTTAAACAGAGCTTACCTACACTGGCGATTTGATGCAGTGCATGTGTAATTTTAACTCAATGCGCAAGCGCAATCAGTTAAAATGCGCGTGCACAGCATCAAATCGTCAGCTTGGTGCCGCCAGCAGCTCTTCCCGCCCCGCCCCCTGCTGCATCAAAGGCTTTGCGCTCTGCCTCAGCCCAGCCATTCTCCTCCCCTAATTACCCCCTGCTGCATCAAAGGCTTTTTCACGGCCGGCCGGCCGTGCTTTCAGTTTCACGGCCGGCCGGCCGTGTCTTCTTTTCTTTTTTTCTATATATTTTCCCTTCTCTCCCATTCACTCATTACCTCTCTCGCCCTTTCACTCGTACTCTCGTTTTCCGTCTATATCTGTCTGTCAGCCCTCTTTCTTTCTATAGTTCACCCTCGTTCTTTCTCGCTCTCATATTTATACAACTTGCTCGCTCCTCTGATTCGTCCCCCACTCTGTCCCTTCTTTTTTTCTCTCTCTCAAGATACCCCCTTCTCTCCTCGTATGTCGGTCTCTCTTCTTCTGTCCGTCTCTCCCCCCACCACCGCCTCTCTTGTCCTGCCCTCGGTTATGTAAGAAGCTCTCCTTCTGATACTTTTACTTGGACAGTACCGGCACTTCTTAGAAACAATCGGGTATTTATTTATTTATTTCATGCAATTGTATATTGTTCTATTTCAGAGGGGTGGGGTTTCTTATTTCCTCTCCCTCGCTCTTGACTTTGTTTGCCCCCTCGTCCTCCCTTCCTTGACCTCCGTCTTCAAGTGTATTGGTTGTAATTTATTCACGTTAATTAATGTTATTGTGGCTGCTATTTTCCACCTAACACTCCATCTAGGGAACAGCAGTAGTATTGCAGGCGTTAAAGCAGCTTTCAAAAGGGGCATCTATCTTCGTACACTGAGCACACTTCGTCAGCTCCAGTATTTAAGGAATACTCCACTACAGTGCACCTCCCAATCGTCGCGACTCCAACTCTATTTCTACCCCTTTACATACAGTTTATGGTCCAATGGAGAAATTAATAAAGAACATTGCGGCTGCTATCAGAGAGTGGCAGCAGCAACTCGCAGAAAACCGCCTGACCCATAACTTGGTTTTTTTGGATTTACTTTAAGCTAGTGCCTTTATAAATTACAATTACTTTCATTTAAGTATTAATTATTAGAAAAAAATTTAAAAGCCATTGTTATTTGTAAAATCAATTAATATTTCACCTCTGTTCTTGCATTTTCGTCATAATAAAATACACTGAACATATTCTTCACAAAAGTTATTTACAATAGTTTAAGCTATTGCTATTATAAATTACAAGAACTTTTATTTAAGTATTAATTATTTAAAAAAATTAAAAGCCATTTGTATTTGTTATATGAATACATGTAAGTCACGTACATACAAAACATGTTGCATTACAAATGCTATAGGTGGCGCATTTGAAAAAGTTAAAAGTATTGGCATTGTAAATGACAAAGATATTAATTTTGCTATTTTCAAGACCAACCCCAAAAAAAAATTGTCATTTACAAAACCAATAGCTCCAACTTTTCTAATGCGAGACCTATTGCATTTCCAATGCTTGTTAAACATAGTTGTATGAACATATTCCAACTACGCATTTCTTGGGTACACATTCCTCACTAGCTAGAAAACCATTCTTAAGGGATCTTGTCTCCTATCTTTATTTATACAATATTGTCACAACCATATTTGATTTGATCGTTCTGATAAATGGGCTGTATCCCTTTTATCTATTGGTCACCCGCTGTTCCATCCCAAAGGTCCCCTCTACGTATATCTGCTCTTTCACTAGATCCAGGGTAGCAGGAAAATGGGTTTGGTAATGGGGGCGAAAAGACCTGCCTGTACCATTGGATACAATCTTGCAACTTATACTGGAAACATGCTTTGGAGGCACTACAGTAAAACAAATGTGGGTGACCTTATCTCATGTTAGTCATTCCTCTCATCAATATCCACAATGTCTTGGATTTTGGGACCATGACCTACGGGTTTCCGAAGGGTAAATTATATTTCATTATTATTCTTTCCTTCCTTTTTAAAGTGGGCTAAACGCTGTTCTTTAAATAGACAGAAAATCATTACCTTAGCTTTCACGACACCTTGTGTATGTGTTTCTGATGTATTCGCTTCTTTAAGTACAGTACTATTAATATGTTCGATCCATTAAAATCATTTAAAATCCGGCTCTCATCTAAAGAGAAATAGATGTTTTAGTGCTAATTCTAAATAAACAACCAGATAGACCGAGTGTCTTTTGTCTATTGTTATCAACTCTATACCTACTTTAACCCCTTAAGTGCTTCTGTCGGCCATTGGGAACACTACCTCCGTAGTGCTGCGCGCGTCCAACGGCACTGGCGCTGAACGTTCGAAGCAAGAAACGGGTTAAAGCCACATTTGCGTGATGTCTTCTCAGTCTTTCAAATTTGCACCGCGGGGATAATCCTTTATCAGACAAATTCACTGCCACCTCGAGGCTATTTCTGTTAAAAAAAAAGGGGTCTCATTTCAGTTTGCTGTTTTGTTTGCACATATCCACACTTGTTGGCAATCCCTAGGGGGATCCATGCCTCACCTGTACACAAAGCCTGGGCCGGCCGTGGAGTCCCTGCCTTTGAGTGATATTTATCTCTCTTGCCCTCCAGGTGCTGTTGGTGCTTGCTCTAAGGAGAACGAAGACAAGAGGAAATACTGGTGTTAGGGCGTTTAATTGCCATTGGCATTATCTGACTAGTATTGCTCTCCTTCCACGACGCTTCCCCTCCTCACCGGGAGTGCTGTCCTTTTCCAAAACCGCCACAATGCTGGAGCCTCACCCTCTATGTTTACATCTATTCTTCTGTCCCCTCGGTGGCCCTTCGCGGAATAACTTCCGGTGCACCTCCTCTGTACCCCTTAGTTCTGCCTATCGCGGCATTTCGCATTCATTTAGCTGCTTCCTAGGTTTACCCGGAAGTGTTTCGCACTGCGAGCGAGTTCCAAGCCTCGCTTTCGCGCTAGTATAGCGAATCCCAAGACTCGCTTTCATGTCACTGTGGCGCGTTCCAAACCTCGTTTTCATGCCTCTATGCCTCCTCCCGAATCTTTGGACAAAAATCATGTTGTTTATTTATTCTGGGAATGCATCTGAGCTTTATCTAGGTAAAGTGAAACGAAGTGGCTATACTACATTTTGTGCAGCCTAAATACAGTTTTGAAAATGATTATTTTTCTAGGAACAGCATTTGGTGTTACATTTACTTACCACCACTGTTTCGGGTGATTGCAAAAAGAACAAATGAAACAAAATATGCTTATGAGGGAAAGGGCCAGGGATCAGCATAGGCGGCTACACCCCCTCCTCATGAAGCCATGGCTCTGTGTTGCTGGGGTAGCCAAGAGGTGAAATAGGTCGCAGCTGAAGAGAGTTATGCAGAGCTGGGACAGCGCCCACTCACACCTGCTCTTCAGCCACAGGCGCTACAATAGAAACTCCCACCTCACCATTGCAAGGGATGGGGGCTCGTACAGAACATGGGGCACTAAAAGGGGCCTTCCCTTTTTAAGAAGGAAAAGCTTTTGCAAAGGTACATGAACTAAATAGTGTTCTCTGCTAAGCAAAAGACAGGAGAAGGGAATGCTTGTAAATGGGCATTTGGACACCTTTATGCGTCGGGTTGGAAACGTAGGGGCATTTACAATGCAGCGCACCATGGGGCAAAAACGGCACAGATGCGTGACCCATCTGTGCCGTAAAGGTGGCGCATTGCTGGAGCTGCGTCGCAAGCGCGACGCAGCTCCAGCAAGGCTCGGGGGTGCCCCATCTCCACAATGCTGCGTCAAGACCTACGCCTGCTTCAAGCAGGCGCAGGGTTTTGACGCAGCATTGTCCTGAAAGTGACTGAGTGAAATCTCATAGATTTCACTCAGCCACTTTTAGGAGGCGTTCCTGCGCCGGAACGCCCCCCCCTGCGCAGGAACGCCTCCTTATGGCGCAGGGCTTTACAACGTGACGCATCTCCTAGATGCGTCACGTTGTAAATAGGGCGCATTGTTTGCGCCGCCGTAGCGTCAAATAAAGTGACGCACCGGCTCCGCAAGGCCTTCATAAATCTGCCCCGTAGTGTACAAATCAACTAGCAATTGTAATCCGCTTTTAGGAAAATTATTAAGTGCACATGAAACGTAAAATGTATTTATTCACTGTAAATGTTTTCTTTGAATAATATCTTCTTTAAATCATGTAGTAGCAAAAGTGTTTTTCTTTGAATTCTGCAAATTACAGATTTCTTTTGCTATTACAAATGCAGGATTGCAAGCCATAAAATGCAAAGAAAAAAACCGGAAGGGATGAGAGGCTAATATTGTTAACTTGATCTATGAAAATGAAAGTGCTTGATGGTTAATTAAGTGATTCTCAATCTAGGATTCCAAAAAAAACACATAGAAAATGTGCTCCTGTATTTGCTCAAATCAACCGCAGATACCTGGGATTAAGCCAGTTTTCACATATCACGTTGTATGCTCCTGTGTTATCCTGGATCAGATAGAGCAGGACGGTTAGCTCTGGTTACTTTTTTGTACGCAGGGCCTATGCATCACACATCTCGCTTTCACTAAAGAAACAAGACTAGTCCTGGCACACCCAGGAATTAATTTACACAATTTTTTATACATATGCTTACAATTGAATTTTGCTTCCTGAACAAACAGTAAATGTGTGCAGGGCTGCAGTCTGAACTGGAAGAGAACTTCTCGAATTTGGACAGGGCCGGACAGGGAACCAAAACCGGCCTGGCATAGTGCTCAGCCGGCCGCCCCCTCCCCTCCTGTTGGAGGTGCCGCCGAGCTCTTTGCCAGGGCTGGTTTTTGGCCGATTTTGTTACTGGGCCGATCTTGCAGCTATGCTGCAAAAACGGCCCCCAGAGCCCACAAACTGGACCCCCACACGTGTGGCGCACTGTGGGATTGCCCGGTGCCCGCTACGGCCAGTTCGGCCCTGTGTTTGGATGCTGACATCATACAAGTGTCTACTGTGCGAGTAGTGGGACGCATGTGGGTTTGGCCCTCACATGTATCAGGGATTTGGAAAAACTAATGAAAAACAGTCAAATTTAGGGAAGAACATCACAATTTCTTGTGCTATTTAATACTTTTACCACTACTTAGTGACCAAGAAAGTGAAGACCGAAAGCACTAGACTTTTACAGACCATTTTTCAGAATGCGTTTTACTACTACCTTCTACTACTGAATTTATGATGGAACAATGCATTCAGTTGCAACGTATGCCTTTACCATGCATGTCTTATAATGATTATGCCTTTACCACACGTGCCTTTACAACACATTTTGTTATAAAGGCATGCATGTTAAAGGCCTATGCATGGTACAGGTTTTTACAGACACCTACCCTCAAACCAGCCCTAGCACAAACCCCCGACCCCTAGCCCTTGTTAAAATCCCCAATCCCCAGGCCCAGGGCCCCAAAAGTATACCCCAAACACACCCCCAGACTCTTTTAGATTCACCCGACCCCTGCCCTGAGAACTAAAACTAGACCCAATACATTTTTTTTAATTACCCGATTACTGCCCTAAGACCTCAAACTGGACCCCAGCATGACCCCTCCCAGGCCCCAAGCCCTTTTTAAAATTACTCAAACCCTGCCATGAGCCCTAAAACCAGACTCCACACCCTCCAGGATAAAATAAATAAATCAGCACCAGTCTAAATCCCTAATCCGTACCCCCCTGCCCCAGGCCCACTCCCCCTTACCTCCACAGGATGACAAGGCAGTTCTTCTGAGGTGAGGTGCGGCCGAGGTTGTCAAGAGGAAGCAGAAGTGGCTCTCCATTTCCTCTAACGAAGCTGATAGCCTTGACCACGCAGGTGCCTTTATCACCACTACCAACATATGCCCTTACCACCAGTGCAAAATACATGCCATTACCATTCATATATCTACAACGTTAATTTGTTTTTAAGGGCATGCGTGGTAAAGGCATATGCGCTGTAAAAAATGTGTGGTATTGGCTATGTGTGGTAACAGTGCATGACTTGTAATGCATGGGTGGTAAAGGTACTGCGTGGTTACAGCCATGTTGTAATGGCTGTTTCCCACTACTACCGCCCAACCGCCATTAGTCTATTATCATGATGCATTGAGGTCTTACAAATTGGATGCCATTTCCACCGCAGCCACCTCACTTTGGCATGGCTCATGGATTCCCCAGGTAATGCAGCATAATTGCGTTTATCAAGAAGAACCTCACTAGAATGTCTACCATCATAGATATATAGTATACCAATCACATTAAATCTTATGAAAAGGTCACTAAACACTTTTCTATGCCATTCTTTACTATCTTCAGGTAAGACCTGCATTAACTCATCAGGCGTCGCAACCCGGGAGAGTTTCATTTCATCAAGGCTAAAGTGACCTAAGGTGTACTAGAGCAGAAAGCTAATTCTAATCAGCATCGAGTGTTAGTGAATAATGCCCCAGACCCATTGATGACATAAGGAGGATATGGGAAGCCGACCTGGGTGAGATGGATGACTTCCCAGACTGCCCTATCCTCGTGTCTGCACTTAATCCAGTTCAAATATCTCCATTGTTTTTATTACACACCTGCTAGACTGTGGCACATGGGGAAATCAGATATTACCAAGCAGGGGCTGGCTTCATATGTTTTGGTTGAGCCCTTTTGAGGCCAGCTACTGGAACACTGTATGCTTTATCTTTGTGTCCACCATTGGGCGAGAAATATAACTCGCCTAAAAATTATCCTATTGGGGCCGATAGACACCTGGTTTCAAATTTACTAAGCCCTTGCATTGCCACTGCATCACACAAGGTGATGCCAAGCAACGCAAGGGTTGAAGTGATATTTACTAAGCCACTCAAAACCATCTTGCGTGGCTTAGTAAATGCGGAGTAACTCAAGGCAGCACAAATCGTCCCCTTCAGTACGCTGTGTTGGGAAGGCATTCAATGGGTGGAGTGTGGGCGTTCCCAAGCATCCACCCATGGATTTTAGTGTATTCCCAGATTTACTAAGGGTAGTAAACCTGGCAATGCGTCAAAATGCTGTCATCTGAACAGAGATGTACCAAGGAGAAATATGTTTATTTATCCTCGTTATTTCTTCTATCTATGTATGCTTTATTTTGCAGCACACATAGAAAGAAGAAAATGCCTCTGCAGATTTTTTTTTTGCAGGAAGATGTCACTTCTTGCACAAAAACAATGTTGCCTGTAAGGCAGGCACCCTTGCAACATGGCACAAGAGTGCCTGAGTTGGAGCTAGGCAGCACTCAGTGCGCAAGCGCAGAAAGAGTGCAGGAAAGCGCCATGTCTTTGTAAATATGGTGCATTCCTGCTCTCCATTTGACGCAGCACAGCAAGTTGTCTTTCTGAATTGCATTAAATGTTAGGAAATCTGGGCCCAGGTGGGTCCTCACCATATCCATGCCTTCGTTGCAATTGACCTGCAGGTCACCAAGAGAGATGTGGCCCATCACTGATGATGTGTAGAGGCCTCTGAACTGTGTAAATGGACCAGAGACATGGATTTTTGTGCAAAATCAGAGGAACTGCTTTACAAACCCCAAAGCACAGCACAGAAACGTGGGGCCGATGGTGGAGCCACCCTGATGATGTAATGTCTGTGTAAACTCTTACTTGCCATCATTTTGTCTTGTGTCCCCCAACCCTGTAGTCCTTAGATCTGATTACTTTTATATTATTTTACATTGCATCTGTCACAAATAATTCATGATTGAAATACTGAGAGTACTTAGTGCTGCCTGGTTGTTTAAGTTGTTAATGTATTAAAATCTTAATGAAAAACATTCAAACATCTGTTGCCGTAGAAGAGTTCACTAACAGTGCTCTTTGAGTAATGTTTCTATAGTCTAAGCCAGTGATACTCCTCACCATTCAACTTTATTTCGCACTTCATTAAATGCATGAAAGTTCACATATAAAAAGACATCATAGAATACATTAAAATTAGATATGCAATATATTCGAAATTTAAAAACAATACTGAGCCCACAATAATATCCTTCACTTAAAATAGGTTAGATCTAAAAGTACATTCTGAAGATTTAAAAAGGCCGAATATGATGGTAAGAGAATTAATTTGATGGTGCTACAAGAGAAGTGCTAAAGGCCTTGTGAGTTCTTAAGCAGCCAGTAAAAAGGAGGCTAGTGCAAAACAGAGCAATGGGGTATCTAATGAGTAAAATAAAAAGAGAGCTGAGGCTACAGTTCACGTTGATAGTTTTCTTAAAAGCGGGACAATAAAAACCTTTCTCTCTTTGAGATATAATGGGCAGGCAAGGAGGAGGTGTAAAGTCGATTGGGCTGTCTTTTTGTCATAAGGACAAGGCAGTAAGTTCTTAAGAACAAATTGATTATTTGGATAACCAAGCATTAATGGAATAAGGTTCAGTCTGAATCTAGTCAGAATGAATCGATGCTAGTTATTCTGAACTATCCGTAGATACGAGTGCGAATGATTTAATATCTGCGGTATAGATGCATACAACTTTACGGTTTGTTTCCCTTTGTGGGTATTCCACCTATTCTGTGTGACTTGATTTGGAAAGATCACCTTTAGTATTGATTTGGGGAAATGTTTGCAAAGATGTGGGGTATCATACAGAAACCCAAGACCCAAAGAAATAAGGGTTTTTCTGACATATGATATCCAGGGGATTCTGTGGGCATAGTCCAAATTCAGGACATCTTTGAAGAATTTTTGGTTAAAACCCACCGATTCCCTTTTCCAAACTGATAGCCAGAGAAAAAGTGGTGCTAATATTATGGCATCTGTCATAAAAGGCATACCAGCTTCTTTATGGGTTATAACATTATTGCTTGATTGTGAAATTGACAACAATCTTTTTATGAATTTATCTTCTTGTACTTGGGGTGGTATTACATCAGTGATACCCCATATTGCTGCTCTGAACATGGCCATTGGGAGTGTTTTTGCCATACAGATAGTAGACATTTCAAGTATCAACTTATGGCCTAGTTTTTGGGAAAATCAAATAAGGCTTCGATACTTTGAATCATTAAATTAACTTGATTTTGCATCATCTCCTTCCAAAGGTTTTTTTGCTATCAAAAACAACCCCTAAATAATTAAAACAATGTTCCTGCTTCATTATTTCCCCATCTAATTTATATCTCATTTTCTTCTTTTTGTCACTGTCTATTGCCATGAGGTAGGATTTAGTTTTATTAACGTGCAGATCTAGGTTATGCATAAAATCTGTTTAGTGTGTGATTAGTTTTTGTAATGCCATGCGTGTCCTTGCCAGCAGGACAGCATCGTCTGCGTAGAGGATAGGAAGAGCAGAAGATGGAACTAGCGGGGTATCTTTCGCACTCTTGATCAGGACGTCATTTTGTTTATTTTTATAGAGAGCAAACAGAAAGGGGGCCAGGATACAGCCTTGCCTGACACCCCTTTCAATTTTAAACGGTTTGGTGCATTCACCGTTTTCCTGTATCGTACCACAGCGGTAGCATCCAGATATAGCCCCCTAAAGAAGTTAATATTAGCTTCCTCCACACCCATCTCCTTTAACATTTCCCATAGCTTGCTGTGAACCACACAGTCGAAGGCCTTACATAAATCCATGAATGCCAGATAAATTTGTGCATTTTTTGCTCTCGTGTATTTACCAATTGTGAGTCAAGTTGAGATTTTGGTCCAGTGTTCCCCTACCCTGCCTAAACCCATACTGAACGTCTGTGAGGATGTCCCTTGCCTCTGCCCATATTTCTAGTTTATTTAAAAATAACTGACCCATTAGTTTGGCTGAGCTTTTGAGCAAATAAATGTGACAATAATTGCAGTGACCGAAGCATTCCTTTTTTTGTGTATCGGGATGATTACTGATTTTTTTCAGGAGAGGGGGAGGACCACTCTCAGCTATGGTGTTAAAAGCCACAGTTAATAGAGGATACCAAAAAGGGATATTAGCTGGAAAAACATGTATAGGTACCCCACCGGGCCCCTGCGTTTTGCCAGAAGGAGATTGGGTCAGGGCAAGTTTGATTTCATCAAAGTCAAATAAGAGGCGCATAGGGGAATCAATAGTAAGGCTAACATTTGCGCCTGTAGATTCCTCTATCCCATGAAAAATACCCTGAAAGCGTTTTGCCCAAGAATCTTCTTCAATATTGGTATCTAAGGATGGACCATTATTGTCATTCAGGAAGGGAGTATTGAGAACTTATCAGAAGGCCGTGCTAACTCGAAGGGAAGAAGATTTCTTTAGATTGTCCCATTGCTCTAGTTTCAGCTGACTCAGCCTGTTTGTCCTAGATAGCTTATAGGTTTTCCTCAGCACGTGAATCTGATCTGCATTCCTAGGTGATGACTTGAGTGCCTAGTGCAGATTTGAGGAAGCAATCGTGCAATTCTTAACAAACTATCGATGAGATATGGAATCTCTAGTAGAGGGCGGGCATATCAAATGATTTTAGATATATTAGTAACTTGTTAAATCCCTCAGCTACTAATTGTTGCCTCTATACCTAGTTGGGTATAGTTGTCCCCCTGGGCACTGATTTGTGCTGTGTTCCAGCTTTGAAATTTATTCACAATTCTTGTTATAATGATTCAGACTTGATTCTTTGTTGTAAAAATAAATCAATTATTCCATAGCCGATTGTATTTCATTTATTTTCCAATGCATTTCGGCAGTTCTTTCTGCCTTCATCAGGGAAATATAGACTCTACAACATCAAAACAAATATGCATCACATTAACCATCTTTCATTTCCGATTTTCATTATTCATGTAATTATATACTTTTTCAACATCATTATTTCATGCGTCATGATATAGCGATTACTTGTCTCGCCTGTTTTAAACTGCTCTGGTCGGCTCCTGAGTTCGAGTGATGCTCGGCTTAGTTAACCAAACCCTCGTGGGTAGTAATGGACGCTATTGCCGTTAAACTAACTTTTTACTCTGTTATTATAAGGCGCTGTTCGGCGCTTTCTACATTCAGTCGAGTTCAGTTCCTACTCATAAACTCAGTGTGTTTACGCGCTTTTAAATCAAAACTAGTAAACTGCTAACTGCTCACCTCGGCGTATTCCTCTACCCGTCTCTGGATGCGTTTGCTTCCGGTATGACGGATTATGCGCATGCGCGTTACTTATCCTTATCGGTGCAACATTTTTTTTCTTTTTATGAAACTTTATTGTTGTGTTGTTTTGTAGTGGGTTTAACTGCGAAGCTCGCTGCTACATGAGTAAATACCGCTGTGCTCAAACGAATTAAATAAACATCTAGTGATTACATGATGAGTGTCATATACGTATTTACAAATAACACAAAAATTCTGTCCTTTCACTCAGCCCGCCTGGCTTCAAGCTTCCCAAGTTGTAAATCCAGTAATTTTCTTGTTTTAGTAACCTCGTTTTGTTCGTGCTTCCTTCTGTTTTTGTTATTGTTTCTAACACACATACTCTCAATTGGCTCACATTATGTTGTTTTTTTGTGAAATGATCCGCTAGGGAGGTTTTTTCAGATTTTAGTCTTATTGTGCTTTTATGTTCATTTATGCGCACTTTCAATTTTCTTTCGGTGTGACCCACATATACGTCCCCACATGGGCATTTAATCATATAAACAAGGTTGCTGGTGTCACACGTTGCATTCACTTTCAATTGGATGGGGTACCCCTTCTGTGGATGTGTAATGGTAGAGCCTCTCATGATGTTGTTACACGTGTTGCAGTTATAGCAAGGTGTTGTTCCTCGATAGGATGTTTTTGGGGTCACTTCTTCGGTTGTTTTTAGTAGCTCTCCTATGTTCTTTGCACGTGTATGAGCAAAAATTGGTTCTTGAGAAAAAATATCTTTGAAATCTGGTTCCATTTTTAGCATTGGCCAATGTTTTTTGATTATCTGCTTAAATGGTGTGCTGACTGTTGAGAATTTACTCACGCATGTAATGCGGTTACTGGGTTGAGTTACTTTCCTTCTCAGTAATTCTTGTCTGGATTTTTGTTGGGTTCTGATTAAGGCTTGTTGTGTTATCTCAGGGGGATATCCCCTGTCTTTGAATCTTTGGATCATGTCGCTCATTTGTATTCTACATTGTGAGGCCTCCGAAACTACTCTCTTCACCCGTAGCATCTGGGAATATGGCAAGTGTTTCTTAAGAGCCGGGGGGTGGTGACTTTTAAATTGTAAAAGATTGTTTCTGTCAGTGTCTTTTCGATATAAGTTTGTAGAGAACTCTGTGGTCTGTTTTGTGATCTCTACATCCAGGTACTGAATTTGCCTTTCATTGACGTTCCATGTGAAACCTATTTAGTCTAGTTTTGTATCCAAAATTCCTAGTTGGTTTTCCAGCGTGGTTCTCGGGCCTTTCCATATCGTGAAAATATCATCGATAAATCGTACATACATAACGGTATTGTTCATCCAGATAGGATCCTGGTATACGTGTTCTTCCTCAAAAGATGCCATAAATAGGTTCGCATATGCCGGCGCGGCACAGTTACCCATTGACGTTCCACTCTGTTGCATGTACCATTTTTTATCCTGCTCAAAATAGCTGTTTACCAACGTAAATTGCATTAGTTCTAGTATGAAAATTTGTTGTTCTTGTGAATAGTCGCTATCTAAGAGGGCTCTTTCGATAGCTTCAAGTCCTTGTTGGTGTGGTATTGAGGTATAGAGTGCTTTCACATCTATTGTTGCCATGATCATTTCGTCTTTTGGTTCTATGGTTGATAGTTTGAGAAGAAAGTCTGTGGTATCTTTCAAATATGATCTGGTTCTTAATACCAACGGTTGGAGGTACCTGTCTAGATACTTTCCTACTGGCTCGTGTATGCTCTGTTTGGTTGATACTATTGGTCTGCAAGGCGGTTTGTATAAATCTTTATGTACTTTGGGTACTAAGTAGATGTTTGGTGCTTTGTAGTTCTCTTGAATAAGGTATTTGCGGGTTTTATCTGTGATGGTTCCATTATCATATGCTTTATTTACAATCGTAAGCAAAAATTTTTTGATTTCCATGGTTGGATCTGTGTCAATTTCCATGTATAGGTTGGTATCTCCGAGATGTTCTCTCAAAGTTTCCTGGTAATATGTTTTATTCAGAATCACTAGTGCTCCCCCCTTATCCGCTTTTTGACATATGATGTTCTGATTTGCTGCCATCGATCTCAAGATCCCAAATTCTTTTTTTGTCATGTTCCTTTTATTTCTATACAGATCTGGTCTAGTGATGGATCCTGACAGATTTTTATGCCCTCCGGGTTAGCCAAAACAAAAGTAATGAAAAGAGTGACCACATCGACCTTCTCCCATTTCAAAGTGATGCCATTGGATCTACTTATAATTGGTTTGGAAAATTTGGGGCCGTTTTGGGACTAAGGCACCAGCCATAACAGACCACTGGACAGTATGGCAGGATCACTAAATTCAGTGAAGTTAGTTTTTGGTTTTGAAAGCCTTGAATTTAGGATCTCAGATTAGATGATATAATCTAGAGTAGATATATATTCCCTCTATGAAAAGTTGGAAAGAAAGTCCCCGTGTGTGTATCTATAGTGTTATGGATCAAAGGTTACCATTTCACTAGTATGGTATTGAGGCCGTTCCCCTGAGTGTCGTGATGAAAATAGGGGATACAGACATTTTTGTGATCCAAAATTCCGCATAGCTCTGCAGAATTTCGAGAGCAAGGTTTCAAATTAAAATCTCTCAACCAAATTACATATAGGGGTTTGAGATGAGACTCCACTAAATCCTCTAACAAATTATCCAGAGATTGGGGTACCACTACTGGGTCCAAAAAGTTGTTATTATAATAGTTTACCAATAATAGATCCCAGGTGTCAGCGCCTTTAATAACCAGAAAATGAAAATTTGGAGAATTATTTATATATGTCCAGACTTTAAGTGCCACCACGTTGGAAATCAGTGTTAATAAGACACCCCTGGGCCTAATCCCTGTAGATGGTAAGACCAAAGTTTGAAAAGACCTATATCCATCGATGTATATTGGGTCTGTCTCCCAGGTTTCTTGGATAAGGATAATCTGGTAATTGGACAGAACAGAAAGCCATTCCTCATTGTTACGCTTGCTGCTGTATCCAGCTATGTTCCAGGATGCAAAAGAGTATGTTAGGTCTGTGTGTCCCTAATAAGAGATAAATTAGTGCATTGGTCGGGAGCTGATATGTGTGAGACAGCACAACTCTGATGTTCCTTTCCCCGGGGTAAGAGCTGACAAACATCCATTTGCTTCTCCCCTTCAAGCTGTATTCTGTTAGACAACTGGTTTTCACCCGTATGTCAATCAGAAGAATCTAGACCTGATAAAGGGGCAAATCTATTGGAGGTGGAATAATGTACAGGATTAATCATTGGAATCCTGTTCACATGTGGATGGCGATCTGAAACTGTATGCTGGACCCCTCCCAGAATGGCAACGTGCTTATGTTTATTTACACTATATATGTAAATAACGAATGTGAACACTTAATACTTACAAAATGTGCTGTATTACTCTGCTATAATAAATTGTGTCTAAACTGAACAATGGGCCATTGTATGCCGTTTTTCGTCGACATCAGCAGTTCCTCAAGTGTGTTCAAGATAGTTTAAACAGGATGTAGTTATCATCAAATTAAGTATTTGTGAAGTCTTTACGTTTCATATTTATTAATCACTTACTGTTGTAAAAAGGCTTTTCACCAAAATAGGTAATCAATATTACTAAACTAACAAAAGTGGCTTGTATTATATATTTTGGTTGTGTACAATCAAAGAAAGTTCAGACAGGATAAAAGTAGTTATTCTGCAACGTCAGCTGTCCAAATTATTACATTCATGTGCTACCCTGAATTCATAACGTATTTATCTATTTAACAAGATTAATTACAACTGCGTAATTTGTAATTTTCAGCTCTGTGTTGATCGTATTATATTGTTAGTCGATCTATATAGCACTGACTATCCTGAAGCGGTATCAAGGCACTTTCACAGGTTCTTAACTCGAAATTGACCGAAATTGCTTTTAGAAATGTTTATAAAACAACTAACAATTTTAGACACAAATGGTCTGAATTCAAAAGCTTCATGTAAATAAAGGTTTACTTTAATAAAGAGGGAAAATGTTACTTTGCAGGAAAAATATTTTTAACACTCTGCTATGCAGCTTTTCCCTTCAAATGTCTGTGCTTTCTGCTGCTAGCATGTGTTCCTGGTGAAGAAAGTGTGTTTAAATGCAAAGTGTGTTTAAGCCTGCAGTACCTTCTCCTTTCTACAGGGGCAGAGCGAGCAAAAAAATAAACACACTTCATGAAACACAGGTCCCCACAAGGCAATTGCTTTTAAAGTTGTAAAAATTGACACAAATGTTCCTGAAGTCATTTTTTGTTATTTAAAGGGCATTGCCTTGTGGGGACCTGCGTTCAGGTCACGCACACACACATACACACACACGCACACACAGACACACACACAGACACGCACACTCAGACACACACAGACACACACACACACAGAGACATGCACACACAGACACACACAGACAGACAGACACACACACACACACGCACACACAGACACACACAGACACACACAGACAGACAGACACACACACACACACGCACACACAGACACACACACACAGATACACGCACACACACACACAGGTGTGCAGCTCTGGTCCCTGCTCTGGCTCAGAGAAGCCAGTCTCATGCACAGACCTCAATGCACAAGAAACAAAACAGAAACAAAAACTAAAATTTTAAAGAGCTAAGGATGCGTGAGATTACACTGAATTAAATCCCCTCGAGTGACATTTCTCAAAAGTAGTCGAAGATGGACCCTGCTTGGTGTTTGCTTAAGAAACCAGGAAGTAGAAGTGTCCCGACTGTGAGTGTCTTAGCACCCACGTCTGTGTCTTTGCCAGCGCCAATGCTTGTTTCTCATACGAGACCCTGTCATGGACTCAAACACCCATGTCTGTGTCTTTGCAGGCGCCAATGCTTGTTTCCTATAGTACCCATGTCTGTGTGGTTATAGGAGCCAATGCTTGTTTCCCATAACACCCATGTCTTTGTGTTTGCCGGCGCCAATGCTTGTTTCCAATAACACCCATGTTTGTGTGTTTACAGGCGGCAATGCTTGTTTCCCATAACACCCATGTCTGTGTATTTACAGGTGCCAATGCTTGCTTCCCATAACACCCATGTTTGTGTGTTTACAGGCGGCAATGCTTGTTTCCCATAACATCCATGTCTGTGTGTTTACAGGAGCCAATGCTTGTTTCCCATAACACCCATGTCTGTGTCTTTACAGGAGCCAATGCTTGTTTCCCATAACACCCATGTCTGTGTGTTTACAGGCGCCAATGCTTGTTTCCCTGCTGGAGGCGGCGGTTCCGTCAGCGGCCACCAGAGGGTCTGCTGATGAATCCGCTGAGCTGCACATTGGATGAAAGGAGAAGGGTTTCCTCTTCCGGGTCAGCGGCGGCAGAGACAGCACCAGCAGCAAATGCTGACATCACTTCTTACCTCTCTCTCAGGAGGAAGGAGCCCTGTCTGGTGAGCAGCTACCTTCATCTGCAGATCCCCCCTCAGACCCCTGATCTGCCCTCCTCAGACCCCAGATCTGCCCCTCCCCCCGGCCCCCAGGAGGAGGAGAGAGCCTGGACACGTCTGCACAGGTCTCTGCTCAGGTAGGAGATTGTCAGCACCTTCTGCTGTGTTTGTAGAAATAGACTGAATAATCCTGGAGGGAATCTCTGCAGGAGCCGGGCTGAGTTGGGCTCTTCTATCCGGGGGCCCCTGGGGCTGAGCTGGGCTCTTCTATCCGGGGCCCCTGGGGCTGATCACGGCCCTTCTATCCGGAGGCCCCTGGGGCTGAGCTGGGCTCTTCTATCCGGGGGTCCTGGGGCTGAGCTGGGCTCTTCTATCCGGGGCCCCTGGGGCTGAGCTGGGCTCTTCTATCTGGGGCCCCAGGGGCTGAGCTGGGCTCTTCTATCCGGAGGCCCCTGGGGCTGAGCTGGGCTCTTCTATCCGGGGGCCCCTGGAGCTGAGCTAGGCTCTTATATCTGGGGACCCCGGGGCTGAGGTGGGCTCTTCTATCCAGGGGCCCCTGGGGCTGACCTGGGCTCTTCTATCCGGGGGCCTGGGGCTGAGCTGGGCTCTTCTATCCGGGGGGCCCCTGGGGCTGAGCTAGGCTCTTTTATCCAGGGGCCCCTGGGGCTGAGCTGGGCTCTTCTATCCGGGGGCCCCTGGGGCTGAGCTGGGCTCTTCTATCTGGGGGCCCTGGGGCTGAGCTCGGCTCTTATATCTGGGGACCCCGGGGCTGAGGTGGGCTCTTCTATCCGGGGCCCCTGGGGTTGAGCTGGGGATATCTATCTGGGGGCCTCTGGGGCTGTGCTAGGCTCCTCTATCCAGGGGCCCTGGTGGGCTGAGCTGGGCTCTTCTATCCGGGGGCCCTGGGGCTGAGCTGGGCTCTTCTATTCGGGGGTCCTGGGGCTGAGCTGGTCTCTTCTATCCGGGGGCCCCTGGGGCTGAGATGGGCTCGTCTATCCGGACGCCTCTGGGGCTGAGCTAGGCTCTTCTATCCGGGGCCCTGGGGATGAGATGGGCTCTTCTATCCGGAGCCCCTGGGGCTGAGCTGGGCTCTTCTATCCAGGTCCCTGAGGTGGAGCTGGGCTCTTCTATCCGGGGCCCCTGGGGTTGAGCTGGGCTCTTGTATCCAGGGGCCCCTGGGGCTGAGCTTGGCTCTTCTATCCCGAGGCCCCTGGGGCTGAGCTGGGCTCTTCTATCTGGGGGCCCCTGGGGCTGAGCTGGGTTCTTCTATCCGGGGGCCTTGGGGCTGAGCTGCGCTCTTTTATCCGGGGCCCCTGGGGCGGAGGTGAGCTCTTCTATCTCGGGCCCCTGGGGCTGAGTTGGACTCTTCTATCCGGGGGCCCCTGGGGCTGAGCTCGGTTCTTCTATCTGGGGGCCCTGGGGCTGAGCTGGGCTCTTCTATCTGGGGGGCCCCTGGGGCTGAGCTGGGCTCTTCTATCCGGGGCCCCTGGGGCTGAGCAGGGCCCTTCTATCCGGGGGCCCCTGGGGCTGAGCTGGGCTCTTTTATCTGGGGGCTGAGCTGGGCACTTCTATCAGGGGGGGGCCCTGGGGCTGAGCTGAGCTGGGCTCTTCTATCCGGGGGCCCCTCGGGCTGATCTGGGCCCTTCTATCCGGAGGCCCCTGGGGCTGAGCTGGACTCTTCTATCTGGGGGCCCTGGGGCTGAGCTGAGCTGGGCTTTTCTATCCGGGGGCCACTGGGGCTGATCTGGGCCCTTCTATTCAGAGGCCCCTGGGGCTGAGCTGGACTCTTCTATCTGGGGGCCCTGGGGCTGAGCTGGGCTCTTCTATCCGGGGGGCCCCTGGGGCTGAGCTAGGCTTTTCTATCCCGGGGCCCCTGGGGCTGAGCTGGGCTCTTCTATCCGAGGGTCCTGGGGCTGAGCTGGGCTCTTCTATCCGGGGGGCAACTGGGGCTGAGCTGGGCTCTTCTATCCGGGGGGGGCCTGGGGCTGAGCTAGGCTTTTCTATCCCGGGGCCCCTGGGGCTGAGCTGGGCTCTTCTATCCGGGGCCCCTGGGGCTGAGCTCAGCTCTTATATCTGGGGGCCCTGGGGCTGAGCTTGGCTCTTCTATCCGGGGACCTCGGGTCTGAGATGTGGTCTTTTTTTCCGGGCTGTTCTTGCCTTAGTACAGAGGTCTTCAAACTTTGCTGCGCTGAGCCCCCTAAGCAAACTATTTTGAACTTGGGCCCCCCCTTTCAAAAATTTATGAAAAGAACTGCAGGAGCTGGAACCACAGGGAGAAGCACAGAGGTTTGAGACAGTTTATGGGGTACTTTTTCTGTAGCTCCTAATGTACAGTAATATGAGACTTATAAGAGAGTAAATGCTTGAACCAAAAACAGAATATGATCAACAAACACTGCTCCCCAAAATTGGGAGAGTTGTGAGCTTCACACACTCATCAGCCCCAATGCAACACCACTTGCTTCACTAATGATAGCTTCTTTCCTGTAGTAGTAGTCTGTCTTGTGTGCCTCTTTCACCCCTTCCCCACCATGCCTAGCCATCACTCCAATCTTAACATAGGCCCTCTATCCCTTTCACACAAAAAATTGTTCCCTCACATTGTCCCCTCTGCAGCAATGGTTCCATTTGCTATCAAGGAATATGAGCCCAAGTGTCTTTTTTGTAAAGACACCCATGCGCTAACAATGGAACACCCCTTTGATGCAAACTATCCAATGTCATTCCTGACTTGCTTTGGATAGTAAATCCCAGTGTAACACTCTGCATCAGGTTTACATTACAAAAGTAAAGCAAACCTGTTGCAAAGCATGAGTAAATCTGGGTCCAAGAGCGTTGCTGCACAGACCTGCATAATGTTTAGGTACAATCCAAGCCAAATCGGGATTAACGCTGGATTGTAAATACCAACACACTTTGCGTCAAGTTTCTGTTAAAAAAAGTAACACAAACCTGATACAAAGTCTTTGTAAATCTGGGCCTAAATCTTTTGCTGCAGCCTGTCTCATGCTGTGTGTAATAAAATTATACAACATTGACACATTCACAGTACTTTCTGGCAAAGACAGGTAGCTTGTAGCACTATAAAAACAAAAGTCACTATTCCCCACTGCACCAAGCTGAAGTGATTGCACTAACCAGCTTAGATTTCATCCTTTTCCACAGAATAACACATCAAACGAGGTACTGAAAAATGTTGTTCCTGGCATGCTAGTAACGGACCTCTTCGCCATTACACTTGTAATCACAGTCCTCATGCTTTTTTATGGCCTTTGGCTGCATGCAAATGATAGCGTAGAACAGGACAAATAAACAAGTTCGCGCTTCCAGGCCATCTCTATTTACAAGATTTACAAGTCTTTACGGAGACATTGGCGCCCCCCCCCCTGGGAATGCATCCACGGAGCCCCAGGGGGGCGAGCCCCCCAGTTTGAAGACCTCTGCCTTAGTACATCAGGTAGTGCCATGGGTAGTACGATTGATACTTCTTTTCATTCATAGATCTAGGGCTGGTGCAGCCTTGTACTCATTTGTTCTTGCCTTAGTACATCGGGTAGTACCGCCCATGACGGCGTGCCATGGGTAGTACGGTTGATACTTCATCTCATTCCTAGATCTGGGGCTGGTGCAGCCTTGTACTCATTTGTACTTTCCTTAGTACATCGGGTAGTACCGCCCATGACGGCGTGCCATGGGTAGTACGGTTGATACCTCATCTCATTCCTAGATCTGGGGCTGGTGCAGCCTTGTACTCATTTGTACTTTCCTTAGTACATCGGGTAGTACCGCCCATGACGGCCTGCCATGGGTAGTACGGTTGATACCTCATCTCATTCCTAGATCTAGGGGGGGTGCAGCCTTGTACTCATTTGTTCTTGCCTTAGTACATCAGGTAGTACCGCCCATGACGGCGTGCCATGGGTAGTACGATTGATACTTCATCTCATTCATAGATCTAGGGAGGGTGCAGCCTTGTACTCATTTGTTCTTGCCTCAGTACATCGGGTAGTACCGCCCATGACGGCGTGCCATGGGTAGTACGGTTGATACCTCATCTCATTCCTAGATCTGGGGCTGGTGCAGCCTTGTACTCATTTGTACTTTCCTTAGTACATCGGGTAGTACCGCCCATGACGGCGTGCCATGGGTAGTACGGTTGATACCTCATCTCATTCCTAGATCTAGGGGGGGTGCAGCCTTGTACTCATTTGTTCTTGCCTTAGTACATCAGGTAGTACCGCCCATGACGGCGTGCCATGGGTAGTACGATTGATACTTCATCTCATTCATAGATCTAGGGAGGGTGCAGCCTTGTACTCATTTGTTCTTGCCTCAGTACATCGGGTAGTACCGCCCATGACGGCGTGCCATGGGTAGTACGGTTGATACTTCATCTCATTCCTAGATCTGGGGCTGGTGCAGCCTTGTACTCATTTGTACTTTCCTTAGTACATCGGGTAGTACCGCCCATGACGGCGTGCCATGGGTAGTACGGTTGATACCTCATCTCATTCCTAGATCTAGGGGGGGTGCAGCCTTGTACTCATTTGTTCTTGCCTTAGTACATCGGGTAGTACCGCCCATGACGGCGTGCCATGGGTAGTACGGTTGATACTTCATCTCATTCCTAGATCTAGGGAGGGTGCAGCCTTGTACTCATTTGTTCTTGCCTCAGTACATCGGGTAGTACCGCCCATGACGGCGTGCCATGGGTAGTACGGTTGATACTTCATCTCATTCCTAGATCTGGGGCTGGTGCAGCCTTGTACTCATTTGTACTTTCCTTAGTACATCGGGTAGTACCGCCCATGACGGCGTGCCATGTGTAGTACAGTTGATACCTCATCTCATTCCTAGATCTAGGGGGGGTGCAGCCTTGTACTCATTTGTTCTTGCCTCAGTACATCGGGTAGTACCGCCCATGACGGCGTGCCATGGGTAGTACGGTTGATACTTCATCTCATTCCTAGATCTGGGGCTGGTGCAGCCTGGTACTCATTTGTTCTTGCCTTAGTACATCGGGTAGTACCGCCCATGACGGCGTGCCATGGGTAGTACGATTGATACTTCATCTCATTCATAGATCTAGGGAGGGTGCAGCCTTGTACTCATTTGTTCTTGCCTCAGTACATCGGGTAGTACCGCCCATGACGGCGTGCCATGGGTAGTACGGTTGATACCTCATCTCATTCCTAGATCTAGGGGGGGTGCAGCCTTGTACTCATTTGTTCTTGCCTTAGTACATCGGGTAGTACCGCCCATGACGGCGTGCCATGGGTAGTACGGTTGATACTTCATCTCATTCCTAGATCTAGGGAGGGTGCAGCCTTGTACTCATTTGTTCTTGCCTCAGTACATCGGGTAGTACCGCCCATGACGGCGTGCCATGGGTAGTACGGTTGATACTTCATCTCATTCCTAGATCTGGGGCTGGTGCAGCCTTGTACTCATTTGTACTTTCCTTAGTACATCGGGTAGTACCGCCCATGACGGCGTGCCATGTGTAGTACAGTTGATACCTCATCTCATTCCTAGATCTAGGGGGGGTGCAGCCTTGTACTCATTTGTTCTTGCCTCAGTACATCGGGTAGTACCGCCCATGACGGCGTGCCATGGGTAGTACGGTTGATACTTCATCTCATTCCTAGATCTGGGGCTGGTGCAGCCTGGTACTCATTTGTTCTTGCCTTAGTACATCGGGTAGTACCGCCCATGACGGCGTGCCATGGGTAGTACGATTGATACTTCATCTCATTCATAGATCTAGGGAGGGTGCAGCCTTGTACTCATTTGTTCTTGCCTCAGTACATCGGGTAGTACCGCCCATGACGGCGTGCCATGGGTAGTACGGTTGATACCTCATCTCATTCCTAGATCTAGGGGGGGTGCAGCCTTGTACTCATTTGTTCTTGCCTTAGTACATCGGGTAGTACCGCCCATGACGGCGTGCCATGGGTAGTACGGTTGATACTTCATCTCATTCCTAGATCTAGGGAGGGTGCAGCCTTGTACTCATTTGTTCTTGCCTCAGTACATCGGGTAGTACCGCCCATGACGGCGTGCCATGGGTAGTACGGTTGATACTTCATCTCATTCCTAGATCTGGGGCTGGTGCAGCCTTGTACTCATTTGTACTTTCCTTAGTACATCGGGTAGTACCGCCCATGACGGCGTGCCATGTGTAGTACAGTTGATACCTCATCTCATTCCTAGATCTAGGGGGGGTGCAGCCTTGTACTCATTTGTTCTTGCCTTAGTACATCGGGTAGTACCGCCCATGACGGCGTGCCATGGGTAGTACGGTTGATACTTCATCTCATTCCTAGATCTAGGGAGGGTGCAGCCTTGTACTCATTTGTTCTTGCCTCAGTACATCGGGTAGTACCGCCCATGACGGCGTGCCATGGGTAGTACGGTTGATACTTCATCTCATTCCTAGATCTGGGGCTGGTGCAGCCTTGTACTCATTTGTACTTTCCTTAGTACATCGGGTAGTACCGCCCATGACGGCGTGCCATGTGTAGTACAGTTGATACCTCATCTCATTCCTAGATCTAGGGCTGGTGCAGCCTTGTACTCATTTGTTCTTGCCTTAGTACATCAGGTAGTACCGCCAATGAGGGCGTGCCATGGGTAGTATGGTTAATACTTCATCTCATTCCTAGATCTGGGGCTGGTGCAGCCTGGTACTCATTTGTTCTTGCCTTAGTACATCGGGTAGTACCGCCCATGACGGCGTGCCATGGGTAGTACGATTGATACCTCATCTCATTCCTAGATCTAGGGGGGGTGCAGCCTTGTACTCATTTGTTCTTGCCTTAGTACATCGGGTAGTACCGCCCATGACGGCGTGCCATGGGTAGTACGGTTGATACTTCATCTCATTCCTAGATCTAGGGAGGGTGCAGCCTTGTACTCATTTGTTCTTGCCTCAGTACATCGGGTAGTACCGCCCATGACGGCGTGCCATGGGTAGTACGGTTGATACTTCATCTCATTCCTAGATCTGGGGCTGGTGCAGCCTTGTACTCATTTGTACTTTCCTTAGTACATCGGGTAGTACCGCCCATGACGGCGTGCCATGTGTAGTACAGTTGATACCTCATCTCATTCCTAGATCTAGGGGGGGTGCAGCCTTGTACTCATTTGTTCTTGCCTTAGTACATCGGGTAGTACCGCCCATGACGGCGTGCCATGGGTAGTACGGTTGATACTTCATCTCATTCCTAGATCTAGGGAGGGTGCAGCCTTGTACTCATTTGTTCTTGCCTCAGTACATCGGGTAGTACCGCCCATGACGGCGTGCCATGGGTAGTACGGTTGATACTTCATCTCATTCCTAGATCTGGGGCTGGTGCAGCCTTGTACTCATTTGTACTTTCCTTAGTACATCGGGTAGTACCGCCCATGACGGCGTGCCATGTGTAGTACAGTTGATACCTCATCTCATTCCTAGATCTAGGGCTGGTGCAGCCTTGTACTCATTTGTTCTTGCCTTAGTACATCAGGTAGTACCGCCAATGAGGGCGTGCCATGGGTAGTATGGTTAATACTTCATCTCATTCCTAGATCTGGGGCTGGTGCAGCCTGGTACTCATTTGTTCTTGCCTTAGTACATCGGGTAGTACCGCCCATGACGGCGTGCCATGGGTAGTACGGTTGATACTTCATCTCATTCCTAGATCTAGGGAGGGTGCAGCCTTGTACTCATTTGTTCTTGCCTTAGTACATCGGGTAGTACCGCCCATGACGGCGTGCCATGGGTAGTACGATTGATACTTCATCTCATTCATAGATCTAGGGAGGGTGCAGCCTTGTACTCATTTGTTCTTGCCTCAGTACATCGGGTAGTACCGCCCATGACGGCGTGCCATGGGTAGTACGGTTGATACCTCATCTCATTCCTAGATCTAGGGGGGGTGCAGCCTTGTACTCATTTGTTCTTGCCTTAGTACATCGGGTAGTACCGCCCATGACGGCGTGCCATGGGTAGTACGGTTGATACTTCATCTCATTCCTAGATCTAGGGAGGGTGCAGCCTTGTACTCATTTGTTCTTGCCTCAGTACATCGGGTAGTACCGCCCATGACGGCGTGCCATGGGTAGTACGGTTGATACTTCATCTCATTCCTAGATCTGGGGCTGGTGCAGCCTTGTACTCATTTGTACTTTCCTTAGTACATCGGGTAGTACCGCCCATGACGGCGTGCCATGTGTAGTACAGTTGATACCTCATCTCATTCCTAGATCTAGGGCTGGTGCAGCCTTGTACTCATTTGTTCTTGCCTTAGTACATCAGGTAGTACCGCCAATGAGGGCGTGCCATGGGTAGTATGGTTAATACTTCATCTCATTCCTAGATCTGGGGCTGGTGCAGCCTGGTACTCATTTGTTCTTGCCTTAGTACATCGGGTAGTACCGCCCATGACGGCGTGCCATGGGTAGTACGGTTGATACTTCATCTCATTCCTAGATCTAGGGAGGGTGCAGCCTTGTACTCATTTGTTCTTGCCTTAGTACATCGGGTAGTACCGCCCATGACGGCGTGCCATGGGTAGTACGATTGATACTTCATCTCATTCATAGATCTAGGGAGGGTGCAGCCTTGTACTCATTTGTTCTTGCCTCAGTACATCGGGTAGTACCGCCCATGACGGCGTGCCATGGGTAGTACGGTTGATACCTCATCTCATTCCTAGATCTAGGGGGGGTGCAGCCTTGTACTCATTTGTTCTTGCCTTAGTACATCGGGTAGTACCGCCCATGACGGCGTGCCATGGGTAGTACGGTTGATACTTCATCTCATTCCTAGATCTAGGGAGGGTGCAGCCTTGTACTCATTTGTTCTTGCCTTAGTACATCGGGTAGTACCGCCCATGACGGCGTGCCATGGGTAGTACGATTGATACTTCATCTCATTCATAGATCTAGGGAGGGTGCAGCCTTGTACTCATTTGTTCTTGCCTCAGTACATCGGGTAGTACCGCCCATGACGGCGTGCCATGGGTAGTACGGTTGATACTTCATCTCATTCCTAGATCTGGGGCTGGTGCAGCCTTGTACTCATTTGTACTTTCCTTAGTACATCGGGTAGTACCGCCCATGACGGCGTGCCATGTGTAGTACAGTTGATACCTCATCTCATTCCTAGATCTAGGGCTGGTGCAGCCTTGTACTCATTTGTTCTTGCCTTAGTACATCAGGTAGTACCGCCAATGAGGGCGTGCCATGGGTAGTATGGTTAATACTTCATCTCATTCCTAGATCTGGGGCTGGTGCAGCCTTGTACTCATTTGTTCTTGCCTTAGTACATCGGGTAGTACCGCCCATGACGGCGTGCCATGGGTAGTACGGTTGATACTTCATCTCATTCCTAGATCTAGGGAGGGTGCAGCCTTGTACTCATTTGTTCTTGCCTTAGTACATCGGGTAGTACCGCCCATGACGGCGTGCCATGGGTAGTATGGTTGATACTTCATCTCATTCCTAGATCTAGGGAGGGTGCAGCCTTGTACTCATTTGTACTTTCCTTAGTACATCGGGTAGTACCGCCAATGACGGCGCGCCATGGGTAGTACGGTTGATGCTTCATCTCATTCCTAGATCTAGGGAGGGTGCAGCCTTGGACTCATTTGTACTTTCCTTAGTACATCGGGTGTACCGTCAATGACGGCGTGCCATAGGTAGTACGATTGATACTTCATCTCATTCCTAGATCTAGGGAGGGTGCAGCCTTGTACTCATTTGTACTTTCCTTAGTTCATCAGGTAGTACCACCAATGACGTCGTGCCATGGGTAGTACGGTTGATACCTCATCTCATTCCTAGATCTAGGGAGGGTGCAGCCTTGTACTCATTTGTACTTTCCTTAGTACATCAGATAGTACCACCAATGAGGGTGTGCCATACGTAGCAGTGTAGATACTTTCCCAGGTGTTGTACGCCTCTGAAGATGGCACCATTCCAAGGGGACGTCTCATCGCCACAATGCTGCTCCTCTGGTTGGTGTTGCAAGCGATCCAGAAGGCAGTTTTGTTGCTTTTTACGGGCACTTTGCCCGTAGTGGCGCTTATAGTCCGAGGACAGATTGCTTGTATGGAACCCTGTGTCTGTGGTACAGGTCCCACTCGACCCGCTCTGCCTGCTTTGTTCTGCAATACATACTGTCTGAGCAACCTATACAGGACACTGTGTGTACAGAGCCAGTACGGTATCAGGTGACCCCACTTTAGGGAACCCTGTCTGACATTCTGAGGTATGTGGGGGCTAAGTGACCAACAAACCAATCTTATGAACTGGAAGGGTGAAATGGTCCACAAGGGTCGTGATATGCTTGGGGCTGAGTAGGAACGGCTGCATCTCTGTAGGAGTGGAAAGCGTAGTACCGGCATCTATAGGACCAAAGTTCACCCATGAATAAAACATTTCAAAGGCATACACTGCATGTGCATGTACAACACATGTTACTGCCCCCCTGTGCTCAGGGTTGCCTATGTCTTCACAATGTTGTGTAACTTCTGCCCTGTAATTGACTCCGATCAAACCAGGAGCTTCATGTTTAAAGAACCATTTCAACTAACGAAAGATCCAATGTGCAAATACCACAGATTTGTTTGGATTAGTAGTTTTGTGCTGAAAAATTCCCCTAATTGTTCGCTCTGGAAAAAAAATCTACCTGAAATGTTTGTTAACTGCTCACATTGACCCCTTAAATGCTGGCCCTTCTCTCTCCCCTCCCCCACGTGCTGAGCACTTTCTTTTAACGTATTTTGGGTAGTTTGTGCTTAGGGTACATAACTTTTTTTCACAAAAGGTACCCATGGCAAATTTGGCACCCTCTTATGTCTAACATCCAGGGGATTGTAAAGGTACCCAGGGTTTTTGGATTCCCCTGGAGGGGACCCAGAAAATAGGCAAAATAGGGAAAAAGTGCTCCAGAGAAAGTTTTTTTCCTATAAATGTCATCATCGAACATTTTCTGTGCTAAGGTCACCATCTTCCCAGCTTGTAGGGACAAAAACAATTTTTTTTACAACAGTTGTAGCCCATTTTGCCTATTTTTTGTGCTCTCAACTTTCTTCCAGTTTTTGGTGGAATCCACTATGAAACCCAGGGGGGATCCAGGAAAGCTGCAGATTTATGAAAGTAGACAAAATCCAGAATTCAGAAAGGGGTTATATGTGTACATCCCTCAAGATTTTCCCAAAGATGTTGAGTGTTGAAATAACAAAATATTGAAAATGAGTAGGACAAAAATGCTGTTTGTTACAACATTTTCATCTGTGAATTTCTGTCACACTGGCCAATTTACAAAACTGTTATTTGTACATCTCTAAATTTGAGGGTGCCCATACTAGAATATGATTCAGAGGACGAGTCTGGCTGAGGTGTTCTGGTTGGTCTGGAGTTTGTGTAGCAGGGTTTTGTTGATTCCGGCATCGAGGGCGTTGCCGTAGTCCGGTCTGCGCGTTATGAGTGCATGGGTGACGGTCTTTTTGCATTCTGTGAGGATCCACGTTAAGGTCTTGCAGAGGATGTGGAGGGAGTTGAAGCATGTTGAGGTGATTGCGTTGATCTGGCGGGTCAAGGTTTGCTGTCTAATACGATCCTGACATTCTTGGCATGGGTGGTGAGGGTAGATGTTCGTCCTATCTTTAGTAGCCACCAGGTGGAGTCCCACGCTGATGTGCTTTTCCCGAAGATCACGGTTTAAGTCTGTCAGTGTTTTAGACAGTTGATCTTCATCCATTGGGCAATTCCAGTCACACAGGAATAAAACTTCATCCGGGTACTGGGCGTATTGGCCATGAGAGACAGTTGTGTGTCAGGATAGGAGAGGGCGTTGATGTTATGAGAGTGGATGATTCTAGCTAAAGGGATCATGAATGCATTGAAGAGGGTCGGGCTCCAGGAAGATCTGCGTGGAACTCAGCAGACAAGGCCACCGAAATGCAACGTGTACGGTGACAAGATGACTGACTTGGTTCTTCCAGTCAGGAAGAAGCAGATCCATTGGAGTGCGTCTCGTTGGATTCTGATCTGGAGGCGTTGGATAAGGATGCTCGACAAGGGGGAAACAGTGGCCCTCATCCTCCTGGACCTCTCCGCTGCGTTCGACACGGTCTGCCACCGCACCCTAGTCCAGCGCCTCAGCAACATCGGTATCCAAGAGAAGGCACTGGAGTGGATCATCTCGTTCCTCGCCGAAAGAACACAAAGAGTCCGCCTCCCCCCGTTTCGCTCCGAGGCCACCGAATTCATCTGCGGCGTCCCGCAAGGATCTTCACTCAGCCCCACCCTCTTCAACATCTACATGAAACCTCTCGCAGCCATCGACCGCCAGCACAACCTCAACATCATCTCTTACGCCGACGACACCCAGCTGATCCTCTCCCTCACCAGAGACCCCGACACCGCCAGAACCTGCCTACACGAAGGGATGAAAGACGTCGCCGAGTGGATGAAGGACAGCCGCCTGAAACTGAACTCGGACAAGACGGAAGTCCTCATCCTGGGATCTTCGCCCTCCGCCTGGGACGACTCCTGGTGGCCCCCAGCCCTGGGCACCGCACCCAAGCCAACCGACCACGCACGCAACCTGGGCTTCATCCTGGACCCCTCCCTCTCGATGACCAGACAAGTCAACGCCGTCTCCTCATCGTGCTTCAACACCCTGCGTATGCTTCGCAAGATCTTCCGCTGGATCCCGACCGAGACCAGGAAGACTGTCACCCAGGCACTCGTCACCAGCCGACTGGACTACGGAAACGCCCTCTACGCCGGAACCACAGCCAAGCTACAGAAAAGACTCCAGCGCATCCAGAGCGCCTCCGCCCGACTCATCCTGGATGTCCCCCGACGCAGCCACATCTCCAGCCACCTGAGGAACCTGCACTGGCTCCCCGTCGACAAGAGGATCACGTTCCGGCTCCTCACCCACGCACACAAGTCTCTCCACGACCTGGGCCCCAAGTACCTCAACGACCGCCTGACCTTCTACACGCCCACCCGCCAGCTACGGTCCACCAGCCTCGCCCTCGCAGCCGTACCACGCATCCAAAGAGCCACCGCCGGAGGAAGATCCTTCTCTTACCTGGCTGCCAAGACTTGGAACTCCCTCCCCATCCACCTTCGGCTGACCCAGGACCATCTCGCCTTCAGGAAACAACTCAAGACCTGGCTGTTCGAGCAGTAGCATACCCCTCCCCCAAGCGCCTTGAGACCCTCCCGGGTGAGTAGTGCGCTATACAAATGGCATGATTGATTGATTGATTGATTGATGGGGTGGGAGACTGTCTCAAACTCTACAGAGAGGACCAGGAGAATGAGATCACCATGTCTCTTGTGTCCAGAGTCATGCGGATGTCATCCATGGCGGGGATGTGGACAGTTTCCCAGCTGTGGTTGGGGCTCAAACCAGACTGAGTAGTTTTGAGGAGCTCGTGGTCCTTGAGGTATTCTACAAAGTGTCTGTTGACCATTTTCTCCAGGACGTAAACCGAGAATGGTAGCAGGGGGATCGGCCTGTGGTTGGTGAGCGTTTACGGGTTTGAGGGGGTTTCTTCAGCAGTGGGAGGACAGTGGTGTCTTTCTCTCAATCAGTTCTTCCTCGGGGTCTGTAGTAAGATCGAGAGATCCACCCCTAGGCACCACCAACTCTGAATGCTGTATTAGCGCAGAGTATTGGAGTGGCCAGGCAAGGGAAAGGGGTTTAGGAGATAGGAACTGCGAGGAGCGAGATTTAAAAAAGAGAACACACATAATATTCAGATGGAACTTGAGTTTTGAGTTCCCCATAAAACTTCCCCCGCTTTTGAAGGATTAGGTTTTTTACCCTGTTTGGTGAACTTAGAACAACTCTCTCTCTCTCTCTATTCTGCTTTTTCGAGGGTTTCTGCTCTATACTGGCTCTCTTAAACTTAGGCTGTAAGATAAAGGTGATAAGGTGAAGTCACTTGTTCAACGCTAACCTTTTAACACCTTAGCTGCACCCGATTCTAGACACTGCTACAAGGATACATTCCGCAAAGAGTTTCATTAAACATTTCTCTCCCTCTTCTTCAATATTTCAATGCCCCAGGTTAAGTCATCTGGCTGAGAAAGATAGTTATATGAACTGAACAATAATATTCATGAATCATGTTCTTTACTCCTCAGTCAAACGGATTTGTCTCTATGGAGCTGCCTTCCCTGGAATTGTTTCGACTAATAATGATCTTTAGTGGTAGCACAAGAAATTAGGTTACATTTAGTCTCTTACTTCGAGTAAGAACCAAAACTATGACGAGGCTTGAAACGCCAAGGAATCAGCTCTCTCTGACTCTCTCAGCCCTCACTAGGGGGGCATCCTCTCTGTCCCAAGTGAAGGCTGGATCACTCACAGTGTGAGCGTACTCACCACCAAAGAGCTCAGCTGAAGAAACGTTGGCCAACAAACTCCGTCAACAAAACTGAGTAATCCTGTTTATCGCGGGAGCTTAGGAAAGAAGGGGTTACTCCGATCATTTCCTGGAGTAGTAATTGTAAGTGGGAGCACTGTTCCAATCCTTGTCAGTGAGGCTGTTCTTGTTTTTGCGGGCTGGTCCGGTGGGGTTGTGTGTGTTGGACCAGGATGCTGAACTTGATGAGGGCTTGGTCTGTCCGTTATGGAACCAGTGAAGTTTGTGTGCGGTCCTGGTGGTCTGCAGATGAAAATGCCGCTTAGGGTGAAGTTGGCTGTGATGTTGTGTCTGGAATGGAGTTCTTGTGGATGATGGTGATTCCGCCTCTGAGCTTGTGAAGTCTGTCTTGCCTGGTGATCTTACACCTGGGGGGGTGTGGCTGTGGAGATGCCAGGTGCTGATGCAGGGTTAGCCAGGGTTCTGTGAGGAAAAGTAGGTCAGTGTTTTGTTGTGCAGTAGGTCCCAGATCTTTGTGGCTTGGTTGGTGAGTGAGCGGACGTTGATTAACTTGCATTCGAGTGCGGAGTGTTGTGTGACTAGTTGCGAGACTGTGTGTGTGAGAGAGTGGGGTGTTGGTTGCTGCTGGTGCGGAGGCGGTGAGTGTTGGGTGTGGGTGAAAACTTGCAGGAAGCGCAAAAGAAGGCTCCCTCGATGTTGTGTGGGGAGGTGAGGCACCAGCATGTGGAAGGGTGGCGGAGGGTCACAGTAGGTAGTAGTGGGAATGGACAAGACCAGGGTTCCTGTCACTGGGCATCGTCCATGCAGACTGACTTGCCTTTGGCATGCCTTCAGGGCATATGGCCATGTCTGAACTGGGGTGGCGGAGTGAGCTAAAGAATGATGTTGGATTAAACCCAGATCAGTTGACTGGGGGTGAGTGCTTGCAATGTTCAACACTTCGTCCATCTTCCCCTTTAGTATCGCTTTGTTGGCCCTAAGTTGGCAGAGTATGTCCAGACGTGGGTCCCGTGCTCACTTTGCCACTGAATTCAAGCTAGCCTGGCTGATGACGGATCATTAACCAGAAACTGGTCCTAGGATGCTTGCTTCCGGTCCAGGGAACACATGGCTTGGCAGTTCGGGCTGGACTGTTCCCATGAGGCACAAGGTCAGACTGATTTGCATATGGCCATGTCTGCACTGGGGTGATGGAGTGAGCTAAAGAATGATGATGGACAATGGGCAGATGGATAAGATCCCCTCCCCCTTTAAACTTATATTAAGGAAAGAAACCAGTGGCTGTCTGTGGCATCAGTTGCATGACAGCTACTGCAAGACAGTCCGGCTCAAAACCATCTTTAGTGTTTTTAAAGCATGGAGTGCTTCACGGAGAGCATGTGGCATTGGTAGATTATCATTCCACACAGCCTTAAATAATAATTTTACACTCCAAGAAGTATTGTATGGGAAAATGGAAGAGAGCAGGAGTAAAAAGAATTGGCTGTTTCTTTTCCCAAACTGGTCTTCGATCCTTCGAAGAACTGAAAGAAGATTTTACTTTGAATTGGTGGGAATTTTAAAAATTTCTTCAAATTAGAGATCTTCTTGAACAGAAAGCAGGGGGACAGGTTACATTTGGGAAAGTTTAAATTATTGAAAGGATAATCCAAAATAAAGTAAGCAGCCCTCCCAGATGATATGGAAAAACCGCCAAAAAATGAAAGGTGAAGGTAGGAGTGTCCGACGAGACATTTTTTATGCTCATGAGTTATTGCATACGGTTTTGATATCAGCTAGGTCACAGGCACAGTTTTATAGAAAGTGTTTCTTTTTGTATGATACACCTGACAAAATCTCGAAATGGGGTTGAGGGAAGGGAACATGTTGTCCTCGCTGTGCAGTCTGTAATGCAGAGAGTGTTCATATTTTTGCATCATGTCAGGTTTTGCAGAAATGTTATAAAGATATCACAAAGTTTTTATCAGAGGTGTTAAAAACTGAAATAACACATAGGGGCTGATTCTGATGCGGGTTGGAAAGCATTCCCACCCAGGGCCTGATTCTGATGCGGTTAGGAAGGCCTCCTAATGACATTTGCTCCTTCCAAAAAGTATCGGGAGTGACCCAGTGCCCAATTATAATGCGGTTAGGAACATGTGCTCCCAGTCCAACCAAATCGTATCTGGAGGCATCCGGATGCATCGTACTTGGTCGGTCGGACTCTCCCGATCCGAGTGGGTCAGAAACCATTTCCAACCCGATTCGGTCGAGAAGCATTTCCAACCCGCATCAGAATCAGACCCTGAGTGTGTAATCCTGCTCGGGACTTTTGAGACTAATCGGCGTAGGGCAAGGCATGAACTGATTTTTATTTCTATGGCGGTTTTACGAATGTGTATTGCGGCTGCCTGGTTGGATGCTAATGCACCGACATTACAACAAAGGCTTGGTAGGTAGTTAGCAATGTCTAGAAACAGCCATATATAGGCGAAAAGGGAGGATTCAGTGTAATAAAGGTATGAAAATCTGGGACCCTCTACGTGTCTGGATTCAAACTCAAAGTGGAGATTGAAGATGAGTAAGAATTTGCACTTTATTGAATCTGCACAAATCACATTAGGATAGATCTTCTTTTCCAGGATTATTTTAGTCTTTTGTAGTAAATTCTATTGTCATTCGAAATTTGAGATGGAAGCAGTTTATTACCTTACATGAAATAATGTAAAGAACTTTGGGAAGTAGGTGATGTATTAACTCTTACTCCTGTCTGCGTGGGCGAAGGGTGGGGTGAAAAATGCAAAATGATTATAGGTTCACCTTGTCAAGTGACGCTATTCGATACATTAAAGGGGCTGAAAGATGCGAAATGGATCAGGACATTTCCCTCATTTCTCTCATTCTGAGGTCGGAAAAAACACATGCCTCGTGTGTAGCGCCTCGATTCTGGGGAGTGGGATTAAAGCGCCTCGGTCCAAGCCACAGTCCTGCCCCCAGAGGGCGCCTCTGGGCAGGTCCAGGGGAGCAGTGTCTCTCTTCGGGGCCTGTGCATAGTGCCCTGAGGCTCAGGGTTGAGTCAGAGGCTCTGTCCTTAATGAGAATCCTTCACAGAGAGGCCTGTCCAGAGGAGGGGCAGAGGAGGAGAGGCCTGTGCAGGGGAGCAGAGGAGGTGAGGCCTGTCCAGAGGAGCGGCAGAGGGGGAGAGGCCTGTCCAGGGGAGCAGTGTCTCTCTTCGGGGCCTGTGCAAAGCGCGCCGAGGCTCAGGGCGGAGTCAGAGGCGCTGGATGGGGTGGAATGAACTCTGTGCTCCTCTGTCCTGAATGAGAATCCTTCACCGAGAGGCCTGTCCAGAGGAGGGGCAGAGGAGGAGAGGCCAGTCCAGAGGAGGGGCGGAGGAGGAGAGGCCTGTCCAGAGGAGGGGCAGAGGAGGAGAGGCCTGTCCAGTGGTACAGAGGAGGTGAGGCCTGTCCAGTGGTGCAGAGGAGGTGAGGCCTGTCCAGGGTGCAGAGGAGGTGAGGCCTGTCCAGGGGTGAAGAGGAGGAGAGGCCTGTCCAGGGGTGCGGAGGAGGAGAGGCCTGTCCAGGGGGTGCAGAGGAGGAGAGGCCGGTCCACAGGGGGCAGAGGGGGTGAGGCCTGTCCAGAGGAGCAGAGGAGGTGAGGCCTGTCCAGAGGAGGGGCAGAGGGGGAGAGGCCTGTCCAGGGGAGCAGTGTCTCTCTTCGGGGCCTGTGCATAGCGCACCAAGGCTCAGGGCGGAGTCAGAGGCGCTGGATGGGATGGAATGAACTCTGGGCTCCTCTGTCATTACTGAGAATCCTTCACCAAGAGGCCTGTCCAGAGGAGGGGCAGAGGGGGAGATGCCTGTCCAGAGGAGGAGAGGAGGTGAGGCCTGTCCAGAGGAGGAGCAGAGGAATTGAGGCATGTCCAGAGGAGGGGTGCAGAGGAGGAGAGACCTGTCCAGAGGTACAGAGGAGGTGAGGCCTGTCCAGAGGAGCGGCAGAGGAGGAGAGACCTGTCCAGGGGTGCAGAGGAGGTGAGGCCTGTTCAGGGGTGCAGAGGAGTAGAGGCCTGTCCAGGGGTGCAGAGGAGGTGATGCCTGTCCAGGGGTGCAGAGGAGGAGAGGCCTGTCCAGGAGTGCAGAGGAGGCGAGGCCTATCCAGGGGGTCAGAGGAGGTGAGGCCTGTCCAGGGGAGCAGTGTCTCTCTTCGGGCCATGTGCAGGTGTGCACAGGAGGTGAGGCCTGTCGAGGGGGCAGAGGAGGTGAGGCATGTCCAGGAGTGCAGAGGAGGAGAGGCCTGTCCAGAGGAGGAGAGGAGGAGAGGCCTGTCCATGGGGCAGAGGAGGAGAGGCCTGTCCAGGGGGCAGAGGAGGAGAGGCCTGTCCAGGGGGGCAGAGGAGGAGAGGCCTGTCCAGGGGGCAGAGAAGGAGAGGCCTGTCCAGGGGTGCAGTGGAGGTGAGGCCTGTCCAGAGGTGCAGAGGAGGAAATGCCTGTCCAGGGATAAGAGGAGGTGAGGACTGTCCAGGGGTCAGAGGAGGCGAGGCCTGTCCAGGGGGGCAGAGGAGGAGAGGCCTGTCCAGGGGGCAGAGGAGGTGAGGCCTGTCCAGGGGTGCAGAGGAGGGGAGGCCTGTCCAGGGGTGCAGAGGAGGAGAGGCCTGTCCAGAGGAGGAGAGGAGTAGAGGCCTGTCCATGGGGCAGAGGATGAATTCCTGTCCAGGAGTGCAGAGGAGGTGAGGCCTGTCCAGGGGGCAGAGGAGGTGAGGCCTGTCCAGGGGTGCAGAGGAGGAGATGCCTGTCCAGAGGGCAGAGGAGGGGATGCCTGTCCAGGGGGGCAGAGGAGGAGAGACCTGTCCAGCGGTGCAGATGAGGTGAGACCTGTCCTTGGGTACAGAGCAGCTGAGGCCTGCCCAGGGTAGCAGAGGAAGAGAGGCCTGTCCAGGGTGCAGAGGAGGAGAGGCCGGTCCAGGGGGTCAGACGAGGAGAGGCCCGTCTAAGGGTGCAGAAGAGGAGAGGCCTGTCCAGTGGGTCAGACGAGGAGAGGTTTGTCCAGAGGAGCAGAGGCCTGTCCAGGGGTGCTGAGGAGGAGGGGCCTGCCCAGGGCTGCATGAGAGGTTAGGCCTGTCCAGGGGTGCAGAGGAGGCGAGATCTGTCTAGGGGGTCAGGCAAGGAAAGACCTGTCTAGCGGAGCTGAGGCCTGTCCAGGGGTGCATAAGAGGTGAGGCCTGTCCAGGGGTGCAGCAGAGGAGGAGAGGCCTGTCCAGGGGAGCAGTGTCTTTCTTCGGGGCCTGTGCATAGCGCGCCGAGACTCAGGGCGGAGTCAGAGGCGCTGGATGGGGTGGATTGAACTCTGGGCTCCTCTGTCCTTAATGGGAATCCTTCACCAAGAAGCCTGTCCAGGGGTGCAGTGGAGGTGAGACCTGTCCATGGGGCAGAGGAGGCGAGGCCTGTCCAAGCATGCAGAAGAGGTGAGGCCTGTCCAGGGGGCATAGGATGCGAGGCCTGTCCATGGGTGCAGAGGAGGAGAGGCCTGTCCAGGGGTGCAGAGGAGATGAGGCCTGTCTAGGGGTGCAGAGGAGGAGAGGCCTGTCCAGGGGTGCAGAGGAGATGAGGCCTGTCCAGGGGTGCAGAGGAGATGAGGCCTGTCTAGGGGTGCAGAGGAGATGAGGCCTGTCAAGGGGTACAGAGGAGGTGAGCCTGTCCAAGGTGTTGCAGAGGAGGTGAGTCCTGTCCAAAGGGGTGCAGAGGAGATGAGGCCTGTCTATGGGTGCAGAGGAGGAGAGGCCTGTCTAGGGGTGCAGAGGAGGTGAGTCCTGTCCAGGGGTGCAGAGGAGGTGAAGCCAGTCCAGGGGTTGCAGAGGAGGTGAGGCCTGTCCAGGGGGTACAGAGGAGTTGAGGCCTGTTGTCAAGGGTTGTGTTTGCTGACAGTGTAGACACTCCTAGGAGCAGAACGATGAGATTTTTCAAATTCCACCCCTGGTTTTCCCACAGCCACCAACTGAAGAGTTAACTAGTGGCCATGCGAACCCAGCCGGGGGAAAGGGTAATGAGACAGAGAAGAGACTGCCTGACCTTCTATGCTAACGACACGCAGCTGGTGGTCTCACTGGCGCAGGAGGCAAACCGACCTCCGCCAGGAGGGCTTAGAGAATGCCTGGAGGAAGTGAAGACCTGGATGTCTTCATCATCCCTTAAGTTGAATGGGGACAAAACAGAGCTGATGCTCCTTGGCCTTTTTGATTGTGGCCTTCCTCCCACCCTGTGCCCCCCCCTGTCTAGGCCCCCACCACCCCCCAAAAATAACATTAAGAGCCTCGGAGTGTGGCTGGACAGATCTCTGTCCTTCAATGTTCAAGCCACAAAACTTTCAGCTACCTGTTTCGGCATCATGAGGATGCTAAATAAAATATCCCCCCTCCTTCCTATGGAAGCAAAACAGGTGGCTATACAAGGTCTCATACACTCACGCCTTGATTTCAATAATGTACTCTACCTCGGCGCCCCAGAGTACACCCTTCGTAGGCTGCAGATTGTGCAGAATTGCGCAGCGCGCCTACTGCTCAAAATCCCCCGTAGACACTCAGTGAGGGCTGGACTGGCTAGCCTTCATTGGCTACCGGTTCGGCAGAGAGTTCTGTTTAAAGCACTATGCATAGCCCGTCAAGCCTTCTGGGACACAGGCCCCAGCATCACCCGAGATCTGGTCACTCATTACACCCCTAACCGCAGTCTCCGTTCCGGTCAGACCTTCTTGGCAGTGGTACCAAGAATAAAAAGATCCAGATCTGGCGGAAGGACGTTTGCATACAATGCCTCCAAGATCTGGAATACTCTGCCACTCCATCTCAGAGCCAACCCGAACCTCAACGTGTTTCGTAAACAACTAAAGACCTTTTTGTTTACAGCCCCCCACTAACTGCCGCTCTTCCTCCCTCTGCTCAACAGTAGGTCCTGGTTATCGTAGCGCTTGGACGCCTCCGGGCAGCAATTGCGCTATATAAATCTGCAAGTTTACAAGTTTACCTTCTGGCTCTTCCACTCTACTTCTTCTTTTCTGCCTTACTCCGTTTTATTCCTTTCTTACTCCCTCTCCATCTTTAAGCATGAGTGGAAATTGCTGTGAAAGAAAAGCACACCATTACTAATTTCCTTCAATTCCTTCTCCACTTTCTTTCTCTCTCTCTTTATTTCCTTACCCGGAGTGCCTATGGCTTTTGCTCCTCTTCTATTCTACAATATAAGTATTTTATTCTTTGGTAACCTGCATTATAAACAACATTTTAGCATCCTTTCACCCTGTGAGTTAATTTATTGTTTTTCACTCCTTCATTCTTTCCCTCTTTGCCTTACTTTCTTATCTTCTGAATTCTTCTTACTTCTCTCTTAGAAACCTTCTGGAGCTTCCGCAGTCAACCAAGCTACGAAGAAATCAGGAACTGAAGTATTCAATGGGTAAGTATTAATTCTTCTCCTTATATATTTTTTTCTATTTACTTTAAATTGGTATTTCTCTCTAGTTCTAAATTACCTAACTAACCGACACACCGAAGCGCTCTAACCTGCACCTAAGCCTGGCACAAAACTGCACTTTTTCTATCTAACTAGGCTACAGAAAATCCGTTGATGAGTGTATGGTTCTAAAATCAACCGGCGCACTTCACAGCTTGTCTAGAACTCGTGCCCGTGTCCAGTACAACAGGACTAAACCGGCAACTTCCACCTCGGTCCTCCCTGTTGGTAGTACAGGGGAGAATGCCCGGTTCCGCAGTATAATCACCCGCGACCTTTTGCGAGCGGGTGATCTTTGCAAAGCCGGTTCAATTGCAGATACTACGGGACAAAGAAGAGCTTTGATTCCTTTTTCCTGAACCCTGACTGTACCCCCTCGCATGGTTAAGCCTCCGGGCTGAGGTTTGTGAGGAGTTTACGAGTGAAAAATCTTAGTTAATCAGGGAGCATGAACATATGATTGTTCCACCCACAACCTATCCTCTGGGCCAAAACCCTTCGAGTCTACAAGATAGAACATTTTCCCTCTAATGGGCTTTGAAACTAGGATTCTTTTAACTTCAAATTCTTCTCGTCTTTCCACTAAAATAGGTTCTCAGTTTCTCAATTCTTTCAGATGAGGTGAAACCTTTTTAAGGTGAGAAACATGAAACACTGGGTGTATTTTTAGATGTGGTGGTAGTTTTAGTCTGAAAGTCATTGGATTCACTACTTGCTCCACAAGAAATGGACCTATAAATCGGGTTTGAAACTTTCTATTTCCTTTAAGCTTTAGGTTCTTGTGCTTAACCAAACCCTGTCCCCTGTACTCAAATCTAGTTCAGGTCTTCTTTTTTTATCTGCACTTTGCTTGTAGCGTTCCTTAGCTTTCATTAAGTTCTTGGTGGCAGACTTGTGTACCTTGATAAGATGTTGTACAAAGTTTTGTGCTGCAGGCACCGACACTTCTTTAGAGGAAACCACAGAATTTGGATGCCTTCCATAATTCAAGTAGAAAGGGGAAAAAACAGTAGAGGCATTCTTAGCATTATTATGTGCAAACTCTGCGGTCCAAAGGAGATCAAGCCACTCTCCCTCTTGATCCAAGAGAAACAGTATAAGATACTTTTCTAACTCTTGATTGGCCCTTTCAGTTTGACCATCTGTTTGTGGATGAAAACTCATTGAATAACGTGTCTCAATTCCCAAACCCCTTGTGTAAGCCTTCCAAAAATAGGATAGAAATTGAGATCCAGATCTGTGATCAATACCTTTGGAATGCCATGTATCTTAATAGCACTTTGATTGAATTGTGTGGCTATTTGTTTTGCAGTTGACTTCCCTTTCTGGGCAACACAAAGCTCCATTTTTTAGAAGGCTTCTTCTATGACTAATACTGAACTGAATCCCTGACTAGAAGGCAATTCAACAATCAAATCCATAGTCACAGTGTGCCAGGAAAATGGAGGGGTAGGCAAAGGTCTCAATAAACCCCGAGGAGCCAACTTATCTGTCTTCCCCATTGCACAAATCTCACAGACTTCCACATAAACTCAAACATCTTTGGACAACCCTGGCCACCAAAACTGTCTCCTTAACAACTCCTCTGTGTGATGGATTCCAGGGTGACAAGCCAATGGACTGTCAGGACAGTCGATCAATGCTTGTTGTTGAAGTTCTTTGATTGGTAAGTACAAGGCCTTGGAATGAAACGGTAATCCATCGACAATTTCTTGAGTTGACTCCTTCTCTGCCCAGGTCCGCATTTCTTCAGAAGTTAAGGCTTCATTGACCCTGTCTACGACAGTTTTCTCACTAGTGGCTCCAACGATCTAAGTTTCAAGAATTATCTTTTGATCTTTGTTAGATCTGGGGGTCTCTGGTTGGCACAGGTAGGTACTTGTGAGGGACCCTCTCCTCTAGTCAGTACAAGGGGATTACACTCCTAAAATAACCCCTGATCACCCTCTAGGTAGCTTGGCACAAGCAGTAAAGGCTTATTTCTGAGGCATTGGAAGTTAAGCAGTTGTGACCACATACAGTAACCCAGTGACAACACTACAAATGGACACCACACATGGTTTATATAAAAAAGTAGACTTTATATAGTGTTACCACAAGAACATAAACCAAAAAATACACACTATGATTACTTTAAGATGGTAGATTTAAGCTTAGTTCAGTTCAGTTCTTAGATGTGAAACTCTGCGTCAATGTACCTTAGGTTGCGTTGCGCTTCCACGACAAGCAATGTCGCAGCGATGGGAAATGCGGCAAAGTTCAGGTGCAAAGAAATAAAGACATGAAGATCTTCCAGATGCGGCATGCTTCTTGGGGATGCGAGAAGATCTCGGTTCGATGCGTGGACTACAGCGGCAACATCCAAGAAGCGACGGCAGCAGCTCCAGGGGGGGACGCTCTTCACCCACGATGCGTGGAGCTTCCAGACGATGCGACAAGTACAGCGGCAACATCCAAGATGCGCAGGCAGCAGCTCCAACCGTGGCACGCTTCTCGGGGGATGCGAGGTGCTCTTGGTCGATGCGGTGCAATATGACAGTTCCAGCGGCGACACCCTCTTTCGGAGTTGCGACGGCAGGCACAGCGACGGCGACATGCTCCGACCTTGTTGCGAGATTCTTCTCCTGATGCGGTTCAAAGCGACAACTACAGTGGTGACACCCTCCTGCGGAGTTGAGACGGTAGCAGCAGCGACGGCGACACGCTTCCTCTTTGTTGCCACACGCTTCTCTCCGATGCGGTGCAGTGCGACAGTTCCAGCGCTGACACCCTCCTTCGGAGTTGCGACGGCAGGCACAGCGACTGCGACACGCCTCTTCTCATTGAGAGTTGCTTCCAGCTCCTTGCGACACGCAGTTCCTCAGAAGGCCCAAAACAGCAGCAGGTACTTCCACAAGAACTCTGGGGAGCTGGGGGTGAAGTCTGTTGTCCCTGAGACTTCAGCAGGAGGCAAGCTCTTTTCCAAGCCCTTGGAGATCCTTCACAAGTTGAAAGCAAAGTACACAGAGTTTATTTCTCCTTCCTCTGGCAGTAAGGCCACCACTGCAGGCCAATCCCCCAAGCAGCACTTCAGCTTGGGAATAGTCTCTTGTCAGTTTCTTCAGGTTCCTCTCCTCAGTAAAAGTTTTTTTTGTAGTCCAAAGTGATCTAATTTCATGGGATCAGGGTCTCAATATTTATACCCCAAAATCCTTTGTTCTCTGAGGGGGAGAGAGGTCTCTGCCCAGTCCAAACCAGTTCTGAAGCACTCTGTTTACCAGACTTCTCCTTTCCTTTCACAGTACAGGGCATGCACATCAGACGCCCCACAGGAAGGGGAGCCAGCATTGTGGAAGGCAAGTACAGTCCTGGAGCACTTTGTTTACAGGACTCCTACTCTTCTTTCAGTGTGCAGGGCAGGGACATCAGCCGCTTCCCAGGAGGTGGAGTCAGCATTGTGGAAGGCAGGCACCGCCCTATTCAGAGTTGAGGTGCAATTCCTCCCTCCCATCTAGATGCAGATCTCTCTATTCACCACTCGGTTACTCATCCTGTCTCTCAGAATCCCCCAGCACTGTCACTCACAAAATCAGACAAAGGAATACACAACCTAGGAGAGGCAGGCTTGAAACGTTAGGCAAGCAAATACCTACTTTCTAAAAGTGGTATTTGCAAGCACAGAAGATTAAAACCAACTTCACAAAAGATGTATTTTTATTATTCTGAGTTCAGGCATACTAAACTCGAATTTCTACCATGTTCTCTGAGTCAGTTAGGATTATAAAATGTAACAATTCTAACAGCCCATTCTGGCCTATGGAAAACAGGTAGCCTTGCAATAGTGATAAAACGAAAATGGCTGTAATTCACTATTAGGACATGCCACACACATCAGGGCTTGTCCTACCTTATACTGACAATGCACCCTGCCTACCCTAGGGCTGTCTGATATGAAGAAAGGGGAAGGTTTAGGGACTGGCAAGTGGGTGCACTTTCCCAGTCAACATGAGAGTACCACACTGCACACAGGCTCTGCAATGGCAGACCTTATACACATTTTACAAGGCCGCTTCTGTGGGTGGCACAACCAGTGCTGCAAGCCCAACAGCAGCATTTGGAATTACACGCCCTGGGCACACTTAGTACATTAGACTAGGGTCTGATAAATACACCAAATAGCCAAACATGGAACCACTGATTAATACATTAATTTATAATAGGGAGAGCATATGCACTTTAGCACTAATCAGCAGTGGTAAAGTGCCCAGAGTCATTAAACCAATAAAAACAGGTCAGACAAAATACAGGAGGAAGGCAAAAAGTTCATGGATGACCCTGCATAAAGGGCTAAGTCCAACAATCTCTAATGGGACTCTTTCTTCCATCTGTGTCAATGCGAGACAAGGCATCTACCTTCCCATTATTTCTTCCCAGCCGATAATTATTACAAAGTCATAATTGGCCAAACTCAGGGACCCCCTAAGTTGGCATGGTGTGAGCATTCTGGTACACTTCAGAAACTGAAGATTCCAGTGATTGGTGAATACCGTCACCACGTTTTGCTCTGAGAAGGTAATGTCGCCATTCTTGGAAGGCATCTTTGAAAGTGAGGAGTTCTTTATCCGAAATAGTATCAGTTATTTCCGCTGGTTGCAATTCTCTAGAGTAATATGCCACCGGATGCAACTGTTCGGTCTCATAATGTCTCTGTGAAAGTACCTCTCCGATGGCCTGTTTAGAAGGATCAGTCTCCAGGTAAAACGGTTGCGTAGGATCCGCATGCAGCAGAATTGGCGCAGTGGACAAAACTCTTCTTCAGGAACTGGAAAGCATCTTCTGCCTCGGCAGACCATTAAAAAGGTACTCCTTTCTGTAGCAATTTAGTAATTGGAGGTACCGTCAGGGAAAATTCTTGAATGAATCTGCGATAGAAATTTCCAAACCCGATTAACCTCTGAATTTCATTCACAGAGGTTGGAGGAGGCCGATTTAAGGATGCCTTATTCATTTTAGCATCCATGGTAAGACCTTCTGGAGCAATTACAAATCCCAAGAAATCCACAGGTTTCACTCCAAAAGCGCACTTTTTAAGTTTTACGTAAAGCTCGCTTTCCTTCAGGCAATGCAATACTCTTTTGACCTGTTGCTGATCTTCTTCTGATGAGAAATAAATGAAAATGTTTTCGATGTAAACAATCGTGCATTGATCAATGAACTCCTTCAGGACATAATTAATTAAGTACTGGAACGCTGCAGGAGCGTTGCTCAAACTGTAGGGCATCACTTGGTACTCATATAAACCATACTTTTTTATGAATGCTGTTTTCCATTCGTCTCCACTTCTCATTCAAATTAAATGGCACACCCCCTGTAAATCTAACTTCATGAAGATTTTGGCATCTTTTAGTTGATCTAGAAGGACTGAAATCAGGGGAAGAGCATAACGATTCTTTATTGTAATCTTGTTCAAGGCACAATAATCCATACACGTTTTCAGATCTCCATCACGTTTCGGAACGAAAAATAATAGTGAAGAAACGGGGGACTGTGATTGTCGTATGAACCCGTTTTCTAAGTATTTCTGAATGCAATCTTTAAGATGCTGGTTTTCAGCTTCAGTAAGCGCATACATTTGGCTGCAAGGAAGGTTAGATCAAGGTTCCAAATCGAATTTTGCAGTCATACGACCGATGTGAGGGCTACTTCTTTGATTCCAATTCACTGAAAACTTCAGCAAACTCTTGATATTCTACCGGAAGACTCACAGTTTGCACCTCACACACCATCATCTTTTGCTCGCATAATAAAGCTGCTGGATTTCCATCTTACTCTTTCTGCTTTTCTCCGAAGCAATTCTTCTAACAATAACTTGAGTTAAACTTCACGGTTTGTTCACTCCAGTTAATTGTTGGGTTGTGTTCAGTTAACCAAGGCAAATCCAGGATGATTCCAAACTGCGGAGCATAGATCAAGGTAAATTGAATCTATTCCTTTTTTCCTTCGACAGAGACAAGTTCCACAACTTGTGCGTGACTGGTTATTGGGCCAGAAGATGCATTTGTACCCTCATACCCTCAACAGCACTAACTGCCTTACTTCTATTTTTAGGTAATGCCTCAGACCAATTTTCGAGGCATATTTGAGGTGACAAAAGTTCCCTGTAGCACCGGAGTCCAGCATCACGGCCACTCCTGAAAGAACTCTGTCTCAAGATCTTAGGGTCATCGTCAGAATGAGGTGCGGATCGGAAGATTGTAGAGTATTGGCCACTTGATGAGAAATTGGAGTTGTATCCTTGTTAGCAACCACCAGCCCAACTCCTTCTACTGGTGGTGCAGAGAGTTTTCCTTCTTGAAGGTTTTTGGCTTCTTGGGACATTCCTTTTTTACAAAATGTCCACTGATACCACAATAAAGCCATAGATTATTCTGTCAATGCTTTTCTTTCTCTTCTTTGGAAAGGGGGCCTCTAATAGTTCCAATTTGCATAGGTTCGACTCCATGTTAATTATCACCAGATTTTACAACCTCTGCTCTGACCCGGTCTAAGTGTGGTACACTGGGCCAAAATTCACGTAATCTTTCACCCCCTCTTTCCGTTTGTCGATAGTCTATCTCTAAAACGAGATCAATCAAAGCTGAAACTTCTGTAGGGCAATTTGGGATCTGTGACAAAGCATCCTTTAAGTCATCTTTCAAACACCGATAGAACAAGGTTGCCCTTTTGGCCTCCAGCCATTCAGTTTCGACAACAAGTTTGTTAAATTGGGCCAGGTAAGTGACAAGCTCTCGATTCCCTTGCCTCAACTCCAGTAATTCATTATCCGTAGCCTGTGCCTCCTTCCGACGATGAAAAATTGGCAAAAACTCTTTCTTGAATTCCTCAAAGTTATATAAAATTGGTGAGTCTTGGGTGACCAGGGGCATTGACCACGAAGCTGCGTCTCCATTGAGCTACAACAAGATGAAAGCTATACAAGATTGTGCATCTGGGAACACAGTGGGCCGCCACAAGAAGTACAACGAGCACTGAGTTAAGAAAATGTGGGCCTTCATTTCAAATTTGATTACCTAATTTTTCTCCCTGACTCCTATGAACTCTTGTTGAATCTCCTTAAGAATATTTCCTACATTATTTTAATTGAACCCTTTAGCCATTCTGCTCGGGTGAGTATTGACGTGGGCACTTCACTCTGTCAAGGGTCGTGGTTACTCACAGTGCCAACAGTCCCAGGAGCAGAATGATGAGAGTTTCCAAATTCCACCATTGGTTTTCCCACAGCCCAGCCACCAACTGAACAGTTAATTAGTTGTCGTGCGAACCCAGCCGGAGGAAAGGGGAATAGGACAGAGAAGAGACTGCCTGACCTTCTGGCTCTTCCACTCTGTTTCTTCCTTTCTTCCGTACTCCATTTTATGCCTTTCTTATTCCCTCTCTCTCTTCAAACATGAGTGGAAATCGCAGTAACATAAAAGCACACCATTACTAATTTCCTTCAATTCCTTCTCCACTTTCTAACCCTCTCTCTCTCTCTCTCTCTCTCTCTCTCTCTCTCTCTCTCTCTCTCTCTCTCTCTCTCTTTCCTTACCCAGAGTGCCTATGGGTTTTGCTCCTCATCTATTCTCCGATATAACTATTTTTTTCTTTGGTAACCTGCATTATAAACAACATTTTAGCACTCTTTAACTCTGTGGGTTCATTTATCCTTTTTCACTCATTTGTTCGTTCACTCTCTGCCTTACTTTCTTATCTTCTGAATTCTTCTTACTTCTCCCTTAGAAACTTTCTGGAGCCTCCGCTGTCAACCAAGCAACGAAGAAATCAGGAACTGAAGTATTCAATGGGTAAGTATTAATTCTTCTCTTTATATTTCTTTTTTCCTATTTACTTTAAATTAACTGACGCACCGAAGTGCTCTAACCTGCGCCTAAGCCTGGCAGAAAATTGCACTATTTCTATCTAGCTAGACTACAGAAAGAACGTGACTAATCTCTGAAAATCCGTTGGTGAAGTGCCTCGGTTCTAAAATCAACCGGCGCACTTCACAGCTGGTCTATACCTCACGCCTGTGTCCAGGAGCTCAGGACTAGACCAGCAACTTGCACCACGGCCCTCTGTCACTGCACAACAATGATAATAAATTCCTGCCTGAGGTGATGCGACTCGGCTATCCCTCCTACTAGAGAAAATAGTCTCCCCTGTAGAGCTGCGATTTATCCCACATAAATCCACAGCGGTTCATCTACGGACGGTATTCGCAGTATTCGCAGTGCTGCATTACGTAAACCCAAACATGAAGTCAGCTGATGCCGATAAGGCGTTTGACTCCCTGGAGTAGCCTTTTATGATCGAGATGTTTAGGCGGCTTTAGGCTGCTTGGTATGTCAGGGAGTTTGAGATCACGTATGAAGCTGCTGAGCACCCAGCCTATGGCCTGCGTTTACGTAAATGGGCTCAACTCAGACGCCATTCAGATCGCCTGGGGCACTGGGCTTAGTGGTATAATTTCTGATGTCTTCATCTCAAACTGGAGGGTTGCTAATTTGAATCCTGGTTGGTGCACTAGGGAATAGTGACTTGTATATTTTTACAGTGCTAGGACGTCTCTGCCTGTGAGAGACAGCAAATTTGAATAGGAAAGCCAATAGTTTAAAGAAAGAATTAAACAAAATATAAAATAGGCTACACAAATTATAGGATGTGCTGTACAGAGTATAAGATCAGTCGAGCATAATTTGCAAAAAGAGAGAACGTGATATTTCTTACTGTGCTATCAGATGTTACTTTTTTAGTACCCGCAATCATACTGTAGCAAGTGTTAACCTTTTTTTAAGGTTTCCATGAAAATACTGCATTAAAGAAGTACTGGTAACACCCTCACAGTAATCTTAAAAAGAATTACTCTTTGTCACCATGAACCTCCAGGTTTGTTGCTCCCTCGGGTGGTCTGCTCCATTGTCTGCACTCATCTAGTGCAGCTCGGTGATGCCAGCACAACTGGAACAGCCTGGCAGGGCGCACACATCTCAGCTATAAAAGACCTGCTCGTTGGGTGGCAGGAGCTGCCAGGCAGCAAGGATCCCGAAGTGAGTGTCCACATGCCAGTTTGTGGATCGTGTTCGCAACCCAACCCAACCATATCAGCATACTACAATTCTTTGCCGCAACCACACAAGCAAACTGACCCAGGAGTTACAAGTTAGCCATGGCGGCTCCGGGCCATTGCTTACATTTGTGGTCCCACCCAGATCTCTGGCCCTCTGGACAGCTATCGAAACAGAGGACATGCCCTTTTGGGAAGCTGGTAACCCCAGTGCTTCTTCAAACAGTTCTTTTATCATGGCGCTCCATTTTACGCGGCCAACTCTCACCCCAATGGCCTCCTCAAATGGTGCGATGTTTGGGTGACATTCGTTCCGCGAAGTCCTGAAGCGTGTATAAAGCACAAGCCCGAAACCCATCAGCCTATATCTTTCAGGATCAAGACCTAACGAGAAGAGCAAATGCAGAATTCAAATGTTTCGATAGCTTAATGTCACAGTCACAGTTTGATGCGCTGTAGTCGTTCACCGTATTTGCAGGTCTTTTGTAATTAGGCGCTCCTACCTGGAGACTGTTGTTATGTGGTCACTATTAATAAGGGGTTATTGTCCGCCTTTGCGGATACACTGTCTACCTTTATACTTCTGCTTCTCCTTAACCTTTGTGTTGTTCTAAAAATACCAGTAACCTTTATAAGGCAAGTTGGTAAGCTTTATAATGTTGTCTATCAGTTGTCGCTTTATACCTTTGTTGTAAAATATGCAAACCAAACTTGAAATAAGTACACTTTGTTGTGAGAATAGCTATTGTTGCTGCTGATTTCTTTTATTGCAGCACAGCAATGCCTCTATTATAAATCAAACATTGATTATTCGAATAGTATTGATTCCATTCCAGAGTGACTTTTGCACCATTAAGGCGATAAATAATACGTTGACCTCATATTTGAGTTGGATCGGTTTATTCTGTTAGAGTCCTGTACTTCGTCGTTGTTTTCTAGTGAGCGGCCTAGGCTCTAGAGGATCATAGGGCTCTCCCCCTCCCTTTGCTTCGACAGTGTTTGCCTTTAGAGATGCTGATATGCAGTGCGGAGACCTGCAGTTAAGCAGCTCTGAACGAGTGATTGAAATCCATGCTGGTGGTTTGTGCTGGGAACGTTCCTTTGCTGTTTATTTCTTCCATCCAGGCTCCTTTGAGGTGCACACAATGTCAGATCAGGGGACAGAGGCACAGACAGAGTAGGATTTGTCTACTACTAAACAGTTTAAGTCTGATGAACGCAGAACTACTTTTTCCAAAGGTTATTATTTGGCCACATTACATTCTGGTGAATAGTCCATGAGAGTGGGTGTTGTGTAACCCCACCCCCCAAAGGGCAATGTCTATGTGGTATTCAAACTTTTGTGTCATTGGTGGTCTAAGGGTAAGATTTATTCACTACTCACCCAACTGCACCAGGAATGTACCTGCCGGGAACACTCCTGGCAACGCATCAACAACACTCCTGGGAAAGTTCTTTTCTTCCACTCTCATGAGATGGTTTTGAAAGGCAACTCTGAGCTCACTGAGGGTGGCGCTTCCATGAATCTCAGAGATGGGCCGTTCCAAGGACAGTAACAGAGAAGGTTGAAAGATCTGAGTCTTGATCCTGGCAGATGGACGGGTGATCGCTGAGGGGGTGTAGTTGGTCTGTGTGTTGCCACGGCTGTCCAGAGAGTGTAAGAAAATGTCAGCAATTTGTGGAAGGCTCTCTTCTGCGTGAGAACCACCCAGCTTCATGCAATACGGACTAAGGGGTTTGTGTCTGCGCAGGATGAGTTACATTCTGATAGCAACATGGAGGACCTTGTCCAAAGGGGATTGATGTTGCCAAGGTTTAACATCTTCATTTATGACAGATAGAGAAAGTCCATGTACCTTGAGGTTTTGAAAAGCTGTCTGCGCTCTGCTGGTGCAGGCAGGATGTTCATTCTCTAGTTAGCATTTGTCAGGGGATGTTCAGATACAGTGGTTGAATTAAACCTTGGAGCAGCACTTGTAGCGATGACTCTTGGAGTCTTGTAGTGTGTGGTGGATGCGGTAGAACTGTCTTAATGTTCTACGGAGCTTGGAATATCCAGACTCTCCTTCATCTCAGAGCTCCAGCTCTGTGGCTTGACCAGTTTAACTGCAATAAAGAAGATGCTCTAGACCAGTTCTACCTCTCCTGACCTTTGAACTGATCATTGAGGAAAGAAGCCCTTGTCTGGAAGAAAGATCCGCACAAGGCACAGCTGACAGAAGTCCAGCCTGGAAGGAAGATCTGCTCAAGGCACAGCTGACAGAAGTCCTGCCTGGAAGGAAGATCCGCACAAGGCGCAGCTGACAGAAGTCCAGCCTGGAAGGAAGATACGCACAAGGCGCAGCTGACAGAAGTCCAGCCTGGAAGGAAGATCCGCACAAGGCGCAGCTGACAGAAGTCCTGCCTGGAAGGAAGATCTGCACAAGGCACTGCTGACAGAAGTCCAGCCTGGAAGGAAGATCCGCACAAGGCGCAGCTGACAGAAGTCCAGCCTGGAAGGAAGATCCGCACAAGGCACAGCTGACAGAAGTCCAGCCTGGAAGGAAGATCCGCACAAGGCGCAGCTGACAGAAGTCCTGCCTGGAAGGAAGATCTGCACAAGGCACTGCTGACAGAAGTCCTGCCTGGAAGGAAGATCTGCACAAGGCACAGCTGACAGAAGTCCTGCCTGGTCTGCCCGAATGGCCTGCTTGTAGGGATCTCATCACAGGGATCATAGTGGATGCGCCGTTTCCTTTCTAGCCTTCTGCAGCTTGTTTGTGAGCTCTAAGGTTCTCGTCAAACCAAGGTTCGGAGAGAAAAAGTCTTTTATTTTTCTGATTTTTAAATGGAGCAAACGAATGGAGACTGGAATCAATCCACTGATGATATACATCCGTGGCTGCATCTAAATCTGCAGTAATCTCAGGCAAAGATTGAGTGAGCTGTGCCATCAATAGTTCAGGGGTCAATTTATCCCAGGAGCGGCATCAGGACCTCAGCAGCTGCGGATGAACACTGAGAACATCCGCTTCCAAATTCGGTTGAAGCATAACTGCACGATGGTCTGACCAGAGAAGTGGACGAGCAGTAGTGACTTGAAGAGAGGGATTGTCTGAGAAAATACCATCTACTAAGTGGCCGGCTGAGTGTGTCGGAGCCGTCACTAACGGGGTGAGACCGAGACTTGCCCCAGGGTCTGAGAGATAAATCCTATCTTTATCCCCAGAATTTTCAAGATGGAAATTGAAGTCACTGAGTAGAGTGAAATCGAGGGAATTTGATTTAATGTCCTAGAGCTGATTGTTACTATTTAAGAAGGCTGTCCTAGCTTTTGGGGGGCAGTAAATAAGTACACCATTTAAGGAGTAACGATTAGAAAGAGGAATTTTATATGCACGTGCTTCATAATCAGAGGCGGCCGGTAATGTCTCAAAGGAGGCATTGAGGTTGTCCCTGTAAATGATTGTTAACCCACTGCCCCTTTCCCCAAATGATCAAGCCTGAAATTGGAAAAACCGGGGGTGTTGCAACAATTAGATCAGGGTCGGATGAAGCATCTGCTCAGGTCTCAGTGATGAAAGCAAAATCCAGTGCACAAGATTCTAGAAAGTCCGCAAAATAGGATGCACTCTCTGTTAGAGACCATGCATTAATAAACATGCCTCTGATTTCCATCTGAGGAGTGGGCAACCTAAAGACATGCGGTGTAGGAGAGCTAAGTTTGACAATTCTGTAGGTTCTCAGAGTGAGCTTACAATCTAGGCAACTATTCTTGCTGATAGTATTAGACGGAATCAAAGTAGGGTCTAAACAAGTCTTACCTAAAGGTTTAAAAGCGAGCAGCTCATCCCATGAGTAGCGGATATGAACAGCCGGATGGGGGGTGAAACCAACAGAAGCTTGCCTTAGGCACAACTTCGGTGCACCCTAGATCTGTCTTTGTAGCACAACCTCCGGGGGTTGCCGGAGAGGCATGTACGAAACTAAAGTACTACTCAGCACAATATTAGCAAATTTAAAAGATAATGTAAAGGCAAAATATAAACCTAATTAGGGTCCAGCAACCCATGCGACCTTCACACGCTCCCTGGTGAAGTATCAGCTACTAGTAACAGAGACAAAGAAAAGAAATGGTGTCAAACGCTAACAACACATAAAACAAAAGTCATAACAATCCACCATTTCCGTGTGGCGGCAGGGGAGCCAGATACATCCCAAAACTACATGCTTGTGTAATACAGGGAAATCAAACAATTGCACAAGGTGCTGCTGACAGAAGTCCTGCCTGGAAGGAAGATCTGTACAAGGCACGACTGACAGAAGTCCTGCCTGGAATGAAGATCTGCACAAGACGCAGCTGACAGAAGCCCTGCCTGGAAGGAAGATCTGCACGAGGCACCACTGACAGAAGCCTCTGTCTGGAAGGAAGATCTGCACGAGGCACCACTGACAGAAGCCTCTGTCTGGAAGGAAGATCTGCACAGAGCACAGTTGACAGAAGCCCCTGCATCAAAGGAAGATCTGCACAAGGCACAGCTGACAGAAGTCCTGCCTGGAAGGAAGATCTGCACAAGGCGCAGCTGACAGAAGCCCCTGCCTGGAAGGAAGATCTACACAACGCGCAGCTGACGGAAGTCCTGCCTGGAAGGAAGATCTGCACAACGCGCAGCTGACGGAAGTCCTGCCTGAAAGAAAGATCGATACAGAAAAGGGGGTGGTGATGAACAGAGTGTCTGAATTAAGCAGACCACTCTTACCCAGTCCAAAGATCAGGGCTTGATCCAGCACCGTTATTTATCTCACTGCCCCATCCCAGCTCAGAACCTGGCTATATGCAAATTAGTCTGTCCCTGGCCCAGAGCATCATGGGAACAGGGCAGACCAAACTACCAAGCCAATTCTTCACCAGAAAGGAGACAAGCTACCGGGGACCGGTTTCTGGCATTTCAGCCTCTTCGGCCCGGCTTGCTTGAATCCTGATGGAGCAGTGAGAAAGGGACTCATGTCTGAGTATACCCTGCCACACCTATAGTGGCCAAAAACGATACAGAAAAGGGGGTGGTGATGAACAGAGTGTCTGAATTAAGCAGACCACTCTTACCCAGTCCAAAGATCAGGGCTTGATCCATCACCGTTATTTATCTCACTGCCCCATCCCAGCTCAGAACCTGGCTATATGCAAATTAGTCTGTCCCTGGCCCAGTGCATCATGGGAACAGGGCAGACCAAACTACCAAGCCAATTCTTCACCAGAAAGGAGACAAGCTACCGGGGACCGGTTTCTGGCATTTCAGCCTCTTCGGCCCGGCTTGCTTGAATCCTGATGGAGCAGTGAGAAAGGGACTCATGTCTGAGTATACCCTGCCACACCTATAGTGGCCAAAAACGATACAGAAAAGGGGGTGGTGATGAACAGAGTGTCTGAATTAAGCAGACCACTCTTACCCAGTCCAAAGATCAGGGCTTGATCCATCACCGTTATTTATCTCACTGCCCCATCCCAGCTCAGAACCTGGCTATATGCAAATTAGTCTGTCCCTGGCCCAGTGCATCATGGGAACAGGGCAGACCAAACTACCAAGCCAATTCTTCACCAGAAAGGAGACAAGCTACCGGGGACCGGTTTCTGGCATTTCAGCCTCTTCGGCCCGGCTTGCTTGAATCCTGATGGAGCAGTGAGAAAGGGACTCATGTCTGAGTATACCCTGCCACACCTATAGTGGCCAAAAACGATACAGAAAAGGGGGTGGTGATGAACAGAGTGTCTGAATTAAGCAGACCACTCTTACCCAGTCCAAAGATCAGGGCTTGATCCATCACCGTTATTTATCTCACTGCCCCATCCCAGCTCAGAACCTGGCTATATGCAAATTAGTCTGTCCCTGGCCCAGTGCATCATGGGAACAGGGCAGACCAAACTACCAAGCCAATTCTTCACCAGAAAGGAGACAAGCTACCGGGGACCGGTTTCTGGCATTTCAGCCTCTTCGGCCCGGCTTGCTTGCATCCTGATGGAGCAGTGAGAAAGGGACTCATGTCTGAGTATACCCTGCCACACCTATAGTGGCCAAAAACGATACAGAAAAGGGGGTGGTGATGAACAGAGTGTCTGAATTAAGCAGACCACTCTTACCCAGTCCAAAGATCAGGGCTAGATCCATCACCGTTATTTATCTCACTGCCCCATCCCAGCTCAGAACCTGGCTATATGCAAATTAGTCTGTCCCTGGCCCAGTGCATCATGGGAACAGGGCAGACAAAACTACCAAGCCAATTCTTCACCAGAAAGGAGACAAGCTACCGGGGACCGGTTTCTGGCATTTCAGCCTCTTCGGCCCGGCTTGCTTGAATCCTGATGGAGCAGTGAGAAAGGGACTCATGTCTGAGTATACCCTGCCACACCTATAGTGGCCAAAAACGATACAGAAAAGGGGGTGGTGATGAACAGAGTGTCTGAATTAAGCAGACCACTCTTACCCAGTCCAAAGATCAGGGCTTGATCCATCACCGTTGTGAGAAGTTGGCCTGATAGGTGATGTTTCCAATTCTGGAACCACCTGATATCAGACCCAACAATCCCTTATGGTGTCTGGTTGTAAGTCAACCTTATTAGACAAGCTATCCTAGGGGTAGCATGGACTAAGCAGCCTAAAGGCTTAACTTAAGAGGTCGTGTTAAGCGAGCTGTTTTACCACATACAATCCTGTAATATCAAATGAAAGGACACCACACAAGTATATATTATAAAAATATATGTATTTATTACTAAAAACAATCCCCAGTATTCTTTATGAATAAAGGGGCACAAGCGTTAAATCAAAAGCACTGTTTAAACATACAAGTTGCACAATTATGGATGAGGGCAGGGGGCCACTCAAACCATATACTAAACAAGTGGTATAAGAGATGCCACTCGAGCAGTGGTTAGGCCTAGGGCCTAGGGAATCGCTGGGAGCAGTCAGGACAAGCAATGCTGAAGTCGGGAATGGCCCTCGGGATTCGGGAGCTGTGCGGAAAGCGCACGCATGCACCAATGTTAACCAATGGTGCGTAAAAAGTGTAAAGTTAGAGTTTAAGGACACTTCCGCTGAACCTAAATGAACAAAACTTAAGACACAGACCCTAGAGATGTGCACCAGTGTGGGAACACCGGCGGAGCAAAGTTACCTCACCCACAGGAAGTGGGTGCACAGGGTCGAAGTGGCGTCGGGTTTTGACACGCAGGCTCTTGGTGCTTGAAGCTGAAAGGGCTGCAGGCGGGTTGAAGATGAAGTGTCCGGTGGAGTCCAAGGGTGGACTCAAGTCGAAGGGTACCTGAAAGCAGAGGGGACAGAGTCTGGGTCACTCAGCAGTGACCAGGGTGGAACCAGGACGGAACCAGGCAATGTCGGGCGCAATCAGGTGGTCGTCGAGGAGCTTCTCTCCGCTGTCACGTGGGCTCTGGGGCATCTGCGACGTCCAGGAGCAGGTCACGATCTGTCCCACGCAGGCTCTCACCGTCGGCGCTGTCGGCTTCAAGTTTGGAGCAAACAACACTTGGCAAGAGCAATCCACGCGGAACCGGGAGATTGCTTCTCACTCGAACCAGGAAGGTCAGAGTGGGGGCTCCTTTTCAGGGGAGCTGGTGTGGATCTGGAGCAACCAGATTCATGAGTCTTCTTCGTAGTTTCGTCGGCACAGGGACCACTAGCCGGCTGGCAAGTGACCGGGCCAACGCATTGAGCCAAATGGAGCAGAAGGGCCCCACGCAGCACTCGTCGAGTGTGGAGGGCTGAACTTCGGCTCAAGAGTAGCTCAGGGTGGGGGCTTCTCAAACCCCGGTGCACAGCTTCGAGGGTCACTCGTGGGCTGCACGGTCAGCGTCTCGTGGTCAATTCAAGATGGCGTGCCCCACGCTTCCGGTCGCCTCCACGGGTCTCAGCTCTGCAGGGACTGTGGATCGGGCTGTTGGAAGGCAGGCAAGCTTGATCTCGTCGATCTCAGTCGCTCGAGTTCCGGCGGGAACTGCAACCAAGTAGACGTCGAGGGCTGGATGGTGCCTGCTGCTGCAGGGTGGTCACTCCTTGACCACAAGGGAGATTCTTCGGGCTTCCACGTTGAGATGGAGGTCCAAGGGTCCAGAGTTTCGTTTCTAATGTTTCTTCCAGGAAATCTGATGTGCATTGGCACTGCTCCCACTCTTATTCGAATCTGGGGGGCGTGATTACCTGCTAGGTCCCCCCCTATGGGAGGGACCCAGGAAGTGGGTGGATACACCCCCTTCCTTTGATCCAGGCCGCCCTGGCACGAGGGCTGGAGTGCCCCAGAACCGGTTTGGCCGGATTATGCAAGGGGCAGCCTTGTGCGCCCCAAGCAGTGTCTGGTTTCTTTCAAACCTCCCTGCTACAATCCACTATCTCCTGTCTGGAGGGCGGTGACACCCTCCTGTGACAGGAAACCCTTTGTCCAGGCCCCATTTGGCTGAGTTTCGGTCAGCTGCAGGGGTCCAGACATTTTTCTGTGGCAGAGGCATCCATTTTGTGGATCTAAGGTCTTTGGAGAAATTAACCGCATTTAAGTAAAGCAACATGTCCTACCCCTCTAGAGGGGTGGAATGCTATCCCCGTCGCCAGAACTGGCGAGGGGATAGTATTCCAAATCGTATGACACCTTACACGACATGTTTTGATAAAGCCAAACCAAAGTTGCTATTTAACCGCGAGGATTATAAGGCACTTAAGAGTATATGGTATGGCATTATCCTGAAACAGCTTAGGGAGTTGTTCCCGACAGCTGCAGACAGGCTCAGCTCATGCTAGAGCTCCAACTCACATAAAACCACGCACTCTGCCTCCAGGATTGATGAGGCCTTCCATAGGAGTGGCTAACAGGTTTACATGTGTCCAGATATAGGTTTAGATATAGGTATACTATATCTAAGCAAGGGGTGATTACACCACCTTACCCCAGCTGAGTGATCAGCCAGTTGTGTCAATTTAAGAACCAGCCAGGGGTGGCAAAAGATATGCTGCAGCCCCTTGTAGGCCTTGGTGGCCCCTATGCCCTGGGCACCTATAGTGCATTATACAGGGGCTGACAAGGAGTCCATTTCCAATTGTGGTATGTGCCTATAGCACATGTGTCAGTAATTTAGTGAGAGAACAGCAGGCTGGGGGTCTGATCAGCAGGCCCACAGCCTCAGTAGTCGAAAACCAGTGAAGCAAAAAGCAAAAATTTGGGGTGACCATAGGATAGCAGACCCTACTCTCCTACACAACCCCCCCCCCAAACGCAGGGACATTAAACTAACCTTGACCAGATAAGTCTTCATGTTCTAAGTGGAAGTACCGGGAGAGACCATCTGCATTACCATGGTCAGTCCCTGGGCGGTGCTCCACTGTAAAGTCCATCCCCTGTGGGGAAATGGACCACCTGAGCAGTTTGGGATTTTCACCCTTCATCTGATTAAGCCATAAGAGGGGCTTATGGTCTGTCTGAACTAGGAAGTGAGTTCCAAACAAGTAGGACCTCAACTTCTTCAGGGCCCAAACCACAGCAAAGGCCTCCCTCTCAATGGCTGACCAACGTTTCTCTCTAGGGGTCAGCCTTCTGCTAATGAAAGCAATGGGCTGGTCTTGACCATCTTTATTAAGTTGTGAGAGCACAGCTCCCACCCCCAACTCAGAAGCATCTGTCTGTACAATGAACTGTTTGGAGTAGTCAGGACTCTTCAGGATAGGTGCAGAGCACATGGCCTTCTTCAGGTCATCAAATGCCTTCTGACAGCTAACTGTCCACTGAACCTTTTTTGGCATCTTCTTGGATGTCAAGTCATTTAATGGTGTCACTATAGACCCATAGTTCTTCACAAACTTCCTGTAATACCCAGTCAGGCCCAAGAAGGCTCTGACTTGTGTCTGGGTAACTGGAGGAGCCCAGTCCTGTATGGCCTGGATTTTGCTCTCCAGTGGCTGAACCTGGCCTCCACCTACTAGGTGGCCCAGGTATACAACCTTACTCTGCCCTATCTGGCACTTAGTGGCCTTGATAGTTAGGCCTGCCTTTTGCAGGGCCTCCAAAACTCTCTTCAGGTGGATCAGGTGATCCTCCCAGGTGGAGCTAAAGACAGCAATATCATCTAGATATGCTGCGCAAAAGTCATCCAACCCAGTAAGGACTTGGTTCACCAACCTTTGGAAAGTGGCAGGTGCATTCTTCAAACCAAAGGGCATTACCACAAACTGATAATGTCCACTAGGGGTAGAGAATGCTGTTTTGGCTTTTGACTCTTCAGCTAGTCTGATTTGCCAGTAGCCAGCTGTCAAATCAAATGTGCTCAGAAACTTGGCAGAAGCCAATCTGTCAATGAGCTCATCTGCTCTTGGAATGGGGTGAGCATCTGTCCTAGTGACAGCATTGAGACCCCTGTAGTCCACGCAAAACCTCATTTCTCTCTTTCCATCTTGGGTATGAGGTTTTGGCACCAGGACTACTGGGCTGGCCCATGGGCTCTCTGATGGCTCAATCACTCCAAGCTCCAACATCTTTTGCACCTCAGCCTTGATGCAATCCCTGACATGGTCAGGTTGCCTGTAGATCTTATTCTTCACAGGCAGACTGTCACCAGTGTCCACTACATGGGTACACCAGTCAGTCTGGCTGGGTGTGAGTGAAAACAAATGCCTGTGGGCCTGCAAAACCTGTCTGCAGTCCATCTGTTGCTGGTCAGTGAGGCTGCCCGCCAAGGCTACTCCATCAACTGAACCATCATCAGGGTTCTGAGAAAGCAGGTCTGGGAGAGGGTCACTCTCTTCCTCCTGATCCCCATCTGTGGCCATGAGCAAGCTCATGTCCTCCCTGTCCACAAATGCTTTCAAGCGATTCACATGGATTACCCTGTGAGGGCTCCTGGGTGTTCCAAAGTCTACCAAGTAGGTGACTTCTCCCTTCTTTTCAATGATAGGATAGGGTCCACTCCATTTGTCCTGGAGTGCTGCTGGGGCCACTGGCTCCAGTACCCACACCTTCTGTGCTGGTTGGAACTCTACCAGTACAGCCTTTTGGTCATGCCAAGCTTTCTGTAATTCTTGGCTGGCCTCCAGGTTTTTGGATGCTCTTTCCATGTATTCAGCCATCCTGGAGCGGAGACCAAGTACATAGTCCACTATGTCTAGTTTGGGCTTTTTGAGAGGTAACTCCCATCCTTCCTTCACCAAACACAATGGACCCCTCACAGGGTGGCCAAACAAAAGTTCAAAAGGGCTGTAGCCAACCCCCTTCTGTGGGACCTCTCTGTAAGCAAAGAGCAGGCAAGGTAAAAGAATGTCCCATTTCCGCCTGAGCTTCTCTGGTAATCCTTTTATCATGCCTTTAAGGGTCTTGTTAAATCTCTCCACAAGCCCATTGCACTGTGGATGATAGGGGGTGGTAAACTTATAGTTTACTCCACACTCCTTCCACATTGCTTTCAGATAGCTAGACATAAAATTCGTGCCTCTATCTGATAGTACCTCCTTTGGAAAGCCCACTCTTGAGAAAACTGCAATGAGGGCTTTGGCCACCACAGGGGCTGTGGTGGTCCTTAGGGGAATAGCCTCTGGATACCTGGTAGCATGATCCACTACCACCAGTATAAATCTGTTCCCAGATGCTGTTTGGGAGTCCATTGGACCCACAATATCAATTCCAACTCTTTCAAAGGGAACCCCCACCACAGGTAGTGGTATTAGGGTGGCCTTTGTTGTGCCACCTGACTTACCACTGGCTTGGCAAGTGACACAGGAGCGACAAAACTCCTTGACATTTTCTGACATGTGAGGCCAGTGAAAGTGTGAAACAAGCCTGTCCCACGTCTTGTTCTGGCCTAAGTGTCCTGCAAGGGGAATATCATGGGCCAAGGTAAGAAGGAACCCCCTAAACTGCAGAGGTATGACCAACCTCCTGGTCATGCCAGGCTTGGGGTCTCTAGCCTCTGAGTAAAGGAGTCCATCATCCCAATACACAGTATGGGTACCTTGGGCATCCCCAGCAGCCTCAGCAGCAGCCTGCTGTCTGAGGGGTTCAAGGGAAGGGCAATCTAATTGAGCCTGCCTCAGGTCTGCCCTTGAGGGTCCCCCTGTCCCCAGAAACTCAACCTGGTCAGGTTCAAGTTCCTCAGAGACAGTCTCCTCTTGGACTGCAGAATCAGTTTCCTCTGAAACTTGATCCTCAACCTGGGGCAAGGTGGAAGGCTCAGCCTTTCCTCTCTTGCTCCTTCTCTTGGGTTGTGGTTGGTCTATTGTTCCAAGATCCACCACTGGTTCAGGAAGGCACTTCTTAGCCTGAGCCCTTGTCATGGCAAGGACATGCTCTGAAATCCCTAGCATTTCTGCATGAGTCCTGTACTCCACTTCTGACCACGCTGAGCTTTCAAGATCATTGCCTAACAGACAGTCTACTGGAAGGTCTGCACTCACAACAACTTTCTTTAGGCCATTTACCCCTCCCCAGGAGAAGTTCACAACTGCTACACTATGGGAAGTAGTGCAGTTGCTTGCATTGGTCACTAGGTAACTCTCACCTAGTACAATCTGTCCAGGGTCCACAAAGTCAGGTGTCACCATTGTGACACTGGCACATGTGTCCCTATAGGCCTGAGCCAGTTTCTCATTAATTAAGGGAGTCTGCCTGTATTTGCCCAGGTTACTGGGGCTTACTGCAGTGGGCAACTCTATGTCCACATCATACAGGAGAACTGCCTGTGTAGGGATTCTGACTAGGCCAGATCCTACTTCAATACCCAGGGTCAACCCAGCTACACCCTTGGACTGTGTTCCACCACTGCTTACTGTACTTGGGGTTGCAGTTGCTTTAGGAGCTGGAGTGGTGGAGACTGGATTTGCCTTGGTGCACTCACTGCCCCAGTGTGAAACTGATTTGCAGGTATTACACCAAGGTGTCTTTGGACCTTTGTTCTTCTTCTTCTTGTTTCCATTTTGGGAACCACCCTCCTTACTATTAGTTTGGGGGCCTAAAGACTTCTGGTCTTTTTCTTTATCTTTCTGATTACCACCCTTCTGGTCTGTTTTCTTCTGGTCACCACCTTGGTTCTGGGGTTTCTGCTTAATCCTTGTTCTGACCCATTTGTCCGCCTTCTTTCCCAATTCTTGGGGAGAGGTCAGATCAGAGTCAATAAGGTATTGATGCAACAGCTGGTTTGTACAGTTATTAAGGATCTGTTCTCTCATCATAAGATTGTACAATCCTGTATAGTCTGAAACTTTACTTCCCTGCAACCAACCCTCCAAAGCCTTAGTGGCACACTCAACGAAATCAGTCCAGTCTTGAGTCTGTGCTTTTTGGGTGTCTCTGAACAACAACCTGTATTGCTCGGTGGTTAGGCCAAACCCTTCAATAAGAGCACTCTTCAAAACAGAGTAGTTTTTGGCATCCTCAGGTCTAACTGTGAGGAGCCTGTCCCTCCCTTTCTCAGAAAAGGAGTACCACAAAATTGCAGCCCACTGATCCTCAGGAACCTGCTGTACCATGCAGGCTCTCTCAAGAGCAGTCATCCATTTGTGGATGTCATCCCCTTCTTTGAAGGGGGCCACAATTTTTGTCAGGTTTCTATTGTCATAGCCCCTGTCTTTTTCTCTTGGAAAATTGCTGCCACCAGTGGCATCTAAGCCACATAATTTCTGCTCTCTTGCCAAGGCAAGTCTAGCTTGAGCTAAGGTAAGTTTAGCTTGAGTCAGGGCTACCTCCTCCCTCTCTATTTGGAGTTTGACAGCCCTCATTCTAGCCCTATGCTCAGTGTTCTGAGAAGCAGTCATGCCTCTCTGTGATTCTCTGGAGGCACTAGAAATATGAGAGTCCCCTGAGGGAGATCTCACTCTTCTGTTGCCTGGGAGAATAACATGATGGGATCTGGGGAGGTGCTGGCCCTCTCCATTCCCCAGTAGGTCTAAGTTGGCCTGGTTAAGCCTGGCAACTTGGACCTGGCTACCCCTCTGATCCTGATCTTCTGGGTCCTCAACTTCTGAGTCCTCCTCCTCATCTTCTTCTTCCTCGTCTTCCTCCTGAGGGGGATCAGTTACAGGGGGGTTCCCTCCATTTCCTGTCTCTAGGGAAGCTTCCTTCGCCCTTTCTAAGTCATCCTGCTCTAGGATGTCTATCAGGATTTGGCAGGTGGGACTTCTGCCCCTTTTTAACCCTCTTGAGATGCACAAGGCAACCAAGTCCTTTCGGGTTAACTTGTCATAGCTGGAAGTTGCCTTGGTAAGGTCAACTGTCGCAGGATCAGACTCTGAGGCCCTACCTGTGTCAGACATGACTACTAGTGAGGTGTAAGTGGTGCACTTACCTACACTAAGTGTTATCCTACTGTACCTTGCTAGTGAGTTGTAGTCAGGGTGTGCTAATCCCTTTAATCTACAACTACTAAATTCAGTAGAACTTAATATGCTAAGCTTTTGATTTATATGTACCTAGAGGTACTTGATGTGATCTTTCAATTTGATACAAGGATTGCAATGGTAAAACAACAGCAAGCTCAAATCCGCACCGCTGCTCACCAATGTGAGAAGTTGGCCTGATAGGTGATGTTTCCAATTCTGGAACCACCTGATATCAGACCCAACAATCCCTTATGGTGTCTGGTTGTAAGTCAACCTTATTAGACAAGCTATCCTAGGGGTAGCATGGACTAAGCAGCCTAAAGGCTTAACTTAAGAGGTCGTGTTAAGCGAGCTGTTTTACCACATACAATCCTGTAATATCAAATGAAAGGACACCACACAAGTATATATTATAAAAATATATGTATTTATTACTAAAAACAATCCCCAGTATTCTTTATGAATAAAGGGGCACAAGCGTTAAATCAAAAGCACTGTTTAAACATACAAGTTGCACAATTATGGATGAGGGCAGGGGGCCACTCAAACCATATACTAAACAAGTGGTATAAGAGATGCCACTCGAGCAGTGGTTAGGCCTAGGGCCTAGGGAATCGCTGGGAGCAGTCAGGACAAGCAATGCTGAAGTCGGGAATGGCCCTCGGGATTCGGGAGCTGTGCGGAAAGCGCACGCATGCACCAATGTTAACCAATGGTGCGTAAAAAGTGTAAAGTTAGAGTTTAAGGACACTTCCGCTGAACCTAAATGAACAAAACTTAAGACACAGACCCTAGAGATGTGCACCACTGTGGGAACACCGGCGGAGCAAAGTTACCTCACCCACAGGAAGTGGGTGCACAGGGTCGAAGTGGCGTCGGGTTTTGACACGCAGGCTCTTGGTGCTTGAAGCTGAAAGGGCTGCAGGCGGGTTGAAGATGAAGTGTACGGTGGAGTCCAAGGGTGGACTCAAGTCGAAGGGTACCTGAAAGCAGAGGGGATAGAGTCTGGGTCACTCAGCAGTGACCAGGGTGGAACCAGGACGGAACCAGGCAATGTCGGGCGCAATCAGGTGGTCGTCGAGGAGCTTCTCTCCGCTGTCACGTGGGCTCTGGGGCATCTGCGACGTCCAGGAGCAGGTCACGATCTGTCCCACGCAGGCTGTCACCGTCGGCGCTGTCGGCTTCAAGTTTGGAGCAAACAACACTTGGCAAGAGCAATCCACGCGGAACCGGGAGATTGCTTCTCACTCGAACCAGGAAGGTCAGAGTGGGGGCTCCTTTTCAGGTGAGCTGGTGTGGATCTGGAGCAACCAGATTCACGAGTCTTCTTCGTAGTTTCGTCGGCACAGGGACCACTAGCCGGCTGGCAAGTGACCGGGCCAACGCGTTGAGCCAAATGGAGCAGAAGGGCCCCACGCAGCACTCGTCGGGTGTGGAGGGCTGAACTTTGGCTCAAGAGTAGCTCAGGGTGGGGGCTTCTCAAACCCCGGTGCACAGCTTCGAGGGTCACTCGTGGGCTGCACGGTCAGCGTCTCGTGGTCAATTCAAGATGGCGTGCCCCACGCTTCCGGTCGCCTCCACGGGTCTCAGCTCTGCAGGGACTGTGGATCGGGCTGTTGGAAGGCAGGCAAGCTTGATCTCGTCGATCTCAGTCGCTCGAGTTCCGGCGGGAACTGCAACCAAGTAGACGTCGAGGGCTGGATGGTGCCTGCTGCTGCAGGGTGGTCACTCCTTGACCACAAGGGAGATTCTTCGGGCTTCCACGTTGAGATGGAGGTCCAAGGGTCCAGAGTTTCGTTTCTAATGTTTCTTCCAGGAAATCTGATGTGCATTGGCACTGCTCCCACTCTTATTCGAATCTGGGGGGCGTGATTACCTGCTAGGTCCCCCCCTATGGGTGGGACCCAGGAAGTGGGTGGATACACCCCCTTCCTTTGATCCAGGCCACCCTGGCACGAGGGCTGGAGTGCCCCAGAACCGGTTTGGCCGGATTATGCAAGGGGCAGCCTTGTGCGCCCCAAGCAGTGTCTGGTTTCTTTCAAACCTCCCTGCTACAATCCACTATCTCCTGTCTGGAGGGCGGTGACACCCTCCTGTGACAGGAAACCCTTTGTCCAGGCCCCATTTGGCTGAGTTTCGGTCAGCTGCAGGGGTCCAGACATTTGTCTGTGGCAGAGGCATCCATTTTGTGGATCTAAGGTCTTTGGAGAAATTAACCGCATTTAAGTAAAGCAACATGTCCTACCCCTCTAGAGGGGTGGAATGCTATCCCCGTCGCCAGAACTGGCGAGGGGATAGTATTCCAATTCGTATGACACCTTACACGACATGTTTTGATAAAGCCAAACCAAAGTTGCTATTTAACCGCGAGGATTATAAGGCACTTAAGAGTATATGGTATGGCATTATCCTGAAACAGCTTAGGGAGTTGTTCCCGACAGCTGCAGACAGGCTCAGCTCATGCTAGAGCTCCATCTCACATAAAACCACGCACTCTGCCTCCAGGATTGATGAGGCCTTCCATAGGAGTGGCTCACAGGTTTACATGTGTCCAGATATAGGTTTAGATATAGGTATACTATATCTAAGCAAGGGGTGATTACACCACCTTACCCCAGCTGAGTGATCAGCCAGTTGTGTCAATTTAAGAACCAGCCAGGGGTGGCAAAAGATATGCTGCAGCCCCTGGTAGGCCTTGGTGGCCCCTATGCCCTGGGCACCTATAGTGCATTATACAGGGGCTGACAAGGAGTCCATTTCCAATTGTGGTATGTGCCTATAGCACATGTGTCAGTAATTTAGTGAGAGAACAGCAGGCTGGGGGTCTGATCAGCAGGCCCACAGCCTCAGTAGTCGAAAACCAGTGAAGCAAAAAGCAAAAATTTGGGGTGACCATAGGATAGCAGACCCTACTCTCCTACAACCGTTATTTATGTCACTGCCCCATCCCAGCTCAGAACCTGGCTATATGCAAATTAGTCTGTCCCTGGCCCAGTGCATCATGGGAACAGGGCAGACCAAACTACCAAGCCAATTCTTCACCAGAAAGGAGACAAGCTACCGGGGACCGGTTTCTGGCATTTCAGCCTCTTCGGCCCGGCTTGCTTGAATCCTGATGGAGCAGTGAGAAAGGGACTCATGTCTGAGTATACCCTGCCACACCTATAGTGGCCAAAAACGATACAGAAAAGGGGGTGGTGATGAACAGAGTGTCTGAATTAAGCAGACCACTCGTACCCAGTCCAAAGATCAGGGCTTGATCCATCACCGTTATTTATCTCACTGCCCCATCCCAGCTCAGAACCTGGCTATATGCAAATTAGTCTGTCCCTGGCCCAGTGCATCATGGGAACAGGGCAGACCAAACTACCAAGCCAATTCTTCACCAGAAAGGAGACAAGCTACCGGGGACCGGTTTCTGGCATTTCAGCCTCTTCGGCCCGGCTTGCTTGAATCCTGATGGAGCAGTGAGAAAGGGACTCATGTCTGAGTATACCCTGCCACACCTATAGTGGCCAAAAACGATACAGAAAAGGGGGTGGTGATGAACAGAGTGTCTGAATTAAGCAGACCATTCTTACCCAGTCCAAAGATCAGGGCTTGATCCATCACCGTTATTTATCTCACTGCCCCATCCCAGCTCAGAACCTGGCTATATGCAAATTAGTCTGTCCCTGGCCCAGTGCATCATGGGAACAGGGCAGACCAAACTACCAAGCCAATTCTTCACCAGAAAGGAGACAAGCTACCGGGGACCGGTTTCTGGCATTTCAGCCTCTTCGGCCCGGCTTGCTTGAATCCTGATGGAGCAGTGAGAAAGGGACTCATGTCTGAGTATACCCTGCCACACCTATAGTGGCCAAAAACGATACAGAAAAGGGGGTGGTGATGAACAGAGTGTCTGAATTAAGCAGACCATTCTTACCCAGTCCAAAGATCAGGGCTTGATCCATCACCGTTATTTATCTCACTGCCCCATCCCAGCTCAGAACCTGGCTATATGCAAATTAGTCTGTCCCTGGCCCAGTGCATCATGGGAACAGGGCAGACCAAACTACCAAGCCAATTCTTCACCAGAAAGGAGACAAGCTACCGGGGACCGGTTTCTGGCATTTCAGCCTCTTCGGCCCGGCTTGCTTGAATCCTGATGGAGCAGTGAGAAAGGGACTCATGTCTGAGTATACCCTGCCACACCTATAGTGGCCAAAAACGATACAGAAAAGGGGGTGGTGATGAACAGAGTGTCTGAATTAAGCAGACCACTCTTACCCAGTCCAAAGATCAGGGCTTGATCCATCACCGTTATTTATCTCACTGCCCCATCCCAGCTCAGAACCTGGCTATATGCAAATTAGTCTGTCCCTGGCCCAGTGCATCATGGGAACAGGGCAGACCAAACTACCAAGCCAATTCTTCACCAGAAAGGAGACAAGCTACCGGGGACCGGTTTCTGGCATTTCAGCCTCTTCGGCCCGGCTTGCTTGAATCCTGATGGAGCAGTGAGAAAGGGACTCATGTCTGAGTATACCCTGCCACACCTATAGTGGCCAAAAACGATACAGAAAAGGGGGTGGCTGAATTGCCAGAAACCGGTCCCCGGAAGCTTGTTTCCTTCCCAGTGTAAGAATTGGCTTTTGTAGTCTGGTCTGCCCTGTTCCCATGATGCACTGGGCCAGGGACAGACTAATTTGCATACAGCCAGGTTCTGAAACTGGGATGGTGCAATGAGCTAAAAAACGGTGTTGGATCTAGCCCTGATCTCTTGACTGGGTGAGAGTACTCTGCTTAATTCAGAGACTCTGTCCATCACCACCCCTTGTTGTAAATAATTTTGTCCACCCTAAGCGTGGAAGGGTATACTCAGATGTGAGTCCCTTGCTCATTGCACCATCAGGATTCAAGCAAGCCGGGCCGAAGACGGCTGTAATGCCAGAAACCGGTCCCCGGAAGCTTGTTTCCTTCCCAGTGTAAGAATTGGCTTTTGTAGTCTGGTCTGCCCTGTTCCCATGATGCACTGGGCCAGGGACAGACTAATTTGCATACAGCCAGGTTCTGAAACTGGGATGGTGCAATGAGCTAAAAAACGGTGTTGGATCTAGCCCTGATCTCTTGACTGGGTGAGAGTACTCTGCTTAATTCAGAGACTCTGTCCATCACCACCCCTTGTTGTAAATAATTTTGTCCACCCTAAGCGTGGAAGGGTATACTCAGATGTGAGTCCCTTGCTTATTGCACCATCAGGATTCAAGCAAGCCGGCCGAAGACGGCTGTAATGCCAGAAACCGGTCCCCGGAAGCTTGTTTCCTTCCCAGTGTAAGAATTGGCTTTTGTAGTCTGGTCTGCCCTGTTCCCATGATGCACTGGGCCAGGGACAGACTAATTTGCATACAGCCTGGTTCTGAAACTGGGATGGTGCAATGAGCTAAAAAACGGTGTTGGATCTAGCCCTGATCTCTTGACTGGGTGAGAGTACTCTGCTTAATTCAGAGACTCTGTCCATCACCACCCCTTGTTGTAAATAATTTTGTCTACCCTAAGCGTGGAAGGGTATACTCAGATGTGAGTCCCTTGCTCATTGCACCTTCAGGATTCAAGCAAGCCGGGCCGAAGACGGCTGTAATGACAGAAACCGGTCCCCGGAAGCTTGTTTCCTTCCCAGTGTAAGAATTGGCTTTTGTAGTCTGGTCTGCCCTGTTCCCATGATGCACTGGGCCAGGGACAGACTAATTTGCATACAGCCAGGTTCTGAAACTGGGATGGTGCAATGAGCTAAAAAACGGTGTTGGATCTAGCCCTGATCTCTTGACTGGGTGAGAGTACTCTGCTTAATTCAGAGACTCTGTCCATCACCACCCCTTGTTGTAAATAATTTTGTCCACCCTAAGCGTGGAAGGGTATTCTCAGATGTGAGTCCCTTGCTCATTGCACCATCAGGATTCAAGCAAGCCGGGCCGAAGACGGCTGTAATGCCAGAAACCGGTCCCCGGAAGCTTGTTTCCTTCCCAGTGTAAGAATTGGCTTTTGTAGTCTGGTCTGCCCTGTTCCCATGATGCACTGGGCCAGGGACAGACTAATTTGCATACAGCCAGGTTCTGAAACTGGGATGGTGCAATGAGCTAAAAAACGGTGTTGGATCTAGCCCTGATCTCTTGACTGGGTGAGAGTACTCTGCTTAATTCAGAGACTCTGTCCATCACCACCCCTTGTTGTAAATAATTTTGTCCACCCTAAGCGTGGAAGGGTATACTCAGATGTGAGTCCCTTGCTCATTGCACCATCAGCATTCAAGCAAGCCGGGCCGAAGACGGCTGTAATGCCAGAAACCGGTCCCCGGAAGCTTGTTTCCTTCCCAGTGTAAGAATTGGCTTTTGTAGTCTGGTCTGCCCTGTTCCCATGATGCACTGGGCCAGGGACAGACTAATTTGCATACAGCCAGGTTCTGAAACTGGGATTGTGCAATGAGCTAAAAAACGGTGTTGGATCTAGCCCTGATCTCTTGACTGGGTGAGAGTACTCTGCTTAATTCAGAGACTCTGTCCATCACCACCCCTTGTTGTAAATAATTTTGGCCACCCTAAGCGTGGAAGGGTATACTCAGATGTGAGTCCCTTGCTCATTGCACCATCAGGATTCAAGCAAGCCGGGCCGAAGACGGCTGTAATGCCAGAAACCGGTCCCCGGAAGCTTGTTTCCTTCCCAGTGTAAGAATTGGCTTTTGTAGTCTGGTCTGCCCTGTCCCCATGATGCACTGGGCCAGGGACAGACTAATTTGCATACAGCCAGGTTCTGAAACTGGGATGGTGCAATGAGCTAAAAAACGGTGTTGGATCTAGCCCTGATCTCTTGACTGGGTGAGAGTACTCTGCTTAATTCAGAGACTCTGTCCATCACCACCCCTTGTTGTAAATAATTTTGTCCACCCTAAGCGTGGAAGGGTATACTCAGATGTGAGTCCCTTGCTCATTGCACCATCAGGATTCAAGCAAGCCGGGCCGAAGACGGCTGTAATGCCAGAAACCGGTCCCCGGAAGCTTGTTTCCTTCCCAGTGTAAGAATTGGCTTTTGTAGTCTGGTCTGCCCTGTTCCCATGATGCACTGGGCCAGGGACAGACTAATTTGCATACAGCCAGGTTCTGAAACTGGGATGGTGCAATGAGCTAAAAAACGGTGTTGGATCTAGCCCTGATCTCTTGACTGGGTGAGAGTACTCTGCTTAATTCAGAGACTCTGTCCATCACCACCCCTTGTTGTAAATAATTTTGTCCACCCTAAGCGTGGAAGGGTATACTCAGATGTGAGTCCCTTGCTCATTGCACCATCAGGATTCAAGCAAGCCGGGCCGAAGACGGCTGTAATGCCAGAAACCGGTCCCCGGAAGCTTGTTTCCTTCCCAGTGTAAGAATTGGCTTTTGTAGTCTGGTCTGCCCTGTTCCCATGATGCACTGGGCCAGGGACAGACTAATTTGCATACAGCCAGGTTCTGAAACTGGGATGGTGCAATGAGCTAAAAAACGGTGTTGGATCTAGCCCTGATCTCTTGACTGGGTGAGAGTACTCTGCTTAATTCAGAGACTCTGTCCATCACCACCCCTTGTTGTAAATGAAAGAAAGATCTGCACAAGGCGCAGCTGACAGAAGCCCCTGCCTGAAAGAAAGATCTGCACAAGGTGCAGCTGACAGAAGCCCTGCCTGGAAGGAAGATCTGCACAAGGCACAGCTGACAGAAGTCCTGCCTGAAAGAAAGATCTGCACAAGGCGCAGCTGACAGAAGCCCCTGCCTGGAAGGAAGATCTGCACAACGCGCAGATGATGGAAGTCCTGCCTGAAAGAAAGATCTGCACAAGGCGCAGCTGACAGAAGGCCCTGCCTGGAAGGAAGATCTACACAACGCGCAGCTGACGGAAGTCCTGCCTGGAAGGAAGATCTGCACAAGGCAAAGCTGAGAAAAGTCCTGCCTGGAAGGAAGATCTGCACAAGGCACAACTGAAATAAGCCCCTCTCCCCCCGGAAGGAATATCTGCACGAGGCACGACTGACAGAATTCCAAATTCCTGCCTGGAAGGAAGATCTGCACAACGTGCAGCTGACGGAAGTCCTGCCTGAAAGAAAGATCTGCACAAGGCGCAGCTGACAGAAGCCCCTGCCTGGAAGGAAGATCTACACAACGCGCAGCTGACGGAAGTCCTGCCTGGAAGGAAGATCTGCACAAGGCAAAGCTGAGAAAAGTCCTGCCTGGAAGGAAGATCTGCACAAGGCACAACTGAAATAAGCCCCCCTCCCCCCGGAAGGAATATCTGCACGAGGCACGACTGACAGAATTCAGAATTCCTGCCTGGAATGAAGATCTGCACAAGATGCAGCTGAAAGAAGTACAGCCTGGGAGTAAGATCTGCACAATGCACAGCTGACAGAAGCCCTGCCTGGAAGGAAGATCTGCACAAGGCACAGCTGACAGAAGTCCTGCCCGGAAGGAAGATCTGCACAAGGCGCAGCTGACAGAAGTCCTGCCTGAAAGAAAGATCTGCACAAGGCACAGCTGACAGAAGCCCCTGCCTGGAAGGAAGATCTGCACAACACGCAGCTGATGGAAGTCCTGCCTGAAAGAAAGATCTGCACAAGGCGCAGCTGACAGAAGCCCCTGCCTGGAAGGAAGATCTACACAACGCGCAGCTGACGGAAGTCCTGCCTGGAAGGAAGATCTGCACAAGGCAAAGCTGAGAAAAGTCCTGCCTGGAAGGAAGATCTGCACAAGGCACAACTGAAATAAGCCCCCCTCCCCCCGGAAGGAATATCTGCACGAGGCACGACTGACAGAATTCAGAATTCCTGCCTGGAATGAAGATCTGCACAAGATGCAGCTGAAAGAAGTACAGCCTGGGAGTAAGATCTGCACAATGCACAGCTGACAGAAGTCCTGCCTGGAAGAAAGATCTGCACAGGGCACAGCTGACAGAAGTCCTGCCTGGAAGGAAGCTATGCACAAGGAGCAGCTGACAGAAGTCCTGCCTGGAAGGAAGATCTGCACAATGCACAGCTGACAGAATCCTGCCTGGAAGGAAGATATGCACAAGGCGCAGCTGATAGAAGCTGCAGCCTGAAAAGAAGATCTGCACAAGGCGCAGCTGACATAGGTCCTGGCTGGAAGGAAGATCCGCACAAGGCGCAGCTGGAAGAAGTCATTGCCTGGAATGAAGATCCGCACAAGGCACAGCTGACAGAAGTCCTGCCTAGAAAGGAAGACCTGCAAAAGGCGCGGCTGACTGAAGTTCTGCCTGGCGGTGACCTCACAGCAGTGAGAGACCGACAAACAACAAGATCCTTCTAGCCCAGCTAGCCACACTGGACATAATGTACACCAAAGGCCTGATTTAGATTTCAGCGGATGGTTTACTCCATCACAAATGTGACAGGTATCCTGCCCGCCCAATAAAAATGTATTACATCTTATGGCACTTATAATAAGGCAGACAGGATATCTATCACATTTTGATTAGGCCTTGGTGTAGTTCGCAGAGTTTTAGTCCGCTGAACTCCACGAAGTGCCAGGGAAACCCGCCGCACTCTGAAAACTTGCGCTAGTGGCAGAGTTTCTAAGTTGCACTACTCTCGCTGATTTTTTGTGCCAGGAGTTTTTCCCGCACTGTAAAATCAGCGCGAACAGCACTATGGGTCACACAAGAGGGCGCTGCTGCTTTCTGCTGCTCTAATTGACATTCTAATCAAGTGGCAGCTTTATCAACAAAAATTAGAGATTTCTACACTCGAGTGGTCGCGACCTGCCGCGACTTTCCGCAGTGAGAAATCTCACCAGGAGGAGGTCTAGCGCGTTATATTTTCTCACAAGCACTCGTCACCTTACCATTGGCGAGCCGCTTGAGAAGAAAAACTCCGTTCTGCATCACTTTGAGGAGTTTTTGGGGAACTGTGTGGGCAAATCTTTGCGAGGTCTGCCGGCAGAGCAGAATTCTTCAGCCACCTCTAGTTTTGAGGCAATACTCTGTTGGACAAATTCCTAACTAGGCCCTATGTCTGCAATAATTGTTGTACAAGAAGTGAGATCCATGGCCTTCAATCAATCAATCAGTCAATCAATCAGTCATTTGTAAAGCGCACTGCATACCTGCGAGGGTCTCAAGGCGCTGGGTTGGCTGCTACTGATCGAACATCCAGGTCTTGTTTATCCTCCTGAAGGTGAGCAGGTCTTGAGTCTGTCGTAGGCTCAGTGGGAGGGTGTTCCATGTCTTGACGGTGAGGGGGGAGAAGGATCTCCCGCCGGTGGTTGTTCTTCGGATGCGCGGGACAGTGGCGAGTGAGAGGTCGGCGGAGCATAGCTGGCGGTTGGGGATGTAGAAGGAAAGTCGTCTGTTGAGGTAGGCTGGGCCGGTCTTGTGGAGTGCCTTGTGTGCGTGGATGAGGAGCTTGAAGGATATCCTCCTTTTGACGGGGAGCCAGTGCAGGTCTCTCAGGTGGGGGGTGATGTGGTCATGGCGTCGAGGATCAGTCGTGCTGAGACATTTTGGATGCGTTGTAGTCGTTTGATGAGCTTGGTTGGGGCTCCCGCGTAGAGGGCGTTTCCGTAGTCGAGTCTGCTGCTGACAAGGGCCTGGGTGACTGTCTTTCTTGTATCTGTCGGGATCCATCTGTAGATCTTGCGGAGCATGCGGAGGGTGTTAAAGCAAGAGGAGGAGATGGAGTTGAATTGCTTGGTCATTGAGAGCGTTGAGTCGAGAATGATTCCCAGGTTGGATTTGTGGTCGGTGATTGTCAGGACTGCCCCCAGTGCCGTCGGCCACCAAGAGTCGTCCCAGGCTGAAGGGTTGGCGCCGAGGATGAGGACCTCCGTCTTTTCTGAGTTCAGCTTCAGACAGCTGATCTTAATCCAGTCGGCGACGGCCTTCATTCCTTCGTGGAGGTTTGCTATGGCGAGATGGGGTCCTTGGTGAGGGAGTGGATCAGTTGAGTGTTGTCGGTGTAGGAGAATATGTTGAGGTCATGCTGTCGGGCTACGTGTGCGAGCGGGGCCATGTAAATGTTGAACAGTGTCGGGCTGAGGGAGGATCCCTGTGGTACGCCGCAGAGGATCTCGGAGGCTACAGATCAGAATGGGGGGAGGCGGACGCTCAGGGTTCTGCCTGAGAGGAAGGAGGTGGTCTATTCCAGAGCCTTGTCTCGAACCCCTGCAGCGTGGAGGCATGTGCGTAGTGTGCGGTGGCAGACGGTGTCGATGGCGGCGGAGAGATCTAGGAGGATGAGTGCTGCGGTCTCACCGTTGTCCAGCAGGGTCCTGATGTCGTCGGTGGCGGCGATGAGGGCGGTCTCAGTGCTGTGGTTGCTGTGTAACCCTGACTGGGAAGGGTCCAGGATTCTGTTTTCTTCCAAGGTATTGGGTTAGCTGTCTGTTTATGATCTTCTCGATGACCTTGGGAACGGGAGCAGAGAGATGGGCCGGAAGATCTTGTGGTCTCTTGGGTCTGCCTTAGGTTTTTTGAGTAGGGCATTGATCTAAGCATGTTTCCAGCTCTCTGTGAAGGTCGCGGTCTTGAGGGAGAAATTGATGACGTTGTGCAGGTGGTGTGCGATGGAGCTGCTTGCTTTGTTGAAGACGTGGTGCGGGAATGGGTCTGACGGAGAGCCGGAGTGGATTGTGCTCATTGTCTTGATGTCATCGATGCTCATGCTGGCCCAGGCTAGCAGGGGATCGTGGTTGATTGTGTGCAGAGAGTCTGTTGTGTTGCTGTTTGTTTGGGGCTGTATGGGTGTTGAAGCTGTAGTGGATATGTGCTATCTTGCGGTGGAAGAAAGTGGCGAGGGAGTCGCACAGGGCTTGCGAAGGCGGGATGTCCTTGGTGTTGGAGTTGGGGTTCTGAGAGTTCCTTCACTATGTTGAAAAACCTCCTTGCTGTTGTGTGCGTTGTAGTTGAAGCGGTCTTTGAAGGAGGTCCTCTTGGCAGCCCTGATGAGGTGGTGATGGTTGCGGATGGTGTCCTTTTGTGCTGCGTGGCAGTCCGGAGTCTGTTCACTGTTCCATTTCTTCTCTAGTTTCCGGCAAGCTTGCTTGGAGGCTAGGAGTTCTGGGGGGAACCAGCTGGCCCTCTTGCTGGTGTCTCAGTGGGGGGGTTTATTCGGCAGGCCGAGGGTGTTGGCGCAGTCGTCGATCCAGAATCTGAGGCTGTGGGCAGCGTTGTCGGTGTTGGAGGGTTCGGTGGGTAGGCTGAGAGCGAAGTTTGCACGTAGTTGGTCTTTGGTGATTTTGCTCCAGCAGCAGCGGGGGATCTGTTGGGTGCGGTGGTGTGGTATGGGTTTCTGGAAGGTGAAGTGGATGCAGCGGTGGTCGGTCCAGAGGAGTTCGGTGGTGTGGTTGAAGGAGACGTGCGGGCTTGAGGAGAAGAAAGGGTCGAGCGTGTGGCCGGCGGAGTGGGTGGGCGTTGTGACGAGGTTGTCGATCAGGGTTGTGGAGTTTCTGTAGTTGTTGTTCTCAAGGTGAAAGTTCAGGTCTGCGAGGAGGATGTAGTCTCTGGAGGTCAGGGTGTGCGTGCTGATGAAGTCGGCGATGGAGTCGCTAAACTAGGGGTGGGGTCCGGGGGGTCGGTAGATGAGGTTGCCTCTGAGGGTGGAGTTGGGGTCTGTGTGGATCTGGAAATGCATTGGTTCGGTGGTGCTGAGAGTATTGTCGGTGCTAGTCGAGACCCTGATGCTGTTCTTGTGGACGATGGCGATTCCTCCTCCGACTCCATTGGTGCGGTCTCTGCGGGTGATCTTGTAGCCGTCTGGGATGGCTATGGCGATGTCGGGTGCGGAGGAGTCGTTCATCCAAGTCTCTGTCAGGAAGGCGACGTCCGGGGATGTTATGTCGAGCAGGCCCCAGAGCTCGACGGCGTGTTTGCGGGTGTTCAGCAGTATGCATCGGAGGTGGTTGAGGTCTTTCTTGGCGGGTGGTTCGTCGGCTCTGAAACTGGTGTTGCTGCAGTTCCGGCAGGTGAAGGGACCGTGTGTGCATTTTGGGGCAGCCTTGAAGCAGGTGTGAGTCTGTCCAGAGTTGAGAGTGTGCAGAATGCTGGCATCATAGTGGTGGCGTTCCTCGTGGCGGGTGCGGGGACCAGGGGTTCTGGTGCTGGGTGCGGTCCAGGGACGGACCGGCGCAGATGGGCTTGCCTTAGGCGCGCCATTGGCGCGCAATTGTCATATATGGGGAGGTGGGAGGTAGGAGCAGCTGGGAGGTGGGAGGCGGGGGCACCGAATGGAAAGTAAGGGGCCACAGGGGACACAGCGGCGGGAACGGTGCGGGATGACAAGGGAACAGAAGGCAAAAGGGCACAAAAATAGAGGGGCAATGAATGGAACAGAAGGCAAAAATGGGCACAGTGTTACAGGGACAACGAGGGAACAGAAAGCAAAAACGGGCACAGGGTTACAGGGGCAGCTAAGGAACAAAAGGCAAAAACGGGCAGAGAGACACAGGAGCAGCGAGGGGGACAGAAGGAAAACCGGGCAGAGAGACACAGGGACAGCGAGGGGAACAGAGGGAAGAAACAAGTACAGAAGAAGTACAGGCAGCCAGGACGGACAGAGAGCAGCACAGAGAACAGCAGTCAGCGGCACAACAATGACAATAAGGCAATACAGGCAATTCAGAAAATACAACATATAGCGGAAGAGGAACGAACCTACGGCCTACCACTGGCCACCAGGGATGAGGCGCAGATGGTAGCCTGTGGGTGGAGGAGGGCCTTGAACTTCCTCAGCAGCGGCAGCTGGGGCAGGGACACACAGGCGGTGCCTTGCAGAGGGGGGGGAACCTACCTGGTAGGGTCAAGGGTCGCTCTCCTCGCCGCACTGCAGCTGGCATATGTGGGGAGGTGGGAGGGAGGAGCAGCTGGGAGGCAGGGGCAGCGAATGGGCAGTCAAGGGGCGGGGCCGCAGGTGACGCAGCGGCAGGAGCGGTGCGGGACAACAAAGGCAACAGGATGTAAAAGGGCACAAAAATAGAGGGGCAACGAGTGGAACAGAAGGCAAAAGGGAACAGGAATACAGGGGCAACGATGAAACAGAAGGCAAAAACGGGTAGAGTGTTACAGGGGCAACAAGGGAACAGAAAGCAAAAACGGGCACAGGTTTACAGGGGCAGCTAAGGAACAAAAGGCAAAAACGGGCAGAGAGACACGGGGCAGCAAGGGGGACAGAAGGAAACCCGGGCAGAGAGACACAGGGACAGCGAGGGGAACAGAGGGAAGAAACGGGCACAGAACAAGTACAGACAGCGGGAGAGCAGCACAGAGAACAGCAGTCACAGGCCTTGTGACTATCAGGCCGTTATCTGACTTCTGATGAACCCCACAGAGTGAGTGTGCAGCCAGAGGGCAACAGAGTGGTCGAAGGACAGGAAATTAGGTAAACTTGAATATGAGAAATATGGAAAGGTAGAAATGCGCATCACCTGTGGATAAATGACACCTCCTCCCGCTCTGCCAAATACCCATCCAGTCACAAAGTGGCATCCTGGGCTCCAAACGGACAACGGCATGCCATATGCCATGTAATGGTGGAAAAGGGGGGAAAAAGAGTAATATGCACACATCTGCTGTGGGGATATGTCAGGTAAATTATTGGTTGTGATGGATTCTCTATAAGTACTAAATGACTGATTTCGCTGAATATTATATTATATGAATCAACATTTGTTTGCCTTATCTGCGTGCATAATCTAAAGGACGGGCCTTACAGTTAACCCCTCATTCTGCTTTACACAAAAGCTCCGAAAAGAGCTGCATCTTACAGAACATTTACATTTACATTACTCTAGGAAGAACTAAAGACTTACTTATTAAAGTTATCTTTTAGGTCCAGAACCAGGTGCTGTAAGCTTCACCAGTTTCAGGGAAATGGACAGATGTTATGTCGATAGGAAACCCCCCTCAACTCACAATAATGTTCCAATCTTCCAGGTTAGAAGAAACCAGAAATGCTTGAACCAAGGGAGCTGTTGAAAGTGTCAAAGGTGACTTATGAACAGCGAGTAAAGACAGGAGTTGGTATTTGAGATGATCTTAAGTGAATAGGAAAGGAATGAGAAGAAGTGTGTGAAAGGAGTTACTTTTGTTGTATACTTCGTAAAGAGTTACTGGAAATTTTGCAGCCCAGCCTGATCTATCTCTTGTTCTAAAATCTATTGTTGTTTAAATTAAATCTTGACCATGTGCTTCTATCTTCAGCTTTACCACTAAGTACTTGGGAGCTCCGAGAGCACCCTTACTTTGCTCAGTTACTCTGTGAACACTGATAAATCACCTCCTTTTCAGACATTAATAAGATGTCACCTGATCAACAGAACTTTTAGTTAAATATCTTTGTATGCCGAAATATTCCTTGCTAAGTTTCAAAGGCAGTAAAGAAGAAGGGGGAGATTTACTAACATTTTGTGCTGTGTTTTCGTCACAAAAGTGGCACAAGACAGTGCAAAATCCTTTTTTCCTAATTTACTTTCAGACAAATAACGTAAAATTAATGTTAAGCAGCGCATAGCACTGCGTTGTATTACTTTGCGCCGGAGGGCATTGCAAGGGGGGTGCATGGGCGTTCCCATGCAACCACCCAAGGTTTCTCACGCTAAACCCAATTTACCAAATACAGTAGATTGGGTTTAGCGTGAGAAAACTGCACCCTTTTAACCTAGGCGCAAGGAAGGAGAAATACTTTAATTTGTCCTTCCTTTTCTAACTTAGCATGCATGCTGCACTGTGCAACACGTATACAAAATGGGAAAAGCTTTCCCTCGTGTCTGGCAAAGTATTTTGTACAGGAAGGGTGCCCTTCCTGTACAAAACCTATGCTAGACTCTGACACACACACACCCTAGCGTTCTGGTGCTAAGGTGTATGCATGGCGCAGGGCCGCTGTAATCAGGGCCAGCGCAAGGGAAAGGGAAGGTGAGAGCCATATCTTTGAAAATATGGTGCTCTCCTGCTCCCGCCCTGTCACGCAGCGCAGCCTCGCAGGGGGAGGACTGCGCTGCATTGCGTGGAGATTTGGTAAATCTCCCCCGAAATGTCTTTTACAACCAGTTAAATATTGTGAATTCTCATTCCATTATGTTTCAATTTAGTAATGTTAAATATCTTTACATCCAGCAGAAAACAAGCTTCGACTGTATGAAATGACCATCAATGATGAAGCGAATGCTGTAAATCTTCAATAATAGCAGAAATAATGAGCTACAGTATTCAGCACAGTGGGCGACATAGGAACCTGCACACAAACTGACATATCCTGGATGAAGCATCAAGGGCAGTTCAGGGATTATAAGAGGCCGAACTGTGCACCTCCACGCCACAAGATAAAGAAATGACCTTAGGAAAATTAAGGCAACAACAATAACAAACCACCTCCTGTATAAACAAGTGTCCAATACCAACTTTGATCATGGGATCGGTATGATGTGATTACTGCAGTGCTCTGTTTTGTAAAATGAAGACAAGCCATCATTCCGTGCTCTAGGAGAATTGTAAACTCTTTCTGGACAAACAGCAGTAACCAGAGAAGAGCACAACAGATCAGAGCCGGACAACTGACGGGTAAAGGAAAGAGGAGTTCTATCTACAATACAACAGACTGTCCCAATTTGCACCGGCCAGAAGGAAGATACATTTTTACCCGCAAGCGTGCATAGCCATAATCCAATCTAAAGGCACAATCACATACAAAGACACCTTCTACATATTAGGAGTGTGGCAAATATTTGGTGGATATTGCATTTTAATATTAAAACAGAAATCAAACGTGTAAAATACCGCACACATTTAAAGTGTGTGACAAAACCCCAAGTGCTTTATCAGCCATGTTAGCCCATCAGGAAATACAGTCATGTAATATAGACAAATATATACCCGACCCAAAGACACTAACCAAGAAAGAAGAATCATACACATGCAGCAAGAGCTTTAGTTTGTCATCACTACTCAAGCTTCATCAGCACACGTACACAGGACAAAAACCATTCAAGTGCAGTGAATGTGTCAAGAGCTTTAGTAGGTTATCAGAACTACAAAGACACCAGCGAACACACACAGGGGAAAAGCCATTCAAGTGCAGTGAATGTGTCAAGAGCTTTAGTCACTTATCAAACCTCCAAATTCATCAGCGAACACACACAGGGGAAAAACCATTCAAGTGCAATGAATGCGCAAAGTACTTTAGTGAGTTATCAAGTCTTCGAAGACATCAGCGAACACACACAGGGGAAAAACCATTCAAGTGCACTGAATGTGCAAAGTGCTTTAGGCACTCATCAAGCCTTCAACGTCATCAGCAAACTCACACAGGAGAAAAGCGATTCAAGTGCAGTGAATGTGTAAAGAGCTTTAGTCGCTTATCAAATCTCCAAATTCATCAGCGAACACACACAGGGGAAAAACCATTCAAGTGCAATGAATGTGCAAAGTACTTTAGTGAGTTATGGAGCCTTCAAAGACATCAACGAACACACACAGGGGAAAAACCCTTCAAGTGCAGTGAATGTGTAAAGAGCTTTAGTCAGTTATCAAACCTCCAAAATCATCAGCGAACACACACAGGGGAAAAACCATTCAAGTGCAGTGAATGCGTAAAGAGCTTTAGTGAGTTATCAAGTCTTCGAAGACATCAGCGAACACACACAGGGGAAAAACTATTCAAGTGCACTGAATGTGCAAAGTGCTTTAGGCACTCATCAAGCCTTCAAAGTCATCAGCAAACTCACACAGGAGAAAAGCGATTCAAGTGCAGTGAATGTGTAAAGAGCTTTAGTCGCTTATCAAATCTCCAAATTCATCAGCGAACACACACAGGGGAAAAACCATTCAAGTGCAATGAATGTGCAAAGTACTTTAGTGAGTTATCGAGCCTTCAAAGACATCAACGAACACACACAGGGGAAAAACCCTTCAAGTGCAGTGAATGTGTAAAGAGCTTTAGTCACTTATCAAACCTTCAAATTCATCAGCGAACCCACACAGGGGAAAAACCATTCAAGTGCACTGAATGTGCAAAGTACTTTAGTGAGTTATCAAGTCTTCGAAGACATCAGCAAACACACACAGGGGAAAAACCATTCAAGTGCACTGAATGTGCAAAGTGCTTTAGGCACTCATCAAGCCTTCAAAATCATCAGCAAACTCACACAGGAGAAAAGCGATTCAAGTGCAGTGAATGTGTAAAGAGCTTTAGTCACTTATCAAACCTCCAAATTCATCAGCGAACCCACACAGGGGAAAAACCATTCAAGTGCACTGAATGTGCAAAGTACTTTAGTGAGTTATCAAGTCTTCGAAGACATCAGCGAACACACACAGGGGAAAAACCATTCAAGTGCACTGAATGTGCAAAGTGCTTTAGGCACTCATCAAGCCTTCAAAGTCATCAGCAAACTCACACAGGTGAAAAGCGATTCAAGTGCAGTGAATGTGTAAAGCGCTATAGTTACTTATCAGACCTACAAAGTCATCAGCGAACACACACAGGGGAAAAACCATTCAAGTGCAGTGAATGTGGGAAGAGCTTTAGTCAGTTATCAAGTCTTCGAAGACATCAGCGAACACACACAGGGGAAAAACCATTCAAGTGCACTGAATGTGCAAAGTGCTTTAGGCACTCATCAAGCCTTCAAAGTCATCAGCAAACTCACACAGGAGAAAAGCGATTCAAGTGCAGTGAATGTGTAAAGCGCTATAGTTACTTATCAGACCTACAAAGTCATCAGCGAACACACACAGGGGAAAAGCCATTCAAGTGCAGTGAATGTTTGAAGAGCTTTAGTCAGTTATCAAGCCTTCGAAGACATCAGCGAACACACACAGGAGAAAAACCATTCAAGTGCAGTGAATGTGCAAAATGCTTTAGTCAGTCATCACACCTTCAATTTCATCAGCAAACACACACGAGGGAAAAACAATTTAAATGCAGTGAATGTGTGACGAGCTATAGTCGATTATCAGACCTACAAAGTCATCAGCGAACACACACGAGGTAAAAATCCCTATCATTGTAGTGAATGTGATAGGAGGTTTTGTGACTCTTCAGCATTAAGGAATCATCAGCAGACTCACACAGGAGAAAAACCATTCAAGTGGTGTGAATGTGGGAAGAGCATTTTTATTCGATTATCAGACCTATAAAGACATCAGCGAACACACACGGGAAAAGCCATGCCATTGCAATGAAAGTGTGAAGAGCTTTAGTCAATTATAAAGCCGTCAAAGACACCAGCAAAGACACACAGGGGAAAAGCCATTCAAGTGCAGTGATTGTGCAAGGTGCTTTAGTCATTTATCGGACCTAAAAAGTCATCAGCGAACACACACGGGGAAAAAAGCAATTCAAGTGCAGTGAATGTGCAAAGGGCTTCAGTACGTCATCACTCCTACAAAATCTTCAGCGAACAAACACAGGAGAAAAGCCATTCAAATGCAGTGAATGTGCAAAGTGCTTTAGTCGGTTATCACAACTTCGGAATCATCAGCAAACACACACGGGGGAAAACCCTATCATTGTAGTGAAAGTGACAGTTGTTTTCGCTTCTCTTCAGCATTAAGGTCTCATAAGCTAACTCACACAGGAGAAAAACCATTCAAGTGCAATGAATGTGGGAAGACCTTTAGTCGATTATCAGAGCTACAAAGTCATCTGCGAACACACAGGGAAAAAAACATAGAAGGGCGCTGAAAGTGTGAAGGACTTTTGATAGAAGACCCGACTAGCAGTAAAGAAGAAAAACAGATAACAGTATTTGCAGAGTTATAAAAGTGCTTGTTTCCAGAGATTGTTCACTTCCGTGCACAAAGCAAAGCAACATGATGCACCAGGATACACATTTGAAGGCGAGCACAATGTGGATTAAAAGAAAATAAACATTCTTGATTTTTATTTGATGAAGAGATACAAAGAAAAAAATTCAATCACACCTGATCACACTTCCTGTAAAAGCAACACTGAACAATACTGGGACTAACAACTGTATTTTCAGCTATCTTGTTGGATTAGTGATAGAACCTATAAACCCAACACACCCAAAGTAGGCATGTTGTCAGGGCTCAGGAGATGGAAGCTTCATTGGTAAAATGTATGTATTACTATTAACAAATGCCACTGCAGTATATGTAATGAACTAAAGCGAAGCACAGGTGTTCAAGAAATAACCTATTTTTAGATATAACAGAGCATATACCTTGTTTTTAAGTAACTTTTGCTGCATCTTTTACACACTGTTTTCGGTTGATGGATCAGCTTGTGTCTCAGGCCTTATAACTAAGTGTGACCCATGGCTCCTCTCCGACTTGGCTCTCCCTATTCATTTTCTGCCGTGCCAAACTCTTCTTTTTACCAGAATTGAGCCACTGTTAGCAGCAGACTCTGTTTGAAGAATGTGGTGAAATAGCGAAATTCCACATCAAAAGCATATATGTGCTAGGACAATCTGTTGCACTGTGGTAAATAAATAAATAATACCTCTCTTTTTGACTAGACATATAACATAACAGATAGCTCAATAAATAAGAGTCAAGATTCGAGGTAGTAGGAGTTTTGCAGGTTTAATACAGCATAAGGACAGGAACAGGACAACCTGCATAGGAATAGGATGACAGGGCCCAGCAGCTGCTGGGGCTGGGTCTGGGATGAGCGCGCTGACTTTTAATAACAATACATGAGCATATATACATAACGCAAACACATAGCATTACATTGCAGTAGGCGTAGCAGTGGGTGGAGCAGAAGGCGTGACGCGTAGCAGTCGCGAAAGATAAGGGCGAAAGTAGGTGTAACTGGGCGTATACATAGACATGTGATGCAAACGTAACAGAATATGTCATGAATAGGGCGGAAACCATGGAGGGGGCTACCTAAGGAGCCGGAACCTCTAACCTGATGGTGCGCGCAAACTAGCAATGACGTATCACTAGGAGAAGCTGGGGGCTATGAACTCTGTGCTAGGAGCAGAGACTGAAGTCTGGAGAGTCAGGGCGACATGTACCTAAACAGTATCTAGTATCTGATGTTTAGAGAACATGTTGATATAAACTAGAAGTTAGGAGAGGAAAGGCTAACTTGATTCTAAGACTGGACCATGCATTATTCTACATGTAGTGCGTGATGAAGGATATTAAATGACCATTAAATGCAGTATTTCTCTAACGTGGAGACGTGAAGGCTAGACAATGACGGAAACTATTGATGCGATTCAGTAGCTTAGGAATGCAGAGAAGGAGGACTGAACTGATAACTGGAACTATAACATACTTTTGGCAGACTCAGAGACTGAGCCAGGCTGGGCCGGGCACTGCGAGGCAGGAAGTAAGTGAAGGGTCGAGGATACAGGTGGGGGCTGTATCGCTCCTCAGCGAGGCTTCAGGAGACAGGAGCTGAATCTGGTGTCCAGGCCCTTTTGAGGCCTAGAAACGGGGACTTTATAATAGAATAACGTGCACACTGGGAAACGTGGCAACGTATCTTTACATAGGCCTGATATTCGTAGTATTCACGAGGGCTGGAAACTGGCATACTAGAGGTGGACACAACTGTAATCGCGTCATTAATCGAACATGGGGAATGCATATGCATATTTAATCATGCACACATAACATATGATGGATGACACGTAGGGACACAGAACATGGCAAAATTTACTTTTCCACATTCCCTCCTTGTCACTACGTTTCCATCAGGAAACATCAATATTCATGATACCATCTATCATTTCATACAGTATCATTTGTTCGTCTCGAATTATCCTGGAACGGGATTTAGAACGGGGCTTGGGACTAGGAATACAAGAGGTAGCACAAATGCCGCAAATCGCAGGGCCACATTGTATACAGAGGCAGCAGCTAAATATGATCGCTACTGCAATACCTAGGAAGGACAATATTTTCCATCCCCATGCGGAAATTATATTCCAGAACCAACCGGACCATGTCCAGGTGCCTGGATCTTGGTGTAACAGATGGGCAATTTTATGGAGTCTGGTTATAGCTGAATAAACAGACGGCGCGTTATTTGGAATGAAAATGCAGCAACTAGATCCGATGACTCTACAGGCCCCGCCCCTATCGGCCAGTATGACGTCAAGGACGAGACGATTCTGTAAAACGACAAATCTCATAGCAGATTGCTCTTCAGTTAAGTTACCTAGAGCAGAGGCAGTCTCATTTACTACAGCTTCAAGGGTTCTGGTTAACCTACGGATCAGTTTACTATTCTGGATAGGTCCTATAAAGAAGAAGAAACCTCTGTTGAAATCTGTATACTGTTCTAGAGCAGTTTCAGTATAATCGACAATTGGGGACTCCCTTCTATGTCTAATGTGTACTAGATGTGTGTTTCTATGATAATCAGGTGGGGCTAGAAAAACTGGTGGCAGTAGGAAGGCAATGTAACAGGTTCCCTCCCAATCGAGGGGCAAACGAACATATGCGGTTTGACCACAAATAAAATAAGAATGACGTGAAGCTTTGAAAATAGATTTCCCACTGTCACTATACTTGACAATAGTAGTACAATCACTATGTCCTACGTGTACGGAACCATAATTACGGACACATAATTCGCCTTTGACTGGTAGTACTGAAATAACAGGTAAGTCTGGAGTAGTATCAGACTGAACATTCAGCACCATGAAATTCGACGAATAATTACCTAAATTATACACTTCATTTTCTAGATCTAAACCTGTTCTGTGGGGAAGACCTTGCTTGTCTGGAAAACATGTACTGTTAAGAAAAGACATATCTGTTGAGGATGACGTTAACGTGGACCATGCTCCACACGAACCATTATGTGAAAATGGATAAGGAAAGAGTGGCAGAACTCCCTTCGGTATCTGGAAAGGGGGGAGTCGACCACACACCCAACAATTAGTGGCATTGCTGGTCTGGTGTGAGTAATGTAACATGCGGATAAAGGAGTTATTACGCATGGCGAGGCGGTAAGAGAGTTCATGAGGAGGCAGATCACTAAACGTGTGCTCTACTGTAGCATTAGCAGACTTATTTACATGAAGAACTGGGAAATACAAGAAAAATGCATAACTGGTGCAGGAAATCATAAGGCTGAGAAACAATATGAAACATAGAAAAACGATACATCGGATTGAGTTTTGACTAACTCTCTCACTATGGGGGTCTATTTTATACATGTCAGAAACAGTCTAACCGTTTCACCTAGGGGAGGACTTAGACAATCAAACTGACTGACTTATTTTACTAGACCGGAGTTTTAGCTTGTACTCCTGTTGCGGAGTTTTCTCTAACAGGGGAGGGGTTGTAGCAATGTCTTTTGCGGGACAGTCCTTGAGAACAATATTTTGGCAATCCTTTAAATCCTGGGAAATGTTCTTTAAGACGGGTTTCAGTCCATTAAAAAGTTTGACATGAGAAAGGTGTACCCAGCCTTTGCGTCCTTCCAACTTCACGGCTGTACGGGTGGTGAGGAGGACCTGTCGGGGCTCTTTCCAACGAGGTTCCAGCAGACTTGATCTGTCAAAGTTGCGGACCATCACCATGGATCCTGGAACGATTTCATGCGGTGCCACCTCGGTATTGTCTGGAAATGCGGCGGCAACCTGTGAACGACATGAGTTGAGGGCAGACATCAAGGAAGCTAGGTAATCTGTCAGCATATTACTTGAAACATCGGTAATACTTCGGGGTCTAGGAGTACCCCACATGTTAGGGGGGCGGCCGAAAACGACCTCATACGGGGACAGACCTGATCTGGAATGTGCGACCATGCGCATATAAAACAAAGCGACTGGCAGAGCTACTAGCCAGTCCACACCTTTTTCTTTACACACTTTTGCAATACGGATTTTCAGAGTCTGATTATGTCTCTCTACGAGACCGGCTGCTTCAGGATGGCGTACACAATGAAACTTCCACTGGTACCCTAATAACAGGGAAACGTGCTTCATGAGTTCAGATGAGAATGGCTGGCCGTTGTCAGAATATACGACTCTAGGGAGTCCATAACGGGGGAAAAACTCACGAACCAACTGCTTGGCAGTGGTCGCGGCTGTGTAATCTGGGACTGGATATGCTTCTGTCCACCTGGACAAAGCGCATACAACTACAAGGACATACTTGAAACCTCGACATCGCTCCATCTGAATATAATCCATCTGGAGGACTTAAAAAGGGTGGTCAGGGGGCTGGAATCCACCTTGTTCCACCGGGACACTTTTACCTGGATTAAACTGACAACATATCATACAGGTACGGACTTTCTGCTTGGCTGCAGCCCGTAAATGCTTGTTGAACCAAATGTTCTGGATACTGTCTAACATAGCTTTTTCTCCTAAATGTGCTGGACTATGTGCGGTATTAATAATGACTTGAACCATAGAGTCGGGGAGAAGCCATGTGGCTCTACCCTTCGTTAACCATCCTTGATCTGTCTGGACCCCTCCTTGTTCGGACCATTTCTTGATTTCTTCAGGAGTAGCATGTAACTGGATATCTATGACATCTTGTGTAGGGTCCTTAACTGTCATACATGTAGTCGGATCTGGAGCATGTGTCATGTTAACTGGAATGTCTAGAGTCTGTGCTGTAAGCTTGGCTGTGCGATCTGCTAGATCGTTACCTTGAGAAATAATGTCAGTAACTTTCGTATGTGCTTTGCACTTCATGATAGCAATAGATGTCGGCAAGTGTATGGCATCTAACAGAGCTTGAATAAGGAGACCATGCTGAATCTTGGTTCCATGAGAAGTCATGAAACCTCTCTCCTGCCAGAGCACTCCGAAGTCGTGTACAACTCCAAATGCGTAACGTGAATCTGTGTAAACATTAACTTTCTGGTTCTTGGCATGTATACAGGCTTGTGTCAGAGCAACTAGCTCTGCTGCTTGAGCGGACAGGGTGTCAATGCGGTGTGTCTCAATAACTTCGGTGTCAGTAGTCACTGCATACGCGGCGACTAGTTCTCCTGTACTTGTTCTCATACATGAACCATTCACATAAAGTGTCAGGTCGGGGTCTGGTAACGGAATATCTGTCAGATCTTGTCTTGGCTTTGTCGTAATGTTAACTACTTCCACACAGTCATGTGTGGCAGAATTTGAATTAACTGATGGTAACAGTGTAGCAGGATTTAAAATGTTGCAGCGTCTGATTTCTATGTGTGGCTGGAACAGTGTCAATTCATAACCTGTTAAACGTGCAATTGTCAAGTGCTGAGTTTGTGTTCGGTTTAAAAGAACTTCCACAGAGTGTGGAACTTGTACTGTCAAGGTATGTCCTAAGACTATGGAATCACTTTGTCTGATAGCTAGTGCTGTGGCTGCAACTGACTTGAGGCACGCAGGCAGAGCCTGGGCTACAGGATCTAATGTGCTCGAAAAATAAGCACAGGGCTTGTATTGTCCTGCTTGATCTTGTGTGAGAACAGATAATGCTGTACCTTCGCGTTCAGTGACGAAAAGTGTAAAAGGCTTACTGTAGTTCGGTGTTGCTAGAACTGGAGCTTGGCATAGGGCTTTCTTTAACTCATTGAAACTTAGTGTATGTTCAGATGTCCAAGGGAGGACAGTCGATACGGCTGCCTCCTGTGTCGTTAACTGTATCAGTGGTTTGGCTAGAAATGCATACTGGGGAATCCATTGTCTGCAGTAAGAAGTAAGGCCGATAAAAGCACGTACCTCCTTCTGGGTCTTGGGCTGAGGAAGACTCGCTATTAACTGGATACGGTCTGGTGTCAACTGCCTACCCCTCTTGGACAGTAAGTGTCCTAAGTAGACCACTTGCTGGACACAGAATTGAAGCTTCGAAGGGGACACCTTGTGCCCCATCTCGGCTAGGAAATACAAAACTGTAAGGGATGCTCGCTCGCAAGCACGTTCAGAACGGGCTGTGATCAGTAGATCATCGACATACTGGAGCAGGGCAGTGTCAGTTGGCATGTGAATGTTGTCTAGTTGTCTCTTGAGTGCTTGACTGTAAATACTAGGACTTTCTGTGAAACCTTGAGGAGCTCGTGTGAACATATAGCTCCTTCCATTTAAACAGAATCCGAAAAGAAACTGGCTGTCTGGATGAATAGGAACACTGAAAAATGCGTTCTTGAGGTCTATGACAGTGAAGAACGTGGCTTCGGAATCAATGGCTGTCAATAGGGAAGAGATATCTGGGACAACTGGGTACTGCGGAATAATACATTTATTAAGCTCTCGTAGGTCGATCACTAATCGATATACTGGGGGTGCATTTGGATCAGTACGTTTCATGACTGGAATGATCGGAGAATTACATACATTGGAGTCAGTTTCTACAACCACTCCTTGAGCGATGAGCTCGTCAATAATTTTGGATAAGGCTGCTACAGCCTCAGGTGGCAATCTGTACTGTCTGATTCGTGGTAACACTACACCTGGCTTGAGAGTCACACGATAGGGTGTGATTTGCATGTAACCTACATCAGTTGGACCTTGCGCCCATAAGTGCTGCGGGACATTAGACAGTCTTGAATCAAAATCTCGTAATACATAGTGACCCTTAAAGTCACGTAGGAACAATCGTATTCCCTCTGGGGAACAGCATATAACTGCACCTAACTCTTTCAGTGTCTTAATGCCTAATAGATTTTCTGGACATGACTTAGTAAGTAACAGATCAGTAGTGCGGGACAATGGACCTACTTCTAGAGTAACTGGCTTTGAAATCTCATTTACGATAGGTTTTCCTGAAAATCCAAGGGAAACATTTCTTGAGCCTGAGAGCGGAGCCCCTGGAACTTCGGCGTGACTAATTGTGGTCCTACTTGCCCCTGTATCAATCAAAAACTTTCTGTCTTTCCCTAATACTTGACTGTGAACATAGGGACCTTCTTGATCTACAGGTATCTCGATGAGAGGCAAGCCTACCTCCCTCTCTAGGCTGTTTCATGAATACTGTTGGTACTCTGGATACTCAGACTGTGCATACTGGTACATCTGCGATGTAACATGCTGTGTTGCAGCAATAGGCTGCGGTACTGTAACTGTCTGTTGTGCATTCTGTGGCTGAGGAATCTGTGAAACTTGTTCTTGTCTAGGCGGACGTGGTCTTTCTTTAGTCTTACCAGTAGCTATGTTGTGTTTCAGAACTGCACACTCATTTATAAAATGACCTGGCTGTTTACAATAATTGCATGTCCCTTTAACGGGAGCTGCAGGATGACTGGCTTGATTCGGACCCCTCTTCTGACTGTCTTGAGGAACAGATTGTGCAACTAGTACTTTCATTTTCGTGTCTTTCATACGTTTTCTTTCGTGTTCTTGCTCTTCTCTGATTCTGTTCTGGTGGTATTGAAGCATTTGCAACATCTGGGACGGGGTATTAGCTTGCCAGGTACTTTCGACTTTCAAAACTCGATTTTTAATTTGTGGACTTGAATTCTCGACTAATTTAGTAACAAAAAGGTGAGGGTATGACTCACTACTTGTCTTGAGGCCACTGTTGATACTGAAACACTTTTCAAACCTAGAATAAAAATCACTAATATCCTCATCTTGCTTTTGTTTACAGGCTGAGATTGCATCCCAGTCTTCTTTTCTAGTTGTCAATAATCGGGGTAAAACTTGTATCAATAATTCTGGTAATTCTTTACATTTATCTCCAAGACCGGTACCTGGTACTCGTGCCTTGTCTTCGGCTTCTAGAACTGCCCAATCGATCTTTTTCTCTCCCACCTCCCATTCTTTTTCCTTTAGCTTTTCATACACCCCTGCGGGCAGCAGAACCTTTAACATTTTAATTATATCTGGGTATGTGTATTCTCCCATACGGAGCATGTCTTTTAATTCTCTATGGAACCCTGCTGGATCTTTGTCATGACAGGGAATTAATTTCTTCATCTCGAGGAGTTCCATCTTTGTTATTGGGGTGTAAACAAACACTCGTTGCATTTCGCCACCCGTTCCTTTAACTGGGTGGACTTCTCGTAACGGATTCTGTCTCTCCATGTAAAATGGTTTACCTTCTGGGGGTGAGACATGAACAAAATGCGGGTTCAGAAACGTTCTATATTTGTGACGCTGTTCTAGAATGACACTAATTAAGTCGGTACCTAAACCTTTCCATCTATACTGGAGTAACTCGTTCAGGATATCATGCAACGGACCCGGATCAGAGTGTTGACCCTCATACAAAGTAATGAGGTGCTGAATCATATACATACCCGCCAGTCGTTGCTCGGCTGGGGGCATTTTCAGAAACATTTGTGCCACTATTTCGTCTGGAAAAGTGGTAGAATCAGTAATCCATCGGACTGCTGATCGGGCTAGTTCTTGTTCATGCATGGTACTTAACTCACTGTAACCGATTCGTGATTTCAGAATGTGATCGGTAGCTTGGAATACTTGTTCTAGAGAACCTTGTTCTGGTGCTGGATGATGGAAAATAGACTTGTGTTCTAGGCGTAAATGGCGATCTGGAAATCTAGATTTTCCTACATACGCTATTCTGTCGGAATTCTCGTCGTCTAACTCTTCAGGATCAGAGTTACTTTCTTTCTCGCTTACTTGTGCTGCTTTACGTTGTTCGTGTATCTTTATTATTTCTCTACGGATTTTCTTGTACATACTCTCCATAGCACCGACGGTCTTGTGCTTACCCTCGGCTATATTATCACTCCACCTTGTCAGGGTTTTCATTTCGGCCGGATCTTTAGACGGGTAATCTTGTTCTCTTATTAGACAATTGATCAGAAACTTTAATATCATGAGCTGGATCTCGGCTTTCCTTTGAGACATGGCCTCGCTAATACTTTCTGGATCATCCCCTGTACGGATGAAACGATATATTCTGTCTAGATCTTCTTTCATATTCGGTAAGGTGACTAGATACTCGGCCACCTTTCTTACGCGGAATGAATATAAAACCATATTATCCTCGCCTGGGACTGGATCATAGCCGCATTCGGCAAGGGATTTTCTTATTTCTGCTACAGTCTGATGTCTGGGCGTACGCTGTGACGCTTGTGCATGTAATTCGGCTGTCGTTAGACGCTTGTGTGGCGGCGGGGTTTGAGGAGTACCTCCCCCTGCGGCCCCTAAACTGGAGTCTAGGTCTACTGAGGCTCTTCGTCCTGGCAGAGTGGGAAATGGAAATGTAGGCTGGACTTGTATGACGGACTGGACCGGGGGTACCGTAACAGGTACTCCGGTGTCTGGAGGAGCGGGAAGTGCCTGATTTACAGGGACTGGTGGAGCGCGAACAGGATTTGCATATTCTGGGACTGTGTCGTCCAAATAGGACGAAATAAAAATATCAGCTGCGGTCTGTTTGTGACGTAGCTTGGTCGGAACTAATGGTGGCGGGAAATTACTGGATGCCTCTGGGGTCGCTTTTGGCAAGCCCTCGGCAAGGAGAGGATACATACCCCTAATAAGGGCATGCCTCTGTCTGTCTGACTGTTCGGCTTTGACTTGTTCACCAATCTCGATTAGTTCTTTTTCTTGTGCTCGTTCTAAGGATTCTCTACTTAATTCTGACTTTCTGATTTCCTTTTCAGTTCTTTTATGAGATTCTTTACGCCATAACTCGATGGCATCTTTCTGTGACTGTCTGGCTTTCTTTTTCCATAATGCCTCTTCTACTCGCATGATGCACTCGGCATCCCATGTACCCGATACGGGCCATCTATACTTTTCTTCTAACTGTTTGGTATACTCTACCCATAAATCTAGATACAATATGGCGCTTATGCCATGCTTCTGATACATAAAATGACCTGGACTGTCCCTCGGCGGAACAGGAACTGCTTCTTCTAACAAACCCTTTCTAGTTTTTAGCTGACGTAATCTCGAAAAGAGAGACATTGTAAACTTGAATCGGAACACAATACAATACACGAGGAACAATAACAATTGGGAGAACAATTCAGGCATACCACGACATTGGAAATACATTGAACAACATCATAACATAACAGTTCGGACAAAATATTACCTGGAATACTGAAAACAGAAACACAAGAATTTCTCGAGAACGGAACAGACTAGAGTTTACTGGATGCACTGCTGAAACAGTACGGAACATACCGGTCCCATAAAGGGACGCATCAAGACCCGTATCCACCTAGGTGAACACTTCGTTTGTGAGTCTGTGTACCACCAACCCACGGACCAGAGTCAATTTAGATTGACCCTGTCTAGATACTACCCCAGTAATGGTACTCACCGGGCAGCAAGAACGGAAGGCCTCGGATCGGACTGGACTGCTACGACGACGGACGACGAACTTCGGACTTCAGTTACGGGTGGACCTCCGGATACCTCGGACCTTGGACTCTCGGCTTGGGCTCTGGTCGGGACTCGCCGCGTTCCTCCACCGTCTCGTTTGGATGCTGGACCGCCTCCTCCATCTCCTCCGTGGGCCTGAGGGATACTTGAAGCAGAAATATCTGCCGGTGCACAGAAGAGTTCCGTCACGACTGCAGAGGGTCAGGGGGTCGGCGTGGCTTCACCGACGCGTGGGGAAAGGGCAAGTCCCTATTCGGGCGCCATTATGTGGTAAATAAATAAATAATACCTCTCTTTTTGACTAGACATATAACATAACAGATAGCTCAATAAATAAGAGTCAAGATTCGAGGTAGTAGGAGTTTTGCAGGTTTAATACAGCATAAGGACAGGAACAGGACAACCTGCATAGGAATAGGATGACAGGGCCCAGCAGCTGCTGGGGCTGGGTCTGGGATGAGCGCGCTGACTTTTAATAACAATACATGAGCATATATACATAACGCAAACACATAGCATTACATTGCAGTAGGCGTAGCAGTGGGTGGAGCAGAAGGCGTGACGCGTAGCAGTCGCGAAAGATAAGGGCGAAAGTAGGTGTAACTGGGCGTATACATAGACATGTGATGCAAACGTAACAGAATATGTCATGAATAGGGCGGAAACCATGGAGGGGGCTACCTAAGGAGCCGGAACCTCTAACCTGATGGTGCGCGCAAACTAGCAATGACGTATCACTAGGAGAAGCTGGGGGCTATGAACTCTGTGCTAGGAGCAGAGACTGAAGTCTGGAGAGTCAGGGCGACATGTACCTAAACAGTATCTAGTATCTGATGTTTAGAGAACATGTTGATATAAACTAGAAGTTAGGAGAGGAAAGGCTAACTTGATTCTAAGACTGGACCATGCATTATTCTACATGTAGTGCGTGATGAAGGATATTAAATGACCATTAAATGCAGTATTTCTCTAACGTGGAGACGTGAAGGCTAGACAATGACGGAAACTATTGATGCGATTCAGTAGCTTAGGAATGCAGAGAAGGAGGACTGAACTGATAACTGGAACTATAACATACTTTTGGCAGACTCAGAGACTGAGCCAGGCTGGGCCGGGCACTGCGAGGCAGGAAGTAAGTGAAGGGTCGAGGATACAGGTGGGGGCTGTATCGCTCCTCAGCGAGGCTTCAGGAGACAGGAGCTGAATCTGGTGTCCAGGCCCTTTTGAGGCCTAGAAACGGGGACTTTATAATAGAATAACGTGCACACTGGGAAACGTGGCAACGTATCTTTACATAGGCCTGATATTCGTAGTATTCACGAGGGCTGGAAACTGGCATACTAGAGGTGGACACAACTGTAATCGCGTCATTAATCGAACATGGGGAATGCATATGCATATTTAATCATGCACACATAACATATGATGGATGACACGTAGGGACACAGAACATGGCAAAATTTACTTTTCCACAGCACTCCGAGCAACTCGTCTTCCACACTGATTGTCCTTTGTCCTGAAATGTTCCTCAGGATTTGTCATATAAATGCCAGAAGTGGCAGTGAGATTCATGAAGCTAAAGCTAACAGGAGTGTGTGGGAGATAGAGAGGGGGAGAGATACAGAGAGCGAGAGAGACAAAGAAAGGCGGTGAAAAAGAAAAAGAAATGGAAGGAGGGGGAACGGCAGGTGATTTGTATTCACCTAAAAATAGAAGAAGCAGACGAAAACTTGTCAATGTGTGACATCACCATAGAAACGGGCTGAATACCTGTGAATTTATATAATTATTTTTAATATCTATAGAACCATGTCATGGAATAAACAGGGCACAAATGAGGAAAATAGTGAAGGAGCCCATTATCATATGCAAATCACAATGATGTCGCAAGTAGTGACATCACAAGAAGTGATGTCAGGCCCTTATAATAATTTTCACATGAAAGATCGACGGCCTGTTTTAAAAACAAAAAACAAGAAACATAAAATATTGTAAAAAGAAGTTTTTGGTATCATTTTTTATACAACATGTGTTTTTCCCACTATCAGTTTGTAACTAAACTCGAAAATGACTGAAAGTGTAAATATTTTTAAACAGATATGTGGAACTTGTAAATTACATTTTTAACCAGTTTTCAGCTAATAAATCAAAAGTGCTTTTAATTTGTGTTTGTTTCCTGACGTTCTTTATCCAGCCCCTAAGCCCCAAAGTGTTTCACATTTATAGTGTATTAAGCAATAGAGGGGCTGATTTCTCTGTTCCTCTCTTGTGCCACTCACACAAATAAATAAAGGGAACACAGCTACTGGGACAGACAGTTACAAACACTCTGAGGCCTGTGTCTGCTGATACAATAAACAAAGTAACAATTCCCAGTCGCAGCCTAAGGAGCTATGTGGAACTAACAGCCTGATTCATCAAAGACCCGTTTTGCGAGTCTACAATAGCGATTCATAAGGAATCGCTATTAAGGACTTGCAAAACGGTATTCATGTAGGAATTGCAAAAAAATTGCGATTCCTACATGTTCTTTATTTGCGATTAGCAAATTGCTAATCGCAAATAAGGAATAACTCCCCATTCATTCCTATGGGCCAAAAGGCCCATAGGAATGAATGGGGAGTATTCCTTATTTGCGATTAGCAATTAGCTAATCGTAAATAAGATAGCGACTTAAAGGGTGCCAGGGTTGTCCAAAGGACACCCTGTAGCACCCCTTAAATGCAAATTGAAACAGGTGTTGCGCACACACATGTCCAAAGGACATGTGTGAGTGCAACATGCAACTTAGAAAAATGCTTTTAAAAGCATTTTTCTAAGTTTTCGCTATTTACCACGAGGTTTGACCTCGCGGTAAATAGCGGGCCGAAATTGCGAATTCGCAATTTTTAAATGGATGATGAATTGCATTTAAGGAATCTCAAATAGAGATTCCTTAAATGTAATTCCTCGCAAAATAGCGAAATCGCTATTACCGATTTTTGCATTTGGGATGATGAATCCCAAATGCAAAAATAGCGCTCGCAAAGGGCCAGATTCTCAAAATCTGGCCTTTGCGAGCCGATTTCGGCTTGATGAATCAGGCTGTAAGTCTCTTTTCTAGGTAATAGTGGGGGGACCGCATCAAACTGTGTCGAACCTCGACTTGTGCCGTGCTGATAAAGCAATAGTGAATTTTAGTAATTTACGATGAATTGAAATGCGAGGAAGAGATGAAGAGAGCGAGGTGCAGGATATATTAAAGAAAACGAAAAAAAGAGACACAAGACTTTACCCTGTTCTGTGTACAAGCATTTTACGTAAACAATTTGTACTGTGCGATGTGAACAGGCTGTCACTCCCCTTTGTATGTAAATGATCTTCTGTGACCATACACCCCAGGCTCCCATCTCTTCTAGCACGGGTGATAATGTGAGCACTTTAAGGTAATCACAAACTAGGGCTATATTGAGAAACCATCGGCTTCATGGGTCACACAGCTGTGGTTTTGTAGTTCATTATTAGTTTTTTAAAATGTACTTTTATTTGCAGCAATTCTCCTGGTTACTTTTTTTCAGTATTGCGCTTCAGGTCGCTCTTAGCTCTTCATCAGTTAAACGTGAGGTTTGATGTAGGATTTGTTGTTAGTGTCCCTAGACCATGTACTAATCCCTTTGCCCTCAATTTGTCAGCATGGGTTTTGTCCACACACTGGTCTAGGATGGGCCTTCTCAAGGTAGAAGGCGCTGTAATGGGAATAATAAATCAGACATATATGAAATTGTATGAAAACAAATGTGTGCCTTTCAGTTATCAGGCATCACCAGACTCACATCTACACATGTAATTGAGCACCAGACTAAAGTGACTGCTCCCTGTATAAATATGTGCCATCAGTAATCGGGCTGATGGTTCCGCTGATGCGCACAGCAAATACAATTTCTGGGACTGTACGCATTGGCCTAAATTTTAATTGCTGAAGTTTCATGCAGTGTCGCTGATGCACACAGCTTATAAGGTTTGTGCATATTGCGCACTGTAAGCAGATCACTGAAGATCACCCTTAAGTAGTAACTAGGTCAAAACATAGTACAAACATTATGCAAAATGTCACTGCCCCTCCCTTCTTTTTGACATCTCCCGGAGTTCCTCCTCTCTCGTCTAAGAAGGTTTTCACACATTATGCTCATGTCTGTGGCACTTCCTTAAGTGCAGAGAGGGAAGCCTCATGGTTAATGTATTGTTTGGGCTCTGAGGGACAAGAATTCTTTGAACACCTTCCTGAACTCGCTGATAGTTACTCTGCCACTCTTAATGAATATGAGATCTGCCTCAAAAAGTTAGACTTGCACTACCTCCCCAAAGTGAGTACTGTCCTTGAACGATATCACTTCGGGAGAAGAACGCAAAAGCAGGATGAGTCAGTGGAACAATACATTGCGCAAATTGGCTTCCACATGCAATGTTGGTGCAGCTTTAGAGGGGCGCTTAAGAGATCAGTTTATGTTGGGAAGCGCCCTAGACAAAACAAGACAGGCCCTGTGGCAAAAAGACATGCCATTGCTTCAAGAAGTGCTGACGAAAGCCAAAAGTCATGAGCATTCAGAAGCGTGTGTTGATATTATACGCAAAGACAGTTCAGGTGATAAAAAGGAGAACATTAATGTAAAAGTGCTAGTGAATAGATTTGTTAAACCCAAATCGAGCACCACTTTAAAGCCCTTTAACACAAAAAATTTCAGGGGAAGTGCTTCAGGTGTGGCAACTCTGGCCTTATGGCCAACTTTAACCCGTTGCGTGCATCGGACGGCCCCCGGCCATCTGACGTCACAGTGAGCATGTGCGGAGGATGGCCGGGGGCCGTCCGAACCACGCCCACTCATTAATATGCCCGCACCTTGGTGAAAGTCACGCCGCAGTCAACAGGTTAAAGACTACCCAGGCTGGAAGGCCATGTGCAAAACTAGTGAGCGAAAAGGTCAAGTCTCAAAAAGCTGCAGAACGGGCAATGAGCATAAAAAAGTGAGGGAAGTTGATCTTTATGTAGAAGAATTGGAAGGAATCAATATTCTCCCGGTCACAGGGAATGCTAGTGATGGCCCTCAGGAGGTAGTTTTGATCAATGATGCTCCAGTGAGCATGCTCTTCGACTATGGGGCCAAGATAACTCTAGTTCCAAAAACATTTTATGAGCGTAATCTGCAGAGGTCTTTGCTGGTGAACTGGTTTTGTCTCAAAAACTATGTACATTGGATAAAGGTCAAATCTGACGCTGTTCCAAAAACATTTAAGGTCAGGAATACACCTTTGTAAGTAAGGGAGAGCATGCTAGATGAATTAGACAATCTCTTAGGCAAGTGCATCATTCAAGAAGTTGAAGCAATGGAGTGGGGAGCCAATGGGGAGGCCAGGCTCTGTGTCAGCTAGAGGGAGCTCAAGAAAGCAGTTATTGTTGATCATTACCCTTTACCTAACATAACTAAAATGCTGTGTTTTGTTGAGGGGGAAAGGCATTTTTCTTCCTTGGACTTAACCTCCGCCTATCACCAGGCCAGCCTTCACTCCTCTTTAGAACATTCAGAATATTCACTCCTCTTCCCAGGACCTCACCTCCTGTGTAACACCCTTTGGTACCTTTAGATTTCTAAGAATGCCCTTTGGACTGATTTCTGCAGCCTCATTTTTTCAGAGGGCGATGAAGGGCATTCTTGGAGGCCTTCAGGGTGTCAAGGTGTACCCAGAAGATGAGCTAATCTTTAGTGTGGATCTTGAGGAGCATGACGGGGGGCTGAGGTCAGTATTGAAGAAGTTACGCGATGCTGACCTCACCCTTAAGGCTGACCAGTGCAAATTTGATGTCAAAGAAATAGAGCACTTAGGGAAAATCCAAAGACTCATTGGTAAGCACCTTTTGTAATTTGCGCACCCCTTTGAACAAAGAAGAGTTTGTAAACGTTCTGAGCATAGCTGAATTTTATCACAAGTTTGTTCCTAACTTTGCAGGGAAAAGTTCTTGTTTGAGGTCTCTCTTCCTGAAGGGAAGCACATTTGTTTGGTCCAAGTGCTGTGAGGAAGAGTTTGAGTGCATTAAGAAACATCTGAATGAAACACCTTTTCTAGGAAGTTTTGACCTCACAAAGGTATCTTATCTCATGACTGATGTCAGCTCAAAGGGGTTAGCAGCAGTTCTTTTGCAGAAGGTTGATGGGGAGGTTAAAACAATTGTTTTCATCTCTAGGCTCTTGAGGGGTGCTGAATGCAACTGTTCTGTTGTAAAGAAAGAAGCTCTGGGTGTTTTCTGGGCGGTGCGCAAGCTGAGAAAGGTTTTGTGGGGGAAAAGTTTCAGAATTCTTACTGACCACAAACCTCTTAAGGAGGTCTTCTCCAAGAAAGGCATTGTTAGAATTGGGGGTCTCTAGTTGGCACAGGTAGGTACTTCTGACAAATAGGGACCATCTCCTCTAGTCAGGGTAAGGGGGTACAACTCCTAAAATAACCCCTGCTCACCCCCTTGGTAGCGTGGCATGAGCAGCAAGGCTTTATCTCAGAGGCGTTGTAAGTTAAGCATCTGTGACCACATACAGTAACCCAGTGACAACACTACAAATGGATACCACACAAGATTTCATACATCAAATAAGTATATTTTCTATAGAGTTACCACAAGACCAATAAACGACAAAAATAATCCACAGTACTATTAGATTTCAAGAGTTCTTGTTAAAAAGGCTTAAATCAAGGTTCTGTGTGTGTTGGTAGCCAGGTCCGGCTACAGCGTTGTCGAAAATAACACAGAGTCTAGCAAATCCAGCAGACGGCATCGGTACGGGCCCACTCAACAACAGACTCAGTCACGGTACCTTTTACTTGATGCGGCTGGCATGGACATGCGAGCCGGTCCCGGTGTTCATCGCGGTGCAGAAAAGAAAGCATTGCAGGACATGTTGTCCCTCGAAGCGTTGCAGGCAGCGGCCCGTTGACAGAGTTGGTGGATCCAAGGCCTGCATTGCAGGGTGAGATGATGCTTCGTTGCGGTGCTTCCAGCTTGCGGTGTGGCGACCGAGCCAGAGTTCAGGCGCTGGCATCGATCAGTCCAGACAGCGGTGTGAGTTTGGCGGTGCGTCATGAAGTGTGCGAGGCGGTTCCTAACTCTGGTGCGTTCACAGGACTCAAAGTCACCAGCAGTGACCGCGTCGGTCAGACCAGTACGAGTCGGTGTAGCGAGGCGTTGCACGTTGCGGTGTCCTTCCAGTTGTGGTGCAGGCAACGGTTCGGAGACGGTGTCGAGACAGAGTCGGCGAGCTCAGAGCTTGCGTTGTTCGAGGCGGACGTTGCTTGATGCGGTGCCTACAGGACACCAGCCGGTCATGAGAGTCAGTCACAGCTCCCTGCCTATGTAGCCACTGAAACAGCGTTTCCAGCCGCAAATAAAAAAAAATCAGGTGAAGTCCACTGGTCCTGAGACTCCGGTCAGGGGGCAAGCTCTCTTCCAGGCCCTTGGAGATCTTTTGACCAAGGTGAAAATAACGTCCACATAGTTGTTTCTCCTCTCTTTGGCAGTCAGGCAACCACTGTGGGCCAATCCCCCAAGCAGCACTTCAGCTTGAGAATAGTCTCTCCTCAGTTTCTTCAGGTTCCTCTCCTCAGCAGAGGTTTCGTCTTGTAAGTCCTGAAGTGATCTAATTTCATGGGATCAGGTTCCCAATATTTATACCCCAAAATCCTTTGTTCTCTGAGGAGAGAGGGGTCTGTGCCTAGTCCAAACTAGTTCTGAAGCACTCTGTTTACCAGCCTTCTCCCTTCCTTTCACAGTGCAGGGCAGAAACATCAGACACCCCACAGGAGGTGGAGCCAGCATTGTGGAAGGCAAGTACAGTCCTGGAGCACTTTGTTGACAGTCTTCCTTCTCTTCTTTCAGTGTGCAGGGCGGAGACATCAGACGCACCACAGGGGGTAGACACGGCATTGTAGAGGGAAGGCCCAACCCTATTCAGTTCCCAGGTACAACTCCTCCCTCCCATCTAGATGCAGATCTCTCTATTCACCACCGGGCTGCCCCAGCCTGTCTCTTGGAATCCCCCAGCCCTGTCACTCACAAACCCAGACAAAGGAATACACAACCTAGCAGAAGCAGGCTCAAATGGTTAGGGAAGCAAATACCTACTTTCTAAAAGTGGTATTTGCAAGCACAGAATATTAAAATAAACTTCACTAAAATATGTATTTTATTATTCAATTCCCGACATACTAAACTCGAATGTCTACCATGTTCTCTGAGCCTGCTAGGATTATAAACATGTAATAATTTAGCAGCCCATTCTGGCCTATGGAGAACAGGTAGCCTTGCAATAGTAAAAAATGAAAATGGCAGTAATTCACTATTAGGACATGCCAGACACACCAGGGCTTGTCCTACCTTATACTTACAATGCACCCTGCCCTTGGGCCTATCATAGGGGTGACTGATATGAAGAAAAGGTAAGGTTTAAGGACTGGCAAGTGGGTGCACTTGCCCAGTCAGCATGACAGTACCAGACTGCACACAGGCTCTGCAATGGCAAACCTTAGACACGTTTTACAAGGCCGCTTCTGTGGGTGGCACAACCAGTGCTGCAAGCCCACGAGCAGCATTTGGATTTACACGCCCTGGGCATACTCCGTGCACTGTACTAGGGTCTGACAAGTAAACCAAATATCCAATCATGGAACCACTAATCAATGCATCAATTTACAGTAGGGAGCACTCACATTGTGGCACTGGACAGCAGTGGCACAGTGCCCAAAGCATCTAACACCAGCAAAAACACATGAGGCAACAGTAAAAATGAAAGGGAGACCCACGCCAATGGTGCCAGGTTTAATAGGCATTGATTTGTCTCCCATAGGATACGGGTTGTGGCTCTACAGTTCTAGTAGACTGTCTGCCAAGACTCGGGGGTGAGGAGTGTGAAACGACAGATGATGTTGAGGGGTTTAGAGGTGAAGAACTGTAGGAAGGAATTAATGTGTGTGTGAATAGTGATGGGTTGATTTTCAAGAGAGAGTGGAGAGAACATCACCGATTTAGACTTGCGGAAAGTCCTAACCATGGGCTCAGGAGGTTGGTGTGAGAAGAAGGACTGTGAAGAGGTCCTCGAAGGCTTTTGATGAGTTAGGGAAGATCTGACGGTGGAGGATGTACTCCTCATGCGTGGTAGTAAGTTGGTTGCACCCCCTGCACTAAGGGATTAGCTAGTAAAGAGTGCTCACACCTCACACATAGGCATTGCCATGACAAAGGAAAGGATCAAGTAAGTATATTGATGGTGTGCCATGGATGTACCTGTAGAGAGGTTGGTGCGTGAATGTGCTGAATTTGAGTTATTGAGTTTCTAGAAGATTTATTTGAACGTGAGGGTTTCCAGTTAACACTCTTGTCAGACAATGGTGTTCAGTTCACAACCTTAGTCATGAAAGAGTTTCGGAGTTCCCGGGTGATCAAGCATAAGAAGGCGTCCCTGTACCATCCACAAAGCAATGTTGCCATGGAAAGGTTTGTCAAGTTTGTTAAAGAGACTCTGCAACAAGCTGTTGCCTGCGGTGAAAGTTGAGTGTTGGCCATGAGGAAGAAAGTTAGCGAGTATATGTTTTTATTTTTTATTTTTTTTATTTTTGCAGAGTTTTATATAGCGCGAACTAGACCCAAACCGAATCAGGTATCAGAGCGCTTTACATAGCACCAGTTACGTTACATGAGGACACACTTTCATTTTTTTATTTATTTTTAAAAAAAATTTAGGCACTGGGAGGTTAAGTGATTTGCCCAGAATCACAGGAGGTTTTTGGCGTCGTTACCGAGACTTGAACCCAGATCCCCAGGTCCGAGGTCGAGCGCCCTAGCCGTTAGGCCAGCTCCTCTCCCTATGTTCACTTCTTGTTCGTCCACTGGTGAAACTCCCTTTTGTTTATTTAAAGGAAGGGTTTATTTAAAGTAAGGGTCACTCCATTGTGGGTAACGGCCAAAAGAACCTTAGTAGATGAAGAGGTGGGTTTTAGAACTGGGGGTCTCTAGTTGACAATGGCTTGCACCTTCGTCCAAATAGGGACCCTTGCTTCTAGTCAGAGGAAGGGGGCTACCCTCCTAAAATAACCCCTGCTCAACCCTGTGGTAGCTTGGCATGAAATGAAATGAAATGAAATACCAGTATTTGTAAAGCGCACAGCTACCTTCAAAGTGGTGTACCGGCGCTGGGCATCCTCTTGAAGATTAAGTGAGCTATTGCCCAGGGTCACATGGTGCTTGGCTGACCTGCCACCAGCACCTGGGATCGAACCGTGAACCCCGTAGACTGTAGTTAGGCACCCTGGCCGCTGCACCACATCACTTCCACAGCAGGAAGGTTTATCTCAGAGGCAGTGTGTAAAGCATTTGTGAACACATACAGTAATACAGTGAAAACACTACAGATGTACACCACACAGGTTTTATGAAAATAAATATTCTTTATATAGACTTAACACAAGACTCAAACAACAAAAGTCCACAATACCGTAATCAGAAATAAGATAGTATAAGTAGCTCAAAAGTAGGTTATTCACTAAAACGCAGTTTTTAGTAACAGATAACTCCAATTGGGGTTATCACGTCATCGAGGTCAAAGAAAACCCAAAGTACGGCATCAACCGCGAGGTGCGCGGCTTCGGGTGCGGACTCAAAACAGACCCACAAAGAACAGTACAAAAAGTGAAATAAAGCGAAAAGCCAAAACAAAGACAGCTCGCGGCGTCGAGGAGATGCGGCGTCGTTGACACAAAGAAGATGTTTCCCAGTTTATGGAGAGCCTGAACCTTCGTAAAAGACCACAGTTAGCACCATAAGAGCAGGCTACCCATGCATTTGTCAGTGCTAGTTTATTGGTCTCTCGCTGCTTGAGTTAGCAAAATGTAGAATTGTGGCGACATGTGTGTTTCCGACTTCGCCACATGAGCTTTCCAATATAAATGGTAATTCATTCGTATGCCGAGGTAGTCATGTTTTAAGTCGCTTAGTTGGTTTACCATAAATCCTGAATGTCAACAATAACTTTGATTTAGGAATAATTATCATATATTTTTCTCTTTATTGATTATTAACTTCTGTACCTTACAGAATAGCTCGAAGCCTTCCAAAAGTTGATGCATTGATTTTTCAGTACGCTCTAATATTACTGCATCATCATCGGAATATTCTCCTTCTCCAATATCGGAACATGGAGACCAAGATTCATGAGAGAATCAGTTCCATTGATGTGAATGTTGAATAAAGCTGGGACAAGTATGCAACCCTGCCCAACGCCAATGTTTATTTCAAACTTCTCTGTGCATTCTCCTTTTACACTGAGTCTTACTCTGGAATGTTTTCTGCGGGGCAGATCGTTTCGGATACTCAAATAGTTGCTTGGGAACCTCCTTCCTCCAGAAGACTCCGAAGGACGGAGCGGCGACAGAATAGAATCCTGTTTTTAGGTCTTCAAAGACCAAGAAGAACGGGGAGTTTCCAGGGACACAAACTTCATACAGATCATGTGCAACCTCAGAGCCGGGTCGATTCTACTTTGGCCTTTTCAGGATCCGGCCTGAAGGTTAGAGGCAATATTGTCCTCCTCTGTCCAGGTCTCGAGTCATGACCGAAAGAATTTCCCAAAGATTTTCCAAATGTTGTCTAATTGGGAAAATAGCCAATAGTTGGAGGGGTCATCTCTCCCCCCTTTCTTGTGAATCGGCACAGTTATGGAAGACTTCCATGATTCTGGAATCACACCAAGAGTCATTACGGTGTTAAATAACGTTGTTAAAGACCCTGAACGTCTGCACTGGCCATCCCTCCTCTCCTCTGAATCCATTCAATAACACTTAGTGAAGGTGTGGAGGACGGAAGCCCATGTCACTGCACCGTAAATCTCAGCCACAGGAACACCCATGACAAGTGATGATGCAGAGGACTCTGCTCTGGGCTACTGAGCGCAGATTCCCTCAGTCAGTTCCTTTGTGATGCACAAGATGATGCAATGTGATATGGTCCTCTTCTGGGCAGATGTGCCCTTCTTGCAGCCTCTACAGTCCACACCTAAGGTCAGAATAAAAAAAAGACTTCCTTTTGGGGCTCTTACTGATATGATCTTGCCTCCTTTGGGGGTAGAAGGTGGGAAGGGGGGCAGCTCGCTTCAGATGGAAAGAGGGAAGGAGAGGCGATGTAGTTCGGAGGAATAATTCCTCCAGGAAGAATAATGTGAAGGATGGCCTCACGCTAAGTGCCTGTAACTCACTGATGCACCTCAACAAAGTGATGTTATTAAGACAACAAACAACCAACAAGAAAAATGCCAATACTGATCCACTATTTAGATCATTTCAACCAAAGGTGCAAGAACCATAAAACAATACACCCGAAAGCTCATTAGTAGCCTTTATTTCAATAGCACAAAATCTTTTCAATTTTTTTCTCCAAAAGGGAACACATGACTCAATGTGATGAACAGAAATACATTGTGGGTAAAATTCCACACAAAAACTAATAATACATACACTTGCATTCACACACTTGCAAAACACATTCACTCAATACAACACCATACACATTCAACCTACTTGGTGCAAAAAAGGGTGGGACAAATACTCCACCTAGAAAGCACCTAACATGCCAAACAAAACTGTGGTTGACTTTCAAGAATATTTTTTCTATATATGTACCCTGTACAATATTTACACTAATATACAACCAATGGAATATTTACATTAATTGGGCATAACACAAACAAGCCTAATCTACAAAACCACTGTTTGGCAAAAAAAAGTGGTCTACGCGTTTCAAATCCCTTTATTCTTGGGATTCTCTTCAGGACCAGAAACCACTGTAAAACAAAAAAGAAAAATATGACAGTTGCCTATTCAAATCAAAAGAACGCTCGGATCTCATATATCACCTCAGTGCCTCCTTACCTATTCTGAAAAAGCCACAAGGTCAGTTTTCAAAGGAGTAAATGTGTCAAAAGTCCCTGTAGTGCAATAAGGAGGATACGGGGAGGAAAGAGAAAGGGGGATTGACGCACAAGTTTGTCATATCGTGAATGGATCAGTCAGCCACCTAGGAAAGATTCCAAATGCTGTTTACACTTACTTGATAAATTCCCTCTCTAGCAGTTCATGACTGGCTTGACTCAATATTCAAATAATGGATGATGACTGCATCCTGTTCATGGACAGAAAACAAAACCACAGGCTTAACTCCCTTTGTAATTTCTGAAAAGCACACCCCTTCTCGATCTTCCCAAATGCGAGACAGCATTCACACGCCCCCAGCGCCAGCCGGCGCTTGAACAAATCTTGCTTGGTATAATTCTTTCTCGAGTGTACGCTTCAACAAAGTTCCGTGCCGTTAAAAAAGAGAGATACGTTCAGAGTCCGTCCGTTCACTTATGGCTCTCCAGTCCCAAGCCATTAAACGCGAGAATTCCGCCTACCGTGAATGAAGCAAAGTTCCCTTTCCCAACGACCGTGAAACTCGGTTTCACCGGCGTTTAGACGCCAGCCAAGATCTTGAGCGTAAATACGTCCACTCGTACCTGCCGTATCTGGGTATTGTAGTTCCTTGAGGTCACGGAGCAGACGTGAAGGAGGAACTAGGAGGGACCCGTGTTGTAGATGGTCTCTTGACACTCAGTTGTGTGTTAATAATAAAAATTCAATAAATAAAAAATTCACTGGACTTAAATGCTAGAGTCTGTTACCATGGAATCCAAAGTATTGTAGTTCCTTAGGCATTCTGGGAGTGGAAGTACATCCCAAAGTATAAACTCCAAATCTGCCATATCTGGATGTTTGTAATTCTTTGAGAACACGGAACAGACTCGAGGAATAAAGACGGCCAGGTGCTGTGTTATAGCTAGTCTCATGGCATTGAACTATGTACTTGGACATGTATATAATAAAAATGAACGGGACTTTACTGCTCCAACTGTTTGCCCATGGGACAAAAAGTTGTATAATTAAATGAGCATTCTGGGAATGGAAGTCCTTTGCAAGGAATTTACTCTCACATAGGCATCTCTCAACGTCACGGTCCTCTGGCCATATTGGTTGTCAAAGCATGGTGATGAAATATTAAACGTAGCACCCCGGGGGGGGGGGGGTTAAAAAACTGAACGATGACCTCCTTCATTGGAGCCATACCCTTTATTGTTACACACATAAAGACAACAAAGGTATGTCCAAAGTGTTAGACCAGGAACTTGATGAAACAGCAGATAACAAGCAACAACTCTTCACTGTAGAGTGATTTCAGAAAAATATCAACTCCATGACTGTATGGATGTCGCCGCTCTCCACGGACAAGCCATTTACTAGAAATGTACAATTTTAACATTTACTATTTTGACTAGGACAATTCTGAAAATACAGTTGAAAAGCAACGATGTAACAATCACACTTGATTCAATCTAGTCACAGAATTTAGCAAAGGAGATCAGCTATAATCATGAAATAAAGTGCGCAAGAAGTGAAAAGCTGCTCATGTGAATAAAGAAGCGAGCGGTGCATCAAGACAAAGTGAAGACATATGACTTGACTCCTCGAGGGACTTCCATTTGCTATAGACACTCCATTTCATTTTATGTTTTGTAAACTGTCTTAGTTCAGAATAGGTCTACAGCAAAGCATTGTTGTTTGTTGTATATCATCAAAATAATGGCAACAAAAAACAGTTTACAATATCAGTGACCATAGCTGGTAATTGTGGAGGGGCTCAGAAATGTTAGAACAAGTCTGTTAGAAATGGGATATCTGGGTTGCTAGGGCTTGTGCCTAAGTCAGGCAGAAACCACCACTCTAGTCAGGGCAAGAGAGTTACACACAGCAGATAACCCCTGCTCACCCCCTTGATAGCTTGGCATGAGCAGTCAGGCTTATCCCAGAGGCAATATGAAAAGTGTTTGGGCAACACACACACAGCAGTAACACACTAGGCACACCACAAAAGAAACTCCACACAAGGTTATATATTAAAATAGCCTTTGTATTATCCAAAACACATTAGACTAGTAATCACATCATATACACTGTGCCAACTGGCACTATGCAATACTTACAATACAATACAATAGGTACTGGCTTTGTTGCAGGTCGTGCTGCTGCTGCGCTGTCTATTTTAACTGCCCGTTTTTTATCTGTGTTATTTTGATTTTCGTTTTCCCCTGTTTTTAGGCGCTTTGCTTGGGAATACCCTCCTGCCCTCTCAACTGCATATAAAAGTGTAAACGCACCGCTGTTTGGTGGGTCCGGGTCGCGGGGTTGGTTTGGTGGGCGCCATCTTGCCTTGGGCTGTCCAGATCTTCCACGGGCGCCATCTTGGAGCGTCTCTACGCTCGGTATGCTAATCGCATCGCCTACTTAAAGTCGTCCTCTCCCGCGCAGCGGGATCGCGCAGTGGGACGCCGTCGCTAAGCCGGAGTCGTGCCTGAGTCCTGCCCGTCTGCGCCCGTCCGCGCTGAGGACGCGCCGGGCGCGGCGGCCTTTAGGTATTTTTACATCCTCAGGTTCGGCTACACGGGTTTGCGCTATGCTTGTATATTCTGCCGCCATGCTGCGGGCCTTAGGACACTCTGTCCCGAGATGTATACATGCACCTATACACCCGCTTAGTGGCCCTTATCAGTGCGCCTGTGGCCAGTGGGTGATGGACTCTCCGGTCAAGATCTGTCAGGAGGCTCCACCGGTCGCTCCGTGTAGCAGCCGTCAGGCTCACGCTTTGCGCATCCTTAGCCTTAACGCGAGGTCTTTAGTTCAACATCACCAAGCCGTTAGGGACCTGATACGAGATGAGGCCCCTGACATTGTGGCTATTACGGAAACTTGGCTGAAGGATGATGATACGGCCATCATTAATCTGGCATTCCCCTTTGACTTTTCGGTTTTCACCCTGAATCGATTGACTAGGGGAGGGGGCATCGCTCTCGCAGTGAGATCTAGTCTCTCTTGCTGTTGGTCTGCCCTTAACATCGCAGGCTGCGAGAGTGCTGTCTTTAAAATCTTGGTTAACCCTCAGTTCTCCCTTTCAGGGATGGTAGTCTATCGCCCTCCGGGAAGCGATGTGGCATTTAGGGCTGCCTTTCCCGACGCTGTAAGTTCTCTGGCGTTGGGTTGTGCTAATTTTTCTATCTTGGGGGACCTCAATTTGCACTTTGAGAATCAGAATATCCCTACGTGTGCAGTTTTCTAGCCGATTTGGAGGCTCTTCAACTCCAACAAATAGTGCTGCACCCCACACACGTAGGCGGCCATACGTTAGATCCATTTTTTACGAACTTGACAGAGGCCACTGTTACGGCCGTTACTCCGCTCGGCTGGACGGACCATTCTTCGGTGGCCATCCATGTCCCCTTGCCGGGAATTTCTTCTTCTGCTCCCGTAAGGATGGTCTCCACACGGCACTGGAGTAAATTGAGACTTGAGGACCCTCATCGTGTCCTCACGGCAGAGCCATTGGGACCTTTGGAGGACGTAGAAGCAGGTTACGATCGGTTCTGCTCTTGGGTTACTAAGGCACTTGATTCCCTGATTCCCATCTCGGCTAGGAAAATCAGCTCCAGGGAGTCAAGCCCTTGGTATGACAGTGCTTTACGCGCACTCAAGGGCAGTTGTAGGCGAGCAGAGAGGGAGTGGCGGAAGATGTACGACAGCGGGAAGAAGGTTGTTTACCTCGCTGCCGTTAAAATTTACCATCGTGCTATATGCCGGGCCCGGGCAGCTTTTTACGCTGCGGAGTTCGGCAATAGCCCAAATCCATCAAAAACCATCTTCAAAGTGATGAAGGACCTTGTGGCAAAGCGGGCCTCGGCTATAACTACGAGCTCCATGGCGCATTGTGAGGTTCTTGCCCTGTACTTCCTAGAAAAAGTTCAGAACATCTACTTAACATTCTCTGTCACTAGGCCACCGGTAGGTACTCTATGTAACATCTATGGAGATTCTCTGCTTCATGTGTTGCCCCCGCTGACATCTGAGGGATTTGACATCTTGGCTCAGCAGGTGAAATCCGGGTCGCCCACTGATCCGCTTAAGCCAGCCCTTTTTAGAGACCAGCTGTTTGTGGGTCGTACCTCGGTACTCTCCCTGATTAATATCTTGCTGGCTTCGGGTACGGTTCCAGCCAGTTGGAAGCGGGCTGTGGTTTCTCCTATTTTGAAGAAACCCTCCTTGGACCCGGAAAAACCGGAAAATTATCGGCCTATTTCCCTGCTCCCCTGGCCGACTAAGTCGTGGAGGCCCATGTGAACAAGGTTCTTTCCGACCATCTCACTCAAGCTGACATCTTAGACCCCACCCAGAACGGGTTCCGTGCTGGTCACAGCACGGAGACCGCCCTTCTCACCATGGCTGAACATCTTCGCACAGTGATGGATGCAGGACAGACGGCGGCGCTGGTATTATTAGATCTAAGCGCCGCCTTTGATACTGTCTCTCATTCCATCCTGCTGCATCGCCTGGAGGAGTCTGGGGTGGGCGGGTCTGCCCTCCAGTGGTTCCGGTCCTTCATCGATGGTCGCTTCTTCAGCGTTGCGGTGCCACCGTTCCAGTCCAAGTTCCATCCTCTGAAACAGGGAGTGCCGCAGGGATCCTCGCTGAGTCCCACGTTGTTCAATCTATACGTGAGACCGCTGGCTGAGGTGGTCAGGCAGTGGGGCATGACCATGGTGTCATATGCCGATGACACCCAGCTAGCGGTTACGATCAGCGGGGATGCGGACCAAGATGCTCCCAGGTTTCAGAGTGGACTTAGGGCGGTGGCAAGCTGGATGAAGGCCAACTGTCTCCAGCTCAACGCGAAGAAGACCGAGATCATGATTGTCGGTAGAAGGGCGGATCTCTGGGGGGACAGGTGGTGGCCTTCGGAGCTTGGGTCGGCCCCTCTTCCGGTGACGGAATTAAAAAACCTGGGAGTGTGGATGGATTCCACTCTCAGTTTTGTGGGGCACACGAAGAAAACGGCCGCCTGTTGTTTTGGAATCCTCCGGGCTCTGCGACCAGTCCTGAAGTTCTTCGACCCCGCGCACCCGGCAGTTGGTAATACAGGCGACTGTTATATCGCACCTGGATTATGCCAGCTCTCTCCTGGTGGGGGCTAACCTGGCTGAAGTCACCTGCCTCCAACGTGCGCAGAATGCTGCCGCTAGAGCAATCGTTGGTCTTCCTAGATCCTGCCCTGTTTCCAGTACTTTGAAAGCATTGCACTGGCTGCCAGTTAGGGCCAGAATTCAATTCAAGGTACTGTGCCTGGCCTTTAAGATTCTAAAGGGTACGGCCCCTCAAATTCTTACGGACCTCCTGTCCTGGTATGTCCCCACTCGGCCTTTGAGATCTTTGGGCCAAGCTCTTACTATCATCCCTCGATATAAGTTGTGCCGTGTTGGTGGTCGTTCCTTCCGGGTCAAAGCAGCTGAACTGTGGAACTCCCTCCCGGTGGAGATTCGGATGTTGGAGGATCTTTTCTCCTTCCGTAAAGCTATTAAAACCTTCTTATTTTAACTTGGTTCCTTCTCTTTAGCTGTTGTGTTTCCTGTGGCTGTTGCGTGTTACCTTGCCATGCGCCAGGACGCCCCTTAGCTGGGGCAGCTGTGCGCACTACAAATTCACGTAACATAACATAACATAACAGGAGATTATGTACACATGACAGGGCCAATTGGGCCACTGCCAGAACCATCAAAAAGCACAAATAGTAAATGTAGAACACAACCAGTAATTACTTGCAATATACTGTACTCAGCATTATATCCCGCAACATAAATCACATTATGCAATAAGCATCACATTCGGCGTAAAACACATTATGCACCAACCTCATAAGCATAAACACAGTATGCCCTAATCATGGGGCATATCACTCTAAAAATTACCCCCAGGCCAACTGGCCTTTCGCGGGGGGCTCAATAGGCCATTTGTCCAGAATGTTAGTGTTTAGCTGCAAAGGCAGCGAAATCAAAGTGTGCAATTACGTTGGGGCGTGGAAGGAGTGTATCTCACTCCTGTCTCCAAAATGCCCCCAAAGAAATGATGGCTTGACTCCTCGCACTACTGTGCCGCCTGGGTCCCCACTGGGACTTGGCAAAACAAATGTGCCCCAGGTTGCAGCTGCCGGCGCTCTCGCAGGGCAGCTGGGGAATTAAGCTTGGCACCACTGTGCCTTCTGAGCCCCCACTGGGACTCAGAAACAATTGTGCCCAGGAGAGAAATAAGCACTGGCACTCTCCGTGCAGCTGTGGGAAATAGAGGCACGGGCACCACAGTGCCTTAGGAACGACCACAGGGGGAGGGCACCGACAATGTGCCCCGACACACTTCCCCTCCGGACTCTCAACTCGGCCCCACTAACCGGGCTCTCTCTCGAACCGGACTCTCTCTCGGGACTTCACTTGGTATGGGGACGGGGACTGGCAGTGTGCTGGAATCGGCCCTACTCTAGGGGCCTCTTCCCCCGGTCTCCTCTCACTGGCACAGGCTTGGAGGCTCCATCTCCGCTCGGGGCTCCTCTCCTCCTGTTGATGGGACCTCTGCCGATCGGCTCCAGAAGGCGGGGTGGGCTCTCGCTGGACTGACGCCGCCGCCAATGTCTCTGGAAGACACCGCCCTGACCAGGCAAGTTGCCGGGCTTCCAGGCCATGGCGGTTCTGGTCTTCTTTCGGCCAAGTGCAGGGTGGGCACCCGCTTCAGATAAAGCCATTGTGGCATGGTCACCCGCTCTTCCCTTGAAAACTGGGGTGGGCTCCCGCAGTAAATAATAAAGGTAATTGCGAGGTGTGCCCCCGCTCTAATGGCACTGATGCAGGGTGGGCTCACGGTTTTTAAGCATAAATCAGCAGGGTAGGCTACGGTAAACAGCATAAAGGCGGGGTGGGCTCCCGCCTCAAGACACACACAAACGTGGGGTGGGCTCCCACTCTCTTCCTGCAGGCAGCCCAGCGCTGCCTGCAACCAAAGTTTCTCCTATCCTGGGAGAGTGAAGGAGATGGCCACAGCGCTCACAAGGCGCTTAAGCCCCCACAAAGATTTCCTCAAGGGACAAAGCTGTGCCCCCACAGGCCAGGACACAGGGCGCTCCAGCAGGGAGGCAGTCCCTTGTGGCAGTTCCACCTGTGACCCAGCAGCAACAGGTCCCAAATAAGCACAAAAAGCACAACTTTTCCTGGGATCACAGCCCCTATATTTATACTACACATCTCTGTGTCTGCAAAGCACAGGGCTTGGGGGGACCAGCAAGAACTGGTTCTGGAGCACTCTGTGTACAGTGCTCACACCCTTCTTTGGGAGATGGGGCTCGGCCATCAGACACACCAACGGCGGGCCGAGCCATCATTCACTAGGGCAGGCACAATCCTATTCATGGTCAGGGGACTACTCCTCCCACTACTCCAAATGCTGATGTCCTATTCAGCCCAGCGCTGACTCATCCTGCCCCTCCTGAATCCACACACACCTCCCAGCCCCTGTCACTCAAAAGCCAGACATGCAATTCATATCAGGCAGGCAGACACATAGCACCCAGAAATGGCAACTTCTAAAAGTGGCATTTCTAAAATAGTTATAATAAATCTGGCCACACGATTGCGTATCATTTGTTATCCCTATTCCAAATATACCAAACTTGACCACGCTGCTCCTCTCAAATAGGAATTACCACTTAAACACTTATCAGGGAATCCCCAATGCATTTCTATGGGAGGGCCGCCCCACAGTAGTGAGAAACTAAAATGTCTGTTTGTCACTACCAGGACATGTCACACACTTAAGGTACATGTCCTACCTTTTACCTATAATGCACCCTGCCCATAGGGCTAACTAGGGCCTACCTTTGGGGTGACTGACATGTAGTAAAAGGGGGGTCACAGACATGGCACACATTATAGGTGCCACGTCACAGCGGCAGTAACACTGCGCGCACAGGCCCTGCAATGGCAGAGGCCTGGGATAGGTTTGAAAGGCTACTTTGGTGGGTGGCCCAATCAGCGCTGCAAGCACACCAGTAGCATTTAATTTACCAGCCCTAGGTATATGAGATACCACTTCACAAGGGACTGACAGGTAAATTAAATAGGCCAAATAGACCAATTTGACCATATTTAACACAGAGAGCACACGCACTTTACACTGGACAGCAGTGCTAAAGTGCCCAGAGTCCTAAAACCACCAACACCATGTCAGAAAAAGGCTAGGAGAAAGGCAAATAGTTTAGGGATGACCTTGCAAAAAGGGCCAAGTCCAACAAAGACCATTGACGCATGAGAAAGGGAATAGATGCAAAGATATGTGCCAGGCCCTTAAAAAATCAGAATATGAATGGAAATTGTATGAGGCATGCTGGACAGGGCAGCAATGTATCCTTTGTCTAATGCTGAACTCAGCAGGAGCAGCGACAGAGCACAATGGAAACCTTTTGTAAGGAGAGCCTTCGAAGTATGGTATGATCAATACGCCAGACGATGTATGTTTTTAATCTTCCAGAATAGGCTGACTAGGTGGAGAGGCAACAAGCTGATAAAATTACATCGATCACCTCCATTGGCGCCTGGAAGGAGCTCTGATGACCCTCTCAATCTCTAGAAATTAAGGTGGAGGCTCTGCAAGGCGAGGTGCGGGTCCTGCCTCTCTCAACCTACAGACATGAAGGTGGAGGCTCTGCACGGTGAGTTGTGGGTCCTGCCCCTCTCAACCTACAGACATGAAGGTGGAGGCTCTGCAGGGTGAGTTGTGGGTGCCGCTACTCTCAAACTCCAGACATGAAGGTGGAGGCTCGGCAGGGTGAGTTGTGGGTAACGCTCCTCTCAAACTCCAGACATGAAGGTGGAGGCTCTGCAGGGTGAGTTGTGGGTAACGCTCCTCTCAAACTCCAGACATGAAGGTGGAGGCTCTGCAGGGTGAGTTGTGGGTAACGCTCCTCTCAAACTCCAGGCATGAAGGTGGAGGCTCGGCAGGGTGAGTTGTGGGTGCTGCTCCTCTCAAACTCCAGACATGAAGGTGGAGGCTCTGCAGGGTGAGTTGTGGGTGCCGCTCCTCTCAAACTCCAGACATGAAGGTGGAGGCTCTGCAGGGTGAGTTGTGGGTGCCGCTCCTCTCAAACTCCAGACATGAAGGTGGAGGCTCTGCAGGGTGAGTTGTGGCTGCCGCTCCTCTCAAACTCCAGACATGAAGGTGGAAGCTCTGCAGGGTGAGGTGCGGGTCCTGCCCCTCTCAATCTCCAAATATGAAGGTGGAGGCTCTGGAGATTGAGAAACATGTCCTACCTCTTGAGAGCTCCAGAAATTAAGGTTGAGGCTCTGGAGGGTGAGGCGCGAGTCTTGCCCCTCTCAATCTCAAAATATGAAGGTGGAGGCTCTGGAGATTGAGAAACATGTCCTACCTCTTGAGAGCTCCAGAAATTAAGGTTGAGGCTCTGGAGGGTGAGACGCGAGTCTTGCCCCTCTCAATCACCGGACAGAAAGGTGGAGGCTCAGCAGGGGGTGGAGTGGGTCCCGCCCCCCCCTCAATCTCCAGATGTTGGACTTGGCCCTTTTGGCAAACTTTTTGCCTTGTATGTGACCTAATATTAGTAGTTTTTGTCCCCTGCGCACTTTAGCACTGTGGCCCAGTGTAAAGTGCGTGCGCACTCTGAGTGCGTGTGGTGAGCTTGGCCTGCCCTCCCATAGGAATGCATGGGGATATGTGTGTCCATGGTAATTCCTGGTATGAGAACAGTGCAGGGGCGAGTTTGGTATGCACGAATGCGTGAGAATAAATGCTGTGCAATGGTGTGCGCAGATTTATTGTGACTGGTGGAGAAGTGCCACTTTTAGAAGTTGGCATTTCTGTGTGCAGAGTCTGCCTGCCTGATGTGAATTGCATGTCTGGCTTGTGATTGACAGGGGCTGTATGGTGTGCTTGGCTCCAGGAGCCAGGATGGGTCTGCCCAGTGGTGAATAGGGAGATCTGCATGTAGATGGGAGGGAGGAGTTGCACCTGGGACCTGAATAGGGCTGTGCCTTCCCTCCACAATGCAGGCTCTGAGCACCTAGCCCCCACCTGACACAGGAGAGAGGAGCTGAGCACGACAAAGTACTCCAAAGCTCCCCCCAAACCAGTTGCATCTGGTTTTCCCCCAGCCCTGTGCTGTATGACAAAGGGAAAAGTGGTATAAATGAAGGGGCTGTGACCCCATGGAAAGTGGTTGTGCTGTTCTAATTTGAGGGGGGGCTGCTGCTGGGCTCCAGGAGGAACCCCAACTAGGGACTGCCTCCCTGCTGGAGGGCCCTGTAAGCTTGCCTGCCTGGGCCCAGCCCTTGCCCCCTCCCTCTTAAAGAACTTTTCCCTGGACTTTGGAGGACTGTCAATCCTAGCACCTTGAAAGCGCTTCATCTTTGGTACAGAGCGCTTTTCTTGTCCCAGGAGCATGTGGGCTCTGCAGCCCTGAGCTGCCTCCTCTACCGAGGGAATCCCGATGTAGGGATTCCCCCGCAAGTGCCACTTATCCAGCAGGTGCCCACCCTGCATCTGTGCACTGTGAAATCTGAGTGGGAGCCTACCCCGCATCGGTACCTTGGAAGCGGGTGCCCACCCCGCATATTTGCCGTTTTAAATACCCATAGCGGGTGCCCACTCCACCAGGGACTTTATGTGGAAATAACGGGAGCCTACCCCGTACTGCGGCCAGAAGGAGCCACTGAACCCTGAGGGAGGCCGCGCTGCCCGCGGTGACCCGGAAGCTGAACTCTGCAAGCCTTGACTGTGGGCGGGGCCTGGGAGCAGCCCGGAAGAGAAGAGCCAGTCAGAACACCAGCGGAGCTGTGCCGGTGTTCCTGGAAACCAGAAAACCCAGGTGGGAGCCTACCCCACACTGGGACGTGCTGCTGGGAAGGTATGGAGCCTCGGAGGCTCCACGGAGAAGCCGCAGCCATCTGGAAGTAACACAGAGGGGGCACGAGGCACATTGTTGGTGCCTGCCCCCGCTGCATGTCAGCCCCGCGCAAGCCGACACTAGGAAGAGAGGAGACCGCGAGGGAGTCCCAGATGAGTGGGACGTCCCCCCATGTCCGGTTCCTGTTCTCCTTGAACAGTCCTGCAGGACAGTGGACCGCTCCAATGTTGGGAGACATTTTTTGTGGCTTAAACTTGAGTCCCCCGAGTGGGGCTCACATGCACAGTTGTGCCAGTTCTCCCTATTTTTATTGAGCAGTCCCGCGGGGCAGCGGACCGCTCCAACGTTGTGGGGGCATTTTGTCCCTAAGAGTCCCCCGAGAGTGGCTCCCAGGCACGGTTGTGCCAATTCTGACTTTGGGTTCACAGCGGAGCCGCAGTTGCAGGCCACTGCAACGTTGGAGCTAAAGTGCGGAGCCTTGCTGGTGCCCTTCAATTACAGTGGGTGCCGGTGTCTTACTTTACTAAAGACAGTGTACGTGAAAAAATACCTCTGTGACCATGAATTATATATAAGTATTTCAAGACCTAGGCTTAAATTTATTACCTACTCCGATTTTCTATAAATGAACACAATAATTCTATCAATTTGACAAATGTGGTAGATAGACATCACATACATCACTCTACTTATGTGGCAATGATCAGCATGAAAAAATGTGCTCTCAATTGACAACTGATGGCATCCCTTTAGGGCACACATAAAGGGCGGGGTATTTGCCTCCTTGTAAAGTTTAAAGAAACAATCTTTGCCGCTTGTATCAAGTTCAAGTGTGATTTTAATCCATTATGGGCATTAGAGTAGGTTTATCCACATACTTAACGTGATGAGTACAGTTTTGAATTTTCAACATCTACGATTAAATCGTCAAACTCCTGTTTCCATCATCAACAATTAAATCCTTAGCTCCAATGCATTTCGGGCCGTTGCCCTTCTTCTGGGAGCATCTACAAAATGACATATAAAGCATGCATGTAATGTCTTCTTATTGATCAAAATAAAACAAAACAAAACTGTTCGCTGTATTGTCTTACTTGGTGGGGTGATCGTGATGTGTTGGTAAACATGTTATCTTTCAACGTGAAGGTAATCTTATAAAGGCCTGTGCACGAAAAAAGGTGTAAAAGCATGCTGTTAGAATATTACCGTGTCGTGTTGAGGTTCAATCCGAAATAACTAATTAAACAAATGGTGTTGGATGGGCGGTTACGCATTGCATTATCGAGTTTAGAAAAGATTTGTGCCTTGACGATTAGCGGGAAAAGTTTATAGGCGCATAAAGCTTCCGTGATGTTCAGCGCGGTTACGCGTATAGATTTACTTAGGATTTTGTTTTAAGTTTGACTTAAAATCCTAAACGTACTACTTTTGGTCTTAAGTCAAACTTAAAACAAAATCCTAACTTTACTACTACTAAATGTGTTCTGTGAATACCAAAAGAAGTAAGTTTAGGATTTTGTTTTAAGTTAGTTCTGTGAATCGGGCCCAGAGTGCTGTACAGGGGTGGCTTAAAAAACATATATAACACACAACAGCCCCGCTGTCACAATATCAGAAAAAGTCACTACCTGTACCACACAGCCATTGGCTCATTCACCGTATGTGTCCCTTTTTTTGTTTTTCACAGCCGCTTATTGATTTGTATATACATAAAATACCAAGTAAAGGAACTTAGTTGTTTTGACAGAAATTGTTTCTTCTCTTGGTGTGTTACTTCATTATATGACTAAAAGCATAATATTTATAAAGGATTAAGTACCGATCACACATCAGTTGATATCCCCGACAGAACCACTGTTATCTTTAAAAAGAAGGGAGGGGCAGTGACATTTTGCATGATGTACATACTATGTTTAGACCTAGTTACTACTTAAGGGTGAACTTCAGTGATCTGCTTACAGTGCGTAATATCCACAAACCTTATAAGATGTGCGTATCAGTGAAAGTTCAGCAATTAAAATTTAGGCCAATGCGCATAATCCCAGAAACTTCATTTGCTGTGCGCATCAGTGGAACCATCAGCCCGATTACTGATGGCACATATTTATATAGGGAGGAGTCACTTTAGTCTGGTGCTCAATTACATGTGTAGATGTGAGTCTGGTGGTGCCTGATAACTGAAAGGCACATATTTGTTTACATACAATTTCATATATGTCTGATTTATTATTCCTATTACAGCACCTTCTACCTTGAGAAGGACTATCCTAGACCAGTGTGTGGACAAAACACATGCCGACAAATCGAGGACAAAGGGATTGGGACATGGTCTAGGAACAACAAATCCTACATCAAACCGCACGTTTAACTGATAGAGAGCAAAGAGCGATATACTGAGAAAAAGTAACCTGGAGAATTGCTGGAAATTAAAGTACATAAAAAAAAATAATAAAGAACCACATATTCACTGCTGTGTGACCTGGAAGCCGATTATTTCTCAATATAGCCTTTGTTTGTGATTACCTTACAGTGATCACATTATCATCCGCGCTGGAAGAGATGGGAGCCTGGGGTGTTTAGTCATTGAAGCTCATTTACATACAAACGGGGGTGACAGCCTGTTCACAACGCACAGCACAAGTTATGTACGTAAAACGCTTGTACACATAACAGGGTAAAGTGATTCAGGTAACAGTGTGAGTTTTGTATGACAGGAGCGGGCAGTCTTAGTTTTTGAGACCTGATCGTCTGAAGGGTGCATCTTTAGCTCTTTTAACTGTTTGAGAGAGGGTGGCAGTCTCAAATTCTGGGGACACAGCTGCCAACAACACTCCTCATGGTTTTTACTTTTTGCATTTACATTTGGTGCAGATTCCACCTAAGACCATAACCGTTTCAGCTTGGTGGTCTGCTTCCTGGAGTCTGCCTGCTTTGCTTCTCTCATACTTCTGTCAGCAAAGGTAAAAGTGTCATCTACTAAAGTGCCCTTAACTCACTTTTGGTAACGTGGCTTGAGTAGTACAGTCTAAGGCACACTCAAAGGCAAAGCAACACAGTGGAAGTCACAAATTTCAATACAGTGTAGTAAAAAGAGACAAGGAACTTTAATATGAAAACCAAGGTTAGAAAAACAAGAATATTTAATAACTATTCAGAAGCAAAATCAAAAGGTCTCTGATTTAAGGATTAATAATTAGCAAACACAACTGTCCTAAAGGAAATAACAGATACTGTTAGTCATGTGCTCTAAACCAAACAAAAAGGTAAATGGATACAAAAAAATGCAGATCCACTGAATCAGTGTTTAAGGTGCACACAAAATAGTACCTGAACTCACTAGAAATGCTCGAAGGAGCAAAGGTAAGTTCAGTCTCCGGTGATGATTAACACTGGAATTTGATGCTAGGTTTTTCGCTGAATCAGTCTCAGAAGGTGATGAGATGCACAGAAGTGACTTGTAGTGCAAAATGCCCACAATGTAGAGTTAAGTGCCGCTCTACTCTCTGCGGACAGAGCTGCATCCCAATCTACTCTCTGCGGACAGAGCTGCGTACTGCTCTACTCTCTGTGGACAGAGCTGTATCCCATTCTACTCTCTGTTGACAGAGCTGCACTCCACTCTACTGTCTGTGGACAGAGCTGTGTCCCACTCTACTGTCTGTGGACAGAGACATGTCCCACTCTACTCTCTGCCGACGGAGCTGTGTCCCACTCTATTCTCTGCGGACCGAGCTGTGTACCACTCTACTTTCTGCAGATAGAGCTGCATCCCACTCTACTCTCTACAGGCAGAGCTGCATCCCGCTCTACTCTCTGCGGACAGAGCTATGTCCCACTCTACTCTCTGCGGACGGAGCTGCATCCCACTATACTGTCTGTGGACAGAGCTGTGTACAACTCTACTCTCTGCAGATAGAGCAGCCACTCTAATCTCTGCGGACAGAGCTGCATCCCAGTCTTCTCTCTGCTGACAGAGCTGTGTCCCACTCTACTGTCTGTGGAGAGAGCTGTGTACCACTCTTCTCTCTGCGGACAGAGCTGTGTCCCACTTTACTGTCTTCGGAGAGAGCTGTGTCCCACTCTACTCTCTTAGGACTGAGCTGTGTCCCACGGGAAGGAATATGCTACTTACCAGTATGCATCTGTTCTTGGCATGTAGAGCTGCAGAGTTGTACACTTAGCAATAGATTGCCACCTGGTGTTGGGCTCGGATGATTGCAGGTTGTTGTCTTCTTGGAAGAAGTCTTTGTAGTCACGAGATAGGTGACTCCTCACTTAGACAATACTGCGCATGGTCATCGACTCCATCCTCAGATTGTTTTTCGCCATGATGGGAAATGATGGAGTTAGTAGAAGTAAAGAGAAAAGGATGTCCATGCGTATGCATCTAAGTAAGATGAGTACTGGAACGGATACAAGTCCTGGGGAGGGCGTGTAAAACTCTGCAGCTCTACATGCCAAGAACAGATGCATACTGGTAAGTAGCATATTCCGTTCGAGGCATATGAGCCGCAGATTGTACACTTAGCAACGATTGTGCAGCAGTGTCTCCCCTAGCGGTGGTCGCTTGTATCCGTTGCAGCATACTGAAATAGTGTTTTAAGGACAGCTTGGCCTACTGCAGCTTGCTGCTTGGCTTGCACATCAACACAATAGTGTTTAGTGAAGGTGTGTATTGTAGACCAGTTGCTGCCTTGCATATGTCCTCTAATGGTATGTTTCCTAAGAAAGCCAAAGAGGATCCTAGTTTGCGAGTGGAGTGAGCTCTAGGAGGAACCGTTAGTATACGTTTAGCTTTTTGATAGCATATTTGAATACACTTTACAATCCATCTGGAAATTCCTCCTTTAGAGATGGGATTGCCTTTGTGTGGGGGAGAGAAAGATACAAATAGTTGCTTTGTCTTTCTGATGGATTTAGTCCTGTCTGTGTAGTATAGTAGAGCTCTTCTAACATCTACGGTGTGTAAAGCCCTTTCTGCAACAGAGTCCGGTTTTTGAAAAAACACTGGTAACTCTACTGATTGGTTAGGGTGAAAAGGAGTAATAACTTTTGGCAGGAATTGTGGATTGGGTCTAAGAACCACTTTGTTAGGGTGTATTTTAAAAAATGGTTCTTCTATTGTGAATGCTTGTATTTCACTAACTCTTCTGAGAGAGGTGATGGCAACAAGGAAGGCAGTTTTCCACGTTAGGAATTACAGTTCACACTTGTGTAAAGGCTCAAAAGGGGGACCCATAAGTCTTGTAAGGACCACGTTTAGGTTCCATACTGATGCAGGAGGTAACCTAGGTGGGATTATTCGTTTTAATCCTTCCATAAATGCTTTTATTGCAGGTACTCTAAAAAGAGAGATAGATGCTGTCTATTTTGTAAATAGGCTGCAATTGCTGGTAGATGCAGGCGTATGGAAGAATAAGCCAAATTGGACCTTTGTTGGTGTAAAAAGTAGCAAGGAATATGCTACTTACCAGTATGCATCTGTTCCTGGCATGTAGGGCTGCTGACATTCATATCTGTGCATAGATCGCCGCCTAGTGTTGGGTCCGGATGATTGCACATTGTTGTCCTGGAAGAGTCTTCGAAGTATCACGAGATAGGTGGCTCCTCCCTTGGACTACAGTGCGCATGGGCATCCTCTCTATCCCCAGATTGTATTTCGTCATTGTGGCAGAGATGGAGTATAGTACAGTAAGAGATGTCCATGCAAAGAGTGAATGCTACAGCTGCGACAGGCACCGGGGAGGTGGGTGGGCGATATGAATGTCAGCAGCCCTACATGCCAAGAACAGATGCATACTGGTAAGTAGCATATTCCGTTCGAGGCATGTGGGCTGCTGAATTCATATCTGTGCATAGAATGTATAGCAGTATCTCCCTTAGCGGTGGCTACCTGTGTCAGCTGCAGCAGTCTGGAAAAGAGTTTTGAAACAGCCTGTCCTACAGCAGCTTGCTGTTTGGAATGTACATCTACACAATAGTGTTTTGTAAATGTATGTGTGGTTGACCATGTGGCTGCCCTACAAATCTCGTGTAAAGGAATGTTTCCCAGGAAAGCCATGGATGCCCCTAGCTTGCGTGTGGAATGCACCCTAAGGTGCGTTTTGCTTTTAAATAACATATCTGGATGCACTTAACTATCCATCTGGCTATACCTGATTTTGAAATAGGGTTACCCTTGTGTTGTGGTGCGAAGGCAACAAACAATTGTTTTGTTTTCCGAAATGTCTTAGTTCTGTCTATGTAATATAGCAGAGCTCTCTTGACATCTAGGGTATGCAAGGCCCTCTCGGCTACTGTCTGTGGGTTCTGAAAGAACACTGGCAGTTCTATAGTTTGATTCATATGGAAATGGGATACCACCTTTGGCATGAATTTAGGGTTTGCTCTAAGAACTACTCTATTTGCATGTACTTGAATGAATGGCTCTTGAATAGTTAGGGCTTGCAGCTCGCTAACTCTTCGAAGCGAAGTAATGGCAATAAGGAAAGCCACCTTCCAAGTAAGAAATTATAGTTCGCATGAGTGTAGTGGTTCAAAAGGTGGTCCCATAAGTCTGGTTAAAACAATGTTTAGATTCCAGACTGGTGAAGGTGGGTGTCTTGGAGGAATTACGCGTTTAAGTCCTTCCATAAATGCTTTAATTGCTGGCACCCTAAATAGTGAAAGGTGTTGCCTGCTTTGCAGATATGCTGCTAACGCATCTAAATGTATCCTGATGGATGAATAGGCTAAATTGCAACATTGTAGGGGCAAGAGATAGCAAATGATGTTTTGAGTAGAAGCATCAAGTGGGTTAATGTCATTGTTACTACAGTAAATGACGAAACGCTTCCACTTTGCTGCATAACATGCTCTGGTAGTGGGTTTTCTTGCCTCTTTGATAATATTCATGCAGTCTGGGGGCAAGTTCAGGTATCCAAACTCTAGGACTTCAGGAGCCAGATCGCCAGGTTCAGCTGTTGTGGGTCTGGGTGTTGGATTTCTCCATGGCTCTGAGTTAGAAGATTGGGTGTGAGTCACAGTCTTTGATAAGGCACCACTGACAGTTCTAGGAACGTTGTGTACCGCGGTTGCCTTGCCCATGTGGGAGCAACTAGGATCAGTGTCAGGGAATGTTGGTGCATTTTGCGTGCCACCAGCGGTATTAATGGAGCCGGGGGAAAAGCATACGCAAATTTGCCTGACCAGTTCATCCATATCGCATTGCCCTGCGACTGCGGATGTGGGAACCTGGCGGCAAAGAACTGGCATTTTGCATTTTCGCTTGTGGCAAAGAGATCTATCTCCGGATGTCCCCATTTCCGGAAGAATGGTTGGAGCACTTTGGGGTGAATTTCCCATTCGTGCATCTGTTGGCTGTGCCTGCTGAGCAGGTCGGCTACTTGATTGGCCTTGCCTGGGAGGTGTTCTGCCATGAGGAACATGTTCCTCTGAATGGCCCATTTCCACATTGCTTGAGCTAGGTGCGACAGCTGGGGTGAGTGTGTTCCTCCCTGTTTTTGAATGTAATACATAGCTGTCATGTTGTCCGTCCGGATCAACACAGCTTTGTTGCATGAGTGTGTCTTGAAAGCTTTTAGGGCTAGAAAGACCGCCATCAACTCCAGAAGGTTGATATGTATTTTCTTTTACTGTACAGTCCAGAGTCCCTGTACTGTGTAGTGAAGGACATGGGCTCCCCATCCTATTAGGGATGCGTCCTCGGTTAACACTATTTGTGGGACAGGCTCTTGGAACAGTTGTCCCTTGCAAAGGTTTTGTGGATTCCACCAATGCAGAGAGTTGTATGCCTGACCAACACTAGGTCCTTTAATTGCCCGTCAGCCTGATTCCACTGCATTGCTAGGCATTCTTGGAGCGGACACATATGTAGCCTGGCATGAGGGACTGTGAATATGCACGAGGCCATCATGCCTATTAGTTGCATAAACACTCAAGCTGGTAGTGAGTGTTGGGGTCTGAATTTTTGGATCAAAGTTTGCATACCCTTGATTCGTGCTGCGTTGGGATATGCTTTTGCTGCCAGTGTATCTATTGTTGCTCCCAGGTACTGTTGGACGTGGGAGGGTTGTAGATGTGATTTTGGGTAGTTTAGTGAGAATCCTAAACTGTGCAGGAGATGTATGGTCTTTGACATGTGGTTGGCACATTGCTAGGCCGATGGCGCTTGTATTAGCCAATCGTCCAGATAAGGGTACACATGGATGTGTTGCCTTCTGAGACGTGCTGCCACTGAATCTAGACATTTGGTGAACACTCTTGGAGCTGTTGTGACACCAAATGGTAGGACTTTGAACTGGTAGTGTTGTCCCTGAATGGTGAACCTCAGATACTTTCTGTGAGCAGGGTGTATTGGTATATGAAAGTATGCGTCTTTGAGGTCTAGAGTTGCTAGGAAGTCTCCCTGGCGAAGCAATGGTAAGACTTGCTGGAGAGTGAGCATATGGAAATGCTCCGACAAAATGTACAGGTTGAGGGGCCTGAGGTCCAATATTGGTCTGAGACCCGTCCTTCTTAGGAATAAGGAAGTATAGGGAATATACTCCTGTTCCCTGATGTTGTAGTGGGACTGGCTCTATGGCCCCCTTTAGCAGCATACTGATGACCTCTTGCTGTAGTAGCGTTATATGTTCCTGTGACATTGGACGGTGCACGGTTGGTATGTTGGGTGGTGGTGAGGTGAGTTCGAGGCAATAGCCATGTTAGATAATTTGCCTGAACCACTTGTCTGTAGTGATATTTAACCAGACTGGCAGAAATTGTTGTAGTCTTCCCCCGACTGGTGTTATATGGTCTGGGCGTAGTGCCAAGAAGTCACTGTTGGGTGTTAGTGGAGGATCTATTTGCATTGCCTCCACGACCTCTTCCCTTGGTATTATTTCCTCTGTATCCACCCCTGTTGGTGTTTTTGTTATATGTGGATTGTGTGTTACTCTTGTAGGTGGAGGATTGCTGTGATGTATTACTTTGCGCTCCTCCTCTATAATTGGAGCGACGAAAGGAGCCCCGGTGTTGTTGGGACTGGAGAGTTCCCATAGACTTCGCTGTTTCCGCATCCTTTTTCATTTTGTCCAGAATTGAATCAACTGCTGGACCAAACAAAAAGTCTGGGTTGATGGGCTGATTAAGAATTGTGGATTGAACTTCATTTTTAAAGCCTGATATGCGAAGCCATGCGTGGCGCCTTAGCAGCACGCTTGTATTGATGGATCTGGCAGCTGTGTCTGCCGCGTCTAGGGCACATTTAATTGAGGCATTGGTGATGAGCTTTCCCTCTTGTATAAGTTCATCTGCCTGCTGTTTGTAAGGATGAGGTAAGTGTTGGAGAATTTCTTCTAAACTGTCGTAGTGCGCCCTGTCATATCTGGCCAGCAAGGCCTGTATATTGGCTATTCTCCCTGAGTTTGCTGCTTGAGCTGCCGCTCTCTTGCCTGATGCCTCAAAGATTTTAGACTCCTTGTCTGGTGGAGCGGCTTCTCCAGTAGTCTGGGAGTGTGCACGCTTACGTGCGTTGGAGACCGTAAGGAATCTATGGGTAGCTGCCCTTTGATGTATGTAGGATCTATAGGTGCAGCCCTATATTTTTTCTCAATTCTAGGGTTTATGACCCATGCTCTAGCAGTGTCCTTGAAATTGTCACTTGCATGTTTTAATACCCCTTTTAACATTGGGAGTGTTTTAACGTGTCTCTCAGATGTTGTTAGTGTATCAAAGAGGAAGTCTTCCTCAATAGCATCAGAGTGCATATCTACATTGTGGTAGGTTGCTGCTCTATCCAGTAGTGAATTAAATGCTACTGTATCCTCTGTGGGTGATGGCTTAGTGGGGTATACTGCAGGGTCTGTAATGGGCAGAGCACCTTCAGTGTCTGGTTCCCCTCCTCCACCCCATGTCTGTTTGTTTGGCACTGCAAGTGGGTTTTGTGGAAAACCAAACCCTACATCTGCATCCTGATCTTCATCTGGTTTGTAGTCAGAGCGTGCAGGTGAGGTTGGGGCATAAGGAGTAGTAGGCATAACTGGACTGATAGGTTCAAAGAATATGGGAGAGGTAGCACAGTCTTTCTTTTTCTTTAGGGGGATTCTGGAAAGGTCTTCAGTTGGCAGAGGTCTTTTCTTTTTGGTATAAACAGTCACTTTACCAGTCTTTGGGTCAATATAGAGTTTTGACTGGTCTTCTGTGGAGGGATCTGGGTGAATAAGCTCCTCTTCCACAGTCCTTGGTTTTGGTGCTGTAACCTTTGGTTTTTGTCTCTTTGGGTCTATGCTTTTTGTGGCTTCGACCAGTTTTGGTGGTTAGATCGGTTTAGGCTGTTTTTCGACAGGTTTTGTCGGTTGAACGTCTTTGGCTGGCTTCACCACCTGTTTTGGACCGAGCAGTTTTGTCGGTTCGACAGTGTCTTTAGTTTTTTTTGGAGCCTGCGGTTTTGGCTCAACATCTTTTTTCGGTTCGATTGGCTTCGCCTCGACCGATTTTCTTTCGTCCACCTTTGGTTTCGCTTTTGGTTCGACGGTAGCTTATGGCGTAGGCCTTGTGCTCTCGGCGACTGTTTTTTCCCCCTTGTCGATACCTGAGGCTGTTTTGCTCGATTCGACATGCTTCTTGGGGGTCGATTCGACGTGCTTTTGTTTTTGTGTCGAATCGACGTGTTTTGGCTTCGAGGTTGACTCGACGGCCTTCGACTTCGAGCTCGACTCGACTGCTCTGGTCTTCGATGTCGACTCGACAGTCTTTGGTTTTGAAGGTTGTATTGGTACTGTGTCCTTCGGGTCGACGCCTTTCGGCTTAGTTACCTTCGGTTCGACGTAATTCGGTCCGAAGACTGTATTGTCGACTAGTTTCGGTTTCGATGGAACCGATGTCGTATGTTGTGTCTCAGAGGGCTCTTTTGGTATGTTCTTAGCCGGGCGGTATGGCGGGGCTGTAGAACGAGGATATTGATCTAGGCTAAGGCCTGCTGGCGATGCCTCGACCTGAGTCTCTGATAGAGGTGTAGTGTCTATATGGGGCGGTGTACTCACGGTTCGCCCCTCGTCGTCATCGGAGTCGTCTTAAACTGCAACGATGTCCTGATCATATTCCTCGAGATCGACGATTAGTTCTCCCTCTTCGAGGTAATATTCGGAGTCGGGCTCCGAGTATTGTCTTTCGTCTTGATCTGAGTCTTCGGCGCTCGCTAGTTCTTCCTCATCGTCGAAGATGTTATCGGGCTCAGGCACCGATTGTTGCATTTCTTGCCTCGCCGCCCGTCGATTCCGAATAGTCTTTTTCGAACGGAACTGGGCACAGGCTAGGCAACTATCTTCATTGTGATCTGGAGATAGGCATTTATTGCACACTGGATGCTTGTCTGTGTGCGGGAACTTCTAGTTGCACTGCGGGCAGTACTTGAATGGACTTCGTTCCATCGACGGTCGGTCCACGAGGTGTCGAGAAGGCCTCACGGCCCGATTCGACGACCGGAGTGCAACAAAGTTGTAAAAAGTGTATCGGCACCGAGCGCTGAACAATACCGACGGATCCGAAGGCCTTTTGGCCTTTTCAAAAGTTTTTCTTGATTCCGAACTTGGAGAGTAGGAAAGTACATCCGAACCCAATGGCGGAGAAAAACAATCTGGGGATGGAGAGGATGCCCATGCGCACTGTAGTCCGAGGGAGGAGCCACCTATCTCGTAATACTTCGAAGACCCTTCCAGGACAACAATGTGCAATCATCCGGACCCAACACTAGGCGGCGATCTATGCACAGATATGAATTCAGCAGCCCACATGCCTCAAACATAATATTTTGGATGGAAACATCCAGTGGATCAATGTGATTGTGTTACAGTATATTGCAAATCTTTTCCACTTAGCAGCATAACATGCTCTGGTAGTGGGTCTTCTAGCTTCTTTCATTATGTTCATACAGTCTGGTGGTAAGTTTAAGTAGCCAAACTCTAAGACCTCAGGAGCCAGATCGCCAAATTCAGTTGGTTTGTTTCTGGGTGCCTTATTTCTCCATGGTTCTGTGTTAACAGGGATGGCGTGAGCCGTAATTTCTGATGTGGAACCAGTGAGAGATCTAGTAGCGTGGTGAACCACGGCTGACGTGCCCATGTGGGGGCCACTAGTATTAGTTTGAGAGACTGTTGTCTGAGCTTGCGTACTACTAGTGGAATGAGTGGGAGAGGCGGAAAAGTGTACGCAAATCTGCCTGACCAGTTCATCCATATCGCATTTCCCTCCGATTGTGGGTGTGGAAACCTGGTGGCGAAGGTTGGGCATTTTACGTTTTCGTGGGTGGCAAACAGATCTATCTGTGGATGCCCCCACTTTTGGAAGAATGGTTGGAGAACTTGTGGGGGCAGCTCCCATTCGTGAATCTGTTGTGACTGACGACTCAACAGATCTGCTATCTGATTGTGAATTCCTGGAAGGTGTTCTACTGTCAGGTGTATGTTTTGATGGATGGCCCATCTCCAAATGTTCAGTGCAAGCTGGGACAGTTGCAGAGTGTGTGTCCCCCCCCTGTTTTTGTACATAATACATGGCTGTCATATTGTCCATCCAGATTAGAACAGCTTTGTTTTATACTTGTACTTGAAAAGTTTTGAGTGCTAGGAAAATTGCTAGCAATACTAAATGGTTGATGTGGAACTGTTTCTGTTGGTTGTTCCATTGGCCTTGTGTGGTATAATGCAAGAGATGGGCTCCCCATCCTGTGAGGGATGCATCTGTCGTGAGCACTATTTGTGGAACAGGGTCTAGAAACGGCCGTCCCTTTGTCAAGTTTTTGGTGTTCCACCATTGCAGAGAGCGATATGTATGGCTGTCCACCACCACCAGGTCTGTGAGCTGACCTTGAGCCTGATTCCACTGTTGTGCTAGACATTCTTGTAGTGGGCGCATTTGCAGTTTTGTGTGAGGAACTATGAAGATGCAACACGCCATCATGCCTATTAGTTTCATGAACACTCCGGCTTGAAGAGAGTGTTGGTATTGAATAAGGGAGACTAAGTTCTGAATGCTTTGAATCCTGGCTTGACTGGGATACGCTAGAGCTGCCGATGTGTCTAAGGTAGCTCCTAGATATTGATGAACATGCAAAGGGTCTAGGTACAACTTGGTGTAGTTTATTGTAAACCCTAAGTCGTGTAATGTTTGAATCGTTTGTTTTGTGTGTTGTACACACTGGTTGAATGATCTTGCTTTTATGAGCCAGTCGTCGAGGTAAGGGAAGACATGTATCTGTTGTCTTCTGAAATGTGCTGCTACTACTGCTAATGATTCAGAAAAGGGGGTGGTGATGAACATAGTGCCTGAATTAAGCAGACCACTCTTACCCAGTCCAAAGATCAGGGCTTGATCCATCATCGTTTTTTAGCTCACTGCACCATCCCAGCTCAGAACTTGGCTATATGCAAATTAGTCTGTTCCTGTCCCAGTGCATGATGGGAACAGGGCAAACCAAACTACCAAGCCAATTCTTGTACTGGGAAGGAAACAAGCTTCCGGGGACCGGTTTCTGCCATTTCAGGCGTCGTCGGCCCGGCATGCTTGAATCCTGATGGTGCAATGAGCAAGGGACTCACATCTGAGTATACCCTTCCACGCTTATGGTGGACAAAATGATTCAGAAAAGGGGGTGGTGATGAACAGAGTGCCTGAATTAAGCAGACCAGTCTTACCCAGTCCAAAGATCAGGGCTTGATCCATCACCGTTTTTTAGCTCACTGCACCATCCCAGCTCAGAACTTGGCTATATGCAAATTAGTCTGTTCCTGTCCCAGTGCATGATGGGAACAGGGCAAACCAAACTACCAAGCCAATTCTTGTACTGGGAAGGAAACAAGCTTCCGGGGACCGGTTTCTGCCATTTCAGGCGTCGTCGGCCCGGCTTTCTTGAATCCTGATGGTGCAATGAGCAAGGGACTCACATCTGAGTATACCCTTCCACGCTTATGGTGGACAAAATGATTCAGAAAAGGGGGTGGTGATGAACAGAGTGCCTGAATTAAGCAGACCACTGTGGAAAAGTAAATTTTGTCATGTTCTGTGTCCCTACGTGTCCTCCATCTTATGTTATGTGTGCATGATTAAATATGCATATGTATCCCCCATGTTTGATTAAAGACGCAATTACAGTTGTGTCCATCACTAGTATGCCAGTTTCCAGTTCTCGTGAAAGCTACGAGTATCAGGCCTATGTAAAGTTACGTTGCCACGTTTCTCAGTGTGCACGTTATTTCATTGTAAAGTCCCCGTTTCTAGGCCTCAAAAGGGCCCGGACACCAGATTCAGCTCCTGTCTCCTGAGCCTCGCTGAGGAGCGATACAGCCCCCACCTGTATCCTCGACCCTTCACTTACTTCCTGCCTCACAGTGCCCGGCTCAGCCTGGCTCTGCCTACGAGTCTGCCAAGAGTATGTTATGATTCTAGTTATCAGTCCAGCCCCCCTTCTCTGCATTCCTAAGCTACTGAATCGCATCAATAGTTTCCGTCATTGTCTAGCCTTTACGTCTCCATGTAAGAGAAATACTGCATTTAATGGTCATTTAATATTCTTCATCACGCACTACATGTAGAATAATGCATGCTCCAGTCTTAGAGTCCGTTAGCCTCTCCCCTCCTGACTCTTAGTTTATATCAACATGTTCTCTAAACATCAGATACTAGATACTGTTTAGGTACATGTCGCCCTGACTCTCCAGACTTCAGTCTCTGCTCCTAGCACAGAGTTCATAGCCCCCAGCTTCTCCTAGTAACACGTCATTGTCAGTTTACGCGCACCATTAGGTTAGAGGTCCCGGCTCCTTAGGTAGCCCCCTCCATGTTTCCGCCCCATTTATGACATATTCTGTTACGTTTACATCACATGTCTATGTATACGCCCCTGTTACACCCATTTTCACCCTTATCTTTCGCGACTGCTATTGACCACACCCACTGCTCCGCCTACTGTAATTCATTGTAATGTAACTGTTTTAGTATATATATTTGTGCACTGTTATTAAATGTCGTGCCGATTCTGATCCTGCCCCCGGCAGCGCTGCCATCCTGTTCCCGTGCAGGTTGTCCTGTTCCTGTCCTTTATGCTGTATTAAACCTGCAAACTCCTACTACCTCGAATCTTGACTCTTATTTATTGAGCTATCTGTTATTGCTATGTCCAGTAAAACCTAGATCCGGTATTATTTATTTATATACCACATAATGGCGCCCGAATAGGGACTTGCCCTTTCCCCACGCGCCGGTGAAGCCACGCCGGCCCCCTGACCCTCTGCAGCCGTGACGGAACCATACCGTGCACGTGCAGATATTTCTGCTTCAAGTATCCCTCAGGCCCACGGAGGAGACGGAGGTGGCGGTCCAGCATCCAGACGAGGCGGTGGAGGAACGCGGCGAGTCCCGACCAGAGCCCAAGCCGAGAGTCCAAGGTCCGAGGTATCCGGAGGCCCACCCGTAACAGAAGTTCGAAGTTCGTCCGTCCGGCGTCGAAGCAGTCCAGTCCAGTCCGAGGCCTTCCGTTCTTGCTGCCCGGTGAGTACCATTGCTGGGGTAGTATCTAGACAGGGTCAATCTAATTGACTCTGGTCCGTGGGTTGGTGGTACACAGACCCAAAACGAAGTGTCCACTTCGGTGGATGCGGGTCCTGACGTGTCTCTTTATGAGACCGGTAAGTTTCGTACTGTTTCAGCAGTGCATCTAGTTTCTGTTCTAGTCAGTTCTGTTCTCGAGAAAATTCATGTATTCTGTTTTCAGTATTCCAGGTAGTATTCTGTTCGAACTATTATTTTAAATATTCTTCATGTATTTTAATGTCGTGGTATGAATGTGAAGTAATTATCGTGTTCATTGTGTATTGTATTGTGTCTAGATTACAGTTCAGTCATGCCCTTATTCTCGAAATTACGTCAGTTAAAAACTAGAAAAGGTCTGCTAGAAGCAGCAGTTCCTGTCCCGCCTAGGGACAGTCCAGGTCATTTTATGTATCAGAAGCATGGCATAAGTGCCATATTATATCTAGATTTATGGGTGGAGTACACCAAGAACTTAGAGGAAAAGTATAGATGGCCCGTATCAGGTACGTGGGATGCCGAGTGCATCATGAGAGTAGAAGAAGCATTATGGAAAAAGAAAGCCAGACAGTCACAGAAAGATGCCATCGAGTTATGGCGCAAAGAATCTCATAAAAGAACCGAAAAAGAAATCAGAAAGTCAGAACTAAGTAGAGAATCCTTGGAACGAGCCCAGGAAAGGGAACTAATCGAGATAGGTGAACGAGTTAAAACAGAACAGTCAGACAGACAGAGGCATGCCCTCATCAAGGGTATGTATCCTCTTCTTGCCGAGGGCTTGCCAAAAGCAACCCCGGAGGCATCCAGTAATTTTCCGCCACCACTAGTTCCGACTAAGCTACGTCACAAACCGACCGCAGCTGATATTTTCATCTCGTCCTATTTGGACGACACAGTCCCGGAATATGCAAATCCGGTTCCGCCAGTCCCTGTAAATCAGGCAATTCCTGCTCCCCCAGACACCGGGGCACCTCTTGCAGTACCTGCTACGGTACCCCCGGTCCAGCCTACATTACAATTTCCCGCCGCGCTGGTACGAAGAGTATCAGTCGACGATTCCAGTTTAGGGGCCGCAGGAGGAGGTCCTCCTGGTACCCCGCCACCGCACCAACGTAGAACGTTGGCCGAGTTACATGAATGTGCGTTACAGCGTACGCCCAAATTTAAGTCCGTTGCAGAAATCCGACGAGCTCTCACTGAATGCCGCTATGATCCAGTTGCAGGTGATGATAGTACAGTAATATATTCCATCCGTGTAAGACGGGTGACCGGGTATTTAGACACCCTACCAGATATGAAAGGAGATCTAGACAGAATATATCGTTTCATCCGTACAGGGGATGATCCAGAAAGTATTGGCGAAGCCATGTCTCAAAGGAAAGCTGAGATCCAGCTCATGATATTAAAGTTTCTGATTAATTGTCTAATAAGAGAACAAGATTACCCGACTAAAGATCCGGCCGAAATGAAGATCCTGACAAGGTGGAGTGATAATATAGCCGAGGGTAAACACAAGACTATCAGTAGTATAGAGAGTATGTACAAGAAAATTCGTAAGGAAATACTAAAGTTACACGAACAACGTAAAGCAGCACAAGTAAGCGAGAAAGAAAATGACTCTACTGAAGAGGTAGAGGACGAGAATCCCACTAGAATAGCGTATGTAGGAAAATCTAGATTTCCAGATCGCCATTTGCGCCTAGAACACAAGTCAGTTTTACATCATCCAGCACCAGAACAAGGTTCTCTGGAACAAGTATTTCAAGCTACCGATCACATTCTGAAATCACGAATCGGTTACAGTGAGTTAAGTACTATGCATGAACAAGAACTAGCCCGATCAGCAGTCCGATGGATTACTGATTCTACCACTTTTCCAGACGAAATAGTGGCCCAAATGTTCCTGAAATTGCCCCCAGCCGAGCAGCGACTGGTGGGTATGTATATGATCCAGCACCTCATTACATTGTATGAGGGTCAACATTCTGATCCAGGTCCGTTACACGATGTCCTGAACGAGTTACTCCAGTATAGATGGAAAGGTTTAGGTACCGATTTAATTAGTGTCATTCTAGAACAGCGCCACAAATATAGTATGTTCTTGAACCCGCATTTTGTTCATGTCTCACCTCCAGAAAGTAAACCGTTTTACATAGACAGACAGAATCCGTTACGAGAAGTACACCCAGTTAGGACAACAGATGGTGAAATGCAACAAGTGTTTGTTTACACTCAGATTACAAAGATGGAACTCTTAGAGATGAAAAAATTAATTCCCTGTCATGACAAAGATCCAGCAGGGTTCCACCGAGAATTAAAGGACATGCTCCGTATGGGAGAATACACGTATCCAGATATTATTAAAATGTTAAAGGTCCTGTTGCCCGCAGGGGTATATGAAAAACTCAAGGAAAAAGAATGGGAGGTGGGAGAGAAAAAGATCGATTGGGCAGTTCTCGAAGCTGAAGATAAGGCACGAGTACCAGGTACCGGTCTAGGAGAGAAATGTAAAGAATTACCAGAACTGTTAATACAAGTTTTGCCAAGATTATTAGCCACTAAAAAGGAAGACTGGGATGCAATCTCAGCCTGTAAACAGAAACAAGACGAAGACACTAGTGATTTTTATTCTAGATTCGAGAAATGTTTTAGTATAAACAGTGGCCTCAAGACAAGTAGCGAGTCATACCCTCATCTTTTTGTTACTAAATTAGTCGAGAATTCAAGTCCACAAGTTAAGAATCGAGTTTTGAAAGTCGAAAGTACCTGGCAAGCTAATACCCCGTCCCAGATGTTACAGATGCTCCAATACCACCAGAATAGAATCAGAGAAGAGCAGGATCATGAAAGAAAACGTATGAAAGACACGAAAATGAAAGTACTAGTTGCACAATCTATTCCTCAAGACAGTCAGAAGAGGGGTCCGAATCAAGCCAGTCATCCTGCAGCTCCCGTTAAAGGGACATGCAATTATTGTAAACAGCCAGGTCATTTCATAAACGAGTGTGCAGTTCTGAAACACAATATAGCTACCGGTAAAACTAAAGAAAGACCACGTCCGCCTAGACAAGAACAAGTTTCACAGACTTCTCAGCCACAGAATGCACAACAGACAGTTCCAGTACCGCAGCCTATTGCTGCAACACAGCATGTTACACAGCAGATGTACCAGTATGCGCAGTCTGAGTATCCAGAGTATCAGCCATATTCATGAAACAGCCTAGAGAGGGAGGTAGGCTTGCCTCTCATCGAGATACCTGTAGATCAAGAGGGTCCCTATGTTCATAGTCAAGTATTAGGGAAAGACAGAAAGTTTTTGATTGATACAGGGGCAAGTAGGACCACCATTAGTCACGCCGAAGTTCCAGGGGCTCCGCTCTCAGGCTCAAGAAATGTTTCCCTTGGATTTTCAGGAAAGCCTATTGTAAATGAGATATCTCAGCCAGTTACTCTAGAAGTAGGTCCATTGTCCCGTACTACTGATCTGTTACTTACGAAGTCATGTCCAGAAAATCTGTTAGGCATTAAGACACTGAAAGAATTAGGTGCAGTCATATGCTGTTCCCCAGAGGGAATACGATTGTTCCTACGTGACTTCAAGGGTCACTATGTATTACGAGATTTTGATCCGAGATTGTCTAATGTTCCGCAGCATCTATGGGCACAAGGTCCAACTGATGTTGGTTATATGCAAATCACACCCCATCGTGTGACTCTCAAGCCAGGTGTAGTGTTACCACGAATCAGGCAGTACAGATTGCCACCTGAGGCTGTAGCAGCCTTATCCAAAATTATTGACGAGCTCATCGCTCAAGGAGTAGTTGTAGAAACTGACTCCAATGTATGTAATTCTCCGATCATTCCAGTCATGAAACGTACTGATCCAAATGCACCCCCAGTATATCGATTAGTGATTGATCTCCGAGAGCTTAATAAATGTATTATTCCCCAGTACCCAGTTGTCCCAGATATCTCTTCCCTATTGACAGCCATTGATTCTGAAGCCTCATTTTTTACAGTCATAGACCTCAAGAACGCGTTCTTCAGTGTCCCCATTCATCCAGACAGCCAGTTTCTTTTCGGATTTTGTTTAAATGGAAGGAGCTATATGTTTACACGAGCTCCTCAAGGTTTCACAGAAAGTCCAAGTATTTACAGTCAAGCACTTAAGAGACAACTAGACAATATTCACATGCCAACTGACACTGCCCTGCTCCAGTATGTCGATGATCTACTGATCACAGCCCGTTCTGAACGTGCTTGCGAGCGAGCATCCCTTACAGTCTTGTATTTCCTTGCCGAGATGGGGCACAAGGTGTCCCCTTCTAAGCTTCAATTCTGTGTCCAGCAAGTGATCTATTTAGGCCACTTACTGTCCAAGAGGGGTAGGCAGTTGACACCTGACCGTATCCAGTTAATAGCGAGTCTTCCTCAGCCCAAGAGCCAGAAGGAGGTACGTGCTTTTATTGGCCTTACGTCTTACTGCAGACAATGGATTCCTCAGTATGCATTTCTAGCTAAGCCACTGATACAGTTAACGACACAGGAGGCAGCCTTATCGACTGTCCTCCCTTGGACATCTGAACATACATTTAGTTTTAATGAGTTAAAGAAGGCTCTATGCCAAGCTCCAGTTCTAGCAACACCGAACTACAGTAAGCCTTTTACACTTTTTGTCACTGAACGCGACAGCATTATCTGTTCTCACACAAGATCAAGCAGGACAATACAAGCCCTGTGCTTATTTTTCGAGCACATTAGATCCTGTAGCCCAGGCTCTGCCTGCGTGCCTCAAGTCAGTTGCAGCCACAGCACTAGCTATCAGACAAAGTGATTCCATAGTATTAGGACATTCCTTGACAGTACAAGTCCCACACTCCGTGGAAGTTCTTTTAAACCGAACACAGACTCAGCACTTGACAATTGCACGTTTAACAGGTTATGAATTGACACTGTTCCAGCCACACATAGAAATCAGACGCTGCAACGTTCTAAATCCTGCCACACTGTTACCGTCAGTAAATTCAAATCCTGCCACACACGACTGTGTGGAAGTAGTTAATATTATGACTAAGCCAAGACAAGATCTGACAGATATTCCATTACCAGATCCAGACCTGACACTTTATGTGGATGGTTCATGTATGAGAACAAGTACAGGAGAACTAGTAGCCGCGTATGCAGTGACTACTGACACTGAAGTTATAGAAACACACCGTATTGACACCCTGTCTGCTCAAGCAGCAGAGCTAGTTGCTCTGACACAAGCCTGCATACACGCCAAGAACCTGAAAGTTAATGTTTACACAGATTCACGTTACGCATTTGGAGTCGTACACGATTTCGGAGTGCTCTGGCAGGAGAGAGGTTTCATGACTTCTCATGGAACCAAGATTCAGCATGGTCTCGTTATTCAAGCTCTGTTAGATGCCATACACTTACCGACATCCATTGCTATCATGAAATGCAAAGCACATACGAAAGTTACTGACACTATTTCTCAAGGTAATGATCTAGCAGATCGCACAGCCAAGCTTACAGCACAGACACCAGACATTCCAGTTAATAAGACACCGACATACACTCCAGATCTGACTACCTGTATGACAGTTAAGGACCCCACTCAAGATGTCATAGATATCCAGTTACATGCTACTCCCGATGAAATCAAGAAATGGTCCGAACAAGGAGGGGTCCAGACAGATCAGGGATGGGTAACGAAGGGTAAAGCCACATGGTTTCTCCCCGACTCCATGGTTCAAGTCATTATCAATACCGCACATAGTCCAGCACATTTAGGAGAAAAAGCTATGTTAGACAGTATCCAGAACATTTGGTTCAACAAGCATTTACGAGCTGCAGCCAAGCAGAAGGTCCGTACTTGTATGATATGTTGTCAGTTTAATCCAGGTAAAAGTGTCCCGGTGGAACAAGGTGGATTCCAGCCCCCTGACCACCCTTTTGAAGTCCTCCAGATGGATTATATTCAGATGGAGCGATGTCGAGGTTTCAAGTATGTCCTTGTAGTGGTATGCGCTTTGTCCAGGTGGACAGAAGCATATCCAGTCCCAGATTACACAGCCGCGACCACTGCCAAGCAGTTGGTTCGTGAATTCTTCCCCCGCTACGGACTCCCTAGAGTCGTATATTCTGACAACGGCCAGCCATTCTCATCCGAGCTCATGAAACATATTTCCCTGTTGTTAGGGTACCAGTGGAAGTTCCATTGTGTACGCCATCCAGAAGCAGCCGGTCTCGTAGAGAGACATAATCAGACCCTGAAAATCCGAATTGCAAAAGTATGTAAAGAGAAAGGTGTGGACTGGCTAGTAGCTCTGCCAGTTGCCTTGTTTTATATGCGCATGGTCGCACATTCCAGATCAGGTCTGTCCCCTTATGAGGTCGTATTCGGCCGCCCCCCTAACATGTGGGGTACACCTAGACCTCGAAGTATTACCGATGTTTCAAGTAATATGCTGACAGATTACCTAGCTTCCTTGATGTCTGCCCTCAACTCTTGTCGTTCACAGGTTGCTGCCGCATTTCCAGACAATACCGAGGTGGCACCGCATGAAATCGTTCCCGGATGCATGGTTTTGGTCAGGAACTTTGATCGTTCAAGTCCGCTGGAGCCCCGCTGGAAGGAACCCCGACAGGTCCTCCTCACCACCCGTACTGCCGTCAAGCTGGAAGGCAGGAAGGGCTGGGTCCATTTGTCACATGTGAAAAGATTTTTTGGATTGAAACCTGTTTCAAAGAACATTTCCGAGGATCTTAAAGACTGCCAAAGTACTATTCTTAAGGACTGTCCCGCAAAAGACATTGCTACGAACCCTTCCCTGTTAGAGAAAACTCCGCAACAGGAGTATAAGCTTAAACTAAGGTCTAGTAAAATAAGTCAGCCAGTTTGATTGTCTAAGTCCTCCCCTAGGTGAAACGGTTAGACCGGTTTCTGACATGTATATAATAGACCCCCACAGAGAGAGAGTTAGTGAGAACTCTAGAAATTGCACTATTATTTTATGTTTTCTGCTATATTTTAGCATTATGATTTCCTGCACCAGTTATGCATTTTATTTGTGTTTTTCAGTTTCTCATGTAAATAAGTCTGCTAATGTTACAGTAGAGCACACGTTTAGTGATCTGCCTCCTCATGAACTTTCTTATCGTCTTGCTATGCGTAATAACTCTTTTATCCGCATGATACATTATTCACACCAGACCAACAATGCCACAAATTGTTGGGTGTGTGGTCGACTCCCCCCTTTCCAGACACCGAAGGGAGTTCTGCCACTCTTTCCTTATCCATTTTCACATAATGGTTCGTGTGGAGCATGGTCCACGTTAACGTCATCCTCAACAGATATGTTTTTTCTGAACAGTACATGTTTCCCAGACAAGCAAGGTCTTCCCCACAGAACAGGGTTAGATCTAGAGAATGAAGTTTATAATCTAGGTAATTATTCTTCGAATTTCATGGTCCTGAATGTTCAGTCTGATTCTACTCCAGACTTACCTGCTATTTCAGTACTACCAGTCAAAGGTGAATTATGTGTCCGAAATAATGGTTCCGTAAATGTAGGCCATAGTGATTGTACTACTATTGTCAAGTATAGTGACAGTAGGAAATCTATTTTCAAAGCTTCACGTCATTCTTATTTTGTTTGTGGTCAGACCGCATATGTTCGTCTGCCCCTCGATTGGGAGGGAACATGTTACATCGCCTTCCTACTGCCACCAGTTTTCCTAGCCCCACCTGACTATCATAGGAATTCCCACCTAGTACATACTAGACACAAGAGAAATCTCCCGATTGTCGATTATACTGAAACTGCTCTAGAACAATACATAGATATCAATAAAGGTGTCTTCCCCTACTTAGGTACTGTTGTAAATAGTAAACTGATACGTAGATTAACCAGAACACTTGAAGCAGTAGTGATTGAGACTACTTCTGCTCTAGGTAACTTAACCGAAGAACAATCCTTTATGAGAATTGTCGTGCTCCAGAAGCGTCTCGTCCTTGACGTCATACTGGCCGATAGGGGCGGGGCCTGTAGAGTCATCGGATCTAGTTGCTGCATTTTCATTCCTAATAACGCGCCGTCTGTTTATTCAGCTATTACCAGACTCCATAAAATTGCCCATATGTTACACCAAGATCCAGGCACCTGGACATGGTCCGGTTGGTTCTGGAATATAATTTCCGCCTGGGGATGGAAAGTATTGTCATTTCTGGGTATTGCAGTAGCGATCATATTCAGTTGCTGCCTCTGTTTACAATGTGGCCCTGCGATTTGCGGCATTTGTGCTACATCATGTGTTCCTAGTCCCAAGTCCCGTCCTAAATCCAGTTCCAAGAAAACTCGAGACGAGCAAATGATACTGTATGAAATGATAGATGGTATCATGAATATTGATGTTTCCTGATGGAAACGTAGTGACAAGGAGGGAATGTGGAAAAGTAAATTTTGTCATGTTCTGTGTCCCTACGTGTCCTCCATCTTATGTTATGTGTGCATGATTAAATATGCATATGTATCCCCCATGTTTGATTAAAGACGCAATTACAGTTGTGTCCATCACTAGTATGCCAGTTTCCAGTTCTCGTGAAAGCTACGAGTATCAGGCCTATGTAAAGTTACGTTGCCACGTTTCTCAGTGTGCACGTTATTTCATTGTAAAGTCCCCGTTTCTAGGCCTCAAAAGGGCCCGGACACCAGATTCAGCTCCTGTCTCCTGAGCCTCGCTGAGGAGCGATACAGCCCCCACCTGTATCCTCGACCCTTCACTTACTTCCTGCCTCACAGTGCCCGGCTCAGCCTGGCTCTGCCTACGAGTCTGCCAAGAGTATGTTATGATTCTAGTTATCAGTCCAGCCCCCCTTCTCTGCATTCCTAAGCTACTGAATCGCATCAATAGTTTCCGTCATTGTCTAGCCTTTACGTCTCCATGTAAGAGAAATACTGCATTTAATGGTCATTTAATATTCTTCATCACGCACTACATGTAGAATAATGCATGCTCCAGTCTTAGAGTCCGTTAGCCTCTCCCCTCCTGACTCTTAGTTTATATCAACATGTTCTCTAAACATCAGATACTAGATACTGTTTAGGTACATGTCGCCCTGACTCTCCAGACTTCAGTCTCTGCTCCTAGCACAGAGTTCATAGCCCCCAGCTTCTCCTAGTAACACGTCATTGTCAGTTTACGCGCACCATTAGGTTAGAGGTCCCGGCTCCTTAGGTAGCCCCCTCCATGTTTCCGCCCCATTTATGACATATTCTGTTACGTTTACATCACATGTCTATGTATACGCCCCTGTTACACCCATTTTCACCCTTATCTTTCGCGACTGCTATTGACCACACCCACTGCTCCGCCTACTGTAATTCATTGTAATGTAACTGTTTTAGTATATATATTTGTGCACTGTTATTAAATGTCGTGCCGATTCTGATCCTGCCCCCGGCAGCGCTGCCATCCTGTTCCCGTGCAGGTTGTCCTTTTCCTGTCCTTTATGCTGTATTAAACCTGCAAACTCCTACTACCTCGAATCTTGACTCTTATTTATTGAGCTATCTGTTATTGCTATGTCCAGTAAAACCTAGATCCGGTATTATTTATTTATATACCACACCACTCTTACCCAGTCCAAAGATCAGGGCTTGATCCATCACCGTTTTTTAGCTCACTGCACCATCCCAGCTCAGAACTTGGCTATATGCAAATTAGTCTGTTCCTGTCCCAGTGCATGATGGGAACAGGGCAAACCAAACTACCAAGCCAATTCTTGTACTGGGAAGGAAACAAGCTTCCGGGGACCGGTTTCTGCCATTTCAGGCGTCGTCGGCCCGGCTTGCTTGAATCCTGATGGTGCAATGAGCAAGGGACTCACATCTGAGTATACCCTTCCACGCTTATGGTGGACAAAATGATTCAGAAAAGGGGGTGGTGATGAACAGAGTGCCTGAATTAAGCAGACCACTCTTACGCAGTCCAAAGATCAGGGCTTGATCCATCACCGTTTTTTAGCTCACCGCACCATCCCAGCTCAGAACTTGGCTATATGCAAATTAGTCTGTTCCTGTCCCAGTGCATGATGGGAACAGGGCAAACCAAACTACAAAGCCAATTCTTGTACTGGGAAGGAAAGAAGCTTCCGGGGACCGGTTTCTGCCATTTCAGGCGTCGTCGGCCCGGCTTGCTTGAATCCTGATGGTGCAATGAGCAAGGGACTCACATCTGAGTATACCCTTCCACGCTTATGGTGGACAAAATGATTCAGAAAAGGGGGTGGTGATGAACAGAGTGCCTGAATTAAGCAGACCACTCTTACCCAGTCCAAAGATCAGGGCTTGATCCATCACCGTTTTTTAGATCACTGCACCATCCCAGCTCAGAACTTGGCTATATGCAAATTAGTCTGTTCCTGTCCCAGTGCATGATGGGAACAGGGCAAACCAAACTACCAAGCCAGTTCTTGTACTGGGAAGGAAACAAGCTTCCGGGGACCGGTTTCTGCCATTTCTGGCGTCGTCGGCAAGCAAGCTGGGCCGACGAGGCTGAAATGCCAGAAACCGGTCCCCGGTAGCTTGTGTCCTTTCTGGTGAAGAATTGGCTTGGTAGTTTGGTCTGCCCTGTTCCCATGATGCACTGGGCCAGGGACAGACTAATTTGCATATAGCCAGGTTCTGAGCTGGGATGGGGCAGTGAGCTAAATAACGGTGATGGATCAAGCCCTGATCTTTGGACTGGGTAAGAGTGGTCTGCTTAATTCAGACACTCTGTTCATCACCACCCCCTTTTCTGAATCGTTTTTGGCCACTATAGGTGTGGCAGGGTATACTCAGACATGAGTCCCTTGCTCACTGCTCCATCAGGATTCAAGCAAGCTGGGCCGACGAGGCTGAAATGCCAGAAACCGGTCCCCGGTAGCTTGTCTCCTTTCTGGTGAAGAATTGGCTTGGTAGTTTGGTCTGCCCTGTTCCCATGATGCACTGGGCCAGGGACAGACTAATTTGCATATAGCCAGGTTCTGAGCTGGGATGGGGCAGTGAGCTAAATAACGGTGATGGATCAAGCCCTGATCTTTGGACTGGGTAAGAGTGGTCTGCTTAATTCAGACACTCTGTTCATCACCACCCCCTTTTCTGAATCGTTTTTGGCCACTATAGGTGTGGCAGGGTATACTCAGACATGAGTCCCTTGCTCACTGCTCCATCAGGATTCAAGCAAGCTGGGCCGACGAGGCTGAAATGCCAGAAACCGGTCCCCGGTAGCTTGTCTCCTTTCAGGTGAAGAATTGGCTTGGTAGTTTGGTCTGCCCTGTTCCCATGATGCACTGGGCCAGGGACAGACTAATTTGCATATAGCCAGGTTCTGAGCTGGGATGGGGCAGTGAGCTAAATAACGGTGATGGATCAAGCCCTGATCTTTGGACTGGGTAAGAGTGGTCTGCTTAATTCAGACACTCTGTTCATCACCACCCCCTTTTCTGAATCGTTTTTGGCCACTGTAGGTGTGGCAGGGTATACTCAGACATGAGTCCCTTGCTCATTGCTCCATCAGGATTCAAGCAGGCTGGGCAGACGAGGCTGAAATGCCAGAAACCGGTCCCCGGTAGCTTGTCTCCTTTCTGGTGAAGAATTGGCTTGGTAGTTTGGTCTGCCCTGTTCCCATGATGCACTGGGCCAGGGACAGACTAATTTGCATATAGCCAGGTTCTGAGCTGGGATGGGGCAGTGAGCTAAATAACGGTGATGGATCAACCCCTGATCTTTGGACTGGGTAAGAGTGGTCTGCTTAATTCAGACACTCTGTTCATCACCACCCCCTTTTCTGAATCGTTTTTGGCCACTATAGGTGTGGCAGGGTATACTCAGACATGAGTCCCTTGCTCACTGCTCCATCAGGATTCAAGCAAGCTGGGCCGACGAGGCTGAAATGCCAGAAACCGGTCCCCGGTAGCTTGTCTCCTTTCTGGTGAAGAATTGGCTTGGTAGTTTGGTCTGCCCTGTTCCCATGATGCACTGGGCCAGGGACAGACTAATTTGCATATAGCCAGGTTCTGAGCTGGGATGGGGCAGTGAGCTAAATAACGGTGATAGATCAAGCCCTGATCTTTGGACTGGGTAAGAGTGGTCTGCTTAATTCAGACACTCTGTTCATCACCACCCCCTTTTCTGAATCGTTTTTGGCCACTATAGGTGTGGCAGGGTATACTCAGACATGAGTCCCTTGCTCACTGCTCCATCAGGATTCAAGCAAGCTGGGCCGATGAGGCTGAAATGCCAGAAATCGGTCCCCGGTAGCTTGTCTCCTTTCTGGTGAAGAATTGGCTTGGTAGTTTGGTCTGCCCTGTTCCCATGATGCACTGGGCCAGGGACAGACTAATTTGCATATAGCCAGGTTCTGAGCTGGGATGGGGCAGTGAGCTAAATAACGGTGATGGATCAAGCCCTGATCTTTGGACTGGGTAAGAGTGGTCTGCTTAATTCAGACACTCTGTTCATCACCACCCCCTTTTCTGAATCGTTTTTGGCCACTATAGGTGTGGCAGGGTATACTCAGACATGAGTCCCTTGCTCACTGCTCCATCAGGATTCAAGCAAGCTGGGCCGACGAGGCTGAAATGCCAGAAACCGGTCCCCGGTAGCTTGTCTCCTTTCTGGTGAAGAATTGGCTTGGTAGTTTGGTCTGCCCTGTTCCCATGATGCACTGGGCCAGGGACAGACTAATTTCCATATAGCCAGGTTCTGAGCTGGGATAGGGCAGTGAGCTAAATAACGGTGATGGATCAAGCCCTGATCTTTGGACTGGGTAAGAGTGGTCTGCTTTAATTCAGACACTCTGTTCATCACCACCCCCTTTTCTGAATCGTTTTTGGCCACTATAGGTGTGGCAGAGTATACTCAGACATGAGTCCCTTGCTCACTGCTCCATCAGGATTCAAGCAAGCTTGGCCGACGAGGCTGAAATGCCAGAAACCAGTCCCCGGTAGCTTGTCTCCTTTCTGGTTAAGAATTGGCTTGGTAGTTTGGTCTGCCCTGTTCCCATGATGCACTGGGCCAGGGACAGACTAATTTGCATATAGCCAGGTTCTGAGCTGGGATGGGGCAGTGAGCTAAATAACGGTGATGGATCAACCCCTGATCTTTGGACTGGGTAAGAGTGGTCTGCTTAATTCAGACACTCTGTTCATCACCACCCCCTTTTCTGAATCGTTTTTGGCCACTATAGGTGTGGCAGGGTATACTCAGACATGAGTCCCTTGCTCACTGCTCCATCAGGATTCAAGCAAGCTGAGCCGACGAGGCTGAAATGCCAGAAACCGGTCCCCGGTAGCTTGTCTCCTTTCTGGTGAAGAATTGTCTTGGTAGTTTGGTCTGCCCTGTTCCCATGATGCACTGGGCCAGGGACAGACTAATTTGCATATAGCCAGGTTCTGAGCTGGGATGGGGCAGTGAGCTAAATAACGGTGATGGATCAAGCCCTGATCTTTGGACTGGGTAAGAGTGGTCTGCTTAATTCAGACACTCTGTTCATCACCACCCCCTTTTCTGAATCGTTTTTGGCCACTATAGGTGTGGCAGGGTATACTCAGACATGAGTCCCTTGCTCACTGCTCCATCAGGATTCAAGCAAGCTGGGCCGACGAGGCTGAAATGCCAGAAACCGGTCCCCGGTAGCTTGTCTCCTTTCTGGTGAAGAATTGGCTTGGTAGTTTGGTCTGCCCTGTTCCCATGATGCACTGGGCCAGGGACAGACTAATTTGCATATAGCCAGGTTCTGAGCTGGGATGGGGCAGTGAGCTAAATAACGGTGATGGATCAAGCCCTGATCTTTGGACTGGGTAAGAGTGGTCTGCTTAATTCAGACACTCTGTTCATCACCACCCCCTTTTCTGAATCGTTTTTGGCCACTATAGGTGTGGCAGGGTATACTCAGACATGAGTCCCTTGCTCACTGCTCCATCAGGATTCAAGCAAGCTGGGCTGACGAGGCTGAAATGCCAGAAACCGGTCCCCGGTAGCTTGTCTCCTTTCTGGTGAAGAATTGGCTTGGTAGTTTGGTCTGCCCTGTTCCCATGATGCACTGGGCCAGGGACAGACTAATTTGCATATAGCCAGATTCTGAACTGGGATGGGGCAGTGAGCTAAATAACGGTGATGGATCAAGCCCTGATCTTTGGACTGGGTAAGAGTGGTCTGCTTAATTCAGACACTCTGTTCATCACCACCCCCTTTTCTGAATCGTTTTTGGCCACTATAGGTGTGGCAGGGTATACTCAGACATGAGTCCCTTGCTCACTGCTCCATCAGGATTCAAGCAAGCTGGGCCGACGAGGCTGAAATGCCAGAAACCGGTCCCCGGTAGCTTGTCTCCTTTCTGGTGAAGAATTGGCTTGGTAGTTTGGTCTGCCCTGTTCCCATGTTGCACTGGGCCAGGGACAGACTTATTTGCATATAGCCAGGTTCTGAGCTGGGATGGGGCAGTGAGCTAAATAACGGTGATGGATCAAGCCCTGATCTTTGGACTGGGTAAGAGTGGTCTGCTTAATTCAGACACTCTGTTCATCACCACCCCCTTTTCTGAATCGTTTTTGGCCACTATAGGTGTGGCAGGGTATACTCAGACATGAGTCCCTTGCTCACTGCTCCATCAGGATTCAAGCAAGCTGGGCCGACGAGGCTGAAATGCCAGAAACCGGTCCCCGGTAGCTTGTCTCCTTTCTGGTGAAGAATTGGCTTGGTAGTTTGGTCTGCCCTGTTCCCATGATGCACTGGGCCAGGGACAGACTAATTTGCATATAGCCAGGTTCTGAGCTGGGATGGGGCAGTGAGCTAAATAACAGTGATGGATCAAGCCCTGATCTTTGGACTGGGTAAGAGTGGTCTGCTTAATTCAGACACTCTGTTCATCACCACCCCCTTTTCTGAATCGTTTTTGGCCCCTAAAGGTGTGGCAGGGTATACTCAGACATGAGTCCCTTGCTCACTGCTCCATCAGGATTCAAGCAAGCTGGGCCGACAAGGCTGAAATGCCAGAAACCGGTCCCCGGTAGCTTGTCTCCTTTCTGGTGAAGAATTGGCTTGGTAGTTTGGTCTGCCCTGTTCCCATGATGCACTGGGCCAGGGACAGACTAATTTGCATATAGCCAGGTTCTGAGCTGGGATGGGGCAGTGAGCTAAATAACGGTGATGGATCAAGCCCTGATCTTTGGACTGGGTAAGAGTGGTCTGCTTAATTCAGACACTCTGTTCATCACCACCCCCTTTTCTGAATCGTTTTTGGCCACTATAGGTGTGGCAGGGTATACTCAGACATGAGTCCCTTGCTCACTGCTCCATCAGGATTCAAGCAAGCTGGGCCGACGAGGCTGAAATGCCAGAAACCGGTCCCCGGTAGCTTGTCTCCTTTCTGGTGAAGAATTGGCTTGGTAGTTTGTTCTGCCCTGTTCCCATGATGCACTGGGCCAGGGGCAGACTAATTTGCATATAGCCAGGTTCTGAGCTGGGATGGGGCAGTGAGCTAAATAACAGTGATGGATCAAGCCCTGATCTTTGGACTGGGTAAGAGTGGTCTGCTTAATTCAGACACTCTGTTCATCACCACCCCCTTTTCTGAATCGTTTTTGGCCCCTACAGGTGTGGCAGGGTATACTCAGACATGAGTCCCTTGCTCACTGCTCCATCAGGATTCAAGCAAGCTGGGCCGACAAGGCTGAAATGCCAGAAACCGGTCCCCGGTAGCTTGTCTCCTTTCTGGTGAAGAATTGGCTTGGTAGTTTGGTCTGCCCTGTTCCCATGATGCACTGGGCCAGGGACAGACTAATTTGCATATAGCCAGGTTCTGAGCTGGGATGGGGCAGTGAGCTAAATAACGGTGATGGATCAAGCCCTGATCTTTGGACTGGGTAAGAGTGGTCTGCTTAATTCAGACACTCTGTTCATCACCACCCCGTTTTCTGAATCGTTTTTGGCCACTATAGGTGTGGCAGGGTATACTCAGACATGAGTCCCTTGCTCACTGCTCCATCAGGATTCAAGCAAGCTGGGCCGACGAGGCTGAAATGCCAGAAACCGGTCCCCGGTAGCTTGTCTCCTTTCTGGTGAAGAATTGGCTTGGTAGTTTGTTCTGCCCTGTTCCCATGATGCACTGGGCCAGGGGCAGACTAATTTGCATATAGCCAGGTTCTGAGCTGGGATGGGGCAGTGAGCTAAATAACGGTGATGGATCAAGCCCTGATCTTTGGACTGGGTAAGAGTGGTCTGCTTAATTCAGACACTCTGTTCATCACCACCCCCTTTTCTGAATCGTTTTTGGCCACTATAGGTGTGGCAGGGTATACTCAGACATGAGTCCCTTGCTCACTGCTCCATCAGGATTCAAGCAAGCTGGGCCGACGAGGCTGAAATGCCAGAAACCGGTCCCCGGTAGCTTGTCTCCTTTCTGGTGAAGAATTGGCTTGGTAGTTTGGTCTGCCCTGTTCCCATGATGCACTGGGCCAGGGACAGACTAATTTGCATATAGCCAGGTTCTGAGCTGGGATGGGGCAGTGAGCTAAATAACGGTGATGGATCAAGCCCTGATCTTTGGACTGGGTAAGAGTGGTCTGCTTAATTCAGACACTCTGTTCATCACCACCCCCTTTTCTGAATCGTTTTTGGCCACTATAGGTGTGGCAGGGTATACTCAGACATGAGTCCCTTGCTCACTGCTCCATCAGGATTCAAGCAAGCTGGGCCGACGAGGCTGAAATGCCAGAAACCGGTCCCCGGTAGCTTGTCTCCTTTCTGGTGAAGAATTGGCTTGGTAGTTTGGTCTGCCCTGTTCCCATGATGCACTGGGCCAGGGACAGACTAATTTGCATATAGCCAGATTCTGAACTGGGATGGGGCAGTGAGCTAAATAACGGTGATGGATCAAGCCCTGATCTTTGGACTGGGTAAGAGTGGTCTGCTTAATTCAGACACTCTGTTCATCACCACCCCCTTTTCTGAATCGTTTTTGGCCACTATAGGTGTGGCAGGGTATACTCAGACATGAGTCCCTTGCTCACTGCTCCATCAGGATTCAAGCAAGCTGGGCCGACGAGGCTGAAATGCCAGAAACCGGTCCCCGGTAGCTTGTCTCCTTTCTGGTGAAGAATTGGCTTGGTAGTTTGGTCTGCCCTGTTCCCATGTTGCACTGGGCCAGGGACAGACTTATTTGCATATAGCCAGGTTCTGAGCTGGGATGGGGCAGTGAGCTAAATAACGGTGATGGATCAAGCCCTGATCTTTGGACTGGGTAAGAGTGGTCTGCTTAATTCAGACACTCTGTTCATCACCACCCCCTTTTCTGAATCGTTTTTGGCCACTATAGGTGTGGCAGGGTATACTCAGACATGAGTCCCTTGCTCACTGCTCCATCAGGATTCAAGCAAGCTGGGCCGACGAGGCTGAAATGCCAGAAACCGGTCCCCGGTAGCTTGTCTCCTTTCTGGTGAAGAATTGGCTTGGTAGTTTGGTCTGCCCTGTTCCCATGATGCACTGGGCCAGGGACAGACTAATTTGCATATAGCCAGGTTCTGAGCTGGGATGGGGCAGTGAGCTAAATAACAGTGATGGATCAAGCCCTGATCTTTGGACTGGGTAAGAGTGGTCTGCTTAATTCAGACACTCTGTTCATCACCACCCCCTTTTCTGAATCGTTTTTGGCCCCTAAAGGTGTGGCAGGGTATACTCAGACATGAGTCCCTTGCTCACTGCTCCATCAGGATTCAAGCAAGCTGGGCCGACAAGGCTGAAATGCCAGAAACCGGTCCCCGGTAGCTTGTCTCCTTTCTGGTGAAGAATTGGCTTGGTAGTTTGGTCTGCCCTGTTCCCATGATGCACTGGGCCAGGGACAGACTAATTTGCATATAGCCAGGTTCTGAGCTGGGATGGGGCAGTGAGCTAAATAACGGTGATGGATCAAGCCCTGATCTTTGGACTGGGTAAGAGTGGTCTGCTTAATTCAGACACTCTGTTCATCACCACCCCCTTTTCTGAATCGTTTTTGGCCACTATAGGTGTGGCAGGGTATACTCAGACATGAGTCCCTTGCTCACTGCTCCATCAGGATTCAAGCAAGCTGGGCCGACGAGGCTGAAATGCCAGAAACCGGTCCCCGGTAGCTTGTCTCCTTTCTGGTGAAGAATTGGCTTGGTAGTTTGTTCTGCCCTGTTCCCATGATGCACTGGGCCAGGGGCAGACTAATTTGCATATAGCCAGGTTCTGAGCTGGGATGGGGCAGTGAGCTAAATAACAGTGATGGATCAAGCCCTGATCTTTGGACTGGGTAAGAGTGGTCTGCTTAATTCAGACACTCTGTTCATCACCACCCCCTTTTCTGAATCGTTTTTGGCCCCTACAGGTGTGGCAGGGTATACTCAGACATGAGTCCCTTGCTCACTGCTCCATCAGGATTCAAGCAAGCTGGGCCGACAAGGCTGAAATGCCAGAAACCGGTCCCCGGTAGCTTGTCTCCTTTCTGGTGAAGAATTGGCTTGGTAGTTTGGTCTGCCCTGTTCCCATGATGCACTGGGCCAGGGACAGACTAATTTGCATATAGCCAGGTTCTGAGCTGGGATGGGGCAGTGAGCTAAATAACGGTGATGGATCAAGCCCTGATCTTTGGACTGGGTAAGAGTGGTCTGCTTAATTCAGACACTCTGTTCATCACCACCCCGTTTTCTGAATCGTTTTTGGCCACTATAGGTGTGGCAGGGTATACTCAGACATGAGTCCCTTGCTCACTGCTCCATCAGGATTCAAGCAAGCTGGGCCGACGAGGCTGAAATGCCAGAAACCGGTCCCCGGTAGCTTGTCTCCTTTCTGGTGAAGAATTGGCTTGGTAGTTTGTTCTGCCCTGTTCCCATGATGCACTGGGCCAGGGGCAGACTAATTTGCATATAGCCAGGTTCTGAGCTGGGATGGGGCAGTGAGCTAAATAACGGTGATGGATCAAGCCCTGATCTTTGGACTGGGTAAGAGTGGTCTGCTTAATTCAGACACTCTGTTCATCACCACCCCCTTTTCTGAATCGCTACTACTGCTAAGCACTTTGTAAACACTTGTGGTGCTGTTGTGACCCCAAATGGAGGGAGTTTGAACAGATAGTGTTGTCCTTGTATAACAAATCTTAGATACTTCCTGTGCGCAGGATGTATAGGAACATGAAAATAGGCGTCCTTTAGGTCTAGTGTTGAAAGAAAATCTCCCTGTTCTACTAATGGGAGTACTTGTTGTAAAGTGATCATGTGAAAATGATCTGATTGTATGTAGTGGTTGGGGGGCCCGAGGTCGAGAATTGGTCTCAGTGATCCCTTCCTTCCTGGGGATTAGAAAGTACAGGGAGTAGACTCCTGTTCTTTGTTCCTGTAAAGGGACCACTTGAATAGCATCTTTTTCTAGAAGTGCTAGAACTTCCTGTTGAAGCAGTTATGTGTTCTGCAGATATTGGACGCTGCCTGGGTGGTATGTTTGGGGGGGTTGCTGTGAGTTCTAGGCAGTAGCCATGTTGGATAATCTGTCTTACCCACTTGTCTGTTGTGATGGAATTCCAGACAGGTAGGAACTGTGATAGTCTGCCCCCCACAGGAGTGGAATGCTGTAGGGGAGGCAGAGGGAAGTCACTGTTTGGGAGTGGAAGAGGAGCGGTTGTTGTTATTACCTCTACCTCTTCCCTTATTGTTGTTGCCTCTGTATCCTCCTCTAAAGTAGCCTTTATTAGAGGAGGTTTGTGTGTGTGTCTTAAAAGATGATGTGGTATCTGTGCCGGTCTGCTTGGAGCCTCCTCTATAAGAGGAGCGGCGAAAAGAACTTCTAGTCTGGGTGGATTGTAATGCACCCATAGACTTAGCAGTGTCCGTGTCTTTCTTCATCTTTTCTAGTGTGTTGTCTACTTCCGGCCTAAACAACTGGTTCTGATTGAAGGGCTGGTTCAGGATGGTAGTTTGTACTTCTGGTTTGAAACCTGAAATACGTAACTATACATCACGTCTGAGAATAACACTAGTATTAACTGCTCTGGATGCTGTGTCAGCTACATCTAGTGCGCATTTAATTGAGGCATTAGATATTAATTTGCCTTCTTGTAAGAGCTCTTCTGCCTGATCTTTGTATTGATCTGGTAGGTGTTCCATTAATTTTTCTAGTTGGTGGTAGTGAGCCCTGTTGTAGCGTGAGAGTAAGGCTTGTGTGTTTGCTATGCGCCATATGTTTGTTGCTTGCGCAGCAATCCGTTTCCCTGACGCATCAATAATTTTAGATTCTTTGTCAGGCGGGGGTGTGTCACCAGAAGTCTGGGAGTTGGCTCTTTTACGTGCATTTGACACTACCAAAGTGTCTAGTGGCAGATGCCCCTTATTGTAGACTGGATCAGCTGGTGCTGGTCTATACTTTTACTCTATTCTGGGATTTAGCACCCAACACCGTACTGGATCTTTAAAAATGACTCCTTTGATCATGGGTAATATTTGAGTAGACCTTTGTGACTGTTCAAAAGTGTCTAATAAGAAATCCTCCTCAATGGCATCAGAGTGCATTGAAAATCCATGGTAAAGGGCAGCTCTGTTTAATAGATGATTAAACCCAATACTATCCTCTGGAGGGGAAGGTTTTGTTGGGTAGTATTGAGGATCAGGGATGTCTGGTGGAAAATTATATGCATCGTCATCTTTGGGATATTCTGGATTGACATCCTCATCTAAAGGGTATGTATGTGGCTCTGGTACGTCATCCCCCCCACCTAAATCATACTCCTCGTCAGTGTGGTGTGATGATGCAGGAGATTGAGCAGGAGAAGTTATAGGTTCAATATATGGAGTAATAGGAGAGGAAGAAGGTGAAGGAGAGGAATGGTGCATTGGAGAAGTTGCACAATCCTTTTTGGCAGGAACCACAGGTGGAAGTGGTGTGTCTGCTGGTCTTTTTTATAAGGAATTGCTACCAGATGTCCAGTTTTTGGATTAATATGGACTTTTTTCTGTCTAGGATCTGGTTTAAACAGATCTTCCTCTTCTATAATCTTCTTCAGCGTCGATTTTTTCGGTGCCAATAGGGGTTGCTTAGTGTTTTTTGCCTTAGGAGAAGTCATTGATTCCTGTGGAAGTTTTTTCGGTGCCGAAGGTGGTTTAGGCTTGTCTGGAGTCTTTGGTACCGATATTGAAGATTTTGGCATGGAGGTTTTGTTGGGCCTGCAGTGCCGGAATATAGCTTCCCTTCCTTATATTTGGAACCGGAGGTTTTCGGAGTCAAAGCTTTCGGGTCCGGTACAGTTCCTGGCTTCGGCACCGATGTGTCTTTTGGTTCGGGTGCCGAAGGGTGTTTGGGCACCGAAGGGCGTTTTGGCTTCGGTCTCGAAGAGTCCTTCGGTGTCGAAGGATGTTTTGGTGCCAATGGAGGAGGTGGAATTGGCAAATGTGTTTTTTTCGGCGCCGAGGCACCGGAAGGCGTAGTCTTTTTCCTCGGAGCCGAGCCCGAAGGTGGGGTGTCGGAGGGTAAATTTCGGTCTCGACTGGGTCCCATGGGCGGAGGCTGACCGTTGCCTTTTGTTTGGGTAGTGTCTGTGGTGCAGGGGCAGAGGTACTCACGGGTTGTCGAGATGGAATCTAATCGTCCGAGTCCTGTGCTCCCGATATGATCTGAAGATCAGGCGAGTCTTCCTCGGCGACGAGTGGAGCCTCGTAAAGAGATATCTTCGAGTGGGTTCTCGTCCTCGGAGACGTCTTCTTGGATGATCTCCTCCTCAAAGATGGCCTCCGGTGCTGGCGCTGATCTCCTCATCTCGTGTCGATGGGCCCTCTGATCCCAAATGGTCTTCTTCGATCGGAAGGAGGCACAGGCTGTGCAGGTCGACTAGTCGTGTTCTGGCGAGAGACAGAGGTTGCAAACCTCGTGATGGTCACTATGAGGGAATTTTGCTCGACATACCGGGCATCTTTTGAATGGAGTTCTGTCCATGAGGCGTAGGCCGTACGGCGCCGATAGGCCCAACAGCCCGCGTCGACACACCGGGATGTAGCTGGTGATGTCGAAAAGTCTATTCGATGTCGAAAAAGTTGAACTAAAGTTTTACGCTTCGAAAATGCAGAAAAAGTGTTTTCTAGCCGGAGCGGAAAACTTTCATCCGAACCCAGTGGTGGAAAAAAACAATCTGAGGATAGAGTCGATGACCATGCGCAGTATTGTCCAAGGGAGGAGTCACCTATCTCGTGACTACAAAGACTTCTTCCAAGAAGACAACAACCTGCAATCATCTGAGCCCAACACCAGGTGGTGATCTATTGCTAAGTGTACAATCTGCAGCTCATATGCCTCGAACACAATGTTTACTACGGAACAGACACAATGCATTCCTTTACAACATGGTCTTTACAACAACCATATTGTTACCAGGCGTGCAACACCAGGGAATGTGTTGGATTTTAAATCTAATGCCTTCCCTGCTGTTGCGCAAACTGGAGTAGGAACAGTAATTAATACTATTCCTAAGTCCAGCGTGCCCCCTAGAGCAATGACTTGAGTTTTAATGACACACGAGGTTGAAACGCGGTCGGTGTAACAACCACATTGTAAAGTACTGCTTTGTAAAGGCACGCATTGTAACGTACTATATTCGTGTCCAACTCTACTGTCTGTGGAGAGAGCTGTATACCACTCCACTCTCTGCGGAGAGAGCTGTGTACCACTCTGCTGTCAACGGACAGAGCTGTGTCCCACTCTGCTCTCTGCGGATAGAGTTCTGTCCATTCACCTCTGTGTAAAGTCTCTTTTACTGCAGCATATTGCATAATTATATGTTATTGCGTTCCTTGCATATTCTGTATGTTTCCCGTGTTAATCATCACACCCTAATACACAGGTTGTTGTCAGTGCTTAATATGAGTCAGTGGTTACAGGTAAGGCACACCACACTAATTTTTGTTGGAACTAAACTTGTTTTCCTCATTATAGTCTGCTCCACGTCAAATCGGTGAAAGACACGGAGGGGATAGAAAGAAAAAAAAAACAAGAGAAAAACCCAGGAAATATGAGGTAGAAAGCAGAAACCTGCCAGAGTAGGATAAAGAGGCAGAGAGTGTCTGGTGGTGGATTAAAGAGGCATCAGGTGGAATAAAGACTACACTGCATTGGTATTCAGCGCCCGATACTCAGTAGTGTCGGCTGCACCCCTTTTACAAAGTAAGCACTGGTTCTTATTAACGAAAGCCAGGTGATTATCAAGCCTGCTTCTTATATAACCATGCCCTCTTTTTTCTCTCTGCTTTCCATTCCACCTTCTCCCACAGCCCTCCCTCTCGTTTCTGTCCCTTGCTACTTCTTCCTTGTCCCGTGTCTCTTTTTTATCATTTTCTTTAATATATCCTGCCCCTCGCTCTCTTCTTCTCTTTCTCTCATTTCAATTCATTGTAAATTACTCAAATTCACTATTGCTTTATCAGCAGGGCACAAGTCGGGGGTCGGCAGAGTTTGTTGGGGTCCCCTCACTGTTATCTAGAAAAGGGACTCAGTTCCACCGAGCTCCTTAGCCTGCGACTGGGAATTGTTACTTTGTGCCTCAGCACTGCAGACACAGGCCTCTGAGTGTTTGTAACTATCCGTCCCACTAGCAGCCTCCCCTTTATTTATTTGTGTGAGTGGCGCAAGAGAGGAACAGAGAACTTGACAAAATTAGCCCTTCTATTGCTTAATTCACTGTAGATGTGAAACACTTTGGGGCTTAGGGGCTGGATAATGAATAACTTCAGGAAACAAACGCAAATTAAAAACACAATTTATTTATTCGCTGAAAACTGTTTAAAAATGTAATTTCCAAGTTCCCCATATCTGTTTAAAAATATTTACACTTTTAGTCATTTCTGAGTTTAGTTACAAACTGATAGTGGAAAAAAACATGATGTATAAAAACTGAATCCAAAAACATCTTCTTACATTATTTTATGTTTCTTGTTTTTAAAACAGGCCATCGACCTTTCACATGAAAATTATTATAAGGGCCTGACATCACTTCTTGTGACGTCACTACATGTGACGTCATTGTGATTTGCATTTGATAATGGGCTCTTTTACTATTTTCCTTACTTGTGCCCTGTTATTAGAATTACATTGGTCTATAGCTATTAAAAATAAATATATAAATTCACAGGTTTTCAGCCCGTTTCGCTGGTGATGTCATGCATCGACATGTATTCAGCTGCTTCATCTATTTTTAGGTGAATACAAATCACCTGCCGTTCCCCCTCCTTCCATTTCTCTTTCTTTTTATCCCCCTTTCTTAGTCTCTCTCGCTTACTTTATCTCTCTTCCTCTCTATATCCCCCACACTACTGTTAGTGTTAGCTTCATGAATCTCACTGCCACTTCTGGCATTCATACGACAAATCCTTCAGAACATTTGAGAACAAGGGACTATCAGTGTGGAAGACGAGTTGCTGAGAGTGCAACGGATTGTCCTGCACATATATGCTTTTGATGTGGGATTTCACTATTTCACCACATTCTTAAACCAGTGTCTGCTGCTTACAGTCGCTCAATTATGGTAAAAGGTAGAGTTTGGCAAGTCACAAAATGAATAGGGAGAGCCAAGTCGGGGAGGAGCCACGGGTCACACTTAGTTATGAGTCACGAGCAGATCCATCAACCGATAACAGTGAGTAAAAGATGCAGCAAATGTTACTTAAAAACAAGGTATATTTTTTATTTATAAAGTTTTACATGCTCATTTATATCTAAAAATAGGTTATTTCTTGAACACTTGTGCTTCGCTTTAGTTCATTACATGTACTGCAGTGACATTTGTTAATAGTAATACATACATTTTACCAATGAAGCTTCCATCTACAGAGCCCTGACAACATGTCCACTCTGGGTGTGTTGGGTTTATAGGTTTTATCACTAATCCTACAAATTAGCTGAAAATACCATTGTTAGTCCCAGTATTGTTCAGTGTTGCTTTTAAAGGAAGTGTGATCAGGTGCGATTGAATTTTTTTCTTTGTATCTCTTCTTCAACAAATAAAAATGAACAATGTTTCTTTTCTTTTAATCCGCATTGTGCTCGCCTCCAACTGTGTATCCTGGTGCATCATGTTGCTTTGCTTTGTGTACCGGAGTGAACAATCTCTGGAAACAAACACTTTTATAACTCTGCAAATACTGTTATCTGTTTTTCTTCTTTACTGCTAGTCGGGTCTTCTTCACACTTTCAGCGCCCTTCTATGTTTTCTCCCTGTGCGTTCGCTGATGACTTTGTAGCTCTGATAATCGACTAAAGCTCTTCCCACATTCACTGCAGTTGAATGGTTTTTCTCCTGTGTGAGTTCACTGATGATATCTTAATGCTGAAGAGAAGCGAAAACTACTGTCACATTCACTACAATAATAGGGTTTTTTCCCCGTGTGTGTTCGCTGATGACTCAGAAGTTGTGATAACCAACAAAAGCACTTTGCACATTCACTGCACTTGAATGGTTTTTCTCCTGTGTGAGTTCGCAGATGACACCTTATTGATGAAGAGCTACGAAAACTACTGTCAGATTCGCTACAATGATAGGGTTTTTTACCCGTGTGTTCGCTGATGACTTTGTAGGTCTGATAACTGACTAAAGCACTTTGTCAAAGTCAAATAATTTATATAGCGCACTACATACCCAGAGGGTAGAAACCACCGCAATGGAGCGCACACCGCTAGCCCCTCCTCCGGATCGCCCCTCGGGATTCTGGTACTTGTAGTTCAATAGTGGATCACCCAGGTGGGTGCAAGTCGGTACTTGTTGGACAGATGAATCTCTAGACCCGATACATGTCCCGGGTGCGGTGTGCGCTCCATTGCGGTGGTTTCTACATACCCAGAGGGTCTCAAGACGCTTGTGGAAGGGTGGGAAATTACTTGTCGAATATCCAGGTTTTAAGCTGCTTTCTGAAGGCTAGGTGGTTTTGAGTAAGGCGAAGGTGAATGGGCAGGGAGTACCAGGTTTTAGCTGCTAGGTAGGAGAAGGATCTTCCCCCCATGGTGGTTTTGTTGATGCGTGGAACAGCAGCGAGGGCTTGGTTAGAAGAACGTAGCTGGCGGGAGGGGGTGTAGAAGGATAGTCGCGTGTTGAGGCATTCGGGTCCAAGTTCGTAGAGTGCTTTGTGTGCGTGGGTGAGGAGGCGGAACGTTATCCTCTTATTGACAGGGAGCCAGTGGAGGTCTTTCAGGTGACCGGAAATGTGGTCTTTACGCGGGATGTCTAGTATGAGTCTGGCTGAAGCGTTTTGGATGCGTTGAAGTTTTTTCTGAAGTTTTGCGGTGGTACCGGCGTACAGGGTGTTTCCGTAGTCCAGGCGGCTTGTAACCAGTGCGTGGGTGACCGTTTTTCTAGTTTCGGTGGGGATCCAGCGAAATGTTTTTTTGAGCATGCGAAGAATGTTGAAGCAAGATGATGAGACTGCGTTGACTTGTCTAGTCATCGAGAGTGAGGAGTCCAGGATGACGCCCAGGTTCCGTGCATGGTCCGTTGGGATGGGTGCTTTTCCTAGGGCCGCTGGCCACCAAGAGTCGTCCCAGGCAGAAGGGGAGGTACCTAAGATGAGGACTTCTGTTTTGTCTGAGTTCAGTTTAAGACGGCTGTGCTTCATCCACTCGGCTACTTCTTTCATCCCTTCGTGTAGGTTGGTTTTGGCGGTGTTAGGGTCTTTGGTGAGTGAGAGGATCAGTTGAGTGTCATCCGCCTAGGAGATGATGTTGAGGTTGTGTTGGCGTGCGATGGTCGCGAGGGGGCTCATGTATACGTTGAAGAGGATGGGGCTGAGTGAAGATCCTTGTGGCACGCCGCAGATGACTTCGGTGGCTTCTGACTTAAACGGTGGGAGGCGGACTCTCTGAGTTCTTCCGGCAATGAACGAGGTGATCCAGTCCAGTGCTTTTCCTTGAATTCCGATGTTGTTGAGGCGTTGTATAAGGGTGCTGTGAGGGCGACTGTGTCTCCATTGTCCAGTAGTGTTCGAATGTCGTCTGTTGCTGCGATGAGTGCGGTCTCGGTGCTGTGTTTGGCTCGGAAGCCGGATTGTGAGGAGTCGAGGGATTTGTTGGATTCGAGGAAGGCGGCGAGCTGGTTGTTGACGGCTTTCTCGATGACTTTGGCCGGGAATGGTAGGAGCGAGATGGGGCGGTAGTTTTTGAGTTCGGTGGGGTCTGCTGTGGGTTTTTTCAGAAGGGCGCTGAGTTCGGCGTGTTTCCAGCTTTCCGGGAAGGTGGCGGAGTTGAGGGAGCAGTTGATGACGTCTCGGAGGTGGGGTGCGATGATGGAGTCTGCTTTGTTGAAGATGTGGTGGGGACATGGATCTGTGGGGGATCCTGAGTGGATGGAGTTCATCAGGCGAATAGTGTCCTCAGTGGAGATTGGGTTCCAGTCGTAAAGGATGTTCAAGGGGGGTTTAGGTTCGGTGGGTTGGTCTCCGGGTTGGTTGTTGAAGCTGTTATGGATGTCGGCGATTTTGTCGTGGAAAAATGAAGCTAGGGAGTCGCAAAGGATTTGAGAGGGAGTGATGTTGCTGGAGTTGGCAGTGGGATTGGTAAACTCTTTGACGATGTTGAATAGTTCCTTGCTGTTGTGGGCGTTGTTGTCTAGTCGGTCTTTGAATGCGGATTTCTTGGCTGTCCGGATCAGTTGGTGGTGTTGACGGGTGGCGTTTTTGAAGGCGTCTCTGGTGCTAGTGTTTGGGTCTTTTTTCCAGGCGTTCTCAAGGGAACGACAGAGTTTCTTGGATTTCTTAAGGTCATCGTTGAACCAGGGGGCGTTTTTGCTGCCTAGCTTGATTTGGCGTTTTTTCAAGGGTGCTAGGTTGTCGGCGCTGTGGGTTAGCCATTGTGTGAGGTTGATGGCTGCTTGGTTAGGGTTCGACGAATAGGCAGGGGGGTTTTGAAGAAGAGATGTGGAGATCTGGTCGATGGTGATTTTGTTCCAGTTTCTTCGCAGAGAAGGTTGAGGGTGGTTGTGGATTGTGTTTTATTTGTAGTTAAAGTGGACGCAGCTGTGGTCCGTCCAATGGAGAGCTGTGGTGTGATTGAAGGAGATGTGCTTGCTGGAGGTGAAGATAGGGTCGAGTGTGTGTCCTGCGTAGTGGGTGGGGGTGTTTACTAGTTGTTTGAGTCCGAGATTGGTTAGATTGTCCAGGAGGGTGGTGGTGTTGCTGTCGTTGCTCTTTTCCAGGTGAAAATTGAGGTCTCCCAGTAGAATGTATTCCTCGGAGGGGAGGGCGTGTGGGGTGATGAAGTCAGTGATGTCTTCACTGAATTGTGTGCGGGGTCCTGGTGGCCTGTAGAGGTGGGTGCCTCTGAGTGTGGTCTTGGGGTCAGTGTGGATCTGGAAGTGAAGATGTTCGGCGATAGTGAAGTTGACGTCTGAGCTGGTTGAGACGCGGATGGAGTTCTTATGGACGATGGCGATGCCTCCTCCTGTTTGGTTGATGCGGTCTTTTCGGATGATCTTGTAGCCGTCCGGGATGGCTATGGTGATGTCTGGAGCTGAACAGGCGTTCATCCATGTTTCTGTTAGGAAGGCGACGTCCGGAGAAGTGGTGTCTAGTAGATTCCAAAGGTCGATGGCGTGTCTGTGGATCGAGTGGGTGTTGAGCAGGATGCATTTTAGGTGGTAAGTGTCGGATCTCTGTTTGGTGTTTGTGGATTTGGTGTGGGTCTTGGTGCAGTCGAACTTGCAGGAGTAGCATGTGAAGGGTCCATGGGTGTGTCCCGGTGCGGCTTGGTGGCAGTTAGGAGGGCGGCAAGGGTTGAGAGCAGTGAGGGTTGCGGCGTCGTATGTTATACAGGAGAGCTGGGAAATGCGCCGTCCAGGCGCAGACGGGCGTAGACGGGCTTACCTTTGGCGCACCTTCGGCGCGGCCGCAGCGCGTGGACGCTGCGCGTTGGGACATCTGTCTTAAATGGCTAGTGGAGGGGGCGGAGCGTGGGAGGGTCAGCTGGGAGGAGGTAGTGGGGAGGAGGGGCGGGCCAGGGGAAACCACAACAACAAATGGAAGTCAAAGGGAAAGCGAGACAGGGGCAGCAAATGTACAATGGCACCGAGCGTGCAGCCAATGTACCAGCATGCAAATAAAGCCTCAGCAATGTCGCGCTGAAATGCAGAGCAGAGAGTGCGGCACTACGTATCAAAACGCTCAATTTGGTGAAATAAGTGCTCCAAAAGTCAAGCTACGATGACAGGCAAAAAACGATAGCAGTTACAGGTAGCACAGTAAACGATACCAATTCCAGCAAGGAGTGCGTTTCAGCAGAGTGCGTTGCGAGCAGCAGCACGATGAGATTGTGGAGACCGGGAGCGTGGGGGAGCGACCGTTCTGGAGTAGGTCCGGACGGTCACAGCTTGGCCGGGGAGGTGGTGAGCCCTCTATTCGTGGGTGGGAGGGTCAGCTGGGAGGTGGTAGCGGGGAGGAGGGGCGGGCCAGGGGAAACCACAACAACAAATGGAGTTCAAAGGGAAAGCAAGACAGGGGCATCAAATGTACAATGGCACCGAGTGTGCAGCCAATGTACCAGCATGCAAATAAAGCCTCAGCAATGTCGCGCTGTAATGCAGAGCAGAGAGTGTGGCACTACGTATCAAAATGCTCAATTTGGTGAAATAAGTGCTCCAAAAGTCAAGCTACGATGACAGGCAAAAAACGATAGCAGTTACAGGTAGCACAGTAAACTATACCAATTTCAGCAAGGAGTGCGTTTCAGCAGAGTGCGTTGCGAGCAGCAGCACGATGAGATTGTGGAGTCCGGGAGCGTGGGGGAGCGACCGTTCTGGAGTAGGTCCGGACGGTCACTGCACATGAATGGTGTTTCCCCTGTGTGTATTCGCTGATGTGTTTGGAGATTTGATTAGCGACTAAAGCACTTTGCACATTCACTGCCCTTGAATGGCTTTTCCCCTGTGTGTCTACGCTGATGTGTTTGAAGGCTTGATAACTGACGGATGTATGTCACTACAACACATACTTTTACAACGCATACCTTTACAACGCATTTTTTACAACGTGAGATCCGTTACAACGCATTCCATTACAGCGCATGCCATTACAACGCATCTTTAAAACTACCTTTACAACGCATTCTACTACAACGCATACTACCTTTACAACGCATACCATTACATTGCATGTATGGTAAGTATTGGATAGTGTAGGGGTAAAATTTACTATTCTAACTTCAGGGGGGTGCAACAGTAGGGTAAGTGTTGGATAGTGTAGGGGTAAAAATTACTATTCTAACTCCAGGGGGTGCAACAGTAGGGTAAGTGTTAGATAGTGTAGGGGTAAAAATTACTATTCTAACTCCAGGGGGTGCAACAGTAGGGTAAGTGTTGGATAGTGTAAGGGTACTATGTGTATGCGTTGTAATGGTATGCGTTGTAATGACTGCGTTGTAATGACACTCGTTGTAGAGGTATGCGTCATAGTGACATGCGTTGTAATGGTTGCGTTGTAATGGCATGCGTTGTAATGGATGTTGCGTTGTAAAAGGTTTGTTGTGAAGGTAGTGCTTTGTAAAAGTTGCGTTTTTAAGTGTTGTTTCCCTAACTGTCTAAAGCTCTTCACACATTCACTGCGCTTGAATGGTTTTTCCCCCCCTGTTTGTTCGCTGATGACATTGTAGGCATGATAAATGACTAAAGCACTTTGCACATTCAGAGAAAAAAGAAAAACCAAAGGTGGTGATGGACGGAGCGTTGACAATATAAACACTCACCCCCAGTCAACTGAAACAATGGATTTAGGCCCAGATCTCTGTACTGGGGTGAATGTATGACATTGTTCTGCATTCTGTCCATCACCTGTTGATTTTGCTTTGCACATTCAGTGCACTTGAATTTGGTTTTCCCCTGGGTGTGTTCGATTATGTGTTTGAAGTTGTGATAACTGACTAAAGCACTTTGTACATTCACGGCACTTGATTGGTGTTTCCCCTGTGTGTCTACGCTGGTGTCTTTGAAGGCTTGATAACTGACTAAAGCTCTTCACACATTCATTGCAATTGTATGGCTTTTCCCCCGTGTGTGTTCGATGATGTCTTTGTAGGTCTGATAATTGACTAAAGCTCTTCCCACATTCATTGCACTTGAATGTTTTTTCTCCTGTGTGAGTTTGCTGATGATTCCTTAATGCTGAAGAGTAACGAAAACTACTGTCACATTCACTACAATGATAGGGCTTTTTCCCCGTGTGTCTTCGCTGATGACTTTTTAGGTCTGATAACTAAGCATGGGCGTAAAATCCGCTCCGCTCGCGGATTTTGCGGATTTTCGGTAAATTCGCAATCCGCGAACTCTCGCGAACTTACCGAAAATTCGTAAATCCGTGCGAAGCGGATTTTTTTGCTTGGTCGCACTTGCCAACTAGAATACTATACAATTTCGCGGGAGTAAACACTCGCGAAAACGTAGATGCGGCGGGCAGGGACAATCTCGCAATTGCGAGATTGCAAAATTTGCAATTTCGCACAAGAAATCCACCAGCATGCAGCATAAACCTTGAAAATTATGATTTTTATTAGAATAACTCCTCAGGTTGACATTTGCCTGCTCTTTTTTTTTGCAAGGAGTCCATTTTGGGGGGGGGGGTGGGAGGAAGGAAGTGCCCCACAATCTCCAACTTCCTGTTCCTGTCCAGCAGGCTCCTCTCAGTGCTTTCTTCATGTGCAGGTCACTTTGATTTGGATCTTGACCTGGAAGCACTCAGCAGGTGCAAAAGTTCAAACTCAACATTAGTAACCATTCCCTGTAGTGCTTCCTGAGGGGCCCCTCCAGAGTTCAGTTGCCTACTTGCAACTATTCTATGACCCTGCTCTGACCCTCACAGCAGGCTCAGAGAATAGCTACAATTATACAACAAAGGTCCTGTTAAAAAAATTACACTGCAACAGAAAGCAATTACAGATAAGGAAGCAGGTGCCAGGGATCTTGACCTGGAAGGATTACTTTTTGTGGATGCTGCTGGATATTTGGATTTTTGTAAAACTGAAAGCACTCAGCAGGTACAAAAGTTCAATCTTATCATTAGTAACCATTCCCTGTAGTGCTTCCTGAGGGGCCCCTCCAGAGTTCAGTTGCCTACTTGCAACTATTCTATGACCCTGCTCTGACCCTCACAGCAGGCTCAGAGAAAGCAATTACAGATAAGGAAGCAGGTTCCAGCCAGGAAGTTCAAATTCAGTAACACATTAATCAGCCCCTAATTCATTTATGTCAGTTGAGGCAGGGCAGGTGTGCTTTTCCACCCATAATCTACAGTGATGAACTAGAGGGTGGCATGGTTGAGCCAGAGGGTGGCATGGGTGAGCCAGAGGGTGGCAGTGGTGAAACAGAGGGTGGCAGTGGTGAAACAGAGGGTGCTGTGATGAACCAGATGTAGAAACAACATGTTCGCGACCGTTGCTACCCGAAAAGTAAGTTTGCGTTTGCGAACTGGTACAAAATCCTCGCGAACTGGCAGAAATCCTTGCAAACACAAAAAAAAATCCGCAAATTCGCGACAGTTCGCGGATTTTGCGGATTACGAATCCGTAAATACGCAATTTCGTGGATTGCCAATTCGCAAAATCCGCCCATGCTTACTGATAACTGACTAAAGCACTTTGCACATTCACTGCACTTGAATGGCTTTTCCCCTGTGTGTCTACGCTGGTATCTTTGACGGCTTCAAAACTGAGTAAAGCTGTCACACATTCAAGGCAATGGTATGACTTTTCCCCTGTGTGTGTTCGCTGATGTCTTTGTAGGTTTAATAATCAACTAAAGCTCTTCCCACATTCATTGCACTTGAATGGTTTTTCTCCTGTGTGAGTTTGCTGATGATTCCTTAATGCTGAAGAGTCACGAAAACTACTGTCACATTCACTACAATGATGGGGTTTTGCCCCCGTGTGTGTTCGCTGATGTCTTTGAAGGCTTGATAACCCACTAAAGCACTTTGTACATTCAGTGCACTTGAATGGTTTTTCCCCTGTGTGTGTTCGCTGATGGCTTTTAAGCACTGATAATCGACTAAAGCTCTTCACACATTCACTGCACTTGAATGGCTTTTCCCCTGTGTGTGTTCGCTGGTGTCTTTGTAGGTCTGATAAGTTACTAAAGTTCTTTACACATTCACTGCACTTGAATGGTTTTTCTCCTGTGTGTGTTCTCTGATGAATTTGGAGGTTTGATAACTGACTAAAGCTCTTTACACATTCACTGCACTTGAATGGGTTTTCTCCTGTGTGAGTTCGCTGATGCCTTTGAAGGTTTGATAACTCACTAAAGTACTTTGCACATTCATTGCACTTGAATGGTTTTTCCCTGTGTGTGTTCGTTGATGTCTTTGAAGGCTCGATAACTCACTAAAGTACTTTGCACATTCACTGCACTTGAATGGTTTTTCCCCTGTGTGTGTTCGCTGATGAATTTGGAGATTTGATAAGTGTCTAAAGCTCTTTACACATTCACTGCACTTGAATGGTTTTTCTCCTGTGTGTGTTCTCTGATGAATTTGGAGGTTTGATAACTGACTAAAGCTCTTTACACATTCACTGCACTTGAATGGGTTTTCTCCTGTGTGAGTTCGCTGATGCCTTTGAAGGTTTGATAACTCACTAAAGTACTTTGCACATTCACTGCACTTGAATGGTTTTTCCCCTGTGTGTGTTCGTTGATGTCTTTGAAGGCTCGATAACTCACTAAAGTACTTTGCACATTCACTGCACTTGAACGGTTTTTCCCCTGTGTGTGTTCGCTGATGAATTTGGAGATTTGATAAGTGACTAAAGCTCTTTACACATTCACTGCACTTGAATGGCTTTTCTCCTGTGTGAGTTTGCTGATGACTTTGAAGGTTTGATAACTGACTAAAGCTCTTTACACATTCACTGCACTTGAATGGTTTTTGTCCTGTGTACGTGTGCTGATGAATCTTGAGTAGTGATGACAAAGTAAAGCTCTTGCTGCATGTGTTTGATTCTTCTTTCTTGGTTAGTGTCTGTGGGTCGGGTATATAGTTGTCTACATCCCTTGACTGTATTTCTTGATGGGCCAACATGGCTGATAAAGCACTTGTGTTTTTCTCACACACTTCATATGTGTGCGGTATTTTACACGTTTGATTTCTGTTTTAACAATAAAATACAATAGCCACCAAACATTTGCCACACTTCTAATACGTAGAAGGTGTCTTTGTAGGCGATTGTGCCTTTAGATTGGATTATGGCTATGCACGCTTGCGGGTAAAGTTGTATCTTCCCATTGGCCGATGCAAATTGAGACAGTCTGTTGTATTGTAGATACAAGAACTCCTCTTTTTTTTACCCGTCAGTTGTCTGGCTCCGCTCTGTTGTGCTTTTCTCTGACTGTTGTGATTTACCCAGAAAGAGTTTACAATTCACCTAGAGTACTAAATGATGGCTTGTCATTATATTAGAAAAAAGAGCACTGCGGTAATCACATCATACCGATCCCATGATCAAAGCTGGTGTTGGACACTTGTTTATACAGGAGGCGGTTTGTTATTGTTGTTGCCTTAATTTTGCAGAGGTCATTTCTTCGTCTCGTGGCGTGGAGGTGCACAGCTCAGTCTCTTGCAATCACTGAACTGCCCTTGATGCTTCATCCGGGATCTGTCAGTTTGTGTGCAGGTTCCCCTGTCGCCGACTGCGCTGATGATTTCCTGAATATTGTAGCTCATTATTTCTGCTATTATTGAAGATTTACAGCATTAGCTTCATTGTTGATGGTCATTTCATACATCCAAGGATGGTTTTCTGTTGGATGTAAAGATATTTAAAATTACTGAATTGAAACATAATGGAATGAGAATTCACAATGTTTAACTGGTTGTAAAAGAAATTTCAGAGGAGATTTACCAAATCTCCACGCAATGCAACGCAGCCCTCCCCCCCTCCAAAGCAAGGCTGCGCTGCGCTTCGTTGCGCGACAGGAAGGGAGAAGGAGAGGACCATATTTTCAAATATATGGCTCACTCCTTCCCTTTCCCTTGCGCTGGCACTGATTACAGCAGCCCTGCGCCATGCACACACCTTGCACCAGAGCGCTAGGGTGTGTGTGTGAGTCCAGCATAGATTTTGTACAGTAAGGACACCCTTCTTGTACAAAATACGATCCCTAGACACGAGGGAAAGCTTTTCCCACTTTGTATCGTGTTGCACAGTGCAGCACGCATGCAAAGTCAGAAAAGGAAGGACAAACTAAAGCATTTCTCCTTCCTTGCACCTAGTTTAAAAGTGTGCACTTTTCTCATGCTAAACTCAATCTACTGTATTTGGTAAATTGGGTTAAGCATGAGAAACCATGGGTGGTTGCACGGGAACGGCCATGCACCACCCTTGGCAGTCCCCAATGGCGCAAAGTAATGTAACTCAGTGCTATGCGCGACTTCACATTAATTTGACATTATTTGCTTGAAAGGAAATTAGGAAAAAGGGATTTTGTGCTGTTTTGTGCCACTTTTGTGATAGAAATACGGCACAAAATGTTAGTAAATCTCCCCTTCTTCTTTACCGCCTCTGAAACTTAGCAAGCAATATTTACACAGATATTTAACAAACAAGTCTGTTGATAGGGTAACAGCTTATTAATGACTGAAAAGGAGGTGATTTACTAGTGTTTACAGAGTAACTTAGCAAAGTAAGGGCGCTCACGGAGCACCCAAGTGCTTAGCGGTATAGCTTAAGATAGACGCATATGGTCAAGATTTCAAAGCTGCAAAATGTCCAGTAACTCTTTATGAAGTATACAACAAAAGTAACTCCATTCACACACTTCTTCTCGTTCCTTTCCGATTGACTTAAGATCATCTCAAATACCAACTCCTGTCTTTACCTCGCTGTTCATAAGTCAGCTTTGACACTTTCAACAGCTCCCTTGGTTCAAGCATATCTGGTTTCCTCTAACCTGGCAGATTCGAACATTATTGTGGGTTGAGGGGGGTTTCCTATCGCCATAACATCTGTCCATCTCCCTGAAACTAGTGCAGCCTACAGCACCCGGTTCTGGCCCTGAAAAATAACTTTAAAAAGCAAGCCTTTAGCTCTTCCTAAAGTACAAAAGGTTTTGTAAGATACAACTTTAAAAAGCAAGTCTTTAGTTCTTCCTAAAGCAGATAAAGTTCTGTAAGATGCAGCTCCTTCCGGGGCTTTTGTGTAAAACAGAACAAGGGGGTTCACTGTTAGGCCCATCCAATACACTATAAGCGCAGATCAGGCAAACAAACGTTGAATCATAAAATATAATATTCAACGATATCAGTAATTTAGTACTTATAGAGAATCCATCACAACCAATAATTTACCTGACATATCCCTGCAGCAGATGTGTGCATATTACTCTTTTCCCCCCCCTTTTCCACCATTACATGGCATCAGGTATAATGTTGTCCTTTTGGGGCCCAGGATGCCACTTTGTGACCGGGTGACCATTTGGCAGAGCGGAAGGAGGTGTCAGGTATCCACAGGTGATGCGACATTTCTACCTTTCCATATTTCTCATATCCAAGTTTACTAATTTCTTGTCCTGCGACCCCCCTACTGCCCTCTGACTGCGCACTCACTCTGTGGGGTTCATAAGAAGTCACATAACGGCCTGATAGTCACAAGGCCATGGATCTCACTTCTTCTACAACACTTATTGCCGACTTAGGGCCTAGTTTAGAGTTTTTCCAACAGATTATTGCCTCAATACTAGGAGTTGGTGAAGAATTCCACTCTGCCGGCGTAGCTTGTGATGCGCCAACGGTAAGGTGACGAGCGCTTGTGGGAAAATATAACGCGCTAGACTTCCTGCTGGTAATAGTTCTCATTGCGGGAGGTCACGGCAGGTCGCGACCACTCGAGGGTAGAACTCAGTCATTCTCGTTGATGAAGCTGCCACTCGATAAGAATGTCAATTAGAGAGGCAGAGGCAGCAGCGCCCTCTGGCACGAAGGGAAGTGCTGTTCGTGCTGATTTTACAGTGCGGGACAAACTCCTGGCACTAAAAATCAGTGAGAGCAGCGCAACTTAACAAACTCTGCCATTAGCGGAAGTCAGCGGAGTACGGCAGAGTTTTCCTGGTGCTTCGTGGAGTTCCGTGGAGTAAAACTCTGCGAACTACACAAAGGCCTAATCAAAACGTGACACATATCCTGTCTGCCTTATTATAATTGCCAGAGGATATAATGCATTTTTAATGGGGTGGGCAGGATACCTGTCACATTTGTGATGGAATAAACCATCCGCTGAAATATAAATCAGGCATTTGGTGTACATTGCGTCCAGTCTGGCTAGCTGGGCTTGACGGATCTTGTGGTTTGTGGGTCTCACACTCCGTTGAGGTCACCGCCAGGCAGACCTTCCGTCAACTGTGCCCTGTGCAGATCTTCATTCCAGGCAGAGGCTTCGGTCAGCTGTGCCTTGTCGTGCAGATCTTCGTTCCAGGCAGGAATTCTGTCAGCTGTGCCTCGTGCAGATCTTCCTTCCAGGCTGTACTTCTGTCAGCGGTGCCCTGTACAGATCTTCCTTCCAGGCAGGACTTCTGTCAGCTGTGCCTTGTGCATATCTTCCTTCCAGACAAGGGCTTCGTTCCTCAATGATCAGTTCAAAGGTCGACAGAGGTAGAACTGGTCCAGGTCATCTTCTTTATTGCAGTTCTACTGGTCAAGCCACAGACCTCGTGCTCTGAGAGGACGGGGAGTCTGTGTTTTCTGAGCTCCATGGAACATTAAGACAGTTCTACTGCAGCCAGCACACACTACAAGACTCCAAGAGTCAACACTACAAGTGCTGCTCCAAGGTTTAATTGTACCATTGTATCTGAACATCCCCTGGCAAATGCCAACTAGAGACTAAACAGCCAGCCTGCACCAGCAGAGTGCAGAAAGCTTTTCAAGCAACTCGAGGTAAATGGACTTTCACTATATGTCATAACTGAATATGTTAATACTTGGTAACATCAATCCCCTTTGGACAAGGGAGGAGGTGTGGAGCCGCGGCCAGGGCGACTGACGCTGGAATCTGGGGACCACGGTTCGATCCCCGGCTCCGGCGGCAGGTTAGCCCAGCACCATGTGACTCTGGGCAATAGCTCGCTTAATCTTCCCGACGGCCCCCAGCGCCTAGAGACCCTTACGGGTGATTGTGCGCTTTACAAATGTGGACTTTACTTTTTTTACTTTACAAGGTCCTCCATTTTGCTATAAGAATGTAACTCATCCTGCGCAGACTCAAACCCTTTAGTCCGTATTGCATGAAGCTCGGTGGTTCTCCCCTAAAAGAAGGCCCTCCACAAATTGCTGACATTTTCTTACACCCCCTGAAAAGCCGTGGCAACACACAGACCAACGACACCCCCTCGGGGATCACCCGTCCATCTGCCGGGATCAAGACTCAGATCTTTCAACCTTCTCTGTTACCGTCTTTGGAACGGCCCGTCTCTGGGATTCGTGGAAGCTCCACACTCAGTGAGCTCAGAGTTGCCTTGTAAAACCATCTCATGAGAGTGGGAGAAAAGAACAATAAGTGACACGCACCGCACAGAAGTGTAAATAACTCTACCATTATCATTCCATGAACCATTGTCCTACTGCTGATGTTTCGACATGGATGTTTTGCCATCTATCACAGCAGCTTCTTCGATTAAAATCTTACTGAACACTTTTGCATCATACCCATTTACCTATGTACTGTTTCTGACCCTACGACATCTCTGGCAGGCATGCTGGGCTGACTGTTGCTACATAAATAGGAAGTAGATTGCTACTGCAGGGAGAGTGCAGTGTCCTTGCAGTCAGATGCACTTAATTGGGATAAAAGGTACCATGTTTGTTAGAAAAGCTGCAACTATTAGAATAATAACATACCAAAAGCAGCGCACATAATGCAATAACAGACCAGGTACTAGAAAAACCTGACGCAAACAATGCAATAACACAGGCCAGGAACAAGGAAAATCTGATGTAAACAATGCAATAACATAGGCCAGGCGTTGGGAAAATCTGATGTAAACAATGTAATAACACAGGCCAGGCACTAGGTGAATCTGATGCAAACAATGCAATAACACATGCCAGGCGCAAGGAGAATCTGATGTAAACAATGCAATAACACAGGCCAGGAACAAGGAAAATCTGATGTAAACAATGCTATAACGCAGGTCAGACGTTGGGAGAATCTGAAGAAAACAATGTAATAACACAGGTCAGGCACTAGGTGAATCTGATGCAAACAATGCAATAACACTGGCCAGGCACTAGGTGAATCTGATGCAAACAATGCAATAACACAGTCCAGGCACAAGGAAAATCCGATGTAACGATGCAGTAATACAGGCCAGGCACAAGGAAAATCTGATGTAAACAGTGCAATAACACAGGCCAGGCACTAGGAGAATCTGACGCAAATAATGCAATAACAAAGGCCAGGCACTAGGAGGATCTGATGCAAACAATGCAATCACACAGGCCAGGCACGAGGAGAATCTGACGCAAACAATGCAATTAACACAGGCTGGGCACGAGGAGAATTTGATGTAAACAATGCAATAACACAGGCCAGGCGTTGGGAGAATCTGACGCAAACAATGCTAATAACACAGGTCAGGCACGAGGAGAATCTGTCGCAAACAATGCAATAACACAGGCCCGGCACTAGGAGAATCTCACACAAACAATGCAATAACATAGGCCAGGCACGAGAAGAATCTGATGCAAACAATGCATTAACACGGGTCAGGCACTAGGTGAATGTGATGCAAACAATGCAATAACACAGGCCAGGCTCGAGGAGAATCTGACGCAAACAATGCTAATAACACAGGTCAGGCACGAGGAGAATCTGACGCAAACAATGCAATTATATTGACGGTGCTATGTGCACACTATACTTTCAGTCAATAATCAAACAATCGTTTTAGTGCTGCTCCATTCGTTACACTTGGTCAGAGTGCCTTGAAAATATAGTAACAGATCTGGTTGGGAAAATTCCCGTCCTGATGAAAGTGCGCACTATTTTCAGGGAACTGTTGGTTCCTTATCCATGTCTTTGAAAAATAAAAACGTAGTTGTCTTTTTGATGATTTTATCAATTTCCTTCATTTATATCATTTATTTCATGGTTTGATTGTTCTTTCAATAGATTAAATCAGTTTCATGAATTATACCCAATGCATTTCGGGTCACTTATAGGACTCTTCCTCAGGGGTCTACAAAAATGAAAACGAAAAACTAATTAGTCCTAAACAACAAAATCACCATTAAATTTTAAACACATCCTGTTTATTTCAAGCAATAATCTCTCTTTTCAGATCAAATCCACATACATGTATTGTTTCAGTATCGTTCATCGAGTTAAATCAAAGAACAGATCAATACACCAGATTGGTCTTTCATGGTATCTCTAAGAAAATTATATGTGAAAAAATTATATACATGACTATACCCATTACTCACAGGATCTAATTTTACCCTGCTGACAAGTCATGCTCTAAAACAAATCAGGTTTACGCTAGAAATTACAAGACTTACTTGAGTTTCACGAAATTAAACTCTCTCGCACACGATGCACGTCGTTCTGTGCAAGCGGTAACAAACGCACTACTTTCTTGCGCTGTGTGAATAGCGTCCTGGATGTAGTGTTCTGGAGCCTCGTGAAATAGTCATGTGCTTAGTGATTTAAAGTAACCTGCACTATCGAGATGTAACCCGTTTTGTTGAAGTTGATAGAAAATTCTCAAATTGACATGATTATAATTGAAATCGATAGGTAGATTTAATCAGTAGGTAAATCATGTGTTAAAGTGAAAATAGAACAATGCTAGATAGTAATAGTATTATGAATTAGGGACAACTCTGCAGTAAGTTATCAAGTCAAAATCCTAAATAACAGTATGATCTGAAAAAACGTTCTGTGTGACAATATAAAAAACAAGATAATTCAATACGGTCATTCAACCCAAACGGCTGTAAAGTATTCAACTTTTTGATCCAAAGGAATTCAGCCTTTAGTAATTGTTTATGTGGGTCTGTACCCAGATCTTTTCTCACTGCTTCTAGTACAGTGTATCTTAATTGTGAAACATTGTGTCCAACTAAATGCCAATGCATAGCCACCGTTGATTTGACATTCTTCAGTCTTATATTACTTTTATGTTCCGTGATTCGAACCTTTATCTTCCTTTCGGTGATACCTACATATATCTTGCCACACGGGCACTTAATGGCATACACCACATTCTTCGAGTCACGAGTGCTAGTGTGTTTCAACTCAATTGTAAAACCTTTAGAGGGGTGAGTTAGTTGTTTCCCTCTGATGACATTGTTGCAATGCGTGCAATTACCACAAATTTGCATCCCTTTGAATTTCGTGGTAGTATTTTCAGTGGTTTTCTTAGATAACAACTCCTTTAGATTGCGGGATCTTTGAAAAGCAAAAATAACTTTATTTTTGTTGATGCATTCTAGATCAGTTTCGTTTTCAATCAGATGCCAGTGTTTTTTGATGATATTTTTTAACTTGTTTGCTTCAGTCGAATATTTCAAAACACACATATGTTGAAATGCTTCTCCACTTTTTCTTGTTGTCTTAAAAGAGTTGATCTTTCCATCATTTGTACTTTTTGTTTTGATTCGTTAATTAAAGTTTCAGGATAGCCTCTTTTTATGAACTTTTCAGCAAACTGATCAATGGTTTGATTGGCTTCCTCCTCTGTGTTAGTGATGCGTTTCAAACGTAAACATTGTGAAAAAGGTAATTGTCTTTTCAAAGCTAGTTGATGAAAGCTGTTAAAATGTAAACCACTATTTCGATCTGTAGGTTTTGTGTACACGTTGGTTTTGATGGTGTAATCCTTGATTTGTACTAGCACATCCAGGAAATTAATAAAATTTTTGTTGATGGTGTGTGTGAATTTGATGTGAGGGTACCAATCATTCAACTTCTGGATGTTTTCAATGAGCTGAGTTTCTTCTCCGTTAAAAATTAAGAAAATATCATCTATATATTGTTTAAATGATACTAGATGTTCGGTCCAGGTTGATTCTTGGAAAATATGCTCTTGCTCGAATTTTGACATAAACATCATCGCATATGTGGGGGCTCCAGCAAAGCTCATAGAAGTTCAATTGCATTGAGCGTAAAAAGTGTTTTCCTACTCAAAATAACTATGGTACAGAGCAAAATGCGTCAATTCTAACAAGAAAACTTTATTGGCTCCAGCACACTCGTTGTTCAGCAAAAACCACTCTATAGCTTCTATACCCTCGTTATGAGGGATTGAAGTATATAATGAAGTTACATCTATTGTGAATAGTAACCAGTTCATCATGTCTTTTTTTGGAAGAGTTTCCAAATGGTTCAAAAAAGATGTAGTATCTTTAATGTAGGTCTTCCAATCCTGTACCATCGGCTGTAAAAAATGATCTACATATTAACCCAATGATTCAGAAATAGACCCACATGCTGACACTATGGGTCTAAACGGCGGTGATGTTAAACATTTTTGTACCTTTGGGAGCATGTAAAATTGTGGACGTCTAGGATATTGGTTATCCAAAAATTGATATGTCTTTTGGCTGATCCATCCCATGTCTAAGGCTCTTTTTAGAATTTCTCTCAGAATCTTTTGAAAATCTTCAGTGGGGTCTTTTTCCAGTTTCATATATATTTCTTGATCTTGTACGTGTTGCAACACACTGTTGTGATAGAAATCAAAGTCCATTACAACTAGGGCGCCTCCCTTATCTGCCTTTTGAAAGGTGATATTAGAGTTCCTCGCCAAATTCTTAAGGATACTCCATTCCTTTTTGTGAAATTGGATTTCTTCGGTTTTCCAAAATTGATTTTATTGCAATCCGTTTTAACCAAGCGTTCAAAAATATCGATGGTTTTGTGGGAGGAAGGTGCGCAGAAAGTACTCTTTCTTTTGAATTCAACATACTCTAAGCTCATACTGTTTTCTTCTGAGATGGGTAAGATGCTGAAAAAGTATTTGAGTCTTAATGTACGTAGAAATTTGAAAATGGCAATTTCAGTTTCAGCAATATTGCTGCTGTATGTAGGACAAAATGATATTCCTTTGTTGAGAACTTTAATTTGGTCATGTGTAAGTTCTTGACTTGATATGTTGATAATTAAGTCATCATGACTGTGCTCCTCAATGATCTCTTTGCTTTTTCGGATTCTGTTGATTTGCCCCGACGGGTTTTTCTATGTTTGTTGCATTGTTCGCTGCCGGGCTTGTGGATAAAAAAGTCACCTTTCCTCCTTTTGTACCTTGTGTGCTGCTCCCTTTTGCAGATGTACTTGCTTCTTCATGCAGTGGTGGTCTGTTTTGGGCTACATCGGAATCTGAGACTACGCTTTCTTGTGATGAGCTTGTTTGTGTCTTCTGTTGCCATTTTCTTTGGCAATATACTTCCGCCCAAGTATAAACTTCTTCAAGTTTATAATCAATTGTATCTCTGCGATACTTTTTGATCTTCCTTTCATGTATCTCCCTTTCATATTTCTTTAGTTTTTTATTGATATCATCCAACATTTCTGGTAAATTCTCATGTTTAGTTAAATCTTTGTTGATGACTGTCAATTCTTCTTCCAGGTTTTTCAAAATATGAGATAGTTCCTCCACAATTAATAAAAATAAGATCCAAAGAGCACTTATTTAATATTTGGTACCACTTCTCTACGAATTTGTTGTTGTTACGGCACATGCCAGGCACTAGGAGAATCTCACACAAACAATGCAATAACACAGGCCAGGCACTAGGTGAATGTGATGCAAACAATGCAATAACACAGGCCAGGCTCCAGGAGAATATGATGCAAACAATGTAATAACACAGGTCAGGCACTAGGTGAATCTGATGGAAACAATGCAATAACACTGGCCAGGCACTAGGTGAATCTGACGCAAGCACTGCAATAACACAGGCCAGGCACAAGTAAAATCTGATGTAAACAATGCAATAACACAGGCCAGGCACAAGGAAAATCTGATGTAAACAATGCAATAACACAGGCCATGTGATGAAGGGTTAAAATCACGCTCTACCATCCGATCACCAAAAAGAGTATCTCTTATCTACCTTGGTAGTATAAAAGTGCTATATGGCCCCACCCAGGAGAATCTGAAAAATGCTCTTCATGATTTATTTCTACATGTATTGGGTGTTATTGTTTATTTTGCACTTCCACTTGTCATTAAGCAGTGCCGACAGCCTTTGACAGCACTTCTTCTGCGCGCACAAAAAGAGGAAGTGCCCTGTGCTATTTGCAGAACAGCTTCTGCTACAGTCCCTCATTTCCTGCCATGGCGCCCCACCCCTCCCTCTTCCACACACGCTACTGAACGCCTGCCTCGCACCCCCTCCTCCTCCTGACCACCTTTTTCTCTTGGGTTCTTCATCCCTCTATCCTACTCTCTCTCTGAATACCTCCCTCCCACTTCCACCTCCTCCACCCCCTCTCTACACTCTATCGGCACACTTGCCTCCCGACCACCTCTCCTCCTCCCATATCATTGCTTCTTTATTCTAGGATGCATCCTTTTTACCTGATCAGCATTTATTGCTCTTTCTGTATTTGCGTTTAAAACATATATTTTTTCACTGTTTTTGTTTCCTGTTCCGTGTTACTGTGTCGTGCTTTGTGTCATCAGTCTCATTGCTTCTGCTTTTTGAGAACATTGCTTGTGCTTTTGATAACATCTGCGCCACTGCCCTCCCCCCCCTCCCACCAATAGCTCCTTGTCCCCCACCCACCCCCCGGTGTCTGGGTTGAATACTTACCAATATTTCCTTATATTTTTGTACCCCCAGCCAGGTAACATAGCCTTCTCCTACTCCACTCCCTACTCTTGCATCGCGTTTTTCTTCCCTGCTATCCTCCTGTTTTTGTCTATCATTTGCTTGCGCAATTGATTGCCAAATAGAGGGGGGAGAATTTGTATTTTCTCCTACCCCTTGCTCTTTCTGCCCCCCTACACCAGTTATGCTCTGCCTCCCCCTATATCCGTGATGTCTAATGCCCCACCATGCCTTATCCATTGTAATGTCCAGTTTATTAACGGTATTCCTGAGGCTGTTTATAATACCACCACTGACCAAATCACTCCCCTTGATAACGAGTTCCGAGAAATACTGACAGCAGCCTCGGCGATTTTACGCATCAACTTTACTCAAAACACCCAAGTTCGCATCTCTGCGATTTCTCTGAACGACATATATAACGCCCTCCCAGATATATCTCTCACCCCGCCATCTCCAGACACTACCCGCCCTGACCTGCTGTACGCAGAAGAAGCCTCTAATTCCTCCACCCTATCTGCCCCCGCCTTTCTACCCCGTGAATACCTAGGTTACCCTAACCATCCTGCCAACTCACCCATCTTTATCACTGACAAAGACTCCTCAGTAGATTCCATACAGTCAGCTGCTCTATCTGAAGCAGCGTCCATCCCACCTCTGGAAGGTGAAGGTCCTGACTCCCCTACACCCTCAGTCTCCGACGCTAATTCTTTCCACTCACAGTCTGAGGACGATACAACACCTCTTCTAAGAGCACTATTGTCGGACTACTTGCAAGACCCCGCAGGGCCTGCATCCTTACCTAACCTTGACAACTTACCCCATTGTTCCAACTTCATGTAGGGGAATGAACGATAATACCCGTGACAATATCACAATATTTCTGATCAACAATAACGTTGTGGGCATTTCTGACGGCCGTCCGTCTTGCTTTATCCATTTGACACCCCTCACCAGCACGGTTCTTCTCACAATACTTCAAGCACTCAACATTGACTATAACCACACCAGACAGGTTACTCTATCTATCGCACCAGCATTTTCCTGCCCCCTTGAGCCAGCACCAAATACCTTCAAAAACAGACGCAAATAGTACACCCTCATTCAGGTGCACACCTCATTCTATCACAAGCGTAATGCAGGCGCTTCAGGCACTATTTGACAAAAGAATAGTAGGCGTATCATCGCTCAAAACACCAGAGTGGATACACATATATATCCGTCTATTATCCCCAGGCTTAGAAATCCCCACCACCTTTACTTCCTCTCGGCCCCGAAACCCTATACAGAGTAAAATTATCCTTGCCCTCGCCCGCCATAATCTTGAATTTCCTGACTTCTCAGCTACAGGTATATATCGGGGACCTGACGAATTGGACTTAAGGCTAATACTTACGCACATTGTTTTCTGGGAAGTAGGAGACGAACTCATAAAAGATCGATTCCCCAACCTCCCCGGTGTTTAGGGTGACAGTACATAGGTGAAGACACCCACCCTTCTGTACAGAACACACAGCATCGCCAATACGTTAGTGACCCCATGAACATGACCGAATTCTCCCAAATACTTTGTGATGAGATTTCAATGTTCTTTGAGGACAAAATTAATCTTATCTACAATAAAATCATGGCCTCTAGAGGTGCAGAAATCACGCCCCCCCCTTCCTACAGACCCACCCTCACAAAATAAAAACCCTCTACTGACTTTTCCACCAGTCAGTGACTTAGACCTGCCACCTCTCATCAGCCACATAAAATCTGGGTCCCCCAATGACCTCCTCCCTGCCAAAATGGTCGACCCTCTGATCTCCCTCCTAGGACCGTCCATTCAGTCAGTGATTAACATCTCATTGACAGAAGGGCAAGTCCCAAAGGAATGGAAAACAGCAGTGGTGAACCCAATAAGGAAAAAACCAGCCTCCCCTTGGACAGACCTTTCAAATCTTCGGCCTATCTCCCTCCTGCCGCACATCGCTAAGATGACTGAGAAGCACGTGAATACCCACTTATCAAATCATATCGAGGCAACGGAAGGCCTGGACCACTCACAATCTGGGTTCAGGCCTAACCACAGCACCGAATCGGCCCTCCTAGCAGTGACCAATAACATCAGGATGACACTGGACGGGGGAGGATCAATGATTCTGGTGCTGTTGGATCTATCCGCTGCCTTTGATACGGTATCACACGAAGTGCTTCTCAGTCGTCTGCAAGATGTGGGACTGGGGGGGGCAGCTCTGTCCTGGATGGAGAGTTTTCTCTCTGGCCGCTCTCAAGAAGTCAGGTTGGGCTCCCATAAATCCATCTCTAGGGAGCTCACCAGGGGAGTGCCACAGGGCTCATGCCTAAGCCCCACGTTATTTAATGTGTACGTGGCTCCCCTGGCTGACTTAGTGAGATCCTTTGGGTTAATCCCGGTGTCATACGCCGATGACACCCAACTTCTGTTCCCTTTCAAAACCTTCACACCTGCCTTAAAAAAATCTTTTGCAGATGGGATGAGGGCAGTATCAGAGTGGATGGCCAAGAACTACCTACAGTGTAACGTAGGAAAAACGGAAGTGCTGCTGTTCGGGGAGGCAGTGACACTGTGGTCCCCCGAATGGTGGCCCCTAGAACTTGGACCAGTTCCTAATCCTAAACAGACCGTGAAAAACTTGGGAGTGCTATTTGATCAAGCACTGACTTTTAAAGACCATGTTAACCAAGTTGCCGGCACATGTTTTAGGGCCATCGGACTGTTGAGAAGGGTGTTCCCATATCTACCTGATAGACACAGAAAAACCTTGGTCCAGGCATTAGTCATCAGCAGATTGGACTACTGCAATGGTCTCCTACTATCAACTAATGAAGATCAACTCAACAAATTGCAGATAGTCCAAAACACGGCGGCAAGGTTGGTCCTCAACGCTCCACCTAGGACTCCCTCCCGCCCTCTACTGGCTAAACTACATTGGCTTCCAGTGCGGCAACGCATTAAATTCAAAACTCTATGTACCATTCATAAATGCCTGACAGGTTCAGGGCACAAATACCTAACAAAGGCCTTCCTACCTTACACCCCAGGGCGCTCACTACGCTCCAGCAACCTCCAGCTACTGCAAGTGCCCAGAATTAAAAAATCCAGACAGGGAGGACGTGCCCTGGCCCACACTGGACCCGTTCTCTTGAGCACGCCACCACCTTCCTAAACACCAAATATTCCGGCACTAAATTACACAAAAGGAAAGCCACCCTGGACCTTTGGCGTATCTTTAAAGACAATACGCAAGAGCACACTGCTACCCTGCCCACTGCCCCTTCCGCGCCCCCACCATACCACGCCAATGGCATGTATCCCGCAATTGCATCTGCCGAAAATAAAGAACTAGACCTACAGTGTACGACTAATAATATGGCAACTGTTGGATACAGTCAACTCCCAAGTGACCTCTTTACCACATCCGAACACCCTCAACCTGTCGTTGAATGTAGTGCTGCCCCATCGGCACCACCCGGCAGCAGCAGTGGCCCACCTATACCGGTCACAGTGCCGGCACCCATACCCGTCACAGTGCCAGCCCCCACACCGTCACAGTGCCAGCCCCAGACATTCCCCCACCTGTAACACCTATCACTGGTCCTAGTCCAACACTGCACACCACGGTGCCAGGTTTACCAGGACAAATAAATGTGCAGTTTACGCTACGACTGAACCCCACTTCCATCGCAGTCCTGCCTGTTGAGGAGGAGGAGGAAGATTCCGACAATGTGTCCCTTGCACCATCAAACAACTCACGCACGTCATCTCACCACTCATCCGCCTCGCTTCGCCATGCACTCCCCCACTACCCTGATCTCAACGGCCTCCGTGATGCCAATGCTCCACAACTCCAGGAGCAGGAGGCCACCCCCCGAGACCACATGCCATTTTGCGGCACAAACGCATGTGTACCACTGATCACATTCTCCTCTGTCCAACCGCAGAATAGGGACAGGGAGTTACAGGGCCCTCCGGCACCGTATCTAGTCCACTATGACACATGGAGAACGGCCGCAGACTTCAATAAAGCTTAGAGTGCAGTCAAAATGGGGATACCCGAACAGACATGTTCATCAGAGAAATGCCACGCAACCCCGAACACGACGACATATCTCAGGTAATCCGACGTGCCTCATTAAAGTTAGAACAAATGAGTGACAGATTATCTGAGACCCTCAAGATTGCCCACTTTAAACCATCCAGTACCCAAACAATAATGAACACTTCACCACAACTTACTGTACAGACAAACCCTTTTGAAAATACAGGAGGGACTGGGGAACATGGCCATAGTAAACAGCAGACAGCCTACTTCCCATCCACACCTTTGCCAAGCGCAGGTCCCTTTCGGGACATGGGAGACAACGAAGAACTGATGGAAGTACTGTGCCACAGCGCCCATTCCCCTTGCCCTCAGACAACTGCACTAGACCACACCCATGCGACTACCACGACAGCACAGGTCCACTCCACACACCCAGAACCACCACCACGACATACTGCACCTGTGGTGGATCCGTTTGCCCCACCATCCGCCACAGCCATGGTAGACTCATCTAGCCAGCCACGCGCCCCAAATGCGACAAACCCATTCTACGAACATCAGGAATTCCCAAATTCAGGTGATACAGGGGGGAGAAGGAGGACTAGGACAACAGAGGTAGAAAGACTTACAGTGTTGGGAACACACGGACGCCCAGAGGACATCCACTATGATGTCACAGGCACCGCTTCCATGCGCAACACTCGAGCGAAAAAGGGTAATGGCATGTTCCTCGGCAGACCATGTGACCTGCGGGACGATGGCCTGACTTCCAACAAAATAGTGACACAAGGAGAGGATTCAGATTATGCTGTCAACCCCTTCACAGACGATCTGGCCGGATGGACAGAGTCTTTGGCCCCGCAGATGATCCCCTGGCCAAGAGAAGGGTCTTTCGAACCTCAGCACATATCCACAGCAGTAGAATGTATCCTGCAGGGTGTAGGGAATGAGGATTGGGATTATGCCTATATGCGAGCCAGTCTCAAATTTTGGCAGAAATATGCCAGGCAATATGACACCACAAGACCAAAGCATCAAGGTGCAGGAATTACCCGCCAGATGCCGCTTTTATACAAAAGGTCAAAGGACACCCCAATTTATAACTGCTGGTCTTACGCAGAGAAGGAAGCCATTAAAAAGAACCTCCCGCCCCTCGCGGAGGGCGCCAGCAAATGGATAGTGGCCCTAGAGAAAAATACTACAGGCACCACCCCAGGGATAGGCGATATGAAAAGTTTGCTTATCTCCCTCATGGGAGGGGAAGCAGAAGAAATTTTCACAAGTATCCGTAGAGGGTTAATAACTATGAACGACACCAAGTATGATGAAGAACCATTCGACAAAATAAGGGCAGCAGTCTGGACTAAATTGCGACTAAAATACCCTGACATTCCAGATATTGGGTCTCTCATGTCACTGACAATGCAAACAAATGAGGACCCGATTAACTTTATTTCCAGAATGAATGAAAAATGGCACCAGGAGTTAGGTGACTCCTGGAATACAACTGGAGGAAACAGCAGGCTTTTTTACCACATGGTCAAGAGAGGACTGCCAGAAGACGTGCAGGAAAAACTAGATGGGGTAGTAGCCACGGAGGCAAAACCATGGCCTGAGATCCAAGACCACATCATACATTTCTGCAAAAAGAAAATAGAACAGGAAAAAAGTAGACAGCTAGCTATTGAAAATGCAGCTGCAAAACTGGTACAGCAGAAGCTTAATAAGAAAAAAGATGCATTAGACAATGTCATGTTAGCTGCACCTGTCAGCCAAATGACGGCAGTCACCACCTTTCCACAGGCCGCTCAAACCGCACTCGCCACCAATACCCAGTCTACTCCTCAACAAGTGCAGCAGCCTGCCATACAATATGTACAGGCACAGACACAACAACAAACACAGCCAGCCGTAAAGTACGTGCAGACCTCACCCCAACAAGCAATACAGTATGTACAGGCCCAACCACAGCCTACAGTGCAGTACGTGCAACAACAGCCCCCTGTACAATACGTAGCTCCACCTGCTTACGGAATTGACCAATAACAGCACTACAACAATGACAGAAATAACACCTACCGAAACACAGGCATGCAGGGAAGGGGAAATGGAATGGGACAGCAAAGGGCCACACTACAGGCCGGGCCACACACCTGCGTTTATTGTCACAAACCGGGCCACATGCTAAGAGAATGTCGTACTAGACTTCGAGAGCAAGGCCAACAACCCATGGGCCCCATCCAACAAGCACCACAACAATTCCAACAACAACGACCCGATGTATTCACAACAGCCCAAGATATTGTATGCCTATGCTCAACCTGCCCCACCGCAAACTATGCAGCCCAAGCAGATGCAAGCCCCCCTGCTGCCGCACCAGCAAATATCCACATACCAAATGATGCCTCAAGCCCAAAACACCGCACCCCAAGGAGGAGTGGTGATTACCCCCAACAATACCCTCACACAAGGCACTATCCAACAATACCAAGCTGGAGGATACACTTGCTAGGACAGCCCACAGACAACTCTTGTGTGCCCAGTGCATCATGAGCGGTGAAGATGACCCCACCATCCTGGTCACGATAAATAACAAAACATATAGCTTCCTCATTGACACAGTCGCCATGTACTCCTGCATTACAGGCGGACATCTGCCTATTTCTGATCAAGTAGCGGACACACAGGGATTCTCTGGGGCAATAGCAAGGGTCCCCTTCACCAAGCCAGTACCCCTACAAATAGGAGACCGGATGCTGGAGCAACCACTGCTGTGCTCGCCACATTCTCCAGTTAACCTATTAGGGAGAGACCTCATGGCAACATTGAACATGACCATTCACTTCCATGAGAATGGAACAATGGTTTGTTCCATACCAGGCACACCCCTAGCAAGGATGTTGGCACTCACTATTGACTCTTCCTTGAAGGATCAAATAAGAGCTCGCCCCGTGGATGAGCAAGCGTTCTCCACTGTGGTACATATCATTGTAGCCAACACACCAGAACTGCACGATCGCACTGTCCAGCTCCCAAAAGAGCTCCTCTTCCGTCCACACTCTCAGAACTCCCAGACATCAGACAGAAACATGATCTTAGGCATACACGCTCTTCACATTACACCTACATACGGGGCGTTCTTAGCAGGAGACGACTATATGTGCTCCTGGGCCTGTGTAATCTTCATCAAGCCTGAACACCAAGTGAGGGACATTTCAGATGAACAGCTCTTTGGTGATCCTGATGAATATCCCATCACAGAGATCGTCTATGAGTATGAGGTACCCCTCTCGGTGACAAAGAGAACACCCACTACCCCACAACAATATGATTCAGTGCGCGAAGTGGACTTGGCTCAAGTCCCGCCGCATCTGTGGACCGCTGGACCCAATGATGTAGGCCTTATTTGCTCTGCCACCCCATTTAAAATAACCTTGAAGCCAGGCGCAATTCTACCCAGAATTAAACAGTACCCACTCTCTAAGGAAGCAGAGGAGGGCATTGCCCCTACCATACAGGCCTTGCTGGATCAGGGAGTCATATACCCCTGTGTATCGCCTTGTAACACCTGCCTTTTTCCGGTTCGAAAAGGTAAGACCAATCAATGGCGTTTAGTACATGACTTGCGTTCGATAAATAACATAGTGATACCAGAGTTTCCCATCGTTCCAGACCCTTCTGTCATCCTCACGAATGTTCCCCCGAATGCACAATACTTTTCCGTGATTGACCTGAAAAATGCGTTTTTCAGCGTCCCCCTTCACCCAGTCAGCCAGTACCTATTGGCTTTCTCGTTCAAAGGGGTGCAAATGACATACAGAAGATTGGCTCAGGGGTACTGTGAGTCCCCTAGCGTCTTTAACGAAGTTGTCAAAGAAAACGTATCAAATTTCCAATGTGACAGCACTCTGCTGCAATATGTCGACGACATTTTGCTCTGCAGCACCACAGAACAGCAGTGCAGAACAGACACCATCTCTCTGCTTACCACCTTAGCTCACAGAGGCTATAAAGTGGACAAAAATAAACTTCAGTACTGCCAAACAGAGGTACACTACTTAGGCCAGGTACTATCAGCATCAGGGAGACGAGTAACACCAGGCAGAGTTGAAGCCATAAGAAACACCCCAGAGCCCCAAACTGGGACGGAAATGGAAAAATTCCTTGGATTCATTAATTATATCCATCAATGGGTTTTTGACTTCTCCACGATAACTGCCCCCTTGCTGAAGGCAGTCAAAGCAGCCAAGGACAAACGCAACAAAATAGACTCGACACCTGAAATGACAGCATCCTTTAAGCAGCTCAAAGATGAAATAACAAACGCACCAGTGTTAGGCACACCTGACTACACAACATAATTTTACCTGTTCACCCACTGCAATGGTCAGGTCATGACTGCTGTCCTTACTCAGAAATACCCCATGGGCCATAGCCTATTGCCTACTTCAGCGGCATGCTAGATTCAGTCATGAAAGGCCATTACCCTTGCGAACAAGCTCTTGCTGCTGCAGCCTTTGCTGTAGATAAAAGCACCCCCATTGTCATGGGATCCTTGCTAACAATGTACACAGAGCATGCTGTCTTTGCTATAATTCAGAAAGCCAAGATAACATTAACTACACAAAGAGTGTCAGGTTACGAAGTCATACTGTCATTACCCTCTCTGAAAGTTGTCAAATGTCACACGGTAAATCCTGCCACATTCTTTGCCCATCCCATTGCAGTCTCAGATGACGACACCCATGACTGTGCCACATACTCTCCAGATGAGTCAGGAGCTGCAAAAGTGGACCCCCTGCCAGACAGCACTATATACTTGGTTGATGGTTCCTCTACCATTGACCAGGAGACAGGGATTAGGTACACAGGAGCTGCAGTAGTCTGGACCCAACAGCATGACTCCTCTGATTCCCTAGACATTGTACAGCAAATTACATCGCCTCCACACTACTCAGCCCAAGCTGCCGAATTAGTGGCACTAATTTCCGCTTTGTACCACGGGACTGATGACCACATCACAGTGTACTCAGACTCTGCTTATGTCACCACAACAACACACTCAAGCATCCTGCGCTGGAAGAGGCGCGGCTTTCTCAAATCAGATGGAACACCTGTGTGCCACAAACAATTGCTGGAACACTTAAGTGAGGCCCTTACACTTCCAACTGAGGTAGCGGTTTTCAAATGTGCGGCGCATACTAATGGACAGGACTTTGTCTCCAGAGGTAACGCTCTGGCAGATTGGGCAGCCAAAGCGGCAGCCAGACCCCCCGTGCCTTTCATTACACCTGAGGACTTTCTCTCAAGAGATAACGCTCTGGCAGATTGGGCAGACAGAGCGGCAGTCGCACCCCCCCTACCTTTGATCACGCCAGATCCCCGGAGCACCCCAATTTTACTCGCCCAAGGTGTAACTCCAGCAGACCAGATAAACACGAATGAAGATAGTGTAGCACCAGCACAGCACGCAGACAACAAGTACACTCTTGACACAAATGCTTTCAGCCCAATGGATAACACACAGCAATACGATTCCATTGCCCAACTGCATCTCAGAGAAATACAAGAAAGTGCACCAGATCAAGAGAAAGAGCTATGGAAGAAGAGGGGAGTACAGCAGGACCCTGCTGATTTCATTTACAGGCAAACAATGTCTGGGAAGCCTGTCATGCCACAAGCTTTACTGCAGGTGGCACTGGACCAACTCCACCTTCCCGCACATGTCTCCCGAGATAACATGTCCAAAACGCTGCAAGCAGACTGGTTCATTCCCAATGCCCACGAACTAATACAACGCTTTGTTATTTTGTTATTTGTTATTTGCCAACAGTATTCACCAAACCCAACACTCAAAACAGTCACTTCCACCATCCCCAAACCATCTGGCCCCTTCAAAGAACTCCACCTTGACTATGTCGACATGATTGATCAGTGCCAAAATTACCGATATCTCATTGTGGTGGTATGCCAATTCTCACGCTGGATCGAAGCTGGACCTTGCGTCCACTGCGATGCCAAAGCAGCAGCCACATTCCTACTCCGTGACGTCATTTCCTGCTTTGGAATTCCGGACGCCATTAGGACAGACAACGGAAGTCATTTTTCAAATGCCATCTTCTCCTCTCTGACCACAATGCTAAGCATCAGACACAAACTAACATCTGCCTACCACCCCCAAAGCAATGGCATTTGTGAGCGCCTCAACGGCTTGCTCAAAAATAAAATAAGCAAAATTAGCGCTACCATCGGTAAAAAATGGCTCTATTGCCTCCCACTTGCCCACTACTCACTAAGAAACTCCCCAAGCTTGGATCACCACCTCACGCCCCACCAACTTGTCACCGGACGATCTATAAATGTAACCGTACCCTCCACCAGGCCCAAAACAGAGAGCCAATCATCCTCTGAAATTATTAAAGCTGAGCTTTAAGACAGCATTCAAAGAAAGACTGGACAACAACACCCACAACAGCAAGGAGCTCTTCAGCATCGTCAAAGAGCTCTCACATCCCAGCGCCTGCAACACCGACATCACTCCCTCGCAAGACCTCTGCGACTCTCTCGCCTCGTTCTTCCACCGCAAGATCGCCGACATTCACAACAGCTTCGGCGCACAGACCATGCACCCAACCACCGAACCAGCGCCCCCAACCACCACCCTCTGCAACTGGACCCCTGTCAGCACTGAAGACACCACCCACATGATGAACACCATCCACTCCGGCTCCCCCACCGAACCCTGCCCACACCACATCTTCAACAAAGCAGACTCCATCATCGCACCCCAACTCCGGAACATCATCAACAGCTCCTTCGCATCCGCCACCTTCCCGGAGAGCTGGAAACATGCCGAGCTGAGCGCCCTCCTCAAGAAACCCACCGCGGACCCCACGGACCTGAAGAACTTCCACCCCATCTGGCTCCTCCCCTTTCCAGCCAAAGTCATCGAGAAGACCGTCAACAGACAACTCTCCACCTTCCTCGAGACCAACGGATCCCTCGACCATTCACAGTCCGGCTTCCGAGCAAACCACAGCACCGAGACCGCCCTCATCACAGCCACTGACGACATCAGGTCCCTGCTCGACAACGGAGAAACGGCTGCCCTCATCCTCCTGGACCTCTCAGCTGCTTTCGACACCGTCTGCCACCGCACCCTGATACAGCGCCTCAGCAACACCTGAATCCAAGGAGCGGCCCTGTAGTGGATCATCTCATTCCTCGCCGGAAGAACACAGAGAGTCCGCCTCCCCCGTTCCGATCCACGGCCACCGCAGTCATCTGTGGCGTCCCGCAAGGATCCTCACTCAGCCCCACCCTCTTCAACATCTACATGAGCCCTCTCACAGCCATCACCCGCCAACACAACCTCAACATCATCTCCTATGCCGACGATACCCAGCTGATCCTCTCCCTCACCAACGACCCCACCACCGCCAAAGTCAACCTCCAGGAAGGAATGAGAGACATCGCAGAATGGATGAAGATCAGCCGTCCGAAACTGAACTCAGACAAGATGGATGTCCTCATCCTCGGACCATCTCCCTCCATGTGGGACGACTCCTGGTGGCACCCTGCCCTGGGCAACGCACCCATACCAACAGACCACGCACGCAACCTGGGCTTCATCCTGGACTCCTCCCTCACGATGACCAAGCAAGTGAACGCAGTCTCATCATCCTGCTTCAACATCCTGCTTCAACACCCTGCGCATGCTCCGAAAGATCTTCCGATGGATCCCCACAGAAACCAGGAAGACGGTCACCCAGCCCCTCGTCACCAGCCGTCTGGACTACGGGAACACCCTCTATGCTGGAACCACAGCCAAACTCCAGAAAAGACTCCAGTACATTCAGAACGCCTCAGCACAACTCATCCTGGACATCCCTTGCCGCAGCCACATCTCTGCCCACCTGAAAGACCTGCACTGGTTCCTCGTCAACAAGAGGATCACGTTCAGACTCCTCACCCACGCACACAAGGCTCTCCACGACATGGGCCCGAAGTACCTCAACAGCCGCCTCACTTTCTACATACCCACCCGCCAGCTCCGATCCGCCAGCCTCGCCCGCGCCTCCGTCCCACGAATTCGGAAATCCACAGTCGGAGGAAGATCCTTCTCCTACCTGGCAGCCAAGACTTGGAACTCCCTCCCCACTCACCTACGGCTGACCCGGGATCACCTCTCCTTCAGGAAACAACTCAAGACCTGGCTGTTCGAGCAGTAGCCACCCCCCCCCCCCCTCAGCGCCTTGAGACCCTTACGGGTGAGTAGCGAGCCATAAAAATTATTGTGATTGATTGATTGATTGAGCTCTATGATTTTTTGTGCACACTAACCCGCGCTACGCAGTTCCTTTCTGCCCAGGTGTCCAAAAGGAAGGAGAAGAGCTCCATCGATCCAGAACTTCCACCTATTCGTCCTGGGACTCTGATCTTCGTCCGGAGGCACGTCAGGCACTGGAAGGACCCCAAGTTTGACGGACCCGTTGCAGTGACTGATTCCTCTCCAACTGCCGTCCGGATAGCCGAGAGGAAGGCATGGATCCATCGGAAGGACGTCCGCCTCAATCCTACGCCTCCACATCAACAAACAATGGACTGAGAGAGGAAAGTGGCATGCCCATGGTCCCCCTGAATGAAGACAGCGGTTTCCCGTCCACTGCCGAAGAAGAAGAAGAAGACACCCCCGAGCTGTTCCGTGAATACAGCAGCCGTGATGCAAAGGTAATGGCTCTGTCTCTGTTGGGCGTAACACAGACTGTAACACAACTATCTTCAATTTCGACATGCAGTTTGGCACCTCCGCATTAATGGACTACTACTGGGCTTGTGGAGAACGCCTATATCTCCACCTACCTCCTCAGTGGCTCGGACTGTGCTCTTTGGTGACTCTGCATGAAGTACATCTGGTTGTGCCGGCATCAAATGCCTCCCACATACTGTCACACCCTATGTCAGGCGACGTGACATTCCTTCACCGCCACCGGTGAACAGCGACGTACTTCGCAGCAGAAGCCCTTGGTAAAGTTCCAGAAGAATTCCGCCTCTTCAACGAGGCACAACTTTTTTTCGGAGGGGTAGTTCCAATATTCCAAACGAATGCAAATGCCCGTTGGCTGGAAGTAACTCGCTATGAGGTCATTAAAGCCATTAACAGCACCAGAGACAGACTAAATACAATCAGGGAACAACTGCGCCCCTTAAGACTAATGGTTTTGGAACATCGCCTTCCTCGACATGCTGACTGCCAAAGATGGTGGGTTGTGTCATCAAATCGGAAAATCCTGCTGCACTTTCATACCAGGAAACGATGAGGATAACGGATCAATAGCGAGGGCCATTGAGGAGTTGACAAAATTGGGAAAAGAAATGACCGATGAAGGAGGTGCCCCTGCGGACATTACTCCAACGGACTGGTTCGATTTTGACTGGATGCCTTCATGGCTAACAGCAATTTTTAAATTAATGATACCCATAGTTGGGATTATGATAATTCTGTGTTGCGCCTTTCAGATTGTGAGTCACTGTATTAAAAGCTTAAGTACCAAAGCTGTAGTGATGAATTATACGAGCACAGGGATCTACCAGGTAGCGAAGTATGAAGACATGGATCGGGCTCCTGGGGATGGGACTGGAATGCAATTAGAAATGAGCAAATTAGCAGCACCTGGCACTCACTATAGCATACCCACAGCTCCCTCACTTCCCCCAAGTAGGGACATCCTGAGCAAGACCCCGGCAGCAGCCCAATACGAACGCCTGCTTAATGAATCAGGTGCAGAATATGCCGAAATACTTGTTAGGCCAGATGGAAAAAGAGCCAAGAAACAAGAGCAATTCCAAGGCAGCTTTAAGTGTTATGTTAACGACATGCCCTGGGTACCCCCACTGGCTAAAGGGTCACCGAGATACTCAGTTAAGAGTGTGTTCATAAATGAACAAGAGGGGGGAGATGATGAAGGGTTAAAATCACGCTCTACCATCTGATCACCAAAAAGAGCATCTATTATCTACCTTGGTAGTATAAAAGTGCTATATGGCCCCACCCAGGAGAATCTGAAAAATGCTTTAAAACCCTCACCATTTGCTATGTATGATCAGCAAATTAAATTCCACAAATCCCCTGAATTCTGGGGTTATAGACCCAAGGCAAAGGCCAAAAAGACATGCCTTAGGATAACAAAATGCACTAGGCCCACAATAATGTTAAACATGCATTTCTGGTTCACTGAAAACAACGTGGTAAATTGGGCTAACACGAAGTACAGTAATTTTCCACAGCATCAAAACCAACGCCCACACACGTACACAAACCCAACTGGTACAAGTTGGCACATCTTGGGACTTTTTACTGAAATATTGTTTTGAAACTTAGCTTGCCGAAATATAAGCTGCAACATCTTGCAATACTAGCACCTGGCGTAAGTTCCGCTCTCACATACATTTTTAGAAATTTGTACAGGACAAGATGTTCTTAGTTTATGTTCTGCGGTCAAGCATGGCCAACCAACCGTTAGGACACCTGACCGCACCCCACTGTCCTAGGACAATGCGGTCAAGCCACCTGTGTCAGAAAATACGTCAGGACAGTGTTAGTTCTGCAATTTCAGGTATAAAAGATTCAGCATCACAATCAGAAGACAGAACTCTCCAGCTGACTTTGGCGAGATTCTCCGGTCGACCGTTTATCTGATTTGGGACTGCCAAGCCTATTCTATCAGGTGATGCCTTCCCAGATAAGAGAATACCTCTATCTCTCTTAAAATTCTTTACTTTACCTAGGATTTTTCCATCCACACCCAATCCCTTATATTCTTAAGGTACCTTAGCAGCATTAGATCTTGTAGGGTTACTCTTCCTAGTTAGGTGCTTTAAGGCACTAGGCCTGATAAAAATGTATTCTGTATAACTCAGCTAAATTCAATTATGCCTCTTAAGGATCTTAGCCTCTGGTATTTGTTTTTTCTGAAATGCTTAAACTTGCTAAAATGATTCTCTCCAGGAGACTTGTGTGACAACGATAGTATTTGTCAATAGTGTAAAGATTAGTAATGTAGAACATTTCACTAACGTATCCTTCCTCATGGAATCTTTTGTTATGACTCCTGCTGTGTGTAAAATGAAAGCCTATTCAGAGACCTGAATCAGAAGAAAACATTAATAGTCTATCTATAAAGATGAAGTAACGCAAACATCTGAAATATGGTAATATTGCCCCTGTGCACAAATTAAGAAGTGCAGGTATTTGAAATAGCTACTGCAACACTGATCCTAATGTTTCATAGTGCAGAATAAAAATGGTCCTTCGTTTTTCGCGATAGATGCAACTTTGCCTCGGGGGTGGGGCTGGGGGTGGGGGGGGTCATCCAGCACCAACAAACCGAACTGACATCTGTTACTAAAACCCAGAACTGACATTAGATCCCAACATCCAGAACTCACAATAAGTTAACATCTTCCAACAACCAGAGCTGACATCAGTCAACAACATCCAGCACTGACATCAATTATCAGCATTCATCAACTGATCCGTGAGTGAGACTGAGGCCAGGCTGACTGACAGTTGTCGAAGCTTAACTCACTGGAAGCTAAGGGCCGTATGTAGAAACCATTTTTGCAGTCTGGCCATTTCTGGCTCCAAAACATACTTTTACATATGTACAAAACATACATTTACATATGTACAAAACATACTTTTACACATGTACAAAACATACTTTTACACATGTACAAAACTCAAGTTGTGATTCGGTAGCACATTTCCGAATTTCAATTTGTCTTTGCGATTCAGTATTTGAAAGAGGCGTGTTTAGGACGTCCCGCCCAAATACTAAATCTGAATGGGATGTATGAATGTTTTGCGACCAAATTACAGGTGCATCATTTTCAAGTTTTACTGACTCCTTTAAGGAGGTGTTAACCCATTCGCAATGGGACCCCTTCCCCTTTGAGAATAAAAAAAGTAATATATTTTAACAGCAGGGAGAGGTCCTATGGGGACCACTGCCTAATCTAAAAAAAAATCAATTAAACTTCGTTTTTTTTTTTTAAATGCATCCTGTGTTCCTTTAAAGAAAATGGGCTGTATTTAATTTAAAAAAAAGTTGTTTCATTCATAAGCAATCACAGACATGGTGATCTATGATGGCTGGTATTCCCAGTGGGTCTCAAACTGCGACTTACCTCATGAATATTCATGCGGTAGGGAGGTTTGCAACAACCTAGGAATCACTGAATAAAACTGAAAGAATTTCATACATTTGGGATAGCGATTTCCTAATTGTGATTCACAGAGAATCGCAATTAGGAAATCGCTATCCCTCAAATCTGTACATATGGCCCTAAGCTGCTTCTTATATCACCTGAACCTGCCAAAAACACCTGAAATACATCAATTTATTTTGTTCTTGAATCCTCAGGTGATGAAGTCCACACATCCATAAATGTTTGCTTTCATTGGTTCAGTCAAAGTGATCTACTGAATCAAGGCAGACAACGTATTGGTTGTCTGCGTTTGCCTGTCCCCAGTCACTTCTCAAAGCAGTGTTAGCACTGCAGCCTGCTGAGTATAAGGGGTTAATTACCAGGGCCTGTTCACCCTCCGTTTCAGAACTCTGTAGTGTGCCGAAATAAAATTAAAATGTGTCTCTGAGGTAAAGTCTTGTCACTCATGTTCAGTTAAAAATAAAATAAAAAATTCAGGAAACACACAAGAACTGAGACATTCACCGGAAGGCTGTAAAACTCTACATTTGGTAACCAGACAGTATTCCGAACATCTTGGCTTCTGTGGTGTGGCTTGGAGTGACCGTCCTATAAATCTGACTCCTCCCACATACTCTGAAAAATGTTACTGACTTTGTATATCACAGACCCTGAACATGGGGATTGTTTCCACTGTAAAAAAAAACACTCATCACCCTTTACCCTGGTTTTTCTGCATAATGCCAGAAGCTAAGCAGGATACATTATTCAGTCTAACACGATGAAGGTCGTTCAACTAGGGTTTCTGCCACCCATTCTGTGTTATGTAATATGCTCTTCCCTGTGTTCCTCCTTTGTTTTGTAAGCCTTTCTGTTGTAAAGCATAATGTTTTCATTTCAGTCCTTTGAAACAAATAAAGCCTAGAAATTGTACTTTGTCATGTCGTGTATAAAACACAACCACCCCTTGAAGGCATCTACTTGGAGGGGAACCATTTCCATTGCCCTATATGGATGGGAGAATTATTTCTATTGTGGGGGCGGAGCTTGCCAGCACTGATGGCGGACGCGTGAATCCTGAGCTCCGGGCTACCGCCTGAGTAATCCTTAATTTATCCTTCATTGGCTGTTTTAATCCCATCTGGGACACATCCACTGGTGACTCCACTACCCCGGGGTGCGGCGGTAAGACTACCGGCACCTCTTTGGGGCGTCTGGCCACTTCAACTCCAGAGGGAACCGAGCTGGCTGACAGGGCCAAAGTCCTGCGGTCACGTGTGGCAGGCAGGAGCTGGTAGGGACCGGCGGACCGGAATCTTGGGCCTCGAGGAGCCGAATACCCTTGGACTAAAGCTGACCTTGGAGCAGTCCTATCACACATTGCCAGGCGACGCGGCTGAGCTTTCACGGCCGATCGGAGTGCTGAGAGGGAGCCCACAATGGGGAAAGGAGACAAGACGCAGAGTAAACTCCCCTTTGAAAACCGCCGAACCAAAGCCCCGGACCTCAATGGAGCAGACCAGGCGCCCCAGGTAGACAGTGCACCATCTACGTTCTACTCGGACATTAAATCCTTAATAATAACCATGAAACAAGGCCTGCAAGAAAGCATCACATCGATAGGCACTGAAATTGATGCACTTACCTACCGCATGGACCGCATGGCGGAACGAATTGACAAACATGCAGAACGGCTGGACATGTCCGAGCGTCGCCTCACTGAAGTTGAAGAAGCACAAACACAACTCGACAGCGACCGTTCACAAATCGGAAAGCTCCTTCAGGTGATACAGGACAAGGCGGAAGATTTAGAGGCTCGTTCGAGGCGCTCTAACATTCGTATCACGGGGGTCCCGGAGACCATGGCTACAGGCAACATGGAAAAGTTCGTGGAGAAACTTCTGGTCACGCTACTTGGTGAAACTGCCTTCTCCCCGATGTTCGTGGTAGAGCAAGCGCATCGCTCGCTGGGGCCTCGCCCGCGCCCGGGATTCCCGCCGCGGCCTATTATCGCTAAACTCTTGAACTACAGAGACAGAGATGCTGCCCTCCGCCTGGCTCGCGACCACAAGAAACTGCAGTAAGAGGAGTCCGACATCTCTCTGTACCGGGACTTCACGGCCAAAGTACAAGAAGAACGAAAACACTTCGCCCCATACAAAAAGCAACTGCGTGAGCTGGGGCTCGACTACGCCATGCTATACCCTGCCAGACTGAGAATCAACCGCTAAGGTCATTCCCATATTTTTACGGACCCCAAGGCTCTGCAACAGGCACTGAAGGTGTGGCGTAAAGAACAACATAAAAGCTCCAACAACCTCGTGGAGAGTGAGGGATCACCGAGCCAGCTCGACGAGCAGGAATGATGGGGCCTATTATGACCTAACTTCGTCTACGTTCAGGTATTGCACCAGCTCCTCAGGCGGAGGCCAGTGCCTGCGGCTCCCCTGAGTTAAGGGTGCCCGATTTTTCTGAGAGCGGGATGGGCCTACGCCTCTTGTGGTGAGACACTATGACTTTTTGCGGGTACTACATACTTTTGTTTGATGGGACTGTTGCCGCTAACCTACAATTAGATGCCCCAATACTGCGGGTTGTCGCTCATGACCGCCATTTTGGGACTTTGAACTCACGCGGCCATTTTGTGCAAAGACTTAAAAGGCATGCCGAAACATGATGCTAGGCAGTGGCCGGGAGACTCTTTCTACCAGATATTTTGCATAGTTAATACAGGACCTGCTTGGTAACCTTGGCCCCCACGCTGTATGCCTTCCTTGGCGATTTGTTTTTTTTTCTAGTCAGAGTGTAGAGTAGGATGGGGGAGGTAGGGGGTTTTACCATGCAAGGCCGGGTTGTGGTTGGTCTGCTGTGGGAGGGGGGGGGGTTGGAGTAAGGTATGTTTTGTCAATTCTTGGGGGGCTATATATCTGACTATTTACACCTTTGATGCAGAAGAACTGAACGCGCTGTCCGCACCTAGAGTACCCACTCAGTTTTGTAATGGCTGACAAGACCACTGAGGGGGCATCCCCACATTGCCCCAAAATTAGAGCCCTGACTTGGGATGTGCGTGGCTTAAATGATCACCGCAAGGTCAGCAAAGTCCTCAGCTATTTGCATCGACATCACATAGCCCTGGCGCTACTTCAGGAAACACATCTCCCCATGACTAGCGGCATGTTGCGTAGTAGAGGTTTGGAGGGCAACATAGCAGCTGCAGGTTTCACCTCGCATGCCAGAGGCGTTTTAACCTGGGTGAATCCGAAATCCAAACTCTCGGTACAGACCTTGGAGGCGGATGCCGAGGGCAGATTTGTCATATCCAGGGTGGTGGGACGGGGACTTACTTTTACAGTTATCAACACTTATGGTCCCAACTACGACTCACCCCTTTTTTATGACGCACTCACCACAAAGGCTAGACACTATGACCCGAACAATCTCTTCTGGTGGGGAGATTTCAACCTCACCCTAGACCCAGAGATGGACAGGTCTACAGGCCCCCGGCGTAGTCCCTCGGCCTCCGCCTTGTAACTGCAAAGCTCGATGCTGTCCATGGGTCTGGAGGATGTGTGGCGTTTTAGAAACCAGCAGAAGGGGGCATATACACACTGCTCCGCATACCATGACATACACACAAGAATAGATTATTGGCTTGCTCCCTTAAATTGGTTGAATCGGATTCAGGACTGCAGGGTGCTGTCTAGAACACTGTCTGACCATTCCCCTGTACTTTTGGAGATGCGACTCTTGGGTGGCACTATTCCACCGTTCACGTGGCGCTTCCCGCCCTATTCCCTTCTAGACCCTGTGTTGAAGGGGGAACTCGCTGAAGCGATAGATGTATTCTTTGAGACTAATGTGGGGTCAGTTGACAGTTTTCAAGTGGTATGGGAGGCGTTCAAGTTATACATACGAGGTGTAGCGATGTCCAAGCACTCTGGGGTACTTAAATCCATTAGACAAAGGCTTGCTAAAATTGAGAAACAACTAGCTGACCTGGCGAGCAGACAAAGCAGATCTGAAAATAGTGAGATAGCGGATAACGTTAAGACGCTGCTGGCGGAATATCACGAAGAAGCAGATAGAGAAATCAAACACATGGGTAAATATGCTACAGCCAGAGTGTATGGGGAGGGTGAGAGGCCTGGCTCGGTCTTGGCCGGAGTGTTGAAAGGGAGGAGAGTGCGACACAATATAACAGAAGTGAAATCCACAGATGGTGAGGTGCATACTGAAGAGGTGGAAATTGCCGCTATTTTCAGGACCTACTACACAGATTTGTACACGTCTAAAAGTGGGGACAGCACTGATGGCATACATGATTACTTTAGCCACATTGACATCCCCTTCCTGTCCAACGCTGACAGAGAGTTCCTCATGCAACCCATAGACAAAGACAACATTCTAGAGGCCATGTCGAGCATGAGGTCGAGCAGCGCCCCGGGTGCAGACGGCCTCACGGCTGGATTTTATAAGGCGTTCAAGGAACAGCTGCTCCCCCATTTGTCGGCTCTTTTTGATGACATCTGTGTGGAAGGCAGCATCCCCAATCTATGAAAGAGGCGCTACTGGTCACTATTCCAAAACCTGGCAAGCCCCGAGATGAACGATCCTCATATAGACCCTTATCGCTGCTCAATGTTGACACCAAGTTGTTTGCCAAGGTTTTAGCAATAAGACTGGCTCTCCTAGTCTCGGAGCTAGTTGCCCCGGAGCAGGCGGGGTTCGTCCCGAGCCAGAACTTAGTGTACAACATACGAACGGTGCTGGGCACTATGCAGCATATAAGACAGGATAGGGAGGCCCTGGCCATATTTCTGGATATGGAGAAGGCCTTCGATTCGGTAGAGTGGCCTTTTATGCGAATGGTGCTCCAACGCATGGGCCTGGGTCAGCCCTTCCTACAAATGATAGGAGCATTGTATCACCGGCCTAGGGCTCGGCTTAGATTGGGTGATTTAGTCATGGACCCCTTCCCCATCAGCAGAGGTACCAGACAAGGGTGCCCACTGTCGCCTCTACTTTACGCCCTAGTGGCGGAGCCGCTGGCTTGTGCCCTGCGCGAGTACCATGGCAACGAGGGCATTGGCTTCCCGGGATATAGGATTGTGGTGTCCATGTACGTTGATGACGCACTACTGTATGTCAGAGAACCGGAAAACAATCTCTCTTCGATGCTTACGGAGGTGGTCCGTTTTGGAGCACTATCGGGACTGAAGGTAAATTGGACTAAGTCCTTGGCCTTCCCTCTGACCCCTGTCACGTGGTGCACCTCGATGGAATATCCACTACAGTGGACTACTGACGAGGTCAGGTATCTGGGGATCCAGCTTCATACTGACCCGGAGATCCTCTTTAGGGCCAACTATAGCACTGCCGTCAGCCGACTTGAAGATGATGTTGCGGTCTGGTGCAGACTCCCGCTCTCCCTTATGGGCTGTATATCCATTATGAAGATGGTGGTGCTTCCCAGGTTCCTGTTCCTATTTCTGACCATCCCAATAGTCCTCCCAAAAACCTTTTTCATTCGCCTACAGCAATTATTGGTTAAATTGGCCTGGGCGGGAGGCAAGCCACGGGTCAAATGGACGTTGCTTACTCTACCTTATGATATGGGAGGCCTTAATGCCCCAGACATGGAGCTATACTACAGAGTGGCCCAGGCCGCGCATCTTCATACATGGGTGCATGGGAAGAGAGATATCCCGCATGTACGCATGGAGACGCTCTTTGCCTCCCCTCTCCCGCTGCCGCACACGGTCTTTCAGCCAATGGACCGAAGAACCGGAATCTTAGACTCCATCACAGCCACGAATCATGCCTGGCACAGTCTGTTGCAAGTGCAGAGTGGTGCTCTGCTGTACTCCCCGATTATGCCAGTGGACTGGGCTCGGTGGCTGGCCCCACTTAGGGAACAGGGTGTGATCCTTGCATTATGCAGCCTGAACATTAGTGCAGCGGGTGACCTGTTTAGTGAGGGAGTGGTCAAGACTTGGGAACAGGTAGCGGGCGACGGTTTGAACCCTCCATTATTGACGCGATTCCAGTTTCACAGGGTTCGATGCGCACTGACGAACCTATTGGGCGGGGACATGGCTGAACCCCCAGAGGTCCCGGAACTCACATACATCATCAAAACGAACTCCCCCAAACAGCTGCTATCCAACCTGTACAAAATTGCACAGTCACATAGGGAGCATTCTTACACTAAGGCCAGGTTAGCGTGGCAGGCTGACCTGCAGACGGCGTTAGACGATGATATGTGGCGATAGTGTTGTACTAACACTAGGAAGCTTTCTCTCAACGGCCGGCACAGATTGGTACACTTTAAGTTCCTAAATCGGGTGTATTACACCCCCGCTAGGCTGTGCCAGTATGGTCTGCGCGACACAGCGAATTGTGAAAGATGCCGGGCCCCTAATGCAGACTTCCTGCACCTAGCTTGGCAGTGTCCCTGGGTCTGGGATTTCTGGGAAAAAGTATTCGCTGTGATTAGCGCTGTAACAGACACTACACTCACGCCGGACCCTCTAGTAGCCTTATTAGGGTACACCAAAAAAACTCCCTAGAGCAGTGCGGAGATTGGTGTATATGGGACTCCTTGTGGCTCGAAGGGTAGTGACATGTTGTTGGATGAGGGGCCCAATTCCTACGCCGAAACGTTGGGCGCATGACATGATTTACTGTTGCACACAATCGGAAAATTACAGTGAACTACAACCCCCCCACCAGCAGACCTAAGAATTTCTGGGGACTATATCAGACGTATTTGACCAGCAAAGCAACCACCGATCCCCCTGAGAATGCATAGCCACACTCCAGGTGTCGGTGGCCTGAGACAACCTCCCATTCCGGGGAGTGGATTAGGACCTACTCTTCACGTCTACGGATGGCCTCTTCCACACTTATACTGAATGAACGGTAACACCATTCTTGTTGACTATCTGTGTATCCGAGTACTTCATCAAAGCCGCCTGCCCTCCTGTGTGTTGTTGGCTGATTGGCTGTGTATGCACTGGGGAGTTGTTCTTACAGTGATAAAGTTCTATCAAAGGTTATCTATGGAGCTACTCCACTGTGATTACTGAGTAAGATCTTCTTACACCTTTGCCAAGTTACCTGTAAAAGAGAATTTTATGAGTTTTATGAGTATGGGTGCTTAACTATAAATATTAAATATATATATTTATATATTTATCCACTGGAAAAAAACAAAGTTTACAGGAACGTTCTTGTTAGGAAATAGAATTTAAAAAACCTGAGAAATTAGCTAAAAAAACAAAGGTTACAGGGACGGTATAGTTCCATTCACAATTTATACACAAAACCATAGAAATTCAGCAGTAATGGTTAGAGGTATCTCAAGAAACTATAACTCGTACCCTCGGGTAACTATAACTTGCGCGCCCACCATGCAGTTTTATCAATAATTTCACTGCAAATTATATCATCAATGATGGCATAGAAGTTATCATGAGTGATGTAATATGTGGGGTAATTAGCAGTGCATGGCCAGGGTGCGAGTTATAGATGCCTTAGGGCACTGCCCCAGATGCTCCACTCCTTCGGCATGAACCAGCATTGCTCCCGCTCGCAGGGAGATGCTAAAAATGCTGCTCCCTGCATGCAAGAGCAATCTTTTCATCTGTTTCTCTGCCCACTTCATAGAGGGCAGGGAACGGGGTCCCCAGACGTATTAATGGCCCTGGGAGGGGTACATGTTGCCGCATTCCCATTTGCTTTTACAGCCTGCCCCCAGGATGGGGTTCCTGGGGCTGAAATTGACCTGGGGAGGGGTCTGCATGTCCCCCTCCCTCATGATTTTTTCATTAGTGCCTGTGGATGCCCCCCTTTAAATCGAAATCGGCCCAGGGAGGTGGGCTGCATGGCTCCCCCCATTACAATTACGGCTGGGCCCCGGGTAATCAGGTTCCCATGTCCGAATTTGGCCCAGGATGGGGGCATCTGCCCCCCTCCGCTCTGGTTTGGATAGCTGGGCCCCGGGGGTGTTGTGGTCCCCAGGGCTGAAATCAGCCCGGGCGAGGGGCCACGTGCCCCCTCCCCTTAAGTTTGGATGACTGGAGAGTGGTGGTCTCCAGAGTCATACCTGGCCTGGGGAAGTGGGGTCACGTGCGCCCCCTCTCTCCTAATTCTGCTGCTAATTATTCCCCAGGATCAGGCCCCCCCGGGGCATTATAAAAAACAAGTAGGCCTCTCTTTTCAGCTCCTTCCTGGAAAGTTTCGAGGTGAACCATCAGGCGGGGCCCGAGAAAAACAGGGCCCCCCCCCCCCTTGAATTTTCCATAGACTTCTTTAAACAGTGCTGTAACAAAAACTGCCGAACAGCATTACACTAACTTTGGCATGAAGCTAGATCTTGGCCCACAGATTTAGCTTTTTGTTATTTGGTGTAAATCCGATCAGTAGTTTTTGAGAAATTAAGTGTCAAAAATAATTGTATATTTAGGCAGTTGGTGTCCAGATGTGCTTTGATTGACCAAATTAAGAGGCAGTAGTCAATCCTGATTGGTTGGTTTCAACCTGAACAATATGTTTTGGCAGCCTTTACCAGACTCAGGGACATACTAAATTATTTAAACAAATATTTTCTATGCAATAGGTTTCGCATCTGCAAGAGTTTAAGCTATAAGCATTGTAAATGACAATGCCTTTTATTGATGTTTTAAGAAACAAAACGTAAATAAAAGGAATTATCATGTACAATACCAATAACACAAACTTTCATAAATGTGAGACCTAGTGCACTGGGAATGGGAATCAGCAGAGAGATATAGGGAAAGAGAAAGATGGAAAGAGCGAAGGAACGAGTACACATGTGGAGACAGAGAGGAAGAGTGAAAACACTGTGACCATAGATACATTTCATTCTACTGAAACTAAACGCAAATGTAAAACTTCAAAACATGAAAAGCATAATTATTCCATTTACCTTGGAGAAGTTGATTGAAGGGGGTAATGAAGCCCATGGCTGACTTGGTGACCGGTTGCAAACGGAGTTGCAGTTTCAAAAGTGCAGAACACTGTAAACAATTTAGAATAACACTGAAAGCGTGATTTGCGGGAGCTAAAGCAACCCAAGGCTGGGTAACCAAAGCTGTTTTCATTGGCCCATATAAGTCCTGCAGTGGAACAGCGAGCACTAGGATTGGCTGATGGCTTTCAAACCTATCATAGTAGCTCTCCACAAAAACCCATTAGAGGGAGAAACACACCGCTTCATTGGCTGTCACCAAAAATAATAAAAATTATAGACGTGGCTTCGTATAAAGGCATTCTTATGGAGAGTCCGTGAAAAGTAGGGACGGTTAGTCACCATGGGTGTTGATGGGATTTGTGTGGAGAAATGAGGGATGGAGGAGCATATACGAAGCACCACTGCCACTACGGTGGTGATGAGAAGCCAGTTGTTATTCAGGATGCGATTGCAGTCGCAACCTCCTCCTCTGTTTTTTTATTTTTTTGTAAACATATATTATTCATTTTTATCTTGTCAATTAGTAGCAGTACATTTCAACAAGAGCGTCTCATCCTAACTTAAGCAGTAGGTGTCAACAAGCTCAGTTGCATCTATTCAATCCTGCTCCCCGCTTCTCGCCCCTTATAGCTGTCACAGCAAGGGCAAACATGCCCCAAATTCCGAACAACTCTCGCAAATTTACATTCAATGTCTTTATATCGGAGATCAGCTTCTCCATTGTCTGTTCTCATCTACACACATATCTATCTAAACAACAGCTTTGCAGGCTGCGCTTTGCGCATTTTAAAGTACCCGTTTTTCATCTTGGTTATTTTATTTTCATTCATCCCTGATTTTAAGAGGGTTTTTTCTGGCCCAAACCTGCACTATAATAGTTCCTATCACTGCTGCTTAGCGGGTCCGGGTCAGTGGGCTCCTAGCTTGTTTGCTTGTTCTGGGGTGCCATCTTGGGTGTGGACGCGCCGTTCTAGAGGCGCCTGACCGAGCGCTCTAGTCCTGCGTCTCTCTCCCACCCACCCTTCTTAAACCTTTCCTCTAGCGTGCAGCGGTGACGCGTAGGGGTCGCACCTTCTCTGCGCCTGAGTCGTGCCAGAGTCCTGCCCGTCTGCGCCCGTCCGCGCCAGACCGGGCCTAAGGACTTAAACGGCTGCTATGCCTCTGCCAGCAGTTCGAGTGGTACCCCCTGCAACCTTATTGTACACCGGTGAGACTTTGAAATCCCTACGTCCTCCGTCCTCTTTAGATTGTACTATATGTTCTCTACCGACCCATAAATTTAAATGTGAAGGATGCGAGTTTCACACAGGTAAAATGTCTACCTGTAAGGCTATGAATCAGGTCCGAACGCAAGGAAGAAGGAGGACAAAAAAAACTTCTCCTACACATCCTATTCTCCAGTTTTGGAGTATTAATTGTTGGTCCCTCCCAAAACACAAATTAAATATCTTTGACTTCTTGGTTGCTGATCAGCCAGATGCTCTGTTCCTTACAGAGACCTGGCTCCACGACAGCTCTGGTCCAGATATTGCCATCGCAGTCCCTAACAACTACGTTATACTGAGACAGGACAGAGATTCCGGAAAGGGAGGGGGTATTGCCATAATCTTCAAGTCTTGTTACTTTTGCAAACTTGAGGCCTTTCCCTTGTCTGGATGCGAGGCGGCGCTTTTTAAACTCGCAATCAATCCTCAACTTACTTTATCTGGTCTCTTGATTTATCGCCCTCCCGGCAATGCTCATGCTTGGACATCCTCGCTTGCTGATTCTTTAGCCCCTCTACTGCTTAGGGCAGCAAATTTTACAATTCTTCGAGACCTAAATTTGCATCTTGAAGACCCCTCATGTGCCATCAGTAAGAGTTTTCTAACTGATTTAGAGGTTTTGAGCCTAACGCTGTGCAGTTCGGGCCCTACTCACTCTGCTGGGCATCAACTGGACCCTATTCTTTCCAACCTTCCTTTTGATTGCTCTCAGAGTGCTCGCCCTCTGGAGTGGACTGACCACTTTGCAGCCCATTTCGCTCTATCTGACATCAAACAACTTACTGTGAACAGACAGGGCAAGGGCGAATTAATTCATAGGTGGGGCAAACTTGACATCTTGAAGTTTAATCAGTACCTTTTTGATACCCGCCCTTTGAATGGCGACGCCCCACTCAGGGAATTGAATATGGCTATATTATCTTGGCTCAATAATGCTGTAAATATTGTTCTTCCCATACCCCAATACTTTCTAAATCTCATCGCTGTCCGGCACCATGGTTCTCGGCCGACTTAAAGGCCTTGAGAACTAATTGCAAGGCTCTGGAAAGGAAATGGAGGCGCACCTATTCGGCTTCCCGGAAGATCGTTTATAAAGAAGCCTTGAAGGGATATCACTCCAAATGTAAATCCATGAGAGCTGTGTACACTGTAAACACAGTGACACAAGCTCAGAATTGCCCCCACACTCTTTTTGCGGTTGTTAAAAAATTGACAGGAGCGGACACCATCCCGACTCCCCCGGTTCTGGAGGAAGCTCAGTGCAACTCCATTGCGGGATTCTTCATCGCTAAAGTTGAGCGCATTTATAACTCTATGAGCGTCCCCATGATAGTAAATCAACATCAACTGGGACCAACGGTCGTGGACGTACCCCCGTCTCCTAAGGTAGTGGTAACTAACTGGCAATTGTTTGATGACAACTCTTTTCTCTCTTGCTTGAATAGTGTAAGATCTGGCTCACCATGTGATCCGGTGCCTGCAAAGATCTTAAAGCTGCTAGATCTTGAATGCCGGCGAACTCTCATGAGACTCCTGAACACCTCCTTAAATGAGTCTCATGTGCCACAGGACTGGAAGCTCGCGATGGTGGTCCCTCTTCTGAAAAAGGCTGGTGCGGATATGTCAACCCTTGCTAATTTCAGACCCTTGTTGCCTATTCTATCTAAGGTGCTGGAGAGGCATGTGAACATGCAGCTTACCCATCTCATAGAAAATCAGGGCTTTCTACACCCCTCTCAGTCCGACTTTCGTGCTCACCATTCTACCAAGCCTGCACTACTTGGGGTAACGCAGAGGTTACAGCACAATATCGATCGCGGAGAAACTTCTGCCCTCATCCTTTTGGACTTGAGCGCAGCGTTCGATACCGTGCCTCATTCCATCTTATTGAACTCTCTCCGGTCCCTGGGAATAGATGGCCCTGCACTGGCCTGGTTTGCCTCCTTTTTAACTGAGCGCACTTTCCAGGTCTTCTCTGCGAAAGCTGCATCTGCGATTTGTCCCTCGGCATATGGTGTCCCTCAGGGGTCCATTCTCAGCCCTTTATTATTTAATATTTACTCAAACCTCTTGCTTCCATCGCGGAGGATGCCGGGCTGACTATTTTTTCATACGCCGATGACACGCAAATTGTCTTTTCCCTCTCCAGCACTGAAGCCAACAATGTGTCTGGTCTGAAAACCGGATTGTCACTATTGGCTGAGTGGATGCAGAGGCATCTCCTCAAGCTAAACGGTGACAAGACCGAGATTGTCATCTGGGGGAAACACAAAGATCTCTGGGGCCCGCAACACTGGCCTTGTGCTATGGGTCCCCTTCCTCAACCGGTCTCGGTGGTACGCAACCTTGGATTCCTCATAGATGAAAAGCTTTCTATGAGGCAACAGGCTACCAAGGTGGCTGCCATCTGTTTTACCACCCTGAGATGGTTCCAGAAAATTCTTTGGATGTTACCTCATGCCACCAGGAGAACCGTTGTCCAGGCGTTAGTAACATCTCGCCTGGACTATGGTAACGTCCTCTACCTTGGTGCCGATATTGCGACCATAAATAAACTAAAGGTCGTGCAAAATTCATCGGCCCGACTTCTATGCAACATCTCAAGGAGATCCTCGGCCACTCAGGCCCTTCGAGATCTACATTGGCTCAAGGTTTCGAGTCGCATCAAATTTAAAGCCTTATGCTACCTTTTTAAAATTAAACAGGGCTCAGCCCCATTGTATCTTCAGAGTCTTGTTCAATCATACAGGCCTAGCCGTACACTAAGATCTTCGGCTAATTGTGACTTTATCATTCCTAGATTCAAACTTGTGAAGATGGAGGGAAGATCTTTCTTTATCTTAAGTGTATAAAACACTTAACCTCTGTGCACTGTTGCTGGTGCGGTTCTAACTTGGAGAACAACGCTTGCGCTTAATCAAAAATTATTCTCCCATCTCGGCCCCAAATCCTGGAATGCTCTGCCTGTTGCTCTGAAGACTGAGACTAACATGCTTTGCTTCCGCAAAAAATTGAAAATGTTACTCTTTTAATAGTTTCCTGCTGTTCTAGCTGTCAATAACGCTGTAGTGTTGTCCATTTTTCTACTCTAGTCTATCTCTTGCGCCGGGAAACCCATTGCGGGTAGCTGTCGCGCATTATAAGTTTTAAATAAATAAAAAATAAATAAGTGAACAAACCCCTCTCCCTCCCCCATCCCCTTCCCCCGCAGCCACCAGGCATGTCGCTCTATCATGTGAAACCACCTCCGCTGTTTCTCTTGTGTTGTTTTGTGGCAACAATTTTAGCTGCTATGGTGATGGGAGTGTAAAAGGACACACGTGATGTTTTGTATGGGAGAGGCCTCGGCATGAGTGACTGCGTGGTTGTGTGTGGCACTAAATAGGCAACTGTGTGCAAGAAAGCACGTGTACAGATTACTAGTGTTTGCACGGTACATTGCCTGTGTGTTACTGTACCTGAAGTGCAAGGGCCGTTGGATTTTGGTGTTCTGCACATATGCAAGGAAGGGGGCAGAGAGGGAACAGAATGCTGGCTTTGCGCTGCCTTTGTCTCGGTCTGCGTTGTACAGCCCTGTGCCATGAATGCTTCAGCACCGGCAGCAGGCTCCTGCTCACCTCTCCCATCCTACACTGGCACCACCAGCCTCTATGACCTCTGAAGAGGCGGTGACTAAGAATAGTACAAAACAAATATACACATTTTCAAAAATGCTTTATTATCGCTAAAATCAAATTTCATGTTGCCAGGCAGCACCCACACAAACTGTTTTCTTGTGGAAAATGGCTTTGTATGGCTTATATGACACTGTTATTTATTGCTGAAACATCAAGTTACCATTTGATGAGATTAGGAACAGGAATAAATGCCTTGCACGGAGGCAACTTCTGGACCGTAACAATAAACTAAATAAGTAGAAACGGGCGCCCTGCTGAAACATGAATCGCGGCGCCCGTGTGGAGAAAAGTAATACGGATGTGGATATAAAAGCAGTAGTCCCCAAAGGAGCATATATACAACTACAGTGTAACAAAACTGTAGTTGGCTGGTTCTCCTGAGAGAAAACCGGAAGAGATGTTACAGGAGTGCCAACCAATCAGAAGCCAACAAAGAAGAGTGATGGAGGAGTAAACCAATGGCAAGCAGCCAGGTGGGATCACACTCCTTGTAATGATTACAGCAGTTCTTTCAAACAGCGCATGCGCTGATGCTCAACCTAAATAATATGTAAGGGGGCAGAGTGGGCTCACCCGAATGGAACCCCCCCTATACAGGCTGGCCACAACATGGAGAACATGCCGTGGCAGCCGAAACAGGACTCTTGGACAAGAAGCCAATTGAAATGAAAAGATGATAACAGTTACAATATAAATTATTTGTGGATGGTACCACACTCATTTTAGGAATGGTCTGTTTTAAGGTGATTTTACCCTGTGAAATTAAAGGATGCTAACTGTTACAATAGAAATCATGTGTTGTCTGTTCCAAGCTGTTCTAAGCTGATTTTAATCATGTTTAAGAGAAAACAGCTCTCTCATGATTTTCTCGCCGGGGTTATAGAAGGTGTTCCAAAAGCTAAAATGAGAGCATGTTTCCTGTAAATCCACACTGTCTTTCTCAGCCATGTGAGAATAAAGTCTGACATTTTCATTAAATCGTGTACTTCCAGCAGGTGCAGTGAATGTCAGCGGATATAAAGTGTTCTACTGCTGCCTCCCAGAGTGTTCTAAAGAACAACTAGAGTGCTAACAGTGTTACTTATGACAATCTATGTGATACCAAAGGGGATGATGGACGGAGCGTTTGAGCAAATCAAACACTTACCCCCAGTCAACTGATCTGGGTTTAATCCATCACCATTCTTTAGCTCACTCCACCACCCCAGTTCAGACATGGCCATATGCAAATCAGTCTGACCCTGTGCCTCATGGGAACATTCCAGCCCGAACTGCCAAGCCATGTCTTCCCTGGACCGGAAACAAGCATCCTGGGACCGGTTTCGGATTCATAATCCTCATCAGCCAGGCTATCTTGAATCCAGTGGTAGAGTGAGCAAGCGACACACGTCTGGGCATACCCTGCCACACTTAAGGTGAACAAAGCGATACCAAATGGGATGATGGACAGAATGTTTGAGCAAATCAAACACTCACTCTCAGTCAACTGATCTGGGTTTAATGCATCACCATTCTTTAGCTCACTCCACTATCCCAGTTCAGACATGGCCATATGCAAATCAGTCTGACCCTGTGCCTCATGGGAACCGTCCAGCCCAAACTGCCAAGCCATGTCTTCCCTGGACGGGAAACAAGCATCCTGGGACCGGTTTCGGATTCATAATCCTCATCAGTCGGCTAGCTTGAATCCAATGGTAGAGTGAGCAAGGGACCCACTTCTGGGCATACTCTGCCAACTTAGGGTGAACAAAGCGATACCGAAGGGGATGATGGACGGAGCGTTTGAGCAATTCAAACACTCACCCCCAGTCAACTGATCTGGGTTTAATCCATCACCATTCTTTAGCGCACTCCACCCCCACAGTTCAGGCATGGCCATATGCAAATCCGTCTGACCCTGTGCCTCATGGGAACAGTCCAGCCCGAACTGACAAGCCTTGTCTTCCCTGGACCGGAAACAAGAAACCTGGTACCGGTATCGGATTCATGATGCTCATCAGCCAGGCTATCTTGAATCCAGTGGCAGAGTGAGCAAGGGACTCACGTCTGGGCATACCCTGCCAACTGAGCGTGAAAAAAGCGATACCAAAGGGGATGATGGATGGAGAGTTTGAGCAAATCAAACACTCACCCCCAGTCAACTGATCTGGGTTTAATCCATCACAATTCTTTAGTTCACTCCACCACCCCAGTTCAGACATGGCCATATGCATATCAGTCTGACCCTGTGCCTCATGGAAACAGTCCAGCCCAAACTGCCAAGGTATGTCTTCCCTGGACCGGAAACAAGCATCCTGGGACCGGTTTCGGATTCATAATCCTCATCAGCCAGGCTATCTTGAATCCAGTACTTTGTAATTATGGACATTTTATAAGTTAATAAATTAAAAATAAAAAAATAAGCCAGCCTCCCTTTGCACGTCCTATGGTGGAAGGGGAAGCCATTTTATAAAAAGGAATAATAATGAGAAACCAGGAAGCAGAACTTACAGCCGACTGATCCGGTAACTCCCTGGTACCGTGCATTGACACTAACTGTAACGCGGCAATTCCGAAATGGTCCCGATTCCGGGTGGCTCCGCCTTCAACTAGGCGTCCATTTACCACAGCTCGCAGCCCTAGCAGATCGGGGCAAACTCTCCTCAGCATTAGAGACTTAAAACATTAAGGCATTTAATAAGTGTCCTGATGATGGTCCCCATAACCAAGTAGTGGGACCGAAACGCTGTTGACTTGTTGTGCACCTTATACTAAACCTGATTTATATGTTATGTATATGTAATGGTTCTTGCTTTATACTTCTGTACATTAAAATGATTACAGAAATCGCTGCTTTTGCCTTATAAGCCCTGTCTTGTCTCTTGTTAACCTTCTGTACTGATCTGATTGTGTCTGGGTACAGGCTTGTGCCCCACACTGTTGATTGTTGAAGGTATTCTCCTTTTATACCTAACTTTCAATTGAGTAAATAATTGAAGACCTCTGTCCGGCTGGACATGTCGCTCCAAATATAGAATTGAATTGTCTATATTTATTGTTTCTCATATATTTTGTATGCATGGGACCGTTGTTGTTTTGTATTTTATAAAAAGGGGCAAAACCATTCAGGACAAAAGAGTCCGATGTATCCCATGTTTCTTGTAGGGTAACAATATGACTGCACCTTATTATTACAAGCCACGCCTCCACATGTTTTTTAGCCCTTAGTCCTGCAATATTCCAGGATATAATTCTAAGATTCAATGGGTCTGGTTGGGTGGGGACAGATGTTAAGGGAGTGTTTATTAGTCACCCTGTAACCTCCCCAACCCCAGTCGAGGCCAGTTGTCAATCAATACTATCTAAATCCCTCAGTGGAGCAAATCTATTTGCAAGGGGGATAGCTGAGTTCATGTTTTTTTTAAACATCGTTTTATTAAACAGGCTCATAATATCTCAGACATTGCATTAAAGACACACATAATTGACCGTTTTGATACATTGGTACCTTTAAAGTTTCATCATAGCCATCACAACATTAAAAGTACATTCAACTGAGTTCATATTTGAGCAATGTATTGACCTTACTGGTTGGAAACTGATGTTTGTGCTCTGGGTTCTGTGACGTGGTACCCATAAAGGATAACATAAAATAAAAGTGAAGCAAGAACATCTTAATTCCAGTTTTAAAATCTCGTCTGCGTACCCTGTGAATCATGGTTTTTATATGTATCGGATACGGAAAGTTAACTACAATGCAGTCGCCCTCCCTATCTTTCTTTGTGGAGGATCCGACCCATCCCACTCTTCTGGCCATGATGACATGAGGTGATGAATGGAAACCATTTATTAACGAATTGTCCAGCCAGTGGGTCACTTCGTGTAGCAGGTCTATCGTAGACTCCCTGGTACGCTGCTTAACTGGGGGAGCCCGCTCAGAACGGCCACTACGGGGATTGACTCTGGAGGCAGATGTGATATATCAGTGCTCCCTTCTAGCTTCTGAGGGCGGCTGGGGGAATTTGGGCCCTGCAAATTGGACCGAGAGTTGTTATGAGATCAATCTTATGAGCATCTAGCATAGTTCCATTATAGGCGCAAGACCCCACCCACATCACAGCAGAATAGGCATGCACAATTATTTTGTTTGGAGAAAATATTGCTGCAGGCTTTGGACTCCTCCTGGAGTCCCGCAGACGAGAGTGGGGGTGGGGAAGTGCCCAAATGAAGTGGCCCCCTGCGGGGGTCGAGGGCAGCCGCAATCTCAATGGGACTGCCCAACACCGCCCCATTTTTGGGGATTTTCCCAGGCTGCTTTGTGAGCGTATGCCCTTCGGTTGTGGGTATTTATTTCCTAGACCTGACTGCTAATTACTTTTGGCATCCTTGGCCTGGCAGCCACTTCTTGAGGGGGCAGAGGACGCCGGCCCGACACACTGTGTTTGCCCTGCACCCTGCGCCACCTCCCCAGTCGCTGCTCCCAAGTTGCTGAGTACATGACGAGAGTGCAACTCAGTGACCTGAAGCTTCTATCTTAGTCAACCGCAGATTAATGGGTACCAAAAGTAATTTTAACATATCTTCAATTTTGGGTAACAACTCAGACACACACAGACTCAAGTCCTCCTGGTCTATAGCAACTGGACTAACAGCCCTCTTGGGTATCTGCACAGTTTTTTCCCCCTCCTCCTCTCTTCCTTTTATTCGGTGGTTCAGAGAAAGAAGTGACTTCAACTTGGTTTCCATCCACTCCAAATGGCAGATCAATATCAAAAGCAATAATGCCATGGGTACCATGTTGCCAACATTTTCCATTTGCAAAGAGTACATTGGGGGCAATAAGGTCTGAGGATGATTTACTAATTCCAGCGAGAGCCTCCTTTTAGTGAGTGCAATTTTGTTTGACAAAACGTTTGCCGCCCTGGCTAGAAACGTGTCCAGAGTAGTAGCTGTGCTGCCCCCTCCAGGCGGGCCCGTGGTTTGCTTCCTTTTTCCCATTCATTTTAAGCAACTGTGTTTTAAGGAACCTTTGCAGAGAACTTTGCAATTGTGCAAAGTGATCAGGGGCGTTGATTGCTTGTGTGTAGTGCTTTGCTGGAGAAATTATGAGACTTAAAAAGAAACCTCCCCCACAGACTTGCACAGCAAGAAAAGTTCACCGCTGACAGATTACACGGACCAAAAACAGAGCAAAGAATACATTAAGTAACTTAATAAAGTACCTTACAAAGATGCCCCAGATCACAGGGGTTAGAGGCACTAACTGGGCTGGCGGGTAGAAGCCGCCACTCACTGTGGACACTTTGGAGAGGCAGCCACTCACTGTGGGCTGTGTGGAGCGGCAGCCACTCACTGTGGACACTGTGGAGAGGCAGCCACTCACTGTGGGCTATGTGTAGAGGCAGCCACTCACTGTGGACACTGTGGAGAGGCAGCCACTCACTGTGGGCTGTGTGTAGGGGCAGCCACTCACTGTGGGCTGTGTGGAGAGGCAGCCACTCACTGGGGGCTGTGTGGAGAGGCAGACACTCATGTGGACACTGTGGAGAGGCAGCCACTTATTGTGGGCTGTGTGGAGAGGCAGCCACTCACTGTGGACAGTGTATAGAGGCTGCCACTCACTGTGGACAGTGTGTAGAAGCAGCCACTCACTTTGGGTGGGGTGGTGAGCAGGTAAACTCTTGGCTGTGTGAAGGGGCAGCCACTCACTGTGGACACTGAGGAGAGGCAGCCACTCACTGTGGACACTGTGGAGAGGCAGCCACTCACTGTGGACACTGTGGAGAGGCAGCCACTCACTGTGGGCACTGTGGAGAGGCAGCCACTCACTGTGGGCTGTGTGGAGAGGGAGCCACTCACTGTGGACACTGTGGAGAGGCAGCCACGTATTGTGGGCTGTGTGGAGAGGCAGCCACTCACTGTGGGCTGTGTGGAGAGGCAGCCACTCACTGTGGACACTGTGGAGAGGCAGCCACTCACTGTGGGCACTGTGGAGAGGTAGCCACTCACTGTGGGCTGTGTGGAGAGGCAGCCACTCACTGTGGACACTGTGAAGAGGCAGCCACTCACTGTGGGCTGTGTGGAGAGGCAGCCACTCACTGTGGACACTGTGGAGAGGCCGCTACTCACTGTGGGATGTGTGGTGAGGCAGCCATTCACTGTGTGCTGTGTGGAGAGGCAGCCACTCACTGTGGAAACTGTGGAGAGGCAGCCACTCACTGTGGACACTGTGGAGAGGCAGCCACTCACTGTGGGCTGTGTGGAGAGGCAGCCACTCACTGTGGGATGTGTGGAGAGGCAGTCACTCACTCTGTGCTGTGTGGAGAGGCAGTCACTCACTGTGGGCTGTGTGAAGAAGCAGCTACTCACTGTGGGCTGTGTGGAGAGGCAGACACTCACTGTGGGCTGTGTGGAGAGGCAGCCACTCACTGTGAAATGTGTGGCAAGCAGGTAAACACTGTGGGCTGTGTGGAGAGGCAGCCACTCACTGTGAGCTGTGTGGAGAGGCAGTCACTCACTGTGGGCTGTGGGTAGAAGCTACCACTCACTGTGGGCTTTGTGGAGAGGCAGAAACTCACTGGGGACAATGTGGCAAGCAGGTAAACATTGGGGACTGTGTGGAGAGGCAGTCTCTCACTGTGGGCTGTATATAGAAGCAGTCACTCACTGTGGGCTGTGTGGAGAGGCAGCCACTCACTGTGGGCTGTGTGGAGAGGCAGTCACTCACTGTGGGCTGTATTTGGAAGCAGTCACTCACTGTGGGCTGTGTGGAGAGGCAGTCACTTACTGAGGGCTGTGTGGAGAGGCAGTCACTTACTGAGGGCTGTGTGGAGAGGCAGTCAGGCAGTCACTGACTGTAGGCTGTGTGGAGAGGCAGTCGCTCCCTGTGGGCTGTGTGGAAAGGCAGTCACTCCCTGTGGGCTGTGTGGAGAGGTAGCTACTCACTGTTAGCTGGGGGTAAAAGTCAGCCACTCGCTGAGATGCTGGGGTCCCTCGATGGGCTTGCTGCCGAAGGACCATTTCCCATTTAAAAAACTTTGTACGCAAGTAATATCTCGGGTGAGACTTTTATAGAGCAATATTAGAATCTAAATTCCTTGTAGACACTAGGTACAATACAATACATAGGCATTTGTAAACTGTGCAGCTGCTCACAAGGAAGCGTCCTGGTGTTAGCAGCAGGACCACACAAAAACAGGCAGCCAGCCTAGGCAATAAATAGATGAGTCTTCAACCTTTTCAAACCGCAGTGCCGTGGAGCCTCGGTTGGCCTGGGATAGTCGGTCTCTCTCGGGGGGGCCGGTGCGTAGAGCCGCTCGCTTGGGGACCGGAGGGTGGACGGAAGGGGGCCACCTCCATCGCCCTTAGTGCACCGCATGTTCGTGGGGCACCCGGTGCTAAATCATTCTTAGACGACCTGATTCTGTCTTCAAACCTTTCCTAAAGACCATTTCTGATGGTGAAAGCCAGAAAACAGTTAAAGCGAGTTCCATAGTTTTGCTGTTAGTAAGGCAAAGGGTCACCCACCACTCCTGGACCTACGAACGCTGAGGGTATTCAAGGGCTTCAGTGAATTGGACCTCAGGATCTGCCCTGACAATAGGCCAGAGTCTTCGTCTCAGATACTGCAGACCTTTCTGCTGCAGGGCTCTGTAGGCGAAGATTAATGTCTTGAATTTGATATGGCTAATGACCAGTGTTAGACCTGGCATCCTTGGCATGGTTTTCCCTGACTTTTTGCCTCTACCTCCTCTATTGTTGATGCTGTGCTAGTTTAGATGCTTTGGGAACTTTGCCACTGCTGATCAGTGTCAAAGTGCAAGTGCTCCCTGTGTAAATTGATTTTGTGATTGGTTCTCCCTGATTGGCATATTTGTTTTACCAGTGGGTCCCTAGTAAACTGCATTGAGTGAGCCAGGGCTGGTAAATCGAATGCTACTAGTGGGCTTGCAGTGCTGATTGTGCCAACCACATGAGTATCCCTGAAAACAGGTCTCACGGCTGCCACCGCGGTGCCTGTGCGCAGTTTGTTAACTGCCAGGCAAGTGCAACCACTTGCCAGGCCCTACCCTTCCCTTTTGTTACACATAGGACCCCCCTATGGTAGGCCCAAGTGTATGTAAAATGTAGGACATGTGCTGGCGTGTGTAACATGTCCTGATAGTGAAATTCTGCCAATTTTGTTTTTTACTATTGAAAGGCTATCGTGCCCATTGGACAGAATGGGGAATGTAACATTTTACAAGCATATCTTCCCATAGGAATAAGATGGAAAATGGAGTTTAGCATCCCTGAACCAAAGATTTAAGAACACATCTTTTAGTAAAGATGGTTTTTAAATTTTAGAAAGTGGCTATTTTCTTGTTCAACCATCCTGTGTGTCTCTGCCTGGTTGTGGACTGACTGTCTGGCTTTGGAGTGACAGGAGCTGGGGAGGTGCAGTGGCTCCAGGAATCTGGATGAGTCAGCGCTATTCTGAATAGGCCTGATCTGCATTTGGAGTGGTGGGAGGAGTAGCACCTGCACCTGAATAGGGCTGTGCCTGCCTTCCACATGCTGGCTCCACTCCCCTGTGGTGTGTTTGGAGCCATGGCTCACACTGACAATGGGTGTTGTTGTGCACTTGCAGCGTGCCCACAGACCTGGTTTGAACTGGGCTCAGAGCCCCTTGCACAAAGAGAACAAAGACCTTTTGGGGTATAAGTATCAGACCCGAAACCCCATACTTTTAGATCATTCCTGGAATTCAAGAGGAACATTTGCCAATGAGAAGAGCTGGAGAGACTGGGAAGTACTGCCCTTGCTGTGTGACTGGGGTTGGCCTGCAGTTGTTGTTTCTGCCAAGGGAAAGGAGAAGGGCTTTGCTGTGTGCTGTGTCCCCTGCTTGAAGAAGATCTCCAAGGGTCTAAAGTGAGCTGACTTTCTGTTCTGAAGTCTCAGGGACACAAAAACTTCACCCCCAGCTCCCCTGAACTCTGCTGATGGGAGTTCTAGCCTGCCAAGAGGTGCCTGCACCAGTTTTAGGCCTCTGGAGGTTGTTGCTGCTGTTTGGGAGTTGTAAGAAAGAAGAAATGCAAAACACTGCTAAAATGTGATGCATCACTCTTCTTGCGGCTGTTTTCTTGATGCATCTTCACGGTGTGAGAAGAATCTCCACGCATTGCGGTGCCACTGTGAAAACCGTCGCAGCACCTGTCGCTGCTGCAAGAATCGATGCATCGAGGGATCGTAGCTGAACATGATCGAAGCAGCACCGCTCTACGCCGCTGCATCAATTGCCGACGCATCCCGGATTTCCATGCATCATACCTGTGCGGCACGCTTTCCTGATGTATCACAAGCGAACCGGAACCATCACGAATAATCGATACATCACTCCCCATACAGACCAGACTTGATGCATCTCGCACTCTGTGTGTCGCAGAATTGTCGCATCACCTCCCCAAGGTCTCGGGAGTGTTGCATCTCTGTTATCTGACTCCGCGGCTGTTTGGCATTTGGAACTATGACACATCTATAGGTACTTTGGTCAAAAGTCACGCATCCATAGTTTTCTATGGTAAAAGTTCTTGAAACGTTTTTTAAGACATATTTTTAACTGTGTATGTTGGATTTTTGTCCTTTTTGGTCTTGTTTAGTTTAGATAAAGTTACTTTATTTTTCTAAACCGGTGTTTTGTCCTGTTATGGTGTTTTCACTGTGTTACTGGGAGTGTTGGTGCAAATACTTTATACATTGCCTTTGAGATAAGCCTGTCTGCTCGTGCCGAGGTCCCAAGGGGGTTAGCCGGGGTTATCTAAAGGGTGTATCCCCGTTACCCTGACTAGAAGCAAGGGTCCCTATTTGGACAAAGTTACCTACCTCTGTCACCTAGAGACCCTCCTTTCTAACAACCGGTAACCAGCGCAGCTAACAAAGATCAGCAGAAACAGACTGACGCATAGGTACCTTAAGAAGAAGGCGCTGCCACATTTTGAGTGATCTGCAGCCGTTGCAGTAAGTATGCTGGTAAGCCCAGATACAGACTATTCACATAGTCCAAATTTGAAGTTACCAGGGCATGAACAATAGTCTTCTGTGGCATCACCAGGACCGGATGCAATATCCTCCTCAGGAGGTATAAGGTAGCAAAGCAGCTAGCCAAGACTGCTTTGACCTACAGTTCAAAAGACAAGTGGGGGTCAAATGTGAACCCAGATTCCTCACACAAGAGGAGCAAATTGGAGGAGCCCCAGCCTCTTAGGGCTATCAGTTGAGAGAATGGGGGTGGGGCTTGATAGAGGCAAAGAGAGGAATTTTATTTTTTTCAAAAATCAGTTTAGGGCAGCTTTCATCCATCCAATTGGCCATTGTTTTCAGGCAATTCTTAGAAGAACTGAAGGCATCAGAAGCCTCATCCTGGAGGGACAGAAGGTGCTGAGCGTCATAAGCACACAAAATCACTTTCAAGCCCTAGGCTTCGACAAAGTTAGCCAGGGCCCCAAATACACATTAAAAAGAGTGAGGGACAGCCCTGGGGGAATCCATATTTAAGGGTCTTTGGACCCAAAGTAAAAGGAGCAAGGAAAACAGCCATGTATCTGTCCTCAAGATATGATTTAAGCCAAGACAGAGCTTTCCCTTGAGTTCTAATCTTCAACAGCCTTTGCCGCAGGATAGAATGCGAGACCGTGTCAAACGCTGATAACAAATCCAATTCTACAACCGTAGCCGAAGCACCCTGAACCAGATTAGACTTGATAAATTCTGAGATCTCCTGTAGGGCCAACTCTGTACTGTACACTGTACACTGCGTATCATGAAAAGAGAGTTTGATTCCAGAAAAAGGGAAAGCTGTCTATTAGCCACCTTTTCCAGCGTTTTGGCTACTGTGGGAAGAATTGAAAGTGGTCTGAATTTGCTAAGAGTTTTGGGGTCAGCAATAGTTTTGTTAACAGTGGTACCAGTGTAGTTCTGAAAATTCTGGACTCGTGAATAAAACTTCGTCGTAGCATGACGATTTTTATATCAAAAGACCGAGAATGGCTAGTACACTATGTACAAGCATTTTCGTCATATTCGAGTGACGATTTCACCTCGAAATCGTCATTTTCGTCCTGAACCCTTGGCTTTCATTTTGTGTACGGCAGCCATTTTGTGAGTTGCACTCACATAGGCTTATAATACAGCTAAATTCGATTCCAAAGGACACGTACACCTTAATTGACTTTTCTCTGACCTGGGCAAGCTGAAACCATTGCCCCAGGCCGAACCTGTTTGGTCAGTTCCTCTCCCAGTGGCCGAACGAGATAGCATCAAGGCACAACATGCCATAAACCCTTTTCAGCGCACACACACCTGCCTAATCTTGCTCCCACCTGTCCCTGTTCCTTTCTCTCTTACTTGCTTTATGATGAGGAGGTGCCCGTTTTTATTGGGGGTCCACCGATATCTGATGAAAATGTTGGGCCTTGCCGGGTAATTTGTTGTGGGCTGGACGAACTGAAATGTGGGTTTGTCATCATGACTCTGCTTTTTCTTTGTAGTGAAAATATGTGAATAGTCAACTGTAAATGTAAGAATGGTTTGCCTGGAGCTTAATATTTTGTATAAAAAGAGAAGCCAGGCTTTGTGAGATTGAGCAGTCTCCTGAGAATATACATCCCGTGTTGTTGTACTTCTAGGACGCCTGTTACTTGGTTGCAGCCAATAAAATCGATCCTTGACTTCACCTAGAAGACTCTGAGTTTCTGTGGTCTAAATCAGGAAAGTACTCGAGGTCTTTGGGTGTGTACCATGACACCACTGGGTTACCGGTTCGGTACATGTTCTGAAAAACCAAGTACCTCAGTTGGCGCCCAATGTGGGGCAATACCAGCGGTACCGGTCCAGCCAGAGGTTCGTGAGGAGCTTCGTGTGAAAATTCTGGAGGAAGGCCAACCACTTCATCGACCCCTGCATGTCGACGTGGTCCGATAGTCTTTGCTGCGAGGTTCCCCGCTTCCCGACGGCTACAAAGGACTGCTGCCCTGGCTATCGCCCTGATTTGGACCCTTGAAGTTTAGTAGAGCGAAACGATAAGACGAGTCTTCTGGTGACGTCATTGATATCTCAGTTAAGTATAAGTGGAGCGTCTCCCAGTCTTTAGTTGGTTCTTAGTTTTGGGTATCCCCTTGGGATCACTTTGTTTGGAACTTGCAAGTGCCAAAGCCAAAGGACTCGTGTATTCACGAGAAATATCGTCATCGATAATCCTTTGAAGTTTGAAGCTAGACTAGAGAGCGAAGATGCCTGGTCTTAGCAGACTTGGAAATTTGTTTTGTTGTGGTAGTAATAGGGATTCCCGATTGGAGGACTCGTGTCCGGTTCCTCCGATTGGAACTCCAACTTATGAATTATATGTGAAACATGGAGTAGGCCCCATCACATACAATGAAGTGTGAATCAAATACACCAGAAAAGAGGATTTTTAAAATGGCCCCAATATGGTAGCTTTGACACGGAAATCTTAGATAACCTCGAAGTTAAACTTTTTAAGAAGAAAGCCCGGCCGGAGATGTTTGACTCTTTCCGCCTATGGCGTAAGGAAGCCAAACAGAAGGAAATTAAATTAGCGAAGAAAAATAAGAGAGAAAGGGGTATTTCGATAATGCAAGCTGCTATGCAGTTCAAAGACAATGAAGAAGAACAGATGAGTGAGCAGTTGCACAGGCAACGTAAAATGGTCATCGATATATGTTATCCAGTTTTGCCGCCTCTTCAGCAAGATGCAGCAAAAGAGCTTGAAAAAGATCCCTTAATGTCGCATTTGTTAAGTTCGCCACCCCCCTACGCGCAGAATGCTACGGCACCTCCGCAACCTTTAGTTGCGCAACCCGTGGTTGCATTGCCTCCACAGCAACCACCAGCTACTCTTCAGCTGGCTCCTGCTCCTCCGGTGCAGCCTCCTCAAGGGCCACCGACTTTGACATCTGCTCTGCCTTTACTTCCTACAACTTTAACTACTATAACAACCACCACTCCTGGTACTTCTCCTGACACTGCCTCTGCATCTGCCTCGTCTCACCCTGCTTTCCCGCTTGTCTTTTCATCGACTTCTCCTTCTGTTCGTCAGAGAGTGGCTAGTACTGTTACTAGTATTTTATATCCTTTCTTTGGAGCGGCAAGTCCGGCTCCTGTCTCTGAGCATAAACAGTTGCGTAGCCAACAGCCTGATTCTAGGGAGAAGGAAACGTTGAATCATTTGGCACATAGATGGGTGACTGACCCGACAATATATGATCTAAATTCTGTTATGGATGTCTTCCATCAGTGGGCAGCATCAAAGCAGAGATACGTTTTTGAGAAAATGTGTGTTTTTCTATGTGAAGATTTAGAGGAAAATGATTTGGACTCTAATCCGCCCGAGCTGAGCCATGTGCGGTTCGAATTCTCAAAAGGCGCAATTGTGGGGTCAGATGTTAGGAAAGCAGTTGCGACGTTGTTGTCGCTTAGAACTGAAGGTGTTTCTAAGTCGTTGTTTGAGTCTGATTCTTCTGTTAAAAAGAAGGGAAGACAATACCCCATGAGAGAAGTTCCCCCACAATGGAGAGAGGGTGACGCAAATGCTAATCCGGTTATTCTGCCACACTTTCAGCGTGTGTGGGTACATGTTCCTTGGAAGCGAGCTGAAGTTTTGGCCCTCAAACAGACCTTGCCTGATCCCCGTAAGAATCCTGCAGGGTATTACAAGGAATTGTCGAAGACTGCAGGTTCATTCATTATGAATTTAGCTGACATAGACATGTTGTTTGGGAATGTTGTTCCACAGCCTTTATGGGGAAAGATTCGTCATGCAGATCATGATCAGGAATTAGGTGACTCATGGGCTAATATTGCTGCTGCAGATGCCCGACAGGTTGGTGGTGCTAAGCCTGAGCCTTTAGTAGCAGAACTTCCTGGTAGGATCATTGATTATATGAAAACTATAATGCCTGCGATGCGTGTAAATTGGGATACGTTGTCTGCGTGTAAGCAGAAGAAAGATGAAACGGTGTCTGATTTCTTCACCAGGTTTGAAGAAACATTTGTCGACCACAGTGGTCAAGATATGAGCACAGAATGTGGTCAGCGATTGTTCGTCGATAAATTCGTGCACAATCTGCTTCCAGAGTTGTGAAAGAAATTGAAGGATTCAGAGAGTTCTTGGGCAGTTTCCTCTTCAGCACAAATATTGGCTACTGCACAATATTATGAAAATAGAGACAAAGATGAGAAAGATAGAGCAGAAAAGAAAACTAAAGAGTTGAAAACGAAGGTTTTGTTACAGCAAGCGTATCCGCCACGTGGTGGTGGCCAGAATAATGGTGGTCAGAGTAACTATCAGAATAATTATCAGCAGCCTCAACAGTATCAGAGGAACTCGCAAAGAATCGAGTATACTCAACCACGTGTCCCCGTAGGTCCCAATCAGTGTTCATATTGCAAGGAAGAGGGTCATTTCAAATATAGTTGCCCTGTCTTGTTACAACGCGCAAATGGTGTTTCTGGCTCCAGAGGTCGAGGTGTTCAACAAGCACCTAGAGGTAGAGGACGTGGAAATTTTCCCCAGAACACTCGTTCCCTTCCGCCTCAGAACTCAATGAATAGGTTCGATCAACAGAATAACGCATCTGGTAGGGCAGCTCAGTACTATGCTGATGATTACTATGCAGAAGATGAGAATATGGAAGGTAATGATTGCTAGGACAGCCATGGACAAAGAGAGGGAGTTGTTTCAGTTCCAGTAGATCAGAGTGGACCATACGTCGAGGTGATTACGTCAGGTGTGTCAGAGCCTTTTCTGTTGGATACTGGTGCTACAAAGAGTTCTATTATGCACTCCAAACTCCCTGGCGCACCTTTGTCTGGTGAAATGAATGTTTCTGTAGGTTTTTCTGGCACCCCGGTTAGGAACACGATTTCTAGTCCTATGTCCCTTTCTGTTGGTCCTTGTGAATTAGAAGCACCCCTTATTCTGACAACAGGTTGTGGTGAAAACTTGTTGGGATTGGATCTGTTAAAAAGATTGTATGCGACTTTGTACTGTTCTCCTTCGGGAGTACAACTTACTTTAGGTAAGAAAGTGGTTTCCTCAATGTATTTGTCAAGGGATAAACTTCCAACAGAATTGTCGTTTCTTCCTGATATTCTTTGGGCTACTGGTCCTAATGATGTGGGTCTTTTGGAAATAGCACCATATGTTGTAACATTGAAAGCCAATGTTAGAATGCCACGCATTCCCCAATACAAAATCTCTAGTGAAGGTGAAAAAGCGTTGTTAGCGATCGTTTACGATCTGATTGAAAAGGATGTGATTGAAGAGACAAGAGGCAACGTTTGCAATAGTCCTGTTCTGCCTGTTTTGAAACAAACTGATCCCTCTCAGCCACCTGTGTACAGATTTGTGATTGATCTTAGAGAGGTGAATGAAATAGTTGTGCCACAATTTCCAGTTGTTCCTGACATTACTGCCCTATTGACTATGATTCCAGCTTCTGCAACATGGTTTTCGGTGATTGACTTGAAGAATGCTTTCTTCAGCATCCCGATTGCTGAGGAGAGTAGGGATATTTTTGGCTTCAGTTTAAGAGGACGAAGCTTCCGCTTTAAACGCGCTCCCCAGGGCTACTGTGAAAGTCCATCAATATATAGTCAAGCTTTAAAGACACAGCTTGATGCGATTGTTTTACTTGAAGGTGCTACCCTTGTACAGTACGTCGATGATTTGCTTGTTGCTGCAGATACTGAAGAAATATGTAAGAAAGCCACGTTGTCATTGTTGCGTCATCTGTGTGATTTGCATCACAAGGTGTCATTTTCCAAATTGCAATATTGTCGACAAGAAGTGACCTACCTAGGTCATCTCTTGTCGAAGGAGGGAAGGAAACTGACCCCAGAAAGAATTCAGGCAATAGCAAAATTGAATGTGGCAAGAACACAGAGAGAAGTGCGTGCTTTCTGGGTATTACATCGTACTGTAGACAATGGATTCCACATTTTTCTTTACTGGCCAAACCTTTGGTGGCATTAACGTGTAAAGATACACCCAATCCCGTCCCTTGGTCTGAAGAGTGTCAGAAAAGTTTTTCTGAATTGCGCACAGCATTATGTTCGGCTCCTGTGTTGGGTACCCCCAACTACAGTAAGCCCTTTACATTATATGTCCATGAGAAAGAGGGTTGTGCATTGTCAGTGTTGACACAGTTGTTTGGAGACAAGCAGCGTCCATGTGCATATTTTTCGTCGACTTTGGATCCGGTAGCTAAAGTATTGCCGAGTTGTTTAAGAGCCACAGCGGCAGCAGCTGTTTCTATTCGACAGTCTGCTGGTCTAGTGATGAATAACACGCTAGTTGTGATGGTCCCACACGCAGTAGACACGTTGTTAAACAGAACCAAGACACAGCACTTAACTAGTGCTCGATTGTCAGGTTACGAGTTGACATTGTTAGGAGTCATGTGCACATAAAAAGATGCAACACACTCAACCCAGCTACGTTGTTGCCAATTGTAGAGGAATTAGATGCTTCAGAACAGCATGATTGTTTTCTTAGAACAGAAGAAGAAACGAAAGGGAGAATAGACCTCCAGGACACTCCTCTTGCTGAATGTGATGGTATCTTATGGGTGGATGGTTCATGCTTCAAGCTTCCGAATGGTGACACGACTGCAGCATATGCTGTCACGACTTTGCATACAATTGTTGAAGCTGCACCTATCCCACATAATTCAGCTCAAGCAGCAGAATTGATTGCACTTACAAGAGCATGTGTGTTGTCAAAAGGAATGAAAGTGCCCATCTACATCGACAGCCAGTATGCGTTTGGTGTGGCTCACAGTTTTGGACGATTGTGGAAAGAACGTGGGTTCCTGACTTCGCATGGAGCTAAGATTCAGCATGGTCAGTTGGTGAATGAGCTTCTTGAATCACTGACCTTGCCATTACAAGTTGCGATTGTGAAATGTAGCGCCCACAAGAAAGTGACTGATGATGTTGGTCGTGGTAATGCGTTTGCAGACGAAGTTGCGAAAGAAACGGCGAGAGATGTGATGATCAGAATGTATGTTGCGGGTTCAGCAAGATGGGTTCCGGATGGAGGAATGTATGAAGATACGATAGAAAGTGTGAAATCGATTCAAGCAGAAGCTACAGAGAAAGAGTTGAGTGTGTGGAGAGAGAACACGGGTAAACTGGATACAAATGGTTGTTGGGTTGAATTGTCAGAGCATCAGCGATGGTTGTTACCCGATGCGTACGTGCTTGCAGTGGTTACAATGGCACATGGAATGGCTCATATCAGCGTAAAAGGGATTTGCAAGTTGCTGGCTCCGGTATGGCAAAATGATGGAATTCCCAAGTGTGCGGAGAATGTGGTCAAGAATTGCATGGTGTGTCTGAAGTACAATCCTGGTAGGGGAACCCCAACTCCAGCTGGTCATTTTGCGCCTCCTACATATCCGTTTGAGGTTTTGCAGCTAGATTTCATCCACATGGAGAGGTGCAACAATTTAAAATACATACTCGTTGTTGTTTGTGCCTTCTCAAGATGGGTAGAAGCATATACCCTAAAGGACAATACTGCCTTGTCCACAGCGAAAGCCCTTGTGAAAGAATTCTTCCCCAGATTTGGAATGCCTAGAATGGTCTGGAGTGACAATTGGAGTGAATTTGTGGGTCGTGTGATGAAGAAAGTATGTGAAGGGCTAGGCATTCATCAGAAGTTTCAAGCTGCAAATTACCCCCAATCAGCTGGACTAGTAGAATGCTACAATGGCACGCTTAAGTTAAAATTGGCCAAAATTCAAGCGAGCACTGGTCTTAAATGGCCTGATGCTCTACCCTTAGCACTCCTATCAACCAGAATGACTGTGCATTCACGAGTGGGACTTAGTCCATATGAGATTGTTTTTGGCCGCCCGGCCAATATATGGGGAGTGCCAAGGCCCACAAAGTTCAGTGAAATCGAACACCCTGTTTTGCTTGATTATCTGTACGAATTGACGGCTAAATTGCATGTTTTACACCAACAGGTCCATGACACCCTGCCTCCGGTCTCTGAAACTCCAGGTCATCCCATCGACCCTGGATCCTGGGTTCTTGTGAAGAATTTCCAGCGAACATAGAACGATCAGCCAAGGTGGACCTTCTTTCCACAAGATCAGCTGTTCGAGTGGAAGGGAAGAAGCACTGGATCCACGGGGTCCATTGTAAAAGGGTACCTTTACCTCTGCCGACTGACCAGTGGGTCCAGAAGGGTGTCGCCGACTCAGAGACTGAAACTGTGCCACGTTTTCTGCCTTTCAGTGATGCACGTGTAAAAGGAACACTTACTGAACAAGAGAGTGATAATATTTTGCAACCAGCTGTATCACCATCAGTTCGATTGGACACTACAGAACCTGAACTCCTTTTCCAAGATAATACAATACCAGGAAAACAACGGTATAATCTGAGGCCGAGAAATACGAACTAATAAAAGTGTTTTTTTCCTCCAAGTACTATTTTTGAAAGTGCAGCTCTCCCATCTGAGAAACTTGCTTATTTTTGTTTTTCGAACCGCCATCCGGGTTCCGCTGCTAGGGCCGCGATTGCCCAAAGTCTTTGGGGTGCAGCTGATGACGTTAGGTCGACAGTTCTGGTTGATCCAAGGGAGTTGCCCTAGACTGACAGAAGCATTCCTTAGCAGAAACAACCTCCCATCGCGGGCAGCACTTCAGAGAGGATGGAGTTTTTCGAGATGGAGCGACCTGCCAAAACAATGAACTTTAAAGCCAGGATATGTAAAATGATGACAAAGAAAAGCTTTTTGATATTGTGCATTTTTATGTTATTCAGTGTGATGATATTTTTAATAGGATATTTTTATTCTCTTTTCAAGTGACATTTGCACCCACTACATCGCCCATACCTCCTCCTTCTACTGTTTCCCCGCACTCTTTTCAACCCCTTCCTGAACATGAATCCGCTAGGATATTAGAGTTTATTAATAATTCCTTTGTTCAGCTCTTGCACCAACACCAACTTGTAATGAACACGACTAACTGTTGGATGTGTGGTCTTATGCCTCACACAACGGATAAAGGTATCCCTTATCTGGTCCTACCTTTCAGCCATAATGGTTCTGTGTGGGCATACAGAATGATGTTCATCTATGCTCGTGAAGTCCACCCCCTACGTTCTGTAAAAGACAATCCTAAGAATAGTGCTCTGGTTAAGGTTATAGTCGACATGATTAAGGAAGAGATTTCTTATGAAACTACCCCCGAAGATGAGACACTTGCATATATAGGATGGAACGTAACCGGATATGGAGCTACTCTGAGTGAGAAACAGCAAGCTAAGAGATCTTCCCCGATTTGGATTGTACCCCATCAGGGTCCCCTGTGTCTGCAAGGTACTGGCAAAAATCCCAGAGCTCAGTTGGGGTAGAGTGACTGTACTGAAACATATGTTTTTGGGTCTCAGACTTCCCCTGCGTTTTTAGCAGCTAAGGGTACATATTTCATCTGCCATGATAGAGCCTATACATGGTTGCCCCCTGACTTTTCGGGCTCATGTTTTGTTTCGTTCCTGTTGCCTCCCACCTACACAGCAGCGGCAGACTACCACAAGACAAGGATAGTTAGAGGTGTCTTGAGTAAAGAAGACACTGCAGGACAAGAATTTGGGGACTTTGTAAAGGGTTTTCTGCCGTTCTGGCGACCCATGGTTAACAGCAGGAACATAAGGCAATTGACAAGGGTGGTTAAGTCCACCGTAATTGAAACTGCTGGTGCCCTTAGTAACTTGACTGCTGAGCTCCAGTCGGATCGTCTTATGACCCTTCAGAACAGGGTCGCATTAGATGTCATACTTGCAGACCGAGGTGGGGTATGTAAATTGATCCAATCAAGTTGCTGTGTTTTCATTCCAGATAACGCTCCAACAGTGTACCAGGCCATCTCCAAACTGCATAAGATTTCCGAATCTATTCATGTGGATAAAGGAGATTGGTCTTTGATGGGATGGTTCTGGGAACTGATATCCAGCTGGGGATGGAAAATAAAATTCTAATGGTCATTGGGATAGTCTTAGCTATTCTTTTCCTGTTCTGTCTGTGCGTGCAGTGTGCTCCTGCAATATGTGGCCTCTGTGCTACATCATGTGTAAGGAAACCTGCATCAAGAGACGAGCTAAGTACTAGGATGATGCTACAGCAGCATCTCAATGATTTTAGGAATATAGACCTGGACTCAGATTAGCATGAGATTAGGTTAAATTGCCTATGTAAGGGCAAAAGGAGGGTTTGTGGTTCTGAAAATTCTGGACTCATGAATAAAACTTTGTCGGAACATGACGAATTTGATATCAAAAGACCGAGAATGGCTAGTACACTATGTACAAGCATTTTCGTCATATTCGAGTGACGATTTCACCTCGAAATCGTCATTTGCGTCCTAACCCCTTGGCTGCCATTTTGTGTACGGCAGCCATTTTGTGAGTTGCCCTCACATAGGCTTATAACTACAGCCAAATTCGATATCAAAGGACACGTACACCTTAATTGATTTTTCTGTGACCTGGGCAAGTTGGAACCATTGCCCCAGGCCAAACCTGTTTGGTCAGTTCCTTTCCCAGTGGCCGAACGAGATAGCATCAAGGCACAACATGCCATAAACCCTTTTCATCGCACACACACCCTGCCTAATCTTGCTCACACCTGTCCCTGCTCTTTTCTCTCTCACTTGCTTTATGATGAGGAGGTGCCCGTTTTTATTGGGGGTCCACCGATATCTGATGGAAATGTTGGGCCTTGCCGGGTAATTTGTTGTGGGCTGGAGGAACTGAAATATGGGCTTGTCATCATGACTCTGCTTTTCCTTTGTAGTGGAAACATGTGAATGGTATACTAAAATTTGAAGAATGTTTGCCTAAAGCACAATATTTCGTATACAAAGAGAAGCCTGACTTTGTAAGATTGAGCAGTCTCCTGAGAATATACATCTCGTGTTGTTGTACTTCTAGGACGCCTGTTACTTGGTTGCAGCCAATAAAATCGATCCTTGACTTCACCTAGAAGACTCTGAGTTTCTGTGGTCTAAATCAGGAAAGTACTCGAGGTCTTTGGGTGTGTACCCTGACACCACTGGGTTACCGGTTTGGTACCGGTTCTGAAAAACCCAGTACCTCACATTGCCTTTGGACAATGGGTTCGGGAACCTGGCAGCGAAGGTGTGGCATTTTGCGTTTGAGTGTGTGGCGAACAGATCTATGTCTGGTTGACCCCACATTTGGAAGAAAGGTTGAAGGACTTGTGGATGAAGTTCCCATTCGTGTATTTGTTGAGTCTGACGACTTAACAGATCCGCTATATAATTGTTTACTCCGGGAAGATGTTCTGCCAGGAGATATATGTTTTGTGTAATGGCCCACCTCCATATACTTTGCGCTAGGTGAGGCAGCTGCAAAGAATGTGTTCCTCCTTGCTTTTGTATGTAGTACATTGCTGTCATATTGTCCATCCGGACTAAGACAGCCTTGTTGAGAAGATGTACTTGGAACTAGAAATATTGCCAGTGGTTCTAGGTGATTGATGTGGAGTGCTTTTTGTTGAGTGGTCCACTTGCCGTGAATTGTATGATTTAGGAGATGGGCTCCCCAGCCGGTGAGTGATGCGTCTGTTGTTAGCACTATTTGTGAAACTGGCTCTAGGAACGGCCGTCCTTTGGAAAGGTTTACTGTGTTCCACCACTGCAGAGAGCGATGTGTTTGGCTGTCTACCAACATCAGATCTGTAAGTTGTCCCTGAGCCTGATTCCACTGACATGCCAAACATTCTTGTAAAGGGTACATCTGAAGTATTGCGTCAGTGACGTACGATGAAAATGTAAGAGGCCATCACGCCTATTAGCTGCAAAACACTTGTGCTGGGAGAGAGTGTTGAGACTGAAACTGGGTGATGAGGGTTTGCATGCTGGCTATCCTGGCTGGATTGGGGTATGCTAGAGCTTTGCAAGTGTATATTGTAGCTCCTAGATACTGATGTATGTAGGAGGGTTGAAAGTGTGACTTGCTGTAGTTTAGTGTGATCCCTAAGTAGTGTGATCCCCAAGGCTGTATGACTTGGCTTTTATGAGCCAGTTGTCCAGGTATGGAAATACGTGGATTTGCTGCCTTCTTAAGTGCGCTGCTACTACTGCAAGGCACTTTGTGAACACCCTGGGTGCTGTAGTCACCCCAAATGGAAGGACCTTGAACTGATAATGCTGGCCGTCCACTGTGAATCTTAGGTATTTCCTGTGAGCAGGGTGTATGGGAATATAGAAGTAGGAGTCCTTGAGATCAAGGGTGGCAAGGAAGTCGCCTCTTTGAAGTAGTGGAAGGACCTTGTGATCATGTGAAAATGATCTGATTGAACGTAGAAATTGAGAGGTCTGAGGTCCAGTATTGGTCTTAGAGTCCCGTCTTTTTTGGGGATTAGGAAATACAGGGAGTAAACCCCTGTTCCTTGATGCTGTATGGGAATTGGTTCTATTGCGTGCTTTTGAAGCAGTGAAAGAACTTCTTGTTTGAGGAGTGTTAGATGTTCCCCGGACATTGGAGGCTGTTTGGGTGGTAAGTTGAGGGGAGTAGCAGAAAGTTCCAGGCAGTAACCATACTGGATAATATGTCTTACCCACTTGTCCATAGTGATGGAATTCCAGACAGGTAGGAACTGTGATAGTCTCCCTCCAACCGGAGTGGAATGGGCTGGAGGAAAGTCACTGCTTACTAGCCGGGGAGGTGCGAGTGTTGTTGTTACCTCAACCTCTCCCTTTGTTGTTACTTTCCCTGTATCCACCTCTAAAATATCCCCTACTGGAAGATGTTTGTGTGGTGTTTTTGTATGAAGAGGAAGTAGTGTCTGTACCAATGCTCTTGGATTATCCTCTGTAGAAGGAGCGGCGAAAGGAACCACGTATGGATGGAGAGACTGTAATGCTCCCATGGATTTAGCAGTCTCCGTGTCCTTTTTCAATTTTTTGGTGTCTACAGCCGGTCCAAAAAGTTGTTGCTGATTGAACAGCTGGTTGAGGATAGTTGTTTTTACCTCCAGTTTGAAGCCAGAAATGTGCAACCAAACATGTTGTCTGAGTAACATGCTAGTGTTAAAGGCCCTTGTAGTGTAGCTCCTATTTTCCCAATAGGCTCTGCGCATTGGAATAATACCTACAGCAGTAAAGGCCAAGGCCAGACGTTAACTAGGTCTACTACTGTCGATACTAGACTTAAGTTTTGGGTTTGCCAGCGTAGCTCAGAGTTCGCTAGAAACTTTCTCGAATGTTCAAGGAGGAATTAACTTCCCTGATTAGACAAGAAGGGATTTAGTTTCTGACAACCATAGAACATGACAACTTTGCTCTCCCCTAATCAAGAGTCAATCTCGAGAGTCGTGTGAGCACAAGGCAATTATTTTACTCAGTCAGTACGTGCATTCTTAGTCTCATCAGATTGTAGAGAAAAGGAGGAGACGGGCGTGTTCAATAAAAAGGTGTTATTTATTGATCAGTCTCTTTTCTCGTACAAGAGAAATGGATCGATATTATTGCAATACTTATAGTTAAGTAAAGTGCATACATTAAAAGCAATAGTATAAAATAATACTGTAAAAACATTGATATGGTTTCTGAGCCATATGATGTTTAAAATGATTAAAATATATTTACATACACATATACATTTGACTAAACATACTCAACTGGTGTTTCTAAATACGCCTACCCCGTGTACCTGACCTAAGTCTAATGCGTGGGCGGGAATAGAAAGTTACAGTTTAAGTTAAGTTTGTTTTTGCCAAGTGAATAACTAAAGAATTCTCTGTGAGGGGTTATTCAGTTCTGTACCTGGAATTTAGGATGAATGAGGAATGGTATCTCTTTCTCTGCTCTCGATATTCCAGGCTGCCTGCGAGGGCTGCCCAGAAGCGCCGGTGCTGGGTCTCTCGGCTTGAGATAGTGTAACGTCCTGAACGTCTCAGGATCGGTAAACAACACGTTAATGAGGACGCAACCACTTGTGTATGCTTAGATACTTTAATAAAGGCTTCAAAAGAATACAAAGAGTAACCAAAAGATATAGTCACTGGAGGTCTCCAGTCCATCTACGTTACCAGCCCACAGCACGGATGATGGTCTTCACCGTCCTCTGCAAATACACCGATCCCGGCGTATGCCAACAGAGGACAGGAAACGAAATGGCCGGCAATGCCACTCGGTATGCTGTGCGAGGCTTGAAGAGTAATGGGGGGGAAACGAGGAGACAGGGAAACACCGAGCCGGGGTCTCTACCTGAAGGGAGCAGCCGCTCAACCTCTTCCTCGGACTGCACCGGGACGCGGAGTCACCTCCGGGTGATGCGTCACCGATACCCAAATCACAACAAGGGGACAGAACCGAGAGCAGCAGCTCGATCGATCCTATGGACGCCCAAGCCTGTAACGCGGCAAACACCTCCTGGTGTGCGTTACAGCTGGTAGTCCTTGTATCTCGTGTCTGGCTGGGAGCTACGACTCCTACCAGCTCAAACACCCAAGCGCCTTGACTCAGCCGAGTCAGAGCGGAGCTCAATGGTTGTCCGGTAGAGCTTCCGGGTCAGTAACAGGTTGCAGTTGGACAAGACACGGCCCAGGGAGTAACGACTCAACCTACCTCCGTTCTTGTCTGTCTGGAGCACCTCTCCGGAACGCTGCCCTTCACGAAGCAGGTACGTCGGTGAAAACACAATATCCGACAGCGTTGTACCTCCAGGTTCCTCCCTTTATAGGGCGTGTCTTCCTTGAGTTTATGTAACGTTTCTCCCGATTACATAAGGGCGTGGTTTCCTTGAGTTATGTAACGGCTCTCCCGATTACATAAGGGCGTGGTTTCTTTGAGTTATGTAACGGCTCTCCGATTTACATAACCTCTCAACCGCTAAGCATCCTGGGAGATGTAGTCCGTTTCCGCTGGTTACCGTTTCCTCCTCTCGCATGTCAGGAATCCTTGACAGTACATCCTCCCTCTCAGCGGCTCCCCACGGGGCCAGCACTGGCAGGAAAACGTCGATGGAACAAGGAAACCAAGCGCGGAGCATGAACCCCTTCAGCCGGTTCCCATGATTGCTCCTCCGGGCCATAGCCTTTCCACGCAACCAGGTACCACAGCTTCCCCTTGCGCCATTTGGACGCCAGTATGCCCGACACCTCATACTCCACCTCCGACTCCACGCATACCGGCCTAGGTGTCCCAGACGGCTTGGAGGGTGCTGGTTTGAGCAGTGATATATGAAAGACAGGGTGTATCCGCAACGACTGGGGCAAACACACCTTTACGTTCACTGGACCCACACACTTGGTAATTCGATAGGGGCCCATGTACTTGGGATGGAACACACTGTTCTTTCGAAACCTCATGTTCCTTGTGGATATCCAGACGTAGTCTCCAGTGCGGTACAGCGGCCCGGGCCTTCTCTTCCTGTCTGCCGCAGCCTTGTATCTTCTCTTGGCCTCGATCAGGACAGCCCTTGAGCGCATCAACGTGTCTTTAATGTGTGCCACCCTGTCCGCTGTGGCGGGAATCCTGTCCTCTCTGAACGGATGTAGAAACGGCAAGAACCTGGGATGGTGGCCATAGTTGCTATAGAACGGAGATGACTGTGTGGAGCTGTGAGTGGCGTTGTTGTAGGCTATTTCTGCAACCCATAGTAAGTCGACCCATTCTTCCCTGCCCTGGTCTACAAAACACCGTAGATACTGTTTGAGCGTTTGGTTCAGGCGCTCGGTTTGGCCGTCCGTTTGTGGGTGGTAGCTGGTGGACAGGGCGGTCTTGACGTGCAACGCAGTGCACCATGTCTTCCAGAATAGTGCAGTAAACTGCGACCCCCGGTCCGACACGATCACCCCAGGTAATCCATGCAGTCGTACCACATTCTTAAGGAGTAGTGACGCCAATTCCCCGGCCGTAGGGACTCTCTTGCAGGGGATGAAGTGCCCCATCTTTGTCAAGTAGTCCACCACCACCAGTATCGCCGTCATCCCCTGGTCTGCCGGTAGGCCCACCACGAAGTCCAGTGATATGCTATCCCATGGTCTATCCGGGGTCGGAAGTGGATGTAAGAGCCCTTGGGTTCGGCCATGATCGGCCTTCATGGTAGCACACGTAGAACACTCCTGTCCCCACCTCCTGACATCCACTCTCATGGTTGGCCACCAGAAATGCCGTCCCATGCTAGCCACCGTCTTTTCAAAGCCCAAATGACCTGCGCATGGAGAGTCGTGGCACCATATGAATGCTTGTTTCCTTAGCCTAGGCGTGGGTATCAACAGGCACCTGCCCTTCAGGGGTATCCCGTCCTTCAGCTGCCATTCTCTGTGACTGAGGAGCCACCTCCGCCATGCAAATGACCTGATCCCTCTCCTTATTCCCCTCAGGAACGTGTCCGGCTGGATCACCCCCAATATCATTCTCGGGGAAATGATGGAATGCTCGTTCGCAGGCAATGGTTCCTTAACTGCTGATTGACGTGACAGGGCGTCTGCCTTCCTGTTTTCCGTTCCAGGCCGATATGTGATGCGGAAGTTGAACCCCGCAAAGAAGATCATCCACCTCAACTGCCTGGGAGACAGGTGTCTTGTGGCCGTCATGAACTGTAGGTTCCTATGGTCCGTATACACCGAAACCACATGTCGTGCCCCCATCAACCAATGCCTCCATTCGGTGAAGGCGTCCTTGATTGCGAGAAGCTCCTTCTCTGCAATGTGGTAATTGCGTTCGGCGTCGTTGAGCTTGCGGGACATGTATGCAACGGGATGAAGCACCCCTGTGTCGTGGTTGCGTTGGGACAGAATAGCCCCCAGTGCCACATCCGAAGCGTCCGCTTCCACCACGTAGGGGAGATCCGGATCGGGGTGAGCCAACACCGGTGCTTTACCAAAGGCGCTTTTCAGGGCCTCAAATGCTGCGTTCGCTTCAGGGGACCAGACAAACTCTTTAGACTTCCTCAGTAGCTGAGTGATTGGGGCCACCAATCCCGAAAATCCATCAATAAACCGCCTGTAAAAGTTGGCGAACCCAATGAAACTTTGGACGTCTTTCACGCTTTGAGGCACCGGCCACTCTTTCACTGCCTTGATCTTGCGTTCCGCCATCTCCTGACCCTCCGGACTCAGCATCACTCCGAGGAACTCCACCGATGTGACGTGGAAGTCACACTTGCTGAGTTTACAAAACAGCATATTCTCCCTGAGTTTTTGGAGCACTGCTTTGACATGGTGTACGTGCTCCTCCACACTGGACGAATAGATGAGGATGTCGTCGATATATACAACCACGTATATATCCAACACCTCCCTGAATACCTCATTCAGAAAGTACTGAAAGGCAGCCGGGGCGTTGCACAGTCCGAACGGCATGACGAGGTACTCAAATAGGCCGAACCTGGTCTTAAAGGCGGTCTTCCACTCGTCTCCGTCTCTCATGCGCACCAGATGGTATGCCCCTTTCAGATCCAACTTGGTGTAGATACGTGCTTTCTTGACTTGTTCCAGAAGTACACTGATGAGGGGTAAGGGGTACCTGTTTTTTATTGTTATCGCATTTAACGCCCTAAAGTCCACACAGGCCCTCAGCTCCCCATTGGCCTTCGGGATGAAGAAGAGCGGCGAGGCGGCCGGAGATTTGGACGGACGGATGAATCCTAGTTTGAGGAGTTTATCCAGATACCCCCGGAGATGCACGTTTTCAGGCTCTGTCAGGGCATACAGCCTGCCACTGGGAACGCTGGCCCCCGGCACCAGGTCGATCTGGCAGTCAAACTGTCTATGTGGCGGTAGCACTTCGGCCTTCACCTCATCAAACACGTCCTCGAAACTGTGATAAGCTTGGGGGAGAGCCACATCTTTCTCTGCCGCTGTAGCCACCGTCTGACTCCCGCTATTTCCTGCGTCCATGGGTTCCGGTCGTATGCCACAATGCAGGGTGCAATATGGTGACGTCATTTCGATGCAATGCGTTGGCCAATCCACCGAGGGGTTGTGTTTCTGTAGCCACGGCAATCCCAATATGACCCCGTATTGGGGTGCTCGGATGATGTTAAAATCAATGTTTTCCAAATGGTTCCTCCCATATTTCACCGGGATGGCCCCCGTGTGCTGCCCGATGGGCCCTGTCACCAATCGCCTTCCGTCCACTGCATAGACGTCTTCGGGTACTGCTTTGGGAATAAGCACTAGTCCTAGCCTGCATGCCTCGTTGTAGTCCATAAACATGCCCGTGGCCCCTGAATCCACCATGGCCACAACGGGTATCCACTGGTCGTGCACTCCCACGTGCACTGTGAGAAACAGGTGTCGTTGCCCTTTGGTGACCGAGTTGGAAAGAGAAGGGATGGATGAGTGACTCCGAGATGCCCCTTCATTGGTCTGGGAGTCCTCTAGTTTTCCGCCGGTACGTCCACTACGGCTGTTACCGACCGGGTGGTCCGATAACGTGACGTCTTCGGCTTGGCAGGGCATTCACGTACGTAGTGGCCTTTTTTGCCACAATATAGGCACAATCCTTGTTTACGGCGTGATTCTTTCTCTGTGGCTGTGAGACTCGCTCGTATAGCGCCAATGTCCATGGGTTCCCCCTTGGCTGTGGTGGATGTTTCAGGACTTCCCACCGTCACATACGATGGAAGGGCCTTTCCTTTTCTCCCCTTTCTTTCGCTTAGCCTATGGTCCAACCGTAAGACGAGGTTGATAAGGCCTTCACATGTCTTGGGTTGAGGGTCAATATGAGCCACGGCGTCCTTGAGCTCATCGCACAGCCCTTGATGGAAGAGCGCCGTTTGTTTGGCAACAGGCCACTTGGTTTCCGCAACCAACCTACGGAACGCGTTGAGATATTGTACCAGGTCGTTGGATCCCTGTCTTAACTCAAGCATTTCCCGGTCCGCCGTGTACGAGTCAGCCCTTCGGTCAAAAACCTTCAGGAATTCTTCGCGGAAGGCACCCCAATCACACAAGATGGGGTCGTCCCTGCTCACCAGAGGTACGGCCCACTGTGCCGCGTTTCCAGCCAAGTAAGAAATAAGGAAAGCCACCCGAGACTGACTCGTGGGGAACGCCTTCGGTTTGCACGACAGATGCAGTGCCACTTGAGTGAGGAATACCTGCACTGTGTTGGGGTCCCCATTGTATCTTTCCGGTGCTGCCAAGGGTACGGCGACCGGCATTTCCACCACTACCGCAGGGTTTTGGTTCGTGAGGGAGGAGCTGGGCGTGAGCGGGTCCAACTGTATAGCATCCAGTCTGGCCTTAACATCGGCTGTTTCTTGTCTAGATGCTGCCAATTCAACTTGCACGGCCGCCAATGCAGCCAGCACATCATCAAGGGTTGCCATGTCTGTTTATCGACCAGGAGACAGTTAGTGTAGAGAAAGGTCGGATATTTTGTAACGTCCTGAACGTCTCAGGATCGGTAAACAACACGTTAATGAGGACGCAACCACTTGTGTATGCTTAGATACTTTAATAAAGGCTTCAAAAGAATACAAAGAGTAACCAAAAGATATAGTCACTGGAGGTCTCCAGTCCATCTACGTTACCAGCCCACAGCACGGATGATGGTCTTCACCGTCCTCTGCAAATACACCGATCCCGGCGTATGCCAACAGAGGACAGGAAACGAAATGGCCGGCAATGCCACTCGGTATGCTGTGCGAGGCTTGAAGAGTAATGGGGGGGAAACGAGGAGACAGGGAAACACCCAGCCGGGGTCTCTACCTGAAGGGAGCAGCCGCTCAACCTCTTCCTCGGACTGCACCGGGACGCGGAGTCACCTCCGGGTGATGCGTCACCGATACCCAAATCACAACAAGGGGACAGAACCGAGAGCAGCAGCTCGATCGATCCTATGGACGCCCAAGCCTGTAACGCGGCAAACACCTCCTGGTGTGCGTTACAGCTGGTAGTCCTTGTATCTCGTGTCTGGCTGGGAGCTACGACTCCTACCAGCTCAAACACCCAAGCGCCTTGACTCAGCCGAGTCAGAGCGGAGCTCAATGGTTGTCCGGTAGAGCTTCCGGGTCAGTAACAGGTTGCAGTTGGACAAGACACGGCCCAGGGAGTAACGACTCAACCTACCTCCGTTCTTGTCTGTCTGGAGCACCTCTCCGGAACGCTGCCCTTCACGAAGCAGGTACGTCGATGAAAACACAATATCCGACAGCGTTGTACCTCCAGGTTCCTCCCTTTATAGGGCGTGTCTTCCTTGAGTTTATGTAACGTTTCTCCCGATTACATAAGGGCGTGGTTTCCTTGAGTTATGTAACGGCTCTCCCGATTACATAAGGGCGTGGTTTCTTTGAGTTATGTAACGGCTCTCCGATTTACATAACCTCTCAACCGCTAAGCATCCTGGGAGATGTAGTCCGTTTCCGCTGGTTACCGTTTCCTCCTCTCGCATGTCAGGAATCCTTGACAGATAGCAGCGCGTCTCTCAGCGCGTCAGGAAGGCGGGGCTGCTGCCAGCGGGGTCTGCTTCTGCTCTCGGCTTCGGCAAGTATGGCTGCTCCGTCTTGTCACCACGCGTGTGTTTGCATAGGGCAAGATCGGCAATATTTATACCTTAAAGGTGCCGAGATTGACGTAAGGATGGACATAGATACGTCAATAAAGATGTCATACGACTTGCTCGTTAGCACATTCTTTACTAAACTTCTCTGTGAAATCAAAACAATGGCCGCACGGATTTTCCAGGTTGTCATAGGTTTGATTTGTTATGAGAACGTCGTATGCCTTATCAGGGGCTGGAGGAATGTCGCTTGTCTAATTAGATCTCAAGCGTTATGACCTAATCAGATAACACGTTCCTGTGCCGTAGTGTGACTGCGTCAGATAACGGTATCTGCATCATGGGGGCTGTTCTTGCCTCATGGGCTGACTGTTAGTTAACTTGATAGTTAGTTTAACCAGAATAGGGTCAGGAATAGGGGGATCGATTCAGAACCTATAGGAATACATGACACCCACTCCACGCTAACTATGGTCATATCTACTAATCTATGCATAGTATAACATAGTACAACATATTATAGAGTATAGTGTATACCTTACCACCCCAAAATACATAAATGCATTTTGAAATTTTCAAATATACTGAAAAATTGCAGTCATATATATTGTATGCACTTAAGCTATGAATTAAACGCTAAAGTAAACACGCATTTGTATTCATTATTGCTTATTTGGTATATGAGAAATACACATGAAATGGCTCTTAATATAGCTATACAGAAAGCAAGTTCGAGACCATTTCATCACATAATAAAATATTTGTGAACATCCCAGCGGGCAACTAAAGTTTATAAAGTATCTAAAAATAGAAATCTTAGTTCTCTAGGAATAGTTTCTTACTTTAAGCAGAAGATAAGTGTCCCGAAATTTTGTAAAAAAAATTTTTTGGGGCTGCTAAAAAATTGCTGTCCGTGAACTGGTGGGAAAAATTGTTCATGTGACTTTATTTTCAAAGTTGAAGGCCGAATTCAGGGAACGCCGTGTGCGAGCTTGCTCAAAAGTCTCTATTTCTGTTCTGGAGAGAACATCATATCATTAAGGCTTTCGAAAAAACTGTCAACAGCTTCATGGGAAAGTTCCACTAAGTCGGAAATAGGGGTAACCATGCATTCGTGCGCATGATTGTCTGCATTGACATTCTGATTCACATTGCTGACAGAAGGTCGTACCTGATCGATGCTGCTTTCATCTTGAACTTCACTACTCTTCAATCGTAGTGGTGAAGATTCCAGGAATGCCGTCATCAGGATTGGCAGCCTTTGAGGGCAGCACAAAGCGTGAACCTTGGTAGGAACCAACAATGTATCTGCATCCACTGGCGCATCCGATTGTAGCGTCAGACAGGTGTCTAACACGCATTCTTCTCCGCATAGCAGACACCTTAGTACAGGTAAAACACACCTTTGCCACATTGGTCGAAATGATAGAAACCAAGTCATGTTCAGGTCTCTAAGCCGGGAGAGTCCCAGGATTTTTGATATCCGGTCCCGGTATCCAATGGCTAGGATCGTATCTTCCATTGTCTCGAGAGTTTGATCTGTGACATGGGTTGCCATAACGAAAAATAAGGACTAAGAATAGGATTCCTGCAATTAGTCCCAGGATCAGGGGAAGTCCGCCAAAAATCGAATGGACGAAATCTGGAAAAATACCCAGTATGGCTTTGAATGGTGTTAATGCCATCGAAAATACTGTCTTAAATACCTTTGAGACCCCAGTGGTATCAGAAATATTTAAGATTTCGCTCAGGATTTCCGCGAAATGTACGGGGGAATTAGTTGATAATAATGTATGTATCTCTGCAGTCGTCCTTGCGACTTGTAGATCATACGTTTCTTTTGATGACGTGAGCCTTGTAGGCGTCTGAAGAAGCACTGTTTTCATTCTGCTTAAAGTATCTATTCGAATAGAAGTAATTTTCAAATTGGGCCATGCCCTTGCCTCCCTGTCTGGAAAGGAGCTGGGGAACAAAGAACGTCCACAGCACTTGACCTTCGCAGTCGTAGTGACTAGATAAGGAGTCCCGGGCATAAGACTACAACATCTGCGGTCTACAATAAGAATGTAACTCCCATTATAGAGTCTTTGAAAGAATGGTTCTATTTCAGTCGCAGGTGCGCCTTGCTGGTGACATGAAAGGTTGTATGAATTCCCTTCACAGGCTCCATGCAAACTAATTCCGTTACACAGAAGCGTGCCGCTTAGTGACATAGCACAATTGTTGCCACTAAGAAACACTTTCTGTCCTTTATTACTGACACATGCATGTGAATAGGGCAGGTTCCAAGTTGTTTTAAGGTACCCCTTTCCCAATTTCTCGTACATGCCAGCCTGTATATATTTTTGGCAGTATTGAAACCTGAAGGTTGAGATTGGAATATTTATGATTCCGTGGATTATCCATTCACTGACAGGTCGTTCTGACATTGTCATTGGTAATCTTTCTAGTTTTTCAGTGCTCAAGATTGTATAATCAGCACCCTTTTGCGCCATACCGATTTGTCTATCAGTAAGGTTAAAGATTTGGAATAGTGACGTTGTGTTGATTAAACGCCAAGGCACATAGCCTGAACGCAGATTTTGTAACGTCCAGCCAAGCTGTACAATAGAACGCAATTGTGACTGACCATGTTGTAATAACAGTAAGTCTTGCGATAATATATCGATTGCTGAAGACACAATGCTGTCCAATGAAAAAATTCTGGAGGACAGAGTCATTAACCCATTGTCCACTACAGAAAGTGATTTTTCCAAATTAATACGGTCAATTTCCCGTATTCTCTCTGCTGTCTCAATTTGAGTAACCTTCCAGGCCTCATTGTATGCTGCATATACAGAGGCTGCTATGAAACGCTTTTGACGCTGTTTGCGTGGTCCCATTATGAAATCACGCAAGTCAGCACCATCAGTAAGTAAAGTTAGGTGTTGCTTAATTTCAGGCAGTGTGGAAGTTTGTAGCCATTGAAGGCATAATTTGCCCACACTGTAGGTTGTTATTATCCCTGGGTGATGTCTTTGGGGATATCTAGGGTCTGGCCTGGTCATTTTGAAACCCTGTGTTTTATTCAGGAATCTATCTTGACAGTTATTTGTATCTGTGGGCCAGATCAACCATTGTTTCCAATCAGGATGTGTTCTGTTTTGGTTTAATATATGGTTTACGTCTATCTCTTCATCTGTATCAGAGATATTGCTAAACATTGTTGGCTTTGGAATAGACGGTTTATTTAAATCTATGATTTTGGCTAAGCCAAGACAGGTGGTTTGTTGAACAGTGTCATTTAAAAATATCATTTGTTCTGGGATCATGCAGGCTCTAAACAAAGCTTCTAAACCCTGTACTTGCCAATCTTTTGTACCCCAAACACTTTTCAAATCAACATTTTTGTCCCAATAATCAAATCCAAAAGTATTCATTTTTTCGAAGAATGAATCTGAATATATCAATTTTGTGTTGGTTATCATGGTTTTCATCCCTGTCTTGTTTGACATTTTAAAATAAAATGTTTCAGCATTACTTGTGTTAAAACCTGAAAAATATGAATATTTGTCATAAACGGTTCTTGAGCTCCCTTTTGGAGGTGTAGCACAATGTTCCCATTGATTATAATTTAAAACATTTCTAGGTTGTGCAGATTTATGTAAAAAGTGGTTACCATAGTGGTTATAGCAATACATACTATCATAATTTGTAGAACCTTGCAAATATTCATGTTTTGTAAATTTAGCAGACATTACTAGATCAGACATCATGTTATTAATGCTTTCGAAGTCCCAATCATCAGCAAATGAGTTTGGTTTTGCAAAGTCACTCAAGGAGATCTTGATTTGGTGTGGATATTTCAGGATCTCGACCGGACCATAAATTTCATAGTCAGTGTTGTCCCAGGCTACCCCACCAGGTATCGGATTGGCTGTGAAGTTGGCTGAAGAAAGTTCTCTTTTCTCGACGTGTGAAGATGTGTGTGGTTTGAGGACCAAGTTGATGTTCTGACTTGCTGTGTCCATTTTAGCATATTTTCCCTCAATGAAGCGTCCCAAAGTAAATACCATGATGAGCCAAAGTATGAGGATAAATGCACCAAAACCCACCCAAAATTCAATCCATGGAGAAATCAGATATGTTTCTTTCAGTTGTTTCAAAAGTTCCTTAGCTTTGTCTTTAAAGGATTTTGATGATGGCTGTGTCTTTGATTCACTGAAGCCTTCAGAGGAATCATCGAAGTTGATGAAGTACCCGGATGCAGTTCTGTCAATTGTTCCAATTGCTTCAGGATTTTTGTTTCTTGCATTGTCACTTGGTACTTCATTGTAGATTGGTGTGTTTCTGCTAAATGTTTTTATTTGGGTTTTCAGAGGTCTGAGTTCTATTGCATTGTTGCATAGTCCTTGTTGTTCTTCTGTAGGCGTTTCGAATGTGATGACCCTCTTTGTTAGGACCTCTGTACTGGTAGCAAACCTTGGTGTTCTGCTACTTATTGGGAGTCCACTTGGCCTACTGTTTGTTATCGGCCACATGTTGTGGTTTTACCAGGTCGATGGATACAACTCGGTTCTCCTTTTTTCCAGCAAGTGGCGGTAGTACAACTGATCTTGTCCCGTTGACAGACAAGACAGGAACTGCTTTTCTGTAAGAAGGCCCAAATTCCTTCTTTACCGCGATCTTCTCCCTGACTAGATCCCCGACTTTTGGAATCCAGACAGGTCTTGCTGGGACAGGTGGTGATTCTTCAGTGGTTGTTGGCTGTTGTTTCAACTGTATGTTGCTCAGGTCTTTTCTTGTTTTGTTTAAGTCCTGCAAAATAGCCAAACGGTCTTTGACATCAAAGCTTTTTTCTTTAACCACTGAAGTCTGACTGTCGAGGTCAGAGATAATCATTCTAGTTCCAAATAATAATTCGTACGGACTGAATCCCTTCAGAGAATTTCTTGGCAAGTTATTTAGACTACGTTAGACACTTATTAGATGTTTGACCCACCCAGCTCCCGAACCTAATATCCTTTCTGCTATAGATTGCTTTATGCCTTGGTTTTTTCTTTACACCATCCCGTACCCTCAGGAAGGAAGTGAGAAGATTCCCGCTGGGCTGTGCTCATTTGGCCATGTTTCCCCCCCGGCCGGAGGGCTAGAGTGAAGACAATGGTCAAACGTAGCATGCTCTTAGCGTATATGCCATTTAGACTCGCAAATCTTTGTATAACAGTCCGGACGTCAGCCGAGTGCTGAGGATCTACATTATAAGTGGAAACTCGCCTGTATATGTTAATCGCAAGCCATTCTTTTTACTGGTCATATTATCTGCCGTAATACGACGAGGTATCAAACTCTTTCTCTCCCCACTGCGATCTCTATTGCAGTTTGGGCAGCGTTTTACAAACATGGTGTGACGCAGGCTCATGCCTGGCCACCAGTACCGTGATTGTAATTCTTCCAGAGAATCTTTTAATTTAAGGTGTCTGAGACCCTCGCCCATGTGTGCGTCTGCGATTAACAAGTTTCTCCTGTCCATGTTTTGAATCACTCTATCCCCCACTCCAGGGATTCGAGCAAAAGGGACGGAGTTTGCATCGATTATGTATGTATAATTGAGTGGATAGTTGATCGGTAACGCTGAGCAGTCGCCTTTTGATGACGTTTTCACTGCCAGCACTGTTTCACCGTCAATGTATTTTAATGTACGCTTTTTTCGAACTACGGGAGCCGATTTAGTGGCTGCCGCTGCGGCTGTTTCAGCCAATGAATTCCCTACAACGTGAACGCCATCACGCTGATGACTCAGTGAGTGTGTCACGTGAGTCTTTGGTAGTTCTTTTTGTAAAAGAGCTATTTGTTCCCAGAGCAGTTTCTGCTTTATTGGTGCATCTGTGTCATCTTTGTAACCATTTTGAATCCATGTCTGCAAATCGCTGTTATATGATTTGACGCAGTAATATGAATCTGACACTATAAGTGTCGGGAATTCGCGATCCGCATTATCTAGCGCCATTTTCAATGCTATTATTTCAGTTTGTTGTTCTGAATTAGTTTCTACTGAGTGTGACTTTGTTAATAGGGGTTTTAATTTACCTCCGCGCCACACTTCTTTTGTAATCTCACATGTGGGGTTGTATGCTTGTTCTCCCCAAACGGAGGGTTGAGCATGTCCGTCTGTATAGATTACACAGGCATAAACAAAAAATAGAGGGAGAAGGAGGTTAAACCCAACCAGGTCGGCCTCCAGTCAGTATTTGCAATACAGGAACCCTATGTAAAGGGTCCGGAGACCTGGTAGGTATTGTGTGGTTACTGCTTACTTAGTCAGTGTGTACCAAATCATGTAAGAAAGAAAAATTTCTTTCTAGAGTCCCCTCACTCACCGGGGTTGCCCCACGGTGACATGCTTCATCATTGGGGCCATCCCAGTTCTCTACGAAAAGGGGCGTGCTGCGACAAGGCGACTACGCTGGAGCACTGGTTTTGTGAGATGACTATGTGTGGTGCAAGTGTGGTGATGGTGGAGTGGGTGTGAAATTAAAAATACCGTGCTAGTGGGCCTCAACAATTTATTTTGCTCCTAGTGTGGTATAAAAAATTAAAAAGGGGTAACACTGTATTCTAACTATTATTGAGCTAGATCAGTGTTATGGTCAACATGTTTCAAGCTCCCCCAAGCTTTTCCTCAGGACCATACAGGGTCCAGCCCTGTATTGCCACTCCTGTTTTCAAATGAAAAAGTGTTTATAATAATAATAAATACTAGTTATTTATATTAAACGCTGTTGATAAAAAACATGCGTGTAGTTGTACATACGGTTTGTATTTTACTCGCAATGCTGTAAAAGAGAAGAACATTTGTTTAGTAGACACCCCCTTCCGAAAAAGGGGGGAGGAACAACTCACATACATCTCACTTCGTCTAGGGCGTGGGTGTGCCCTGGGCACCATACTGGTGCGTGCTGGTTTTCAAACCCGTGTAGAAAGAATAAAGTACTGTGAATCAAGTGGTTTAGTGATTTTACACACAAGACATACAGACTTAATGTGACTATTGACAAGACACACAACACATAAACACGAAATAATAGCATGGCAGATGGTTATTTTTACATAAACGAGTGTTTGTTAACACCCCATGGTCTTAGGCAAGGGCAGGAACGCCTCGTGGAAACATTGCTGAAAGGGAGGTTTCAAGGTTAGAGTTAGACTGGCTCCCTTAATATGTTTCTTTTTAGAATTTCTGGTATCCTTGCAACATAACGTCGTTATGTACTTACTTCCTATCGGCAAACCCGCTCGGTACTACCTGGTGCTTCCTCACCCGACCGCATACTAAAGCAGAACGGGCTCGCGGTGTATTTTGAAGACGCGAGCTTCCGGGTTGCCGGGGAGTGTCTATACACTAGAGCGCTGGTTTTGAGCGGCCATCTTGGTAGGATGTCATCGCGCTTAGCGCGAGTGATGAAGAGTTTTAGGTATTCCTTCGGAATTAGACCGATTTGAGAGGTGGAAAGCAATTTACAATGATGCTGGACATGGGGGTGTTTTTGTAAGTCAATTTAGAACCCCAGTGTTATTACTAGGAAAAATGATGTTTTTGCCAAATGGGATTGTCTTAAAAACAGAAAACGGACTTTGGGCATTCGGCAGACAGGTTATATTATCTGAGGGCTAGTGCCTGTCTATGTTGGGAAAGTAGTGGAGAGAATTTTGTAATTATTGAAGGTCTTTTTTTATATAAGGTTGGAGGGACAGTCTGTCAGTGGTACTGGTTAGGTTTCAGCTCTCATTTTCACAGTTCATTTCATATTTACAGCTGGCCTAAGGGCGAAAAGCCCCCCACGGAATTTCATCATTGAGCCCCTGGCTGTCCGTACGCAGACGGAACACCCATCTTTGCTCTTTCTCATGGAGGACTCGTTCCAGGTTGTCTTTGTTTTTGACTGCCTCTATGACCACCCAGGTCAGGTCGTTGGGTGTATGGTTCTGTTCAATGAAGTGGGTGGTCATTCTTGTTGTGGCTCTTTTGCACCTGATGTTACTTCTGTGCTCTACTATGCGGGTGCTGACCTTTCTAGTGGTCATTCCCACATAATGTAAGTTGCATGTGCAAGTTATCAAATACACCACTCCACTGGTATTGCAATTGGAAAAACCCTTAAGCTCCCATTTCGTAGTGTTGTTGAAGTTTATAGTTTTTGTTGGGGAAGTCAAATGACAGACACTACAATTGTTACATGGGAAATGACCATCAGGTAATGGTTGGGATCTTACTGTCTGGGTTATTGATGTTGGACGGGTATGTACCAAATAATCCTTTAAGTTTTTACCCCGCCTATGGCTGAACATTGGGGTTGGTATGTTTAGGCCGCCACTGTTGAGTATTGGCCAATGTTTTTTGATTATTTTGGACACACTGTCGGAAACTTGATTGAATGTAGTGATACAGATGGGTTTTCTGTTGTCAGGTTGTGATCTCTCCTTAGGTTCTAACAGGGCTTCCCTGTTATTGTTTGCCGCCCGTTTCTTAGCCTCTTTGATCAATTTGTTCGGGTATTTTCTGTTTCTCAGCTTGTTGAACAAATCCTCCGCTTGAGTTAGGTAGTCAGATTTTGTACTGCAATTCCTGCGTAAACGGAGGAATTGCCCAAAAGGGAGGTTTTGTTTTAGATGACGCGGATGGAAACTATCAAAGGTCAAGAGGCAGTTTCGTGCTGTCTCTTTGAAGTGGGTTGTTGTCATCAGTCTGCCTGACTCAGCATGAATGTTTAGATCCAAGAAAACTAGATCAGTCTTGCTCATTGAGCAGGTGAACTTCAGGAAGGGGTCCTGTGTGTTGAGCCAAGTTAGAAAAGTCTGTGCGTCTTCTTCTGTACCTTGCCATATCAACAGAATATCGTCGATATAACGTTTCCAATGTAGGATTTGGTGTCTGTGGGGATTTCTCTCATTTAGGATTTTGTTTTTCTCCAGTTGGTGGACGTACAGTCCGGCTATGCTCGGCGCAAATGTCATGCCCATACTGGTCCCGTGTTGTTGTTTGTATAGGGTTGTTTCGAAACGGAAGAAGTTCTCACACAGTGCTAATTGGCAGCATTCCAGTACTACATGGCGGGGGGTGTGGAATTCCCACTCGCTCTCGTAAAGTACTTCCTCCAGAATCTGTAAGGTCTCTCTGTGTGGTAAGCTGGTATATAGACTTTCGACATCCAGACTTATCAGAAGGCTGGATGTCGCGTCAAAAGTTAGATCTTGTAAGAGGCACAGTACGTCCTTAGTGTCCCTCAGATAGGTGTCCGTTTTTTGCACTAGGGGTCTGAGAAAGGCGTCCGCGAATTGTGAGAGAGGCTCCAAAATTGAACCTATCCCCGAGACTATGGGCCTCCCTGGTGGATTGTCTAGTCTTTTGTGTATCTTGGGGATGGTGTAAAAGTATGGTACTGTTGGCTTCTTATTTGTTAGGAACTCAATTTCCTTTTTACTTAGCCAATCATTGGCTTGACATTCCTCTGTTAAATACGCAATTGCGATTCTCAATCGTTCTGTAGGATCTTCATCCAGTATGGCGTAATTTCGTGTGTCCCCTAGTAGGCGGAGGCACTCATTTCTGTAATCCGTGGTATTCAGTGGGCGGAACCAGTGGTGACAACAACACGTCATACACGGAGCAAAGGCCCCCCGGAACAAACCACGAGCACCAACTCGATTTAGTAGTAAATCTATCATCACTGAGCCTTACAACCACACAGAACCAAGTGCTTAATAAGGGTTTAGGATTTGTTCCTACCCCTACCACAGATAAGTTCAAACTATGTGTTGAACTAAAAGAGTTCCTGAGAAAAGTAAAATTGCAGGTATTCTTCCAAGACAAAGATCCCACAGAACGAGCAAGGAGTGACACAGGACTACATAAAAAATCATCCTTTGTCCCTCCAGCACACAGCTTACCAGTGGAAGTATTAACTTTTGAAAAAGCGGTCATGAGAGAGGCACAGGAGTTAGACCCACGCACAATCAAAGTATTTCATAATACTAGCAAAGCTGAACAATCAGCATTACAGGAACTGTCAAAGAACAAGCTCATTACCATCAAGCCAGCCGACAAAGGCGGTGCCATTGTACTACAGAATACCACGGATTACAGAAATGAGTGCCTCCGCCTACTAGGGGACACACGAAATTACGCCATACTGGATGAAGATCCTACAGAACGATTGAGAATCGCAATTGCGTATTTAACAGAGGAATGTCAAGCCAATGATTGGCTAAGTAAAAAGGAAATTGAGTTCCTAACAAATAAGAAGCCAACAGTACCATACTTTTACACCATCCCCAAGATACACAAAAGACTAGACAATCCACCAGGGAGGCCCATAGTCTCGGGGATAGGTTCAATTTTGGAGCCTCTCTCACAATTCGCGGACGCCTTTCTCAGACCCCTAGTGCAAAAAACGGACACCTATCTGAGGGACACTAAGGACGTACTGTGCCTCTTACAAGATCTAACTTTTGACGCGACATCCAGCCTTCTGATAAGTCTGGATGTCGAAAGTCTATATACCAGCTTACCACACAGAGAGACCTTACAGATTCTGGAGGAAGTACTTTACGAGAGCGAGTGGGAATTCCACACCCCCCGCCATGTAGTACTGGAATGCTGCCAATTAGCACTGTGTGAGAACTTCTTCCGTTTCGAAACAACCCTATACAAACAACAACACGGGACCAGTATGGGCATGACATTTGCGCCGAGCATAGCCGGACTGTACGTCCACCAACTGGAGAAAAACAAAATCCTAAATGAGAGAAATCCCCACAGACACCAAATCCTACATTGGAAACGTTATATCGACGATATTCTGTTGATATGGCAAGGTACAGAAGAAGACGCACGGACTTTTCTAACTTGGCTCAACACACAGGACCCCTTCCTGAAGTTCACCTGCTCAATGAGCAAGACTGATCTAGTTTTCTTGGATCTAAACATTCATGCTGAGTCAGGCAGACTGATGACAACAACCCACTTCAAAGAGACAGCACGAAACTGCCTCTTGACCTTTGATAGTTTCCATCCGCGTCATCTAAAACAAAACCTCCCTTTTGGGCAATTCCTCCGTTTACGCAGGAATTGCAGTACAAAATCTGACTACCTAACTCAAGCGGAGGATTTGAGCAACAAGCTGAGAAACAGAAAATACCCGAACAAATTGATCAAAGAGGCTAAGAAACGGGCGGCAAACAATAACAGGGAAGCCCTGTTAGAACCTAAGGAGAGATCACAACCTGAGAACAGAAAACCCATCTGTATCACTACATTCAATCAAGTTTCCGACAGTGTGTCCAAAATAATCAAAAAACATTGGCCAATACTCAACAGTGGCGGCCTAAACATACCAACCCCAATGTTCAGCCATAGGCGGGGTAAAAACTTAAAGGATTATTTGGTACATACCCGTCCAACATCAATAACCCAGACAGTAAGATCCCAACCATTACCTGATGGTCATTTCCCATGTAACAATTGTAGTGTCTGTCATTTGACTTCCCCAACAAAAACTATAAACTTCAACAACACTACGAAATGGGAGCTTAAGGGTTTTTCCAATTGCAATACCAGTGGAGTGGTGTATTTGATAACTTGCACATGCAACTTACATTATGTGGGAATGACCACTAGAAAGGTCAGCACCCGCATAGTAGAGCACAGAAGTAACATCAGGTGCAAAAGAGCCACAACAAGAATGACCACCCACTTCATTGAACAGAACCATACACCCAACGACCTGACCTGGGTGGTCATAGAGGCAGTCAAAAACAAAGACAACCTGGAACGAGTCCTCCATGAGAAAGAGCAAAGATGGGTGTTCCGTCTGCGTACGGACAGCCAGGGGCTCAATGATGAAATTCCGTGGGGGGCTTTTCGCCCTTAGGCCAGCTGTAAATATGAAATGAACTGTGAAAATGAGAGCTGAAACATAACCAGTACCACTGACAGACTGTCCCTCCAACCTTATATAAAAAAAGACCTTCAATAATTACAAAATTCTCTCCACTACTTTCCCAACATAGACAGGCACTAGCCCTCAGATAATATAACCTGTCTGCCGAATGCCCAAAGTCCGTTTTCTGTTTTTAAGACAATCCCATTTGGCAAAAACATCATTTTTCCTAGTAATAACACTGGGGTTCTAAATTGACTTACAAAAACACCCCCATGTCCAGCATCATTGTAAATTGCTTTCCACCTCTCAAATCGGTCTAATTCCGAAGGAATACCTAAAACTCTTCATCACTCGCGCTAAGCGCGATGACATCCTACCAAGATGGCCGCTCAAAACCAGCGCTCTAGTGTATAGACACTCCCCGGCAACCCGGAAGCTCGCGTCTTCAAAATACACCGCGAGCCCGTTCTGCTTTAGTATGCGGTCGGGTGAGGAAGCACCAGGTAGTACCGAGCGGGTTTGCCGATAGGAAGTAAGTACATAACGACGTTATGTTGCAAGGATACCAGAAATTCTAAAAAGAAACATATTAAGGGAGCCAGTCTAACTCTAACCTTGAAACCTCCCTTTCAGCAATGTTTCCACGAGGCGTTCCTGCCCTTGCCTAAGACCATGGGGTGTTAACAAACACTCGTTTATGTAAATATAACCATCTGCCATGCTATTATTTCGTGTTTATGTGTTGTGTGTCTTGTCAATAGTCACATTAAGTCTGTATGTCTTGTGTGTAAAATCACTAAACCACTTGATTCACAGTACTTTATTCTTTCTACACCGGTTTGAAAACCAGCACGCACCAGTATGGTGCCCAGGGCACACCCACGCCCTAGACGAAGTGAGATGTATGTGAGTTGTTCCTCCCCCCTTTTTCGGAAGGGGGTGTCTACTAAACAAATGTTCTTCTCTTTTACAGCATTGCGAGTAAAATACAAACCGTATGTACAACTACACGCATGTTTTTTATCAACAGCGTTTAATATAAATAACTAGTATTTATTATTATTATAAACACTTTTTCATTTGAAAACAGGAGTGGCAATACAGGGCTGGACCCTGTATGGTCCTGAGGAAAAGCTTGGGGGAGCTTGAAACATGTTGACCATAACACTGATCTAGCTCAATAATAGTTAGAATACAGTGTTACCCCTTTTTAATTTTTTATACCACACTAGGAGCAAAATAAATTGTTGAGGCCCACTAGCACGGTATTTTTAATTTCACACCCACTCCACCATCACCACACTTGCACCACACATAGTCATCTCACAAAACCAGTGCTCCAGCGTAGTCGCCTTGTCGCAGCACGCCCCTTTTCGTAGAGAACTGGGATGGCCCCAATGATTAAGCATGTCACCGTGGGGCAACCCCGGTGAGTGAGGGGACTCTAGAAAGAAATTTTTCTTTCTTACATGATTTGGTACACACTGACTAAGTAAGCAGTAACCACACAATACCTACCAGGTCTCCGGACCCTTTACATAGGGTTCCTGTATTGTAGATTACACAGGCGTAATGTCGTAGAGGCAGAATGTCGATTGGCAGAGGATACGTCTTTTCATACTTTAGATTTTTTTAATTCCTTCTAGTTCTTAGAAAATTGTCAACCAGGCTATACTTGATAGTTCATATCCTACGTACTGGACTGTTAGATGGCCAATTCTGCATTTTTTAAAGTTGAATTTGTAACCCTCTGCAGCGAACCCGAGTATTATGGTGTTCACTCTTTTCAAGTGAGTCTCCAAGTCATCATCTGTTAAGTAAATGTCATCGACATAAGATAATGCTTCATCATCATATAGTTGTAGTAATTCTGTTACTCTCGCTGAGAATACCCCCGGGCTGTTCTTGTACCCCTGGGCTAACCGACAGAATTGCTTTTGAGTGCCATTTACTGAGAATGCAGTTAAATATCTGCTCTCTGGTGCTATATTTTGACAAAAGAATCCATTGGAGATGTCCAAGGTAGTTTTGTATTTTTTGCGCACTATGTTATTCATTAGTGCAGCACTGTGTGAGTTTTGCACTGCAAAAGTTTTGCAACATGTGTTAAGGTGTCGGTAATCCAAAACTAGACGATATGAATTGTCTGGTTTGGAGACCGGAAACAAAGGGTTGTTCATTTGTGAGGTGCAAGTTTCAATCACCCCCTGGTATTCTAGCTGATCTAGTATTTCATTTACCTGTTTTTTAGCTTCTTGCTTAATTGGGTACTGCCTTTGTGCAGTAGGTTGTGATTTTAACTGGATTTTGTGAGGAGGAGAATCCTCATCCCATCCTACATGATTTTTATATAAAGCAGGTGCTAAGGCCACTGCCCACTTTCTAGCAAGTGTGTATTTTTTATGAATCGGGATTTGATTCGAGAAGGCAGGCATAATTATTTCTTCGCCATGAGGGCACTCCCTGACAAACTCTGGTGGCCAGTCTTTTTCAGCTAGAAGGATATCATAGCCCTTGGAGAGATTATCCCAAAATAGTCCCCTTATTTTCCTAGTCTTATCTCCCTCTATACGTAATGTTATCTCGTATATCTTGTGGGGTTTGCTAACTCTGGTGTCTGCAGTTTCCACTTGAAGGTATTCATTCGTGTCCACTGTCTCCAGATGATTCATAAGGACTTTGCGAGCTATGCTCACCTCTGCTGCGCTGTCTAGCATTGTCTGAGCCCACTCTCCGTTTTTCAGTTGTGTCCTCAGTATTCTCGGCATTGTTAACTACCTTGATACTGGCTACCTTCTTTTTTGGAAATTGTAATTTCTTTTTTAGTTGAGCAGGTTCCTTGTCTTTGGACTTGGCGTGCTCTTCTCTTTGTTCTGATCGTCCTCTTCTTTCCGATTTCTGCGAGGAATTCTGAAAAGATTGAGAGGGACGTGTATCAATGTCTTGATATCTATCAGGTTTTTTAATATTATCCCTATTTCTAAGGTTATATCTATTCCCAGAGGGGTCACTCTGCGGTGACCTCTGTCTTCGGTTCGGAGATTTCTCCCTTCGCCTAGGAGACCTTCCTCTGGACTGAAATTTCTTTTCTTTAGGATTGGATTGTTTGTTTCCATCCCAGTTCTTTTTTGGTGAATTATTATTAAAAAATATTTTTTCTGGACCTTCAGTCAGTTGCGGTTTTTCTGGTATTCCACCTAAACTATCTCTACCTAGTTCTTCATAGGATTTTTCTATGATTCTGGCAATTTCAGCTGGTTGGTCTGCTATATCTGTCTCTTTTAACCTCTGGCGGATCGCCACGTTTGCTGCTTCACCTTTTATGTTGGCTAATAATATAGCCGAGACCTGCTTGAAGTCTTTCAGTAATTTCATACCAAGAGTTAAAGCTGGTTCTGGACCGTATTCATCTTGAATTTGTTTTAGCACATCTGGTATCACCGAAATGGATGGAACACCGTGCGTTTTTGTGTAGATGGAAGCAAAGACTGTACCCCAAGTGTCACAGTCCTCTATGTGTGGTGCGATTCCCATTGGGAGACATATAGTCAGAATCCTGTGTTTTTCTAGCGAGGTGGTGTCAGGAAACACCGCCTCTATTTGGGTGATTTTCTGTGCCAACCAGAATGGTATCTGTTCCCGTTTAGCCGGAACCTTACCTAGGCAGGATTGGATGTTCTGTGGTGTGATTTTATTTGTGTTCCCCTGGTGAGGGGTCAGCTGTGGAAGTTTAATCGCTGGCTGAATTGTTGAAGTCCGCATTACATACTGAACTAATTGTCTATGAATTTTTAGTAATTGTTTTAGCTGTATTAACAGCTCTCCTGTAGACATCCCTTCGATGTCTGGGTGTGGTGTGTATCCGGCTAAGACCGGCCACGTTGCTCCTGGTCTACCTAAAGGACCGAGCCTTGTAATGTGATTGTTATGTTTTAGGGCGCCATCAAATAAGAGCAAATGCTCTTGGAATTTGAGTGGTACTTCCACCTCCTCGAAAGGAGTGTACTCATTAGGAGGTTCCTCTATTTTGTAATAGTGGAAGTACTTTGTTACAGCATTTGCTGCTGGAAAATGTATCCATGAATAGTATACCTCTGTCTGCCGATATTCGTGTGCCTCAATTACGGATATGACTGTGCCACCTCTAGGTGTCAGTCCATTTTCTATAAGTTTTAGAGTTATAGATCTCCTTTTGATGACCGGAATGAGTATTATATCCGCGTCTGCTGCTTGCATGGTAGCATCAGCATCTGGAGTTCAGTTGCTAATCTAACTGCCTCTCTTTCATCATCACTCTCTGCCATTTTACCGACAGGAAGCTTATTTTGTTTGTTTGCAGATCAGGTTTCTTATGGAAACAGAGATTAGATGCACAATATTTTGGAACAGTGTATCCTTCAACGTTGACTATACCAAGAACCATACATAGGAGTTCCCTCCTGCGAGGTTTTGGAGGATATTACCTTTCACCCACTCCAGACGTCTTTGGAGTATGTGGGAAAAGGGGTCTGAGTGAGAAAGCACGACTGAGTTACTCTAAATGTCTTACGTTAGTTTTATCGCCCTTTCCAAACGCGTTGGGCGCCATGTAGTGTAGCTCCTATTTTCCCAATAGGCTCTGCGCATTGGAATAATACCTACAGCAGTAAAGGCCTAGGCCAGACGTTAACTACGTCTACTACTGTCGATACTAGACTTAAGTTTTGGGTTTGCCAGCGTAGCTCAGAGTTCGCTAGAAACTTTCTCGAATGTTCAAGGAGGAATTAACTTCCCTGATTAGACAAGAAGGGATTTAGTTTCTGACAACCATAGAACATGACAACTTTGCTCTCCCCTAATCAAGAGTCAATCTCGAGAGTCGTGTGAGCACAAGGCAATTATTTTACTCAGTCAGTACGTGCATTCTTAGTCTCATCAGATTGTAGAGAAAAGGAGGAGACGGGCGTGTTCAATAAAAAGGTGTTATTTATTGATCAGTCTCTTTTCTCGTACAAGAGAAATGGATCGATATTATTGCAATACTTATAGTTAAGTAAAGTGCATACATTAAAAGCAATAGTATAAAATAATACTGTAAAAACATTGATATGGTTTCTGAGCCATATGATGTTTAAAATGATTAAAATATATTTACATACACATATACATTTGACTAAACATACTCAACTGGTGTTTCTAAATACGCCTACCCCGTGTACCTGACCTAAGTCTAATGCGTGGGCGGGAATAGAAAGTTACAGTTTAAGTTAAGTTTGTTTTTGCCAAGTGAATAACTAAAGAATTCTCTGTGAGGGGTTATTCAGTTCTGTACCTGGAATTTAGGATGAATGAGGAATGGTATCTCTTTCTCTGCTCTCGATATTCCAGGCTGCCTGCGAGGGCTGCCCAGAAGCGCCGGTGCTGGGTCTCTCGGCTTGAGATAGCAGCGCGTCTCTCAGCGCGTCAGGAAGGCGGGGCTGCTGCCAGCGGGGTCTGCTTCTGCTCTCGGCTTCGGCAAGTATGGCTGCTCCGTCTTGTCACCACGCGTGTGTTTGCATAGGGCAAGATCGGCAATATTTATACCTTAAAGGTGCCGAGATTGACGTAAGGATGGACATAGATACGTCAATAAAGATGTCATACGACTTGCTCGTTAGCACATTCTTTACTAAACTTCTCTGTGAAATCAAAACAATGGCCGCACGGATTTTCCAGGTTGTCATAGGTTTGATTTGTTATGAGAACGTCATATGCCTTATCAGGGGCTGGAGGAATGTCGCTTGTCTAATTAGATCTCAAGCGTTATGACCTAATCAGATAACACGTTCCTGTGCCGTAGTGTGACTGCGTCAGATAACGGTATCTGCATCATGGGGGCTGTTCTTGCCTCATGGGCTGACTGTTAGTTAACTTGATAGTTAGTTTAACCAGAATAGGGTCAGGAATAGGGGGATCGATTCAGAACCTATAGGAATACATGACACCCTAGAGGCGGTCTCTGCTGCATCAAGAGCACACTTGTTTTTGTTATTTGTTTATTGGTTTTACTTAATGCACAATTGTCAATGAACATCTTATACCACAATATAAGTATACAGTAGAAATCAATGGCCAGTTGAATTACGAGAGAACAACAAACCAAACTTCCGGTACCTCCTCTAACTTCTCTGCATTCTATCAATCTCCAGAGGGGGGGCATAATAGCAATAAAGCAGATCCATTTGAAAATAATCAGTAGTGATCAAGGAACATAACATCAATACTCTTCATATATAATTAATGACTTGGAATAACAGGTCACAGATACATTGCATCGACATAGGCAGTGACATAATTACATCTCATTAAATACATGTCTTCAAATTCCCAGCCCCTAGCACACATAGGAGGTGGACTGCGGACTAACCCCATCGTACTATAGTTAATCGGACTCACCAACTGAAGTAGGAGCAGCCGCACTAGCCAGAGAATGTGCCCTGCTGTTGGACCATTGTATAAACGGCTCCCATATGTCTTTGGGCCGAGATGTTGGTGGCATAAGTTCCCAGTACCCGGGTGTGGCCGTATGTGACATCCGATAACCATTTATCAAAAGTGGGTATCCTTTTCCTGCCCCACTTAAGTGCAATCTGCCTGCGCGCATATAGCAATAGGAGAGCATGTAACTTGCGCCTACGGGGTAATGTGTGCTGTACCAGCCCTAGTAGACCCAGGTGTGGTGATGCCTCATCTCTACGTTCAACTATCTGATTGATTGCCGAAAAAATGTCTGTCCAGTAATGTATATGTAAGAAGGAAGCAGGTTCATACCCGCATCTCCAACATCGCTCATCCTCGCGCAACTTCATTTTGTGGAGACTAATAGGAGTTCTATAATACCGATGTAAGAATTTAAAATGTATAAGTTGGAGTTTGTAATTGGGGGATAAGTCCGATAATTGTTTGCAACAGTAGTCCCATTGCTCTTCTGTCAAGGGAGGATCCAATTCGGCGTTCCAGAGCTGCAAGAATTTGGGTTGAATAATTGGGGTCTGGTCCTGCATGGTGGTGTATAGCCTAGAGACTAGTATCCGAGGGGAGGCCCTGGCCAAGGTGTTATCTAATGCGTTTAGTGTCGGAGGGGCCTCCGAGAAACCCTTTCACATCGCGCGGCATGCAGCTTTCAATTTATGGTAGGTGAACCGCTCAGCAAATGTCAATGCCTGATCTTCTGTGTCTGCGGGTAGGGGCCTAAAACTGCCCTCTGGATATAGGTCGGCAAAGGTTAGCAGCTGCGTACCTCCTATCTCTACCACCCCACCTCCTTGCTCCAGACCCGGTATAGTGGGGTTATCGCGCAAGGGCATGGAGGGCGCGTACAATAGTGGGACATTAGCTCGCCGCTGGAATTCACTCCAGACCCATCGCAACATGTTAGCAGTGTTGATGTCCTGCCGGGGCTGTGGCGCCTTTTTGTAGAGTTTAACCTTCAAAGGAGTGGGCGCAACAGCGTCCATCTCAACCGTGACATGTGGCTGATAAGGGGTAGGGTATACCCAGAAGTGAAGGAATTGTGCTTGTGCACACAGTGCATAAAGTGGCATGTCAAGAGCTCCGAGGCCACCTTGCTTAAGTGGAAGCGTCAGGAGATCCCAGGATACTCTCGCCTGACTCCCAGCCCACACCAAAGACAGCAGCTATGTTCTAAGGCTTTTATAAAAAATGCTGCGTAAGAGGGAGCGGTACGTTAGCAAACAGATACAGGAATTTCGGCAATATGACCATTTTTATCAATGCCACCCTCCCAGTAATGGATAGTGGCAGTTTAGACCATATAGCTACTTTCGTCTCCAACCAGTCCATGGCCCTCCCAAAGCTTAAATTCCATATGTTCTGCAGATCATGGCTTAGGCACACTCCCAGGTATTTTACATCGTCTGCTTCCCAGCGCAGCGGATATTCCGAAACCACCTCAGGAGTACCATCTGTAAGCGGGAATATTACAGATTTCTTCCAGTTGATGGCAATACCAGAGATACCGCCAAAGTTAATGAATTCACGGAGCACAGGATCCAAGTTTTCGGAGGGGTTGAGGATGTACAAAGTAACATTATCCGCATATATGGAGATCAATAGGCTTCTGGAGCTGAAGCCAATCCCCCGGGCCGTGTGGTGCTGCCAAATTCTGGCCGCACGTGGTTCCATTGCGATAGCAAACAAAAGGGGAGAAAGGGGACAGCCCTGCCTTGTTCCCCTGCATCAAGGGCACACTTGATTGATGCATTGGTTATTAATTTATTTGGATGAGATCATTGGCCTTGGTCTTGTATTGATCTGGTAAATGTTGCAATAGGGTTTCTAGTTGGTCATAGTGAGCCCTATCATACCTAGCAAGTAATGCTTGTGTGTTGGCTATCCGCCAGTGATTAGCTGCTCGAGCAGCAACTTGTTTGCCGGAAGCATCTAATAATTTAGACTCCTTGTCCGGAGGTGGTGTCTCACCAGAGGTCTGCGAATTAGCCCATTTTCTAGCGTTAGGTACCACCAGGGAATCTTAAGGGAGTTGAATTTTGATGTAGGCGGGATCATTGAGAGGAGGTTTATATTTGTTGTCAATTCTCAGATTGAGAATTCTAGCCCTAACAGGGTCTTTAAATATGTCAGGGGCATGTTTAATGACACCTTTTAACATTGGCAGGGTTTGTGCAGTCTTTAGTGGCTGCTCAAAAGTGTCTGAATGCATTGAAACACCATGGTATGTAGCTGCCTTATTAACCAACTGACTAAAGCCAATATTGTCATCTGGGGGAGATGGCTTTGTTGGGTATGCCTGGGGATCAGGGAGGTCTGGAGGGTCGACCGGGTCATCATAATTTTCCCAGCCGTCCTGTGGTAAGTCTGTGTCGGTATCAGAGTCTGTAAAAGGGTCATTGTTGCCTCCCCCATTGCCTAAATTATCATCGACCTGTGGTAATGGTGAGTTTGGTGGAAGTATAGGAGAGTGTGGAGGAGAGATAGGATTGGTAGGAAGAACAGGAGAAGAAGGTTGTATAGGTTTAGTAGCACCATTTCTTTTCTTAACAGGCACTGCAGGAATGCCTGGTGTATACAGTTTCCTCTTCTCGTGTGGAACAGTAGACACATGTCCGGTTTTAGGGTCTATGTGGAGTGTTTTTTTATTCGGAGCGATAGGATCTGGTCGAAAAAGTTCTTCCTCTTCGGTAGATGCTTTCGGTGCCGATCTTTTCGGGTCCAAACGTGGTTTGGATTTCTGCTCCGGAGCCCTGGAAGGTGTTTTTGGATCCTTCGGCTTCGATGTGGAGGCGGAAATCTTTTTTGGTTCCGAATGTGTTGGTTTAGGATCGATGCCTTTTCTTTTGGCGCCGGGGTGGTCGATGCTGATTTCTTTCTGGGAGTAGGCTGCGCTCCCGACTTCGGTGCCGATGGCGCCTGTGGGACACTAACATGCGGTTTGCTCGGTCACGAGCTGCCTGAAGGCTTGTCCTTTGTCTTTGGAGCCGAGCCCGGGGGCGGGGCTTCTGAACATTGTTTTCGGTCACGGCTGGGGCCAACAGGCGAAGTCTTGACCAGGGCCTTCTTTTTTGCAGGTGGGGTTGGGGATGCGGCAGTGGTACTCACTCGTTGATCTGGAGGGATGGGTGGTCTGAGTTGGAGTGGTCTGCTTCGGACACGATTTCCAGTTCCTCAGAATCTTACTCCGGGACATCGGGACCTGCATCAAAGATGTCCACCGGTACCGGAGCTGCTTGCTGCGCCATGATGTGTCGTCGGGCCCGGCGATCGCGGATGGTATTTTTGGATCGAAAGGAGGCGCAGGCCCGGCAATTATTCTCATTGTGCTCTGTCGAGAGACCCAGATTACAGACCTTATGGTTGTCACTGTGTGGGAATTTAGCTCCACACTGGGGGCATTTTTTAAACAGAGTCCTTTCCATGAGCCGTAGGCCCAAATGGCGTCAATAGCCCCAGCGGCCCATGTCGGCCACAGGAATGGGATATTTGAGGATGGAGTCGATGCCCATGCACACTATCATCCAAGGGAGGAGTCACCTATCTCGTGACTACAAAAGACTTCTTCAAAGACAACAAGGTGCAAGCATCGAAACCCCACACCAGATGGCGATCTATGCACAGAGTGTGAATTCTGCTGCTCATATGCCTCGAACAGTGGGTTTCTGTTGCAGTATCCCCCCCCACTTTTTGCCAGACTACTATTGCACCTTTTTTTGGTGTGTCCTGGGTGCCAATCAGATTCCCAGGGCCTGTGTTCTTTCCCCAAAACTAACCCAATTGACATCTCTGTCCACATGTCAGCCCCTGGTAAATGGTACCACAGGTACCCATGGCACCTTCACCAGAGAAGGCCTCTAAGGGCGCAGCACTTATTGTGCCACCCTTAGAGGCCCTGTACCCTGACATTCACACACTGCCTTGGCAGGCTGCACGTCTTGGTACAGAACAAAGTGAAGACTCGACATGGCATACATCCCTGTGTGCCACGCCCACAAACCACTGCCCTCGCATACATCAGTCACCCCTCTAGCTGGGTGCCCTATGCCAGTGGTGAGTGTACAGGTGCATGAGCCCTGTATCCCTACAGTGCCCAAGTCTATTCCTGGGCACTGTAAGTGCAGTGCTGCCATTAAGAATAAATGGTGCTGGGAGCTTGTCATTACGAACTCCACAGCACCATTTATGTATTTATTTATTTTGAAAGTTTTATATAGAGCGAACAAGATCTTTGCAGATATCAGAGCGCTTTACAAGGGCAGGGGGATAAAAATACAAAGTAATAAGGCGTATATACAAAGTAATATTTGAGGTAGTTAGGTACAAGGTGCTTAGTTACATAGGTAGGTCAAAGGACATGAAGTAGGTCACAGGTGAGGTAGTGTCGGTACACTGTGCATAGACAAACAATTGCGTCAATAATATAAAGTACAAGAATAAGGAGCATATACTTGCTTAAGCGTGTTTAAAATATTTAGAGCTTAAAGGTGGGCATAGTTGAGGTGGGTGTGTGCAGGATGTATAGTCCCACAGGTGCGACAGTAGTAGAGAAGTAGGGATCGTTGAGGTGGAGTGGGTAAAGTGTGCAAAGTCAACCAGGTGCGTCAACAATATAACAATATACATAGGTGCGTCAAACATTATAACAAAATACCAAGAGTGAGCGTATACAGTCAAGTAATTCGATAATACGGGTAGTACAATAGACCTGGGGGGTCGGGCAGGTCTTACAGAGCAGATTCATGAGTGATACGGAATAGTAGATCATGTGTATTTTGCCATGAGTATCGCTTTAACTTCTTTCTTAAAAAGTGTGTTGGAGGAGATGAGCCTTGTTTCAGGCGGGAGTGAGTTCCAGATCCTGGGTGCCATTCCTGAAAAGGAGCGTTTATATGTTTTTTCCTTCCGAAATCTTCGAGGTTTCAGCAAAAGATTGTTTGTGCTTCTAGTAGTTCGGGAGCCACCCGAAATTGTCAGCTTTTGAGTGAGGTAGGCGGGTGAATTCAGGTGAATAGCCTTGTGTGTCATGCATGCGATTTTCAGATGTATTCTGGCTTCAAAAGGTAGCCAGTTCAGTGATTTAAAGTCCGGGGAGATATGCGAGTGTTTTTTTGAGCCGGTGATGAGTCTCGCTGCGGCATTAAGGGACGCTCTTAGGGGTGCCGTTGTAGTTAGGGGAGCCCGCAGAGGGCGGTGCAACCGTATTCTATGTGCGGGATGACTATAGATTGTACTGCAGTTTGGAAGTCTTTGGCAGGAAGGAAGGGTTTAAGTTTTCTCAGGGTATTGATTTGGAAGTTCGCTCCTTTGGTTGCCTTGCTGATGTGCTGCTGCATGTTGAGATTGGTGTCAAGTGTTATGCCTAAAGATTTTGCTGAGTCTACGACGATGGGCTGTACATTTAGAGCCGTTAAGTGCTTAAGCCATGTTTGAGCCGTGGATATTTGAGCGGGAGGTGAGATCAGGAGGAACTCGGTCTTCAGAGCATTGAGTTTGAGGTGATTCTCCGCAAGCCAGGATTGGGTGTTTCAGATCGTGGTGTTCAGAAGCATGATGTCCTTGGGAGATTGTATTTTGAGATAAAGTTGGGTGTCGTCGGCATACATGTGAGAGTGAACGTTAGATGCCTGTAGCAACGAAGTGAGAGGTTCCATAACTAGGTTGAACAGTGTTGGGGAGAGGGAGGATCCTTGAGGGACGCCTAGCGATACAGTTACCGGAGAGGACAGAAGGTTGTTGCTTTTGATTCTTTGTGTCCGGTTGTGTAGAAATGAGGTGAACCACTTGAGAACAGTCCCAGATATGCCCATTCTTGTGTTTAACAGTTCGAGTAAGTTCTCATGTTTAACTGTATCGAATGCTGAGGAGAGATCCAGAAGGATGAGGAGGCAGGTATCGTTTTGGTCTAGGATTTGGAGGGCGTCGTCCACTATGTGAGTCATGGCAGTTTCGGTACTGTGCCCTGCTCGGAAGCCTGACTGATGAGCGTTTAGGAGATCAAACTTATCTATGTGTTTAGTCAGTTGTAGCTGTACACATTTTTCCAACAGTTTAGCGAGAGTGGGAATGTTTGTAATAGGGCGGTAATTGTTTAGATCAGTGGGGTCTGCTGTTGTTTTTTTTAGTAGCGGTGTGACTTGCCCTACTTTGAGGGCATTGGGGATGGATCCTTGTTGAAGAGAGCTATTGATAATCTTAGACCAGAGTGGGAGAAGCCAAGGGGAAAAGTCTTTTACAGCGTTAGCAGGAAGGGGGTCAGAGAGGTGATTGGATGGTTTCAAGGTGCTGAGCAGTCTGCCAATTTCTTCTTCGGAGTAGGTGCCAAAGGATGACCAAGTAGCATTGTTCTTTGGTTGAGGCACTGCTGTGTGTCGGGGGTTGGAGTACAGGATAGCGTCATTGAGGAGATCGCTTCTTATTGTCTCAGTTTTTTGGATAAAGAAGGCAGAGAAGTCTTCGCAGGAAGGTGTAACGTCCATGGAGCTGAGTGTCTGGGGTTGCTCTTTGGATTGTGTTCTGACTAACTCAAACAGTTTTCTTGGACGGTTTTTAGCTTGGGCGAGCTGGAGGCTGAAGAAGTCTCTTTTTGAGCGTTTTATTTTCCTGAAGTAGGCGTTTCTCTGTTTCTTTAGATTTTTTAGGTGCACTGCAGAAGGGGCTGACCTCCAGGTGCGCTCTGCCATTCGCATGGCCCGTCTATCCTCATTGAGGCTTCCGTCATACCATGGATTGGACGTCTTCTTGGACGAGACTCTTTTCAGTTGCATGGGCGCCGCCTCATTGATTATTGTGGACATAGTATTGAGATAGTAGTCAGTCAGAAGTTGAACGTCCGTAGCGCCGGGAGGGGGAAGTAGGAGATTGCAGCTGTTAGGCGGTAAGGAGTTTGGGTTGAGTTTCTTCAAGTCTCTTTTCCACGCTTTGTGCTTAGGGGGTTGAACTGAGTTAAGTCTGATTTTTTCCTTGATGAGGAAGGAGACAATATGATGATCTGACCAGTCACAAGGTTGGATTGACTCCAGTTGAATAGCGCCCTCATTGGCGATGATAAGGTCAAGGGTAGAACCTCTCTTATGGGTCGGGCTATTGCATATTTGGTTGAGATCAAGTGCGTTGAGAAAGCTTTTGAGGCTGTTTACCACTGTGTCACTGCTGTCATTCCAGTGGAGATTGTAGTCGCCAAGGAAAATTTGGGTGTGCTGCCGTCCTGAGTTGGCTGATATTGTATCCATGAGTTGTTGGACGAAGGAGAGCTTGTCCCCAGGTGGGTGGTATATGATGTGTAGTGAGCATACCGGTTTGCTTTCGCTGTTGATATCAAGGCAGAGGTATTCACAGGAAGTAAGAGAGGGGACGGTCACTTTGGAGACTGAGAGGTTGCTTCTGTAGATGCAGGCAATTCCACCGCCTGTCTTTTTGGCCCTGTCAAGTCTAATGATATAGTAGTTGGGGGGGATTAGGATATCCAGTATAGGTGTAGAGGAATCAGACAGCCATGTTTCAGTCAGAATGGCTAGGTCCGGTTCCAGGGACATGATGAGGTCGGCGACCTCCGTGGAATGTCTTTGGGCCGATCTGCAGTTGAGAAGTATGCCTTTAAGGCTAGGGGTGCAAAGGGTGGAGGACGATTCTATAATGAGGGGAACATTAGTGAGGTTGTTGGGGACAGCGCCTCTGTTGTTATCCTTTTGGTGCCTGAGGGGTAAGAGATAATCGTTGGGATGGACATGTTGTTGGTAGCTAGTGGCTTTTGGGGAGCCGGGACGTAAGAGTGGAGAAGGGAGTGTACGTCATGGTCTGAGATCGTGTTGGTAGTGCGTCTGGGGCGATTGGTGGTATTGCAGGAGGGGGTAGAAGTCCAATGTGGGGAGGGCTGTGTGATGAGGCGAGTAGGAGGTGAGGAGGAAGTGTTATTAGGTGTAGAAGGAGGAGTATTGCGCTTGGTGGTAATGTGATTGCAATTGTTATTGCGATTGTTGGTATTGCGAGGGGGGATAGACGTCCGGTGTGTGGAGTGTTGTGTGGTAGGGCGAGTAGGAGGTGAGGGGGAAGTGGTGTTAGGTGTGGTAAGGGTGGTGGTGGGAGGGGGGTGTCTGGGGTGTGTGAAGAGCAACTCTTTAATGGAGTGTAATTCTTCTTTCAATTGGAGGATGTTGGACATAATAATGTCCAAGGTGATGATGGGCGCGGTGTTGGGGGGGGGGGGTACTGGCGCTGAACCGGCGAATACGTTGACAGGGGGCAGTCCGGGTGGAGAGGCGGAGCTGATGAAGGTGTTGGGGGTGTTAGCGAGAGGATAGGTGTTATTGGGAAGCGCATCCGTGCTAGGGGGGAAGGGAAAATGGGGGCGATGTGAAGGCTGGCTGTTATGGGGGAGGAGGTGGGATAGTGAGGAGTGAGCGAGTGGGGTGGGAAGTTGAAGGAGGGGTGCAGGCTAGGCGTGGCGGGAGTGCTAAGTGTGGGGGGGCGGAAGTCGGAGAGAGAGTCATGTTGTGTGGGGTGCCATTGGGGAGGAGGGGTGCTCTGAGATTAAATGCGCGGGGGACGGTACGGGAGTGCAAAGTGTGAGGGGGGAGACGGGAAGATGAGCGGAGGTACGAAGGTTAGTAGGGGGGCTGGGGAAGCGAGTAGTGTGTGAAGGGACGAGGTCTATGTCCGTGTATGAGGGGCGGGGAGGGGTAGCTGCGTCGGGCGGGTGATTGACTGTGGAGCAGGGTGTGAAGGTGAGGTGTGTGTCTTCCTGTTGCTGAATTGGGTTAGGAGAGTTAAGGGTGGGTGCTGTGACGTCAGGGGAGGTAGGACAGGGGGTGATATGCGTGTAAGTCCGAGGGTTGGAAAGGTGCTCTTTGAGAGAGGGGAACAGGTTGTCAAGTAGTTCCAAGTTCCTGTCTGTCGCTTGAATTAGGACAATCCCGTTGT